>NC_140584.1:387621913-388821913 GCF_964204655.1 Triturus cristatus | reverse complement strand
GTGTAGTGCATGCCCTCCGGTTCCTGAGAGGTTTCACAAAGACAAGCTTGATAAAAGAAAGCTCCGGCCCTGGAGGAAGTAAAAACTGACCAGCAACTCTGGTGCAAATACTTATTAATGCACACATTCTGGTTTTCCGAATAACCATTTCACTTCTGATTCAAATGCTATTTTGCTAAAAAATTGAGCATTATTCGAAGATCACTGGAAATGAGATTCTGTTCACAACCGTATAAGCTCTTCTCGCAAGACAATACGAGGCCTATACTTGGGCAACCACAGGAAAGGGCACCAGATTGTCCCCATACATTAAGGAACGTAGACCTCAGGATTTATAGGGGAATCTAAATGCCACTTTTCATAGTGCAGCAAAAATCTTTGAATTGGCCATAAACGTTGCACAACCGGCCAACTTACATGTAGAATTAGAGGCAGTTCCAAAAGCAGTACTACAATGTAAGTAATGTTCATGAAATTCTTGCAGTTGAGTAAAAGTTGAAGCATTTTAATTAAGATACCAGGCAGTGGTTTCGACTACACTGCAATAATAAAGTTATGTGGGTGAGAATTTTCACATGTATCTGCATCGAGCTGCACTGCTCCTGTCGCAGTTATACAATCCAGTCAAAGCAGGACCAGCAGGTGAGCTGTTTTGGGGGTGCTGTTTGTGCCCCACTATTTATGGATGCTTATTTGAGGCTCAGAAGGTTTAACACCAGTGATAAAGAAGAGCTGCACAGTACAGGAATCAGGTGCTCAGCTGGACCAGATCTTGGCAGCTGTATATAAGGATGCAAAGGAGGAGCTATATGCAAATTATGAGATTTTCCAATGCATAAGTAAGCTGAAACGGACACACGTCGCATGTAAGGCTTGCCTGGCATGTTAAGAACACCTACAGAATGTATTCTGCCTCTTCAGAAACCTGGGCTATTGCGGAAGAGGCCGCTATTCCCGTACCATGGACCATTGACTGGACTGCAAAGCCAACTCAACTGGCCAACACCAGTGCTGCTTATGACCGTCTTGCCATAAACGTCTCTACATCACAGCCACCTTTATGTATATTACTGGAAATCATTGGCATCTGGCACCACGCCACTGTCTGAGATCTCCCAGGCTCTCAATGCTCTGTCACGACATATGCTCTGTCTTGACATATCATGCCTTATTATGCCGAGGTATGCTGTCTCGATGCTAATGGAATGGATAGCTGCAACGGTTCATGGATGGAAATTAGAGTACAGAAAAGAAAACTGGAAGCACACCCAAATATTTAATAATTGTCCCTATGTCCTAAATGTAGTGGGAGTGGGATACATCCTTTTCATATGTGCACTGAATGCATGCACCACAGTGGATGTCCACAAACCTCAAGACTTTTGTGTGCCATGAGCTAGCAGAGAGCAGGGGTCCACAAGGTTGACTCAGCAGTATGAAGGGATGCCACAGCTATGCACTGTGTCTGTGTGATGCACACCCGAAAGTGACTCAAATGGGGTCTTCTGTCAAAATGGCAGGCAGTGCAGAGATATGATTGCTAAGGATTTTTAGTCCTGACATACCATAGATTGTCCTTCTCTGGCAATCTAGAGCCACCACAAATGTCTATTCCATAAAGTATAGTTTAGCCTGTCTCTGTGTGATTGCCCTTCTTTCAAGCGATATTGGTGTTTTGTGCATAGTCTCGCTGGTTTGCAGGTCGAAGACTAGGAAGAGGCCACTCAAATCTACATTTTGTTGTGATCTTGATCTGCCACTGTCCAGTAAGTACTTAACAATGTGTGATTCTGACCATACATTTCCCCCGTCCCTAGATACACAGCATGAAAAGACTGATGGTATAATGAAGGAAAAATTGGAAACAATATTTAAATTTGACTATTATGTCAGCTTTTGATTTGATTCCCCGACCAAGACTTAGAAGTGTTGGGCTGATTTAAGAACGCCCCCTGACATGTTATCCCTTTTAATTAGTTTGCACAAAGATAACTATGCGCATATTCACTGGCGGGAGGGGTCAGGCACAGCTGACGGAAAGGCTACCAGTGTGTAAAGGTGTTTGAAAGGCTGTATCCTGGCTCCAACCCTGTTATCACTTTTTATTAATGGTATTGTTCCCTTTTTGTCCCAAGTGGAAGCAGATGCAGCATCTCTGGCAGGTCTAAAAATCCTGATTCTTTTATTCGCAGATGACAACTGGTTGATCTCCAAGAGTCTGTGTGGGATCCAGAAACCTCTGATCCATTTTACTGAGTTCTATGATGATTGGGGCATGGAGATCAATACTCCTAAAACCAAGGTGATGTTTTTTAACCTGTCATCTCTATGCTTAAGCACATCTCAGCAGTAATACTCAAGGGATTTTCTATGTCATACACCAACCCCATTTCTCCTCCCCTCAAGATCTACGAGGCCAAGGGCCTGGGTTCAGCCTCATATGGGGATTGTTAGATCTGGCTTGTCCAGTGAGTTTCACCCCTGACTTTTTGCTTTTTGGCCTTCTGTTCTGACCTGTTTTTGTTGGTTTTAACACTCTGGGCACTTTACCACTGCCGATCAGTGCTAAAGTGCATATGCTCTCCCAGTAAATTGTTATGACGGATTGATATTTCCATTATTGGTTATTTGATTTACTACTAAATCCCTAGTACAGTGCACTGTGTGTGCCTATGGCCTGTAAATCAAATGCTGATAGTGGGCCTACAGCACTGATTGTGCCACCCACACAAGCAGCCCTTCAAAGGTAACTCAGACCTGTCACTGCAGTGTCTGTGCGCAGTATGGTACTGCCATGTCGTAAGTGCAACCACTTGCCTTGCCCTAACCTTCGCTTTTTTTTTACATGTGAGTCACCTCCCAAGGTAGGCCCAAGGTACCCCTGTGGGCAGGGTGCAGTGTATGTGAAAGGTAGGACATGCCCTGAAGTGTGTGGCATGTCCTGATAGTGAAATACTGCCAATTTTGTTTTTCACTATTGAAAGGCTATCTGCCCCATAGGCTAGAATTGGAGTTATTTATAACAGCTTATAAATATAACTTCCCATTGGGACAAGATGGAAAGATGGAGTTTAGTATCCCTGAACTCAGAATATAAAAATGCATCTTTTAGTAAAGATGATTTTTATATTGTGTGTTTGAAAATACCACTTTTAGAAAACTTATTGTAAGCACTCCTGAGGTCAAAAACCATGCCAATGCAGGGCATTATGGGGTGCTCCCATGAAGCAACAGTCAATACTGAATAAGGGGCCTGGCCAGTTCAAAACTGAAGCAGTGAGTCTGCAACTATTTTTTTAATATGTTTTTGGTGCCCCAGTCCCATCGGGGGTACCTAAAGCCTATCTTTTTTTTAAAAAAATAGCAGGAAGGGGCACTGCTGCGACCTTTTTTTTTGTGGGTGCCCTATCCCAATGTATTTAATGAATGTCACTGTGGGTGGAGGCATAGTGGCCTATTGGCCCCACCAGCTCCCCAGTCAGGACCCATCCTGGGTGCCGGTGGGAGACAGCAACAGTGAATCTGCCCCCCTTTGGTGGAAGCTTAATTTCTGCTCCATCTGCAGGAGCACAATAATTGTTACCAGCTCGCGCTCTAACAGACAGGAGAGTTGTTCTGTTCTTCCACCCAGTGGGAGCCTTTGTGCTACCCTAGGTATGAGCAATAAGAATTGTTAGCCCCCTCCCCATTTTATTAAAACAAAATATTACCTGTCAGGCCCCAGAGATGGAGTCCCAGGGGCCAATAAGTGACTCAGACAGGGGGGCACGCCTCCCCATATATTTGAAAAATAATGAATGCGACCACTCCAGGGAGATAGTGCTGCCATAGGTGTTTACATTATCTTTGGGTGAAAGCCCTACACATGTTGCCTACCCAAATATAATACAAGATATTTATTTGCCCACCTTGGGAATACGTTAATAGAAAAGGGTGGAGGCCTGCCTTCTTTTAAAATATTTTTTTACCGCTTTCCTGTGAACTGGCAAATTTCCCAGTTTTTTTTAGTTGTTAAATGGTAGTGCTTTTTAAGGGACTTTCTACATATTGTTTTTTTACATAACCGCATAGCAGCACTAACTATAACTTGTTCCCCCGCCATGGACTGCTTATGACCTCACATATAGCAACGCTCATGACATGCTCTATGATATAATTTATAACATCATTGATGACATCTCAAATGACATCATTGATGCCTGTCTTTTTGCGTTGGAAAGTACAATGTGCTATGTCAAAAAAGAACATGTAGTAGAAACCGAATCGTAACATACAACGTTGTAAAAGAATGCGCGGTAACCATCTGATATTCCTTCTGTGTGTGGGTGATAAGAATAAGAATGGTTAGGATTTCCAAAATAAAGCGCACAGAATATATAAAAATTTAGCATTAAAATAGAAAAGCCATTTATTCGCTGAGGTGTGATCAGCAGAGATGGCCAAAACAATGCTTCTGCGTGGGAGTAAAGCATTAGTTCACTGTCTGAGAAAGTGCTCACAAAAACATAGCAATACTTTTTGTGAATTACTATTATCAGTCTTGCTAGGCAGTGTCAGTGTAGGAAAATGCAAAAAAAATTATATATAAAACGCAAATTATTCCTCAAGAATCCTTCGCTCGATATCAAATCAGTTCCAAGTGCATGACCATTGCAGTATTTGATGTTGGTATAATCTTCCCAGAAGCGTCTGTGGGCCCTTTGTCGTTTCTGAGGCGTAGGCGCTTTTATCTCCCCTAGTCGTGATGAAACGAAACTGTGTTGGCGGAGACGGAAGGAAATGTGCATCTTCTCTGCTAACTTCCTGATCCGTCCCACCTTCATTAAAATAGTCCTATAAAAAGTATAGCTGCCACCTGCCATGCTCTCCTTTTAGCTTTAATTAATCCCTTGGAGAAATTGATGGTGTGTGGTTAGTCAGCTCGAAGAAGCATACATTGCATAAAGGGTTGCAAGTGCCCATTTAACCACTAAGTATTTCCTGTGTCCCTAACAGCACACTGCACCACATCACTGATAACAACTGCTTCCCAGGCGAAGCACAGGCTCTGTGAATCGACTGTAGACAGCATCGATGTCGGTGCATCAAATGGCGTCCCACTGGACATCAGAGACTGGTCATGTAATCATATTTGTGTTGGCATTTAATGATCTATGTGATCATTTTTCTTATCAGAAGAGCTGAATTCTTATGACGTGTCCACTATATTCTTCGGGAAATTCTCCCTCACCAATTTGCACAAAGCACTTGAAGCAGTCTTCAGTGGCATCAATGATATATTAACAGAACCTATAAATAAATTCAATAAATATTGGTGACATTTAAACTGCTGCAATATCAGCATGTATATGTGTGTGTGTGTGTGAGTGAGCTGAAGGTTGCCTGGACTAAATGCAAATGAGGAGATCTCCCACTGGGCTGATTCATCTGCAATGACGTTTGGTCGCTGGCAGGGACAGTCACGTTTGACTAACGGTGTGCCAGTCCTTCTACACTTTCAATGGCAAGGAGCTATTAACCAGTTATGTAGCAATATCTTGCTGACAGTTACCCTACATTGTTGCCTTCAAACATTTAAATGTAACTTATTTAACAATGTATTTCGTTAAAGTGTAGGTTGCCTTTGAAGCTGCTAGATTTAATAGATAGGCTTGTCACTGTTTGTTTATATATTACAGTCTCCTGCTTTCAAATGAAGTATAACATGTAATTGGTTTAAAAAGTGGTGTGATTTCACTTCTGCTAATGTATGTCACTATGAAGTCACTTTAGCTAACCTTCAGGGGTGCCATCACTAAAGACCTAACTTCTAGACTTTAAAATGAAGCCCTCCCTTTTTTATAGGTCAGGAAACATCTTAAACCCAGCTTCCCAGCTCATAGTCCCTATACCTATGCCCTTGAATTGTAATCAAACGACAAGGATGCTATTTGATATAATAGCTTGCAGATCTCACTGTTATTGAATTCATTCGGGTTTAATGCAATTTTTTCTCCATGGTGAAATGTGATATGAAACTGGTAAAGTGTGCTCATATGATGCGACCCAGGGGCATTTTTACTTACAGGGACGTCATCAGGCTGACTGTTCGGTAGTTTGCTTTTACTCTGAAATGTGGTAGAACCATATTGGGAATCATCAGCTGGTCAGACTTTACACACTTGTGCAATTTCACTAGCTATACCTATCAAAAGATGAATGGTGTTATGCTGTTACCCTGATACAACCTATCCTATAGACGAAAGGATCTGTCTCGTTATGTTTTGTTAGCTGCTTTTCCCAAACAATAGGATATGACTGCAAAATTATAATTGTCTCAACACCCTTATACAGGTGGTTTCATGTGTGATGTTCATTTTGCCTATGGAGAGGTGACAAACTCTCATGCCCAGAGGATGTACACATACCCTAGCAAATATCCTATTATGTTCAGACCCAGAGGCGAGACTCCAAGTACCCCTCTGCTAACCAAACTTACACGTCGTGTCAAATAGATAATTGGCTAAGTATCTATTGCTTGATCCCTACTGCTAGAGTAACAACATTGATCTCACTTAATAACGATAGGTGCAGAGCCCAGGAGTATAACAAAGATACAGATATGTGCCTTTCCCCAACATGACCTAGTTCTAGGGTCTTCATATTTATACCTCTGTTGCAGGACTCTGCACCAACGCTGTAGGCCATCCTGAAATAGAAGCTAGATGTTTTCATTCCCCTGTGGTAAAATGCCCTGGCCCAGGTACTCTTGCATCTCAGTGCAAATTGTGTGAGATATGCATCTGGTGAGGTTAGTATGTATCTGCGTGCCATCCTCTATTGCTGTCAAAGTATATGGTGAATTGGCTGCCCTATAACAGGTGTGTGCAAATGGGCTTGAAACAGTGGTGATGTGAAATTCATCAATCAATTTGCCATCTCTGTTTGAACCCTCCAACAGATCGCCACAGTTCTGAATCCGTGTGGATTCACTCAGGCTTTCATCCCCATTCTCACAGTAAACTTATTGTATCTGTTAACTGCTGTTCAGGGGGAATGTTTGCTCTACAATCATTCTAGATATATTTTGCTATTTAATTTTTTGAACCGTCTGATCATAAGTGTTGCTCTATCCAACACATAAGGTGAAAGACTTAATTTATTTGTTCCAACCACAAAAACCCACCTATTCTAGAGCTGTAAACAATATCTAGGGTCTGTTTTCACAAAAGTACGTTTCCATTTGTAAATCTACACATGTAAATTTACTTTTACAATTTTAGTACGTTTATTACTTTTGGTTATTCCCAGTTAGACCTGGCATCTTTCGGTGTGGTTTCCCTTGTCTTTCTGCCCCCACCTCCTGTTTTTGACTGTGTGCTGAACTTCTTTTTTGCTGGCTTTAGGACTATGGGCATTTTACCACTTCTGACCACGTCTAAAGTGCATGTGCTCTGTGTCTAAAATGTAATGGCATTTAGTTTCTCCATGAATGGCATATTTGATTTACTACTAAGTCCCTGGTACAGTGCACTACATGTGCCCTGGGCCTGTAAATCAAATGTTTATAGTGGGCCTGCAGCAATAATTTTGACACCCACATTGGTAGCCCTTCAAACATGCATCAGGCCTGCCACTGTAGAGCCTGGGGGTGCATTTTCCAAACTGCCATTTCAACATGGTAAGTTCACCAATTTGCCAGGCCCAACCCTTCCCTTTAAAACATGTAAGGCACCCCTAAGTTAGGCCTTAGGGAGCCTCATGGGCAGGGTGCAGTGTATGTAAAAGGTAGGACATGTGTTATTACGTTTTACATGTACTGGTAGTGGGCAGTGGCGGTGCGTCCATTAAGGGCGCTGGGGCGTTGCCCCACAAGCCACCCGCACCGGCAGCTCCCTCGGAGAACTGTCTGACAATCATGTCAGTCAGCATGAACTCAGACTGCCCACCCCCTTCAGAGTCTGAAGGGGGAGGGCGGTCCGGCGTCATGCTGCTGAGTGACTGACATGCAGCAGACCAGGGTTGGCGCAGAGCGCACAGCAGGCAGCAGTGCGCATGCTGGGTGAAGGTTGGCGAATTTTCGCTCCGTGCCCAGTCAAGCGCACTACTGTCTGCTGTGGCTGGCGCATGCCCATTAGGAGAGCGAGGGTTGAGCAAAGGCTCAAACCTCGGTCTCCTAATGGGCAGGCGGGCGGTGAGTCACCCTGCTCTAAGCCAATGCTGGCGCTGCTGGAGCAGCGTCAGTATAGGCTTAGAGGGGTTGCCAACCAGTGCTGTTCCTTAGAAGAGGCGCCAACGGGACCCGGCCGAGAAGCAGAGAGGCGCCGCGCGGACCTGGTCTGGTAAGCTTTCTTTTTAAAATTGTAATCCCCCCCCTGCGACCTCCTTCCCTCTCCCGCTAGTATTGCGAGTAGTGACTGACTGACACAACTACTGATAGCACCCTGGGGCAATAAAACGTAAGCAGGGGGCAGGTGCAGGCGATGTGTAGAGTTCATAAACTCACAGGTACATAACCCAGCAAAAAGACCAGCGACCGAGGCCAGAGAGGAGAGACTGTCCATTTGCTACCATGCTTTCCTGTAGCCACCACTGTAGGCAGAGTGGGGAAGGGAGGAACCGCTGTCCTATATTATTGTGTATCAGATGTTGCTGGTAATGTGTTAAGAAGCGAGATAGACATATATGTAGTAGGTTGTTTCACTGTGTCCGACTTATTGAGGCTCCTTGGTGTCTTAGTTTTGGCCAATCTGATTGTCTTGGTTGGGATAACGGGCATGGGAACTTCTGATGGTACACTGCCTTTTTCAAATTAGGAATAGCAATCGATTGTTACATCATGTTATCTAATCGAGTTCAAAGTATAAACACAAAAACAATAGATTCAAATAGTCCCAAATGTTGTATTACATATTTTACTCTGAAATCTTGCTCTCAGATCCAGGGCACTCGATTTTTTATTTTCTTCTCTTAGTGTACCCATCAATTTCACTCTGCACGTTTTACACAGTGAGGAATCAGAGGTTGTTTGAAACGCAGTCGTGCGAGGGGTGACCCCGCACTCATCTCAGGCCCTCACTGCGAAGATACAGCACCACGTGCGTCACCCCCTCTCCAACCTCCCCCTCCACTTCCCACACACACACCCCACCACAACTGCGGGGCCTCCAACACAAGTGAATAGGGCCCCATGTATTCTTTTTCACTGAAATGTAAGTGGGGGCACGAGGTGCTGTCTCTGTAAATCTTTCGCTAATATAAACATAAAAAGGTTGTCTAACCCTTAAAAAAAATCTTGAAACTTCGTATTCACGTGAGCATTTTTCAAATGTGCCCCGAAAAAAATTACTGCATTCTTAACCGGCAAACCTGAATAGACCGTTAAATACCAGTTTTCTCCAAAGTCACAACCTGCGAGTACGGTCACAAGAAGCGCATTATCTTAAAAGTAGCTCGCTCGGCTGCTGAATAAACTCAGGTGCGACAAAATTATGTCAGTGCCAGTGGGTAATATGGACAGGGAGTTAAAATAAAAGCGTAAGAGGAGAGAGAGGGAAAGGAAGAGTGGGAAGAAGTAGCCACGGATCAAGAACTGGAAAGGGCAGGAGCAAAGGGGAGTGCAAAGAGTGACAATGAAAGGATGGGGACAGGGAGTGCAGAAGAGAGAGAGGTTCACAGAGAGGAGGGATGGACAGAGGGGAGTGCCACGAGTGACAATAAGAGGAGAGTGACAGGGATGGAGATGAGAGAGAAGTTCACGGGGAGGAGCTAGGACAGAGGGGAGGGGAACGAGTGTCAATGAGAGGGGGTGACAGAGATGCAGATGAGGGAGATTTGCAGGGAGGGACAGTACAAAGGGAAGTGGAAAGAGGTACAGCAAGGAGAGTCACACAGATGGAGATAAAGAGCGTGTGATAAGGTTCATAAGGGCCAAATGAGAGTGGAAACAATGGCAATGAGAGGAGAGTGACAGAAGTGTGGCTCAATGATTAGAGCGGCAGACCCTGATGCAGAGGTCTAGTTCGGGACCAGGGTTCAATTCCCCGCCTCGGCGGGTCTTGGGCTCAAAAATTCCAAGGACCTGATAATTCTCGCCTCGGTGCCTATTCCAATCATGGAGTCCCACTCTGCAACTCTGGGCAATAGCTTGCTTAATCTCCACAATGGCCCCCACAACGCCAAGGATGCCTGGCCTCCACCTTGGGGGTGCCCAGGAGTGGACGCCTCACAGGGAAAGCCAGGATGGGTTCCACAGCGCCTTGAGACCCTTGCGGGTGAGTAGTGCGCTATACAAGTATCAAATTTAATTTACTATTTACAGAGATGGAGGTCAGAGAGTGAGGTTCACAGAAAGGAGGGAAGGGCAAAAGGGAGTGGAAAGAGTGACAGCAAGGTGAGAGTGACACGGATGGAGAGGAAGAGCGTGAGATGAGACCAGGCCAAATGAGAGTGGAAAGAGTGGCAATGAGAGGAGAGTGACAGAGAGAGAGTTTCACGGAGGGGGAGGGCAAAGGGGAGTGGTGAGAGTGACAGCTAGGAGAGAGTGAACGGATGAACATGAAAGAGGGTGCAATTCAGGCAGAGCTGTATGGGGGAAAACAGGAGGTAGAAAGAGTGATGGGGAGACCTAAAGCTGAGGGTGAAGTGCAGAGGGCAGCTGAGGAGAGGGTGAGATGGTGAAGGGTGTGAGACACAAAGACACCGAAACACAGAAATGAGTGGGAGGCAGAAAAAGGAAGGTGGTAATTTTTTAACACAGAAAGAAACTCGACTTGCTGGGACAAGCACTCAGTATTTCCTCATCCTGCCCAGCACGTCTCCTGGAAGCTCCCAGAAAGTGGAAGGTGTGACCAGGGGTGCTTATGAGGTGGCACCGGGCCCAGTATGTCTGGCTGCGGGTTTTGTGTTTGTCACTTTGTGAGTAAATCGAGTATTTCACGTCTGCTTGCAGCTGCAGCGGTCTCTGTATACTTTTTTGTTCATGGGTCTTTAAGCCTAAACAAATGTTTGTGACTCGTGCTTTATGTGTGTACTTGAAAGAGTTTGAGTGTGTGTTTGTACTTGTGTTGGGGTAAAGTTGATGGATATAAGGATGTTATTACAGATCCTGTCATAATACTTTCGCAAGTGCTTTATCAACCTTCCTGCTTCCTCAAATTTGCTTGAAAATGCTCCATTTATCCACTCTTTTTTCAAAATTTTCTCTGAGGCGTTGTTAGGGCTCGCTCGCTCGCCTCAGTGCAGTACCATGATAACTTTACGCCTCACCACTTTCAAATGTCACCAGCCGCCACTGGTAGTGGGAAACTGCTAAATCCGTTTTTCACTACAGCAGGTCTACCTCTCCCATAAGTTAGCATTGGTGCTGCCTTGTAACACTTTACAAGAGTATTTTCCAATTGGGAGCAGATAGAAAATTGGAATTTGGTGTCTCTGGACTCACAATTTAAAAGCACATGTTTTAGTGAAGTTGGTTTTTAAATTGCAGGTGTGAAAATGTCACTTTTAGAAAGTTGGCATTTTCTTAATTTAACCATCCTGTGCCCCTGCCTATCTCTAGAATACACGTTTGGGTTGGATCAAAGTTCGGCTTTGTGAATTCACTCTAGACAGTCATACACAAAGGGAGCTGAGGTGTGCCCTGCATATCCTTATAGCCCATCTCCAGGCTGATGGGACTTCTTAAGCTAGAGTGGTGGGAGGAGATGACACTTGCACCTGAATAAGGCTATGTCTGTTCCCTCACAAAGTGCTGCCTACCCCTCTATAGTGTGACTGGAGCCAGGGCAATGAAGGGCTGGGTCTTGTGCACTACAAAGACCTTTCTTTGAAGTCTCCCATCTTCAAAGGCTAAAATGGATATAAGTACTGGACCTCTGACACCATATACTAAGAACACTTCTGGTAAACTTTTAGAGGGTCATTAGGATGGCGGGCGGACTTTGTCCACCCGCCATCCTGTCGAGGAATGGGACCGCCCGCCATTGGTGCGGGGGTCCCGTAGCTGAAATTAGGATGCGCCCGCCACACTGGCGGGTGCATCCTGCATTCCTGACATTGCGGCGGGCGATGCTCTTAGCACCGCCCGCCGCAATGCTAAGAAGGCATGTCGTGCACTTCCATGCACAACATGGCAGGTACCGCGCGGTGCCTGCCATGTTGTGCATGGAACTACAGGGGGGTACCATAGGTATCCCTCATGTGCACCCCCCACCCCCAGAATCCCAATGTAAAAAACCGCCTGCCTTTCCGTGGCGGCAAGGCAGGTCGCCGCCTGCATTGTAACATGGATGGCGGTGTCTACCAGACACTGCCACCATATAAAATGCTTTTCTGCCTGGTAGGCAATCGGGTGGATTGCCTACCGGTGGAAAACCGGCAGATGGGTCCCCCCCACCATGGTAATGTGGCAGGGGGAATTTGAAAGCGGGCGGTGATTTTTAGCGGGTGGATCGCCACCGCCATACGGGCGGTGGCGATCCACCCGCTATACTAATGACCCCCTTAGTGTCTACTACACTTACCCTGACTAGAGTGTGGGGCCCTACTTGGACAGGGTGTAAACCACTGCCAACTAGAGACGCCACTTCTAACATTCACAATTTGCAAATGAAAATTGACCATATTTCTGAACACTAGGAGTGGGGTGTAATTTGCAATTGTAAAGTTACTACCAGTAACTTTTCACATGTGGGCAGATGTAGGCTGAGGTGTCTGCTAGCGAGATGGAGATCTTCCTAAGTATAAGAAAACTGTAAAAACCGTATTAAAATACAAAAAATATTTTATGCTACATACTAATGTGATGTAATTTTATAAATGTATTCAAAATGTAGAATACAATAAAAATTTAACAGTATTGATAACTTAGGGCCTGATTAGGATGGAGGTGGAACTGCCACTGTCAGGCCATCAGTGGCGGTCCCACCACCATCTGCCCCTGCAGGTCCGCCCACTGCATTACGATGGATGTGTGGATGGTGGGCTGGCATGGAGATGAACTGCCACACATCCGACAGGCTCAAGGAGCCCGTTGAACAGTCGGAGGGACTGAAATCCCTTCAATAGTGGCGGTGCCTGCTCAGACACCACTGTAGGGATTACAATGTCCCTTTCCGCCGGCCGGTTCATGGTGGTCAACCTGCCATAAAAAGGCAGGCAGAAAGTGACTTTGGAGCCCCTAGTGGGCTCCCTTTTCCCCCTGGCCCACAGCTATGAGCCCTGGGGGGCACCTATGATGCCTCCCTAAACATCCCTGCACCCTGCATGGTGCCTGCCACATAGTGCAGGGAGGTTTTAAATATGTTTTCTTTTGTATTGCAGCGTGTGTTGCAGCCTGCAGCACACACTGCAATACAAAATATAAACATTGTGACTGCCATGAAGGCGGTCGCATCGTAATGCGGCCAGCAGGACCTCCGACTCCTAGTCGGGCGGTCCTGCTTCACATCAGAATCAGGCCCTTAATTTTGAAATAAATATTTAATGAATTTAAATATAGTCAATTAAATTAACCCAGACCCAATTTAATCAAGAAAGCCATCCTTAATGGAAGAAGATGCCTCACACACAATACTAGGGTGGGGAGAGGATGCCTAGGATGAAGCATGATGATATTCTGTGTGAAGCATCTTCTTCCATTGAGGATAGCCTCCTTGTTCTGATTGGTCTGGGGTGAACTGAAGTAGACAGTATCTGAATCCAACCTTTGGGTGTTGTGTTGGATAAGCAACCCTCTTGTTTTGTGGTTGGTCCATTTCATTTGGGTGACAATAGGGTTGCTTTTTCTCCCCCTTACTTTCTCCTGTTTGGTCTTTGTGTTTACATTGTGTTACTGTATGTCTGTGTGTGTTGCACAAATTAAACACCACAAAATACTCCACACAGGCTTAGAAACATAGATTATATTTTAATTAGCAAAACAAGACCAAAATGGCAAGAATCAAATAAGTAGAACTGGAGTTATGAATTTTTCAACATTACATCTAAAAGTAGGATTTAGAAGCAAAAAGTGCCTAGGGGTTACTTGAGGTTGCGCTGGACTGGGGTAAATACAAAGCTCAGGCAGAATGTGATGGAGGGCACGCCAGCCACTGGGCTCATGCAGGTCCCGCTGAAAAAGTACCTTGGAAGTCAAAGATTCGATGCAAGCAGTCGAGGAGGTGCTGTATCAATTTCAAACTCATGGATGGAGGTGAAGCACCAGCACCGATCCACGCAGTTGATAAAGGCTTCAGCACCGATCCCCTTTACCTCTTTTTTAGCCTTCTCATTGTATTGGAAGGGTATGATCTTCTGTTCATTCCTGATCCTTCTGGCAAGAGGTTCAATGTATAGTTTGAACAATAAGGGAGATAGTGGACACCTTTGACGAGTACCTCTTCCTATTTGGAATTGCGATATGAGAGAGCTGTTAACCAACATCCTAGCAGTCAGTGTTTTACAAATGGATCTTATTGCCTTGAGGAAGTTATCACCTAAGCCATTTTGATTGATGACTTTGGATAGGAATGGCTAGCTTACTCTACTAAAGGTCTTAGTGGCGTCAACGGTTATGATGGTCTGCGGGGAGTTTATTTCTATAGTAACATCTATCACACTCACCAAGTCATAAGTGAGCTTGTAAAGTTGTCTATGGTTCATGAAGCCTTTTTGGTTTAAATGGACAAGATCTCCCATCCTTTTATCTAATCTTTTTGCTAACATTTGTGTGTATATCTTATAGTCATTGTTAAGAAAAGATATAGGTCTATGGGATTCACACGTTTTTGGATCTATTTGGGCTTTAAAATTATTGTTATTGTAGCTTCATTCAAAGCTGATGGGACAGGGGGTGATCTACGTAAATTGCATTTAATAGGCTGGTCAAGATGGAGTAAGTTTATCTTTCAATAGCTTATATAGTTTGTTTGGTATACCATTGTAACCTGGTGTCTTCCCCTTTTTTTGATCTCTCTGACCATTTTGTATACTTCTGCGATATTAATTTAATAAGATACTGCTGCTTCTCCTGACCCAATCTAGGAAGAGTATCCCCCTTTAACCAAATATCTATTTGTTCTTTTGAAACTATTGAGTCATCGGTATATAGATCTTGAATGAAACTAACAAAGGTCCTTCCTATGTCAGGGTCTTCTAGGCAATGTTCGCTAGTTTAATTCTTTTCTATTTCCTTAAATCTACTTCTGACACTGTCTACCTTTGTCTTCCAGACCAGCTGCTTCCCAGAGCCCTGGCCATTTTCATAGTGTTCTAACTTTCGAGCATTCCACTTTCTCTGCACCACTCCATCCAAATATTCTGTTTTGGAACCCTTGACCTCTTTAAAGTGGTTTTGTAAATTAATTTTCTATAGGGGTATTTACAGCTTGTCAGCTCCTTGTGAATTCTCCAATTTTCAGTTCGAACTTGTCTCACTTTGTTATTTTTTTTTGTCTGTGTGTCATGTAATTAATCAGTCCCCCCCCGAATAAAAGCTTTATAAGCATCCCACATAATATGTAGGGGGTAGAAATATTATTTAATTCTATGGTGTCTCATTTCAAAGAGTTTATAATCTCCTGCTCCCCTATTAGTGACCTGCCCAAAGTCCATCTAGATAGAGTTGGGGATTTCTCAAGAGAAAACTCCAGTCTTACTGCGGAGTGGTCGGACAGATGACTTGATTGGTGGGTTAACCTTTTAGTTTATTCCCCAGTTTTCATCTATAAAAAAACTTAACCTATTCAGGAAGTGTGGCCATATTTCTAGTTGTGGTGTGTGTAGTCCTTCTTCAGACCTGCTCTCTGTAACCAGGTGTCTATTAAACCCAGATTCTTCATCAAGTGGTGTATACCCTCCCTCATCTTTGGCGAGTTAACAGTTGGTCTTATAATGGATTTGTCTAGTACTGGGTTTAATAATAAGGTTAAATTATTTGCCTCCTATTATGTAGTTCCCAGTATCAAGTAACTGTAGAGCTCCCTAAACTGGGGTTGATCATCTATATGTGGGCCATAATAACCTGCAAATTAATAACTTATGCTATGTATTTTAACGTTAGACATCAGCCATCTTCCCGTAGGGCCTGCCATGAAACTCTCCAGAGTTGCTTGTGCAGAGTTTTTTTAGGAAGATCCCCACCCTTTTTACTTTACAGATTTGATTAGTGCAAGCAAATTGTTTGATCCACTTTTATCCCCTTAAGATTTTACCCCATTCCTCTTGACGGAAATGCATTTCCTGGAGCATTATAATATCACTATCAGAAAGTTTCAGAAATTCTAAAAGCTTCCTTCTCCTACTGGCTACCCTCATTCCATTGATATTCCAGGTTAAAACCATTAGGCTATGTTTTTTATTTGATTCCCTCATTCTATCCCTAGTACCTCTGTCGTCGTGCTCTTCCAGCTGTTTGTTGCAAGTGAGGACTTTTTTTTCTCCCACATGTTGTGATTGTATACTCTACTATTGACATTTGCTGTGTTTAACCCCCCAAGCTTATCCCACCCGTACCCTCCCTGTGGAACCCTCCCTGTATCCAAAATGGTAGTTTGTCATACCCATTTAGCTTTATCTCTTCGGTTTACCTATTGTTTGCTTAATGATGCATTTTTAGCTGATTTATTAGTCTTTCAACCTTGAAAGGCTGTTCTATGTTGTGCATCTTGTTGTTCCACATTACTCTTAATGTGGCAGGAAATT
This sequence comes from Triturus cristatus, assembly GCF_964204655.1. Taxonomy (NCBI): domain Eukaryota; kingdom Metazoa; phylum Chordata; class Amphibia; order Caudata; family Salamandridae; genus Triturus; species Triturus cristatus. The sequence continues at coordinate 388,805,251 of NC_140584.1, read as the reverse complement.
TCAGTTGTGTGTTGGCTCCAAGTGTTTTTAATTCCTGGATATATATATATATCTAGTTCCCATGGCTGACTTTGGGTAACTTTAGCTATGTCAGCCCTAATGCGAAAAGACAAGTCATCTTTGTTAAAGCTTTTTGCTTTCAGAGCATCAGCTCTTTTGAGGAATAAGTACAACAATTATTTAGAATCTTCCTGGGTTTATCTCTGTTGGGGTATCTTCTGAAGGGATCCTGATGCACCCTTTGTATATTCTGCTCAACATCTATGGAGCTGATCGATGGGATGCACTCCTCAATTAATCTTATGCCAAACTCTTTAACTTTCACATTTCCTGCCCATCTGAAAAATTAAGGAACCTTAAGTTGTTTCTTCTAGAATTATTTTCTAAGGATTCCATTTTCTCTTGAAGTTTCTTTCCCCCTGTCTTTAGGGCCTAGATCTCCTGACAGGTAGTCTCAACCTCTTCACAGAATACTCCTAAAGAGGCTTCCATGATACATAATTTTTCAGTGAGGTCTGTCATTTTAACCTCAAGACTCTCACAGGCCCCTTGTTGTTTAGTTTGGTTACTCTCTGATATTGCAAATCTAGTCTTCTGGCCCGATTACAAGTTTGGCGTTCCATAGGACCACCAAACTTGCGGTGGAGGTGTGGTGGCGGTCGTGGACTGCCACACTAGTGGTCAGCTAGCCATATTATGAGTACGACTACGGTGGTCGGACCACAATAGGACTGCCACAACCACTATGGATTCACGATCCCTGGCAGTGGTGTGGCACACTGAGGGTCAATATATGCTGGTAGTGCTGCTACAACACTGCCAAGCATATTACGAGTTTCCTCACATCCACCCTTTCCATGGCAGTGAGCCTGCCATGAAAAGGGTGGCAGTGAGGAATCTTAAAGGGCCATACAGGGCACTCTTTTACCTGTTACCTGAGGGGGCACAAGGTGTGCCCCGTGTCTGCACGCACCCACTTTTCAGGCTTTGGCACACCCATCATGGTGCCTTTTTATTAGGCATCATCGTGGGCACGCCAAAGGACCGCCCACTAGACCACAAAACAACTCGTAATCTGGTAGGCTGCCGGTAGTGAGGTGTGGCGGTCTGCGTGAGTGATGGTGGCATGGCAGCCCGCTCCCACACTGACAAACTCACAATCAGGCTCTTAATCTCCTCCATAAGTGTGAGTATTAAGGACCCTACATTTGCTTAATGTTTCTTCTCAAGGTGAGGATTGTATTTCCTCCACCATGTTGCCTCTCGTGAAATCCTGAGAAAGAATTTGAAACCGATTTGAGGCCCAGCTATCTCCCTGTAATAGATTTAGTTAAGTTACACTGTTCCATGTTGTAGGTATTTGAAAATGTAATGAGATGCAGATTGTTAAATTGGGCTGTTTTTCAATGCCCCGCACTTTAAAGTAAGATCTAATTGAAGGCGTGATTTTAATTCTCCCCCCTGAAATACCTAGTGTATCTCTGATATAATTTTGCTCACCCGCCTGATTTAGTGCCGGGGTAGGTAAAGGAAAAGGTGATTCTTGTGTTTGTACAGTAGAGGAAACAATGGGGGGTGATAATCACCCTGCTCTGATGTTTTTGGTCACTTGTCTCCCTCCCCTTGTCTGTAACAGGTCTGGGCCTAGCTGAGTATTCCTTATTGTGTATCTGTTTTTACCTCTTTGTCTTGGGGAGTCCTATTCCATGAGCCCTGTTGACTTTAGCCATTCTTTTTTCTTCCCAAGGGTCTTCCTTGCAGTGCTAGGGAGCTTCAGAACAATTATTCTCTCAGGTTTAAAGGTCCTCTCTTGAAATCGCAAGGAAACGCTGTTTTAATGCAGTGCAGCTGTCAGCTTGTGTTGACACTGCCTGCAGTGCACTGGAAGCTAATCCAGGGTGTGGAGAACTGATCTCGGCATAATTGCAAGGCAGCCAATGACCACAGAGCTCCGAGCGTCTCTGGCCGCAGAGTCGCAGGAGGGAAAGCAAAGTAATGAGCCTGAGCCACCCATGCAAACCTGCCAACCTGTAGTTGCCACCAAGATAAGCCCAAAAGTAAAGTGAAGGAAACCGCTTCTTCGAGGTATGTGTTTCAGTTTATATTGCTACCGCACTTCTAGATTATGTGCTGGAGAGAATAGGAGTCCCCGGCCAGCATGAGAGTTGGCCACCATGCTCCCCCGGACTCAGAACTCATGCAGGTCCCACTGAAAAAGTACCTTGGATGGAGCCAGCATCGACGTTAAAGACTCGATGCAAGGAGTCGATGAGTTGAGGAGACACTGCATCATTGTCGATCCCATGGATGGAGGAGAAGCATTGGTGCCGATCCTAGCTGTTGATGAAGGCTTCTTCGAAAAAACCCTTTCCTATGCAGGTGCTGGGTTGCCCTCTAGCTGTGCTATCCGTTGTTGTCGAGTTGCACAGTCCGGTGAGGTGATGCCGTTGATCGGTTCCTGTGTCGAAGGGAAATGCGTCAATTCCAATTGGCGCACAGCTGTCACTGTTTCGATTTTGATGGTTCTGGAGAGCAGAAATTACTTTTCATGGGCCCCGGACTGGATTGGCAACACTAGGCAGGGCTCACAGATGGCAGAGTCCAGGTGCTGTTGCAGAGTTGTAGGCAATCTTTGATGGCCCTGAGACTTCAGTACTGGGGGCAAGCCGGCAAGCCCTTGGAGTCACTCTGGGTTCAAATGAGATGGGTCTAGTCCTTTGTTCTCAGCAGAGCAGAGGCCAGCAGGCCGCAGGACAGCATAGCAAAGCAGAAAAGCAGTTCTTCCAAAGCAGCAGGCAAGTAAAGTGGCAATCCCTGTAGCACAGCCATCTTTACTGCTGGCAGAGTTATTCACAGGTCCAGTCGTATACTGTCTTGGTAGGGTCAGAGCCCCAAATTTGCCTTTGAAGTGGGGGTGTCTTTAAAAGCAGGCCCTTGAAGTGCACATGTCCCTTTTCATCCCAACCCTGTCTGCAGGCTATCTGTAAGGGTAATCAGCTCACTGCCTATTCAGGTGCAAGTGTCATCTTCCCCTCTCTCTTACTGCCCAGGAAGAGCTATAAGAATACAGATGAAGGCAGATCCACCGTTTCTGTGTTTGAGAAATGCACAAAGTGTAGCTGTCACCCACCCCAGACATGAATTGGAGACAGGCTGCAAGGCACATAGAGCAGTAAGAACAGAGGAATTTCTACTTTCTAAAAGCGGCATTTCTGAAATAGGAATGTTAAATCCAACTTTACCAGCAAAGACGGTTTATCACAACCATTCCAAATATATGAAACATGATGCAGCGACACTTTTCTAACCAGGAATTACAGCTTTAAAGTGTTTTAAGGAATTCCCAATGCTATCCTATGAGAGGAGCAGGCCTCACAGTACATGAATTAAGCTGTTTGTCACCACCAGGACATGTACAACTTTCATCTACTTCCTGCCTAGCAGTTACTCAGCACCCTGCCCTTAGAGCTACCTAGGACCTTACTTAGGTGTGACTAATGTGTAATAAAAAGGGAGTTTAAGGCTTGGAAAGTGATCTTAAATTCCAAGTCGAAGTGGCAGCAAACCGCACACACAGGTCTTGCCATGGAAGGCCTTAGACAGGTTTGAAGGTTAATTGTGTGGGTGGCACAATCAGTGCTGCAAGTCCACAAGTAGTATGTTGATTACAGGCCCTGGGTATATGATATACCACTTTACAAGGGACTTATAAGTAAACTAAATACACCAATGTCACCATGTTTAGGTGAGAAGCACATGCACTTTAGCACTGGTTAGCAGTGGTAAAGTGTTCTGAGTCCTAAGGCCAATAAAAGATATAGCAAAAAGAGGAGGTAAGCAGGCAAAAAGTTTGGGGTATGACAGGTCTTAAAAGGCCTTTCCTAGAAACGTTATTCTTTGACTCTGCAATGAGGCTAAGAGTTTGGATCTATGTGTCCCCTGGACCGGCATCCATGTGTATTGCTTCTGAAGGCTCGTTCAGAGATAAGGTTTGCCACATCTGATCACAGGCACTTATTGAACATTAACAAACCTGTACAAAGAGACCTTATATTGGCATTGTGTGCATTATAAATGTGGTCAGTCAGAAATTTGCCAGCAAAAGCATTTTTGTTGAAGCCAAGGCTATGAAGCTGTGGTCTAAAAGCTAGGACCGCGGTACTCCAGAAGTTCAATACTTCATCTCTGGGGTAACAAAATGGGGGCATAGTAAAAAATTGATTTTGTCCATGTGGGAGCAAATTATCCTGCATTCCAGTGTCCATAAATGCCACCTCAGCAGCAGGTCATCTCCCTACTTCTATTATGTCTAACATACAAGTTTTAACTTTTAGTATTTTTACAAGTGTCAGTGACAATTGTACATTCGTTGGAGCGTCCTCTAAGGGTAAGATATATGCAATTTTCACAGAACAAGGGTTGCTCTGGCTTCGTTTGGTAGGCTTTACCACACACAAATGTCATAAATATAGCTTTCCAATTTGAAAAATAAAACAGGGAGTAATGCGCAGGGTAGAAAGGTTTCCTCATAATAGTGTCAGAATGATACAAAAGAAACACTATTCATTATGAGGACTATTAATAACAAAAAAAGAGGTAAAGGAAATGATGTTAAGAGCAGAGAGACTGTTAGGAAGAAAAATCATTTTTTTGATGCACAGGGTTGAAATAAAAATGATTGTTGAGGCCGATAAGGGCTTTGTATTGACTCTTTTGGGATAAGGTGAGTGTTGGTGAAACGTTAGTATAAAAGTGTACACAGGAAAATGACATCACAAATTCGCTCAAGAACGCTACTCGGCAAGTGACCCTGAACATTAGACTGGAGTATTGAAGGGAATGTGCGATGCATTATGGGCTAACAGGGTTATCAAAATGATTTCACAGCCTTTGAAAGCAAGCTTGGAATGTTATATGTTCAACTTTTTGAGCATTAAAGGACAGTTATTGTGCATTGTTATTTTTGACTGGAATGCAAGTAGTTTTTCTATGTACTAAATGCTCAGTGCTGAAATGTGACTGAGGCATGTTGGTCATGGAAAGAATGAGTCTTTTTTAAGGAGGCGGGCAGAATCAACTGTTGTTGATTTGATACGGAGCACGGATGACACAATTGTCTTGTGGTGTGTTGCTGAATAAACCAGTGATAAATGCACATGTAGCTTGCCTACTACACACCATTTGCAACAATCGAGAGACATTCACAGCTCTCAAACTCTAGAATCAAAAGAAGTGGACTGTAGAGAATTACAGAATACAGAAAGCCCATCTGTCTTCTCCTACTGAAATCTAAGCAACACAGAAAGGAAGCCGGGAGCACAGTGTTACTTCAGTACTGGCATTTAATTAGTGAACAAATATTCCCAGTGCGCAGATGATTAGCGTTCATCCCATGTTCAATTTCCTATATGTTAATTAAGCATGCCTTTAAAATGGCACAGAAGTCTCCTTCATTTATTCTACTTTATTGAACAGCCACTTGGAAATTCGGAAAGTGAATGACTTCTACCAGCGTTAATTATCTTGAAAATTAGGTTAATCAACGCTCATTTAAACTTGCCTAAACAACAACCCGGGACTTGCAAAGGGAGGATGCATGTTCCCGCGCCAAAGCAAACTATTTTATACAGTCAAACCGGGAAAGTTTTTCCTCTGCTTCCGACACAAAAACACTCATTGACTTTAGTATAAATATCTTTGCTCAAGTTCATGAAAGGCCCCTCAGAAAAAACATCTTTGTTACTGGTCTAGGGTGACCAGACATGCCGAACTTCCACTTACAGTCTTGGTTTTCACAGGACTGCCCCAATACTCTTCTTAATTTTAATTAAATGTCACCGTTTTTTGGGTCAAGGTCAAGCCATCCTGAAAAGGAGAAGTGAAACGTATACTCTTGTAAAGTAATTTATATGTTTCAGGCAGTGCAGAAGGAGGGAGACAGAGTGAGAAGGAGGTTAGGGGGCTCAGGGTGGAGGTCCTGTCATAGCCAATGTAATGTAACTATAGCATGTAGATATGTGGAGATATATATATATATTCACTGAAAAAACCATAGGTTTCACACATGTTATAGTTAGCAGGACATTTCACTCGTGAAAAACCAATGAAATTCCCCCGTTATAGTTAGTGCAGGCAACTATAACTCACGCGACCGCAATCCTCTGCTGATGACGTCAGATATTACATCACTCTATTTAGACACTTATTTACCCATGTCTTCTTCCATTAATTTTTAGCTATACAAATATTACAAATATTTTTTTTTCAGAAAAACACATATGTCATCAGTGATGTAATATCTGACGTCATCAGCAGAGGATTGCGGTCGCGTGAGTTATAGTTGCCTGCACTAACTATAACGGGGGAATTTCATTGGTTTTTCACGAGTGAAATGTCCTGCTAACTATAACATGTGTGAAACCTATGGTTTTTTCAGTGAATTTGCAAGGTTTTTTAAATGCTAATTCCTAACTATAACGTGTGTGAAACCTATGGTTTTTTCAGTGAATTTCAAAGGTTTTTTAAATGCAAATTTTTTTTTGAGATTTTTGTTAAAAAATAATATCCAACCTATGTATAAAATAATATATGTACTATATCCTGCATTATGGAATGGTTAATTTTTTACAAATTAATGTTTACATACAGTTGTACATCACAGTTATTATCTTCTACAACCCTTGAAACTTTTAATTTTTTTTTTTATGGATTTTTTGCCGTGCGCGTACGGTAAGCTGACGCTACGCACTCCGTACGTCATAAGTACGGTGCGCTTATGTGATACGTACGTGACGTACGCGTACACGCATGCGCATTGCGCGAAACCAACGTCGCGGTTACGCGGGTGCGTGTAATGCGCATGCGCGAGTGCGTCCTACGTACGCGCTCCGTAAGCGCATGTTTACGTCACGTTTGCGCATGCGTACTTGTTTACGAGCGCGTAGCGTAAGCTTACGGAGCGCGCACGGTAGGTCATGTGATCCACAAAGAACACTTTTCATTGGTTGAAACTACTTTCAGTTCCAGAAACTTCCAACACCACACCCATTCCCCTCATTACTGCTTGAGATCCCCTAGGAGAAGGAGCTGAATTGACATTGAGATACAATGGCAGAGCAGCAGTCCTCTTCTGAGAGTGAGCCTAGCAGCCCCATCATCAGACAGAGAAGGAGGAAACAAAAGGATTCTTTTGTGTGGGAGTATTTTACTTTTCCAGAGGGGCAGAAAAAGGTCAATGCTCCATTGGTCACTTGCACACTTTGTGACCGTGTTTTATCTAGAGGAAATCCAAGGAAGAAGTATTCCTTTGGAAATCACTCTATGATGAGACACATTAGGGATAAACATCCCAGGACCTTTGCACGACATACTGAAGAAAACTCTTCAGTAAGTCACCGGAGCCCAACCTCAGAAGCTCAGTCGAGTACATCATCGGCAGCTCAGCTGAGCCCTTCCTCTGAGGTGGGAGCATCACCTTCTTCTGCTCCTCTGGACATTAACCCTCGATTTCGGAGGGTTTCAATGAGGTGTACAACGTGTTGTGGTCTTATTGTTTTTGGGGAGACCAGTGTTTCCCTTATTAACAATAAGATAGACCAGCACGTTTGTAGACGTTCATAATATTCCCATTCTTTCTTTCCTCTATCCCTGTATTAACACAACGGTTCTTTTAAGAGCCAACCTTACCTCAAATTTTTGTTAATTTTTTTTTAATCTTTCCTTTTTGAAAAAAAAAATTTGCCATGCGCGCACGGTACGCGTAGTCGCGGAATCGTTACGCGAAGTTCGCAGAATTTTTCAGTTTACGCCGTGCGCGTACGCTACGCGCATTCCGCGATTTTTCGAAAAAAAATTACAATTAATTTTTGCCCATGGGGGTCCTTCTGGGACCCCCTGACAAAGGCTAGGGGGTCAGGAACTGTCCACCCTGCCCCCTTTTCACGTTCTCCACCTTTGTTTTTCACCCCCTCAGACTGCGAGAGACAAAATGGTGGCCGACACTTCCTGGTTTCGACCGATTCGAATGTTTACTAAGATCTAACAACCAATCAGAATCGCGCTCGCGCACGGCGGCGTGCGCGTACGGTAAGCTTACGGTACGCGCTCCGAGCGCGCCTATAGATATATATATTGATTTAAATGCTATTTTCTCAGGAAATACTGAACAGATTTACACGAGACCTTCAAAAGGCACATCCCTGACCTGAGGGCTACCTCTCTGCCAAATTTCAAGTAATTCTGTTCAGCCGTTCGGGCTGTAGCTCGGACTAAAGGTCCTATGGAAAAATGGATGGGGAAAACGCGTTTTGGGACCCCCCTTTTTCTCAGCCCCCGCTTGACGAATCCCCCGAGACTTTCAGGGAAGGAGCGGAGCGGAGCGCCCCACCTATTTTGAGAATTTCGCGAGGATTTGTCAATCGGCGCCAAAGTTATTCCAAATAGAATGTGGCGGATTTCCTATGGAAACACGGTCCTAACTATAACTATCTACTGGCGACCGCCAGTAGATTATATATATATATATATATATATATATATATATATATATATATATATCCAAAGAACCTCCTCCAGAAGAATGAGCAGAGGCCACACGGGGGACAAATCGGAAACACCTTTAATGAGTTTTGCGGCATAATGCATTTCGGCCCGAATCGGCCTTCTTCAGATGCCTTTAGTGTTCAGGAGGCATTGAAGCACCTTAATATGTAAGTCCAGCTGCTTCCCCATTGGTGGGGACCCGCACCGCCCCCTTCCGCTAGTATGTGCTCACCATTCCGCAATTCGTAAGAACTGCAGGTCCCAGGATACACCTGTGATCCAGGTAGGTGCTGCAGGGGGGATATACAATCCAAGTGGAATGTCGGGGTGCAGGACGAACAAGGGTGTAACTAAAAAAGCCAATTTCCTGTTTGGGTGATTCTATCAGTGCCTCCTCAGGTCCCCAAACACTGCTTCGGCCCCACATTCCACGCAATAGTTTGAGCAGAGGCAGGAGTGTCGATGCATCCCGCCCTATGTATCGCCGCCATCTAATGTTTTTAGAAGTCAGAGGTGGGCCGCGGACCATCCGATACCTCGGAGCTCAAACAAAATCTGCCGGAGCAGCAGCCAGCAAAGTCCGTGGCCAACTTGTGAAGCAGGGGCCTCTGTAACACGTTACTGGCAGACGTGGACAATATCCAAAGAACCTCCTCCAGAAGAAAGAGCAGAGGCCACACGGGGGACAAATCGGAAACACCTTTAATGAGTTTTGCGGCATAATGCATTTCGACCCGAATCGGCCTTCTTCAGATGCCTTTAGTGTTCAGGAGGCATTGAAGCACCTTAATATGTAAGTCCAGCTGCTTCCCCATATATATATATCAGTGCCAGCTCCTCTGCTATAGTGGAGGAGCGCCACCCCACTGCTTTTAAGCAGTGCAAATAAAGGAAACATAAATTGATGATAACTTTGAGTTTTGATGTTTCCATGCTGCTTTGCCGGCGGACAGGGCTGCTCTGCTCTCAGAGCAGGTCAGGAGTGGTTTGCCCACTCCTAAGTGCACATGACTGTTAAGTCGGCCCACTGGGACCGGCCAAACAGTCATGCCAACTTCCCTGTTCTCCACACAGGTTGCATTACAGCCTGTGTGGAGAACATGCCCAAGCCCCATTCCCTGGCTGAGCATTGAACCACAATGCTCAGAACAATCACAATGCTGCATTGCAGCATTGTGATTGGTCAGGGGAGCCTGGGTTCTTACCAATCACAATGCTTCATTGCAGCTTCATGATTGATCAGTGGAGTCTGGCTGTGCCTCCTGTTTCTGGAGTCTGACGGGGGAGACCAGGAGAAGAGATGTGGGACACAGCGGCAAGGTGTTTATATTTTTTCTTTTTTTTTTACATTGTGCCACTCCGCACCCACCTGCCACCGGCGAGCTATGGCAGTTGCCATTGATATAGATCATGGGCTATCCAAGCCTAAGAACGCTGATCCATCTGATCGACACCTGCAGCTACGTCTCGGAGGACATCCAGCAGCTGGCGAGGAGTGTACCTGGTGTATTAACAACTTACCGCCCATGCTGAGGGGCCAACAGGGACTGCTCGAATGTGACGGCCAACGGCGTGAGACACGCATTGCGCTGGCATCTGAATCGACCCATCGGGAGTTCATGAACTATATTTGCTATATAGGCTTGAAGAGAGACTTAATTGATCGCAGTGCTAGCGCCAGTGTGGGGACACGCTTTAGCCACAGAATATCCATCAAAGCGATGCTGCCCTTCCATTGGCTGAGAACCAACCAATTAGAACATGGGACATTGAATATAAGCCAATGGGACACCAGGTACCATATTTCAGCAGGTCAAACACTGAAGAAGGCATCACGCCGAAATGCATCCGGGGAACTGCCTTTAATAATTATTTGTGTGAAACCCTCCGAGTGCTTCGTACCTTTGGAGCTTTGATATTTATGATGTATATATTCAATGAAAAAAAAGAAAGGTTATAGGGACACTATAGTTAGGCTCAGATTTCACACACACAAAACCATAGAAATTCAGCAGTTATAGTTATCTGTGCTAACTATAACTTATGCCCCCAAAATGCACTGCTTATGACCTTGCATACTACATCACACATGACATGGTCAGTGACAATACTGATGACATCTCAAATGCCATCACTGATGACATCATCCACAGAATCATTCGCACACCAACTCACGTCCCATACAACCTCTCATACCCCCACTCACACAACCACTCACAAACCCATTCACAGACCCATACAAGTGTTCACACACCCACTCAGTCCTCTATAAAGCCCTTCACACACCCACTCACTCACTCATACAGCCACTCACACAACCATTTACTCACCCATACAGCCACTCATACAACCAGTCACTCACCCACACATCCACTCACACATCCATATACTCACCCAGACAGCTACTCACACTCAGTCTTATTCACCTATGACATTATAGTTAGGTTCAGATTTCACCTGCAGAAAACAATAAAAATGTAGCAGTGTAGTTACCTGAGCTAACTATAACTTACGCCCATGCAATGTACTGTTTATGACCTCACATATAAGATCACTCATGACATGGTCAGTAACATCACTGATGACATCTCAAATGACAATCAATGACATCACTGATAACATTATGCAGTGATTGTGAGAGTTTTCTAAACGTTTATGTGTCAAACATATATACTAAGCTACTACAAAAGTTAAATTAGTATACTTTGTGTACCACTAATGTGTGACTGTGTGTATCTATTTGTGAGTAGGTGTCTGAGTGGCTTTATGAATGTGTGAGTGTTTTTTGGGTGTATAGGTGGGTGTGTGAGTGGCTGTGTGAGTGGCTGTATTGGTGAGTGAGTGGGTGTGTGAGTGGCTGTATGGGAGAGTGAGTGGCTGTATGGGTGGGCAAGTGGGTATGTTAGTGACTGTATGGACACTGAGCGGCTGTGTGTGTAAGTGGTTGTATGGGTGAGTGAGTGGCTGTTTGAGCGGATGTTTGGTTAAGTGAGTTGATGTGTGAGTTGCTGCATTGGAGAATGAGGGTCTGTGTGAGTCGTTGTATGGGTGAGGGAAGAGGTGTGTGAGGTGTTGTATGGGCGAGTGAGAGGCTGTGTTGAGAGGCTGTATGGGTGAGTGAGTGGGTGTGTGAGTGGCTGTATAAGTGAATAAGTGGGTGTGTGAGTAGCTGTATGGGTCTGTGAGTGTGTGTGTGAGTGGCTGTAAGGGTGAATGAGTAGTTGTATGGATGTTTGAATGGGTATGTAAGTGGTTTATGGGTGAGTGAGTGAGTGAGTGTGTGAGTGCTTGTATGGGTAAGTGAGGGGCTGTATGGGTGTGTGCATGGGTTTGTGAGTGGCTGCATAGGTGAGTGACTGTATGAGTGGATGTATGGGTGAGTAAATAGTTGTGTGAGTGGCTGTATGAGTGAGCAAGTGGGTGTGTGAATGATCTATGGAGGAGTGAGTGGGTGTGTGAGCACTTGTATGGTTCTGTGAATGGGTTTGTGAGTGATTGTGTGTGAGTGGGTGTACGAGAGGTTGTATGGGATATGAGTAGGGGTGGGCGGAATTTGCGAAAAGCGACTTTCGCAAATTATCGCGAAAATGTTAAAAATCTCCGCAAACAAGCGGAAATATCGCGAAGATGCGGAAGTTTTTTTCCCGCCCGTTCGCGATATTTTTTGCATGGTTGCGGGTCGCTAACTTACCCCTGTGGTTGCTCGCGGGCGCGGCCATCTTGTTTTCAGTTGTCTCGCGGTGCATGATCGCGAGAAAAAAGACGTGATCGCGCGACGCATGACGTCACTGCGGACGCGAACTGTCGAGAGACAGCACAAATGGCTAAAACAATACAACATCTCATGGAGAACGCGACCGGATCGGGAAAACTTGTCGGCGAACGCGGGGATTCAGGTAAGGCGATCGCGCGCGCGCGAGAATGTATTATTTTACAGCGCGAGCAAGAACCAAATTATCGCAAAGCTGCGGAATGCGGAAATTTTGACATTTCCGCGCTCTCCGCGGAACGCGGAAATGCCAAATTATCGCAAATTCCGCGAACGGAACGGAAATTTTGCCCAGGCCTAGATATGAGTAGGTGTGGGAATGGTTCTATGGATGATGTAATTAGTGAAGGCATTTGAGATGTCATCAGTATTGTCAAAGACCATGTCATGAGTGATGTAATATACCAGGTCATAAGCCAGGTCATAAACAGCGCATTGCAGTGGCGTAAGTTATGATTAGCTCAGCTAACTATAACTGCTGAAATTTCAATGGTTTTGTATGAGTGAAATCTGAGTCTAACTATAACATCTCTGTAACCTTTGGGGTTTTTTCAGTGAATCTCTGTAACCCTTGTTGTTTTTTTTTTATTGAATTTCGATGGTTTTTAATATTCTATTTCCTAACAATAACATCCCTGTAACCTTTGATTTTCCAGTGAATTTCATCGGATTTTTAAAACTCTATTTCCTAACTATAACGTCCCCAAAATCTTAGTTTTTTTAAGTGAATTTCTCAGTTTTTTTAACTATTAGGCACGTTTGCAGAGTGGTGGAAAAAGGGGACGGAGCCTCCGACCAGCTCTCAGCAATCCCACTGTGTGGGACTTACTGCTGATAACAGAAGAGCTTCTTGGCCCTCAAGGACCCTCAGCATCCAAAAGAGGCCTGGGCGTAGCTCGCGGAGTTTTGCTCTGCGGAACTCCGCAAATTTACCAAAAACCTCTGCAAAGTTCTGCAAGTGGCAGAGTGCAGTGCGAACTGCAGTTTGTGCTGGTATTCCTGCCGCATGGGTAGAAATTCTATCCAAGAGGCAGCCCTCGCTTGTGAACTTACTGTTCGCGATCACAAGCGGGAAAAAAACCTCGCTGCACATCACAAAGCGGAGTTTTCTGCACTCCGCGAGCTCCGCGGAGTGTGGAGTGCAGACAACTCTGCAAACTCCACAAATGGAGCAAAGTTCACCGCCAAGGCCTAATCCAAAGGTACTTCATCCTCCAACCAGTAGTGCACCAGGAGGTGAGTTTGCAGAGTGGAAGAGTAAGGGGATGGGACCTCCAAGCAACTTTCAGCAATGCCGCTGTGTGGGACTTACTGGTGGTAACAGGAGGGGCTTCTTGGCCCTCAAGGACCCTCAGCATCCAAAGGGACTTCATTCCCCAACCAGTAGTCCACCAGGAGACAAGTTTGCAGAGTGGTGAAGAAAGGGGACAGAGCCTCCGACCAGCTCTCAGTAATCCCACTGTGTGGGACTTACTGCTGATAACAGGAGGGCTTCTTGGCCCTCAAGGACCGTCAGCATCCAAAGGCACTTCATTCCCCAACAACTAGTGCACCAGGCAGTGCATTTGCAGAATGTTAGGGAAAGGGGGTGGGGCCTCCGTTGATCTATCTGCAATCCTGTTGTGTGGGACTTACTGGAGGTTACATGCGGGGTTCTTGGCAGCAATCACCCAAATACCCTCAGCATCCAAGGGGTCTTCATCCCCCAACCAGTAGTGCACCAGGGGGTGAGTTTGCAAACTGGTGGAGAAAGGGGACAGGGCCTCTGAGCAGCTCTCAGTAATGCCACTGTGTGGGACTTACAGGTGGTAACAGGAGGGCTTCTTGGCCCTCAAGGACCCTCAGCATTCAAAGGGACTTCATCCCACAACAAGTAGTGCACCAGGAGGTGTGTTTGCAGAGTGGTGGCAAAAGGGGGCAGGGCCTCCTACTTGCTCTCAGCAATCCTGCTGTGTGGGACTTAGTGGAGGTAACAGAAGGGATTGTTGGTCCCCAAGGGCCCTCAACAGCCAAAGGGGCTTCATACCCCAACCAGTAGTAATTTTTTGTTGGGACTTGGCTGAAGCCAAGTCCCAAGATGGCTACCAACTCTTCCTGGTTTGAAGTGTTGGCAGCCAAACAGATTTGAGCACAGATACTGTCGGATCCTTGGAGGATCCTTGTCCCTATATATGCAAATTTGAATTTCTTTTAATAACCCCACAACTATTGATTTTACACCAAATCACAAAAAGGCACTTCCCTGGACCAATATCTACCTTTTTGCCATATGTGATGTAATTCTGTTCAGCAAATCGGACTGTAGCTGTGTAAATTCCCTACGGGAATAAACATGGGGAAAATGCATTTTGGGACCTACCTTTTTTCTTGGCCCCACTTCACGGATTACCACGAAACTTTTAAGATAGCAGCCGAAGTGAGCATCGTATTATTTTTAAAAAATTGGTGATTATTCGTCAAACTATGCTAGAGTTGTGGGCAAAACAAAAACGCTCTTCCTATGTAAGCTAGGTCCTAACTATAACTACCTACTGGCAACTGCACATTTACAAGGCAATGCAAAAATCAGGACAGTCCAATCATAACTAAGTCTAGAGGCTTTTGTCGTACTTTAATGTCTTGCTTATCAAAATCTGGTCATACTAAACTGGCCCCATTACTCAAGGACTGCTGTCCCATTAGCTCAATGACTCTACACCTCCTTAACAGCAAGAGACTTAAAGTGTCTACCGTATCTTAAAGAGAATGGCCAAGAGAAATATAAGGGAGCGAGAGAAACATAAAAATGAGCAGCTCTGTCAGTACTGGAGCAAATGCATAGTAGACACTCAAGCAGTGTACTGGGAGCAAACAGCTACCCTGGAAAATGTGATCATACCAGCCTCATATTGTACCAAATTAGTGTAGCCGGGTGACTTTATTTGAAAACAGGATTTAGAGGGAAAATGGTGAATTTTATGTATCTGCATAAATATTGTGTATTCTCTGAGGGCTGTTTTCCAGGCTAGATAGCTTATGATCACTCCACACACCTGACCCCAAAAACAGACTCTGATCCTCAGCGAGGAGGGTGGGCACAGGAGGGCTGTTTTCTCTTTTTTCCCAAGGGCCAGTCTAGCCCTGAAATTAAGTCTTTACAAAGACAAGGAATTGATCCTATGTTTCTGATATAAAACATATCAAAGTGCTCCCTTACTGTTATACAAAGAGATGGAATCTAAGAAGAATGGCTGGAAAAACATATAAGATGAAACTCCAAGCTGACTGCAGATCTGTGGTGAAGTTGAAAATCCATTGCAACACGCAGTCTTTCCATTTGAGGAGAGAACTGCAACATGGCTCTTATTCTAACCAAGTTACTGTAAACCTAGTAATGTTTATGGTCTTCCCTAGCAGTCTCTTCTGTTGGTTTCCATCTTGGAATGGCCAAGCTCCTGCTATCTTGTATATTGTAACATCAAACTGTGTTACTGGCATGACTGTAGTTAGCTCAAAGCACACCTGTGCTAGGAACAGAGTCCAACGAGTGAGAAATGTATATTCTTATTCTTATTTGTGACAGAGCACAGCACACTTACTGTTACTGAGATCTTGTTCTATGCTAAGGAAGGATTAGCCCACCAAAGCTCTGGCAGCTAGAGATTTGCTTGAAGAACCAGCAAAAGAATTTCCTTTAACAGATCAGGGCCAATGTCAATTTTAGAAAAGCAGAACGTCTTATTGCAGAAATCCAAGGCCAGCAAAGCATGTTTTTGATGATAATTGAACAAAAAACACATTTTACAGTGGCACTGATTGCAATGCCTGAAAGACAGAGCAGGGAATCATGGTTTCACACTTTGAGGTCCTTCCAACCAGAGTATCCATACTACTTTAAGTTTGTTGTATGTGAATCTTTCCCTATCCCAAAGTGTCAGTGGCATGTGACAACCTGCCACATCTCCAGTCTCACCACCAGAGCAACTAAGGAAAGAGCACCAATACCATCTGCACACGTGCGAAAGGCCATGACCAATCTCCCGTGCATGACCGCCAATGGGATATATGTCTTCAAAGTAGATATTTGCTGTTTGGTATTTCTTTGCAAGGGGCTATGATTGGGTCACCTTGCCACTTCTACTGTGTATGTTAGTTGTGCCCACTGAGTGTCCTGGAATAGTCTGGGTACGTAATGACTGGCCCAAACAAACCATGCAGCTCATGATCAGAATTACTCAGCAACAGGTACCCAGGTACTTTTATCTAAAAGGACCCAAAAGTGTAATTGGGTAAGAACATTTACTTGTTTTTAGCAATACCATCAGCACCCAAGGGCAGAGTAAATCCAAGGAAATAATCTGTGACTCCAAACAGAGCAGTCCATTGGCATCACGAAAAATGAGCACAATCAAAATATTGTAGGAGGAAGGAGTGTATCTGCCCAACTGTATGTCAGACAAAATATCGAAAATGGATTTCTGCCACATTCTTTCAAAGAAAATAAAGGATTTAGGGAGCTGCTGGTAAGATCTCTTGATATATTACAAGATGAACTTACTTAACACTCAAGGTGGCACTGTCATCATGGGATGTATGACAAAATGGCTGCACACTTTACCATGGACGTTAGGACCAGTTATCAAGGCACAGTCTGAATGCCAGCTGCAGCAGGCTAACTCTCCCTTTCTTACACGAAGCGGTGTGCATGGTTGTGAATTCGAATGACTTGAAACTTAACTTTTGGTAAGGTTTCCAAAGTTAGTGAAGTTTAAAAGCTTTAGCTTCTCTTCACCACAACAGCAAACGATTCCTGTGCTGTCACAAGGAATAGTGAGTGAGGGTGCTCGCAATTCCTGCATGTCTGCCACCCCACGATGGCTGGAGGTACGAGTGGGGAGTGAGGGGAGGCCGCCGCCCCATAACTCATGTCACCCGGGGCAGACCGCCCCCCCACCCCCTCTGTTGTCACCTGTCAGCTGTCTTCATTCACTGCTCTTGAAGACCCCCTTTTCCACAGAGCTGCCCCATGTGGGCCATTAGTGTAAAACACCCCCACCCACTACTAATGCTACCACCTCACAACCCTGCTCATGTAAGGTTGGAGGACAAGATTTTATTCTGCAGAATGCTTCAAGCAAGAAATATCCTGCTGTAAGAAATCCTGACTTCAAGGATGCTTCCCATACTACTTCAGGTTTGTTGTTCGTAAAACGTTTTTTTTTAAAAAAACATTTTTTTATTATAGTTTACAGTGACAATATAACAAAAAAGCTGGTTACACTTAGTAATGTCTGTTATCATATTACTTACATTGTAGGTCATATACACAGGTAATGCAGTATCAAGAGTAGCCGTATTTTACATTTCAGATTGTCAAAACGTCTGGATCTCCGATCCTGGCCATTGGTCTGTCCCCTTACTAGACCCCGTGGGCTAGTTGCTCAAGTCTGGATTCGATTCTTCTACCGGAGGGGCACAGATGTTACCCCAAAATGAATTCCACTTGCCCCACACCCGCTCTCACTTTTTGGGACACCCTCTGTGTTTATAAAAACTGCTTTTTTGGCCACCATTGATCTATCCATATCTTGACACCAGCATCGCTGCTGGGGGGCTGCTGGCACGCCCCAGTGTTGTGCGATATTGCGTTTTGCCAACGTGATCCCCAGGGTTGCCCAGTCCTGTGCTGCGTGATTAAGGTCAGTTGGTTCCCATATATTGAGGAAGCACCTTTTTGGTTAAGGGGGAGCCTTAAAGCCACACACCCGAGTAATTGTGTCCATAACCTCCTCCCAGTAGTGTGTTATGTGGGGACAGTCCCAGAGCATGTGGTAGAATGTGCCCCGTGTCCCACATCCCCGCAGACAGAGAGGTGTCCCAGCTTGGTCGATTTTGTGGAACATGGTTCTAGTGTAGGATTTTCAGTTGCCCCAACCGTAATCGGGACGGGATCACCACCTCCCTTGGGGACGCCAATGCTTCTTGCCAGTCCTGGTCGTCTATGTCTCCAAGGTCTGCCCGCCATTTGTCTCGTAAGGCTAGTGTGGGATCTTTCTGATTAATAATAAGTTTACGGTAGGTGAGAAAAATGGCCCTCTTAGTGAGATGGTCTGTAAGGAGACGGTCCTCGAGTCGGGATGATTCGGGGAGAACCGCTCCTCTAGGTATGGCCCTCGTAAGTGCATGTTTGATTTGTGTGTAGCGAAATAGTTCTGTGTCAGCCATTTGATATGTTGTTTGTAGTTGAGCGAAAGCCATTACTCCTCCCTTTTTCCAGAGGTCCCCGATTTTCGAGATACCAATAAGGTCCCACTGTGCAAACCCTTTACTGTTGCGGAGCGTACCAAGTTTTGGTGTATCCCACAATGGTGTGAGTTGTGTGAGGACTCCCTCCCATCCGAGCGCCCGCTGCGCTATGAACCATACACTTATTGTATGCGCAGTTTGACCCATCCATGCATCTTTTTTGTTCTTGTGGTAAAGCGCCATCAGGGTTCTTCGGTCCCGAGAGCATGACAGTCGAGCCTGAGAGCCGGTTCATCCTGTGGGGCATGAAGCCATTGGTTCACTAAATTAAGCTGTAATGCCCAGTAATACAGCTGTATGCTGGGCAAGGCTAATCCACCATCGTACCAGCTTCTAGTAAGTTTAGATAGGGCTATGCGGGGGGGGGTTTCCACCCCAGAGGAGCAGTCCCACCTCAGCCTCGATTGCCTTAAAGTAAGAGTCCGGGACCAGGGTGGGTGTTTTTTGTAGAGCGTATAGGAACCGCAGGAGAGCCATGATATTAAATAAGGCTGCGCAGCCCAAGAGGGTCAGGGGTAGTGTATGCCAGTGTTTCATGTCGTTATTTAGGGGGGCATAAGATTTCTCTCATAAAATTGAGCAGGATTTGGGGTAATGTGGATACCCAGGTATTTAAAGCCGTCTTTCCCAATCTGTATCGTTACTCCCCTGGGTAGACGAGGAGGGGAACTGTAGAGGACAAACAGAACCGACTTCGCCCAGTTAATCATGTAACCCGAATATTTGCCATAGGCGGCACAGATGTCTAGTAGACAATTAATGGAGCGGCTGGGGGAGGACACATATAGTAATATATCATCTGCGTACAGTGATATACGGTCTTCCCACCCCTCTGTCCATCTCAATCCTTGTATCACTGGGTTGCATCGTATCCAAGTCGCGAGGGGCTCGAGCACTAGGGAGAATAGGAGCGGGGACAAGGGGCATCCCTGTCTGGTCCCGCGCGCTAAAGGGAAGTCATCAGAGATGCGCCCATTGACCACAACATGTGCCAAGGGTTGTGTATATAATACCCGGACCCATGCACGAAAATTGGGCCCAAAGCCAAAGTGCTGCAGCACTGCGAACATGAAGGGCCATTCCACCCGATCAAAGGCCATACTGGCGTCCAGTGATAGAATGACTGCCTCCTCTCGGATGGTAGACATTCGAGCCATCACTCCGTGGAGCCGTCGTAGGTTCATTGCCGTGTTGCGGCCAGGCATAAACCCGGACTGATCCGGGTGGACAAGGGACGCGAGGTGCGGTTGAAGCCTAGTGGCAAGTACTTTCGCTAAGATTTTTGCCTCCGCATTGCGAAGTGAAATAGGACGGTAGGAGGTACAATCCTAAGGGGGCTTGCCAGGTTTCGGGATCATCACTAAGGTCGCTATCCTCTGATCCCTGGGCAGCATTCCCTTATCTAGACTGTCTCCGTACATTTTCAATAAGTGGGGTCCCAGTCTGTCCGCATCAGTTTTGTAGAATTCTACCGGAGTGCCGTTGGGACCTAGGGCTTTGCCTGATTGTAGACCTCTAAGTGCAACGATAATTACATCCACTGTAAGTGGCTCGTCTAATGTGTCGGCGTCTCGGTGCGTCAAAGTTGGCAACCGAATGTCTCTGAGAAAGTCTAAATTCCCCGCCACTGTGGCGTTTGTGGATTGTGTGTAGATTGCCTCATAGTGTCTTGCAAAGGCTGTTACTATGTCTTCCCCGGAAGGTAGGTGTAGGCGGACCACCAAGCAACTAGCACGTTCATTCTTATCTAGCCAGGCTAGCAACTTACTGGCCTTGTCCCATCTCATATATTGTATGTTGTGTTTTTCGGACACTCGCCTTGGTGTTCTCCCATGTATAGTCCCTATACGCTTGTTTGGCCAAGTCTAGCTTACACGTTGTCTCCGTGGTCTGTGTTCTGGTGTGTTCTTCTTTGGCTAGGCTAACCGCCCTCTCTAGTTCTAGCACTTGTAGGGCCTTGTCATGTTTGTGCGATGTTATTACGGATATTGCTTGCCCTCGTAGCACTGTCTTGTACGCCTCCCATAGAATACCAGGGGAATCAACTGAATGTGTATTTTCTTGGAAATATTGTTCTGTGGTTTTTCGCAGTTGCTTCCTAATAGTCTGGACTTTTAAGTACCCCGGGTAAAACGGATAAATGCGTTTACGTCCCACGTGTTGTAATGCATATGTCACTAACAGGGGTGAGTGATCAGATATTCCTCTAGGGAAGTTTGTGATCTCTGAAATTGCTGCTAGGCTTGTCGGGGATGAGAGGATGTAATCTATCCTTGACAGACTATTATGGACACCTGAGTGGTACGTGTATTGGCGTGCCGCAGGATGTCGTGTACGCCAGACGTCTATAAGTCCCATCGCTTCCGTGAAGTCACGTAGATGTGTAGAAGGCTTCCCTTGGTCTCGTGATGGTAACCTATCCCATGAGGCATCAAGGACGGTGTTAAAGTCGCCTCCTATAATTAGTTCCCCTGGGGGTAAGGTGAGCAGGAACTCACCAAGAGCTGGGAGGGCCAGGACATGGAGCGCAGGGGGTATGTATACCGTAACTAAGTTGTAAGCTCGTCCCTCCCACTGACAGGATAGTGCCGCAAAATGCCCTTGTTCAGCCCTCTGAGTGTCATGTATTATTAATGGGCAGCTTTTACGTACTACTATTCCCACCCCTCTGGATCCCGTGGTGAATTCGGAGTGTATTATCATTTTGAACCCCCATCTGTCAAGTGCTTTAGTAGCGGTTCCGACCAATTGGGTTTCCTGCAAGAGGACTACAGATGGAGCGTGTCTCTTGAGATGCTGTAGCACAAGCCCTCTTTTAATTTTATTGCCTAGGCCGTTGACATTCCATGATATGAGAGTGAGGGGGGCAGGGCTTGCGGGTGTCGTCCCGACCTAATTGCGGGGGGCCAGGCATCTTGGAGCCCAGGACGTTAAGGCCATTCTGTGACATTGGATTAGTGTGTGTGAGTTGATGGGTTCCCTGTGCACAACCCCATTGTACATGGTACCAGCATAGAAAAGATGAACATTTCTAAGAAAAAATGGAATACAAATTCTAACAATACCTAAATCAAATCCCCCCCTCCACGCCTCCCTGCTAGACGGATTTCTAACTACCTGGCACCCCAACTTTGCAGAGCGCTTTAATCCCATGAACAGTACTTGCACGTGGGAGGAGAGAGCATCCGGGGCACGCCAAACATCCCTTCCCTCCAGGACGTTGAAAAAATGTCATGATATTACTTTAAGTGCGGCATCTTAAATAAAGTTTCAGTAGGTGTATTATGTCTCTAATAGTTCACTTCTAGACCACCACGGGCGATCCGTGCCACGGCCAGGTCTCTTGGTATGAGGTGAGCGGAGATGTCATCTATGAAGTCTGAGCTCCACTGAATAGGCAACCAACATCCAGTGTGGGTCAGTCCTCTGTGTCCGTGTGACGGTGGTCGTGTTCTTTGTCCATGCGTCTCTGGACGTGTTTTGATGCTTCTGTTGCATGACATTGTTGCCGTCCATTGTCATTTTTAGGCCTGTTAACCTGCCGCCAGCCCTCCAGCCAGTCATGAGCGTCTTCCGGCTTGTCAAAGAACAGGGTCTTACCGTCCGCCACTACCCGAAGTTTTGCGGGATAAAGCATGGAGTATGCCAGTTCTCTTCGTTGAAGTTCCTTCTTGACCTCAAAAAAGCTCCTCCTCTGCTTGGTGACTGCCGCCGTGTAATCTGAAAAGAAAGAGATGACGGAGTTCTCTATACGCAGAGGTGGAGCCACTCTAGCTGTTTGGCGAATGGCGTTGCGGTCTCTAAAATTGAAGCTCCTGGCCAAGATCGGTCGAGGGGGGGGCCCAGGCTTTGGCTTACCCCCCGGTATTCTGTGCGCCCGTTCCACTGAAAAGAAGCCGGAAAAACCCCTTGGCTGGAGGTGATTCTTGATGAGGTCTTCCACATGGAGGTCCATGGCCGGCATCCCCTGTGACTCTGGAACTTCTGTGATACAGACGTTGTGCGTCTCGATCTGCCTTCTTGATCGTCCACTTTGGCTGCCATCTGGCGGTTCTGTGCTTCCAAGTATTGGACCCGTCGCTGGAGGCTGGCTGTGTCCTTTGCGAGAGACTCCGTCCTGGTTTCAACTTTGGTCATTCTGGAGTTCTTTTTCTGAAAGTCTGCTCGGAGGAACAATACATCTGAGGAAATGGACCCCACCGACGTTTGGACGTTCGTTAGAGCGGACATGATGTCTAGCAATGTGACTTCTGGCTGGCCTTCTGGTGTGGCACCTACATCCGTGGTCATCTGTTGAGTGGTCGCTTCCATTGCGTTTTTGAAGAATGCAAATTTGTCTAGTTTGGCTTGCTGGGTCGCCCGAGGACCCCCGCCCCCCATTGGGCCCTTGTCACGAGATTGTGGTTATTGCGCAGTACTCACCGCCACCTGCCACGGGACTACGTGTCGCTCTGCGGCCTGTCAGGTTTCCTGCTTGAGTGCGGGGCGTCTCTGGTTCCGGCGGAGGTCAGGCTATTCCCAGCGGAGTGGAGTCTAAATCTATGGCTTGCAGCACTTCGTCAAGTGCTGGAGTCCAGGCTGCCAGTATGGGAGGGTCTCTCACTGCACGTGGGCCATGGGGCTTCCCCACTGGCATCAGCGTGATCTGGGTGCGGTATCTCTACCTGCCCGGAGTTGCTCAGGGGGAGTCTAGACTCTCTTGCCTGCGCCTGTGCACCTTTTCTCCTCCTCCTCCCCCCCTTTTTTGTTTGGGTGGTATGCGGGAACTTCTACAATTGGCAATGGCACCAGGGTGTCAGGTATACTTGCGCCTCAGATTGTGCCCACTCAGTGCAGCCAGGCAGCGGGGGGTTCGTCAATGTTCCAGGGAATACGCAGGCTCCCACCACCAGATCAAGGGCTCTTCACCCGGGATGCTCAATGCGGTATTTTGTGGCACTCTCCTTCCAGCTACAAGGTCCAATCGCAGTGTTAGGAGGGCGGTCCCCCAGGGGCTGCTGATACCCCTTGCCGCATTGCCCCCCTACCTGGTATCTCTTCTGGGGGGGACCTCAGACGTGTGGTGTCCTTGCTGGGTCATGAAATGGACACCACTGCTGCTGAGGCTCCGCAGGCTCTCCTCTGCAGGGAGCCGTATGTGCCTGCCGGTCAGGATGCGCGGAGCGCAACTGGGCCCTTCCTGGTGCCCCAAGTCGCTGCAACACTGGTGTGTTTTGCGGGGGTTCCCTCGGCCCCCAGAGGTGCTGCAGTAATCAGCTGCCCAGGCACCGCCTCCGCAATGTCTCGGCGCCCAGCGCCCCTCACCGCCGCACTGTTGTTTCACTGGGCCGGGCGGGCCGCGGGTCTCTCAATCACGCGAGACCACGGCTCCGTGTACGGCTGCAAGCCGCTCCTCGTCTCTCGCCCGCAGATCGATATTGCCGCGTCGGTTCCACTTCAAACTTGGTTGGGACGCTCCCCCAATGTTCCGATGCCAATAACGGTCCTGGGGGATAGTTTTTGAATAGGATTAATGCCTGGATTGATTGGGGATGCTTTCGTACTGTCCGGAGTTCGTCTAGGTTGCGGCCATTATGCTCGGCTGCAAGCCATGCCCCCTGTTGTTCGTAAAACTTGAGTGAAATCTGGAAACTTCAGCCTCTTTGTCAAGTATGTTATGTTATGTGTTCTTGTATAACAGACTATCGCCCAGGAGGGCATGCTGGTGCTGAAGCAGGGCTAGGCTTAGACCAGTGTAGGTCTGGATAGAGGAGCTATTCAAAGAGCCACATCTACAGCTTCTTGTAGATTTCAAAAATTAATGAATTGAGGAGGCGGCTCTGATGTGTAATGGCAGGTGGGACAGGCTTTAAGAGTGATGTATGAGAAGGCTCCATGTCCAGCTCTGGCTCTGTATATTCGTAGAGTGTGTGAAAGAAGTTTTTTATCTGAGTGGAGGTGTCTGGTGGGTTTGTGGAAAAAGATTTGGTTGGTAGGTAGGCAGAGCCATTTTTATACAGGGCTTTAAAGGTGTGTGTGGGGAGTTTGAACTGAGCTCATTTGTGTATTGGGAACCAGTGGAGCTCCCCGAGGTGCAGTGTGATGTGGTTCACTGTGGTTGAGTACAATCCTGGCTAATGAGTTCTGTATGGTTTGGAGTCATCACATTAGTAGCTTGCTGATGCCTACATAAAGGAGGTTCCCATAGTTCAGTTTGCTTGTAATGAGGGAGAGGGTGACTGTTCTGCAAGTAGTGGTGGAGAGCCACTTCAAGATATTTCATAGCATTTTCAGGGTGTTTGGTTGGCGCTTACTTGGATTGTGATGTTGGTTGGCTTACAATGACAATCCTAAGGTTCTTGGCATGGATGCTGGGGTTGGGTGTGGGTCTGAGTTCAGCTGGCCACCAGGTGGAGTCCTAAACAAGGAGTTCTTTCTAAAAATCACAACTTCGGTCTTGTCGGTGTTCAATTTGAGACAGTTCATCCACTCTGCGACTTTGGTCCTGTAGGTGGTGAACTTGATATGGGTGGTTTGTTCAAGAGGGACAGTATCAGCTGTGTGTCATAAGTGTACGATACGACATTGTTTGTCTGGTCACAGATGATGCTGGTGAGTGGGATCATGTATGTGTTGAAGAGGGTCAGGCTACGTTATGATTCTTGTGGTACTCCACATATGAGGTTATGGGCATGTGAGCAGCAGGGGGGCAAGCTAACAGACTGGATTCTACCCATAGGAAGATGAAAATCCAGTGGAGTGAGAGTCCTTAGATGCCAGTTTTATGCAGTCATTAATGAGGATGGGGTGAGATACTGTATCCAAGGCAGAGGAGAGGTCAAGGAGGATGAGGCCACTGTGTCTCCTCTGTCCAGGATCATACTAATGTCATCTGTTGTGGTGCTGAGGGCTGTTTCCATGCTGTTGTTTGGTCTGAATGCGGATTGGGTGTCATTGAGGAGTTGGTGTTCATTGAGATTTTTGGTTAGGTGCTTGTTGATCAGCTTCTCTGGCACTTTGGCTGGGTATGGTAGCAGGGAAATCTGTCTGTAATTGGCTAGTGTCATTTGGTCCATAGATGGCTTCTTGTGTAGGGGAGGATCATTGCCGGTTTCGAGACATCCGGGATAGAGGCTGTACAATGGATGCATTCAGGAAAGTAGTGATGACTGAGCTGATGGATTGTAGTCTTTTGGCAAAGACATGATGGGAGCAAGGGTCTGATTGGGCACCGGAGTGGATGGAGTGCATAGTTTGGTCCATGGATACGACAGGCCAGACAGTCAGAGTGGTTGCTTTGGTCAAGATGGGGTGGTTCATTGCAAAGCCAGGGAGGTGAAACCTTTCATGATGGCAAACATTTCTTTGGATCTAGTCTACTAAGTCTGAATGCAAATATAAATCATTTATACATCTATTTGGCAGCCAATGGAGAGCTGTTGTTACAGGTGCATGCTGTTCAACAACATGCCACTTTGAGCATGTTAGGTTGCGAAGGCAAAACCCTCTGAGAAGAATAAGAACTATGGAACAAAGTGTAGGATGTGATATCACAGGGACCAGTTCTCCAGCGGTTAGGCCTGTGCTTTGTGGTAGTGGACAACAGAAGTAATCTAAGGATCCCTAAGGATGGGAAGCATGTAGAATTGCACATGTTTCCCACCATGTGACCGTTTTTGAGACTACGTCCATGACTTACTTGCTCTGGAAAATTACTTTCAATAATATTTTAACCAGTTGTACAGCTCACATAGGTGCATGGACAGTTCCAAGTGCCAACCTACTGAAACTTAACATCGCACCTGCTCACCAAACCTTTGACAGCAAAGCAGTGCTGTAACTAATTGCAATTGTAAAACCTAAGAGCTAAGCATTTTTTAGGGCTTTGTGGCACACATCATCCTTCTGACCAGTAAGACCACGTGTCTTTATTCCTCTGCTTTCCAATTTTTTTAATGCCCCTGGTTTCTGTCATCGTGGTCAACTTACCTCTACAATTGCATCATTGAAGATCACAAAGTCTCTTCCCATCCACCCACTGCCCTTCTTGCTTTTATGGTCCCATCTGTATGTCCTCCTGCCTCATTGTTGAGTTAGGAAAATGTTTTCAAGCTCCATTGAGTGGTATCTGAGAACAACTTCTCCTAAATCCATAATTTATATCCAGATATAATAGCAGATGATGTGTCTATAGTAATGAATTGGGGCGAGTGCTAAAAATGAGACTCACCTATCCGCCCCAACAGGACACAAGCGTACCTAAACTAATGAATGGATCCACTATCTACGAGCCCTAACATACCACAAAAGGCCTCCCTGTAGTGGATTCACTTGGAAGCCCCCATAATCTGGACCAATAAAAAAGTGAATTTAGGATTCATAATATAGCAGGCAAGGAAACATCCACGACCCCAAGGTCACTGTGGCCTCGTGGTTAAGGTCTCTGACTCTTATTCTAACTGTTATGTGTTCAAATCCTGGTGCTTCAATGGTACCCGCAAGAAACCATTCCCAAGGTACTAGACCACATCAAAACAAGTTCCAACTTAGAAAGCTTTCGGTCTGAAGCAAAAATTGATTAAATGAACACCTCAGTTCTAATCCTGATCCAGGAATACGTATCTAGAGGCAGACACAATGTCCTAAACAAGGGACATTTTCTAAGAAGGTTGGCAGCTATTCCAAATCTAAGCAATATTACAACTAAATACCTGGTCGCAATACAATATGAGAACTCAGAATCAGCACCTGGGGGAGAAGTAACTAAGGCCATGTGGTCTTCAAGGGAAATTGAAAAAAGAATCCTTGCTGAAAGTCCAGCACTCAAAAAATGGGGAATAATGGTTATCCCGGGGCAAACTATAGGATCCCCACTGCCCCTGCTACCACAAGGACAAAAAGGGTTAACAGATACGTGGAATCAAGAAACCACCTCAGTACTACAGGAAGCAATTGGGCTCCACAGTCACATTGTGTTTTTCAAATAGTTTCCATGGAGTCTTAGAACAGACTGCCTGGGAAAAGCCGCAAGAAGGCATTAGTGATATAGTTAGGACAATAATACTCACCCCTATTTCACCATGACAAAATCCAGCTCGAATTAACCAAAAAAGGCTCAACACCAGGCCGCTGCGTATGTGCTCCTGGAACATAAATGGCCTAAACTCCAAATTAGCTGATCCAGAGTTGCATACTTATCTAGAGTCCTTCAAAATCATTTTCGTCCAGGAAAAGTGGTTAGTGGAACCTGTCTTTATAAAAGGATATATAGGCTTCTTCACACTAGCTATAAAACACACAAAACATGGGCATCCCTAAGGTGGGCTGGCTGAATTTATCACAATAGCTAGTGGAGTCTGAAAAATAACTATAGACATTAAGGCCACGCAAATGAATGCGACCAAATGTACTATAAACATTAAAGATGTTTCTACAGAAGGTATTCTGATCAATACTTGCATTCACCCTAAAAACAAACTTAATGGTAGTAAAACATTAGTGCACAAACTAACGAGATTGTTGGAGACTCCGAATACGAATCACTTTATAATATCTGGGGATTTTAATCTATACTTAATGGGCTCTTCAGCGAGTGATCTATTAATCTTCCAATCTGCACTTTGGGAAATACCGGACCAGGGCAGCAACACACTAGGGAAATGGATGAAAACTGGTTGCCAACTTCTGGACGATCTTGAACATCTATCTCTTAGGGCCCTAAATGGTAGGTTTCAAACAGACAACCCGCCTAATGCTGCATTTCATTCTAATAACACTAGTTTGTGTTTGGACTATACATTTATCTCCCTGACTATATTTCAACACATTTATTCATTCCAAATTAAGGCTAGATCCGACAGTGACCATCTCCCACAAGAAGTTTCACTTTCCTCATATATTACCCATTCAATTTCTATAAGGGAGATAACAGACAAAACATATCTAACAAATTGTAGACGTATTAAGAGCACCACAGTCGGGCTTGCCCAATAGCACAAAACTGTAATGGATACGCTCAGGGAAATCTCAAGCAACAAAAGTACAGCAGTAAACATGTGGGAAAGACTCACTGGCATACTTCATGAAAAGCATTCTAAACCAATAGAATCCAAAGGTGACAACGAAATATATAAAGAACCCTCCACTGCAAAACATGATATCAGATTTCGGGAATATAAATCTCAAATTAGCAAAGCACTTAGGACGCTAAGGAGAAAGCCGAGAGACTTAACAACCTTTGCAGCACTGAATTCAATCAAAAAACTAATCAAAAAGCTAAAGTGGAGAATCCAACGAGACCAAGACAATGATCTATGGGCCAAATCACACTTCGATATAAAATGTAAAAACGGCACTAGATTCTGGACCACAGTAAACCAACTCCTCAACACAGATAATAGAAGAGTAAATTTACATACAGAGGCTTCGTGAGTCCACCTACTTTAATTATCCATCAGAAGAATACTCACAGACAAATTTTCAGGTAAATCCATCAAACAGGCAGTATAAGGGATTGTTGGAGTCTAATACAGAAACTATCAAAAAACAGATAATGAAAGGACGAAAAGAGGGAGCCCAGGGACCACATTTCGTACCTCCTGCGGTCTTCAAATATAAGCCAGACTTTTGGGTGGAAACTCTGGCACCAGTATTCACTGAAGTAAGGAGCACACAATTATTCCTGCGTCCTGGAAGGGGTCGATCATATATTTCATATTTAAAGGAGGGAATAGATCCCTCCCGGCAAACTATCGGCTTATAACATTAAAGGATCTTGATGCCAAATACTTTGCTGGAACAGTCCTAGAAGAGGTGACATCATGGTCTTCTAATAATAACGGGCCCGATTCACAGAACTAACAAGACAAAATCTTAAACTTACTACCATTTTGGTATTCACAGAAGGCACTTACTCATTTTGGTATTCACAGAAGGCACTTACTCTTTTCGGTATTCACAGAAGTTAGGAGTCCTAACTTTAGGACTCCTAAATGCTTTCTGTAAATACCGAAAGTCTTTAAGTTAGGATTTTTCTCAGTTTAGGAGTAGTAAAGTTAGGACTCCTAACTTTAGGACTCCTAAATGCCTTCTGTGAATACCGAAAGTCTTAAAATTAGGATTTTTCTCAGTTTAGGAGCAGTAAAGTTAGGACTCCTAACTTTAGGACTCCTAAACTGAGAAAAATCCTAACTTTAAGACTTTTGGTATTCATAGAAGGCATTTAGGAGTCCTAAAGTTAGGAATCCTAACTTCTGTGAATACCGAAATGAGTAAGTGCCTTTTGTGAATGCCAAAATGAGTAAGTGCCTTCTGTGAATACCAAAATGGTAGTAAGTTTAGGATTTTGTCTTAAGTTAGTTCTGTGAAGAAGACATGGCATCTGGCTACACGGTAATCTACTTGTCACTTGTCGCCTCTGTGGGAGGACATGTTGCATTTGGTTTGCTCCAGTAATACTGTAATGGCAGAAAGGAAACAACTGTTGATGAAGGCTTTTAACCAAATAGTAATACGAACAAGAAGACAGGCTATCTTAGCTTGCTTTGACCCAGGTGATCCGCAGTTAAATTGCCGTTTTGTCAAATTTCTGCTAGAAGTGGAACAAAGACTAAAGAACACGTAAATCATCCAGTACATTTGATATAAGAAACAATTCAACGGTCATATCATCCTTTAGGAACAATATAGAGTTCCCCATAATACTATTCGGGGCTGAACCATTGAATTTTATCGAATCCCCCTAAGGACAAATAATGAACTGAAATATTTCCCTTGAGTGTATTTTAGCCTCAAAACTGTGACCTCCGCTTGCCTACTACCATTAGAAATATTTTATATTGACACTAAAGATTTTGCCATTTGAATTTCACTGTGTCTCACCGTGAATTTTACATTTTATCATGCATATGTATAAGTTACTATCGAATGGTTATATTAGCTTTTAGGCCGTCAGGGGTGGATTGGTCCTTCATTGGAAGATATACCAATTGAAATGTTCTTGTGCAATAGCATCTCTAATTTTAAAGTTGCAACTCTCTGATTTCTTTTTTTTCTGTCATATTTGAAAACATTGAATTGAAAGATTTTATCAATGAGTTTTAACTTACCATGTAAATATGTATTACCTTGTATATTTATTGCAATGGTTTTAAGTAACCTCGCAATTGTCTAAATAAACTTAAAATAAAACATGTTCCAGGAACGTATTTACTGTAGAGTTGTTAAGAAGTAATCTCCTCAGGAACTTTAAATGCTTTTCTGGCATGATGTTAAATTGTGTGACATTACAGTAGCCCGCAATTTCATCTTCAGAGAGGGTGACAATTTAGCACTTTGCTTTGTAGACCTCAAAGGCATAATTTATCAATTGCACCCGCTTGCTTTGTAAAGAGGTTCCTCAAGCTTGATATGTGTTTTTTTCCATTTTATATCCAATGTTACCTCAGTACCCAAACGTCATAATTCATGCAGCTGTTTGAGAGAAGAGTTGTAGAATTGAAATTTATTTTTTAAACCTTTGTGAGACCTAAACATTATAAACTTCTTTTTAGCCAGGATGATGATTAAGCCCCTCAAACTTATCTACTACCTTCTGCAGCAGATGCCTTTGTTAATAGTGATAGGTTAGTTTTATTTTCAGCAGACCATGACAACATTTCCTTTGAGTAGCCTTACCAAAGAATTCAAGAGGCCTAAGGGAATGCCGAGGGCCTGTCATTAGGTCCATAACAAGTGTCTTGTGACATTTTCAAAGGCAGATCCCAGGTCCACAAACACATATAATGTCTCTTTCCTAAGCAAGACTTATTTTCCTAACGGTAGGTAAAACAAAAAGACCCGCTTGATGGTACTGTTTTTTTTCTAAAACCTGCTTGGCAGTGCTCTAATTGTTCTTAGCCTGTTTCCAGTGTGGAAATGTATGCACCGAGAAGATTGTTTTAGTTTTATCTAGAAGATTTATCAGGCTGCAATTTGCTGGGTCTTTTCTATGCACAACTTCTGCACGAAGCTAGTGGAGGGACTCCGTTTGAAATGACATTACTCACAAAAGTGATGTACCAGCCACAAATGATGGGCTAGTATTTCATGGAGTTCTGGGGCTTTGTCCCACTTTCATCTATCATTTGCCTGTAAAATTTGTTTTAAAGAAAATGGCTCAGTGTTCGTCGGCTTACCAAGATGCAGTTTCGGATAAGATTCTTTTCCTTTCTGGGTTCCTGTATCCTAATGTAAAGATGATTAATGTGCAAACCAGCAGTCTTCAGTTATTTGTATTTCTGGCTTCAGGATGTATTTTTTCAGCCATATGCATTGATGGTACTATTCCAAGTAGATCTTGCCACTTCCAATATTTCTATTCTGCAATCAACCACTCTGAATGGATTTATAGTATATGCTTTTTATGGCAGCAAATAGCGATGCCCTGGCTAGCTGACAATATTTGTCAAGCCAATTGTCTGGGTTGATTTTAATTGTCTATCTGGAGGTTGCAGTTTTAATGAGATGAGTGATGTAATGTCGCTGATGAAGAACCAACTGCCATAAAGGTTAGCTGTCTAGCTGCCCATGAACAGGAACTTTCTGTGCAAGTAAGAGGAAGCTGTGACGAGAACAGTGGCCTGAAACAGAAAGACAAAAGCACAACTTGATGAGGCTAGCTCCTCATGAATTGGCCTTGTAGACTAGCAAAGACATATTAAATAACGCAGCATTTATAATCTGGCAGTTTGTTGTGCCTTATTATAGCCAGTGGCAATTCGTGGGCACTCTGGCTTGAGGGCAACATTACATGTGACTATGTGCTTCAACTCTGCCATTAGCAAATTGCGGAATTGCTGTGACTCTGGGACCGTGACACCTAACGACCCCTGGATAGTTGCTATAACGTTAGCTAGGTAGGGGTAAGGGGTGTCTAGCTTTGCCTCTTCCCACATTTATCTCCTTCCTTTGATAGGATAAAAGTACATAATCAATGCACCATACAGTGGGACGTGTAAACTGCTTGCCAAAGGTGTGTTAAGAAAAGTTGAGGAATACAAGGCACAAAATCTCCAGCAGTCAGGGAAAGTGGGGAGATACATGAAAGCAACAGGAACAAGA
The DNA here is from genome assembly GCF_964204655.1 of Triturus cristatus. Lineage (NCBI taxonomy): Eukaryota > Metazoa > Chordata > Amphibia > Caudata > Salamandridae > Triturus > Triturus cristatus. The sequence goes on along the minus strand of NC_140584.1, from coordinate 388,772,577 downwards.
TGGCAAATCTGTGGTAAACGAATGCTGCGAGAAACCGGAGAGGGAAAATAAACCAACAAAATTACAGAATGCTAAAAGCCAGATGTGAATTCCAATGAGAGTGACAATCCGATAGAAAAAAAGTTGCTAGGAAATACGTGTCTGAGTTATGCTGTTTTGCACTTCTCTGATAATCCTGGCCTATCAAAATGATGAAGACGGAAAAATGCTAGAGTGCTGGGAAGTCACCGAAGAACACGTCTCTGGCCCATAATCCTTGCACTCATTCAGATAATGACAGTCTATGATAAAGCAAGCATACACTATCTGGCCTGCCCTCTGTTCAGATGGGAAACAGTAGAAGGACAAATACTTGTGGTGAAAGATGCTGTGTACCTGGTAAAAGGACATCAGTGACATTAGTAGACTAACTAGTTTAATCAACTGTTACCTTTGAGTTCCATTTGACTCCATAACCGTAAGGAAACTAAGCTACTAGTCCAGATTATTCATTAGTTTCCTTACTGTTAGTCTCTGAAATCGTGTGGACTTTTTTGATCCACCAGGAAGAAGTAACATAACAAGTCCTGAAGATATAGATATTTACAGATCAGCTGCATTTAAAGTAGAATAGTGGCTATTACAAGGAATGTAAACTTTGCTATTAAAGGAGAACATCTCCTAAAACACTTATCTTCAATCTTGGGGCTTTGCTTTTCTGCAGCGCCATAACAAATGTGCTGTTTGCTTTTAATGGCCATATTTGAGTACCACAGCGAATACATTGTTATGTGCACATTTGTACTTCCAAAAACAACTTTTGCTTAAAAAACATTACAAATTAAAAAAATAATAATAAATGCCCGCCCCTGTTGTTAGCATGTACATTTTTTTGAACACAGAGAATGTGTAGCACTAACAGGATGCATCTGTCATCTTGTGGTAAATAATTTAATTACCGGGACTTAATTTGATACGGAAACATAATAAAATAGCTCAGTAAATAAGAGGCAGAATCCGTGGCATTAGAGGTTCGGAATGGGCTTTATTCCAATAATCGATTATAATCGGTTGCTCCAAGTTCCATCACCACGGAGGTTCAGGAAGTGAAGTACATACATTATTGACAAGAAATGACTTTTATAGAACATACATTACAATGAAGCGAATGCGGTAGGCGTAACAATTGATAAGGAAAATGACGATTCACCTACGTAACCAAAAATGGGCGTAATGAGGAGTAAAACAGAAACATAATTGGTTATGATGTCATATATAGGTGGATCTATAAGATTATACTTGGCATAGTTGCGCGCGCAGCAGTATGACGTGTGATTGACGTGCAACTAGGGGGTGAAGGGGACTTGACATTTAGCTCTACATGTGGAGACAAGAAGTCTGGGGGGTCAAGTCAACCTAATCCCAAATCATATCTAACATCCTATGTTTAAAGAACTATGTTATCCAAAAGAGAGGTCTCTTCGAGTAGAATCTTATTCTATACTGACTATACTGACTGTTAGTACGTGTACAAGCGTCTAAGTGTCTACACTAGATGCGAGGGCGGAAATCTTCCTTAGCAATAGGGCTATGAATTACTTTCATAAAGACAGAGAAGCCGGGCCTTTGCTCGGTAGCTGGAAGAATGTTTACTTAAACTGCTAGACAGGAATGCATCGGGCAGGGAACGAAGTAGATAACTCGAAGGTGAAATACAGTTTTTGGCAGGCAGTGGGCTGATGTCAGGCTTCGTGAGCCGCGCAGAGAATGAGACAAAGTTCATGGTTACAGATGCAGGCTCAAACTGGAGCTTTCAGAGGCAGAAGGCAAGAAGAGTTCGATGACAGAATCAGGGCCTACTTGCCTGGACTGCAAAATGGAGTAACTGAGCCATATAAATTCGGTGGCCTTTCATACTTAGGAATAGAATATCCGGCCTATTCATGGCGGATCTGACAGAGGACATGTTGACGGTGGACGCACATGTGTTTGCGTCTTCATAACTGGAACTGGAGGGGACATACATGTACTTGTGATTCATACATGGAACCGTTGGGGTCCAAGATAGGGGACATAACTGATCGGAAAAATCCATATTTCCACATTCCCTCCTTGTCCCCTACTTGCCCGTTAAGAGATATCAATCTTCATCAATTCATTGATTTGTTCATATAGCATCATTTGTTCTTCTTTCTTCTTCCGTGATGAATGAAATCTTGGTGGTGGAATACACGATGTGGCACACAGACCACAGATCGCTGGTCCACATTGTAGACATAGACAGCAACTGAATAGTATGAGAAGGCCAATACCTAGGAAAGATAGGACCTTCCATCCAAAGGTAGATAATACACTCCAAAACCAACCGGACCAAGTCCAAGTGCCTGGGTTCTGGTGTATCTGGCTTACAATCTTATGAAGGCGGGTTATGGCTTTATATACAGATGGCGAATTTTCTGGTATGAAAATGCAACAGCTTGATCCGATGACCCTACAAGCTCCGCCCCTATCAGCCAGGATGACGTCAAGGACAAGACGATTTTGAAGCACAACAATCCGCATAGCAGACTGCTCTTCTGTTAAATTGCCTAAAGCGGAAATAGTTTCATTTACTACTGCTTCAAGGGTTCTAGTTAATCTACGTATCAGTTTACTATTAGTAACAGTACCTATATAAGGAAAGAGACCTTTATTGAAATCTGTGTATTTTTCCCATGCTGTTTCAGTGTAATCGACTATCGGGAGGTCTCTCCTTACTCTATTATGTACTAAATGAGTGTTTCTGTGATAATCAGGAGGAGCTAGAAAAACAGGTGGCAAAAGGAATCCAATATAGCAAGTACCATCCCAATCTAGAGGCAAACGTACATATGCCGTCTGACCACATATGAAATAGGAATGGCGGGAAGCTCTAAATGTGGACTTGCCTTGATCACTAAATTCTACTACAGTGGTGCATTTACTATGGCCCATATGTATGGAACCATTTTTCCTTACACACAGTTCACCCTTTACTGGGAATATTGACATAGCGGGCAAAATTGGAGTAGCTTCGGATTCGACATTTAGGATCATAAGATTAAGCGTAAAATTACCTAATCCATATACCTCATTTTCTAGATCAGTTCCTGTTCTCTGGGGAAGTCCCTCCTTGTTAGGGTAGCAGACCTCAAGCAAAACTAAGTTCAAATTTCCCCATACCCAGTTATCTTGATAAACTGCAGAATTCGAATCGAGAGAATTAATTAAACTAAACCATGCTCCACAGGAGCCGTTGTGTGTGAACGGGTATGGAAAGAGAGGTAAAATTCCTTTATAATTCTGATAGGGAGGGAGTCGGCCACATATCCAACAATTTGTAGCATTGCTAACCTGATGGGAATGATGTAACATACTGATAAACGTGTTATTGCGCAGCGCAAATCTATAAGACAACTCAAGCGGAGGTAATTCACTAAAAGAATGTTCAGCAGTAACATTGTAAACATGTCTAGAAATAGGATAATATATGTGCAACAATAAACTTGCAGTAATTATTAAAAGACTCAAGAAAAACAAAATTAATAACGTCATTATGCAATGGCTACGCAGTGATTTACAGTACGCCTGTCGTTTCAACATTTTCCGGGTGCTTTCTCTATTTAGGTCCAAGGGATATATGTCAGAGACAATTCAACCGCTTCACCTTGGAGAGGACTTAAACAATCAAATTGCTCGACTGGTTGGACCTAAGCTTTAGTTTATAAAGTTCAGAACTACTTTTTTCAACAAAAGGAGGTTTTGAGTCAATGGGTGAAGTCACACGAGGTGGGGTATTCACATCGGCTGGTAGTCCATGAAATTTCTTGATATGACTTGAATGAATCCATCCCTTTCTGCCCTCGATCTTCACGGCTGTTCTTGTGGTTAGCAGCACCAGCTGAGGTGACCTCCACCTAGGTTCCAGCTGAGTCTTTCGGTCAAAGTTCCTTACGAGGACCAAGTCCCCCGGGACTACGTCATGTGGTTTCACCTCAGTGTTGTCAGGAAAAGCTGCAGCTACCTGTGAACGACAAGATTGTAGTGCAGACATCAAGGAAGCCAAGTAATCTGTCAGCATATTACAGTCAATATCAGTTATTTTGCGTGGTATGGGCGTCCCCCACATATTTGGTGGTCTGCCAAAGATCACTTCATACGGGGATAGCCCTGTTCGAGAGTGTGCTACCATTCTCATGTAAAAGAGTGCAACTGGTAATGCTACTACCCAGTCGACGCCTTTTTCTCTGCATATTTTGGACAATCTGATTTTCAGGATCTGATTATGTCTTTCTACGAGACCTGCTGCCTCGGGGTGTCGGACACAGTGGAATCTCCACTGATAACCTAACAAAAGTGAAACGTGTTTCATTAATTCGGATGAGAACGGCTGGCCGTTATCTGAGTAGACAACACGTGGTAAACCGTATCGTGGGAAGAATTCTCGAACCAACTGTTTGGCAGTAGTCGGGGCAGTGTAATCTGAAACCGGGTATGCCTCTGTCCACCGGGAAAGAGCACACACAACTACGAGAACATATTTGAATCCTCGACATCGTTCCATCTGGATATAATCCATCTGGAGGACTTCAAAAGGGTGATCAGGAGGCTGAAATCCACCCTGTTCTACGGGAACGCTTTTTCCTGGGTTGAACTGGCAACAGATCATACAGGTACGGACTTTTTGTTTGGCTGCTGCTCGTAAATGTTTATTGAACCAAATGTGTTGAATGCTGTCTAGCATAGCTTTTTCTCCTAGATGCGCTGGACTATGTATACTGTTAATTATAACTTGGACCATTGAATCAGGAAGGAACCACACAGATTTTTCCTTCATCATCCATCCTTGATCCGTTTGAATCCCTCCTAATTCAGTCCATTTCTTTATTTCGTCTGGTGTAGCATGTGTCTGTATATCAATTACGTCAAGAGTAGGATCTTTAACTGTCATACAATGTGTCGGCGTCGGGACTATTGTCTTTGTCATGTCGGATGTTTGTGTTTGAGCAGTCTGTTTAGCTGTTCTGTCGGCTAGATCATTGCCTTGAGAAATGATATCAGTAACTTTCGTATGAGCTTTACATTTCATAATTGATATTGCCGTGGGTAAATGTATTGCATCTAATAAGGCATGAATGAGGGGTCCGTGCTGAATGTGGGCACCGTGGGAAGTTAAATAACCTCTCTCTCGCCACAGCACGCCGAAGTCATGTACAACTCCGAATGCATAACGTGAATCAGTGTATATGTTGACTTTTTTATTTGTGGCTTGAATACAGGCTTGTGTCAGAGCGATGAGCTCTGCGGCTTGAGCTGACAAGGTATTTATGCGATTTGTTTCAATGATTTCAGTATCTGTTGTGACTGCATAAGCGGCCACTAATTCTCCTGTACTTGTTCTCATACATGAACCATCTACATACAACGTCAGGTCTGGATCTGACAATGGAACATCTGTCAAGTCTTGTCTGGGTTTCGTCGTGATTGTAATAACTTCAATACAGTCATGAGCTAGTGGGTCTGTTCCGATTACTGGCAAAAGTGTGGCAGGATTCAATGTGTTACAGCGTCTGATTTCTATATGTGGCTGGAACAATGTAAGTTCGTACCCTGTAAGTCGCGCTATAGTCAAGTGTTGTGTTTGCGTTCTATTTACAAGAACCTCTACTGCGTGTGGCACTTGAACTGTCAAAGGATGTCCTAACACTATGGCATCGCTTTGTCTGATTGCTAAAGCTGTCGCTGCTACTGATTTTAGGCATGCAGGCAAAGCCTGAGCTACGGGATCTAATGTACTAGAAAAATAAGCACATGGTTTGTGTGCCCCTGCTTGTTCCTGTGTGAGTACTGACAAGGCAGTACCTTCGCGTTCTGTAACAAAGAGTGTAAACTGTTTTCTGTAACATGGCGTTGCTAAAACAGGTGCTTGACATAAAGCTTTCTTTAAGCTTTCAAAAGCTTGTGTATGTTCCTGAGTCCAAGGGAGAACAGTCGATGTGGCTGCCTCCTGTGTTGTCAACTGAATGAGTGATTTTGCTAAAAATGCATACTGAGGGATCCACTGCCTACAGTATGAAGTGAGACCTATGAAAGCTCGTACTTCCTTTTGTGTCTTGGGTATTGGCATGTTAGCTATTAACTGAATGCGGTCGGGTGTAAGCTGCCTTCCCTCCTTGGACAGCGAGTGTCCAAGATAAACAACTCGCTGGACACAGAATTGCAGCTTAGAAGGGGACACCTTGTGCCCCTTTTCGGCTAGAAATTGTAAAACTGTCAGTGATGCTTTCTCACATTCGGGTTCGCTTCTCGCGGTGATCAGCAGATCATCGACATATTGAAGCAAGGCAGTGTTAACTGGCATGTGGATACTGTCAAGTTCTCGTTTCAGTGCTTGGCTATAGATGCTGGGACTTTCTGTAAATCCTTGAGGTGCGCGTGAGAATTTAAAGCTACGTCCATTTAAACTAAATCCGAACAAATATTGGCTTTCCGGATCTATTGGGACGCTGAAAAAAGCATTCTTGAGATCAATTACAGTAAAGAATGTTGCTTCGGAATCAATAGCTGTCAGTAATGACGAGATATCTGGGACCACAGGGAACTGTGGCACAATGCACTTGTTTAATTCGCGCAGATCAATAACCAATCGATATACTGGCGGGACCTTCGGATCTGTTCGTTTAAGAATCGGAATTATCGGTGAATTACATACATTGGAGTCTGTTTCCACAACTACTCCTTGGGCAATGAGCTCGTCAATGATTTGCAGCAAAGCCACTACAGCATCTGGTGGTAACTTGTATTGTCGCATTCGTGGTAGCACCACTCCTGTCTTTAATGTGACTCGATATGGTGTAATATTCATGCAACCAACATCAGTAGGGCCTTGTGCCCATAGATGTGTAGGTAAAGTCTGCAGTCGGGGATCCATGTCTCTAGATACATAGTGACCTTTAAAATCACGCAAAAACAATCTTACTCCTTCCGGAGAACAACATATTATAGCTCCTAGAGCTTTCAGTGTTTTTATTCCTAACAAGTTTTCTGGACATGATTTAGTAAGCAATAAATCTGTAGTTCGGGTCAAAGGTCCTATCGTAAGTGGCAGAGGTTGTGACACTTCATTAACAATAGGTTTTCCTGAAAAGCCAAGGGAAATATTCTGTGAGCCTGAGAGGGGTGCCCCTGGAACTTCACTACGTTTTATAGTTGTTCGACTTGCCCCTGTATCGAGTAAAAATTTTCTATCTTGGCCTAATAATTTACTATGTACATAAGGTCCTTCTTGGTCTACAGGGACCTCGATAAGGGGTAAGTCAACTTCCCTCTCTAGGCTAGTTCATGCGTATCGTTGATAATCAGGATAGTCATACTGTGCGGTCTGGTATAGTTGTCGTGTCGTGGTTTGGGTGGCAGCAACAGGCAGCGCTGGTGCAGCTGGCACAAACTGCATAGACTGTGGTGGAGCCGGCATGGACTGTGCATGCTGCGGAGCTCCTTGTTCATTCTGATCCTGTCTGGGTGGCCGTGGTCTTTCCTTTGTATTACCTATGGCGATATTATGTTTCAAAACTGGACAATCGTGTACGTAATGACCTGGCTTTTTACAATAATTGCATGTCCCTTTTACAGGTCCTGTTGAATCACCGGAATGTGTCATACCCTTTTTATGTCCTTCAGCTAGAACTGTCTGAGAAACTAGCATTTTCATTTTCGTGTCTTTCATGCGTCTGTGTTCATGTTCTTGTTCCTCCCTAATTCTATTGTGATGGTACTGTAACATTTGTAACATTTGTGATGGGGTGTTACTTTGCCAGGTACTCTCGAATTTTAATACTCTGTTCTTTACTTGAGGCAAGGCATTTTCCACTAATTTTGTCACAAACAGATGTGGGTATGATTCGCTACTTGCTTTTATGCCACTATTTATACCAAAACATTTTTCAAATCGGGCATAGTAATCACTAGTGTCTTCATCTTGCTTCTGTTTACAGGCTGAAATAGTACCCCAATCTTCCTTTTTCGTAGTTAATAAACGTGGCAGTACCTGTACTAGTAAACCTGGTAGTGCTTTAGTTTTATCCCCAAGTCCTGCTCCTGCAGTTCGGGCCCTTTCTTCTGCTTCTAATGCTGACCATTCTATCTTTTGGTCTCCTACCTCCCACTCTTTTTCCCTGAGTTTTTCGTAAATGCCAGCAGGCATCAATACCTTCAGTATTGTCATAATGTCGGGATAGGTATACTCTCCCATGAGTAACATGTCTTTAATTTCTCGGTGAAAACCCGCTGGGTCTTTGTCATGACTGGGTACCACTTTCTTCATTTCTAACAATTCTATTTTCGATATGGGCGTGTATACAAATACGCGTTTAAACTCATTGTCCTCGCCCTTTATTGGGTGTACTTCTCGTAAAGGATTCTGTCTGTCCATGTAATACGTGGTTCTTTCCTTAATGGGTAGTGAGACGTGTTCTGGACATACAGAAAGAATGTACTGCTTTCTTGATTCTAGTATTTCTTTAATTAATTTAGTACCTGAACCTCTCCATCTATTCATTAGTAATTCAGTCAATATATCAGGTAAGGGACCAGGGTCCGAATGTTGACTCTGATATAGTATAAGGAGTTGTTGAATCATATAAATCCCAGCTAAACGCTGTTCATCTGGGGTGAGATTCAAAAACGTGTGTGCTACTGTATCATCACCATACTTTCCGGGACTGTCAACCCAATGAACGGCTGACCTGGCTAATTCTTGTTCATCCATAGAATCGAGGAAATGATAACCCCTTCGTTCTCGGAGTAATTTGTCAGCGGCTTGGAACGAATGCTCGTTAGACCTTATATGAACTATGGGTGTTGGGAAATTCCTGTTATTATCTGGACATATCGGACGTATCGGACGTATCGGGTCAATAAGACATCTATTACTATTACAAGATCTTCCTCTTCCTACATAGGCTATGGTGTCTGACTGTCCTGTGGGCAGTCCTGATCCTTCTTCTTCGTTTAGTTCGAACTGGTCTACCGTTAATCTTTCTTCGTGCAGGCGTTCTATTTCTTTACGGATCTTTCGGCACATTGCTATTATACAATTTTGCTTATCATGTCTTCCTTCTGATATATTCTGACTCCATCTGGTAAGAATTTGCATTGCTTCCGGGTCTACCCCTGGTCGGTCTTGATTTCTGATCACACAATTTATGAGGAAACGTAACAGTTCCCCCTGTATCTCCACTTTCTGGTATTCCATAGCTCTGTTAATACATTCAGAATCTCGCCCTGTTTGAACAAAATGATATATATTGTCTAGATGTGTAGTCATTCCTGGTAACTTCCCTAAATACACCGCGGCTCGTCTGATACGTAACGATGCCATGATCATTTCGTCCTCTTTGCCGGGCACAGGGTCATATCTACAATCTACAAGAAGTTCCTTAAGCGTACGGGCGTTTATGAGTTTGGGGGTACGTGAATGTGCTGACTCCTGAAAGGTAAGTTTATTTATTCTGGGTGGCGTAGAGAAAATGTTGGTAGCACCTCCCGTAGCCCCATCTGGGGTATCGGGCGTGAAAGGATTCGTTGAACGCGATACAGCAACTATAGGTGTGGACACAGCTATAGAAGTGGTTATAGGAACAGATGTAGAAACAGATGTGCTTGCCGGAACTTGTGTCAGGACTTGTTGCTGTAGAGATACGGGTACTGGATCTTGGCGTTGAACCTCCCTGGCAGGCGGTCTATGTGGGGCGGAATTAGCATACTCGGGAGCTGCGTCATCTAAATATGAAGAAAGAAAAACATCTTCTGCGGTTCTAGGATGCCCCTTAGAATGTACCTTTATTGGGAATAATGGGGGTGGCAAGTCTTTCGGTATCTCCGGAGTAGCCTTAGGTAATCCTTCGGCCAGAAGGGGATACATACCATTCATAAGGGCATTTCTTTGTCTGTCTACTTGTTCTGATTTTACTCTTGTACCTTCTTCAATTAATAGGTTTTCTCGTACTTTATTTGAATTCTCTCTATTTCTCTCTTCCTGTCGGAGGGCTTTTTCTGTACGTCTATGAGATTCTTTACGCCATAACTCAACGGCGTCTTTCTGTGACTGTCTGACTTTCCTTTTCCATAACTCTTCCTCTACTTTCATGATGCACTCTGCATCCCAGGTTCCCGCTGTGGGCCACCTCTGACTTTCTGGTAATTCCTTGGTGTAGTCTACCCATAAATCAAGAAATAATATAGCGTCTAAGCCATGTTTATGATACATGAAGTACCCTGGAGTGTCCCTAGGAGGAATAGGAACGGCTTCTTCGAGTACCCCTTTTCTTGTTGTGATCTGTCTTAGTTTCGAAAAGAGCGGCATATTGAGAACTGACCTTATACTTGATTTTGACCAACTGACCTGATACTTGATTTTTAACAGACTTAATACAGTAAACACGATAATGAACAGTCATCCATACCACAATATGCAGAACGTACTTGAAACATTTAACATTTAACATTTACCTGAACAATCAATAACAATGACGGTCTTAAGGAAAACTTAATCACTAAACATAATACTCGACATTAACTGAATTATTCTGAATTTTTATACTTGATATACTAGATATACTGCTAAACAGTACAGATACACTGCTGAAACAGTGCAGACCGGATTTGTGTACCCAAACCCGTCTTGACCGGCACAACCTATGTGCACGTCAGAAAGCCTCCCCAGTAATGGTACTCACCGGGTAGCTTCGGAAACGGAAGGCCTCGGAAACTGAACTTGAACCGGACCGGACTCGACTCGAACACTGCGGAAACTGGACTCGACTCGGGACTTCGGGAACTGGTGGGCCTCTGTATACCTCGGATCTTGCTCTCTCAGCTAGGCTCTGGTCGGGATACTTCGCACTTCTCACCGCCTCGTCTGGGTGTTGATCGCAGCCTCAGTCGCCCCCGCTTGACCGGAGGGAGATACAGGAAATCCTGCTGGTACGCGTAATTGTCCGTCCAGCTGTGGCAGGAGACCGGGCCTGCAACTCACCGCCGGCGCGTGAGATGAGAAAGTGTCCCTGTTCGGGCGCCATTCATGTGGTAAATAATTTAATTACCGGGACTTAATTTGATACGGAAACATAATAAAATAGCTCAGTAAATAAGAGGCAGAATCCGTGGCATTAGAGGTTCGGAATGGGCTTTATTCCAATAATCGATTATAATCGGTTGCTCCAAGTTCCATCACCACGGAGGTTCAGGAAGTGAAGTACATACATTATTGACAAGAAATGACTTTTATAGAACATACATTACAATGAAGCGAATGCGGTAGGCGTAACAATTGATAAGGAAAATGACGATTCACCTACGTAACCAAAAATGGGCGTAATGAGGAGTAAAACAGAAACATAATTGGTTATGATGTCATATATAGGTGGATCTATAAGATTATACTTGGCATAGTTGCGCGCGCAGCAGTATGACGTGTGATTGACGTGCAACTAGGGGGTGAAGGGGACTTGACATTTAGCTCTACATGTGGAGACAAGAAGTCTGGGGGGTCAAGTCAACCTAATCCCAAATCATATCTAACATCCTATGTTTAAAGAACTATGTTATCCAAAAGAGAGGTCTCTTCGAGTAGAATCTTATTCTATACTGACTATACTGACTGTTAGTACGTGTACAAGCGTCTAAGTGTCTACACTAGATGCGAGGGCGGAAATCTTCCTTAGCAATAGGGCTATGAATTACTTTCATAAAGACAGAGAAGCCGGGCCTTTGTTCGGTAGCTGGAAGAATGTTTACTTAAACTGCTAGACAGGAATGCATCGGGCAGGGAACGAAGTAGATAACTCGAAGGTGAAATACAGTTTTTGGCAGGCAGCGGGCTGATGTCAGGCTTCGTGAGCCGCGCAGAGAATGAGACAAAGTTCATGGTTACAGATGCAGGCTCAAACTGGAGCTTTCAGAGGCAGAAGGCAAGAAGAGTTCGATGACAGAATCAGGGCCTACTTGCCTGGACTGCAAAATGGAGTAACTGAGCCATATAAATTCGGTGGCCTTTCATACTTAGGAATAGAATATCCGGCCTATTCATGGCGGATCTGACAGAGGACATGTTGACGGTGGACGCACATGTGTTTGCGTCTTCATAACTGGAACTGGAGGGGACATACATGTACTTGTGATTCATACATGGAACCGTTGGGGTCCAAGATAGGGGACATAACTGATCGGAAAAATCCATATTTCCACAATCTAAAAGAACAAGATGGGCTAAGAGCAGTAGTCGGGGCAACTGGGACTTTCCACTGTTTGTCACCTGATGTTTTGCTAGCTTTGGAAACTAAGACAGCGAATTGGCTTAAAATACACAATAACCTTTGGATGAACTATGTCCCTTAAAAGGAGCTTCCGCTTTAAAGCTTACGAGAAGTGACACAAATTGTTTTCGATAAAATGTTCAGCTTTTGTTATGCTCTGCGGTCAACAGTTTCTCACTGAGAATGTATGAAAGGACTGCTCACTAACCAACTCATTGAGCACCTCATATACTGTAATCACGAAGAGATGCTCCTAGCTAGCTGTATGATTTATTGATTCAACATTTAACAAGGTTATACTGCCTTATTGTGCTTTGATATTCAATTTTTCTCTCTCACTAGATCTTTGAATTGCCATGATTTTAAAATTGCCAAAACTGCATGTTTTACTCTTGATTAATAATGTGTCTTTGACACTTAATGTTTACTTGTTTGTTGTAAATAAATAGTGCCACTCCTGACTCGATTCTTGCATTTTCAGACGTGTGTCTTGTCAGTGTCAGTTTTGTGGTGAAAAAAACACCCTCTAACAATTTATTATAGTTATGTGACTTTGTAAAAGCTCAGCCACACTCATTTTAAAACTGAGATGTCCCCATTCATTAAAATGTGGTTTCCTACAGTGCTCTCACATGTTGCACATAAATGTTGAAATACAATACAAAACAATAGACTACCTATTACTGTGGGCAACACAGTAACAGTGGGAATTTTAAGATGTAACATATGAGGATGGCGACTATATTGCCACACACATGGAGACATATTCACAGACTTTTGGATGGCCTTGATATAGGCAAACCTAGAGAGCAGGTAAAACAAACAGCAGTACCACTATGTGGTGATTGAAAGAGCATTGCTAGTGATTAGGGCTTTGGTTGTTCTCTTTGTTTTATCTGCTGAACTGCAGATGGAAGGACAGGGAGTATTTAAGGTAAGCATGCAGGAGTACATCGAGAGAGCCTTCCAGAGTGAACTATTTTGAGATCGGTGATCAATGTTGGTGTTTGAGAGTCCACATAATATGAAAAAATAAAGAGGACAAAGTGGAAGCCAAGAAGCATTGTTGTGCAATATCCAATTTAACTTTGAATGTACAAAAAAAGCCAGAGGGTGGTTACTGATAAATAAAATGCAAATATTCTCCAAAAGAACCAATTCGTTGACACGCTCATCAAATTATACCTTAGAAAATTCCTAGTTTTGATCAAATGAATGTTGACAATTCACTCAAGGATACATGCCACTGTAACTTGTTGTGGGTCACAAGCATTTTCCAATAACCTTATTATGAAAAGGGATACAGTGAGCAACAGCAGCCTAAGAGGGAGAAAGGAGTAGAGGAGCATTAGCAAACAATTTGCTGATTGAGTCCAACAGTTCTAATAAGCTTCTATAAAGATGCAGCCTTTGGATGAATGTCATAGTGATTTGCTGGAGGCACTGGATTGAAATAAAAGGATAGTTGTATAGTTCCTGCCAGTAAGCTACAAAGTTTTCCTTAGTTATTCTACATTTGAGGGAAGCACCATGTGAACATACCGCCAATGTAAATACTATTTAAAATGAGCAATCAAATTACTTACCACTAACATATTTTTCTGTGTTAGTAATAACAGGATTAGAATTAAGTTTATCGCTCATTTGAATGGATGCAACTTCGGACAAAATCATCATAAGATTAATCATGAAGTTGAATGGGCAAAAGTGAGGGACTTTTTTCTTTTCGAATCTTAGAAAACTTTGCAAACTGATGAAGTTTGATAGGGTAAAGATAACTCAGATTATAATATCTGTAATCAGTAGACTTGGGAGTAGAAAGCATCTAAAAACATACCTAGTCCTTCAAAATATATCTTAATAGAAATGTCTATGGCAAGCAATTGTTTTCGAAAAAGGTATCCATTGGGTGAAGTGTACAACTTTCACAACTTTGCCACTTCCACTGTTGGAATTACGACTTCATCTAAAAATGTAAGTCACTCGTGCTCTTCTATAAAGAGGAAAAACCTGTGCAGATGGCTAATGTGTGCGGTCGTGAATCGTGATGTCTTCTTCCTCTCGCTTTTTCGTCAGGTAACATTAGCTGGTAAACCGATTATGAGGATCTAGGCATATTAACTAGGCACAAAACGTAACTTTTATGGCAGAATTATTCCCATAATATTTTCTTGTGGTTAATAGCCAATATTCACCTAGAGGATGCTTTTAAAAGAGAGAATTATTATCAATTGGAGATTTCTTATATTATTAGTAAGTGTAGCCTATACATATGCATGTGGTTTTCCTCTCCCTTCCTGTTCCTGTCTTTTCTTGTGGAATTGTCCTAACCCAGGATGCAGTTCGGGCAACGATAACTCTTTATAAACAAATTAATAGATATGTATCTGCATTAAACCATACTGTACTGAAAAGTGTTTGTGGAACAAACTTTTTTCAATACTCCAGGTTGATTTTTAATCTAGAATAGACTGATGAAACAATGTATTTTAACAAAGAAAATAGGAGGATGCCATCATGATTATGCACGCGTGAGTGAAGGTCGTCGTATGCAATATAAGGGGCAAATATTTTGAAAGACTAGACAAAAATTCAGAAAATAAGGCCTGGTAGCTATTATGAATCACAAATAAAATACAGCTTTCGAGCTTTACAAACCAGAAAGAGCGCTCGTGGCAAAGACATTTTATCACTCAGTGAGTTAGGGATCGCCATGACAACAAATGACTTTGTCGCAACTTTATAAAGAGGTGAAATGAAGTGTGTCCTGAAGAACGTTCAGAGAAGCAGTGGAGAAAAGGCATCTTTAAAACATGACGGCCCAGGAGGGATGCGCCGCATTTTACATTTTGGTCCAAATGTTTTGAAAAATCTATTATTAAAGATGTGCTTCAACTTCCTTTTTCCTACCCACGTTTGACACTTTTCAAAAAGACCTCTGATGTCTGCTGAATAAGAAGTCAGACTGCTTTTCCTGATTTGTGTCTGAACCGTTCCTTCTTATTATTGACAGCCGATATTTCTTTATTGGCAGCACAAACTAATGTATGCTGGCAGCACAGAGAGGCAGTGAAGGTATCAAGAGTATTAAGTGAACGTTTAACTTGTATTCGAGCTTCCACTGCAGTGCACTTAACAACTCACAAACGGAAGTACAACTTAAGGTTCTCTAAGGCTACATCTGGGTAGAACGGCCAAGCTCAAAGTTCGATCCTGCAAGAGTAGATGTGGTATGCAAGAAACAAAATACAAGCTGCAGCACTGTTCGAGAGATGAAGAACACATTACCCAGAATATTTCTAAAGTAATAGGAGTCTATGAACTAGTGAATACAAAAAAATCCCTAACTAGCAGAAAATACGCGTTTCTTTCCAGTTTTGTTAGATCTCAATATGTCAGAACAAGTTGCCCTACAGTTTGTTGTGAGTATATTGAAAGTCACCCTAGAGTTGAATCACTACATATAGAAACACGACCTATGTCTAAATCTGAACTCTAAAGTGTCTTGCAATATCTTTTTAACATGTGGTATACCGCAGTTCACTTCTTGTAATTAACGCTCCCTGTTTTCCGTTTTTACTGATTTTTACAGATATAGACAGACAGAAAACTATTCATTTTCTTGTCTGTATTTATTCTTAAATGTGGATAAATACGGAAATTGGGTTATTTATTTTTTGAGTATTTCTAAGTACTGTCTGCCATGACTGCCAGGCCAAAAGATGTGTGGATTGATACATAAGGGGAGTTAAAAAAGAAAAGGATTTTAGTAAAGAGGCTTTAACAGCAGTTGATATGCACATGGCTGATACTGAACTTTGCATATTTTCATGTGAGTGCACTGATTTATCTTCTGAGGGTGTTCACATCACTGAAACCTGGTAGACATTCAAGTATGAATGCATATTTATTGGTTAAATAAATGTGGAAATATACTAATTTCAGCTTCATTTTTCCACAAAACCCAAAATAAATATGGATAAAGACAGATAAAGTTAGCAAAAAATAAATATGGATAAATACAGATGGAAATGGCAAATAAATAAATACCATAAAACGGGGAGTCCTACTTGTAATACATGGTGATCCAGATCATGACCCTCCTTGCTACCCTTCTTAAAACACTTGGTCTCTTGGTACTTATTAATAAAGACAACCTTTGTCATGGGTAAACAGAAAGCATTCCCATTTGTAGAATGAAAATAAAATGACAAAATGAAGTTTTCAAATTGTTGCAAACAAGGACCCTAGCCACCTGTGATGAACATGTGGTACCCTTCAAATAGATTACACATCTCATGCAGAGAACTCTTGCAGTACAATAAAATGCACATACTTCCATACATTTATCTTTAGAATCAACTATTGCAGATCTGTGTCTATGGCTCTAATAGCACGCAGTATGATGTGGCAACGAAACTGTAATATGATCTTACAGTACATTAGCTATGACACTTTTTTATTACACGTGGGTAGAGCGTGCCTATTGAAAATCGAAAAATAGACACACGGTTTTATATATTTATTGCAGCCTTCCTATTACTGTATATGGAATAATGTAATTCCATCTGTACATTTGAAGGATATTCTAAGTCGCAGAAGAGTTCTCTGATAATAGAGAATTATAAGGCCATAGGTGAGGGCCTTCAAAATGTAACATCACATCTATAGTGACTTTCAATATCCTCTTTAATACACCGTTGGAGATATTTTTATCCCATTTCATAAGTAGGTGTTTGCACCATGCCACAGAGCTCACGTGTTGCTCCAGGTCAGGTGTAAGAAACTGATCAGTTCTGTTTCATTCTTTGATTTCTTTGACTTTTATTTTTGTTTTTTCATTTGAAAAAACAAATCTACAGGACTCAGAATGGAAATAAAAATGGCTGGATGCACTGTTCATGCAAGTTGTCTACCAACTGAGAGCAGTGCATCCAAATATGAATATGTTTGCTTGAAAGCCTCTAGAGTGATCTGGAAGCAGCAGCTCTTCTCTTCAATACCCTTATCCTTGGGTAGGTGCCTGTAGATTGCTGTGGAGCTATCAGTCAGTCAAGGACCTTTGCTTGCAGGCCATCTGTGGGCCAATAGATGAATGTACCATAGTTAAAGATCCACTGGCACCTCTGTATATTCAAGCCTGTGTAGAGCTAGTGCGGTGGGTTATCAGGTAGGGTGGGTAGATGATCTGAGGTAAGTTAGGTAGAAAGAGAGTCGGTATGAAGTCTCAAGAGGGCCATGTTGGTCTGTGTCAATATCCTACCTGCTGTGAATAGGATGTTTTGATGCCAGATAACAGATCTCCCTCCTCTCCTGTTTTTGGCTGCAGAGGTGTTTGATTGGAGCTCTGAATTACACCATGTAGAGCAGGTGATGGTGCAATAGCGCTACTTTCTTGTAATAAATTACTACAAGAGAGCAGTGATGTAATTGTCTCATTGCATGCATGTTAGGCGTTCAGAAAGCTTTATAATAAGAAAATAATGTACCATATCTTATACAGATATATCAGTCTACACCTCATTATAGCTTCATTACATTGCACCAGTGAAACTATTGGAATTGGAAACAAGCATTTGCAAAGCCAAAATGTCTTGTCTATGAAAGCTGTTGGCTTTGTCAATGTTTTGTAGACATGCTGTACAGCAGTGTTGCTGCAGCGCAGCATGGCTAAAGGTATTTTTTTTTTTTAAGCGCCTAGACAGCCAGCACTAGGCTAGCCACATCATAGCACTTTTGCAATTACTTTTAGATGAACTGCTGTTCGGCTAAAAGTAATTAACATAGCCAAACTGGTGTAAAGCATGGCTCCAAAACATTGACAAAGCCAGTACCTCTGGTAGGTGAGACCTATTGACTTTTCCAACGCCATTTTATAATTAATATGGACACATTTATAACGTATTTTTTGTGAGCTGGGAGTGTTAAGGTGCCCTTTTTGCAGCAAGGAAGTGACAGGAGGAAACCTTTCCGACTTGTTGCAAACATCAGAGTAGCTGTCAAAAGCTGCTATGAGCGACAGCAACATATTTCTCTATCTCCATACTTCATACTTAGGCCATAGATGGGGCTTCCTACGGGGGGAGAGAGGGTAAGGCACAATGGTGCTACAACTATGATCCAAGAACACACGAATGTGAGTGGTTGAATGAGGATGATAAAGTCCCTGCTTTTCAGCAACCCTCCCCCTCACCGGCTCACTGCTGCTAGGTACATTTAGTTATTTTGAAAGTTTTATACAGCGCAAACATAACCACCGAGGGTATCAGAGCACTTTACAAATTATGCATCATAAGGGTATAATACAGATTATGCATCAGAGGGTATAAACATAAAAAGCAGAATCGACAGGCGACAAAATCAAAGTCTAAAATAGTCCAACAATCTCATGAGGAAAGTAAACACCTACAGGCAGAGTCAGAGTCTAGCATTGTCCGATCTAATTGTGAACCCGGAGGCAGAGCCTGAGACAACGTGTATGGACCCGAATCTGATGCAAGTGCCATGCTAAGGCAGAAATTTCTTCATCAGGAGCCCTTTGACCTCTTTTTTGAAGAGGACAGTAGAAGGGTTCACCCTGACTTCAGGGGGAAGGGAGTTCCAGATCCTCGGAGCCAACCCTGAGAAGGCTCGGTTATAGGTCTTTTTTTCCTTGAATGTTTGAGGCTTAAGCAAAAGGGTGCTGGCGCTTCTGGAAGCTCTAGACCCACAAGAGAGTTCCAATTTCTGTGCTAGGTACAGCGGGGTCTTGAAGTAGATGGCTTTGTGAGCCATGCATGCAATTTTTAACCGAATCCAAGCTTCATAGGGCAGCCAATTCAGTTCACGTATGTCAGGAGAGATGTGGTGGTATTTTTTAGTACCAGTTAAAAGCCTAGCAGCCGAATTGAGGGTAGCCCTAAGAGGAGCCATCCTCACTCTGGACAGGCCACAGAGTGTTGCACTGCCATAGTCCAGCTTTGAGATCACTAATGCTTGAATTGCAGTCTTGCGGTCATGAGCCGGGAGGAAGGGTTTGAATTTCCTAAGTAAGCTGAGTTGAAAGTTCCCTCCTTTGGTGAGGGAACTGATGTGCTTTTGTCTAGAATGATACCCAGAAAAGATGCCGAGTCCACGAGGTGTGGTCTGCAGTTAAGAGCAGTTAGCTGATTCAGCCATTGTTCCATGATGAGGGATTGGTTGTGGGGTGAGATCAGTAGGAATTTAGTTTTAAGAGTATTTAGCTTCAGGTGATTGCATGTCAGCCAGCTTTGTGTTTCCAGCAGGACTGAGTAGAGGGTTTGGATGTCTTCAGGGGAGGCGATCTTCAGGTAAACTTGGGTATCATCTGCATACATATGATAGTGAATGCTGGATGATTTTAAAATTTCCGTCAGAGTCTCCATGAACAGATTAAAGAGCATGGGGTACCAACCTGAACTTTGTTTAACACCCAGGGTGACTGGTGGAGGGTAGAACAGGGATTGGTCTACCTTAAAACATTGGGATCTGTTCTGAAGGAATGAAGAGAACCAGCTTAAAACTGTCCCAGATAACCCCATCCCGTGTTCTAGGAGGTAAATTAGGTGATCATTTTTGACAGTTTCAAAAGCTGACGAAAGGTCGAGATGGATCAGTATGCACTACTCATTGTGATCCAGCATTCTAAGCGCATCGTCCACGATGTGCGTGAGCGCCGACTCTTTGCTATGACCTGGGCGGAAACCGGATTGGCATTGACCCAGAAGTTGGAAATGGTCAATGTGTGCATTGCGAGCAGAGGGGTACCTGTGGAATGAAACCGTAGCTAAGTGGATCTACATGCACACTACACCATCTAGGGTGCAAATAGTGCTTTGCTTTTTGGCTGGATCGGGATGACAACCACAGGGGGGGTTGAGCAAGGAACGTGGACTGGTTAAGCAACAACACAGGAGGTGGGTGGATGGAACAGGGCAAGCAACAGACACGGGTCAAACAACAACAGCAACACAGGATAGGTCAAGAGGGAAAAATAAAACAGAAAAATGGGGGAGGCAGGAGGGGTGGGTCAAACAACTAGGGGCAGCTCCTCCATTAGGGAAGTGGAGCGTGGCCCCACTGCTTTCTCGCAGTGCGAGAAGCAGAAACATAAAATGGTAAAACTACCATTTTATGTTTCTGTTTCTTGCACTGCGAGAAAGTAGAAGGGTTTGATTAGCGGCAGGCGGGTGGGCGGGTCTGCTCTAGGGCAGCGGAGTAGTGGCTTGCCCACTGCTGAGGGCGCTGACTGTTTGGTCGGCGTAGGCTGCATGCAGCCATCATTGAGAAAATGACCTCCACAATAGGCGCCTGGCTGGTCAGCGACCTGACCAATCACAACGCTGCCATTGCAGTGTTCAGATTGGCTATGGGGAGGGGAGGGAGGCTGCCTGCTCCCGGTTCCTGCCAGAGGTAAGAGAGCAGGAAAACGCGGGACCCGGCGAATGGTATGTTTTTGAAATTTATTAACCCCCCCTTGCGCGACCCTCCTGCACGACCCCCTCCCACCACTCGTGATTAATGCCAGACGCGACTGCAAACAACAATGCCTGATGGTGTAGGAGGGACAGGCAAACAACAGAAACATAGAGGTTCCACTCATCACCACTCATACAATGAATGAAGCGAGTAATCCACCTGTTTTTATTAAAGCACTCTGCAGCACATCATGCCACAAACATGACAGCAAACACCAGTTTGATTAAATATTCACAGACACCTGCTCAAAGCCGCTTCCAAAGCGATTAGTGACATCCTATTCCTTACCTGCACTGGACGAGTCAAGAAAAAAGAAGGCTGAGCCATTGCAGTAAATAGATCGATTGGAGACACACTGTCATGCGTTACAATTTAATATTGATCTTTTCTGCTAGTTTACCCTACACAGAAAAGAGTGTGGCAAGTGGTTTCACATGTCATCTAAGTATTTCCGTGGCATTCCTTTTTCCCACTAGTAGACTACCTAGTGCATCAACGTTGGCATACTGGCACACGTTAGTGTGGTACACTGCTGTCTAGGTGAGAAGCACTCCTTCACTGGTAGCATATATCCCCTCATTATGAAAGTCTAACCCCCTTCGCTTTTGCTGACAGTTTCTTGATGTCTCTTCTCTGCAGACAGACGCACAGAATTATAGCCTTTGACACCCAATGCTCCCAATTCAATAGGTACATCACACAGAAGCGTAGATCTTCAGATGAATACACCAGTAAGAGGCTGAACTGCAAAGGAAACCCTTGCCCTGACCATGCATCTGGCCTCAAAGTTAACACATTCTCAGTTGTAAAGCCTCCATACCTTGATGTAGTTATCCGACTGAAAATAAAAAATAAATGTTGGACATCAACTAGGAGATCCTTTGCTACAGCATAGTAGGGGAAACCCTTAGGGGTCTTCCACAATAAACAAGCTGGTCAATCGTATATAATTTAAGCATTTGCTTTAAACTGTCATGCTGCAAGATAGTTGTTTAACATATTCGAAGAGTCATGGTCAGTCATAAAATATTCACATTTTATGGAGTTCTTCCTGGCTTATAGCATCAAGAAAACAGACACTGCTCGGCAACAAAACTACTGCTTTTAAATCGGGTGAAATGCTCAGTGCATCCAGTTTTGCAGCAAGATGCAACTGTTTTCTGGTTGTCAGTTGCCACATAAATCTGCTGTTCTGGAGAAACAACAAGTTCATAAGCAGGGGTGGCTCCTCCATTGGGGAGGAGGGGCGTTGCCTCACTGCTTTCGTGCAGTGCGAGAAGAAGAAACATAAAATGGTAAAACTACCATTTTATTTTTCTGCTTCTCACACTGCGAGAAAGCAGAAGTGCCTGGTTGGGAGTGGGTGGGTGGGCAGTCCTGCTCGAGGGCAGGGGGAGTGGCTTGCCCACTGTTGTGGGCCCTGACAGTTTGGTCGGCCCTCTGGGGCCGACCAAACCAGTCATGCGCACTCTCCCTTTTTCTCTATGTAGGCTGCATACAGCCTACATAGAGAAAATGGCCTCCCATCAGGCGCACGGCTGGTCCGCAGTGGTTATGACCTTCTTGCCACCTGGCTTGACAATTTGGGAACACTGCCTAAATTATCCAAGGAAGTAAGATACCTCGCAATTACAATGGACTCCAAGCTATCAATGAATACCCAACTGGACAAACAAGATCAAGCTTCCTTGCTATAAAAACTATGCGACATATCTTCCCCCACCTGGGATTTCCACACAAGGTCCAGGCTACTATCTCTCTTGTTCTGTCTAAACTCAATTACGCTAATAGTCTCTAACACTGATCATTTTTAACAACTATGAAAAGACTACAACGGATTCAGAACTCTGCAACAAGACTACTGTTACATATAAAGCCACAAGCCCACCTCTCCCCTGCCTTGAAGGCCCTACATTGGCTACCAGCTGTCAGAAGATCCACATTCAAGCTACTTGGTATCACCCACAAAATGATACATGGAGCAGGACTGCTCTTCATTAGGAATAAAATCATGAAATGCATTCAACAAAGGAACCTTCATCCCTAGATTGGCACCTCACCTGAAAATACCACCATACAAGAAAAAAAACATAGATGGCACATTCTTCTCTGTTCAAGCGGCCAAACTATAGAACTCTTTACCCCAAAGCATTAGATCCTAAGATAACTATCTTATCGTCAGAAGACTGCTCAAGAGTTGGCTCTTCCCCACATAACCACCATACTCAAACAAATCCCTGTTTGTATATAAGCATTTATGTGGTCAATATATGTGTACCTACATTTGTGTATTCCTTTGTATCAATGTGTCTAATAATTATGTTTAGAATTATATAGATATTTGTTAGTTAGCAAATTGTGTCTTCAAGAAAAGCTGACGTTGAGAATTACCCAAACCGTGAAGACATATTATTCATTAACTACCACAAAAAGAAAATCTCATTGATTATGGATGCCTGCCTTCTTCATGTTTAACCAGTGGTTTCTAGTGTGCTCCTTCTAATGCTGTGATTTAATGTTTGGCCTCTTCAAGTTCTGACAGCTAAGAAGGAGGAGTTAAACAGATTCTATTTATTCAATAGCACATATCGAAAAGGAGGAGTCAGAGTTGCTCATGTGCCCATTCAATTTGGCCTGGCAGCAAAAGTGCCAACCTCTGATGTGGCTACAAAACAAGTTTCTTTGGATGTTTGTCAAGACAGGTGGCTATTCTTGGGAAAGCAAGATAATGAAGTGGCCCTTGATTTATTATATATTTTCTTCTGAGGATATTATAGATTACCATCCTTGCCAAGAACAATAGAGGAAGAAGCCTCTGTTGGAAAATGTGAAGGTATTTAACGAAAGACGGTTGATACAGACCTTTGGGCATAGTATAGGCATATGGGTTTTCTGATACCTTTATATTTGTATGCAGAATAAATGTATCTGATAAGGAATGATGGGTCCTTGTTAAATCAGTTCTGCTAGTTTGCTGGGCATGTGCTTTAAAATTGTAGCACATGACTTAAATATTAGGTGTTACCATTTATCGATTATAAAATAGTCAAAATGGACATTGGACTGGTTTTGACTATTCCAGAAACACAAAAATGAAATATTTTATACTGTATACGTGGAGCAAAGATTGCAGGCAAACATGATGTCCCATTGGTGTTCAACATCCTGGATGAGAAAATTGTGGCTGTCTGAACACGGATTTTTATTACCAGGTAATAAGTGGTGGGCATGATGTGGGCACGGGGCTGGGAAATGCAAGAGGAGGATGCATGGGCAGGGCTGATTAATACACAGGAGGGTACATGTCTCAGGGCCAGGATACCTTGTAAAGTCGTAATTGGGCAAATGGGACTCGGGACAATATGGGGTTGAGGGAAGTGGTCTGAGATCAAAGGAATGGGTGCCAAGTGGCACCATGCAATCAATCAATCAGGGGTTTATGAAGCGTGCTACTCACCACTGAGGGTCTCAAGGCGCTAAGGAGAGGGGGGGTGGGAGCAGCTCTGGCTCAGTCGAAGAGCCAGGTTTTGAGGTCCTTCCTGAATGTGTGCAGGGTCGGGGCGTGTCTGATGTTCACAGGGAGCTCGTTCCAGGTCTTGGCTGCAATGTAGGAGAAGGCTCTCCCACCAGTTCTGTCTTTGTGGATGTGGGAGACCTCTGGCAGGGTGAGGTCAGCAGAGCCGAGGTTCCTCTTGGGTGCGTGGAAGGAGAGTCTCTCGTTGAGGTATTTGGGTCCGATGTTGTTGTGGGATTTGAAGGCGTGGGTGAGGAGTTTTAAGGTGACCCTCTTCTCGACAGTGAGCCAGTGGAGGTCTTGTAGGTGTTGGGTCATGTGTTTGTGACGCAGTGTGCCAAGTACGAGTCTGGCTGCGGCGTTCTGGATGGTTTGGAGTTTGTGTAGAAGAATTCTGTTGATTCCGGCATATAAGGCATTTCCGTAGTCCAGTCTTCTGGTTATGAGCGCGTGGGTGACGGTCCATCTGCTGTCGGGGGGATCCATTTGAGGGTCTTGCGGAGGATGCGCAGGCAGTGGAAACTGGTGGAACCGACGGCGTTGATCTGGCGGTTCATGGAGAGGGAGGAGTCGAGGATGATGCCTAAGTTTTGTGCGTGGTCTGTGGCGGTGAGTGGATTCCCGAGGGCGAAGGGCCACCAGGTGTTGTCCCAGGCGTTGGTGCAGGGACCGAGGATGAGGACCTCGGTTTTCTCTGAGTTGAGCTTCAAGCAGCTGTCTTTCATCCAGGCTGCGACGTTCTTCATTCCTTTATGGAAGCAGAGTCTGGTATCTTCGGGATTCTTCGTGAGTGAGAGGATGAGCTGGGTGTCGTCCACGTAGGATACTATGCTGAGCCCATGCTGTCTGACGATGGTGGCGAGGGGGGGCCATGTAGATGTTGAAGAGCGTGGGGCTGAGTGATGATCCTTGGGGTACTCCGCAGTTGACATCGGTGGGTACGGAGAGGAAGGGAGGGAGTCTGGTCCTCTGGGTTCTGCCGGAGAGAAAGGATTGGATCCAGTTGAGGGCGGCTCCTTGTATCCCCGCGTCATGAACCCTGGCTGCGAGCGTGCGATGTGAAACAGTGTTGAAGGCTGCGGAGAGGTCTAGAAGGATGAGGGCCGCAGTGTGTCCCTGGTCGAGTAGCATGCGGATGTCGTCAGTGGCGGCGAGGAGGGCGTCTTGGTGCTGTGATTGCTGCGGAATCCAGACTGGGAGGTGTCTAGGATGGAGTTCTATTCGATGAAGGCGGTCAGCTGGGCATTTACAAGTCTCTCGGTGACTTTGGCCACGAAGGGGAGGAGAGTGATGGGCCGGTAGTTTTTCAGGTTTGTTGGGTCGGCCGTTGTTTTCTTAAGGAGGGGTTTACCTTCCGCCTGCTTCCAGTCGTGTGGGAAGATGCCAGACCTGAAGGAGGCATTGATGGTCCATCCTAGTTCGGGCGCGATGGCGGTGGCGGCAGCCCTGTGGAATATGTGCGGTGGGCAGGGGTCCGTTGGGGCTCCTGAGTGGGTTTTCTTCATGGTCATGGTGATGTGTTTGACGGTGGCGGGATTGCAGGTCATGATGGTTGGCTTATCGGTGGTGGTGCATGGAGGGTGGTGTCCGGCGTCTGTTCGCTGAAGTTTTCGTAGAGGACCTTGATCTTCAGATGGAAGTAGGAGCCGAGCTTGTCGCAGAGTTCCTGGGAAGGTGTGACGTCCGTGGCTTCGCAGGGGGGTTTGGTGAACTGCTGTATGACGTTGAACAGTTCCTTGGCATTGGTCGCGTTGGTCTGGACTTTGTCTCTTGAAGGTCCGTTTGGTGTGTCTTATGCGCTGGTGATATTCCTTTAGGGCGCTCCTGTGGTTGTTCCATGCTTCCGTGGTATTCTGGTTTTGTCAGGTTTTCTCTAGGCATCTGCAGGAGCGCCTGGCTTCTTGTAAGTCTGAGGTGAACCAGGCGGCCTTCAGAGGGCGTTGTTTGGAGGGGTGCGAGCTTGTCCGCGCAGCAGGATTCCGGCGGTGAAATTCTTCGGCTTCCGAGTTGGTGTCGGTCGTGGCCCTGGGGGGGTCTTGGAGGAGGGTGGTGTTGAGGTGTTCCTCTGTGACCTTGCTCCAGTTCCTTCGTGGCAGGCGCGGGGTGGGCTTGGGTGTGGTGGTAGTGTTGAAGGTGAAATGGATGCAGTGGTGGTCCGTTCAGGGGGGCTGGGTGGTGTGGCAGATGTTTGTCCCTCCTGTGAAGATGTGGTCGGGGTGTGTCCAGCTCTGTGAATGGGCGTGTTGACCAGCTGTTTCAGTCCAAGGTTGGTGAGGTTGGCGAGGAGAGTGGTGGAGTCGGGTCGTTGCAGTTGTCGAGGTGGAAGTTCAGGTCCCCGAGTAGAATGTAGTCCGTGGAGGTAATAGCATGGGGTGCGGCGAGCTCGGCTATGGTAGTTGTGGACTGGGTGCGAGGTCCCGTCGGTCTGCAGATGAGGGTGCCACATAGAGTGGTCCTGGGGCTGGTCAGGATCTGGAAGTGGAGGTGCTCCGTGTTGGAGTGGGGGTCACTGGTGCTGGATGTGGAGAGTCAGAGGGGGTCTTGTGTGCGATGGTGAGTCCTCCTCCTGGGCGGTGGGGGTGGTCCAATCTCTGGATCTTGTAGCAGTCTGGGATGACAGTGGCGATGTCGGGGCCGGAGGTGGCGTTGGCCCAGGTTTCCGTGAAGAAGGCGACGTCGGGTGAGAGGGTGTCAATCAGGTCCCAGATCTCTACAGCGTGTCAGTGCAGGGAGCGCACATTGAGGGGGATGCATGTCACGGTTTTGTCAGTGTGTGCATCAGGCGGGCCTTCGGCGGTTGTGGGGGCTTTGTCGATGGTGAAGGATCTCTGGCAGAGTCTGCACGAGAACTGTCCTTGGGGGGTGTTCAGTGAGGATCTTTCTCAGTCTGTGTGCCTTCCAGGATTGAGTGCGTGAAGGGTGGTGTAATCGTAGCATGGGGGCTAGGGGTACCAGGGTTCCTGGCGCTGGCCGTTGTCAGGTCACAGACGGGCACAGACGGGCTTGCTGTAGGTGCAGCGGTCACCATTAAGTAGGGGGGGCGGGACGCGAAGTAGGGAGGTGGGAGTGGGGGCTGTGTCAGGTTGGGAGGGGCAGCAGCGGCGGGAAATGGGTTTCAACAATCAACACAATAAAATAAAGTATTAAAACTCGGGAGAGACCGGTGGGTTTGAACAATTTACACAATGTAAAATTACAATCTTAATACACGGGAGAGAGTCCGGCGGCAAGCAGAACACAACCTAGTCACCTAGAGGCTGGGCGGGCTGCTGGCGCGAACCCTGCACAGCGGAGGACTGAGGCTGCGGCAGTGAGGCGGAGCTGCTGGGGAGAGTGCTGGCCTGGACCGAAGTCTAGGATTCACACCCATTCCACCTGGGGCCCGCATTGAGCCTTCATAGCATCGGGCACTGTGTTTCACTGCTACAAAGTGGTGAACATTGCAGGTCAAGATGGTCGAAAAAAAACTTGAGACACTGCAGAGGAAAGTGGGCTTAGCGCATAGGCCGAGTGGTAGCTGCCAAATCATGTCAGTCTACCAGTTGTTCTGAGTGGACTCTCACAACAGCAAGATGAGATTCAGGGCTGCTGTATCGACCTGCTTTGGTTTAAATATTTGTGCGCTTCACACTTTATAAAGCTCAACATTTTAAAAACTAAATTTGTGATGATGTGAGTGGGTATCTTCATAACTTTATTCTGCTCCATTTGCAATGATTGTAGGTTAACTGTTTTTAAAAGTGCTATTCATCCACAAAGGTTTTAAGTTCCACATTACCACTGTTTTATTCTCTCTAAAGGAGTAAGTCCGATATTTCCCCAAAATGTACTATAGAGGACACTAAACTAGTAAATTTAAAAAACGAGTCCATAAGGTAACATCTTTATCTTTTTTTGCTTCTAGAGGGACCAAGCAAGTATAATACTACCGACTCCTCACCCCTGTCTAGTATAAAAAACAAAATTCACTCACTCTGCAGTCAGGTCAGAGAGGCTGCACATACGGGGGGCGTGGCCAGATGCCGATGGAGCAGGGAGCCTGAACCGGAGCTCCTGCGGGTGATCCCCCATACAAGCCAATCCGGACCACAATGAGGGAGCCCTCATCATAAATCGCCCACCCTCTGACCTCTGAAGGACTGGGGCAAGGCTAGGGGTTGACGAACGGGGCGGAAAGACACGTCCTCACAGCAAAACAGTGCCAGACGGAGGACCCGCGAGGTTAGCCAAGAGGGTGCCCGCGGTCTGAGCCCTGGCTCCCGAGGGCCGACTAGAAGCTGCCAGCAGAGTACAGCGGGGCCAAATTGTGGGTCTGGGCGGCAGAGCACTGGGACCGTGTGATCCTGAGGCCGAAAGAGGGGACAGGCACATATCACTGGAGAACCAGCCACTGTGAGGGAGCTGTGAGGTCTGACAAAATGCCACCTGCGGCCTGAGGACGGCCCCCTGAGGGATGCCCGGTGACTTCCAGCTACACGGCCACACAGTAGATCTGGTTGCAGACACACATCGATGGAGAGCTGGCCCCCCGCACCTGCAGTGCACAATGAGGAGTAAGGAAGTGCAATGGACTGGGGCTGGGGCCTCGGTGGCGTGGGTGGAGCTGTGAGCACCTGGCGACGGTGGATCTGAGCACTGCTGTGGGCGTCCTCTGGACTGCACTCTGCAGTTTCCCCAACCGGGCCTGAGAGCCTGATCATCAGACGTGCTGTGACCTACCTGCCCGACGTGGCCAGGGGTTTGGTGATGCTGCTACATAGCCCTTGCTGGAGAGTGCCGCGCCGCCCCCTCGGAGAGCCCACCTCTCGCTGCTGGAGCGGCACGACCAACCGGTGAGTGGGGGTTGCCCAGGACTGCAGGGGCTGCCCCGGGAGACCGAGATGCTCCTGCTGCTTTGTCGTCCCGCTTTCTCCCTGCGGTCTCCGTGGGTGGCATCAGGATACATGCGCTGCAAGCCAGGGCTTCACCAGCAGTCCCCACCATTGCCAGCAGTGGCTGCAGCGCATACAGGGAGACAGGCAGGAGAACACCGGCCTCCTTCGCTCTTGCTACAGACGCTTGCATGCAGCTCAGCTACTTAAAGCACTGGCCCATGCAGACTATCCAGTCCTCGCGCTGACCACTGGGCCCATCGCTGCAGGCACCACCGGGACAGAACCACACTTTCCTGCTGAGCAATAGGTTACACTCTCACCCGCGAAGCCTCAGTCCGAGCGCTAAGGGTAGCCCTGAGAGTAACGCATGTCAGGGCTGCACACCCTACCAGCAGAGAAGTACTGCACAGCCACTCAGCTTCATGCCGGTCTAGACCACAAGGAGGGGCATACATGCCCATCACCATCACCACCACAACTCCGGACCTTCTCATAGTCTGCGCCGCCTGCTGCATTTCTACGACGCTGCCTCTGTGAATCGCTGTGACAACCCGCAAACCAAGCATTCGACCCCAGTAGCCTTCCCACCCTAGAGGGTCCTGTCAGGACTGTCAGGCATAAAATATTAAATAAACCTACCAAAATATCGAACTGAACCTAAGATAGCCGCTGGTACAGGAACTACGGAGCAGCAGGTTAGTGCTCTAGCGTTCCCCAACAATCACGAAGATCCAGGTGTTGGTGCGTTGCTCGGCGCACTTCACTGAGCATCTGAGGAGAGGAGGTCACCTGGAAACGCGTCGCGAAGTTAGTCAGGGAAATTACGAACTTTGTCGCGCTACAAAGAATTTGAGTACTGTTCTGAGCTGAGTAGAGAAGCATTGAAGTAAGACTGTTCCATTTTAGTTACAAGGGGCGGTGTTTGTGCTCAACTAGCAAGCGTTCAGTTTTCAGTCACGCGCTTATACTAGAAGTCAAGCGTGTCAAGCCAAACAAGCGGCGAGCTTAAATAGCGCATTAAACATAAATTACAAGCGTGCAGTACTAATGTATATATATATATATAGGCAATTGAAGACAAGGACCAGATATAGATAATAGGTCTTTAGAAGTTAAAGTTCAATCCTGAAATCTCTGGAAATTTCAAGTTGGAGAAGATTAGCATACTAAAGAGTGAGAAAAGAATAAGAGAAACTAGAGAGTAGAGTTAATAAAGAACAGAGTCACCTAAGGTAGAATAGAAGAGAGTGTTAAGAGGTAGTTACTTACCATGACAGAATCCAGTTGAGGCGCTCTTCTAGAGTCTAGTGGGTAAGGAGTCTGAAGGAAAAAATAAAGAATACATCAGAATTAGAGTAAGAAGAAAAAACTAACATTATTAATTATTTAGTTACAGCACCACAGAAAACATCACACAAATAAGAGCAGTAAATAGAAGAGAAGCATTGGTCACTACAGACAGGGTAGGTAACGGAAAGGAATTCACAATAACGTAGAACAGCAGGGTAGGAGACAGAAGGAAATAACTAATGTAAAATACGTCTTTTTTCAGTCTAAAATTCACCTGTCCAGTCCACAAGAAGATAGAAGATAGAAGGGTGTCATCATTGAAGAACGAAGAAGACGCTAGTGGCTGTCTCTTCTCTGTCCCATCCCCTTTCCCCCCCTTGGAATTCCTTGGTGTACTCGCTAGTATTGCTAAGGAGCCAGGTGCTGGAAAAGCTAAGAGAGGCATTGGGAAATAACGACATTCTGCTCCTGTGCGCGAGGGAAGAGTTCTAGATCTTGACAGGTCCTCTGCATAATCGCAATCAGAGGCACTTGACACCCTCATTAACCAGTCTACTGCCACACAGAGACCAATATGGGGAGAGTCAGCGAAAGGCGGGATACGGAGCAACAGGAGCCAACAGGAGAAGATGCTGGAGAGTCGCGACCACGCACAGTGGCTTGTAGCAACAAGACTGCGACCGAAGACGACCTATCGTTATATGACATCCTGCGGGCCAAAGAAACATCACGGAGGGCCGTAGAATCTAAAATACACTCTGGGAGGATCTGGGCATACTACGGCAGATCACAGGCAGCTGGCGGACTGAGTCACGACAGTGGAAGGAGATGCCAGAGACCTGAAACCGCAAGTATCCACGTCCACCCGCAAACTCACGGACATCAAAAAAAGGGTGCATGTGCTGGAACTGCGAGCCGACGATGCTGAAAATAGGGCAAGACGCAACAACATCAGAGTCACTGGAGTGCCAGAAAAAGTCGAAGGGAACAACATGGTGGCCTACCTTGAGAACTGGATCCGCACCGAGGTGGCAGAGGAGAGCCTATAACCATATTTCGCTCTATAGCTGGGACACAGAGTTCCTACCCGGGCACTCCCACCTGGGAGGCCGCCGAGACCAGTGGTGGTTTGCTTCCTCTTCTACAACGACAGGGACCATGTGCTGCGCCAAGCGTGACTCAGAGGTCAACTCAAAATTAATAACAGCATCATCCGGATCTTCCTGGACTTCTCCCGGGAAGTACAAAGGCAGCGCGCTTCCTTTGTCACGGCCAAACGGAAACTGCGACAAATGGGGGTATCATATTCTATGGTGTTCCAAACTAAGCTCCGGATAGTGCACGCCGAGGGGACCAAGTTCTTTACCACAACCCAAGATGTGTGGGACTGGATTGAGGAGCAGGGACCGTGAGACCAGAGGCAAGAAGGCAGAGCCCAGCCAGAGAAAGACCCCACGAGGTCCCCTGGAAAAAGAGGGGAAACCCAAGTGACTCCCAACACTGAAGGAGGCTCGACGAGACAAGGAGAGTGCAGTTGCGGCAATAGCATCCCGGAGCGCTGCAGGCCCATGGGGCACCTCCTCCCTATCGGGAGAAGAACAAAGAGACTCGGACTCTGACACCAGCTCGAGCACCATGGGGGGTGCCAGTGAGACCCTACCAAAAGTGACTCCCAGAACGGCGGACGAGTTGATCTAATGGACAAATAGCACGTAAGTACCCGCTGGATACCTGAGTTAGGGGGGTGAGGCACCCTGATTAGGGGCTGATTTGAGTACAGGAGGGGCCCAGCATGGGCACTATGAGGCCCAACTACCAGACGGGGGGACCCAGAAGGAAGGCTTTCCTCCAGGCGGGAGTTAGCCTAGCCAACACCCGAATGTTGGACACTTGTTTGTTTTTATGCCAGAGCGCAGTTTGGATGGGGGAGTGTTTTCCATTTGTCCTGGGAAAGGGGAGTTGGGGAAGTTCTATTGTTTTAACTTGGGGGCACTGCTGTCTAGACATACATGGGGACATGAGCTGCAGCAGGAACGTTCACTTCACCCAGAGTATGTCGCCGGAAGCAAAGCAGTGGCGAGGGGGGCAGACAGAGGTGGAGAGATTAATCTGTAATGCCAAATCAGAAGGTATAAAACCTCCTCTCTTGGAATGTCCGGGGGATGCACTCCATGCACAAACGCTCCAAAAGTTTCTCCTATCTGAACAGGCATGTAATCCATGTAGCTATGTTGCAGGAAACGCACACATTGGCCTCTGAGGGGGTGGCACTTCACAGTAGATGGAGAGGTCAGGCATTCTATACTTTTCTCATTTGCCGGGGGGTCCTGATATGGATCAGGGCAGGCGTCCCCTTCCAGCACACCAGACACAAAAGTAGACCCAGAGGGCCGTTACGTAGTGGTCACAGAAAGACTGAATGGGCAGGATGTCAGGCTGATAAATATTTATGGCCCGGACACGGAACAAGGGGCTTTCTTGGAACAACTGTCTGGGACTTTGGCACCATACATGATGGGCTCGATCAATTGTATTGCAGATCCAGATCTTGACCGGTCCCCCCCTCCACTCCGGGATGCCCAGGTACACAGGACAGCTAGGACGTTCAGGAACTGGCAGTCTCGCTGGTGGACATGTGGAGACACACACACACCCACTGGACAGGGAATATTCCCACCCATCCCATGTACATGACTTGCATGTCCATCTAGACACCTTCCTATGCTCACTGGATGTGCACACATGGCTCCATGAGACGGAATACCTCACTAATACAGTGTCGGGCCACAAACCGGCGCTGACTCAACTGCATTGGGGGGCCCAGCGACAACCCATTCCCACGCGGCGCCTTAAGCCAGAGGCCCTAGCGGCTCAAGTGTTTTTACATGAGATCAGGGGCCATATTGTTACATATTTTGCCGACAATTCACAGTCCACGTACTCCAGGGTGACAGAATGGGAGGCCTTTAAGGCTGTAATTAGGGGGCGATGCATGGCGCTATTAATTGGGGTACGACGAACACTACTAACAGACGTAGAACGGGCTGCCCAAGTGTTGAGGGAGGTGGAACTCCGACTCCCAAGCCACCCGAACTCCGCCAGGAGTTGCTAGAGGCGAAGGAAGAGGTGCCCGTGCAGGAAGAAAGATTACGGTGTTTTGACTATCAAACATATATGGACAGGACTCACGCTGAGCGGGACAGAGCGGGCAGATTGCTGGCGTGGCTTGCTAACCCCACCCGCAGGGGGAACACAATCATAGAGCTAGCAGACTCAATCAATCAATCAATCATTTGTAGAGCACGCTACATACCCGTGAGGGTCTCAAGGTGCTCGGGGGGCTGCTGCTACTCGAAAAGCCAGGTCTTGAGAAGTCGTCTGAAGGCCAGCAGGTCCTGGGTCTATCGTAGGCCGGTGGGGAGAGTGTTCCAGGTCTTGGCGGCGAGGTAGGAGAAGGATCTGCCGCTGGCGGTGGCTTTCCGGATGCGTGGAACTGTGGCGAGGGCGAGGTTGGCTGAGCGGAGGCTGCGGGTGTAGAAGCTGAGTCGACCATTGAGGTATGCAGGTCTGGCATTGTGTAGGGCTTTGTGTGCGTGGATGAGGAGTTTGAAGGTGAGCCTCTTGTTGACGGGGATCCAATGCAGGTCTCTCAGGAGGGGTGTGATGTGGTTGCGTCGGGGGATGTCGAGGACCAGTCGTGCCAGTCTGGATGCGTTGGAGCCGTCTCAGGAGCTTGGTTGTTGTTCCTGCGTAGAGGGCGTTCCCGTAGTCCAGTCTGCTGGTGACGAGGGCCTGGG
This sequence comes from Triturus cristatus, assembly GCF_964204655.1. Taxonomy (NCBI): domain Eukaryota; kingdom Metazoa; phylum Chordata; class Amphibia; order Caudata; family Salamandridae; genus Triturus; species Triturus cristatus. The sequence continues at coordinate 388,738,313 of NC_140584.1, read as the reverse complement.
TGACGGTTTTTCTCGTGTCGGAGGGGATCCACTTGAAGATCCTGCAGAGCATTCGGAGGGTGTTGAAGCAGAAGGTGGAGATGGCGTTGACCTGCTTGGTCATGGTGAGGGCAGAGTCGTGGATGATCCCCAGTTGCGTGCGTGGCCGGTGGGTTCTGGAGCTGTTCCTAGCAATGTTGGCCACCAGGAGTCGTCCCCGGCTGAGGGGGTGGAGCTGAGGATGAGGACCTCCGTCTTGTCTGAGTTCAGCTTCAGTCTGCTGTCCCTCATCCATTCGACGATGGCCTTCATTCCTCTGTGGAGGTTGGTTTTGGCAGTGCGGGGGTCTTTGGTGAGGGAGATGATCAGCTGGGTATCGTCAGCGTGGGAGATGATGTTGAGACTGTGCTGTCGGGCGACATGGGCGAGTGGTGCCATGTAGATATTGAACAGCGTCGGGATGATCCCTGTGGAACGCCGCAGATGATCTCGGTGGTCTTGGAGCAGAAGGGTGGGATGCGAACGCTCTGGGATCTGCCGGAGAGGAAGGATGTGATCCAGGCCAGGGCCTTCTCTTGGATTCCGGCGTCGTGGAGGCGTGCTGTTAGGGTGCGGTGGCAGACTGTGTTGAAGGCGGCTGATAGGTCCAGAAGGATGAGGGCAGCTGTTTCTCCTTTGTGCATAAGGATCCTGATGTCGTTGGTGGCGGCGATGATGGCGGTCTCGATGCTGTGGTTGCTGCAGAAGCCGGACTGGGAAGGGTCCAGGATGTTGTTGTCTTTGAGGTAGCGGGTCAGCTGTCTGTTCATGATCTTCTACGTGACTTTCGCCGGTAAAGGGAGCAGGGAGATGGGCCGGAAGTTCTTGAGGTCCTTGGGGTCCGCCTTGGGTTTCTTCAGTACGGCGTTGATCTCTGCGTGCTTCCAGCTCTCTGTGACGGTTGCTGTCTCGAAGGAGATGTTGATTGTTTTCCGGAGATGAGGTGCGATGGCTATGCTGGCTTTGTTGAAAACGTGGTGTGGGCATGGGTCAGATGGGTATCCGGAGTGGATGGAGTTCATGGTCTTGACGGTGTCTTCGTCGCTGACGTTGGACCAGGCGGCTGGTGGTCGCAGGAGTGGTGGTCTCGGCGGCGGAGGTGGGAGTGGCAGTGTTGAAGCTGTTGTGGATGTCGGTGATCTTGCGGTGAAAGAAGGTGGCCAGTGAGTTGCACAGGTCTTGCAATGGGGGAATGTCGTTGGTGTTGGAGCTGGGATTGGAGAGTTCTTTCACGATGCTGAAGAGCTATTTGCTGTTGTGTATGTTGCTGTCTAGGTGGTCCTTGAAGGCGGTCCTCTTGGCGGTCCTGATGAGTCGGTGGTGTCTCTGGGTGGCGTTCTTGTGGGCTGTGTAGCTGTCTGGTCGCGGAGCCAGCTCTTCTCCAGCTTCCGGCAGGCGCGCTTGGATGTCCGGAGGTCTTCGGTGAACCATGTGGCTTTCTTGTTGGTGTGGTTGGCAGCGGGTGTCCTGAGTGGGGTGAGGGTGTCGGCGCAGTCGTTGATCCACTGTTTGAGGTTGATGGTGGCGGTGTTGGGGTCGGTGGGGTCAGCGGGTGGTCTCAAGGCGAGGGTGGTGGTCATTTGGTCCTCGGTGACCTTGCCCCAGCAGCGGCGTGGCATCTGTTGGGTGCGGTGGTGAGTGGTGGGTTTCCTAAAGGTGAAGTGGACACATCTGTGGTCGGTCCAGTGGGGTTTGGTGGTGTGGTTGAAGGAGACGTGGGGACTTGCGGAGAAGATGGGGTCCAGCGTGTGTCCAGCGGCGTGAGTGGGAGTAGTCACGAGCTGTTTGAGTTCGAGTTTGGCGAGGTTATCGATCAGGGCGGTGGAGTTGGCGTTGTTGTTGTTCGTGAGGTGGAAGTTCAGGTCCCCGAGGAGGATGTAGTCCGTGGAGGTGAGGGCGTGGGTGCTGACGAGGTCGGCGATGGTGTCGCTGAACTGTGGTCGGGGTCCAGGTGGTCTGTAGACGAGTGTTCCTCTGAGGGTGGTGTTGGGGTCGGTGTGGATCTGGAAGTGCATGTGCTTGGCGGTGGTGAGGGTGTCGTCGGTGTTGGTTGAGACTCTAAGGGTGTCCTTGTGGATGATGATGCCTGCCTTTGCCTGCCTTCTTTATCAAAAACATGTTCCCCCCACCGTATCCCAGTTCCTTGGTTTAACGAAGACCTGAAGATTTTGAAAACAAAATGTAAATCTTTAGAAAGAAAATGGCAAAAATTATATGCCCCTAGCTGTAAAGTCGATTACAAGACAGCTCTTCACACATATCATGCCGCCTGTAAGGCAGCAAGAGCGACTTATGTTTCTAAGACCATTACTAATTCATTGAACAAGCCTCAAGTCTTGTTCTCAATAGTTAAAAAATTGTCCGGGGCAAACACCCTCCCCTTACCTCCTGCCCTGGATGCTACTAAATGTAACAATATTGCAAATTTTTTCACTGATAAAGTGAAGACAATTTACAGCAATTTTACTTCTACTTTTTCTCATGGCTTAAATACGTCTGGATTAGACACTATGCACATGGATCCTCTTCCTGATACAATGAAAATCTCACAGTGGCCCCTCCTTGATGATGTATCTTTTGAATATTATCTATCCAGTGTAAATTCAGGTTCTCCTTTGGACCCCCTACCAGCTAATATCCTAAAACAACTTTCCCCTGCTGCATTGATATTTTGTAGAGGGCTCCTTAACTCTTCGATACGTGAGTCCTACGTTCCATCTGATTGGAAACACGCGATGGTGGTTCCTCTACTGAAAAAACCCAATGCAGATCCTTTGGTCTTGGCTAACTACCGTCCCATTTCACTTTTACCAGTATTTTCCAAAATTTTGGAAAAACATGTTAACTTTCATCTAACTACTCATATTGAAAAGTCTGGATATCTACACCCTTCTCAATCGGGTTTCAGGACACACCACTCTACTGAAACTACCCTTTTAGGAGTAACTGAAAAATTACGTTCTTGTTTAGATCGGGGTGAGACCATGGCGCTCATCTTGTTATATTTGAGCGCAGCTTTTGACACTGTGTCTCACTCTATTCTGTTGAAATCACTTCGGTCAGCAGGTGTGGAAGGTCCAGCCCTGCTATGGCTGACCTCCTTCCTTAGTGACCGTTCATTTCAGGTTTTCTCTTCTGGTTCCTCATCCACTTCCCGTACATCTGCATATGGAGTTCCACAGGGTTCTACTTTGAGTCCATTACTTTTTAATATCTATGTGCGTCCCCTTGCTACCATCGTCGAGGACGCAGGGCTCACTCTATACTCCTATGCAGATGATACTCAAATTATTTTTTCGCTATCCTCTTCTAAAGACACCTCGATATCTTCTTTAAGAAGCGGCTTACTTCAAGTCTCGGAATGGATGAATACCAACTGCCTGAAATTGAACGGGGACAAAATGGAGGTCATCATCCTGGGCAAAGATAAACATCTCTGGAACCTCTCTCATTGGCCTCAAGAAATGAGTTCATTTCCTCAGCCTGTAGCCCAAGCCCGTAATCTAGGGTTCATTATTGATAGCCAACTTTCCATGCGGCAACAAGCAGTGAGCACCGTTAGCACTTGTTTTTCCATACTGAGAGGGTTGCTGAAGATAATTTGGATGCTCCCTTCTTCTACACAAAGAACTGTAGTCCAATCCCTTATTACCTCCCGTTTGGACTACGGGAACATACTTTATTTAGGTTGTAACAAGGAACTCTTGAAAAGGCTTCAAATGGTCCAAAATTCTGCGGCGCGCCTTCTCTGTCATGTCTCAAGGAAAAACTCCATTACTCCTTTTCTTCATAATCTTCATTGGCTCTGTATTGGCAGCCGTATCAAATTCAAGGCCCTTTGTCATATTTTTAAAATAAAGCAAGGAGCAGCTCCAGTGTATTTACGTGAACTCATCTGCCCTTACACGCCGTGTCGCGCCTTGCGGTCTTCTACTCTAGGTAACCTGGCACTTCCTAGATTTAAATTGACAGGAATGGGCGGACGCTCCTTCTCGTACCTTGGACCTAAACTTTGGAATTCTCTTCCTAACCATGTGAAACAGGAACCTTCTTATCTGAAGTTCCGTCGAGACATTAAGACCTGGCTCTTCATCCAGCAACTGGCTTAGTTACTTAGGCCAATTTTAGACTCATTTGCGCCGGGAAACCCTGAATAGGGTAGCTGTGCACCTAAAATTTTTTATAATAATAATAATAATGGTGATTCCCGCTCCCACTCCGTTGGTGTGGTCTCTGCGGGAGATCTTGTAGCCTTCTGGGATGGCTATGGCGATGTCTGGTGCCGAGGTGGTGTTTAGCCAGGTCTCCGCCAGGAAGGCGACGTCGGGGGCAGTTGAGTCGAGGAGGTCCCAGAGTTCGATGGCGTGCTTGCGAGCGGAGCGGGTGTTGAAGAAGATGCAACGGAGGTGATTGGGTTCTCTGGATGATGGTTTGGCGGGCCGGATGCTGGTGAAGCTGCAGTTCTGGCAGGTGAAGAGTCCTTGGGTGCGCTTCGGGGTGGCCCAGTAACAGGTGTGTTCTCGTCCTGGGTTGAGTGCGTGGAGGGTGCTGGTGTCGTATTGCAGCCTGGTGTTGTGGCGGCTCCGGGGTCCAGGGGTTCTGGCGCTGGGCGCGGTCCAGGCACGGACGGGCGCAGACAGGCTTGCCTTGGGCAGGCCTATGGCGCGCAATCGGCGCGCCCGCTGCGCGCGTCCGCTGCGCGTCCGGGCAGTGGTCGCCATAAGAGGCAAGGAGGGAGGGAGGAGCAGCTGGGAGGCGGGAGCAGGGCAGCGAGGGGGCGTGGCCACGGCAGAAGCGGCAGGAATAGTTGGCCACAGAAAGCAAGAGTGGGGGGGGAGGAGGGGGGCTGAGGGGAACCACGAAGGAAACAGAGGCAAAAAAGGAATACAAGCGGAATACAGCAGTCAAGAACAATTACGAAATAAACACAAACCGCAGGCTGAACAGGGCACAGGAGGCTTGAACCCCAGTCAGAGCGGCAGCAGTGGGGGAGAGCACGCACAGGTGGTGCTGTGGCGGTGGGAGAGCGGCCCGGCCCTTGTGCAGGCTCGAAGGTTACCTTGTCCAGTTGCCAGCGGCCGCCTTAAGAGGCGAGGAGGGAGGGAGGGGCAGCTGGGAGTCGGGAGCGGGGCGGCGAGAGGTCGTGGCCGCGGGAGAAGTGGCGGGAATAGTTGGCCACAGAAAGCAAGAGTGGGGGGGGGAGGGGGAGCTGAGGGGAACCACGAAGGAAACAGAGGCAAAAAGGGAATACAAGCGGAATACAGCAGTCAAGAACAATTACGAAATAAACACAAACCGCAGGCTGAAGAGGGCACAGGGGGCTCGAACCCCAGTCAGAGCGGCAGCAGCGGGGGAGAGCACGCACAGGTGGTCCTGTGGCGGTGGGAGAGCGTCCCGGCCCTTGAGCAGGGTCGAAGGGGCAATCTCTATATCAACAGGATGCCATCAACAATAGGTTCTGCATCTATTATGAGCAGCTCTACAGGAGCTCAGGGTCACGGAGGGAAGAAGAAATAGAGAAATATTTGGCAGATCTTCCTCTTCATACCTTGACAGAGGAGGACGCTGACCAACTAGGAGTGGAAATATCCGAGCGTGAAATCAGGGTGGCCATTAAGGAACTGGCGAGAGGGAAAACCCCCGGCACAGATGGGCTCCCCAAGGAATTCTACGCCGCATATGTAGAAGAACTAGCCCCCAAACTAGCAGAGATATATGTGGAGGCGGGGGAGAGGGGTCACTTACCAGGCACCACTAGAGAGGTGGTGGTAATTCCGCTGCTGAAGCCCGACAGGTTGCCCCTGGAGTGCACGGCGTATAGACCCCTGCTGATGTTTAATCTCAACTTTAAAATTTTAAGTAAACTACTCGCAACGTGGTTGCTCCCATATATGACGTCCCTGGTGCACCTGGATCAGGCAGGCTTCATTCCACGCAGGAATACGACTCTGAATATACACTGCCTGTTGTCCATTATCGAGCTTGGTGCGACAGAAGAACGAGCATGGGCGGGTTCACCATCGAAAAAGAAAAGGCATTTGATAGCTTTGAGTAGGGGTTTCTGTGTGCCTTCTTAACCAAAATGGGCCTTGGACCAGGGTTCCTGCGCTGGGTGCAGCTGTTATATGCAGCTCCGGTGGCAAGAGTCTGTACGGGGTGCACGATATCGGAACAGTACCGGGTGAAGAGGGGCACGCGCCAGGGGTGTCCCCTCTCCCCACTACTGTTCGCCCTGGCCACGGAGCCACTGGCATGCGTGGCCCGATCTGAAAGGGCTTACTGAGGGCTCCAGTTGGGGGAGCAGAGGCATCACATAGCGTTATACACCGACGACCTATTACTCTTCCTACAGCGCGTGGAGGAGGACCTGCCAGGGGCAAAGACTATCATGGAAGAATTCGGAGCATTGTCGGGCCTCCGGGTGAATTGGCGGAAGTCCAGACTATTCCCACTGGTGGAAGACATGCTACCACCTGAGAACTTGGGGGACTTGCGATGGGAGCCCCACTGTTTCCGCTATCTGGGAGTGCGCATCTTCCACACCATAAAGTATGTGAAAGAAGGAAATATAGGGAGGACACTGCGCTCACTCAAGGACAACATGGCATTCTGGGGAAAGCTTCCCCTGTCCGTGGTGGGCCGCATCTCCCTTCTCAAAATGGTGGCTCTCCCTAAGCTGCTGTACTTTTTCACCACCCTACCGGTGTGAATATCAGGGGCTTGGTTCCGGGAACTGGACTCCTGCCTGTCCGCATTTATATTGGGGGCGGGCCAGAGGAGAGTAGCCCCTAACACACTGAAGAGACCGCGGTCAGAGGGGGGGGGTCTCGCCGTGCCTGATATGGAGTCATACTATCTGGCAGGGCAGTTGCAGAGATTCACACAGTGGGTGGCGGGGAGCATAGACCCAGATAGGGGGTCGCTACCCTTCGCCCTGGACAAACTGAAGGTGTTCCGTACCCTACTAGGGACCGCCAAACCACAGCAGGTCCACAGTAACGAGCATAGAGTAATACGAAGGTGCTGGGGTAGGTGCCTGCAGAAGACTAGGACAAGACGCCCATATTCACCAGAATTAGCAATGACACTCCTAGGGGCCCTTCCCCATGGGGGACAATGGAGGGAGATAGGTGGTTGGGCACAGGCAGGAGCCACGAAGGTGGGACATCTCTACCGGGACGGGAACTACTTTCCTTTGAGGAATTCCGAACCGAATGGGACATACCACAAGGGCACTTCCTACTTCACAGGGCAGTTACGGGGGCCATAAGACGACATTGGGGCACGGGCACGACTGAACTGCCATGACACACCACCTGTGAGTACACAAGTCTTGCAGTGGGGACTATAAAAGCTGATGCATGCCTCTATAGGACCACAGGATGGGACTCCATACAGCCACTGGACCGGGTGAGAAACCAATGGGGGACGACATTGACAGACCACTGGAGGACAAGGACTGGGAGAACATACTAGTACGGACAAACCAAAGTGTCCCGAAACACACGTTTCAGCCCGATTGGCTTTTATATACTTCACCGAGCATACATAACTTCAGAACGTATTAATCAATACTTTGCTAGAGAGGATGCCAGATGCCCGAGATGTAATACACAAGTGACGACTTTCATTCACATGATATGGAGCTGTCCATCCTTGACGCACTACTGGCAGGAAGTGACACGGGAGACAGCTAGAATAACGGAGAGGGTAATCCCATGCACACCGGAACATGTTTTGCTCAGCATGTTCCCACACACTGCCAAAACTAAGACCACGGACAGGCTCGAAGATCTCGCCTTCATACTTGCAAAGGGAGAAATCACTAGTAGATGGAAGAATCCAGACGGCCCTAATGTACACACATGGAAGTGAAATGGGCTGGATGCGAGGGCAGGGTCTTGCTTAGAAATGCGAGACGGGGGATATGCTAGATGGAAAGAGCTCGGTTGTGGGAGGTGCTGATGGAAGATCTGAAGAGAGATGGTCGGACATCTGAAGCCTCCACTCCCGAGAGACAGTCACAACAGGAGAACCCTCAGAGGCCAGCCCAGGATGGAGTACTAATGCAGATCCTGGGAGAGGGGACATATAACATCTTTACACAAGGGAGGGCTGGGACCTGGAAATGAGGCAACTGCAAAATGCAAAAGCACACACAAGGTACAGAGGAACGGACTTACTGGGCTCAATAGATGCAGTTAGGACTCGGAGACAGCAGTATGGATGGGAGGGGGAGAGAGTGGGGGGTAGTTACCTTGTTGAGGAGGGGCAGGGGAGTGGGGGAAAATGAGACCCACATAGAAGAATCCCTACTAAGCAAAGCCTGAGACAGATGGAACAGGGCTCAATACAGACATGGATACGTACAATATGTAATGGGATAATCTGACCATGTAAATACTATGCAATTACTTGTACCACAATCTGCGGAATAGCTGCATGATATGTAAAAGGCAATAAAGTTAGTTTTAAAAAAAAAGGGAGGCTGCACATACAATACACAATTTAATGCTCAAGGTGCATGTCTTCAAAAACTGCATTCCTTTCAGTGTTACTATCATTGCAATTGACCTTTCTTTGCATGAAAGACCCAAGGCCATGTCCCCCAGTTATGGTGACCTGTGGTGGGTGTTTTGCTGACTGTTCTATACTTTTTTCACTATATAGGAGAATATTCAGAGGAAGGGCGTGGCTAGCCAGCCAACATGGCGGACGCGACCTCTTAGCGCTCCAGCCGAAATCCCCTATTATCCGCAATAATCCTCCTATCTGTGTGCCATCCGCGTTGGTAATGTGTGGGCTCCGACTCTGGTAGAGCTGCTGCAGCCGGATCGGACCCATTTGTGCCCTCTTCGTTGCTGTGGCTGCGGTTGCAGATAGGAGACTGGACACGGCTCCCGCGTGGTGAGGCCGTGCTGCTGCGACCCCTGGAAGGCGGCTCCCGCCCACGCCGGGACAGCTGCTGGGCTGGAGTGGGGCGGCTGTATTGTGGTGATCCCTGGAAAGTGGTAGCGCCCGGGCTGAGACTTCCTCTGGGCTGTGAATCCTCTGGAGAGGAGGGCAGGTCCTAGTCCGCGCTACTGGGCCCGGGGTTGGATGCGGATGAGGCTGCGCCCTGCCGTCAGCGGTGAGCCACCCGGCGGCGGATACACAACAGCCTGAGGTACTGGGAGGCCCGAGGACCCCTGGGTCTACTGCAGATCTGCATCCTGTGGCGGTGTGAATGAGTGGAGAAGGTGGAGGCTTCGGAGGTACGTGCCAGCGCTGAGAGGTGAAGGCTGCCCTCCCGGAAAGAGAGGAGAACTGCGCCCCTACCTCGTAGAACCCCCAAGGCATGAGATGCTGCGGCCTTGGTGACGGTGGAGGGGGAGCGGGTGCCTGCAACGTGTGTCACTTCAGGGGCGCCTGCCCTGGCCTTCTGGCGGGCGCTGAGGAGGTGGAGCCGTGTGGGGTGAAGACACGCTCTGGGCCTGTGTGGCGCTTTGTGCTGTGGACCTGAGACCGGCAGAGAGTGACTGGGAGGTGTGCTGGGCTGCAGTCAGAACTGCTGTTAGCCCTTCACGGAGAAGCTGCGGCCTGCAGAGTGGCGTGGGCGATTGGCCTGCAGCGGGAGATATACCTAGCAGCTGTACTGACGCCCTGGCCTTTCTCTGCGGCCCGCAAACAACGTTTGGTGCTTGCTGTCCAGCCGTTGGGAGCGGTCGCGGGAAGCGCAAGCATTGGTGACGGGCTGCCGCAAGGGGTGCAACACTGTCCCTTGACAAGGAACTCACGTACCACTTCCGGACCTCGGTCTGGAACGTGCTAGCCCCTGTTGGCCCACACGCGCCGCCCCTTCTGGTCCCCGCCCGGAGCCAACCCATAGACACGCGGTTGTGGGCTCGCTCGAGGCGCCCACAATTGAAGCACACTTCTGCCACTACAGTGCCGCGACAGAGGACCTCTGTGGGTGCGGACCTGCTGCTGGGGGCTGCTGCGGATCGTCACCCGTGGAGCAGACGCGGACCCGGTGTACTGACGGCCTCTCATGCTGGGGTAGCACTTGGGGCCTCCTTCTGAGCACATCGCCCGAGCAGATTACATCTATCAGCCAGTCGACCTTTCTTCGCCGCGGCTGACGCGGCCACACTGCAGGCACGTCCACTCCGCTAGACGCTGGCAGCAGATTCCCACCGCACAACAATTGGTGATGGGCCGTATGCGTGCTAAGATGCAGCAGGGACCGCTGCGCACAACTACTCCCAACCATACGCACTTGCGAGGCGAGAACGATGAGGGGCCGACGTCCGCAGCGCTCGCAGCCAAAATGGACTCTGTCCTTGCAGCGGTGGAGAAAATAGGGGCTGCCTTAGATCCCACCAAGACATCTCTGGAAAACCGAATCGACAAAGTCACCTCGGATTTTACGCTTCTGCATGCGGATCACCGCAAACTGGCGGATACAGTCGTCATTCAAGGGCAAACACTCAAGGAACTGCAGCCAGTCACCCGCAGTCATGCCGCTGCTCTGCAAGATATGTTGGATCGCATCCACGCATTAGAAGACACAGCAGAGGATGCAGAAGGGCGCTCCCGCCGCAACAATATCCGCGCTGTGGGTTTGCCGGAGGGAGAAGAGGGGCAAAATCCAGAGCAGTACGTGCTCTACCTCCTTGCACCTGATATGTATTTCCATCAGTAATACGTGCTCTAATGCATGGTTCAGTACAGGAGTGAGCCGCATTCATGTAAATGTAAACTAAAAGTCAATAAAAACAGATTTAAACAAAAAAAAAGGAGAATATTCATATAGGTTCTGGCAGTGAACATCGGCACAGGGTTTATCATACGCTGCTTTGGGAATCAATTCATTGAAGATTCAAACTAATTCCCACATTAATCATGACTAAATGTGTACAAAAACATTTCTTAAGTCTGATACCACATTTACCAAAGGTAGTGCCTTTTTTGGCTAGGTGAGTGCTATACAAATACCACATACATACAGCTTGAAGCAATGGAATCAAAGGGGTCTTGTCTGAGTGTCTTTCAGAACCGTTTGGATGACTGGTTCTCTATGTCTCATTAGCGACCAGAGACCTATGCTCTAGTGTATCGCCTTTGGATAATTATATGAATTAGCTATACCCATTACTTATGCTAAAGGTCTGTTATTAACAAGCAGGCAGAGATCCGTCCAGCTGCTTTCGCCTTTCCACTGAAACAAACCCAAGTTGCTACGAGCAATTGCAAATACCTATAATCTTGGACTTTCGGTGGATGTTGGCTTGATACTTCCTGGAAGCAGAAATGTAAAAAGCTTCACAGAAGATATGTAACTTTATCGGCGGTATAACCTCATACAAATATGATATTGGTGACGAAATTTTATGTTAAATTATTGTATTATTTTGGGTAACCAGGCTTGTCATGCTAATAAAGCATGGTATAGAGTAGAGAGTACCCTTGAATGTTCGTAATGAGAATATTACAAGGCACTCCAAGGTGGTCCATGAGCAAACAGAAGGATGAAGCAGGAGGCTAAGTGTGCCTACAAGGTTAATGAACTTTAGCATGGCTGTATCTGTGGCATTATGTTCTTTATAACACAGGATCGACTCCAATGCTGCACATGTAAATTGAACTATCAATTATGCAAACGCTCATTGTGCACATCGTTTAGATGCACAGTGAAAACGAACTCAGACGGCATTGATGCCATTGTGAATATGAGCTGATAAAAGAGTATAGTAGTTGTAATTGAAAAAAATATATATAAATGGGGAAATGTGAAAAAAAAATTCAAGTATATTTGCCTGATGTGTTTGTGGCACGAATTAGGTACAATTAAAATCATAACATCCGAACCTCTAACAGCAAAGTGCTAAATTCTAATTGCACAGTGGGTCCTGTGTTGCTGTTAAGGACTAGCCATTTAGTTGTAAAATTGTGCTGTGGGTACTAGAAGAGAGACATCTATGTTCTTCTCATACTTTTTCCCCCAGTAGACTTTTCCTAATTAGCTGCCATTTAATCACCAGTCATCTGCTCAGTCACCATTTCATAATGGGTAGGTATCTAATATATAATAACGCACTGTGAAGTATCTATATAATGCACATGAACTAATACATACTTGAATGTATCTATAATGAAAGCAATTTAATTATATTTGCAAATGAATAAAACATCACCTTACTATTAATATATAACGGAGCATTACAACGTATTAAGAAAAATGGAAGGACCCCTCGGATAACTTGCAATAACACATTTAAAATATAATGAAATTAACTATTTTATTTAAAATGTTAAAAATTGAGAATTGTAATATTCCTCTCTTATAAGTGCCAAGATCTTTTTAAAAATGTGAACGGTCTACATTTATTTGAAAATGAATTTTAAATAGATACAATAACTTTAACAACAATAACATTTCTTACAATTGTGCCCCACTATAAACACCTGGAAGCAACTCAATTCAAATATGCACTAGACTAGAGTAATATGCTACCTGAAAAAAAAGTAACAACGTACTGGAAAAAAGCAAACACTCACAGGGAAGACACCATAATGCTTTTACACTCATTATTCAGAAATCAATGAGTGTATTTGCTTGAAAAGTTAACGACATGAAAAGAAAAGTAGTGCTTCACTTGCAAACTCTGAAAGGTGGCGCTAATGTGTTTGGGTATAAATAAAACGAAAACAGGCCACTTTGGACTACTCTGTCTTGTTTTATTTAGTTATTTATTTATTGTTTGCATCTTAAAACCTTTCTTCTCTCCTCATGAGGCTGCATTTTGATGTAGAAAAATTCCAAACAAAGACATTTGCAGCAAACGTGTTTCTCCTTTTTTGGATCCATTTCACAGAGGAGCGAATGACGGAAAGGAGTGGAAAGAACAATCACGGTTTTCTACAAGTGAGGAGAAGCGCAGCAGAAAGAGAGGGAAGAAGAGGAAGAAAGAGGGGGGGGGGCAGCAGAAGTGGACACTGTCCTTGTCTTGGCCAGTAAAAAAGAAGAGACCTCAACGGTTATGGGCTATGCATTCCAGCCACAAACTCTGCAAACACTCCAGTCAGTGGCGTAGAAAGGCTTTGAGTCTGTGGCCAGATTTTTCTTGCAGCCACACATGCACAGTGTACTGCTCTGCAGTACAGCCAGGCAACACTCCACTGACGTAGCTAGGCTTTGGCACCCCAGGGGGTGATGGCATTCGATTCCTGTTTTTGCCACCCACAAAACTGCATATGCCACTGACTCCAGCCCCACCCCCTCCCCTCTTCCCCGAGGGCACTTACTTTTGTTTACTAATGGCTGGTGAAGAGCTCACTCCAGGGGCTGAACGGAGCCCGGGAAATAAATGGCTGGGCATCAACAAAAACGTTTGATGTTACTTGTAGGCAGGCACAGCCCTGGAATCAGGAAGAGGGCTTGGAGAGGCAACTCTGCTGGAGCATGGCAGTAGTATTTTCCCGTTTTTACATATAAATACAGACAAAGGAAAACATGTTTTCCGTCTGTATTTATATGTAAAAATCCGTTTACACGGAAAATCGGGAGCCCTAATTATGAGTCACGTCTGCGTTACTAATTTGTGGATTAGTGATTTCAGTATCGTGCAAGGTCAACACGCATGTTCAACTGAGAAAACCAGGGCTTTATCCGCAAAAGCTGAGGCCCAAGAATAAATGTGTGTTTAGTATTTAAGCAGCAACATCACCTTATTAAAGTCTAGAACAAACTAATACAATTCCAAACCAATTTACGACACATGAGAAATAATAAACAAAATGACTTGAAAGGACTCAAAATCAGACCAAGGGAACTAAAGATGCGATTTTCTTAAAGCTCTTAAGTAAAGAATAAAAACATGAAGCATCAATGGATGTGATTTATCCGGACCAAGTTATGATATCAGGCCAACTGCAGTAGAGTAGAGGTCAGGTAAAACTAGCTGGTCACATCAGTCAAGAGTTTTATCACTATGCATAGGCATTTTTGAGAGAACTCATAATTCTACACACATGGTGAGGTATGGGTGGTAAGAATGCACTTTCATATTAAAGACAAGGTCTAAAGTCTTTCTGGTCTAGACAAGGATGTTGTTTTATCAGTACATGGCAGGCAGTGCAAGAAATGCAACAGAGGTATGAAAATGTAATTTCATATGTATGATGCAGTGTGCATTTAAAACACCCACCTATATGACAGAATCACATCACTTCAGGATATGCACCACTGTGCTTTGGCTGGGATCTACTTTCACAAAACACTAAAACGAGAAAAGAATATATTTAAAGACTATAGAGCACTGCATCAACCCCCAGTCGGACCAACCAATTTCTCACTCCACAGAAAAGTGCAATGCTATCAACCTCTTCTTCAGTGAAAAAACACAAAAAATCTGACAACACTTAAAAACATCAAGCCTCCTTCATTTCTTATGGCCACCCTTTCCCGTAGAATCCTGCAATGGTCATCCTTCAAAGCCCTATGTCTTGCAGATCATGTCAACATTCACAACTTTTCCAAAGCCACCTCTGATAAAAATTATGTCATACCTTTGTCCTTCATTAAAACTCTCCCTGAGGATGCTCTCTCACTCCTACATCCATTGTCAATGACTCTTTCACTCAAGGCGTCTTCCCACTCCTAAAGAACCTACACGAAACCCTGATGAACTTCCCAACTACTGGTGCATTACTTTCCTACCAATCATTGGCATGATAAAGCCGGGTATATTCAACTCCAAAATCACATTAATGGTAACCATGTCCTGCACAACCACTAGCCTGGATTCAGATCACGCTGCAGCATGGAGACTGCTAATTTACATATCCAAGACAATGCCTTCTTGACCAAAGATGAAGATCAGCCTGTGTCCTGATATTGCTGTAACTCTCACCTGCATTTGACACAATCAACCATCCCACCTTCATATGTACTGAAGTCTTAAATGGACTTTCCCGGCAATGTCCTTCACTGGTTCTCCTCCTACCTTTCCCACTGACACCAGTTTGTTCCCATCGGTACCCCCAGGATTTCATACTGTCCCTTGTCATCTTCAACCTGAGCCATTTGGTGCCCTACTCACAGTATTAAGATTCAACAATATACTGATGATACACAGTTCTAGCTGTAAGCCTCCTCTCCCTCTGACATCCAGCACCACAGACACCTCCTGCATATCACCCAGACCTGGAAGTCCAGCATCTATTTAAAGCACAACCCAACTGAGACATAATTCCTGCAAAGAATATCAAACAAGAGGCAACAAATCTGTCTCAGTAACATGTACCTTGTCGATTGTGAACCCTCAACTTTCAGTGAGTGCAAGTTCACTTTGATTCACCCTGGGCACGAACCTTACTCGGGGAAAACATTAGCGAAAACACAAAGATGTCCTGGTACCACTGCTCTCGCCTAAAGAACATAAAATCAGTTCTTTCAGAAACCAACTTTAGAAGTGCTGTTCAAGCCCTCATACCCTCATATCTGGTTGGTAGTAATGTCCTGCTCCATGGCCTCCTGGACTCCATGCTGGCACACCTTAAGTGCATCTTACATGCCACAGCAGGTCTCACAATCCACCCATCTCATGGAATTCCCTTGACTCTCGTTGCCGGCCATTCCATCCTCATCAGCTGCATTATTTACACAGCCATCATGACTAATTCCCCACTCAGCTTGCAGATAGGTTTATTATCTCTGGTGGTTCTAGGCCCATCCACAGTTAGGATACAATCAGACTGCAGACTATAAGTGTAAAAAATAAAAAAAACAATGCAGCAGGCCTTTCCATTTTTGCACGCAGGATCTGGAACAACATCCCTATATCCACCAGGTCTTCCCAAATGTAGCTCCAAGTTAGGAAAGAGCTGAAGCCGCACCTCTTTAAATAACAGTAGCTCTCAATACATTAACAGTCCACATACCAGCTAACTCTTCTATAACTCATTCACTATATTCTGGTCTTCGACCATGTGCAGTGCTCGGCTGCCTTTCGGTTTGGTTCACATTATAGAAATACCACATGCATATATTGTTTAGATGCATTACTGTGGCGAACGGCAGGGTACAATGCTTTCGCCATGTAGAGAGAGCATATTTTGGCATATTAAATAAGCCATGATAAAGTGTGCCTTGCAAGCCCACAGGCCTGGACACTTAATATATAAAAATGTTGCATGGTACATATTGGGAAAAGTATGTCCCCACAGTGAAGATTTGTCCAAAAAGCCTCTCTATAAATAAAAACATGTTATATCTCCTCCCAAGAAAATGCTATAAGATTGATTCAAAGTTATTTTTCATATATTTTGAAAAATGTATTCCAATAGTGCAGGTGGATCTTTGATTACTTTAGTGCCAAAACAACATTACAGAAGTGTACTTTTAGCTGCTAGAAAGAAATCAGATTTATTATTATTATTCTTAAATTAAATTTATAAGGCTCGGCAGCTACCCAAAAAGGGTTTCCCGGCGCCAAAGCGGATTAGATGAATGTAACACAGTTTGTTAGGTTACTGGTTGAAAAGCCAAGTCTTAAAAGATTTGCGAAAAAGTGTGTATGCCATTTCATTTCGAATGGCTGTGGGAAGTGAGTTCCAAAGTGAGGGACCGAGGAAAGCAAACGATCTACCTCCCATCCGAGATAGATTAATTCTGGGCACTGGGAATTTCCCTTGAGTAGATGAACGAAGACACCGGGAGGGCACGTAGGGGTTGACCAGAGATTGCAGGTATTGGGGGGTAACTCCGGTTTTGATTTTAAACATGTAACTCAGGGCTTTGAACTTGACTCGGTTCTCGACCCTGAGCCAATGTAGGTCCCGCAGATGACTAGAGACGGAGGTGGCTCTGGGGACTCTGCAGAGTAGTCTTGCCGCAGAGTTCTGCGCCATCTGCAGCCTACAAATCACTTCCTTGTTGGATCCAAAGTAGAGGACGTTACCGTAATCCAGTCTCGAAGTGATAAGAGCCTTGACTATTGTTCTCTGAGTGGACTCGGGCAGCATCCAGATGATCTTTTTTAGCCACTTCAAGATGGTAAAACAAGTTGCGGTGACCTTGACTGCCTGATGGTGCACGGTGAGCGAATCATCAATGATGAAACCTAAGTTGCGGACTAGACTAGAAGGCTGAGGTAGGGCTCCCATTTCACCGGCCCAGTGTTGTGGGCCCCAGAGATCTTTGTTTTTACCAAGAATCTGGACCTCAGTTTTCTCTCCGTTGAGCTTAAGGTAATTCTTTTGCATCCATGATGCAATTTTTCCCAGTCCATGCTGTAAAGAGGAAGACCCCGCCTCACTTGACCTGGAGAGAGAAAAGATGATCTGTGAGTCATCATCGTAGGAGAACAGTGACAGCCCAGCCTCTTCTGCGACCTCGGCTAAGGGTCTCACGCATAGGTTGAAAAGTAGGGGGCTAAGGATGGAGCCATGAGGGACCCCATGAGGAGAGGAGTGGGTGTCAGAGCTGGCAATGGAACAAAAGATTTGAAAGGTACGGTTGGCAAGAAAGGAAATAAGCCAGTTCAAGGCTGAGCCGCAGATGCCTAGAGATCTTAACGTATTGACTAGTGTAGTGTGGGATGCGGTGTTGAAGGCCGCGCTTACGTCAAGTAGAATGAGGGCGACTGTATCACCAGCATCCAGATGGCGCCGCAGTCTCTCCGTTACCCCCAGTAAAGCGGTTTCTTTAGAAAAACCAGCTCTGAAACCGGATTGTGATGAATGAAGGAGTTTGTTGGTTTTGACGAAATTCGAGAGCTGAGAGTGGCTGTGTTTTTCTGAGATTTTGGAGAAAATAGGTAGTAAAGAGATCGGCCGGTAATTGGAGGGTAAGTCATGGTCGGCGTTCACCTTTTTTAAGGGTGGGATCACCATGGCTTGCTTCCAGACTTGGGGGATTTTAGCTTCCAGTAGAGAGGTGTTTAGAAGGTCCATAATGACAAGCAAAGATGATAGCTCAAGCTGCTTAAGCACAGAGATCAGCAGGGGGTCCTTCGGTGATCCAGATTTGACACTATCTAAGAGTTTTTAAAATAGGCTACATTTAGTAAGGGCCAAATGTCCAGATTGTTTGAGTGGGTGCAAGAACCCATGTTCTGGTCCACGAGGGTGGGGTCGGCTACGGGTAGTGCAAGAGTGGTAAGTGGGGGGTTAGCAGAGTGCACAGGAGAGCGGTTGTCGCATTGCGAGCTCGCAATATCTAAGTACATTTTTTCAACTTTGTTGACAAAGAAGGACGCAAGGTCCATACATTGTTGCTTGTTGAGTGGGGGGGGGGCCTCGCGCTGGTGGCCGAACCAGCGAACTCCTTTACCATGCTAAAAAGAGTTTTGGAGCAGTTTAGGGCATCAGAAATAGTTGTTGAAACATGCTCAGCACATGCGGATTTACAGAGATTGTGATAGACTTTTTTGGCCTTTTATAGATAATTTTGGACTCTGGAGCGTAATTCCTTCTCCATCTATGTTCTAACGCTTTACATTTGGCTTTCTCTATTTTAAGAGTGTCAGTAAACCAAGGCGCTGTGGGGCGATGATGGTGAATCCGTTTTTCCAAAAGAGGAAGACAGGTATCTACGGAGTCAATGAGCCGTTTTTGCACAATATCAGAAAGCAAGTTCACCCTAACTTTGGTAATGGGTAAGTTGGAACACAAGATTTTGTTTAAGGCAGTCAGGTCGAGCTTTTTCCAATCTCTTGTTATTGACCGAGGAATAGTGAACACTGAGTTGTCGGGGGTACCAGGTTGAACCTGGTGATAAAATAGTCCGACCAACAGAGGGGGAGTGCAGAGGAGCAGCAGTTGCTGGGTAGGTTGGAGAGGATAGGATCTAATAAGTGACCTCCCCAGTTTGCCTCTTAGTCCCATGTTAGAGGCTCAATACACATTCCTAGTTGCATGTTTATGACCCTGCATCCAAAGGACAACAGCCTGGGCCCAGGAAAGCACAGTTTTAGTCACCAAAAGATTACCCACAAATACATCTGTTTTAACTTGGTGATGGCAAATAGGGCTGACAGTGACTGTTTCAGTTTATTTCCAGGGTCATACTAGACTCTGACTCCAATCCCAGTAGAAAGAAAAATCACTTTGGAACCTGATTGAGGGGAGGGTCCATCATATAAATAGGGGTCTGTCTAAGGAAGGACCAGCGCTCCTTCAGCTGAAGGATGGGGAT
The DNA here is from genome assembly GCF_964204655.1 of Triturus cristatus. Taxonomy (NCBI): domain Eukaryota; kingdom Metazoa; phylum Chordata; class Amphibia; order Caudata; family Salamandridae; genus Triturus; species Triturus cristatus. Next base: position 388,719,115 of record NC_140584.1, on the reverse strand, counting down.
AGCCATTTTGGTTTTAGAGTTTATGGAAATGTTTGCAGTAAACAAATGAGGATGTGCTAAAATAGGAGGTAGGGATGGTATGAGACAGCAGTCTGGAATGGAAACAGAAAATTCTCCAATCACTTGCTAGTACACAGGATAGGATCGGCACCACACTGCCTCCGCATCTAAATATTCCTGGGTTTGGTAAAAAACCCACTTTACAGAAGAAGACTCTCCTTGACAGCTAGAAGAAGACTTCTCAAGGACTCCTGACTCATGCTGAAACTGCTCTCCAAATGTCTAGTGGCTGGGCTTCTGTTTGCCTGCCCAAAGGAAGCAATAAATATAATTTCTCCAAGATGGCCCAACTCACCACTGTTGACTGAGCCCTGAAAGTCTCCGTGTGGGAGAGAGACCTGGTGCCTAGACTCTTGCACTGAGTATTGCAGGAGAAAACAAGAAAAAATGTCCCAGTAGTTTTAGGAAAGTAGGACCTAGCAGTTTTTTAACATCAGAGGAACAAGAGCAGGTGCTCAGTTCTACACCCAAGGAGGGCTTACTCTAGGCAGGTAAGAAAACTAGAGGCATCTCACTCAGATCTATTTACCAAACTGAAACCACATTTAGTGGGCCATAGGGGTAGAGGTATATGACCTGCCTCACTGCATCTTTCAGTCTTACCCTGCTGCTGGATTTTGAGAACTAAAATGGGGCTAAGTCAGAAGGCAAAACTTGGACCGGGGTGAGGCAGTATTTCTAGGCCTTATTAGGACTTTGGTGGTCTTGGAGCTGGGTCGCCACGCTTCCGCCCCACTCAGGGACAGATAAAGCCATTAAAGATCACCCCCAGAGTACAACTTATTTTTACTCTGGCTAAAGGTTCTTTAGGGGTCCCATCTGCGGTGCGTTTGAAAAAGGCACCGCAATGGGAGTCTCAAAGGCAGCCCCTGCAGGGCATGGACTGAAAAGTTCATGCCCTGCGGGAACCGGGGTGGCATGCATGCAGTTGGCACAACATATACCCCCTGCATACACCCCATGGCAGAGAGGCAATGGGGGGCACTGTAGAGCACTCTTTGTTTACTCACTGCCACACTTTTCATGGCGTCACATCGCCATGAAAAGTGTGCTGGTGAGGAAACTCCTAATATGCTTGGTGGTGCAGCAGCGGCACCACAGGCATATTAGGGACCTCAGAATGCTGCGTCACTGCCAGGGATCGGGGATCCCTGGTGGCAGCAGTGGTCCCTAGGTGGTCCAACCGCCACAGTCCTAATGCGGTGCGGGGACCGCCACCATGAGTTCGGCATTCCACTGGACCAACAAACTTGTAATAAGACCTACCCCTGTGGCTAACTGACCTTGGGTGGCTACAAAATCCATTTGACCCCAGTGGGATTTTTTGTTGCGAAAACCAACTTCTTCAGCAGGACGATGATAATAATGTAGCTGACTTCAAGGGAACCTCACTATGGACCTTTCCCCGCAGGAAGACATCAAGGATTAAAATTAGGCTAAGTTCAAAAGGTAAAAACCTTGTTTGTTGTTACCCACTTAGCTTACCTGATCTCTGCTCCATGGTGGCTGGCAAAAACCTGCACCTATGTTCCAGTCGATCGGGAACTGATACTCAACACTGATGCTTTACATTTTAGAGGAATTCTGAGACACTGGTTTATTAATCGAGGTGGCTAGGTGTCCACCAAAAGCAGTAAAGTAACCTGACTTCAACCACTGGTGGCTAAGGCACAGAACAGATAAGCTTAACTTAACACATTTGCAAAGCGTTTTGAAGTATCCAAACAGTTAAGACCTCAAAAACACAAAATAATAATAATTTCGCAAAAATTTTGAAAAATAGAGTAAAATGTAATGAACAAAATGGCACCAGAAATCCAATAAAGGGAACTGGAGATATGATTTTTTAAAGATTTAAGTGAAAACAGTGGCAAGAAAAGGCAAAGCGTGAATGATAGTCAATGGTCACTGTAGTCTGGTACAACCGTGCAATTTCAAGTCAACCATGATGGAGCCCGGGTAGATACATTAAGTGGATTGGTCACCGGGAAAGTCTGGAAGTCAACAGTTCAAAAAAGTGCCGCTGGTCTGAAGGAAAACCTTTTAAAAGTTTCCAAACTTTCTTCTGGTACTAAATGACCACCAGAGTATACCTTTAAGGCTCCCATGTCCTCAGGAGAGGCACAAAGAGCCTCACTGCTTGTCAGGCAGAGATCAACAGCAAGTTCAAGTCTAGGTTCAGTTGCTATACGGCAGCTTGGCACTTTAGAAAAAAGGCCTTTTTCGGCTTATTGCTACCCTGTAGCCAAAAAAGAGGGCAGTCATTTGACTCTTGGAGTCCACTGTTTTGTGCTGGGTACATTTGGGAGCAGGCCCAGTACTTCAAGTCTCCTCACAGGGCTCAAAAGCAGGTACAGGGGAGCATGCCCAAGGTATCAGGGTTGCTGAACACTCTCTGGTGGAGCTCCCGAACCGACCAAGGAAAATTGCCTTTATCTCTGCCAACACCACAATATTGATCGCCCTTGAAGGACTGCCCTGATTGCGCAGGTAGCCACATGTGACCATTAACCCCTGAATGGATCTGATCGAAAAATGGCCTCCCTCACAGCTTAATCAGCATGGAAGCCATGGGGAGAACAGCACAGAGAACTGCCAGCCTGTGTCACACTCCATGAGCGCACTGGGCCCACTCGGTGTGGTCCCTCTTGATTTGTGGTAGCTTTTTGAATCCAAGGTCAGGGGCAGTTCTATCTTGCCGGCCACTCGATACCCGAAGTAAGTCAGGGTGGGGACTGATATGGCTGCGGAGCAGTCTAGCAGATTGCCGTTGGGACCGGGTCTGCAACAAGCACTTAAGAGCAACCACTTCAGCAAGATCTTGGCAACAGCAAGGGGCTGGAGGAATCACCATATTAAATACATAAACCCATGAAGTTGGATTTTGTTCTGTCCTGTGCCATATTAGATGCTTTTCATAGATAATCTGCAAGGGACCTTTAAGGCGGGTGGCTCACACTCAAAGTCAACCACTTCAGACAGTGATATGGGCAAAAGAGCATGCCCAACATGTAAGACATCTTGACGGGGCCCAAAGGATGACAGGGTTATGGGACAGAGACATTGCCCACTCCATAAACTGCTGCTGAACCCCACTCCTCACGGCATCATCTGAATCAGTGACACTTAGTGAGTTTCGCTGTAAGAAAATAGCACTAAATGCAACAGAACATGAATGGCAGCTCCCAGCAGCCACTTGCACTTGCCCTTTGCCCTGTGCTCCTACTGTGTAAGTTTTGTGCCAAATTACCTATAAATTCCCAAACAGCATAATTTTGGGGAATTTGGTGTAAAAAGAGTAATGCGAAATTCCTGAAATAACCTTAATTACTCCAGCATAATTAAAACTTTGCCCTGGTCTAATGGCATGTATCCCCTTACATTTTGAGTGAAAAAGGAAACACTTGAATAAAAAGATGTGTATTGGTCGTCTATATGACTAAAGGGGAAAAGACTCAGCACTGCATGGCATGATTATGCCAAATGACTTTTAAACTCCAAGGGTAGGTGCAATTGTTGTAGAATGTATCTATACATTTTGATAGTATTACTGCTGGGAATTCTCCCCTGGGTGCGTTAGATACGGAAGGGCAGTTGGGGTAGTTGGCTGAAAAAAAGGAGTCCAGTTATCTCATTCACTTGTATCTTGCTTGGCCATATGATTAATGCAACCTTAATGATATGCAATATGTTTTTATTAGTGATCTGTGTTAGCAGATCAAAGTCTTATTTATGCTGAGTCAGAAATTAGAGAAACTTGTTGTTAGACCTGGTACCTTGGCGTGGGTCTAACTTCCATTTTTCGCTGTTGCCTCATATGTTTTTGCTGGTGTTAGTTGCTCAGGGCACTGTGCCACTGCTGTCCAGTGCCACAGTGCAAGTGCTCCCTATTGTAAATTAATGTATAATGTGTGATTCCAAGATTGGTTGGTTTGGTTTGGTTTACTTGTCAGACCCTAGTACAGTGCGCCAGGAGTGCCCAGGGCTTGTAAATCCAAATGCTGCTGGTGGGCTTGCAGCACTGGTTGTGCCACCCACAGAAGCAGCCTGTAAAAATGTGTCTAAGGTCTTCCACTGCAGAGCCTGCGTGCAGTCTGGTACTGTCATGCTGACTGGGCAAGTGCACCCACTTGCCAGTCCCTAAACCTTCCCTTTTCTTCATATCAGACACCCCCTATGGTAGGCCCAAGGGCAGGGTGCATTGTAAGGATACGGTAGGACATGCCCTGGTGTATGTGGCATGTTCTAATAGTGAATTACAGCCATTTTCGTTTTTCACTATTGCAAGGCTATCTGTTCTTCATAGGCCAGAATGGGCAGTTTGGTTATTACATTTTATAATCCTAACTGACTCAGAGAACATGGGAGAAATTCGAATTTAGTATGCCTGAACTCAGGATCATAAAATACATATTTTAGGGAAGTTGGTTTTAACATTCTGTGTTTGAGAATGCCACTTTTAGAAAGTAGGCATTTTCTTGTCTAACCACTCAAACCTGCCTCTGCTAGGTTGTGTATTCCTTTGTCTGGTTTCTTTGAGTGACAGGGCTGGGGAATTCCAGGAGACAGGGTGAGGTGTCCCAGTGGTGAATAGAGAGATCTGCATCTATATGGGTGGGAGGAGATGCACCTGGGACCTGAATAGGGCTGTGCCTGGCTTCCACAATGCTGGCTCCACCTCCTGGGGAGCGGCTGATTTCTCTGCCCTGCACAGTGAATGAAGAGAAGGAATCCTGTCAACCAAGTGCTCCAGGGCTGTACTTGCCTTCCACAATGCTGGCTCCACCTCCTGTGGGGAGTCTAATGTTTCTGCCCTACACTGTGAAAGGAAAGGAGAAGACGGGTAAACAGAGTGCTCAGGAACTGGTTTGGACTGGGCAAAGGCCCCTCTGCCCTCAGAGGACAAAGGATTTTGGGGTATAAGTATTGGGACCCTGATCCCAAGAATTTAGATCACTTTGGGAAAACAAGAAGAACCTCTGCTGAGGGAGGAACCAGAAGAAGCTGAGGAGGAAACTATCCCTGAACCTGGGGGATTGGCCTGCAGTGGTTGCCTTACTGCCAAAGAGAGGAGAAAGGAACTTTGTGGGTACTTTTGCTCAATTTGTGAAGGATCTCCAAGGGCTTGGAAAAGAGCTTGCCTCCTGCTGAAGTCTCAGGAACAACAGACTTCACCCCCCAGCTCCCCAGAGTTCTTTGGAAGTGCCTGCTGCTGTTGTTGGGCCTTCTGAGGGACTGCGTGTCGCAAGGAGCTGGAAGCGCGATTCAAGAAGGAGAAGCGTGCCGCCGTCTGGGCTGTTGTCTTCGCATCTCGTAAAGTGTGTCGCCGCTGCAACATCGCATTGAGCGGAAGCATCTCGTATCATCCAGGAAGTGTCTCGCAACGCCGAAGAAGCATGTCGCCATTGCAGCCATCATAGCTGACGCATTGCACCGCATCAAGAGAAGAGTCTCGCATCGAGGAAGAAGCGTGTCGCCATCGCAGCCATCATAGTTGTCGCATTGCACCGCATCAAGAAAAGCGCCTCCCATCCACGGAGAAGCGTGCCGCCGTCGGAGCTGCTGTCATCGCATCGCGTAAAGGGGTGTCGCCGCTGCAACATCGCATCAAGCGGAAGCGTCTCACAAACATCGGAGAAGAGTGTCGCTGCCGAAGCCTCTGTCGTCACATCGCGTAAAGGGTGTCGCCGCTGCAGCTGAAGCATTGAGTCGAGTCTTCTCGCAACATCGGAGAAGCTTACCGAATCTGGAAGATCTTCACGTCTTTATTTCTTTGCACCAAAAACTTCATCGCATCAACATCGTTGCAACACTTTCGTTGCCCTCCATGTTGCATCTAAAAGGTACATTGACTTAAAGTGTCGCATTTAAGAACTTAAGAGAACTAAGCAAAATTCTACCATCTAAAGTAACAGTATTGTTGGTTTTTGCCGTTTAATGGTCTTGTGGTAAATCTACATAAAGAAAACTTATTTTTTATATAAAACCTGTGTAGTGTTCATCTGGAGTGTTGTCACTTGGTTACTGTATGTGTTCACAAATGCTTTACACACTGCCTCTGAGATAAGCCTGACTAATCGTGCCAAGCTACCAAGGGGGTGAGCAGGGGTTATTTTGGGAGTGTACCCTCTTACCCTGACTAGAGGAGAGGGGCCCTATTTGTCACAAGTGCATACCTGAGCCAACTAGAGACCCCCAAGTCTAACACTTGTATTTAATGTTTTTTGCTCCTTCCAAGTGTGAGGCAAGTGTTAGATGTGACTCAGACATACCTGCCAGACAGGATTTGATACTGTGGTGTCAACAGAATGCCCCCAGCCTGCATATTCTATTGAGCTCAGAGTAGTCGTCTCTGCCCAGTCAGATCAGTCTAACTACTAGCCTCCAGGCAGGTAAAAGGTACCTCTCTAAAAGTTACATTTCCTCAATGTTATAAAAAAATCTGCCTTCACCATTGGATTGAATTTTTAATACCTATCAAAAATAGTGGTTTCATTTTGTTTTCTACTTGGTCCAATTCCTGATATACTGTATTAGTAATCTAATCTCTACTATGATTTTCTACAAGGACATCTAGGCTTGCCACAGTGAAAATAGCATTTATGGCCTTGTCACTAGGAAGACCTGGTAACATTAATTTTCTACATATCCCACATTTAAATATCATGCACCCTGCATTGTGGGCTAGAAAGTCTAGAAAGAGGTGACTTACTAATATTTAAAACGGTATTTTTTACCTGTTTAATAGAGTTATTTTTACAGGTCATGCTGCAGGATTAAACTGCAGCAGTCAGGCTACAATGGTACACTTGAAGTCATATTTTCCTTTGTCTGACTAGTGGACAGCTCAATAATCCTATAGTGCACAGCAGATAATAAAACGTTCTATGCGATGGGTAAAGTTCCTACAGCATGTTCTATAGCCGTATAGGAGAGTTAAATATGCTAATCATGGATTAATGGATTTGTACATTTTTATGGGTCAGTTCACATACACCAGGCATTATTTCGCAGTTCCTCAGTGGTACAGAGTCTAAACGCCATCAATAAAATTCAGCATAAAATGGGGGGGAGCAGGGCTTTAAGTGGGCCGGGTCTCCCCGGGTCTCAGCACCAGCAGTTTTTTTAAGGAGGCCTCGAAACGGGTCTCTATCGGGCTCTGTTGTGTGCCCTGGCACAGGCAGTCCATTTTATTCAGGACTGCAGTGACTGCAGGCACATCGATGTGCGCGTGCTCACACTGCTCACTCTCACTGGTGGAGAAGTAATGGCATGACGTCATGCCAGGTGAGCGCTGTAGGGGAAGGAAATCCTTTTAAGAGATGCATTTTCTCTCTGGATTTCCCTTCTCTTTTTGAAACTCAAGAGCAGCAACATTGTTGTGGTGTCACCAGGGCTTTAAGTGGATACTTTTTCAATATTATATGCAAGCCATAGTTGCTGCTTATTTAACTTATGCAACTAACAACCATTGACAAATCCAATAGTCCTGACTTCTTGTAGGTATGACGTTACTTGTTGTATCATATCTGGAAGCAATGACAGAAACAGCAAAATACAAGTCGGAAGGCACACTATGCTAAAAACACATTTTTAGCTTATGTGTTTTAAGCCACACCCTTAATTGCATTGCCCCTTTATGAGACCCTCCAGTTTTTTCATCCCACTTAAAGCTCTGGGGGTGAGTATGCAAAAAGAGGCATTTTGTGCACAGATACTTTTTTTGCCATAAAACTTAAAAATTTAGAAGGCATATTCCTCTTATTTCCCAGGATATGTCAGTGACCACCACGGCAGGCCTATTGGACTGTATCAGACTGTAAAATGACAGACATCAGCAAGTGCAAGGACAAACTCGCTGGCACTTTAAAGCTATCGTTGGAACCAGCACCATTGAGTATTCTCTTCTGCAATGGAATCAGCTGTGACAAGGGAGTTGGAGGGAATTAGCAGCATTGAAGAGGTGTGGTGGAACATTGCTGGTATGGTCTGGCTCTGTACACTCCTCAGGTGACAACTGGTCACTGCAACGGCCACTAAGGGTAGACTGTGGTTATCTTAAGAATCCAACCTAGCATCAGAGACTGGAACAGGTGAAGACCTCAAGGAACTTTTTAACCAAAAATGAACACCCTAGAGCAACTTGTAATGCTGAGTAGGAACGGCAGGAAAAAAGAGAATCACCATTGATATACTGTGAGGTGCTTATAATGAAAACACTAGCAGTCATGTAAGGAGCTACGTAGCATATTTGTGCCAGGATATCATCTATGTAGACAATTCTCTTGTGAGCCATATTTCAAGGATGGAACAAGTGCTGAGTGACTTTGACCAGATAGTCAGTTAAAGGAGACTAAGCAGCAAGAAGGTGAGACACGACCCAGTGGAATCAGCAATGCAAAACACTAGAAAATGAGACACAAGCCACAAACATCACAATCATAGGTATCCTAGCAGTAGCAGATTTGGAGAAACTGGAGAATGTGTCACAATGATATACCATTGTCATAGAGGGAACAAGAGAAGATCTGTAGAGACTGCGCATCCACTAGAGATCCCTCAGGAAAGGGGGTTAGAAACCACTATGCTGATGGAGCAGGAAGAAAAAAATTAATAAAAGATTGTGACAATGGTACAAGAAAATAAAGGGAGATGACAGTCGAGGGATCCACAATTCTTATCTTTCCAGACCTGAGCCAGTCGATCTTGGCAAAAGACAAGATTTGAAGTGTTTGAAGTGGGATCTTGTGGCCAGTGGTAGCGAAGCAACCCTATAGTTTTCAGAAAGACAGTGGGTTTTAGGAGGAGGCAAGACTCATGTGTTGTGTAGCTCCATGGATGCTCTGGAAAGCTCAAATTCCACATAGCAGTCACTGGAAAAGTCACCTTAAAGAGATTAGGAGTGGTGTGCACTATTCCTGGAACAGCAAGATGTAGATACCCAGTCTGTGAAATCTTTCCATACTAGGCTGAAAAACGTTAGAAATCCATTAATTTTCCTATTTCTTCAACTCTTGTTCACGCAAAATTTATTTTTTTACCAATAAATGCGTGTTTGTGGATACTTTCTTTGATATTCGAGTAGCAGCGTAGGGGTTACGAGTTCTGACTTGAATGTTCTAAACACAAAGCAAATGGGGAAAAATATTACAATCTACAGAGTTATCCGTGATATTCCATTTGCACGGTATCTTATAGTAAAATAACCTGTTAATGGTGTCTTTGGAATTCTGCCACAAAATAAATGTAAATAGAAAATTCTGTAGAATTGAGACAAGGTTATGTCATGCATCACCAGTTACCAGAATATCACATCATTGCATTGGGTTAGTAACAGATCTTCCTGTACTTCTTTCTGTCTAAACCTGACTATATTAGACAATGTGAAAGTTGCATGATCTTAATTTGATCTGTGATTTTGCAATATTGTGTTTTGAACTTAAACGCTATACTGCATGACTAAGAACTCTTACCATCTAGTTTTGTATGAACTGTGACAGAAAATCCAATCATTATATATATATAGGGCCCGATTCACAGAACTAACTTAAGACAAAATCCTAAACATATTACTTTTGGAATTCACAGAAGGCATTTAGTAGTAGTAAAGTTAGGATTTTGTCTTAAGTCTGTTTTAAGTCTGTCCTAAGTTTGTCTTAAGTTTGTCTTAAGTTTGTCTTAAGTCTGTCTTAAGTCTGTTTTAAGTCTGTCTTAAGTCTGTCTTAAGTTTGTCTTAAGTTTGTCTTAAGTTTATCTTAAGGTTGTCTTAAGTCAAACTTAAGTCAAACTTAAGACAAAATCCTAAATTTACTACTACTAAATGCCATCTCTGTATACCAAAAGTAGTAAGTTTAGGATCTTGTCTTAAGTTAGTTCTGTGAATTGGGCCCATAGTACGAAACTGTTTCATCAATTATAAGTATTGACAGTAATGCATTCATAAACCAGGATATTGTTGAGGCACTGTAAAATGTTCATATCTGTTAGCGAAATCTGAAAAGTAGTGGCCGAATCCAGATAAAATTAGGTCTTAAAAAATTACAAAGATCAGTGTTAATACTAATGGTAATCCTGGATTAAAAAAGACATTTCGTGAAAATTAGTTGAAAAAATCCCAAAACGCAAATAAAGTCATTTAATTGAAGTTTAAAAAATGTGCAGGCTGAAAGCCCAGGTCCACAGACAATTCTCAATTTATTGGTCAAAATGCCATATGCGGGATTAATGCACTTTAAAAAAACGGATATCATTTCAAAGCCTATTTCCTACCTTTTCAAAGTTTGCTCTTTTTCTACTTTGCCCTGGTGGCTCCATATTGCAGAGTTGCATTTTCTTTCAAAACTTTAAATTTCGAAAGGTTTTCTCTTGTCTACTTGGGCAAGAAGAAAACTCAATACCTGATAAATAAATTAAATTGAAGGTATGATCACGCGCTTTTGAAAATAAACAAAGCTTTTACTAGTCATTTCTTTGAGCAGCATCATTGATATTTCCAGTTTCAACTTTCATCGATGTGTTTGGAAGGGTTAACTGTATTCAGTACTTAATTTAATTTCATGTTGTATCTCTTATGTGTCACTGCTCTCTATATTTTTTATTGTATGTGTCCGGGGGCTCTGTGCGAAAATAGTATTAAAGAAAATCACTATCACATTAAGGTCATTGATTTAAAATGTGATATAGGATATGCACCAGATGTAATTTCTGGGATGCTCTGCAAACGGCGGCCATCTTGTTTTTTGCGATTACAAGTTAGACACTGAACAATGTTTATAGGCCCTTACAGAGTGACATTTTACTGTATAATTATTGATATTTATTATCTTTATTTTGTGCTGGTCTGTGCCAAGGCTTGCAGAACATAGTAAAAAAACTAAAGATCAATCCCATCAGGCAGGGGGAAAAATGCTTCGCTGTGAAAACATATCTCGCAGATGTTTTACACTGAGTGTATCTGTAACAATGATAGCAAGAAAGGCACTGTGAACATGAACTGAAGTGATCGCAAAGCAATTTGATTTTCTTCAGGTTCATGTGCGCTCTTTCAAAGGACATGCTTGAAACTGGTGTTGGCTGTTGGTTGATTGGAGTGGGAGATGCTGGGTGAGAGGCCTGAGGTTGGGAGATGTGCTCTAAACATGGTACAGAGGCATCTTCGGCATGAGGTTTTGAAGAATAGTGTGAGAAAAGATGCATTCATAGACATAGACACTTATAATATGTTATGTTGTGTGTTGTGTATTTATATTGCTCACAACCCCGGAGCGTATCCTGGCACAGAAGCAGGAGCTGCATGGGCAGAACCAAGACTAGGGCATAGGTGCAGAGCCAAGTGTTCAGTTAAATGTGGAATTTAAGAACTGAGGAGTACACTCTGACGTGCAGGGGAAGGTCGTCCCAGGCTTTAGGAGCGAGAAGGCACAAATGTCGCATCTGGTTTTGCGTATGCTGGGAGGGGGGGGTTTGGCAGTCCAGCTGAGCTGAGGTATCTTGTAGGTTTGTGGAAGTTTATGTGGTTGTTGAGGATTATTGCTTTGTTTCATAGGTAATACTTTATATGTGTGTTGGAAGAGCCAGATTTGTAATTACTTCAGAGTTTCAGATGTTTTGAATTCATTTTTATTCTAGCAGGGATCAAGTTCCACATCATAGCATTTTCAAGAAAAAAGGCATTTGAGCCAAAAAGAGAATTTGTAAAGGAAGAGATGAACAGGAGTGGAGCCAACTTAGATCCAAGAGCTAAGGGGCATATCTAAAATGCGGCGATTGAAAATTATCACCGCTTTTGCAGCCGTTTTCGGCCGAAAAGCGGCGCTAATTTTATCGTCTAATTAGCAAGGTCACGCTAACGCGTGAAACCTTGCATTAGCACACGAATTCCTAACGCCCAGCTTTGCATCTCTAATGAGATGCAAAGTGGGAGTTGCTGACCTGACATTACAGGAGAAATGTCGCTAAGCGTCATTTCTCCTATCATCAAGCTCCACGCTATGAAGCATAGCGGCAAGAAAAGTAGCGTTAACCCCTGTTATCGCTACTTTCCTTACGCCTGCTTCAGGACTGACTTAGCCATGATATCCTATGGAAGGTGGATATCATGGCTAAGTTTGTGAGGCCCTATCAACAAGCTAACGCCACATACGGGAAGCTGTCTTAGCCCGGGCTGCCACATACGAAGGGGGGGCTGAAGTTCTTTCAGCCCAATGGGCGTTGCACGCCTGTATGCACAACATGCTATGATAAATGATCTCTTTCACTCTACCCACCCATATCAGTGATACATATTTTTATTTTGGCACCCTTTTGGTCTGCGTCTGAATCCTTTCCTTTCTAGCTTAATTTCCTTTCTGCTTACATTTTGGCGTATGGTTTTAATGTGTGGAGAATTGTCTCACACAATGTTTGGCCCCTCTTCCTTCCAGCGACTATACTATGGGTTGTTGAACTTGTCAACTCATGCTGTTGAGAGAATTTTAAATTGTCACGATTTTCTCAGACATATAAGTCTCATATTGTTCTGGTAGGACTGATCTCCATTTCAAACACACAGGGGCCTATTACGATGTCGGACAACATGGCGGAAACAGCACCCACGACCTCTGGTTGGCAGTCCCGACCAGCTAATTATGATGGGACCGCTCATGGTGCAATCACATTCTCAAATTTCTCTATGGTAGATTGCGTTACGGCCGTTAACTGGCCGTAACACAAGCTCCCATCGAGAAATATAAGGTTGTGTGTTGGAATTGGCCCTTTTTGCAGGGTCATCCCTGGACTTTTTGCCTTCCTCCTAGACTTTTTTTTGACATGGTGTTGGTGGTTTTAGGACTCTGGGCACTTTAGCACTGCTGTCTAGTGTAAATGGTGTGCTCTCCTTGGTAAATATGGTAAAGATTGGTCTACCCCTGTTTGGCATATTTGATTTACCTGTCAGTCTCTTGTAAAGTGGTATCTCAGATACCAGGGGCCGGTAAATTAAATGCTTCTGGTGGGCTAGCAGCGCTGATAGCTCCACCCACCAAAGTAGCCTTTCAAACCTGTCTCAGGCCTCTGCCATTGCAGGGCCTGTGCGCGCAGTATTACTGCCGCTGTGACGTGGCACCTAAAGTGTGTGCCATATCTGTGACCCCCCTTTTACTGCATGTCAGTCACCCCTAAGGTAGGCCCTAGCTAGCCCTATGGGTAGGGTGCATTGTGGTTAGAAGGTAGGACAGGTCCCTTAAGTGTGTGACATGTCCTGGTAGTGACAAACCGTCATTTTGGTTTCTCACTGCTGTTGGGCTGCCCTCCCATAGGAATGCATTGGGGATTCCCCGATAAGTGTTTCAGTGGTAATTCCTGATATGAGAGGAGCAACGTGGTCAAGTTAGGTATGGTTGGAATAGTAATTTATTTTTTAATTTAATTTATTTATTTGAAGGTTTTATATAGCGTGAACAAGACCCTTGCGGGTATCAGAGCTCTTTACAAGGAAGATGTTGGACACAGGTGCATGCATAGAAAAAATAGTAATATATGTGATTCCGATAACAGGGGATCATTAATATTGAGGTATTTGGGTCTGATGTTGCTGAGGGATTTGTAGGTGTGGGTGAGGAGTTTGAAAGTGACCCTCTTCTCAATGGGGAACCAGTGGAGGGCTCGTAGGTGTTGGGTCATGTGTTAGTGACGCTGTGTCCCGAGGATAAGTCTGGCTGCGGCGCTCTGGATGGTTTGGAGTTTGTGTAGAAGAGTTCTGTTGATTCCGGCGTAAAGAGCGTTGCCGTAGTCCAGTCTTCTGGTTATGAGTGCGTGAGTGACCGTCCTTCTGCTGTTGGGGGGGATCCATTTGAAGGTCTTACGGAGGATCCAAAGGCAGTTGAAAATAGCAGAAGCGAAGGCGTTGATCTGATGATTCATGGAGAGGGAGGAGTCGAGGACGATGCCAAGGTTCCGAGTGTGGTCTGTAGAGGTGGGAGGGTCCCGAGGGCGGAGGGCCACCAAGTGTAATCCCAGGCGGAGGTGAAGGGTCCGAGGACCTCGGCCTTCTCTGAGTTGAGCTTCAGACAGCTGTTATTCATCCATGCAGCCACGTTCTTCATTCACTCCCATGCTAGCTACCCTAACCTTAGACACCCATGTTCTCAAACCTGAAAAGTTCAAAAGGCTTTTCTAGTTCTGCCAGTAACTCAATGCAAATTAATTTGCTGCCCACCCAATCTTTCATTTTTATCTATGTTTTCTTCATACATCTCCAATAACCATACCAAGTCTAATATCATAATTTTAAGGCATTATTTTATCTGTGTATGATGTATGTTATTCCCCACTTCTACATTTCATAGTTTATTGAATTTTGTTGTTTTTTTCATTGGAAAACTCTTTTTTCCTCCTGGAGGAATTTGCACACTGGGATATTTGACTTTCCTGAAAGGCCAAAGATAATAGTGCCCAAAATACGCCCATGGCATGGACAATGAAATGACACCAATGGACTACAGCAGTATAGTGCCATCCACTAGTGTGAACAGACTCTGCACAATGCGGCACTGTTCTGCAGTGCCCAGTGTATGTGCTCTAATACCCAAGATATGTAGAAATCAGTGAATTCCGGATTGGCATATTCAACTTTTCTATATGGCCATAGTGAAATACAACCATGGTGTGTGCACTTAGTTGTCACCCGTGGAAAGCAGCATTTGCAGTGCCATTCATTACTTTGACAAGAGGAAACATGACTCCCGGGCTACCACTTAAGCCTGGCAGCTGCAGTTTAAAGCTGCAGCCTGACCTGTAAAGATAAATACTATGGTGCCGATCACGATCCGGTAAAAAATTCCCCCGTGCGACCCGTATCGGGTCTTTTTACCGTACGAATCGTACAAGTGCCGTACGAACTGGCAATCACGATTCGCATGGTAAAAAGTCCATACGAACCGCACTGGGAATCATTCCCCACACGTCCCCGGGTCGGAAAATGTGTCCGACACGTCCTCGGACGATTTACCTTACAAACGTGAAAAACCAAGTCCGACCTAGGAATCACGATCCATCCCGTGCGTCCGAGGTTCCAACCGTATGGAAAAAACACCGTCCGCACCGAACTCTTACAGCAACCATGGAGACATGTGCCCGCATACGCGCCCAACACTCCCCCCAGCCCCCGTACGTCCGACACGTACCCCCCGTATATGTATACCCCCACCCGTCTAGGTACACCCCAGTACGTTCCAGTCGAACCCCCACCCCAGGACGTGTCGTACCACCGTCAATGTACACCCCCCCACCCCAGTATGTGTCGTACCACCGTCCATGTACACCCCCCCACCCCTGTACGTGTCGTACCCCCGTGTACCTACACCCCAGTACGTGCGAGCCACACCCCCACCCCAGGACGTGTCATAGCCCCGTCTACCCACACCCCAGTACGTTCCAGTCGTACCCCCACCCCAGTACGTGTCGTACCCCCCGTGTACCTACACCCCAGTACGTGCGAGCCACACCCCCACCCCAGGACGTGTCATAGCCCCGTCTACCCACACCCCAGTACGTTCCAGTCGTACCCCCACCCCAGTACGTGTCGTACCACCGTCAATGTACACCCCCCCACCCCAGTACGTGTCGTACCACCGTCCATGTACACCCCCCCACCCCTGTACGTGTCGTACCCCCGTGTACCTACACCCCAGTACGTGCGAGCCACACCCCCACCCTAGGACGTGTCATAGCCCCGTCTACCCACACCCCAGTACGTTCCAGTCGAACCCCCACCCCAGGACGTGTCGTACCACCGTCAATGTACACCCCCCCACCCCAGTACGTGTCGTACCACCGTCCATGTACAACCCCCCACCCCTGTACGTGTCGTACCCCCGTGTACCTACACCCCAGTACGTGCGAGCCACACCCCCACCCCAGGACGTGTCATAGCCCCGTCTACCCACACCCCAGTACGTTCCAGTCGTACCCCCACCCCAGTACGTGTCGTACCACCGTCAATGTACACCCCCCCACCCCAGTACGTGTCGTACCACCGTCCATGTACACCCCCCCACCCCTGTACGTGTCGTACCCCCGTGTACCTACACCCCAGTACGTGCGAGCCACACCCCCACCCCAGGACGTGTCATAGCCCCGTCTACCCACACCCCAGTACGTTCCAGTCGTACCCCCACCCCAGTACGTGTCGTACCACCGTCAATGTACACCCCCCCACCCCAGTACGTGTCGTACCATCGTCCATGGACACCCCCCCACCCCTGTACGTGTCGTACCCCCGTGTACCTACACCCCAGTACGTGCGAGCCACACCCCCACCCCAGGACGTGTCATAGCCCCGTCTACCCACACCCCAGTACGTTCCAGTCGTACCCCCACCCCAGTACGTGTCGTACCACCGTCAATGTACACCCCCCCACCCCAGTACGTGTCGTACCATCGTCCATGGACACCCCCCCACCCCTGTACGTGTCGTACCCCCCGTGTACCTACACCCCAGTACGTGCGAGCCACACCCCCACCCCAGGACGTGTCATAGCCCCGTCTACCCACACCCCAGTACGTTCCAGTCGTACCCCCACCCCAGTACGTTCCAGTCGTACCCCCACCCCAGTACGTTCCTGGCGCACCCCCAACACAACCTCCTAAGTACGGAGCGCACCCCATGCCCCAACATCACAACCGCATGTACGAGTCGTACAAAGCCACACACAAGGACATAATCGTACAACCCAATGGCCCATGTACACACCGTACACACGCTCAAAACGCACGTACACAACAAGGACAAAACAAAACAACACAACAATACACCATTCGAAAGGCACACAGCCACTAAACATGGCCAACATCCACTAAAATAACACAATCACTGACCTGCAACTGTCAAAAACAAACAGAGGCCCAATACACCACCACTCCTTATAACACACCCACCCAAAATTCAAACACTGCCACACCCACCCATGGACCAATGAAAAGGGCCCACACACACAAACCATGAGCCTTTGCAACAGACCCACTGCTGCCAGACACCACAGAACCAGACTACAAGCGACACCACATCTTACACTTGCACACCTTCACACGACCACCCTCACAAACACCCTCTCATCACATTCACACACACACACAACCATCCACACCCCCCCCAACATCCACACCCCCCCCACACCCACACCATCCCCACCCACACCCCTCACCATGCCCACTACCAAGAATCCAAAGTTCAGTCACCGAGAGTTGGAGGTCCTTGTTGATCAAATCCTCAGAGTCGAGCCACAGATCTTTGGAACATTGGTCAGAAGCACCAGCCAGGCAGCCAAAACAGCCATGTGGCAGACCATCGTCGATGCTGTGAATGCTGTTGCGGACACCAGGAGGACCAAGCAGGATTGCCAGAACAGGTGGTACGATCTGCGGAGGAGGGTCAGAGCCAAGAGACAGGAGGAACACGACCAGGCCAACGCCACCGGAGGAGGGCCCTCCCGCAGAGCCGTACAGTACCATCTCTGGGAGGAGAGGGTGATGGCCATACTGCCGGTGGAGGCAGTTGAAGGAGTAGAAGGACTCCGAGACCCGGGTGAGTACACAAACAACGCACCTCACATGGGGGGAACTGCAACCACAACCAAAATTAATAACAGGCACGCAACCACCACAAGCCATCGCATTACTCAACCACACTCCATGAGCAGGCACATGCCACTGCTGCCACCATGCCCCATGCACCCAGCTGGACAATGTCAAGTCACAGGCCACAGAAGACAACAACACATGACACGGTAACCCGGATGGCGGGAGGCTGGGCACCAAGAATCACATAGTGCGACTCCAAAGCAGACAACAATGCCCTCTGCCCATATGGCCTAGGTCACAGCCAGACAAACACTGTGTCCCAACACAGGAATGACTTGCCAGCAAATGGCGGACGCCTTGCATCAACACATGGGGGTGAAGGCACTGTTTTGCACATGCCAGCAGCTAATGAACAGCCAACAGTGTGAGAGAGTGGCAGCACACACCACCACAGCAGCAGCGCACAGACACACAGCAGACAAAATGGGTGCCTGGAGATCAGAAACAAACTCACATCAACAGGCCAAGGGCCACTCAAAGATCTGCTAACAGTGTGTGCCCAGGAAGCTGGGCCAAGGTGACAGAGGGTGACACACGGAGGGAGGGAGAGGGGGACACAGAGGGAGGGAGAGGGGGACAGAGAGGGAGGGAGAGGGGGACAGAGAGGGAGGGAGACACAGGAAGATGGACAGAGGGAGGAGGCTGACACACAGAGGGAGGGAGAGGGGGACAGAGAGGGAGGGAAAGGGGGACAGAGAGGGAGGGAGACACAGGAAGATGGACAGAGGGAGGAGGCTGACACACAGAGGGAGGGAGAGGGGGAAAGAGAGGGAGGGAGAGGGGGACAGAGAGGGAGGGAGACACAGGAAGATGGACAGAGGGAGGAGGCTGACACACAGAGGGAGGGAGAGGGGGACAGAGAGGGAGGGAGAGGGGAACAGAGAGGGAGGGAGACACAGGAAGATGGACAGAGGGAGGAGGCTGACACACAGAGGGAGGGAGAGGGGGACAGAGAGGGAGGGAGAGGGGGACAGAGAGGGAGGGAGACACAGGAAGATGGACAGAGGGAGGAGGCTGACACACAGAGGGAGGGAGAGGGGGACAGAGAGGGAGGGAGAGGGGGACAGAGAGGGAGGGAGAGGGGGACAGAGAAGGAGGGAGACACAGGGAGAGCAAATCAGTCCTTTGGTGTGTGGGAATGTCTGCTCGTCAGCAGGTGGACTGCGTGCATGTAGACAAGGGTGGCCAGTGCCAGAACCCCCCCTCTTCATCATGGCAAAACGCAGGGCCATGTCACAACCTGTACACGAGCACAAGGACAGCCACCTGCATCATATAAGTGTGTGGATCCACTCCATGTGCACATGTACAGTGCTACAAGGAAGGCGCAAATGCATAGCTCGGCACACATGCACACTCCACTGCTGACTGCAGTCACACTTGACGCAGCAAGTAAGACTGTGCCACACATAGTTAAAGGGGCAAAATTGGTGCCCAAGGGACACACACATGCACAAGTGCACTGTGAGTGGAATGCAAGACAGATCCTAATTCCAAGAGGAAATGTGCCAACTTTGTAACGGATGAAACATGGATGTTGCATGGATCCAAATTAACATTTTCTCTCTCACACACAGGTCAACGTCGTGCCGCACCCCCCAACACTGGGGGGGAACACTCACAGGACCCGGATCTGCAGGAGACCGATCCCACCGGCAGCGACCACTCTCACCACTCTGCGGACGACCCCGACCGACCTGGCCCCTCTGGTGTCCAACCACCTGCAGCACCTGCGTCAGGTACAACCGTGCCAACCACCACCCCCACTCCTGCCACATCCCAGGAGACACCCAGGATCCCTGCCCCAACACCACAATGCAGCCAGGCTCGCCAGGAGGGACACGGTGTCCCGGGCACCCAGGAGGAGGCAGGCGACAACGCCAATGCCACCCCTCAGGGGTCCCGGAGACCCGATGTGCCCACAAGTGCAGGCCAGACGCAAGTGGGCAGGGGTGGTGGGAGTGGAGGACGGCGGAGGCGCGAGCCTGACCAGTTGGCTGGGGATCCGGTATTTTCCCATGTCCGTAACATCCTGGACTCATACCGGCAGGACACCACGGGCATGGCCCAGGTTGTGTCTGTCCTCGAGGGGATCAAGGTCCAGCAGGCCCAGCAACATGCGGAGCTAATAGCCTGTCTACAGCTACACCAACGGAGGATGGAGGACAGACAGGCTGAGCAAGTGACGGCGTCCCAGGGGATTCACGCTGAACTCCGTCGGATGGCCGACACCATGGCCGACCCTCCCTGTGCCAGAAGGCGGAGAACATCACCACCCACAGGGAGGGATCATGAGGAGGAGGAGGAAACATCCGACGGAGCATCCCAGACGTCGTCACAGCCTGCTGCTGAGGTTCCCCACAGGAAGCCGGGTCGTCCACGGAAAGGACCGTGAGGGTGGCTGCTACATCACCATCTCCCAGGACACCTGGCCTGGCACCTGGCCCACTGGAGCAACAGCATCACAGCATCAAGAGACATTCTCTGCCACATGGCCCTGCTGGTCACTGGCTGACCAATGTTGACAAAGACTGTGGCATGGACTCTGAGGATTTCCAATGGCAAGGACACCAACTCCCCTACTGAACTTTGGATTCCCTAATCCCGGAAAGCCCCTCACTTTGTCCCCCCCCCCCCCAATAATAAATCACACTATTAAGAGTAGATGCCTGCCGGTAGCATTATTACCTAACATGTGTCTTGTACAGTCTAAACATGCCTGAGTCATCTGTTCACTTCAACCATCCACACCCTGGGGCCTGAGTCTGGCACAGGACACATGGGTCACAGTTTTTTAGGCAAGACAGACATGGAGCACCATACACACCCGTGATGGTCAGAACCAGCTGAGGGGGTGGCCGAACAACCGTGCTGAAAGACACATTGAGTACAGCAACAGTCATGCGCAGAGGTCAGGGATCCTGGCCCGTGTCCTGGGGGGCACCCAGGTATGTGTAGACAGGTGGCAGAACCATGTCCTGCAAGCTTGAGTCCGGTGGATGCAGAGAATGGGGTCATGGACAACGTTGGATGCATGGGGATGGCACATGTCACAATACCCACACAGTCATGGACATCATGCCCAATACACAGTCTCAGCACACACACACAGCTTGCATCTTGCCACTCGACACATTGACACATAGCCACAATCAGGGAATAGCATGCCAGACATGCAGGATGCACCTTGCCAACACACCGGCATTGACTGAGAAGAGGCACCTTGGAGGCATAGGGACACCTTTAATAGTCATGTTTTTGGGATTGCAGAGGCAACTTGAAGTACACATGAACACATCATGTGGAGTAGCATGTGGCTCCAACACTGGCACCCCCCTTCTGCAGCACAAATGCGTGATAGCCATGGAACAGGCACACAAGTGTCGGCTAACAGCTAAATACCCACAGCTGCTCACGGAGAGACTGCCATACACCATACATCCGCTGATGTGGAAGTCCCACGCCATGTCAAGACAATGTTAACCGTATGTGTCCGAGGGCAGTGTCACACACATTGATGCCTTCATCACAATCCACTATCCCATCACTGATGACTGACAACCAGGCAGGCCATCTATTCAGGTGTACCCAGCTGCATGTCGTGTCCCATGGGGATGCCACATGTCTGCAGAGGAACCAAACCCCGACCGGGGCAGTGTGCACACATCGTGAACAACTGCCACACACAATACACCCCAGATGCATCCCTTACCCCATGGAGACTTCCAAACGTGTCCGTGCCTGTAACGCTGAGTCAGCCCACGATGTCATGTCCATGAGGAATAGCAGTGCCACAACAATGCAACCAGCAAACGGCATGCGCAGGTACCTGGGGAAGAGAGACACACAAGAAGTCAGCCACAAAAAGCACAGCCACTTGCATGTGCATGTACTCGACACATGTATGGATGACAACATGCTAGGTCACAATTATGACTGGGGAAATACTACCATCACTGCCACCATCACTCCAGTGACACACCCACACACACCTCTGACACACGTGCCATACATACAGGTGGAGACACACATCACAACGCATGCCACACGGGGACCAATGCGTGCACACTCAGACCCTGGTACTCACCACTAAGCAAAGAAGTCGCGTATGAGCCGAGTCCGGATGTCCTCTTGCGGCTCCACATCCTCCACATCACTAGCCCCATTGCCAAGCCCTTCGTCCTCCACGGGTGGATGGTCCTCGTCATGTTGATTCAGGATGAGTGGCACAGCTCTTTCAACTGCCATGTTGTGCAGCATGCAGCAGACCATGAAGATCTTGCAAACCTTTGCCGGGGCATATGGGAGTGCGCCGCCGGTCTTGTGGAGGCACCTGAATCGGCTCTTCAGCATGCCAAACGTCCTCTCTATCACTCGCCTTGTCCGGCCATGGGCGGTGTTGTAGCGGAGCTGGGCCGGCGTGATGGGGTTGCGGAGAGGTGTCAGCAGCCAAGGCATGTTGGGATAGCCAGCGTCCCCTAAATGGAAAGCACATGGATATCGTTAGAACTGGCGAAGCGGTAGTGCTGCTCGGCCAAACAGAATACAGGACAGACAGACTGTACCCACCAACAACACATGCCCGTTCGTTGCGCAGCTGCATCATCATATCAGGCATCCCGCTACGCCTCATGATGTAGGCATCGTGTGCTGATCCTGGGAAACGAGCACAGACATGTGAAATCACCATGTTGGACAGACACACCACAAGGGCATTGATGGAGTGGTAGTGCTTCCGATTGCGGTACGCCACCTCCCGTGCGTGTGGTGGTACCAAACCTACATGTGTCCCATCTATGGACCCAATGACATGGGGCATCCCTCCCAGGGCATAGAAACCACGCTTGACCTCAGTCATCTGTTCAGGGGTTGGGAACTTGATGAAGTCATCCAGGTGAATCAACATGGCCTCCAAGAAATCATGCAGCACACCGCTGAACATGCTCTGGGACATGCCACCAACATGAGCTATGGTATTTTGGAAGGTACCCGTGGCAAGGAAATGTAGGGCAGCCATTACCTTCAGCTGGGGTGTCAGTGCCGTAGGATACCTGTGCTGCGGTTGCAGGTGTGGTGCCAGTCTCGCCGTCAGCTCCAGAATCAACGGTTGGGTGAAGCGGTAGAGCCGGATGCTGTCATTCTCCTGCATGGCAGCCAAGTCTGGAATTCTTCGGGCAACAGGTGGCGCTCTGCAGTAATTTGGAAGTGACAGGGAAGAGTGAGTGCACTACGAGAACAACTCATGTCTACTGAGCACATGTAAATCTGGCAATACACACATGCCACATAGGGAGTCAGGCATGTGCTACATGCCCATGACACGTATGGATGCAAGGTGACACTCCTTCCAAGACCCAGCTACACACGGTGATTGAGAACCTCCCCATGCCACGCCATGGAAATAGCTGTGTCCCAGTGCAAGTGCACTGCCCGACGCAAGACAGGAGTGACATACACCCACACATCAGCAGAAGTGTGATGCCGATTGCAGAGACGGGCAGCGGAACACTTGAGCCACAGGTCACATGACATTACACTAGTCCAGCCCACACACCTTGCCATGAAGGTGCACATGTCATGACTCACCACACATTCCTTGTGAGTGTGCTGACATGGCCTTGTCACGCTACTCCATGTCCCTTGCATACATGTGCACCTCACATCCGATAACACATGTGGCATGGTGTTGGGAACAGTGTGCAATGACAATCTACACACAGCCACATGTTGGTTGCTGCAACGGCTGCAGCTTTTGAGGGTGCTACAACCTCAACCTGATGTAAATCCCGGACACATATATGGCATAGTCACATTGTGCACTGTGGGTAGTGACAAGTCATGTGTCATGACCCCTGTACCGGGCATCATGGGACACTTCCGTGTGTTGGTGTCCGTGCCATGCCAGTGACGCTCTCCCCAAGTGCGCAGTCCCACATGCACACATGTCAAAGGAGTCAAGGGCATGCCTGGCACACATTGCACCCTCACACAGTACACATGTACACATCTCATCATACATCTGGTGCCTTCTCCACTCAGGAGGCATGTTCCACATCACAGCCTGTGACACCTGTGCCCCACACATGTGGTAATGCACAGACGATGCCTTGATGTCCATTCCTGGACAAGTATGTCCATCCATGGACAAGTATGTCCGCCCTATTCCTACATGTGTGTCGCCTATCACCACAGTGATGTGTAAAATCCGCCGTACTGCTGCTGAGAGGGCCTGTGCATGTTCCCAAATCACTGTGGGAGTGCTGCCGTATGTGTACCCATCGTGATGGCGAGCGTAGATGCGAGTGTACGGTCCGTGCCACTACGGGTACGCATACGCGTGCAGACCCATAGTGATAGTGAGCGTAGATGTGAGTGTACGGTCCGTACCACTACGGGTACGCATACGCGTGCAGACCCATAGTGATAGTGAGCGTAGATGTGAGTGTACGGTCCGTACCACTACGGGTACGCATACGCGTGCAGACCCATAGTGATGGAGAGCGTAGATGCGAGTGTACGGTCCGTACCACTATGGGTACGCATACGCGTGCAGACCCATAGTGATAGTGAGCGTAGATGCGTGTGTACGGTCCGTGCCACTACGGGTACACATACGCGTGCAGACCCATAGTGATAGTGAGCGTAGATGTGAGTGTACGGTCCGTACCACTACGGGTACGCATACGCGTGCAGACCCATAGTGATAGGGCCGTACACACGCATCTACGCTCACTATCACTATGGGTCTGCACGCGTATGCGTACCCGTAGTGGTACGGACCGTACACTCACATCTACGCTCACTATCACTACGAGTACGCATACGCGTGCAGACCCATAGTGATAGAGAGCGTAGATGCGAGTGTACGGTCCGTACCACTACGGGTACGCATACGCGTGCAGACCCATAGTGATAGTGAGCGTAGATGTGAGTGTACGGTCCGTAACACTACGGGTATGCATACGCGTGCAGACCCATAGTGATGGAGAGCGTAGGCATGCATGTACGGGCCGTTGCCATGCATTTGGGGTGCCCTAGGGCCCACAAACGCACCGTACCTGTGTGTGATGCTCCAAATTACATAGGGGACACGTATTAAGGCCTACATGCATGCTGGTTGTCATGGAGACCAAGTTCAAAATTCGAAATTGTTCTGGAAGGTGCACAGCAGAAGTCAGTTGGAATTTGTCTACTTTGTTGCAATGTGTTTGTGGGGCTGACATCATGCAGGAGAATGAAACCGATAGAGGACCCACAGACTGCTAGGTTTGAAGGGATTGGTGGAAACATAGGATGCAAATGTGAGTGACCAATCTCTCTGTACTCCTGTGCATGAGACTGGGCAGAAGGGCACATATAAGGCAGCCAGGTCCCATGAGGGAGCACTTGCCTGCACATCTTTGCATTCGTCGACCCAGCTGCTGCTACTGATTCCCTGGAACCATGTCAAGGGCTGTGGAGAGGACACAGCCATTCACCCTGGAGGAGAACATGGCTCTGCTGGATGTGATCCTCCCACAGTACTCCATGCTGTATGGGCGACCAGGGTATCAGGTGAGTGCATAGGCCACTGCCACAGACTGTCCCTATGTGGTGACTGTGACTTCTGCCATTGCCTCCAGGTGTAACACACATGCCATGTACTGTCGGGGGGGTCCCAGGGGGGGGGTGCCTGATGTCTCCCAGCAGTGCCCTGAGACAGGAGGGGTGGGGGACTATCACTCACAGCAGTGCCCTGAGACAGGAGGGGTGGGGGCCTATCACTCACAGCAGTGCCCTGAGACAGGAGGGGTGGGTGTGATGCACAGTGTGAGCCTTGATCATTGATTGTGTCATTGCCATCATTCCACCTGTGTACCCACTGTGGCACGTAGTGCTTTTTCCCTCACCAGGGGATGATGTCCCTATGACAAAGGTGCAATGCGTTGGCTGCATGACATGCCTTGTTGTAACCAGCTAATTTGTACCAATATGTCTCTCTGTGACATGTGGCTGGTGTATTGATGTGGTGTCACTTGTTCCTCCTCACAGGTAGGCGCCACTGCCAAGGAGCAGATCTGGCTGACCGCCGTCAGTGCCGTGAGGGGTGTGGATGGTCGAAGGCGGAGACTGCCCCAGGTGAGGAAACGCTGGCAGGATATCCGGTGCTGGACGCGGAGGATTGCACGGCTCCTGCTGGGGGACTCACCTGAGAGCCACAAGAACCGCGGCCGCCGCCGTCTGAGCCACCTCCACAGGCGTGTGCTGCCGGTGGTCTTTCCAGACCTGGAGAGGCGCTTACAGGCGATGCAGCAGCCGGAAGGGGGTAGGTACATGTGTGTTTGTTGTGTGTCACCGGCATTTGTAAGGGCACAGTAGCATGAATTAACTGGCAGGGTTTAAAGGTGCTGTGCAGATCCTGTTTGCCCCAGTATAGCGCTGTGCCCCTGCCACACTTCCCCTCCTTGCAATGTGTTCCCTGGTCTGTGTGTAGTCACTCCTTCACAGGGTAATGTAGGCTGCCACTTTGTCCACGGGAACAATGACTGTAGCATCATGTGTGGGGGTGGTGTGTAACAGGTTGTGGGACCTTGCCTGTGCACTGTCAAGTTCACTGCATGTGGGTTCCATGTCAGTTGGCACTGATGCTGACTCCAGACATGGGAGTTGGTCTCTCATGTGTCATGCCTTACAGCGCGCATGTCCCATGTAGTGGCCTGTGACATGATGTGCATGAGTGTGCGATACACATAGTGCAGGGATGGTGACGTGTGTTGCAGTCATTACCATTCAGTAGCATGTAGTTGCGTGCCCACTACTGTCCCCTGGGGCACCTTTTCCTCAGTGGTGTATGTGTCATCATAAACGTGGCCACTGTCAGTGTCTACAGCGTAAGTTGTGCTCTGTGCCATTGTCCCCTGTCACCATGTATATAGACGTGCTATTTTGTACAGGTGTCCACTGTGCAGCCTGACCTGATTGTCCTTCTTCATACTCACAGTTGGCAGTGCCTGTGTGTCTTGTTATACTCATCTGAGGATGGGCACTGGTACCTCATTATTTGTACAGGCGCACCTTGGCTGTTTGGCGTCCAATCTTGCTTTTTGCCTGCCCCTGTGTGTATCACCCAGACTATGAGATGTTGGTGCCACCTGTGTCTCAACAATTTGCCTCGTGTAGGGTCTTGTTGGGGCGGGCAATGCCTATGTGTTAAATCCTGATTACCACTTGCTGGGTCTGGGCAGTGTGTGATGTGTCTGGACACACACGCAATGTGCAGTGACCGAGTCATGTTGTGCATGTTTTCAGCATTACCTATGCAGCATGTGTCTCAAGTTCATGGATATGGTCCCTGGTCATCGGTATTTTCGCCAACGCTGTGTGGTGCAGATGCAGTGCTGGATTGTCCCCAGGGCCTGGGTGCTATGTCAGACTCCTTTTCCTGTGTTTAGCTATTGTCTCATGCTCTCCATGGTATTTCAGTGGCATGGTGGCTCAACCAACTGTGTGTTTCATGCCCTACATCGGTACCCTGTTCAGTAGATGTTAGGGATCTTCCTTTTCAGGCCATGCAATGTTACCTATGTAGATTGGACTCATGTGACAGATGTGTACAGGTGTCTGATTATTTTCTGTCTCTCCACCCTGCCCACAGCATCGTCGGGGGACACAGAGGGAGACATGGACACAGACCAGGCGGAGGGACCGAGCACCAGTGCCAGCCGTGACATCGGGTCTGGCACATCGAGTGGGACAGAGGCGGAGGAGAGTGTGGCCGAGGACCTGTCGACTGGCACATCAGACTACGAAGCTGACAGGTCCGGGGACGATGTCTCCGAGTGGGCGGAGGCTGCACCAGCAGCTGACAGCGGAACAACACCTCGCACCGCCCCCTCAGTTTCCACCAGCCGCCTCCCACTTGCTCGTGTCCCTTCCCAGCGTGCCAGGTCACAGCATGTCTCCTTCCTGCCAGGCACCGCACCCCCTGCCCCTGTCTCCACTGCTGCCGCCAATGCAGAGTCTGTGGACATCCAGCGGCAACTGCAGGTTGGTCAGGCTGCGATCCTTAATGTCCTCCATGCCCACGGCAAAACCCTCACCAACATCGAGGCTTTCTTGGAGGGCATTCATTCATCGCAGGCTGACCAACGCAACTTGCTGAGGTCCATCGACTCCACACTGACTGCAGCAGTGGCTCTC
Source organism: Triturus cristatus (assembly GCF_964204655.1). NCBI lineage: Eukaryota > Metazoa > Chordata > Amphibia > Caudata > Salamandridae > Triturus > Triturus cristatus. The sequence goes on along the minus strand of NC_140584.1, from coordinate 388,691,260 downwards.
CTGCAGCGCGACCTCCCCCCACCTACCCCTGCCCCATCCACACTTCCCACTCCCATGCCTGTCACACGTACACCCAGACGTCGGCATGCACCCACATCAACGGACACGGGCACCACACCAGCAGGGAAGGTCCACCGCACTCCTCCTGACACGCACACACAGGGTGAGGTAGGCACACCCACTGGGTCGGGGGGCAAACGTGTGACACGCAGCCATAGTGGGAGTCCGCATTCCACCCAGTCCACTCCCTCCAAATCCCCTCCCCTCAGCTCTCCTGGCCACATCTCCCCCAAGGACTCCTTCATGGCCGCTCTGTCCCTGAGCCCCACAGTTACACCACCACGCAAGCGGTCAAGGAGGTCCCCGGTCAGGGTGGTTGAGTCTCCCCCCCTGTCTCCACCCTCCCCCGGTGGCGCTGCGACCCATCCCTCTGACCCCCCCCCCCTCCTTGGGGCCTGAGGTCCCTTCGGGTGCAGGGGACTCCCTGGAGGACCTTGCAAAGGTGTGTAGTGCCATCCTGGCCTCCGCCTTTGGCACTGACCCACCCCCTGTGGTGGGGTCCTCCATCCCTGCACCCACAACGCCGCCCCTTTGCCCTGATGTCCCTGCGGTGCCTGTTGCTTCCCCCCCCCCTGATGCCCTCACCAGTGTGGAAGACGATGCCATTTGACTGTGCAGGCAAGGTAGGGGACATGCATCCCACTGTGTCCCCCATCCAGCTGAGAATCATTGACTGCCCTATGGGCTTTGTGAAGATTGAACTGCCTGCGATCCACGGACATTGTGCTCATGCTGAATAAAGCTTAATTTTGTTTTCATTATCACACTACTGCTATGCTGGTATTGGTGTTGGTGGGGCTGCTACATGGTTTTGGGTGGTGTGTAAGGGTTTGGGTGTGTGGGATATGTAGTAGTGTACTGCTCATTGGTGGGACCCTGTGATCTGTGTGCCATCACAAGGTGTTGGCTAACTTTCTTTGTTCATGTAAGCAGTTACTGCATGGTGCACTTGTCCCAGGGTGTATTCCTTCCTCTGTGTACCCAGCTTTCTTCCCTGCAGGGTGTTCCCAATGTTTAGCGCAGAGCTGTGTCTACATGAGCTGTGTGTGTGACGGAGCCCTTCTACTTTGGCCATGCATGCAGGGCCATGTCTCCACCTGCAACAATCGTGGCATCCTTGGTGATCACTGTACTTGTGTGGGGAGTCTGTTGACATGAGTTCATGGGGACATGTTCCCTTGTAGCCAGTATGCATGTGGATAATTCTGGCCTCACACACATGTGTTACACCCCTCCTGTCTCAGGGCACTGCTGGGAGTGATAGGCACCCACCCCTCCTGTCTCAGGGCACTGCTGGGAGGACTCTGCACCCACCCCTCCTGTCTCAGGGCACTGCTGGGAGGACTCCACACCCACCCCTCCTGTGTCAGGGCACTGCTGGGAGGACTCCACACCCACCCCTCCTGTCTCAGGGCACTGCTGGGAGTGATAGGCACCCACCCCTCCTGTCTCAGGGCACTGCTGGGAGGACTCCACACCCACCCCTCCTGTGTCAGGGCACTGCTGGGAGGACTCCACACCCACCCCTCCTGTCTCAGGGCACTGCTGGGAGGACTCTGCACCCACCCCTCCTGTCTCAGGGCACTGCTGGGAGGACTCCACACCCACCCCTCCTGTATCAGGGCACTGCTGGGAGGACTCCACACCCACCCCTCCTGTCTCAGGGCACTGCTGGGTGGACTCTGCACACACACCTCAGATTTCAGGATATGTGCGCTTTGCACATACACGGTGGGGGTACGCTCAATGCATTCAAGGTGAGGGTACGAGTCTACTGACACTGGTGTGGTGGGGGTACGCTCCGTACGTCCGCGGGTGTGGGTACGGGTCGTACTTACACTGTTGGCATGGGGGGTACGCTCCTTGCATTCGCGGGTGGGGGTACGGGTCGTACTTACACTGTTGGGCTGGGGGGTACGCTCCTTGCATTTGCGGGTGGGGGTACGGGTCGTACTTACACTGTTGGGCTGGGGGGTACGCTCCTTGCATTCGTGGGTGGGGGTTCGAGTCGTACTTACACTGTTGGCATGGGGGGTACGCTCCATGCATACGCGGGTGAGGGTATGGGTCGAACTTACACTGTTGGGGTGGGGGTACGCTCCGTACGTCCGCGGGTGTGGGTACGGGTCGTACTTACACTGTTGGCATGGGGGGTACGCTCCTTGCATTCGCGGGTGGGGGTACGGGTCGTACTTACACTGTTGGGCTGGGGGGTACGCTCCTTGCATTTGCGGGTGGGGGTACGGGTCGTACTTACACTGTTGGGCTGGGGGGTACGCTCCTTGCATTCGTGGGTGGGGGTTCGAGTCGTACTGACACTGTTGGCATGGGGGGTACGCTCCTTGCATACGCAGGTGGGGGTACGGGTCGTACTGACACTGTTGGCATGGGGGGTACGCTCCTTGCATACGGGGGTGGGGGTACGGGTCGTACTTACACTGTTGGGGTGGGGGTACGCTCCTTGCATTCGCGGGTGGGGGTACGGGTCGTACTGACACTGTTGGCATGGGGGGTACGCTCCTTGCATACGCGGGTGGGGGTACGGGTCGTACTTACACTGTTGGGCTGGGGGGTACGCTCCTTGCATTCGCGGGTGGGGGTACGGGTCGTACTTACACTGTTGGGCTGGGGGGTACGCTCCTTGCATTCGCGGGTGGGGGTACGGGTCGTACTTACACTGTTGGGCTGGGGGGTACGCTCCTTGCATTTGCGGGTGGGGGTACGGGTCGTACTTGCACTGTTGGGCTGGGGGTACGCTCCTTGCATACGGGGTGGGGGTAGGGTCCGTACATATCCGTCCCCGCGCTATGTGATGTTTGTGCGGCCCGTACCCAGGCCTTTGCCACGTGGGTGCGATCCGTCCCGCCATTGTTGGGGTGACGTGTGTGGGCGTGGTCCGACTCGTACCCACGCTCTTCAGGCGTGGGTACGGGACGTACCTGTCTGGTTGTGTTGCCGGTTCGCGTGGTGACGGACTTCCGTTGTGGCGGTCGCTGGCTTATCAGGACACGCCCCCACCCCCTCGTGGTGACCAGGGCATGGGAGTCAGGTATGTCCAGGCCATGTGTGGTGTGTAACTTATGTGGTTGTTTTGTGGCCTGCCCTGGTCGTGCCACCCCCACCCCACCCCACTTTCCCCCCTCCCTTAGTTATTCTGACCTTCTGCGGCGTCTGCGTCGTAACCTGTAGAGGAGGTGTACTGCTATGAGGGCAGGGATGACTCGTAGGTTCGGGTCCATGTCTGTCCGTCGCGTACTGGTACTCCTTGCTCGCGTCGTCCTGTCGCGTACGGGTCCTCCTTGATCGCGTCGTCCTGTCGCGTACGGGTCCTCCTTGGTGGCGTCGTCCTGTGTGTCCGTCACGTACTGGTCCTCCTTGTTCGCGGCGTCGTCTGTCCGTCGCGTACTGGTGGTCCTTGTTCGCGTCGTCCTGATTTCCCGGCAGTTTTTGGCTGCCGCAAAATATTCACCGTGCGGGGTGACGTCGGTGCGAATCGTGATTCCTGGGTCGTGAATGGCTGGCTGCGAGCGTCCCGACGTCAGGTCGGCGCTTTCCCGGATCGCATTGGTAGGTGTTTTTTGTTCGGTCGGGCTTTTTTACGAATCGTACGGTAATGGTGTACCCGTGCGAATCGTAATTCCTTGTTTGTAAAAATTGACGACCGGGTACGCGTCGGGCGGAGATTATGCTCCGTCCGACGGTTCGTACCCGGTTTTTGCCGGATCGTGATCGGCACCTTAATGCCAGGAGAAAACTTTCTTTATAAATATTAAATATCCACCCCTATGTAGGTCTTGTAGCCCACAAGGCAGGGTGCATGGTATTTAAAAGTAGGGCATGTAAAAATGTTAAAGTAACATGTCCTTGCAGTGATTAGCACCCAAAAGCTATTTGCACTGTAGCAAGGCTGGCTGGGCCAGAAAAGAAACACTGAGGGGAGAATTATATATTAATGATGCTGTGTCTGGATTCGGACCAGTTATCAATATGATTGATCCACTATCTTTCATTTTTATTAAAAGCCCAACTTATTGGTGAAGTCTGATTTTTGATAAATATTAGGGAAAAGTAACTTTTAGGAAGTTACCTTTTCCCTGTTTGAAACTACTGGAAGCTAATTTGCATTAGCTCTCATCCAGTGGCCTAGGGAGTGCTTAGCCCTGGTGAGGCATGAAAACTGCTCAAAGAGCAGAGACAATTGCTTGGTGTGGGGAGGTGATTTTCTCTTCCCCTGGTTGGAAGACCAGTTGCGGTGTACTTAGAACCTAATTTACTTTGAAGGGGCCTACCCGGCCACAGGCAACTGTTGGATAACACACAGAAAGGCTCTGGCTTTTGTGCTCCTAGTCAGGTAGTCACTAAACCCAGTAAGTACCAGTGGCTGCTCCTCGGCTAAGGCGGTGGAGCATCACCCCACAGGAAAATTAAAATGATAATAACACCATGTAATTATAATTGTATTTCTCTGTAGTGGCTCTGATGGTGTGGGGCAGGTGGGACTGGTCACAGAGCAGGAGGTGAGGGGGGCACTTTCCATGTGTGCATAACGGTTTGGCCGGCTGTCTTGGGCTGGCCAAACACTCGTGCACACTTAGCTTGTTCTCCACCAAGCTGTATTGCACAGCCTGGGTGGAGAACATGCACAGGCTCCCAGTCTCTCTCTGAGCATGGAACCACGGTACTCAGACCTATCTCAACACTGCACCGTGATTAGCTAGGGGAGTCTGGGAGCCTGTGTGCTTCCGGCTTCCTGTGACTGAAGAGGACGGTGGAAAGGCAGCCGCTGGGAATGTAAGTGAAATTTCTTTTTCACTTTCCTTTTTCTTTTTTTTTAACCCCCACCTCACCACTAGTGCCCTGTAGCAGCTGCTACTGGTACGTATCTGACCTGGACCCTGCTGGTGGTCTCTGCTGGAGTGAGTTTTGACCCCCAATTGCACCTCAGACTTTCTGACCAAGGTGTAACCTCGCTGGGCTAAGAAATCAGGTTTTTCCAGCTTGAAACTTCTCCACAGTAGCAAATCCCATTCACTGCACTCTCGGCCTCTTGGCGAGAAGGTAGTTAGCCGTGTGAAACTCAAAATGGGATACGGCTGCAGCCTTGCCCAATGAAGGATTTCAAGCTTCAAAAAAGAGACAGAGTATAATGTAAAAATCTTGATTGGTCGAAGGCTCCAAAAGTATCCTAACGGTGTGAAGACTTCCCTCAGCTCCAAATTTGAATTTCTCCCATTCTGCCATCTCGATTTTTGTCCATTCAAAAGCAGAAACTGGAAATGGTAAATTGGGATGTGGGACATGTTGGTCCGGCCTCCTCAGCTACCATTTCCTGCTCAGAGTGAGATATCGATCATTAGAAAATGGTGACACCAGCAAACATTGGTAGGTTTAGGGACGGGGAGGCTGGATGACATTTAAGTACACATTACTTAATTGTAGGGACACTGGGAAGCTATGCCTACTGCTGTAGGTGTTTCCTGATCTTCATTAACTGAGCACACATAGTGAAAACAGCCCTTCTGACATCCCTACCATATTAGGTGATTGACTCATGCTTGTTTGCATAATTTTTCAGGTGATTAAATCCGGTGATGACAGAAAAATTAAACCTTTTTCTTGATTCTATGAATTTCCACTACGTGTTTGCACTCATGAATTGTGCTGTTTTGCATTTAAGTCCTAATTTAGTGATCAAATTGCTTCTGAATACACCATAAATGATTACTCGAATGAATGTTAGCTGTTGGACGTAAATTTTGCTAATGGAGGAAATACTTTGTTTTCTTATTTGATTTAATCAACAAAAAATGTGACGCACCCACTTTCATTTTAGCTTATTGGGTTATATAGTTGAACCTTCTTCTTTCATTGGCTGGCTCAGGCTAAACGTCTTAGAAAAAGCCAATTTTAAGGAGAAAGGCGTTAGAATATTTACCTATTCCTTTAGCCAATTCATATTGTGAGGTTTCATTCACCCATATTTAGCTAATAGTAAGCTTGTCAACAATTTCATATGCCGCAGCATAGCTCTACTTTTATAAAAAGCCGAAAGATGAAAACGTCTACAAGGTTTAAAAACATTCAATTTGTTTCAATTCACGAAGGATTGCTAATCTCTGCATTCAAGAAACCTAATAGAAAACATTTGCATTCATTTAAAAAATCTCCTCAAAGCGCTTATTAATTTAATTACAGTCTTTAACGTAAAGCTCTCTGCAAATTACTAAATGTTTGGCTGCTTTGTCTAAAATACATTATTAATAGTATTTCAAAAAAGCTGAATCTCAGTTATGTTTAATGTAAATCTCTTCCACACGTTTAAAACAATATAGCCTGTAAAAAATACTTACCCGCAATGCCAGCTTACTAAATCTCTGTCAAAATTATATTTGACAATAGAATTTAGCTTACACTGTTAAGAAGTCTATATTCATTTGTTTTTAGAACAGTTTATTGAGGACCATTAAATGTCTTTTTTTTGTAAATGCATTATGATTTTTTTAATGTTTCTTATCCAATAAACCTTGACCTGGTATATGGGAGCACAGCTGAAAAACAAACACACACCGCCCAACCCCCCCCCCACCCCACCGAACTTCCCGCTATGTTCTCCATTTGCTTGCTCCAGCATTTGACTCAGCAGTGGTTGCCGTTCCAAAGCGCCGACTGCTTGGAGAATCTCCAAATTGTGAAGCAGATCTGCATAACTTGGGCATAAAACTTACACATCTAACAATAAACATGACTGTCTGTAACTCTTTATTTTGCAGTTGTCAACTATTTTTTAGACAGCTGAACAGCTCTGATTCTGCACTATCAGGAGGAATAGAAACAGAGCAGGCAGGGGCTGAGGAGAACAATACTCACATGTGTATCCCAAATCTGTTAGCAGGAAAAGCCAGCACTTCCGCCTTAGTTAGGGCTCGGTTGAACCTGCCAGAGTGGGGAAGGGAAAAGTCTGGAATTTTCAGCTAGTGATGTAATCTGAGGGTTGGCCCAGGGAGTCTGTTTTTGTAGTGAAGGCGCTGCCGGTCCGTTTGGGCGGAGGGGCCACGTCTCTCCACCTTTTGCCCTGTAGGAACAGTGTCTGTCAGGCTTAACAAAGGTCAGCCAGACAGACACTGTTCACTTTCAGTTCAAGCAGCCAGTAGCCAGACATGCGCATTTAGCGCTGGCTCCTGGTTGCCTGAACTGAACTTTGCTGGGCAGAGAAAGTCACAGCTCCGGTGGGCATTACGTTCTCAGCTTAGCAAAGGTTGATGAGGCCCTCCCCTCAGTGACGAGGGGTAGCGTCACTGATTGCCTCGCACCTGGGCGCTTCAGTTTTAAGCCCTGAAGTGCCCAGGGTCGAGTGTCAATCAGTGACACTTCATCACAGAGTGGGGTGGGGTCAGTAGTCTCACTGACCCCATCCCACTGACATTGGGACTGCTGCCTTCCCTGAGGTCAGACAATGAGGGAAGGCAGCTGTCCCAAGCCTTCCAAACCGCCAAGGCAGTGCAGAGCTGGCTGATGGTAAGTGTGTTTTATTTTCATTTTAAATTGTTTGGTGCGTGCATGCATGTATGTAAGAATGTTTGGGAAAGAGTGTTGTGAATGAATGTGTGTGTGTGGTTGTGTGCGTGTGTGTGTTAGTGCATGGTTGTTGGTTTTATGTGTATGTGTGCATATGTGTGTGTCCCGTCCACCGCCCCCCTCCAAAATTTACTGGCCGCCCCTGTGTAGTGTAAGAACATTCAGCTCTAGATATTTTCTAAGTAAGGAGGGTTTATTAGTAGACATTTCTGAGAATGCACTAATTACTGTGAGTGCTGAGGCTGTAAACGAGCAGTACAATTTGAGGCAACTAGAGTTAGTGTTACAGTATGGTTAAGCCTGCAAAAATCGTCCCTGAAGCACAGCAGACCTCTAGTACATCTATGGACCATTATCAGCCCTCCCACCACAGCTCTTTGACATCATTGGCACTAGAAGGCATATTTTTTCTAAACTAAACAATTGGGTGTGGCGGTAGAGTAGGCCAGAACAGAGGGAGAGAGAATGGAAGAATTTCAGAGGCATACATAGTGCACAGAGAAGGAAGGAAAATAAACCTTTATGCAAATTCACTTAACATATAGTGCCAAAAGATAAAGGTCATAAGAATGTCCCTGCCTTCTATGGCTGCACCTACCCTTATGAACCCTTCCCTTCCTTGCTCCTCCATGTCATAGGACCTTTATTAGATGCACTTTTTCGACAATGGTTTGGTGTCTCTGAGCTCACAATTAAAAAGTAAATCTTTTAGTGAAGTTGGTTTTTAAATTGCTTGTTTACAAATGGCACTTTTAGAAAGGGCATTTTCCTCCTTAACCATCCTGTGCATCTGCCTGTCTGTAGAATTCATGTCTGGGTTAGGATGACAGTAGGGCTGTTGTGAATTCACTCTACACAGTCACTCAAAGGACGCTGAATGTGTGTTTTGCATATCCTGATGGGCCATCACCAGGGTGATGGGAATTCCTGAGCTAGAGTGGTGGGAGGAGTTGTCACTGACACCTGGATAGGGCTGGGCCTGTCCTCACCCAAAGCTGTCTCCACCCTCCTGTAGTGTGTCTGGAGCCAGATCAGGAAAAGGCAGGGTATTGTGCGCTACAAATACTTTACGTTGAAGATTGCTTACTTCAAAGGCAGAAAGGGGTATAAGTATTGCACCTCTGACACTCGCAAATCAGAGCACTTCTGGACTAAAGGAAATTCTGCCAGGAAGAAGAGCTGGAATATGTAGGAGGGCCTGCCACTCTGCCTGCTGCTTTGTTGTGTTGGCCTGCTGCTTGCTGCTTCTGTCCTGAGAAAGAAAGAACTAGACTCTGCTTTCTATATCCTGCTGCCAAGGTTCTCCAAGGGCTTGTGTGTGCTTGCCTCCTGTTAAGAAGTCCCAGGGCCATCAAAGAATTCACCTACCAATAACTGGGCTCCTCTGCTGAGACCCCTGACTTGTCAAGCGGTCCCAAATCCAGTTACCGGGCACCTGGAAATAGAATATGATGATTCAAAGAGAAATTCTTGCATTGACTCTCAGTGCCTGTTTTCTTGACGCTGCACCGCAATGCTGCTAAAGAATCAATGCATCGCCTGCATTGTGGCTGAAAAATCACCTCAGCCCGAGTCTCGAGCACTGTGTCACCAATGCACATGGCACCCGCTCTGACCCTGATGCAGCCCCTCCTTCGTGCTGAAGAACCAATGCATCACCTGCTTTGAGGCTGTGAAATTGACGCAGCACCTGCATCGTCGCCGTCACGTCGACACTGCTCATCTGGATTTTTGACGCATTGTACTTTGACACCGTCACTTCATCAGCACCGGCCTGCAGTAAGGAACTGAGGCTGCGTGTCCTGAGATCGATGCATCACCTACCCTTCCAGTAAGGAACTGATGCATTACCTCCCCTTACAGTAACGAACTAACGCATCACCTCCCCTGCCTAGCAGTAAGGAACCAACGTATCACCTCCCCTCATAGTAAGGAACAGATGCATCCCTTTCCTGGGAGTAAGGAACCAATGCATTTCTTTGCTTTTCTGGCACCTCACCTCCCCCGCGCCTGTTTCATCTTTTAATTTTCAAGGATCAAAGGTTATTTATGGTAAAAAAAAACGGGAAACAACCTTTACAACGCAACTTTTACAACGCAATGCTATTACAACGCATTTTTTACAACGCAATAGCTTTTACAACGCATGCACTTACAACGCATGCTTTTATATGGTAAGTACTTTTACAACGCATATATCATTACAACGCATTTTTTAAATTTTTTATTTTTTTTGATAAATTATGTTTGAAAAATTATTATTAATTATTTTATTATTTATTAAAAATACTATATTTGAAAAATATGAAAGAGTAGTTATTGAATATAAATTATTTAATTATTATGAAAAATGTAAAAAAAGTTTAGTTTAATAAAAGATTAATACTTGAGTATTTATAAAATATGAATGATTTTTTTAAAAGTATAATTAAATAAATAAAATATAAAAAAAATGAGTAGTATTATGAGAGATTAATACTTGAGTATTTTTATTTTTCTAAATTAAAAAGTAATAAATAATATAAAGAATTTAAAAAAAAGAGTACTTTTGGAGTTTATATAAAAAAATTAATTAATATTTTAATATTTATATTTAATACTATTTTTAAAAAATATGAAAGAGTAATTATTGTGTATAAAAAATTTTATTATTAAGAAAAATTTAAACAAAAGAGTAGATTAATAAAAAATGAATACTTGAGTATTTATAAAAAAAGAATGAGTATTTATTAAGATTAATGAAATAACTAAAAAAATATACTAAATGAGTAGTATTATGAGAGATTAATACTTGAGTATTTTTATGTTTCTAAATAAAAAAGAAATTATTAATATAAAGTATTTAAAATACAAAGAGTACTTTAGGGTTATTTTAAAAATAAGTAATTAATATTTTATTTATTAAATTAAATACTATATTTTAAAAATATGAAAGATTAATTATTGTGTATATATAATTTTATAATTTAGAAAAATTAAAAAAAAGAGTAGTATAATAAAAGATTTATACTTGAGTATTTATCACCTTGTTTTAAATATTAAATATTAATAATGTTTAATTTTTTTTTAAAAAAACAAAAATTATATTTAAAATATTAATAGATTTTTTTAAAAGAATTTTTAATGAAATTATACCAATATAAAATTGAAGTAAGAAAATAGAACTTACTTTTAAAAAAATCCCACGCTTTTGCATTGAAGTCTATGTGCTAAATTGTCCTTCATTTATTTTGGCAGCTTAAGAAGATACAACCCGCGGAACAAGAAAAGAAGGAGAGAAAAGAGAAGAAAAAGCAAGTTTGAAAGGAAAAAGAAAATAGAGTCGAGGTAAGGAACACATTTAGTAAATTTACATATTATAATGAACATTTAACATATTTAATAAAAAAAAAAATATAATAAATAACAGTAAACAAATACGGTTTATTAAATATATTTTTATTTGAAATACCATATAAAAAACATTTTTGATTTATTGTTTATTATAACATAATGTACATATTATAGAAAAAAGATACATAATTTATTATTAATTTAAAACATATATTTATTGAAATATTACATAAAATAGTCCTTTTTTAACAATGATGCACGCGATGACGTCATGACGTGAACGTAAACGTAAGGCGCCATTTTGAAGAGCATCGGAGGAGGAAGCAGCAGGAAGCTGATCTGCGTCCAGGTAGGAAACTTTTTCACATTTATTTATAGATATAAAGTTAAAACAAGATACATATATAGTAAAAAAAGAATAAGGAGAGATTGCGGAGTAACTAATTGATGTTTAAAATGTTAAAAAGCATGTCCTCGTTCATGTCATTAGTGTATGCCTATGTCGGGTCGCGAAAATGTATATATTCATAAAAAAATATAAGTAACTGTAACAGTAATTAAAGTTACTATTAAAAATGAATATTTCAAAACTTTGGAACAATTAACAATGTTTTATATCTTCATTTTTGAAAATTAAAAAAAACCGTATCCATAATTTGTGAAAAAAAAGATTGTTATTAATTTGATGTTTATGCAGCAATGTGCATTTCGGAAAATTGTTTGACTTCAGAAAATTTGAAAAAGGTAGATTTTTTTTGGATTTTATGGATGGTTGTTAGTTAGGAAGTTTTCAAATATTTCTTTACTTGCAATTGATCTTTGGAAAGTTGGTCAAATATTAGGGAAATGTTGTTTTGGATACATTGGTTGTTTGGAAAAAAATGAAGATTGGGGAAAAAAAAACACAAATTAGGAGACACGACTCGTAATTTTGATAAAAAAAGTTTGAAAAATATTTGTATGCCAATTGTAATTAAAGGATGTTTAAATTTGAAGCAAAGCAGGAAAGTAAGTACATAACTATGTTTAGAAAGAAAGAATGTTAGCAAGATTTTCCAGGTAGTCTAGAGCCACACACAACCTAAATTGTTGTAATATTGCCAATAGTCTCTCAGACATTTCCTTTGTTTTGACAGTTACTCGTGGGTTTAGACTACCTGCAAGTGTTTGGGCAAGTCTCATTTCTTGAAAACTTTGCTCCTTCTTCAAAGTTTCCAAAAAAGAGTAGAAATTTGGATGAGGTTTGCCAATTGTATGGTTGAAGGAGTTATGCCATCCCTCAATGGCATTATTTGTTTTTGCTTCTCCCTCTAAACAGCTCGTGTAACAGTTTCACCACTCCACATGGGAACGTGGCTTCCTCCTGCGACCCGATCTGCTTAGGTGCCCAATCCATGTGTCCTCGAAATAATTTAGGATGGGTGCCAATTTGTCTTCATTACTTGTATAAAAAACAGATTCTATAATAGCAGTGTAGTACTCGTCCACACTATCGGGAGGAACAAAACAAAGTGCTGTTAATTTTTTTAATTCAAACTGTAGTTTGCTATCTCGACAATATTCTGCAACTAGGGATGTTTTTTGTAATTTACGCCAAAATGCCTGGGAAAAATGGAAAAAATATCCCTGAATTTGGGTATCCGTGTACGTTTTATTGATCACATTGATCATGCTCAATTCAAAATCTATTATTATTTTCCTAGGACTTTGAGAAGTTTTACTTTTAATAACTGATAAAAGTTCAGAGTATGTTGCAGAAGTCTTATCAGGTAGCAAACTATATACTAAGGGAATTACACTATTGTTAATTTTTGCATGTATAGTGTAAATTTGAGTGAAAGGATGGGGTGTACTTTTAAACGTCCCATCCATCATCCAAATTTCACTATTTTCTAACTTTGCTAGGTTACGTGGGGTACTAAAAATTAGAATTCGTTTCTGAGGGTTTTGGTTATCATGCAGAAGGAAAGGTTCATCAGAAAAAGAAATAGAAAGATCACGTGGAATTCTAATATCAGAAAATGTATGAGGTGTAGATAATTGGATGTTACTTGCCTGCTTTTGTCTTTGTATAATTCTTCTCAAATTAGGAATAATAGGCATGTTACTAGCAACATGACTGGGGACATGCTGTGCAACCTCTCTTAAAATGGATCCTGTAGAATCATTGGAGGTGCTTGCAATAGCCTTCATTTCATTAACAGTTTCTCTTATTTCTACCTCCATTGCAGAGGCAGAGTGGTTATGTTCGGTTGTTTTTACAACTAAATTATCAAGTGTAACCGCTCTGCCACTGCAATGGGTAGTGTAGTATTGCACACACCTCCAATGATTTCTAGGAAAACTTATTCTTTCCTTACTATATATGTATCCTGCATGGTTTAATACATTTTTCCTTTTCTTTGATTTTATGTATTTTGCTGCCTCAAAAGTAGACATTATCTGTGAAGAGAAGAAAAGAAAAACAAATTAGGATGTAAAAGTAAATACACTAGCTCTAATCTTACCACTACACCATCCAACACTTTCCCTACTGCTGCACCTTTCTGGAGTTAAAATAGTAAATTATACCCCTACACCATCCAACACTTTCCCTACTGCTGCACCTTCCAGGAGTTAGAATAGTAAATTATACCCCTACACCATCCAACACTTTCCCTACTGCTGCACCTTCCTGGAGTTAGAATAGTAAATTTTACCCCTACACCATCCAACACTTTCCCTACTGCTGCAACTTCCTGGAGTTACAATAGTAAATATTACCCCTACACCATCCAACACTTTTCCTACTGCTGCACCTTCCTGGAGTAACAATAGTAAATAATACCCCTACACCATCCAACACTTTCCCTACTGCTGCACCTTCCTGGAGATAGAATAGTGATTTATACCCCTACACCATCCAACACTTTCCCTACTGCTGCACCTTCCTGGAGTTAGAATTGTAAATTTTACCCCTACACCATCCAACACTTTCCCTACTGCTGCACCTTCCTGGAGTTAGAATAGTAAATATTACCCCTACACCATCCAACACTTTCCCTACTGCTGCACCTTCCTGGAGATAGAATAGTGATTTATACCCCTACACCATCCAACACTTTCCATACTGCTGCACCTTCCTGGAGTTAGAATAGTAAATTTTACCCCTACACCATCCAACACTTTCCCTACTGCTGCACCTTCCTGGAGTTAGAATAGTAAATATTACCCCTACACCATCCAACACTTTCCCTACTGCTGCACCTTCCTGGAGTTAGAATAGTAATTATTACCCCTACACCATCCAACACTGTCACTACTGCTTCACCTTCCTGGAGTTACATTAGTAATAGGTTCGACTATTACATTGTTGGATTTATAACAGAGTTGATTTAACATACCTTTTGTTTTTGGCTTTTTTTGCTTGGTGAGGCTTCTGCTGTGGTTTTGCTCTGCTGGCTGGAGTTTAGAGTTTTCTGTTAAACAGATTTCTTCCACAAAGTTGAAAAAAAATATGTCTAGGAAAATGAACATAAGAAAAAAAACAAAAAATAAACATTTTGACAACGTTGGTGACAAATGCAAATTTTGCAGAAATTCTAAGAAATGATGACATTGTATATAAGTGTAACTACATAACACTTTCCCTACTGTTGCACACCATGGAGTTAGATTAGTAAATTTTACCCCTATACTATCCAAAACTAACCCTAAAGTAGCACCCCCTGGAGATAGAATAGTAAATTATACCCATACACCATCCAACACTTTCCCTACTGCTGCACCTTTCTGGAGTTAGAATAGTAAATTATACCCCTACACCATCCAACACTTTACCTACTGCTGCACCTTCAAGGAGTTAGAATAGTAAATTATACCCCTACACCATCCAACACTTTCCCTACTGCTGCACCTTCCTGGAGTTAGAATAGTAAATTTTACCCCTACACCATCCAACACTTTCCCTACTGCTGCACCTTCCTGGAGTTAGAATAGTAAATATTACCCCTACACCATCCAACACTTTCCCTACTGCTGCACCTTCCTGGAGTTACAATAGTAAATATTACCCCTACACCATCCAACACTGTCACTACTGCTTCACCTTCCTGGAGTTACATTAGTAATAGGTTCGACTATTACATTGTTGGATTTATAACAGAGTTGATTTAAAATACCTTTTGTTTTTGGCTTTTTTTGCTTGGTGAGGCTTCTGCTGTGGTTTTGCTCTGCTGGCTGGAGTTTAGAGTTATCTGTTAAACAGATTTCTTCCACAAATTTGAAAAAAAATATGTCTAGGAAAATGAACATAAGAAAAAAAAAAAAAATTTTGACAATGTTGGTGACAAATGCAAATTTTGCAAAAATTCTAAGAAATGATGACATTGTATATAAGTGTAACTACATAACACTTTCCCTACTGTTGCACACCATGGAGTTAGATTAGTAAATTTTACCCCTATACTATCCAAAACTAACCCTAAAGTAGCACCCCCTGGAGATAGAATAGTAAATTATACCCATACACCATCCAACACTTTCCCTACTGCTGCACCTTTCTGGAGTTAGAATAGTAAATTATACCCCTACACCATCCAACACTTTCCCTACTGCTGCACCTTCCAGGAGTTAGAATAGTAAATTATACCCCTACACCATCCAACACTTTCCCTACTGCTGCACCTTCCTGGAGTTAGAATAGTAAATATTACCCCTACACCATCCAACACTTTCCCTAATGCTGCACCTTCCTGGAGATAGAATAGTGATTTATACCCCTACACCATCCAACACTTTCCATACTGCTGCACCTTCCTGGAGTTAGAATAGTAAATTTTACCCCTACACCATCCAACACTTTCCCTACTGCTGCACCTTCCTGGAGTTAGAATAGTAAATATCACCCCTACACCATCCAACACTTTCCCTACTGCTGCACCTTCCTGGAGTTAGAATAGTAAATATTACCCCTACACCATCCAACACTGTCACTACTGCTTCACCTTCCTGGAGTTACATTAGTAATAGGTTCGACTATTACATTGTAGGATTTATAACAGAGTTGATTTAACATACCTTTTGTTTTTGGCTTTTTTTGCTTGGTGAGGCTTCTGCTGTGGTTTTGCTCTGCTGGCTGGAGTAGTTTAGAGTTTTCTGTTAAACAGATTTCTTCCACAAAGTTGAAAAAAAATATGTCTAGGAAAATGAACATAAGAAAAAAAACAAAAAATAAACATTTTGACAACGTTGGTGACAAATGCAAATTTTGCAGAAATTCTAAGAAATGATGACATTGTATATAAGTGTAACTACATAACACTTTCCCTACTGTTGCACACCATGGAGTTAGATTAGTAAATTTTACCCCTATACTATCCAAAACTAACCCTAAAGTAGCACCCCCTGGAGATAGAATAGTAAATTATACCCATACACCATCCAACACTTTCCCTACTGCTGCACCTTCCTAGAGTTAGAATAGTAAATATTACCCCTACACCATCCAACACTTTCCCTAATGCTGCACCTTCCTGGAGATAGAATAGTGATTTATACCCCTACACCATCCAACACTTTCCATACTGCTGCACCTTCCTGGAGTTAGAATAGTAAATTTTACCCCTACACCATCCAACACTTTCCCTACTGCTGCACCTTCCTGGAGTTAGAATAGTAAATATTACCCCTACACCATCCAACACTTTCCCTACTGCTGCACCTTCCTGGAGTTAGAATAGTAAATATTACCCCTACACCATCCAACACTGTCACTACTGCTTCACCTTCCTGGAGTTACATTAGTAATAGGTTCGACTATTACATTGTTGGATTTATAACAGAGTTGATTTAACATACCTTTTGTTTTTGGCTTTTTTTGCTTGGTGAGGCTTCTGCTGTGGTTTTGCTCTGCTGGCTGGAGTTTAGAGTTTTCTGTTAAACAGATTTCTTCCACAAAGTTGAAAAAAAATATGTCTAGGAAAATGAACATAAGAAAAAAACAAAAAATAAACATTTTGACAACGTTGGTGACAAATGCAAATTTTGCAGAAATTCTAAGAAATGATGACATTGTATATAAGTGTAACTACATAACACTTTCCCTACTGTTGCACACCATGGAGTTAGATTAGTAAATTTTACCCCTATACTATCCAAAACTAACCCTAAAGTAGCACCCCCTGGAGATAGAATAGTAAATTATACCCATACACCATCCAACACTTTCCCTACTGCTGCACCTTTCTGGAGTTAGAATAGTAAATTATACCCCTACACCATCCAACACTTTCCCTACTGCTGCACCTTCCAGGAGTTAGAATAGTAAATTATACCCCTACACCATCCAACACTTTCCCTACTGCTGCACCTTCCTGGAGTTAGAATAGTAAATTTTACCCCTACACCATCCAACACTTTCCCTACTGCTGCACCTTCCTGGAGTTAGAATAGTAAATATTACCCCTACACCATCCAACACTTTCCCTACTGCTGCACCTTCCTGGAGTTACAATAGTAAATATTACCCCTACACCATCCAACACTGTCACTACTGCTTCACCTTCCTGGAGTTACATTAGTAATAGGTTCGACTATTACATTGTTGGATTTATAACAGAGTTGATTTAAAATACCTTTTGTTTTTGGCTTTTTTTGCTTGGTGAGGCTTCTGCTGTGGTTTTGCTCTGCTGGCTGGAGTTTAGAGTTATCTGTTAAACAGATTTCTTCCACAAAGTTGAAAAAAAATATGTCTAGGAAAATGAACATAAGAAAAAAAACAAAAAATAAACATTTTGACAACGTTGGTGACAAATGCAAATTTTGCAAAAATTCTAAGAAATGATGACATTGTATATAAGTGTAACTACATAACACTTTCCCTACTGTTGCACACCATGGAGTTAGATTAGTAAAGTTTACCCCTATACTATCCAAAACTAACCCTAAAGTAGCACCCCCTGGAGATAGAATAGTAAATTATACCCATACACCATCCAACACTTTCCCTACTGCTGCACCTTTCTGGAGATAGAATAGTAAATTATACCCATACACCATCCAACACTTTCCCTACTGCTGCACCTTTCTGGAGTTAGAATAGTAAATTATACCCCTACACCATCCAACACTTTCCCTACTGCTGCACCTTCCAGGAGTTAGAATAGTAAATTATACCCCTACACCATCCAACACTTTTCCTACTGCTGCACCTTCCTGGAGTTAGAATAGTAAATTTTACCCCTACACCATCCAACACTTTCCCTACTGCTGCACCTTCCTGGAGTTAGAATAGTAAATATTACCCCTACACCATCCAACACTTTCCCTACTGCTGCACCTTCCTGGAGTTACAATAGTAAATATTACCCCTACACCATCCAACACTGTCACTACTGCTTCACCTTCCTGGAGTTACATTAGTAATAGGTTCGACTATTACATTGTTGGATTTATAACAGAGTTGATTTAAAATACCTTTTGTTTTTGGCTTTTTTTGCTTGGTGAGGCTTCTGCTGTGGTTTTGCTCTGCTGGCTGGAGTTTAGAGTTATCTGTTAAACAGATTTCTTCCACAAAGTTGAAAAAAAATATGTCTAGGAAAATGAACATAAGAAAAAAAACAAAAAATAAACATTTTGACAACGTTGGTGACAAATGCAAATTTTGCAAAAATTCTAAGAAATGATGACATTGTATATAAGTGTAACTACATAACACTTTCCCTACTGTTGCACACCATGGAGTTAGATTAGTAAATTTTACCCCTATACTATCCAAAACTAACCCTAAAGTAGCACCCCCTGGAGATAGAATAGTAAATTATACCCATACACCATCCAACACTTTCCTTACTGCTGCACCTTTCTGGAGTTAGAATAGTAAATTATACCCCTACACCATCCAACACTTTCCCTACTGCTGCACCTTCCAGGAGTTAGAATAGTAAATTATACCCCTACACCATCCAACACTTTCCCTACTGCTGCACCTTCCTGGAGTTAGAATAGTAAATATTACCCCTACACCATCCAACACTTTCCCTACTGCTGCACCTTCCTGGAGTTAGAATACTAAATATTACCCCTACACCATCCAACACTTTCCCTACTGCTGCACCTTCCTGGAGTTACAATAGTAAATATTACCCCTACACCATCCAACACTGTCACTACTGCTTCACCTTCCTGGAGTTACATTAGTAATAGGTTCGACTATTACATTGTTGGATTTATAACAGTGTTGATTTAAAATACCTTTTGTTTTTGGTGTATCTTATCTTGGTTTGGCTGCTGCTGTGGTTTTGGCCTGCTGGCTGGAGGTTTGAGTTTTGGGTATAACAGATTTTTTCCACAAAGTTGTAAACAATTGTCTGTGAAAATGAAAAAAAAAAAATCAAATTTGACAAGGTTGGTGAAAAAAAGCAAAATGTGAAAAATTGTTTGTAATTCTAACATTTTATTTCAGTGAAACTACATAACATATCATACTTTCCATGGTGCTGCACCACACTTGAGTTAGAAAAAAAATTAGGATTGGTACCCCTAAACATACTAAAATTACAATAATGATGGACCATTAAGAACTTAGAGTAGTAATGGATACCCCCACACCATCCCTCACTTTCTCTACTGCTGCACCTTCCTGGAGTTAGAATAGTAATTGTTACACCTACATCATCCCACACTTACTCTAATGCTGCACTTAAGTGTAGTAACCTTAGTAATTGTTACCAATGCACCATTACACACTTTCCTTTATGATGCACCTTAAATGTGTAAAAATTTTTATTTATCTCTACACCATTCTACACTTTTGCTAATGCTCAAAAATTATTTTTTCACAAAAAAAATTATACTAAATAATTTACCTTCACAATAACAAAGGTGAGTCGAGTACGTTGAGGTGAAGATAAATTAGGCAAACGATATGTTGCTTTTCATTGAAAAACAAATTTCTGTTTTAGGAATAAAAAAAAGATGCTTTTAGTTGGTATATATTAAAGTTACTTCAGAGAAAAAAAAATGGTTAGAGTACATTTTATAAAATATTTAAATTATTTTTACATCACTGCTTGGATGGAAATAAAACATGATTTAGGACAAAACAAGGTGTTAAAATAAAATAGTGACTTACTAGTAGTTGGAAAGATAGAATGCTTCTCCAAAGGATTGCAATGTTCTCTCAGTCGAGGTCACAGTATAGGTGTCAGAGGGTCAGGTTTTTACGTCTGGTCTCTCTGCTAGTTGATAATCAACTGATTGCAAAATGGTGTCTTGCTGGTATTTATAAGTTTTAGTCAGTGTCACTATAAATTTTTTTTAAAACAGCGTTCGTTGTGTTTTTTAGTATACTTTTATTTGCTGTGGAAAATGATATTTTAAAAAAGCATTAAAAGATGTGTTTTTTTCATTCATTTGCTCCGTTTTGGCATCCATTTTGGAACATGTCTTTTGCTATTGTTTTCATGGAAAGTGTTGTAGGACAAGTTTTAGAAGTGAGATGGTTAAAATGGCGACTATGTGTATGTGTCTTCTGTTTTAATCCATTTACTTATTTGCTGATATAATCATTATTTAAATGCATATGTACTGTTGTTTAATTATTCGTTATTTGTGTAAAACTTTTATATTTGTTAAAACGGATTTTTTGGGAAAATAGGAGTATTGATTTTAATACTCGAGTATTAATTTTAATACTCACGCATTAATTTGGTAATGCATTTCAGTTAATTTACGTTCAGTTTTTCTCCACATTTTAATACACTTCCCCACCCTAAAACCCCTAATTTCCCTGCATCCCGTGCCAGATTTTATTGTACTTTTTATTAAAAAATAAATTTTTTTGCGTTGTAATGGTATGCGTTGTAATGGTTTTCGTTGTAAAAGCACTTTTAAGTATTTTACTTAGTTTTGCGTTGTAACAGTATTCGTTGTAAAATATTGCGTTGTAAAAGTGTTAGCGTTGTAAAAAATGCGTTGTAAAGGTATGCGTTGTAATAGCATGCGTTGTAACGTCATACATCCAAAAAAAACACATCCATAGATTCCTCTGGGCTGAACCTATTTAACCATTGAAAAGTGATACCTTTACTTGTGTATGTTGGATTTTTGTTGCTTTGGTCTTGTTTTATTCAGATAAATATTGGCTATTTTCTAAACTGTTGTGCACCCCTTTTGCAGTGTTCTCACTGCATTACTGTGTGTGTGTGTGTACACAAATGCTTAACACATTGCCTCTAGGTTAAGCCTGACTGCTCGTGCTACGCTACCCAGGTGGTGAGCTGGGATTATCTAAGCTGTGTGACTACCTTACCCTTACAAGAGTGAGGGTCCATACTTGACAGAGTGCAAACCACTGCCAAATAAAGACCTCATTTCTAACAATGAGGAAATTATGAATAATTAGATCAATGGATTTGGGCAGGGCCCTACTACGTACCATCCGATTCTTAGGGCAGAGTCATAAGGCACACCGATGTTTGATAGATGGTGCCATTAAAGATTTAAATGACTGGCTGAATTGTCGGAAGATGGTGCTATTTGTGAATTTCTTTCTTTTTTGTTTTAGAAAAGACATTTGTACACAAGTATTCACCAGCTTTACATCAGTATCTTGCTGACACATGACTGCAGATACAAAGTCATTGGCTTCAAAAGTCAACTAGTTGGTTGCTAACAGGATATGCCTGAAGAAACTAGCTTGTAAACATATTCACAAGCTGGGTAGTTGCCATTTATAGCATTCTCTAAGATCCAATCACCTGAGCCCCACAATTCCCAACAGGTACAGAATTTGGACGGGAGGGAGCCCTTTGAAAAGAAACAATCACTTAAGAAGTGCAAGTAGGCACAAATGAAGTCCCTATAAGAGTGATAGCACAGTTGCCAACAAAGGCCATTTCTGGGGCTGGCACTCACTTGCAGCTAAATTTATTTACAGATTTTAAACTGCAAGCAAACCTGCTGTTTGCATATATAATGTGGCAACTTAAGTAGACAGGTCAGTAGATGGTGCAAGCATGCCGAGATTTATTTTTCTTTGAAGCACAGCTATTAATACTTAGCAAAAGGTGCTCTGTTTTACAACTGGCCAAAATGGAACAAGCAGTCAAACGACCATGTATTACATTTTGGGCCAAGGCCTCACATTAACATCTGACAAGCATAAGGTCATTCAGGCCAATGGAAGATGATCTCTACAAAAATGAAAAACTGAGCTGTTCAAGAACCAGAACTGGTGAGTCTTGCTGAGGGCTAGGCAAACCTTTACCTTGTCTTCCAAGTATTACTTAACAACCACTCCACAGGACCAGTGTTTGTAGAGGGTTCCTAAATGAGTGAACTCCTTGATAGCAGAACCAGTCAGACAACTTTGGAAAGTGAAGCTGTGTCTCCATGGCGTTAAAAACCTCATCAGACATGCAGCAGGGTATCCTATCTTGTGTCCACTTAAGTCAATAAGTTTACACACTTCTAGTAAGGCTAGAAGGGCTGTGGTTTGAGTGTCAGATCATCTTTGGGTAGTTTCTCCTAGGGAAAAATCTTATTAGGTTAGCATGGTGAGAACTGATCTGGGTGAGCACCCGAGACACTAACTAGAGAATCCCATAATGCACTGACATTCCTGGTCTAGCATAGGAGAAACAAGCAATGGTGTGGACTCTCCAGTGTCTACCTTGAGGTATTTGCAAGCTGGAGGTGTGGGGCCAGGGCCCAGTGATACACCAAAGGAGGAACCCTGCAATGGCCTAATGCATTTTGAACGAGAACTTGACACCTGCTCCTTGGAAGTGCTGGTCTCAAAGGACAGTCTCCCATATCAGGAACAATCCTCTGGGAGGGATGCAGCATATCAGGAATTTCGGTGCATGGAGATGTGTGCCGCGTGCCCTACTCCAGACATCACCTTCTGGTCTGACTGGCCTCGGTAGTGTCCCCAGACAATCAACCTTGAGACATGAGACCCCCTTTGCATAACATATGAAGGCCGTTGCCTCATTAGCCATAATTTGAAACTCAGTTGCCCAACTCAGTTTGTGAACCAATTGACAGAGGAACTGCCTTTTCACTTCTTTAGCGATGGTGAAAACTGTTCCTTGCCAAAGATCATTTGTCAGGAGAACACCGTAGGAGCGACATCTGAAGACACATTTGGAGCTGTCACTTTTAGTGTCATGTGATCATGTGCAGTAGGACCCTTCGGGTGCTCATCAGACTCCTTACGAAGTTAATCAGTTTGGAGGGATCTGGGTGTGTCTGGGTGTGGTCAATAACGTTTTTGATGTAGTGAGTTCAGTTAACGGCTGCATGCCAAAGAATAAAGACGTGTTACAGAGCTCCGTGTGTGGCATGGTCATTTGCGTGCTCCAGAGCTGGGGAGGATATAGCAGTTGGCGATGAGTAGGGGGATACGTGCCCAGAAGAAACAAGACTGCTTTCCCTGAGAGATTGCCAAGGTCCAGCAAACTGCTTGTGCATGCCACGTACAACCCAAGAAGTAGTCTATGGTAAGCTTATGTGGAATCAAAGCGCCACTCTAGTTTTTACAAGGCCCTTGAAGAAGGTGATAGACCCTACCGAGGAGCACAATCAAAAAGCACGCCAGAAGCCTACATGGTAAGGATGAAAGAATTGATACTGCACCACGGTGTAACACAGAGCCATCATCCATACAAAGCAGAAGACATTGACCGCCAGGTGCAAGACAGCACTAAATGTAGATACGACCAGGTGCACAGAAATACTAAAGGCAGTGAAAAACAGGTACAGAGATTACAAGTGCACTTATCCACACAAACAAAGGAAGTGCCACCCGACCTTGGATTGAGCCTGGTCAGAGGCCGGTGTGTCCAAAGTAGTCAGTGGCATCCAATATGAATAGTAAAATACTTCAATGACTGCAGAGAGGAGCATCAAATATGGCACAGCTGCCTTCCTGCAACCACCACTTTTCTACGGTACCACCAAATAGCAGAATATTGGTGCCAGATGGGCTGTATGCATCAAATTGTTCAATGACTTCATAGGTGCTTTAGAAGAAGTGATGACAAAAATATCATCAAATACTTAAAGAAACTTGCAGGTGTTAGAGTGAAAGAAGTGATAAAGGAAATATCACCAGCTAATGAAGTCTCATACCGTCAAATCAAAGAAATGTTGGAAGCCAAGTTCAATTCAATGCTAACCGTTGACTATGAAAGGTACTTTGTCTACCAGGCAAGACAGCAAGCTGGTAGAACGAGTTTGTCAAGAGACCTGATACCCTCATCAAGCACTGCAAGTTCAGTGATTTCAATAAAGAAGAAGCCATTCATCTCACAGTCATCGATGGTTGCCTCTCCGATTCATTCAGAGGGCACATCCTGAGATAGTCACTCAGTTTAGAAAAGTTACTTATGGCTGAAAGACCTGAGGAACGTGCAGATCGACAGGCTGCTGATATGGAAGCAGGAGCAGCCTAGAATTAATCAGTGTTGCCCATGAAAAGCCAGCAGAAACTAGGGGTGGGCGGCAGGCTCCACTCTGCCGGCAGAGTTAGGGGAGTTTTGCCACTCAGTGCTCCATTTGGAGCGCAGAGTTTGGCATAAACTCTGCTGATTGCCTGTGGAGTGGAGTTCACCGGCACACTCAGTCTCACAGCCCTACGATCCTATTTGGGGTCAGCAAGGTTTCATGTTCTATGAAGATCTAGAGTGCTAATTTACTTATCTGGATGTGCCAGCACTATTGCATACACATACACAATAAGATTTAAATTCTGAGCATGGCCAATATAGAAATACTGCTGTTATACACCTGTGCAGAGAAATATCTGACCTCTGAGCATGCCCATTACTCAGATACTGATTTGTACACATGTGCAGTGCCGAGCAACAGCTTCCTAACTCACAAAAGTGCATGATGCCATGTAAAAGTAGAGCTCATCTGCTGCCTACATGCTGATGTCACAGATGAGGTATGTGTTTCCTGTAGCAGGGGTGGGCCCTCTGAGAGGAGTGGTAGTTGTGAAGAGTATGCCCTCCAGCCAAGAAGTGCGGTGGAGTTCTGGGACATACACACTGTGGCCATAGTTCATACCTTAGCCATTCTGAGGTCCAGCAGACAGAGAAAACCTATTGCTCCACACTGGAAGTGCCACTGCAAGCCAAGGTGAGAGGGGGATCCTGGGAAGAATGGTAAAACCCTGAGTGGGCAGCAGGTCCCAGGTGGGGATCTGCCTCCTGCTACTTCTAAGCAGGCTAAGGATGAGTGAGTGCAATCTATGCACAAGTCACCCACAGTCAAAGCTGTCCTCCTACAATCACATGTGGGGGAAGGCCAAGGGAGAAGGCTGGCCAAGCAATGCTGCCTGCTACTCCGGGTCTGGGACAGCCTTTCTCAGCACCACAGCCATGGCACTGCTACAGCCACAGTTACTAGAGCCTAGCCTCTTCCAGTATTTATACAGCCACCGAGCCCTACCTGTGCCAGCCTGTCTGATTCAGGATCTACGCCGTGGTTGTGCAGTTGTTCGCTATACAGAAAGTGCCTTGTGTTGCCAATGCAGTGAAGGCAAATGTAGCTTCTAAAGTTAGAGGAACATCCGGACTCAGAGCTCTGCCCACTCGCGAAACTCCTCGTAATCTCGCAGAGTTTTTCGGTAACTCCGTGGAATTCTGTGGAGTGAAAGTCCACTAGTTCCATCCAGACCTAGCAGAAATACAAAGTTGAGACCTGTAAAACGATGTCTCAGAAGAAAAAGAAATTGTGTTTCCAATGTGGATTCTCACATCCACATGAACGTAAATGTCCCACCATTGGACAGATATCCAAAGGCTGTGGGAAAGAAAACCACTTCATAACAGTCTGCAAAGCAAAAGAGAAACTAAGTGCGTCACGACAAGAAGCGAAAATGGACGGCAGAAAGTTCCAGAAGCATTCTAGCCACGCCCACAATGCCAAATGGCAACATCAATTGGGGGAAGTTGAGACTTAACAAAGGGGATCATCATAAAATTCATCTACCAAAGGCTCTTTAATGTCATGGCAACAGTGAAAAAGATGGATGTGAAATAGTGATGTTGAATGCAGAACGGCATGCTCATGTAGGTTTGGCTGCTTGCAGAAAAGACCACAATTCAAAGAGGGATTGCCACGTGAGCAACCAAATTTATTTGGATGTTGCCCCAAGATCAGGCTAAAGGAGAATGGCTTCCCAACAACTTTTATTTTAGACAGAAATGAATCAATCAATATCATGCTGGCACAAAAATACAATTAACTGTTTTGGATACCACCTCTAACGCTATTGAAAACAAAGGTGGACACATGGGTTGCTTCTACGGCATTGCATAGTTAAGGGTCATTCGTAGCGACCATGAGGCATAAGGAATAGACAGTACATGCACCAATTCATGTCCTACCAGGTACTTTGTCGAGTGCATGTCTACTTAGTTCCAGCTGTGCTGCTGACATGCGACTGATATCCATCAACTTCAACCTCAATGCATATCCTGAAATATTAAGACAATTCCCGTAGTTGTTTCATGGATTATGGAATCTCAAGACAATGAAAGAGCTAACTTCTCATTAATGAGAACATTCGTCTTGTTGCTCAGCGACACAGTTGGATTGCTTTTCATTTACAGGAGGATATTGCAAAAGAAATGGAAACATTATTAAAGCATGACATCATTGAGCTCTCTATTGGTCCGACACCATGGATTTCGCCCATAGTGCGAGTGCCAAAACGGGCAGTGGAGGTGAAGTGCGCTTTTGTGTTGATGTGCACAAGGCCAACAAAGCAATCGAGAGAGAAAGACATCCAAGTCCACACATAGCGAACATGATTGCACAGCTAAATGCCGCCAAAGTCTTCCTCTGTCTTGATTTGAAGAAATGATACTATCAACTAGAGCTGGAAGAAAACTGTAGGTACATTACTACTTTTTCAACTCATGTTGGTTTGTTCAGATACAAAAGACTCATCTTTGGTGTGTCATTGGCTGCAGGAATCATTCAGTATGCCATTCTCAAAGCAATTCAACCTGTAACACATGGTTTTAACTACAGTGATGATATATTAGCGATTAGAGCCACGCAAAAGCAGAATGGCAAAGTTCTTACACAAGTATGCTGTCTGCTCGATGATGCAGGCCTCACTTTAAATCCAGAAAAGTGTGAGCTTCACAAAACCAAACTCAAATTCTTTGGGCATATTTTCTCAGAAGGGGAAATGACTCCTGACCCTGAAATAGTAAAAGTATTATCATCCACTTATCCCCGCAAGATGTAACCATGCTGCGATTCTTATTATGCATGGACAGCTATTGCTCGAGATTTGTGACTGTGCCACAGTGAGTGCCCCATTAACAGATTTAACAAAGAAGAATATTCCATTTCAGAGGTCCTGTGAATACAACTGAAGTTTCAAAAAAGTCAAACACACAATTGAAAATGCAACTGAAATGGCTTATTTTGATCCAAAGATACATACTGAGATCATAGCAGACACAAGCCCGGTGCAGTTGGGCGCGATCCTTGCTCAACACAATGGACATCCAAACGCCCATAGACACATTGTGGCCCATTCTAGCCAAAGTCTATCTCAGACTGAACGTGCCTATTCTCAGCCAGGAAAAGAGAGCCTGGCTGTAGTTTGGCTTGGGAACATTTACGAGGGGTTCTGTAAGGAAAGCATTTCACCCTTGTCACTGACCATCAGGCGCCACTCACCATTTTCAGATATCCAAAAGCTATGATGCCCCCTCACATGGTGAGGTGGGGATTGTGATTGCAAGAATATGATCAGACTATTGTGCATAGGCTGGGAAAGGATCAAAACCCCCAGACTACTTCTCACAAGTACAGTTACAGTGTCACGGTGCAATATCTAAAGCGGTTGAAGAGTATATCAATTTCAAAATAAATTCCAGGAACCCCTGCAGCTCTATCCATTGAGCAGATCATTGCTGCAACCAATATCAACAGGGACATGCTCACAATCAAGGACATCATTGCAACGCATCATGGAGAAAAGATAATTGACCTCTCACAGATGACGTTGAATATCAAAAATTCAGAAATATGTGCAGGAAGAACTTTCTGTCACTCAAGAAAGTATTGTACTAAGAGTTTAGAGAATTGTCATACCAGAGAGCTTGAGGCAACAAGTCATTGAACTGGCACACAAAGTATATCGTATCATTGCAGCTACAAAGAGAGCCCTCAGAGACCGAGTTTGGTTTCCTCACCTTGATGAATGAGTTGAGAAGGAACTGAAAGCATGTCACCAGTGTAACTGCTTATCTCCCAATACAACACAGCACTTGCTAAACATGTTTGACCTTCCTAAACAAGTGTGGGAGAAAATTGCAGTTGATTTTTTCGGAACCATGAACAATGGACATCATCTCATAGTAGTTATTGAAGAGTACTCACGTTTACCTTAGTGGAAGATTTATAATTGATAACCCATGACAAAGTCATTGAGAGGATGGATGATATTTCCGCAGCGTGGAGTGTTCCCTCCATTCTTAAATCTGACAATGGTCCACCCTTCAATAGCAGAGAGTTTAAGGACTTTCTTAGTCGACTGAATGTAAAGTATCAGAAAAGCACACCTCTCTGGCCACAGGCAAATCGCGTTGTTGAACCATTTCTGGGAACCCTGAAGAAATTGATTCAGCGCACGGTGCTCACAAGAATCGATCTCAGATCAGCCATATGTTCAGACCTTCATGCCTATCAGTCAACTCCTTCTTCTACAACAGGTGAAAGCCCTGCCATCTTTCTGTTTGGGAGAGCCATTGGCACAAAGCTACCACGATGGACCACGAGTCAAGTGATAGACATTGATGACATTCGTGTCATGGACACTCCTCACAAAAGCAAGATAAGTACCTATGCAGATGAGTGCAGATGCGCTCGGGAGAAGTACTGCTTCTGGTGGCCAGTGTACTTCCACTGCAGGCTCCTGCAGTACAGGTGGTCTTTGTTTATTTCCTTTTTGACATGCGTATCGAGCATATGGCTCTGCAGTCCCTCTCCTTCACCCCCTGTTCCCAGAGAGGGCTGTTTGCATCCACTCAAAGCTTCTCACCCTGGCATTTATCAGGGGGCAATTACGGCATCAGCTGGACAGCTTCAAAAAAGGTCACATTCCAAAAATACTGTACATTTTTTGGGACTGAGGTAATGGGAAGTGATATAGTTGAAATTGGACAGGGTGTACATACTAAATTCGGTTTTGATAAAAACTGTGCCCTTATGTTGTTTGTGTAGCGTACTCATTTTGAGATACAAATCTCGCCATACTTTCTAGGTGCTTTATTTACACCCAGTAAAACTAAGAACCTTTGAAGCTGTGAATTTGTTTTTTTGCTCCCAGCAGTCAGGTATGTGCTCCCATCCCAAGATTAAAGCGACTGTAAAATGTGAACATTCCTTAGCCCTCTGCTTCACTGGAAACGTTGTAGGGCTCTCCCGGGTCAGTTATCACCTCTAGGAGAAATGTTTTTTTTTTATATGCAACGGTCCTTCTTAATTACAGACTACATAGCGTTTCTAATCTCAAGGAAAAGTTAACTCTAGCAGTTTAATACGAAGAAGCTGATATCGCTATCTCTGTCAATAGACAGCCACCGAGTAAAATGCTTTTTGACTACACACGGTAAGCCTCTTATTTTATTATTCTATTAAAGCAAGTGAAACATAAACATCCTATTTATATATTTTAAACTTCTTGCTATAGCATTGCAGACCCTGAAAAGTTATTGGACGCTGTGTTTCACAGCAGCGCAACTGCTGTGCAACATGTAAAAAAAATCTTACAAAGCCAATAGATTTCCCATAGTCATAACATATTTGGTTTGCCAGTGCTTGTTTTTTTTAATGTAGGGACTGCCAGGCTTTTCCTAATGCTCCCGAACAAGGTCAAATGTACATTGGAATGTCCACTTGAAATAGGAGGGTGGTTTGAAGTGCTTAGACTGACTGCCTAATGTTCCTCAGGCGATCAGTTTAAGGTTTCCACCTGCAGAGCCAGTGGGGGCTGCGCCAGTAGAAACATGATGGTTAGCCCTGACTCCAAGTACAGCCGGTGACCCAGGACCTCCACCACTTTGTGATGGAGTACCCTGTCTGTCAAGCGCTAAATAGCCCCTTTAGTTGACATAAATTACTGCAAAGGACAATGTAGGCTCCAAATTTAAGATTAGCTCTTACAAAAAACACATTCTTTTTGGTCTCTAGTTTTACTCCTATTTAGGTAATGCTGTTTTCATATTTATTATTTTCACCTATATCCATACAATGGCTCAGATTTAACTCAGCTGGCCTTAAAGTGGCCCAGGGTCTGCCCAACAGTACATCAAACAACGTTAGGAATATCACTGGAGCCATGTCTGAGACAATGGGTTGTGTATCATTTCCCCTGTTACCATGAACTACTTTCACAGTCATTAGGTCTCGCCTAGACAGCGCATGCGCTGTCGCAAGACCTATAGTAAACACAAATATGGAAGGTAATTTCTCATGTCGCGTGCCATTGGTTGATTATGGCACAGATCTACTTATCTTGCTTATGGTTGGCTTTTGATCCCATATGTCACTTCCGTTTTGCCTCCGTTTTGCAGGAAGCAGCACCAACCAACTACAGTTTAGCTCCGTTGCTGGCTGTTATCTATTCATTTAGGGACTACTTGTTTAACCTCTGGTCCCTGCTTGTTCTAAACAGCTGTTCTTGCTCCCTCTCGGGCTGCAGCTGCCCCCTACTTTCTTCTGCTTGATGGGCTCTTTTCTTCGTAGAGCCTGCATGGCGCTGCTGATTCCCCTCCCCTTGTTTTTTTTATTTACAAGCACTACACTTTGAAACTTTATTATCTAAGCGGAAAGGAAAGGAAGCTTCTCAGTGTAATAAATATTGTAGCGACGAGGTATACGAATATGGTCAAAAATGTAATTTATTTCCTCGAATGTACAACCCAGATGTGATCTCACTGCCAGAGCTGCCGACTTTGCTGTCAGTAAACTAGGTTCGAGCCCCTATCTCTCCGTGCCAACCAAAAAATGAACGCGCCCTTCTGCAATGGAACACTCTCTGATGAGGTACACGAATATGGTCCCAAATGTACTTTAATTCCTCGAGTGCACAATAGGAGTAACACGATCCTGCCAGTCAGTAACTGCTACAGGACAGGAACACAGATACATACAAATAATAACACTCACCGAGCCCATAACGCCAGCGCGCATTAAAGAACACACCCCAACACGAGCCCACAGCAGATGTTTAGAATTAAGCACGAGTGCTAAGTGACATGTTAGCATTTTATATGGTTTTCTTTTTTCCTACTAGTCTTGTTTGGGGTAATTATCTTTATTTCGGATTAAAAAACAAAAACGTAAACACAATGTTTATCTACAATATCAATGATATTGGCGCCACGTGCTGCTCACGGCCGCTTTAGTGGGCCACATCAAAAGCCCAGAAAGACGGACTGCTGGGAACCTGAAGAGAACTGAGGGATCGTTAGTATAGGGTATGCGAGGCCCGTAAAGATCTGAGGGGACCAGAGAGATGGGCAAGACGTGCAGAAGAGAAAGGTAGAGTGCAGCCCCTCGCCAAAGCCTAGAGAAACTGAGAGAAACAGCACACGCTCAAAGAACTCGAGGGAGGGCCAGAAACTGCACTCCTGGATCTGTGGGCATACAGACGCACTACCTATCACATTTCAGCAAAACATCGCTGAGTACAAGCGGCAACATCACTGTGTATCATACACCACAAACAGCACTACTTATCAGACAACAGGCAACGGACTGTTCTTTACTCTTTCATTGACATTATCAAAGAGCAGCCTATCACAGAGCGTAAACAGCACTACACATTATACTATTAGATATCACATATAGTTCACTCTAACGGTATGGTGCACAATTCAACATAACACGAGCAGTAATAGTATTGTGCATCACACAGCTCAAACAGCACTGTCCAACACAACACCGAAATCACAGCCCGACGCAGGACACACTGCACCGTGCATCACTCTGCGAAGAGCAGAGTGCACCCACCGCACAATGCACAGACAGAACTGAACATCATACAGCGCAGGCTTAGATCACACCATCCATCACAGGCACCACGGTGCACTGGATGACACAAGCAACAAAGTGTGTCACACCATAAGTGAAGTGGCACACGCACCACTCAGCACCATCCACCACAAATCACCAACAAAACCGTGCATTCCCAGTACAAACAACATAGCACATGTCAGAGCATCAGCAGTACCCCCCGTGAAACATTCCAGACAACGGCACCACGAAGTGCAAGGAGCACGGGGTGTCCCAGAACACAAATAGCAGTGTGAATCCTACAACCGTGCCAGTCACACTGTACAAGGAACACTGTGCTCATCACTTACAAGCAGAACTGTCTAGCACACACAACACGAAGCATCACACAATTCAAACCACTGTGCATTTAATTACACAGGACATCACAGAGCACAGACAGCATTATGCATCACACTACACAAGTCACATGGAGAACCACAATGCATCACGTTATTCATCACAAGCAGCGTAGGCATCGGCCAGAACAAGCAATATTACGATTAGAGGTATGTGCTTGCTGCGGGTAACGAAAGAACAAAAAGTAGACAAAGGGCACTCTAAATCAAAACAGCAGCCTGCTGGTGAGTGGCAGAGAAGGAGAAACCAGTTGCCAGCTGGGAGCGCATGCATACCTGGGTAAATAGGTTGCCGCGTGGCTACAGGAAAGGGGAGAACACCAGCTGCTAACATTCTGGGTCTCAGTTGTAAAAGGTAGACACAGACCCTGACTCGGAACTTGCTGGAGCTGCATGATTAGGGTGCCAGGAAAACAAGAGCAGGCAACCTGCTGCATGAATGACAGGAGGGCGAAGCAAGCAGCCAGGATGCAGGAGATGGGCAGCTGGGGTCGTAGTAAGCACTAGCCTTCTCGCAGGAGTTCCTGAGACCGTAACACGAGAGCAACCTGCACTGCAGATGGTTAGCTATGGTCGAGGTCAGCTGGCTTGCTAGAGGCAGACGGCTAGACTCATAATGATTTAGTAGGATGAGCAGGGTCAGACGGGGACAGAAACTAGGCCCTGGCACTAAAATAGGTGGCCCCTATTAGCAAATCAGATAGCTAAAAAACTGGCCCACATTTTCAAGTCGAGGCAGTTTGTAACCTGTAAAGATACGTTGTGTTGGTGATCTGAGCTTGTTACAGGCAATGTTAATGGTAATGTCGGGGAATCACCAGTAAAAGCCACCCGACCAGACCTTATAGCAGGCCCACAAACAGCCAGAAAAATGGCCCACACACAGAGCTGTCAGACCAGCCCTTCTGGCATTTCCAGATTGCCCTATAGAAAAGTCTGACCCTGGCATAGAGACAACCATGGTGGATAGGCAGAGGTTGGCGCAGATGGGCATCCAGGCACAGGCAACAGTTTCGAGAAGCTTGCAGCAGTTGAATAGCTGTGTTGTTGCTTTGCTATGATTTTTGCTCAGAGGGTTGCTACCACTAGTGTGTCCCTGTAGTCTGGTTGAAGCCAGAGCTTGTTGTGCTGCAGACCGGCACTGGAGGTGACAAGTGACATCAGGGAGTCTGTCTACACATGGCCGCAAGAGCAAGTAGATATTAGGAGAGGAAATCTCGGCATTAAAAGTGTCGAGAAGGCACCTGCTTGAAACCATACTGTACAGCAAATACTAGTGACCCCTGAGAGAGTTCAGAGGAGCAAAGCAAATGGTCTACTGGAGACAGACAGATAAGGCCATGTGCCTACATAACCCTTTGAAGTTTAGGCCAATATGTAGTGTACCCAATAGCATTCTGCTTGCCAGAGTTGGATACTTATGGCCTGGGGAGTAGAGGATGAAGGTCATGTGATGCAAAAGGCGCCATGTATTTTGGGGATCAAAAAAGGTTAACTTGCTTAGATGGAAGGAGACAGTGATGGGCAACTCTTGCACCTTAGGATCAGGAAACACTGGCCGCCGATAACTGATTTGTGGGTCAGAGGGTGACAAAAGTAGCAATGTGTTTGAAAATGAATATGGGCACAGTGCGACAAAGCAGCAGAGTCCAGCTGGTGAAAGGTGTTAGAAATTAGAAGTGGGTTGAAAACAGCTAACTTGTGTTTGGTTAGGAGAACAGTAACAAGCATTTGCAATGCAATAGAGTTTGAGCTATTGACATTGCAAATGACAAGGACTTTTTTTTTGTTTTCGTTTTCATAACATAAATAAAAGGCATTGTCATTTACAATGCCAATAGCTTAAACTCGCGTAAATGCAAGACCTATTGCACTGCAAATGCTTGTTTTAATTTTGTAAGCAGCATACTCGTCTCTATTTAGCGAAGATATGAACTGCTCTGCGATTATCAAAATTTCAAATGGTTAGTGTGTATAGAGCTGTATTCGCGGGTCTGTGTTCAGCATCCATTTTGACAGAGATTGAGAGCCCGCTAATAAATGTTGCTTGTTTTGCACCATCAATTCCCTACTATATCACGGGTGTTTTATATCTTTTTATGGGGAGATACGGGAGCTCTTTGGAACACAGAGCAAACTCACGGTGTCATTTTATTAGCTCACAAATCTCAGCCTCCTGCTGTACTGTCAGACGAAGAGAACACAGGAGGGTTATCTTAAAGCTGTCATTATTGTTTACTTGTCCTATATCCATCTTTCTAAATTGTAGACAAAGTAGTGGAATCAGAGCCCTTTAAAATGAAGCCCTTCAAAAATATGATACCCAACTTATCTTCAACTAACTTGTGTGGCTTTTTTTAATTTTACAACAGTGACATATTCTGGTAGAGGGAACTATTATTTGGAAATTGGGGAATTCTCCTGCTTCACATTTGCATTTAATGGAATCTCACAATTGGGAATCATCATTTTCTTGTTGAATTATTAACTTGAGGGGCAGGACATTCAAATCTCAACCTTGTGGAAATCTCATGCTATTGACGCTTGCTTTCAAGGAACCTAGATCTCGAGCGGATTAGTTGGATTTAAAGATTTTAATAATTTTGTGGCTTCTCTTGCTTCGAAACACGTTAGTATTTGCTCCCGTTTTTTCATTTTATTTTTATAGATACCTTGTTGTATTTCTATTTTTGATATGTTTGTTGTTCCTCATCTGTACCTTGAATAACGTTTCTCCAAAAGCATACACCTCGAACAAAAATATCATGCGAGATACTGGCAGGAAACAGGTCTGAAAAGAAACTGTTTTGAGAAAATGATTTGCACATTTCGTGCAGTGCAAAATTCGGAAAATATACAAGGTTATGCCGGCACGAGAAAACTATTAATGAGCCCTATTCTTTTCCCTATATCCTCAATAACCAACCCAGAGCTATCTCGGTCTGTCCAAACCTCATATCCATTTCTTAAACATTCTAGTTGTTACCCACCTTAGACCAATCAACTGGAATTGCCTCCCAGTTGGAGCTAAAATCAGCCTTTGTAGAGTACTTAAAACAATTCCTTACGGTAAAGTTCATCTTTCTAACTGGAGGACTTCACAACCACCACCAGCACTGCCGTGCATTCTGCACCGGGTCGGCCGCATAAAATACATCCTCATCGTTTTGAAATCGCTAGTCAGTTTCATGAAATATCGAGACAACTACGGAATTCTCTTGTAATGTCCATCTTTCTTCGTTAAAGTCGCTATAGCCGTTCACTGTGTTTATTTATTTGCTTTAGAGCTTATTTGTATAAAGACATTCTAAGTCCAGAGTTCACAAACCTTTCAAAAAAGTCGCAAACTATCCCTGCTGTGAATAATGACTGCAGGTGAACTACTCGGCTTTCATCCCCTGACACCTCCAGGCGTAGCCCCAACTCTCCTAGCTTCCACCACCTGCACTGTCTCCTTCCATCGCTGTTGTCCTTCCTTTCCACCACCCCCTGAATGACTGGATCGACTCCTTCAGTGCCCACTCACAGCATCGCCGGCTCGATCTCTGGTAGTGTGTAACTTTCAGGGTGCTGGGAGAGGTGCAAGCTCACAGCCTGACTCCTTGCTGCAGAATGCATTACCCATGAAGCAGGACGCTTTGCCCGAAACAAAGTTAGGACATTCCTTCCAATTTCACCAAAACAATGATTCTGGCTCAACCGAACTTTGTAGATGAAAGATTTTTTTTCACCCATCACCTGCAAGCGAGTAGATGTTTCAGTGATGGTTCAAGCAATTCCTTTAGAGCACCTTATTAATGGCCTTCCTGAATCAAGGGAGAATGGATTTGGTTTGTGCCTGTAATTTAATAATTTTGCATACAGGGTTCTTCCATTTTAACTTGGCTATAGGATGGTAGTGGTGATTCATCATTGAAATCCTTTCTTATATTCTGTCTTTTTCGGAAACATTGGACCAGGAAGAATGTACCCAGGAGCTGTAAATGAAATGCTAGAAGTGGGCTGCAGTACTCACTGGGCCACAGACTAAAGTGGGCATGTCTCAGGGCTGCCCTGCAGCCTGTAGTGAAGTTTTAAACTGCTATTTCGATATTTTGCCAGGCCTAAATCTTCCTTTGTAATACTTCTTGGTCACCACTAAGGTTTGCCGAAACCACCCCTATGGGCAGGGTGCATAGTGATGCAGAGGAAACGTGGGGTAGAGGAAACGTGGGGTAAACATATATTCACCACACGTAACCTAATCAATAACTGCTAGACATTTCACCTATGTAATTATGATTTTGCCCCTACCAATATCTGATCCTCCGATGAACCTTTTGAGGGTTGACAGGGATCTAACAATTGTTAAGACTGATTATACTTCCCATATGAGGACCTACAATAAAGGGAATATTCTAAACAAACTATAGATTATATATACAAATCGCGATAATCTTGCTCATCAATAAATGACAGACTCAGTTTTACTCTTCACTTAGCTTTATCTAGTTCCTTTGTAAGCAAATGTAATGGTCATACAAAGTCACAGTTTTGAAATATAAATCATCACACAAGGTAATTCACAAAAACATCCCATTTAGATGAGCATGGGTGAGTGGATAGAAAGAGAGACAAAAGAGCATTGTAAAAAATCAATGCAAACAGAATATCATACTAACCGAATGAAATTCTATAGCACAGCTTGCTAATAGTCTGAAGAGCTAACCCTCCGTCTGGAAGAGAAAGCAGGGGAAACCTCACAAAGATACGAGGAGCAAAGTTAAGGAGTCTGGATCAGTCAGCTTTAGTCAATAGAGCTTTTCAAAGAAACAGCTCTCAGCCCACTTGCCTGCCTAAGCCACACAGCGCACCGTCGCAGCCCAAAGAGAATTCTAACACAAATAATTATACTCTAAATGTTAAAGTCCAACTCTAAATTAGTAGCGAAATCCAAGCAATTCATAGTTCTCATTGGTTCAGGAGCATGGGGTGTTTGGTCACACCACTTCTGTCGCACCTCATTTTCAAAAGTTCTTTGTTATGAGCCAGGCAGTAATCTTCGTCCTTCAGCAGAGAAAACCATGATATCCCTCTTCCTTAACCCGCGCACAGTTTTAGACAAGTAGCAACATCTACTAGAACAGTTATCCATAAAACTAAACATTTCCCCGGACAGTAGGAAGTTCCATACGATAGGGCAACTGCGTAGCCGTAGACAAGAAAAGAATACAATAATCACAATGCAGGACGAAGACATTTCTCTGCAGCAGCCTACGTTAAAGAAGCAAACTAAGTCCCTAACAGTGGTTTTAGGCCTTCTCTGTGAAACCTGCAGTTTCTCTAGGAGAAATAAACAGATTTGGTTATTTGTTCACATGAAAGGCTCTATTTCATAAATTCATTTTAGTCTTCATATTGTTCTAATATTAACGCAAATATTTTCAATGATTACTCTATGTAGTTAATGTTTCTCGTATTAAACATCTTATTGCCAACGCGTTTCATTCACATTACACATGAAAAACAAGGCCTTTTTAACATTATTTGTCAGCTATCTCTCATGCAGAAGTCATTTGTGGCCTACAAGAACCATTTATCATTTTCCTGCACGTCTCTTGCTTCCCTTCCCAAATACCCAATGTTAATATTTTCTCTGTTACTTTCACAAGACTTGTTATTATTTTTACACAAACTGAGGTTTAATCCGATCAGGGTTTTTTTACGAAAATCCTGCTCCATCAATAGTATTTAAAAAGTAGAACGCATGGGTTTATGTTTTTAATGTCCTTGTAGTGCAAAACTCCTAAAGGCGTTTTTCACTTTATTTTTTTTTTTTTTATGTACAACGTTTTGTTTTTCACTTTTTAAAGGCTATCTCTCATATAGACTAACATTGGCTTACCTTATAACACTTAATCAGTGCTAACTTCATTTGGGAATCAAATTCAGAAATGGTGTTTTCAATCAAAAAATTCTCTTTAATGGTAAAGTTGGATTTTAAGTTACAATTTGGGAAATGCCTCTTTTAGAAAATTCGCATTTTTCTGGCCAAACCAAATATGTTTTTCTGACAGTATCCTGGGTCACATGACTGTGGATGGCTCTCCTGTTGTGGGTTGTGTATTCTTTCTAGACAAAGGAACAAAGAAGGCCTAGGTATGAGGAGTGGGTCTTCTTGACAGGATGGTTGGGGAGGAGCCATAGCCTGCCCTGATTGCACTCCTAAGACCCTGCCTGCAACACACAAAAACGAACATAACACCAGGCATACCATTGCATTTGTCACCCTATACAGTTTGGAGTCAAGACCAAGGGAAGGGGTAAACTGACCAGAACCAGTTTTGTAGTTAGGCAATGGAACTTCCCCCACACAAAGGCTGGCACCAGCTATAAAAATGTGACCTTAAAAAATTCCCTTAGGACTACTCCTGGACCTGTGGAAGATTCAGAAGAATGACTGCCCTGATTTCTGAAGAAGGAAGATGGGACCTGCTCTTTGTGCCAGCAGTGACTGTCTGTGATGACCACAAACGTGATGTTCCAGTGAGCCTGCACTTAGTGCCACCAGTAACAGCCCATGTTGACATTCAACGCAAATCTCCAGTGGCAAGTGACTGCTTGCGATACAGCCGCAACTGCCCATGACACCTGAACAGCTCCTCATGCTGACAATTACCTAATCACGGCCGTTGCCAACAGGAACTCTTTGCGTGGACTTGAGAAGATAACTCTTCTGTGGGACGAACCTGGCACCTGTATCTGACCCGCGCTTCATTGCGGTTGGTCTGAACTTGTGACTTTCCCCAGGTCCAGTGTGGCCAGATAACCGTGAATGAGTATCCATGAGCAAAATGACCCCCTCCCTCCCTTCAGAATGTGATTAGGGGCCCTGTGTCTTCCATAATTTACAGAAACATACTAGCCTTGGGCTGATTATACTTTTTAAACAACTGGGTGGCACTTACAGCAAACATGTTAAAATAAAGCTCTTTTCATGGAGCAAATATGGGCTGGCTGTGAATTTTTTAGAACGATTGATTGGATAAATTAGATTTTGATGTGACTATGTTCAATTCTTCCTAGTCTTTTCCACTATTGTCAAGGATAACGATCAGCCCAGGATCCCCCCTGACAACTGGCCCACAACACTGCCCACTTTAATGAAGCACAACGTAGGCCAGTGAAACAAAAGATGAACATGCGTTGCTGAAGGAGAGGGCCAGGTTGCAGTCTCCTCCATGACAGTGAGCTTGTATGCAGCCTGCTTGCCTGGAGGAGCACCGAGCCCATCCGTCTGTGCTTGCGGAGCCATCTGCAGTAGGAGGTATGGGCGTTTCTTTCTAAAAGTCGTAGCCCAGGGGTGCA
The DNA here is from genome assembly GCF_964204655.1 of Triturus cristatus. Taxonomy (NCBI): domain Eukaryota; kingdom Metazoa; phylum Chordata; class Amphibia; order Caudata; family Salamandridae; genus Triturus; species Triturus cristatus. The sequence goes on along the minus strand of NC_140584.1, from coordinate 388,651,511 downwards.
GCTACTGCACGGAGGGACAGGAACACAACCCACAGTTGGCTATGTAGTTCTTTGTAAGGTCTGGCATGATAACTTAACCTGCCGTCATACCTCATGGAAATAATATAACAAGCACTGGCAAAATCATTAGGTTTGAAATATAACTGAAAATATAAGCTTGGCCTATTGGCTTTGCCAATAGTTGTTAACTAATAAAAAATGCATCTGTGTTATGCTGTTGATTTTGTTTCAGCATGTTTAGATATTAGACATCAAAAATCAGTGACCAGCTGAAAGCACATACGTCTTCTGGTGCCTGTACCAGTCTTCTCTCTCTTACGTCACTTCCCCATTGGAGCAGTCAGGCACCACTGGAACAAAAGAAAAGGGAACTGCGTGGATTTCCACGTCGCAAAGAGTAAACGTTTAACATCTAACCATCACAAAGAAAAATAAATCAATTTAAGAAAACCAGACAAAAATACAACTGTCTTAAGTTAAAATCTTTGGTGTACAGTTGTCAGAAAAGTCAATGTCAACCTATATAATCATATATTAACCTATAGCAATCCTATTATAAACAGTGAAGATTTTAGAAAAGTTGCTACACAACACTGTCGTGAAGGACAGAGGGTCCAGTGAACGTTGTTGTCTTGCTCTTGTATGTTGTGATAGAAATAAGTCCCCTACAGTAGCAGCCATCTCCATTCGGTGAGCCTTCACGAGGTTGGATAGGCCAAGTGGGAGCGTGTTGCGGAGAAGATACGACAATGAAAAATTTCTGAGTAGGTGAAACCAGATGTGAGCGTCTGAGAGATTGTGTTTCTCCAGCACTGATGCTTTGTCCCAGAAGGCTCGTGGGTCTTCATAAAAATAACATCATCTGTCGTAGATGAGCAAATAACTCATTACTTGTTGGTGTGGGTCTCTATATATTCTGCCTACTCTGAACGTTATACAGAAGGCCTGCCTTTAAAAATATGGTGCAATGAAAATGCCCAGTGCAATTCAACTCGCCTAAACAATAAAAAACAAAAAAAACTGGTAAGATTGAGGACACTATTTAATTTGTACGGAGAATATCCTGTAATTAAGGGGTGACCAGGAGGTTTCATTTTACCGGGACACCACTTTGAGGACCCCAGGCTTAATGAATACAGCCCAATAGTTTCAGGAGTGTAACGCCAATCGGTTCAATTACTTCGAAGTTCGAACCAGGACAACATCTCCCAGAATTCTGAATGAAAGCTCAAGATTCCCAATGACGTGGAATTATTTGGTAAACCCACTGTGCTGACCTCTCTTCACACATTAATAGACCACATTTTGAGCACAAGATCTTATGAGGTTGCCTACCGTGATGTCGCCCAGCTTTGGATAATCACATGCCTTTCCTCCTTCCTAAAAAAAAAAAAAAAGCCTAATGCATATTTTATAATAGAGAACGTCTTTCAGTGCAGGCTGTTGGAGACTGAATCCCTGCGCAAAATATCGTGTGAATATACCAAGATGGAAAGGTGAACGCAGAAGCCCTTAGAGAGCTCATTAGCAGGAAGAATTCTCCACCTGATGCCTTCTGGTGTTCCAGCCTGGCCTCAGTTACGGATCCAACCGAGAACGGAAGAAACATATTCCAAACACGAGAAGCGAGTGAAACAAAAAGTGATCTGGACATGCTGAGCGGGAGAGACGCAATTACAGCAGCAGAAAAGAGATTGCGCAGTAACCGAACATATGCTGAGCATTGTTTGTCAACAGCGGCCATATGCCTTCATAGTTAGAGGGGACATGTCACGGAGCTCGTCGTTATCACGGAATATATTCAAACAATTGGGTTTTATTTTGTTTCGAATTCTTTCTTTATTTCTTAGGTTCTCGGAGCTCCAACGCCCCTTCAATTTGGCGGAAACCAAGTAAAGGTGGTGAGGTTTGCTGTCTCTATGTATTTATGAGGTGTCCGACACAGGAGCCTTGAAAAAGTCTATTGTGGCAAGCAACTTGAGGTTACTTTACTTCATCTATGAAAAAGAGAATTTGTGAGTGTTTGCATGGAATTCGTAACACAAATCTGTAGCTGTAACTATTATAAAAAATACCCTAATTTACTAAATGCCGAAATCTGTGAACTTCTTCGTGCATCGAGTACTAATATACAACAGCGACCCCTTATCAGGGGCTTCAGGGCGCAGCCCCCTTCCTCCTGCTGGGCCCCTGTGCATTTTTCAATTTAGTAGTGCTCGTGACCACTGCTGGTACACTGGGCAGCCCTCTCTGCCTGGCCTCTAGGCTCCTGGTTACAGGAGGAGGGGGATTAGATTAGATAATAATTTAGCACTGAAAAAAATGAAGAAGGAATTAAAAAAGCTGGTATGGGAATCGCTGATTGCATCTCTGCTTTTTGGCGAGTCATCAATGGTCCTTTTAAAAAGGATGACTGCGCCCCCAGCTTGGAGGTAACAATCAATGAGACTGAGTGGGTCCACCATTTTTCTAAGATTTATTCTAACCCCAGCCAGTTGTCTATGTGGCCAGACCACTCGTCTACTGAAGTTTCGACTTCTGACTTCAGTAATTTGTGCTTCTCCTTGGATGAAATCAACATGACATTAGCAGGAAGCAAGTGCTGTAAAGCTCCAGGCCTGGACAGCATCCCCATTGATATGTTTAAGGACAACGACCCCTTGTGGCATCCAATCTTAACTAGGGAAGTATGAGCTTGCTGCTGTTCCGGTCCCTTTAAAACCTGGTTGGAGGCTATAATTGTAACAATTTTTAAGAAAGGCATTCGTGCTGATCCCACCTGTTACTGCCCTATCTCACTTCTCAATTCCTTGGTGAAAGTGACAGGGAGAATCCTGCTGAGTTGCCTGGAGGATTGGGTTAAGACCAATAGCATACTTTTCGACCTTCAGTACAGCTTCTGAAAAGGCTTGCGGACTTCTGAGCAAGGGTTAAATCTTAATCTCTTTATTGGTAAATATACCATCATGAAGAAGGGCCACTTATTCTTATCGCTTGTTAATTTATTGAGCGATTTTGACTGATGACATCTCAAATGACATCACTGATGATATCATCCACGTGATAATCTGATGCACCTCCTCACAGTCTAAAATAACCTTTGATACACCCATTCTAAAATACAGCCATTCTCGAAACCATAGACACACCAATACCAGTTACTACATACCCACTCACTGATTCCTAGGTCTACACACACGTCCATTCCCATGGCCGATTTCAGCCCTGGGGACTCCATCCCCCAGGACATGGCCACATATTTTTTTATTAAAAAATATATATATATTTTTTAGGAGGGGGACTGCACAGCCCCCCTTCTGAGGCCACTATTGGCCCCAGGGACCCCATCCTCTGGGGCCGACCCTCATGTTGGGGACTGCAGGGGGAGCCCTAATCCCCCTGTGGTCCCAGACACATTGCTTTTGTGCAAGGGGAGCTGCTGACATGCAGCTCCCTTTGCCCAAAAGCAATTCTGCTTTGCTTCTTGGAAGCGAGAGCAGGTTTCCTGCACTCGCTTCCATGAAGGAAAGCAGTGTTTGCTATGGCAGGGCGGGAAACTCCCGCCCTGCCATAGCAAATGGCAATGTCCCGGGGGTGGGCACCACGGGACATTGCAGGACCCGGCCCTGGGGGGTGGCGGTCACCAGGGCCATCTAGAGCTCCAGGAGGAGGTCCGCACAGCCCCCCTCCCAACTAATTAAAGCCCCAGGGAGGGGGTGGTCCCCAGGGGTCCGCAACGGAACCCTTCATTTTAATCAACAGTTCCCCGGGAAGGTGGTGGTCCCCGGGGCAGTGTGGTGGGGGGGCTCAAGCATGTTTGTTTTGTTTTTGAAAGTAGCCCCGTGAGGTGGCGGTCCGCCGGGCTTGGGGGGGTTGTGTCTCCCCCCGCATATGATAAACTAAGCCCGGGGAGGGGGTGGTCCTTATTGTCCCCGGGACCAGGTTTACCCGGGGGCTCAAAGAAACGAAGCGCAGGAGACCACGCTTCGTTTTTTTTTTTTGGGCCCGGATTCACTCACCCAGCGCTAATTCAGCTGAAAATATTTTATATGTCCCGCAAAGCAAATCCGCCCACATCCGCCTCTCGGGGCTGCTGCGGAAACAGTGGGTGCCAGTCCCGTTTTTTGATTTGAAAGAAGCAAGCCTCACAGATTAGTCGGGCAAGAAAAGTTCGTACACAGCTCTCCACTTTCGTCAAAGCGTTTCAACCTAAATAGGTCTTCGTTACCGCCTCATTTGCATATTGTCCCAAATCGTGCATTCCAGATACCTCTTGTTACAATGTAAATGACACATAGATTTTGGCCAAGTCAGAATAAGAACATAGTAGATGAATACAATTTGTCATATAAAACTGCATTAAATTCACTTTAAAAAAAAAAAAAAAAAACAGTTAAAGGTTAGTCATGGTCAGTGAACATGAACCCAAAAAAGCCCTGACATTTTCCATTTATGGTATGAAACACACTATACATATCATACCTCATTCTACAACCCCCTTCCCCCCCATGCTCAATAGCCACTTTCCGCCGAATTTGGAAGTACTTATGTCACTGCCGAAAATGGGAAGTAATGGCAAAATTGTACAGCATCCCAATTATTGCAAACCGTTATTGTTCCACAGCTGAGGTAATCAGTCTTTAAAAGGGGCTGTACGTCATAGCTAGATGACTCAATGACTTCAAAGCGTTAACGGTCGAGTTATGGGCTTTTATGTCTCAACCTGCTGGAAGAAGTCTAATGGAGTCAAAAGGAAGAAAATACAAATAAAAATCCCTGAATTGTAAAAGGCCTTTCAATGAAAGCCCAAGTCTAAACTATGTTAGCCACAGTGACAGACATATCTGGTAACGCTGTGCTCAAGGCAAGGGAGTGCTTGCTCCCAAATCACCGACATCTTTAGTCACCTGAGTCAGTGCAGGAATTTTTTAGGAATTAATAATGCTGGACATGAATGTGTAAGTGTGTCTTTGCATTCTGCAACAGAGAAAGAAGTGGTTGGAAATGCAAATATTTAAAATATCGGGAAATAGAATGTTAATTCTTGACATAGTTTCCTGACCTACTAATGTTAATTTTAGGTATATGGTTAGTTATAGTTTCAGGATTCGGGGTTTAAGGTTGCTAGGATTAGAATTAGACTTGTGTTTAGGGTTATCATTATATTTACGCTTGAGGATGGAAAAGAAGCGCGAGGTTTATGTTTACTAATGTTTTTTTTCCTCATTCACATCAGAATAGACCTCTAAAATGTTTCTTTTGTTAAGTTTTCGCTTTTATTTCACAGATAGGACCCCGTCTGAGGGCTACATTGCTCATTCTTCTGTATACCTCAGCTGTCTGTCAGTCATGGAAGTGAAATTTTGTAACAGGAATAACGAGGTTTTCAACAAAAATTCTTTACCCATTGCAGTACGTCAAATTGTAACATACTGAAACAAATGGCCTCAACATAAACCGTATTCTTCAGCCAAAGGGAAAGTACAAATAGTTAAAAACCATTTTGTCTGGAACTGTATATCCAATCATAATGTGTGTTAAAGGTCGAAATATACGCTGGTGTCCACAGCCCTTAAAACTTTAAGAATGCTTAAAGAATCATTTTTGCTGACTTCAGTCGCATTTTTAATAATGTTTTTTTGCCATATGGCAGTGCTGCCTGGCATCTGTTTTTCCCCAGCCACTTGAGAGAAACATGCGAACTGCCCAAGATAAGTGTAAAACGGAAGCTTCTGCTGCATATTTTTTGTTCACAAGGATCCAGCGAACATTTCTTTATCATGTTTAACTTAAATAATTTATGAAAAATCTTGAATAATTAAAGTATGTACATATAGCAAACAATTTCAATTTCACTGGAAACCCTAAGCACAGGATTTGTTAAGTGGAACTGAGGATGTTCTTGTGTAACAGAGTAGAAGTTTGCGCTTCGTATATAGAAGAGACCAATGAACTATAAGAAAGTGTTTTATGATGTCGGATGGGCAGTCGAAGTGCACACTACTTGAATGAAAGAACTCCATGCGCTGGCAGGGTCTCTCCGGGACCCCATGAACAAGGCTGGGTGGTTAAGGTATTCCTACCCTGACCCCTTTTCTTTTTTTTTGGGAGTGTTGACAGCCAATCAGAGCTCTGTAGATTCTGTAGGAGCTCATCAATATTTGCGAATACTTTGCTGTAGTAGATGTGCAAGCCGCCACTGCATACAAGCCATACCACAAAGAACTGTTTCAATCATGCAACCCAAAGAGTGCTGAGGGACCCCATGCAAAGCGAAGCACTTCACCAGGGTTGGAAGGGCTACCATAGTAATATGTCAGAACATCCATGAAGCATTTTGGACCTGCCTAAATGGAACAAAAGTGCTAAATAATTGGCAACACAATAGAGAACTTTGCTACTTATAAAGCGCTCTGCCTCCCATAGCTCTGGATCTTGCTATATGAAACTACAAATACATAAATAAATACATATAAATATTATATTTTTGTGACTTACAAAATTCAACAAGGTACTTCGCTTCTTCTGGTTGTTTTTAAACATGTTCATTGACTGAGCCACCCTTCATTCTTCACCAAGCGGCCTGGGATCAATTCTTGCATTTACTAACTTGGCAAGGGGCAAATACAAATTCACTGCACTATGTTAACAGGAGCGTTTCTACTTTCTTAACCTTCAGTTTGATAACTCAGTGGCTCCAGAATCTCAATAGGATTGCCTCCCCGAGGGAAATCTAAACCAAAGTACTATACCTTAGTTGGAAATTCCCTAGAAATCACTCTGCCCCTTTTTGCTGGTGTGTGAAGTAATGATCAATGACTTAGATTAATCGCTGCACTAACAATTTCTACTGGAAAATATTCCTATATTTTGTCCAGTATCGTGTTCGTATGCTAAAACTGGGTGCCTATTACTAGGCTCACCAGAGTATTGATTGAGCTGTGCACTTTCCTTTTACATCACAGGCCACTCCTTAGAATGTAGGTCGAGAAAGGTCAGATCCATTTCAGAATTGCAAGATTACAGCTTAATATGTATTTGACTTCCATTTAAAAGAATTGCATTTAAATGTATTTTATGAGGATATCAAAAAGCCTGGCAAGTATACTGGCCTCCTGCACATTACTTCAATACAATTAGAAGAGAGCATGTGTACTTAGTGACGCTCCTCGAAGTCCCAATCAAGTTGGGTCTCCAGGAGTTCCAAAATTAATAATAATGAGCTCATTTAAGTGCAAGACAATGTTGTTAATCTCAAAAATTTAAAGAACATTTTTTCAATCCCATAAAATTGTTCCTGAAGTCATGAATGGTCCTCAAATCCAAGTTTTAAAAGATTTTAATTGCTCGTAGAAACTGGGTATAATCCCAATATTAATTCAATAATTCACTTGTGTAGGCCTGTTCTGTCAAGGAGAAATTATCCATTCTAATTCATTGTTTAGCATGTTGTTAGATAGGGACGCTGCACAATCGCACTTTAACTGTTGCTGCTAAATGTAAGTCTTGCACAAGTGCTCCTTAACTACTGCTGCTAGTTGTAAGATTCTGCACAGGTACACTTTATCTATTGCACCTTAATTATGTACTTTTGTATACATATTCTAAATTTGGGGGTTGGGTAGTAGTCCCTTTGAGTACGTTTTTACCATCCATTTGGAGTATTGGTTTTTGTGATTGGTGCGAAATATGAATCCATTTTAAAATGTTCCTTGATATTACTCGCAACAAAATGTATTATATAGGTTTTTGCTTTTTAAAGTGGAGACGTAGACCGATCGAATTGGTATAACTAAGTGCTCTTTCATTATTGCTGCTAGATGTAAGACACTGCACAAGTGCACCTTAAAATTTACCTTGATATTATTCTCAATACAATGTAGTATATGTCTGATAAATATGTGATTCCAGTTCGATCAAATTGGTATATTCAAGTTTGTCACAACCCAAAGTGTTTTTAATCTTGTTTGTAATGATTTTTATTAATCAACAAATAAAGCATTTTCTTCTTCACACAGAATAGGAGGAGCATTGCTATTATTTTAAAAAAGGACTACAAAAGAAATATTAAGGACCTCCAACTCCCTAATTGTGAAGCTTTACTCTTCTCTATTCTCTTCTATCTGAAATTTACCTTCTCAGGGGCCCTTATTTACTGCCCCCCTGGGCCTTCCAGTAAATGGTGCTCAGCTCTACCTGGCTCTAGGACTCAACACATTTTACAGGCAGCACATTTTACTTTGCTTGGTGACATCAAACTGCATCTTGAGGATCCCAAAAATAAACTAGCCTCAATCCTCATAGATGATTTGGGCTCACTCAGTCTTTCCCTTCTTAATTCTGCTTCCACCCATATTGTGGGACACCTCTTAGACCCCATCCATTCCAATCTCTCTACCCTTTTCGATGCTCCTCCGCTCCAACTTTGTTGGATGGATCATTATGCAGTTCCTTTTAGTATCACAGCACCTTTTTCTAACCTTACTCGACCTGCACTGCAACGTATAACCAGGCATTGGTCTAAACTGGATATGACTGAATTAAACAATCTACTTCTCAACAGATGTACTACCCATAATTCTCAACCTGACTCTGATCAAATTGCTGTGCATTAATGGCTCAGGGAGGCTACTGACTCAATTCTGCCCCTAACATCTAAAACATAATGCAGAATGAATCCTCCTGCCCCCTAGTTCACTGAAGCCCTCAGTTTGGAAAACAAAGCTGTAAAGCCTTTGAAAGGGGTTGGAGGAAGCACTATGCACTCAAGGCTAAGGCATAGTATGTAGCCGCTTTGACAAAATATCATGCCTCCTGCAAATCTGCCCAGGCATCCTAATATATGGAGAAGGTCACCAACTCCCAACACTGCCAGAAGACTCTGTTTAAAGTGGTGAATGAACTTTCGGCAGCTAGCACCTTTACACCGCCCCCCTATCTTTCTCAACAACACTGTGACGAGCTAGCCACCTTTTTCTTAAGTAAAGTAGAGTTAACCCACCGGCAATTAGAAGCAGATACTTCTAATCTAGCGAATCTATAAATCTCTGCTACCCAAGCGCATGGTCAACTGGACTTAAATTCCTTTGACTGTAAATCAGACGAAAAGTCAGAAACCCCCCTGAAAATCAGGGTCTGGCCCTGTTTGGATTTAACATTTTTGCACACTTTACTGGGTACCATCAAGTCTGGCTCCCCACTATATCCCCTTCCCTTTGTCAAAACTTAGACTTATTGACGATGCTGCCCTCACTGTAATTCTTGATCTCCTCAATTCTTCCCTGATCACGTCCTATGTAGCCCAGAACTGGAAGCATGCCTTGGTACTACCTCTGCTCAAGAAGGATGACCTTGACCCTGTCTGATGGTCAAATCTTCAGCCTATCTCTCTCCTCTCTGTCTTCTCTAAGATTCTGGAAAGGCATGTCAATACCCAACTTTCCTCTTTCGCCACTACTTTTAATTTGCTCTGCTGGTCTCAGTTTGGTTTTAGGGCAGTTCATAGTATCGAATCCGCCCTACTTGGGGTCACAGAACGTTTTAGGCATGAACTCGACTATGGTGGGATGGCTGCCCTTATCCTATGGGATTTGTTAGACCTGGCACCATTGGCTTGGGTCTCCCTTCCATTTTTTTTGCTGTTGCCTCCTATGTTTTTGCTATGTTTTTGCTGGTCTAGATGCTTTGGGCACTTTGCCACTGCTTTTCAGTGCCAAAGTGCAAGTGCTCCCTATTGTAAATTGTTGTCATGGATTTTTGACTCCATGATTGGCTCTTTGATTTACTTGTCAGACCCTAGTACAGTGCACCATGTGTGCCCAGGGCCTGTAAATCAAATGCTGCTGGTGGGCTTGCAGAACTGGTTGTGCCACCCACAGAAGCAGCTTGTAAAATGTGGCTCAGGCCTGCCATTGCAGAGCCTGTGTGCAGTCTGGGACTGCCATGTCGACTTGGCAAGTGAACACACTTGCCAGTCCCTAAGCCTTCCCTTTTCTACATGTTAGTCACCCCTAAGGTAGACCCAAGGTACACCTGTGGACAGGGCGCATTCTATGTGAAAGGTAGGAAATGCCCTGATGTGTGTTGCTTGTCCGGATAGTGAATTACAGCCAATTTCGTTTTTCACTATTGCAAGGCTACCTGTTCTCATAGGCCAGAATGGGCAGTTTGATGATAACATCTTATAATCCTAATTGACCCAGGGAAGTAGGTAGAAAAACGAGTTTAGTATGTCTGAACTCAGAATGTGAAAATACATCTTTTAGTGTAGGTTATTTTAATATTCTGTGTTTGAAAATACCACTTTTAGAAAGTAGGTATTTTCTTGCCTAACCACTCAGTATGCCTCCGCTAGGTTTGTGTATTGCATGTCTGGTTTGTGAGTGACAGGGAGCTAGAGAGGGCTTTGGCTCCGGCAGTCTGATGAGTCAGGGCTGGGTTGAATAGGACCTGGGTTGAATAGAGAGTAGAGGGAGGAGATTTCCTTTCACTTGCCTGAGCCTACATTGAATAGAGAGTAGGGGGAGGGGACTTCCTTTCGGCTACCTGGACCAGGTCTGATTTCAACAATGCTGTCTCAACCTCCTGCCAGGAAGCTGCACCAGGGAGGACATAACTGGTTTTAACTAGGTACAGACACTCTCTGCCTTCAGAGAATAAAGGATTTAGCAGTATAAATATTGGGGCCAAGACCCCAGAACTTTAGATCACTTCTGGGAATCAAGACAAACCTTTGCCAAGGAGAGAAACCAAGAAAGCTGAAGGAGGAGACTGCCCCGGTGCTGTTTTCTGTTTGGGGTTGGCCTGCACTAGCTACTTATTGCCAAGGAAAAGAGAACAGGAACTTTGTGTGTACTTTATCATCTTGAGGAAGATCTCCAAGGGCTTGAAGCTGAGCTTGCCTACTGTTCTGAAGTCTCAGGGATACTAAGACTTCAACCCCAGCTCCCCTGAATTATCTTGCTGGGAATTCTACCTGCAGAGTGGTGCCTGCTGCTGTTTTTGGGACCACTAGAGACTGTGTGTGGCTGGGACCTGCAAGCGCGATGCAATGAGGAATAAGAGTGCCGCCGCCGCAGCTGTTTGCCGATGCATTGCCGAAGAAGCGTGTCACATCGCCAGAGAAGTGTGTCACCGCCGCAGAGGTTGCCGTCGCAACACCAGAGAAGTGTGTAGCAGGGCTTGTCGCGGCTCAAGAATCCACCGAGTTCACCGCACTGCTGTTGGGCTTGAATGCATCCAAGTTGTTGCACCGCATCAAAGACGCCATCTTGTTGCATCGCATCGAGGCACCATCTTGTCGCATCGTACCGGGACGCAGTAAGAAACTGAGCATCCATTCCCCAACAGTAAGGAAGCGGCGCGTCAATTCCCCTCCGCAGCAGTAAGGAACCGATGCATCCACTCCCATGAGTGTAAGGAACGGTGCATCACCTTCCCTGCGACCCTTTTTGTTTGCTTTGCATAACGCATCTAAGGTTCTTTGAGAGTAAGGTGTCGCATTTACCATCTACATTGAACTAAGCTATTTCTACCATTTTAAAGTCATATTCTTGATATTTGTTAGACCTGTCAGCCCTTTGGGTGGTCCCTCCTCATCATTATTTATTTTGTCCCACTTTTGCCTCAAACCCTGTTAGTATTTTTTCCTTTTTGGGAACCACCAGACTTTTTAGTATTGATGCAGATTCAGGGAGCCATTTTATCTACCCCTGGAACTTCTGTCTGAGGGCCTGGAGCACAAAATGGTGGCCACCTGTGACATCATCAGAACCCACTGGAACCTACTAGAACCTTCTGCAACATTCTGGAACCCTGTGACAGTTGGAGGCGGTTTGGAATGTTGGGAAGCTAAGCCAGAGTTGACAGTTGGAGTTGGCAGTTGGCACCTGACTGGTGAAGAGAGAGCAGCAGAAACCTGAAGGAGGAAGGAGTGAGGCAGCAGGGGTGGAAACTTGTGCCTGGAGTGGGGTCCATAAACCCACCCTTGATACTAGTCCCTACTGACTGAGCCCAGCCTGGAGCCCTGTGTGGGAGAAAGCAAGAAAAACCATCTTAAGGACCTGGACAGCAGGAACAGGCCTTAGAAGTAAAGAAAAGCAAGAATCTGACCTGTTTATTGGTTTCCCTGGAGTCCGACGTCGAGAAGCCTGAGACCTGGAGCCCGAGGTGGAGAAGCGGCGCTGACTGGAAAGCAGACGTCGTACCCGGAGCCGCCAGAGGTCGAGAGAGGGCGCCGACGGAGGTCGTGGAGAGAACCAGAGGTCGAGGAGGAAGACACCTGAGGTCAAGTGAGCGGCGTCGACGGGGGAGTGAAGTCTGCCCTCCGGAGTCGCCGGAGACCGAGGTGAAGCGTGCCGGAGGTCGGGAGTGGAGATCGCACTCCGGAGTCGCCGGAACCTGAAGAGAATCGTGCCGGAGGTCGGGAGTGGAGGTCGCACTCCAGAGTCGCCGGAACCTGAAGAGAATCGTGCCGGAGGTCGGGAGTGGAGGTCGCACTCCGGAGCCGACGGAAGTCGACATCAAGCCAAGACAGCCCGACGTCATCGAACCGGAGGTCGACATCGAGCCGAGGCCGCCGACATCGAACCGGAACCGCCTACCGGCGTCGTCAAGAACTGACATTGCGCCGAGGCCGCCGACATCGAACCGGAGCTGCCTCACGGCGTCGACACGACTCCAGCGGCGTCGGAGCTTCATAAAAAGGGCAGTAAGTGGAATAGAGGGCGCCTAAGGCCCTGTGGAGCTCTAAGAGACCATCCTAGGGGATAAAGAGGTGTTAGGACCAGCCTGGAAGTGCCAGGGATGGACTGAGACTGATACAGTGACCTGTGTGAGGGGTTGTGTAGTTTGGGAGAGCCAGATTCCTAGATTACCCTTGATCTACCTCAGTTTTAGCCTCAGCCTTACCCAAGCTAGGTGAGACACCCTCAGGCCATCCACCTAACCACAAGCTGTGACTGGGCCAAATCAGCCCATAGTATTTTAAATGTGATCTGATTTTACAAATGTAATTGTTGGCTGATAATATTTATTGAGGGTACTGTATTTATTGTATTTATCTAAGTTATTCCTGTAATGTATTTATTGTCCTGAGCTAACTTATTCCTGCACAGTATTTATTCCCTCACAGTATTTATTTGACCTGATCCTATTTATTGCACCTGTAAAGTGTTATTATTTATTTGACCTGCACTTTCTAAGGAGAAGCTTGTGTACTGTGATTGTATTATTATTTATTTAATCAGTAACTAAGAGAAAAGAAGATAAACACAGAGATATTTTCATAATTTTTAAGGTGTAGTGTCGTTTTTGGAACGGATGCACGCATGGTTATTGTGTGGGTATAACGTATGCTTAACACGGTGCCTGACCCCTGACCACTCGAGCCAAGCTACCACTGTGTATGTCTGGGAAAAGACCCCATTACCACCAACCTCTTCAGGTGTGGGAGTGGGGGGTTTTTCTAACATAATTGGTGTTCAGCGGCGGGATAGAGCTGTGCCTACGTATACTCGACAATAACTGTGGGTAGTCCATAGGCCTACACCTGGAGTTTTCTCAAAGCGGCCTTCCTAACTGTGAGTTTTTGTTTTTCCAAATTTACTCTGGTGGTGGGAGGAGGTATTATATAAGGTACCCCCCTGCATTGCTTCTGTAAAAACCTGTCTTCTGTTCTGAGTGGGCAAAATGGAGTTTGTGCTAGAAGACCTGGAAACCTATACTGTGGCCCAACTCAGGGAGTTTTGTCAGCGGGAGGGGGTGTATTGTCCCCCAGGAGCAAAGAAGGGTGCACTCCAAACCAGCTTAAGGGCTTGGGGGGAAGCACGACGAGAAAGCAAGGCTGAGGAGGAGGACAGGGATAGAGAGCCCGACAGTGAGGGAGCTGGTTTGTACCAACCTGAGGTGGGGAACCTGTTAGCGGGGCCCAGAACCATTTCCAGGAAGGGCAGCAGTGCCTCTAGCGGTGGCTTGTCTGAAGTGGAGTTAACAGACCGGACTTAGCAAGGCTAGAGAAAGAGAAGGAGGAACAGAGGATGGCTCATGAGCTAAGGCTGAAAGAGATAGATCTTCAGATCCTAAGAGTCGGGGCACACACTGTTCCTAATGGTGGCAGCAAAGACCAAGAAAGAGAGTTCACTAGGGAACCCAAACCCTACCTGCCAAAGGACATAGTAGCTAGCTATGGAGTGGGCGACGATATTGCCAAGTGGCTAGCGGCCTATGAGGTCTCGTTAAGGGCCCATGGGGTTCCAGAGAAGTACTGGGGAGGGGGATTGTACAAGTACATGCCTCCAGCTGGTAGGGATGCATTATTGGCCCTAGAGGAGGATGAGCAGACCCACTACCCCACCATGAAGGTGGTGCTCATAAGAAAGTTTGGACTAACACCCGAAAAGTACAGACAGAAGTTCCGGGGTAGTCACAAACTGGGCACACAGAATTGGGTGGACTTCCTGGACTATGCAAAGAAGGCACTAAAGGGTTGGATTCAGGGCAGTGAAGTCAGGAACTAGGAGGGGTTGTTTGATTTAGTACTGAAGGAACACCTGCTCGAAAAATGTTTCCCTGAACTGCGTCAACACCTGGTGGATAGCAAGCTGACCAATCCCCGGAAGCTTGCTGAGGAGGCGGACATTTGGGCTAGTACCCGGGTGTCCACAAGGGGGACTGGAGGGGATACTCAAAAGGCCGGACAGGGCGCCCCCCAGAAGAAAGAGGGAGGGGAAAAGAAAAAGGAGTTCTCCAAAGGCCCCCAAAATAACTTCCAAGGGAAGGGAATAGGATTCACCCCTAGGGCTAACCCCCCCAGAAACCCTAATCCTGGCCAGAGTCAGCAGCCAAGGGTTGTCCATTGCTACGAGTGCGGTGGCGTTGGACACTACAAGGGAGATGCGAAGTGCCCGAAACGACCACCCCCTCCCATTGGAGGAAAGACCCCCGGAGTAGCTAGTGTAGTGCTCGGGGAGGAGATGCCCTTAATTAAGGGAAGGGAGTGGGCGGGTGTCACTTTAGTGTCCCTGGGAGAACGGGAGATGGTTCCTAAGATCCAGGTGCCCGCAAATACCGTAAAGTATGGGCAGTGGGTCACCATCAACGGCCAAAGAGGGGAGGCTCTGAGAGACACAGGAGCCAGTATGACTATGGTGCGTAGCCAACTGGTGTCTCCAGAGCAGGTAATTCCCGATGTACTCCACCCAGCCGCGATGGCTGACGGCAGAACAGGCCACTATCCGGTGGCCGAGGTTCCCTTTGAATGGGAGGGGGTTGCAGGTTCACTTCGAGTTGCCGTAAGCCCTGCCGTGCCGGTTGATTGTCTGCTGGGGAATGACATGGAGCACAATGCTTGGAAGGAGGTGGAATACCGGACTCATACTGAGATGCTGGGTACACCTGACTGGGCCTGTGTGAGCACAGGGTCCGCGACTACCCGGAGAGGGAGTTCGTTCAGGCTGGAACCTGGAACAAAGGCCCAGCCAGCTGCCGATCAAGGGAAGAACCGAGGACGGGAGGAGCCTGCCTCGGCATCCGCGCCCCGTGTGACGGATAGGCCACCGGAGGTGGTGGACCAGGAGTCCGCGGTGGGGGATGTTACCAAACTGGAGGACCTACCCATCCCGGCCGAGTGGCACGTGGAGGGAGGCCCGTCCAGGGAGGAATTCTGCCAGGGCCAGAGGGAGTGCCCTACCCTTGAGGGACTGAGGCGACAGGCCGCAGCCCAGGCAGCAGGGAACGTTGAAGGGAACTACAGTGTTTACTGGGAGGATGGCCTCCTCTACAGTGAACCCAAGGCACCCCTACATGGATCGTCACGAGCCTTGGTAGTCCCTCAACGTTATCGAGCCTTCCTTCTGGAGTTGGCTCACGAGATCCCATTGGCAGGACACCTGGGGCAAGACAAGACCTTCGCCCGTCTTGTCCCACACTTTTATTGGCCTCAAATGAAAGTGTCGTCCGATACCTACTGCCGGACATGTGTGTCTTGCCAAGCCAGTGGGAAAACAGGGGTGAAGCTGAAAGCTCCCCTGGAACCACTTCCTGTCGTTAGCACCCCCTTTGAAAGGGTGGGCATCGACATTGTGGGTCCGTTAGATCCGCCAACGTCAGCTGGTCACAGGTTTATCCTGGTCCTGTTGGATCATGCCACACGGTACCCAGAGGCAATACCTCTGAGGACCATAACAGCACCTGTTGTGGCTAGGGCCCTGATGGGAATCTTTACCCGAGTGGGTTTTCCCATGGAAGTTGTGTCCGACAGGGGGACCAACTTCATGTCAGCGTACATGCGGGCCATGTGGAAGGAGTGCGGAGTGACCTACCGGTTCACAACTCCTTACCACCCCCAGACCAATGGTCTGGTGGAGAGGTTTAACAAAACCTTGAAAGGCATGATCAGAAGTCTGCCTGAAAGCCTGCGGAGGAAATGGGACGTCTTCCTACCCTGTCTACTCTTTTCTTACAGGGAAGTGCCACAGAAGGGAGTGGGCTTCAGCCCCTTCGAGCTTTTGTATGGGCACCCTGTACGTGGACCTCTCAACCTGGTGAGAGACGGATGGGAAAGAACTCCCAGAAAGCTTCCCCAGGACGTGGTGAGCTACATGCTGGCCTTCCGGAGCCAAATGGCTAAGTTGTGGAAGCAAGCTTCTGACAACTTGGAAGCCAGCCAGGCAGTAATGAAGGCGTGGTATGACCACAATGCTCACCCGGTGGAGTTGGAGCCTGGCCAGAAGGTGTGGGTGATCGAACCAGGAGAGCTTAGCGCCCTCCAGGATTGCTGGTCAGGACCCTTTGAGGTGTTGGAGAAGAAGGATAAGGCTACCTACTTGGTGGATCTTAAAACCCCTCGTCAGCCCCTACGGGTGCTGCATGCCAACTGCCTCAAACCCCACCACGAGAGGCCCGAAGTCATTTTGATGATGGTGACTGACGGAGCAGAGGACGTGGAAAGCGAGCCTCTCCCCGATTTGTTTGCGTCTCAAGAGAAGGATGGGTCGGTGGAGGGAGTGATTCTCTCCCCATCTCTAACTCCTGAACAGCAGGAGGACTGCCGCCAGGTCCTGGGGCAGTACTCTTCGTTGTTCTCCCTTGTCCCGGGTAGGACTCATCTGTGCGTCCAGGACGTGGACACAGGAGACAGCCCACCTGTGAAGTCCAAGATCTACCGGATGTCAGACAAGGTGAAGGCCAGCATTCACAGTGAAGTCACTAAGATGCTGGAGTTAGGAGTGATCGAACCTTCTAGCAGCCCCTGGTCCAGTCCGGTGGTGTTAGTACCAAAAGCTGCACCACCGGGTGCCCAACCGGAACTGAGGTTCTGTGTGGACTACCGGGGACTGAATTCAGTAACCAAAACTGATGCTCATCCGATCCCTAGGGCGGATGAATTGATTGACCGGCTGGGAGCTGCCCAATATCTAAGTACCTTTGACCTTACTTCTGGGTACTGGCAGATCTCTTTGACTGATGGAGCAAGGGAAAGGTCAGCCTTCTCCACGCCCAATGGCCACTACCAGTTCTGTGTGATGCCCTTTGGGCTCAAGAATGCACCTGCCACGTTTCAGCGCCTGGTAAACCAGATCCTCACCGGAATGGAGAGTTTCTCTGCTGCTTATCTGGATGACATAGCCGTCTTCAGTAACAGCTGGGAGGATCACTTGCGTCACCTGCAAGCTGTTCTCCAGGCCCTGAGACAAGCTGGGTTAACGATCAAGGCCAGCAAGTGCCAGATCGGGCAGGGGTCGGTAGTGTACCTTGGACACTTGGTGGGTAGGGGAGCGGTGCAACCCCTCCAGGCGAAGATCGAGGCCATCATGGCCTGGGAACCCCCCAAGACACAGACTGAGGTCCGAGCTTTTCTGGGCCTCACGGGATACTACCGCCGCTTCGTGAAGGGGTACGGAACCATTGTAGCCCCCCTCACGGAGCTCACGTCCAAGAAACAACCTCAACGGGTAGTCTGGACGGAGGCTTGTCAGCAGGCCTTCGTAAAGCTGAAACAAGCCATGTGCGAGGCCCCGGTCTTAAGGGCCCCAGACTTTTCCAAGGAGTTCATTGTCCAGACGGATGCATCAGAACATGGCATTGGGCAGTGTTATCGCAACTCAATGAAGAGGGTCTGGATCAACCCGTGGTCTTCCTATCCCGGAGACTACTTCCCAGGGAACAGAAGTGGAGTGCAATAGAGCGTGAAGCCTTTGCAGTGGTATGGGCTCTGAAGAAGTTGCGGCCATACCTGTTTGGCTCGCACTTCCTGGTTCAGACCGACCACAGACCCCTTCGTTGGCTGATGCAGATGAAGGGGGAGAATCCCAAGTTGTTGAGGTGGTCTATTTCCCTACAGGGAATGGACTTTCAGGTGGAACATCGGCCTGGAGTGGACCACGCCAATGCAGACGGTCTCTCAAGGTATTTCCGCCTTAGTGATGAGAACTCCCAAGGGGTTGGGTAGCTCTCCCCACTTTCAGCTGGGGGAGACGCGTGTTAGACCTGTCAGCCCTTTGGGTGGTCCCTCCTCATCATTATTTATTTTGTCCCACTTTTGCCTCAAACCCTGTTAGTATTTTTTCCTTTTTGGGAACCACCAGACTTTTTAGTATTGATGCAGATTCAGGGAGCCATTTTATCTACCCCTGGAACTTCTGTCTGAGGGCCTGGAGCACAAAATGGTGGCCACCTGTGACATCATCAGAACCCACTGGAACCTACTAGAACCTTCTGCAACATTCTGGAACCCTGTGACAGTTGGAGGCGGTTTGGAATGTTGGGAAGCTAAGCCAGAGTTGACAGTTGGAGTTGGCAGTTGGCACCTGACTGGTGAAGAGAGAGCAGCAGAAACCTGAAGGAGGAAGGAGTGAGGCAGCAGGGGTGGAAACTTGTGCCTGGAGTGGGGTCCATAAACCCACCCTTGATACTAGTCCCTACTGACTGAGCCCAGCCTGGAGCCCTGTGTGGGAGAAAGCAAGAAAAACCATCTTAAGGACCTGGACAGCAGGAACAGGCCTTAGAAGTAAAGAAAAGCAAGAATCTGACCTGTTTATTGGTTTCCCTGGAGTCCGACGTCGAGAAGCCTGAGACCTGGAGCCCGAGGTGGAGAAGCGGCGCTGACTGGAAAGCAGACGTCGTACCCGGAGCCGCCAGAGGTCGAGAGAGGGCGCCGACGGAGGTCGTGGAGAGAACCAGAGGTCGAGGAGGAAGACACCTGAGGTCAAGTGAGCGGCGTCGACGGGGGAGTGAAATCCGCCCTCCGGAGTCGCCGGAGACCGAGGTGAAGCGTGCCGGAGGTCGGGAGTGGAGGTCGCACTCCGGAGTCGCCGGAACCTGAAGAGAATCGTGCCGGAGGTCGGGAGTGGAGGTCGCACTCCGGAGCCGACGGAAGTCGACATCGAGCCAAGACAGCCCGACGTCATCGAACTGGAGGTCGACATCGAGCCGAGGCCGCCGACATCGAACCGGAACCGCCTACCGGCGTCGTCAAGAACTGACATTGCGCCGAGGCCGCCGACATCGAACTGGAGCCGCCTCACGGCGTCGACACGACTCCAGCGGCGTCGGAGCTTCATAAAAAGGGCAGTAAGTGGAATAGAGGGCGCCTAAGGCCCTGTGGAGCTCTAAGAGACCATCCTAGGGGATAAAGAGGTGTTAGGACCAGCCTGGAAGTGCCAGGGGTGGACTGAGACTGATACAGTGACCTGTGTGAGGGGTTGTGTAGTTTGGGAGAGCCAGATTCCTAGATTACCCTTGATCTACCTCAGTTTTAGCCTCAGCCTTACCCAAGCTAGGTGAGACACCCTCAGGCCATCCACCTAACCACAAGCTGTGACTGGGCCAAATCAGCCCATAGTATTTTAAATGTGATCTGATTTTACAAATGTAATTGTTGGCTGATATTATTTATTGAGGGTACTGTATTTATTGTATTTATCTAAGTTATTCCTGTAATGTATTTATTGTCCTGAGCTAACTTATTCCTGCACAGTATTTATTCCCTCACAGTATTTATTTGACCTGATCCTATTTATTGCACCTGTAAAGTGTTATTATTTATTTGACCTGCACTTTCTAAGGAGAAGCTTGTGTACTGTGATTGTATTATTATTTATTTAATCAGTAACTAAGAGAAAAGAAGATAAACACAGAGATATTTTCATAATTTTTAAGGTGTAGTGTCGTTTTTGGAACGGATGCACGCATGGTTATTGTGTGGGTATAACGTATGCTTAACACGGTGCCTGACCCCTGACCACTCGAGCCAAGCTACCACTGTGTATGTCTGGGAAAAGACCCCATTACCACCAACCTCTTCAGGTGTGGGAGTGGGGGTTTTTTCTAACAATATTGTATTGTGGATTTTTGCCATTTGGTCTTGTGTTAAGTCTATATAAAGATTACTTATTTTTCTAAACTGGTGTGGTGTCCATTTGTAGTGTTTTCACTGTATTACTGTATGTGTTCACAAACACTTTACATACTGCCTCTGACATAAGCCTGTCTGCTCATAACAAGCTACCAAGGAGGTGAGCAGGGGTTATTTTAGGAGTGTATCCCCCTTTCCCGGACTAGAAGCAAGGGTCTCTATTTGGAAAAAGGTGCAACCCATTGCCAACTAGAGAGCCCCATCTCTAACAGGATTTAAGTGCATCTTTTGACATGGTCTTACATTCCATCTTGTTGGACAGACTGGAGGCAGCAGGCATTGTTGACCTGGCCCTGAGATGAATGTCATCATTTTTGAAAGAACGGGCTTTTCAAATCTCATCAGCTAATAACACATCCAAGACCATGACACTGACCTCTGGCGTTCCGCAAGGATCCATTTTGAGCCTCCTGCTTTTCAACATTTAACTTCCCCCATTGGTGGATGTGATTGAGAAGTCTGGTCTCACCCTGTTCCCTTATGCTGGCGATTCCCAGATTATTTTTTCACTATCTGATGCTCATAAACCACCACTCAGGCAAGGTTTGACTAATGTCGCCCTCTGGATAAACAGAAATGCCCTAAAGCTTAATGGCAATAAAATAAAAGTCATGATTCTGGGAAATAATCCCAAACTCTGGGAAGTTACCCACTGGCCTGTCTCACAGGGTCCATTACCCACGCTGCTTAATAAGGTTAAAAATCTCGGCTTCACTATCGATCAGAAACTTTCCTGGAAGCTGCAGGTCTCAAAGCTCATTGCCTCCTGCTTTTCCATTCTCAAATGGCTCAAGAAAATCCTCTGGCTGATTCCTTCGAATACCCAGAGAACGGTGCTGCAGGGCCTGGTAACGTCCAGATTAGACTATGGGAATGTACTGTATCTGGGGGCCGACACATCCCTAATCCACCGCTTGCAGATCATTCAGAACGCAGCCACCGGCCGTCTTTTTTGGCTGCCATAGATATGCTTCTGTCACTCCTCTGCTCCACCAACTACACTAGCTTAAGGTCAATAAGCGCATTAAATTCAAGGCCTTATGCTACATGTTTCGAGCCAGACACATACTCGCCCCTTTATACATCAAAGGATTGGTGTCACCCTACGTGCCCACCATTTGCTAAGATCAGCCAACCTCTCACTGTTCACCAAGCTCAGGTTTCATCTAGCCCGCATGAATGGTCACTCTTCTTCCTACTTAGGCCCAAAACTCTCGAACACTCTTCCTGTAGCTCTCAGGAATCACCACTCTCTACTTACTGTTCGTAAGATCCTGAAGACTTTGCTCTTCATCCGTCTTGACTGAGCTCCGTGTTATCTAGTTAGTGGCTGTGCTATTTTCGTTTCTCTCCTGCATCTCTGTTCGCTGTCTGCTTTAGCGCAGGGAGACCTTTTCGGGAAACTGTGCGCTTTAAAGTCGTTTTTTAATAATAATAATATTCTGGAGCCTCGCATGGGAAAAATTCTGCCACATGGCAATTGGCCGAATTTGGCAGAATTCCATGCTAATAAGTAACCCGGAGTGGCACAAATTTCACCAATTCCATAGGTGGAGTAGAATATTTCACCCACTCCTACTTAAAAGGTGAAAAAATGTAAATGTAACATTACACCTGTGGTTTTATAGTTAAAACTACATAACCTCTACTTTCAAACAACATTACATTTTTTTGTGTGTCACATATATCTTTTTAATAATCACTGTATTTGCAGAAATAGGAAAGGAAGTCCCACCTATGTGATCGTGTGAGAATGACAAACACAAAAATAATTGGGGTTCCATAGCATTGTGTCTGTTGGTGGATTTACAAAGGAGCCACAAATTCTTGAACACAAAAATAAATGAAAGGAGGAATCCGATTGGATTAATACTGCACACTTTTAAAACACAAGTCCATAGAATTCCATTTGCCAGAATCTATCTCAACAAGAAGATTTGACTTTATCTTCACAAGAAATGACATATTTGGTTTCGAGTGAAAACCATTTTCAAAAGAAAATGCTGGACAAGCAGATATCATTTCCCAGCATTCCTCTAAACAAAAAAATATCTCCGCATTTCCCAAAACCTATCTGAACAGGGAGTGACATCATTGAATTTTCCCACCCTCCACAGCCTTCAAAGGCCTACCCAGCAAGGCCTCCCTTGCCCAGGTGTTCCAGGCAGCCAAGACAAGAGCACCACAGAATTGGACCTGTTCTGAGCTGAAGGAACCAGCACCAAAACCCCTGATGACAAGGTAAGCCACAAAACATCAGGTGCCTCTCAAAAACAACTACACATACTGTTTCTGCTCTCTCACCAAAACCCCACAACCACATTCGAAATCTAACACCAACAACATCACCCAGATAACACTCACTAGAATACTTAGGCCAACTGCATCACACCACATCCTCAACTCATGTTCATCAATGCACATTTAGCAAAGCCTCTGAATTCATTACAAACTAAATCCTCTTTTCATTTCCTAAATGTAGTTCAGACCCTTCTTCATACACAGACTTGATATCCTTCTCCCCTCTGCATATACCATGCAACACGTAAATCGCACCTGTAAAGTAAGAGAGGAACTCACAGTCATACACAATTCAGCAGAGCCCTGTACGGTCTGCACCATGACCATACCTAAGTCTTTGAACACCTTTACTGACACTTTCCTCTTTTAGCCTGTAAAGCAGCTAGCCTCCATCTCATATACAGACCAGGCTATCTTCCTCAGAGACTGGGATCTGCCCAGCAACTCTAGCCCACACCCCTGAAATAAAATACCACACTACCAACCCAGCTCACTACAAAGACCACACACTGGACCTCATCCTCACCGCTTTCCCAAACATCCACGGCCAGCCAAGCAGACTCCTGCACTGGACTGATAATCTCACTGTCCCCTTCTCCTTCACATATGCAACTCCCCCACAAGAATAAAGGAGAAATGTACCTTCCTTCCTTCAAGGACATCCTTCTAGAACAACTACAAGAAGAACTAGTCAACCTACATCAAACCGTTAAGCCTTCAACAGATGTCACTACCCTTCTCAAAATGTACCAAAACACTCTGAAGAATCATGCAATGTTCTTCTGAAAGCTCACACCCCTAACCTTTAGCCATGAGCAACCTGGCACATCCAAGATGCTACCTAAAACAAATTAAACATATGAAGACAGGAGGACATTGACAATATCAAAATACCAGGAGGACCTTACCCTTCTGAAAATACTCTGCTACTAATTATTGTTGCATCATCATCACTGCAAATATCACCTACTACAAGATAGATCACCATCATTGGAGAAAGCAAATGAAGCAAGGTTATGCTTAACCATCAAACAGTGTATCCACCCCATCTCAGAACATGCTATCCCAACCTCATCCAACAGATGCAACTCTCTCTTCATTGAGAATATCAGAAAAATCAGATCTAACATAATAAATTCAAATTGACATCCAAACCATTTCTGATACTCAGCCACCACACCAATAAATTGGTCATCCTCCAGCACTATCTTCCACACAGACCTCTTCAGCATCACACACTCACTCAAAGCTACATCATATAAAGACGGTGTGCTTCCCTCATCCATCATCAAGCTTTTGCCTGGTGAAATCCTTGCATGCTTTCTCCACATAGTCAATATCTCGCTTATCAAGGGCACCTCCTCAGATAACCTCAACACCAGTCAGGCCATCTTCCCCGTGAAAAAGACTACACTACATTCAACCTATCTTGTCAACTTCCATCCTGTAACCTACCTTCCCTTTATTGAAATAGTTATCAATAATGCAGTTGCCACCCATCTACAAGAGCACAAGAACGACCTACTTCAAAAATATCAATCAGGGTTTTGACCACACAACCGCATTGAAACAGTTACTCCTAAAGTAGATTACTATTTCTTCAATAATATAATTGACCCTTGCATCTGGGTAATGATCAACCTGTTTGCAGCTAGTTTTGACACAATCAGCATCCAGAAATGATTGACACTGAAAACTTGCATGGTCTTTATTGACACAATCCTACATTGGTCACATCCTAACTCACCAAGTGATAGCACCTCATTCAAATAGGAACTACCAGATCCCAGACTCTCCACATCACCTGCAGAATTCCCCAGGGCTTCACCCTGTCACTCATCATTTTCAAACTTTGTATGGAATTCTTGGGAGCCATTTATGCATACAGCTAGATCAAGATCAACTAGTATGCTGACAACATTCCTCTATTTCTAAATCTAGGATAGGTTTCACACTAATTAGCGCTCATCAGCAAGGTATAGCTTTGTTCCAGTGACAAACAGTGGTGGCTGGCAGGAAATGGGGGTGCTGGGGTGGGGGACGGGAGGGGCTGGACAAAAAATACATTAACACAAACCCATTGACCTTTTCACGGCTACTGTCGCTCCTCAGCTTCAGTCCCTTCTCACAGCCCCCTTCTCAGCTTCAGTCCCGAGGCAGGAAGCAAGCAGTCTCCCCTAAGCCAATCGCTATGCTTGGCAATCACAAATTGGGCATGCCATGCCACCTCAGTTTGGACCAGCATATCCCAAGCAGGTCTGCATCGCTTGTGTTCCGGTTCAGGGAGGACCTGGCCTGGCAGTTCATGCTATGTTGATCCCATTAGAGCTGCATCAAAACTGGTTTGTATATGGCTGGGTCCAAACTGAGGGGGCATGGTATGCAAAATAATGAATTTAAACATTCTATCCATTACTTTTTGTATACTTTATTATGAGTAACCAAGCACACAATACATGCTATAACTTACACCACCTGCCATGCTCAAAAATCTGTTTTGCAACAATATAAAAACATAAACAAGCATTGGCATAGCCAATAGGTCTCGCCTTTGGGACCTTATAAGTGTTTAGCCATGCAACACTTTATGTTGTTGCACCAAGGATATTGTGCCGCATAACTAAATACTTATAAGGTCCCAAAAGCGAGACCTATTGGCTATGCCAATGCTTGTGCTTTGAAGGATTAGTACAAAAAAGTAGAGGGGTGCAACGCATCAATGGAAAATCATTGGTCTGATGTTCTCACTTAAGGGTGGGCTTTCCTTTTACAGCCTAAAAGCAACAGGAGATCACATGATCACTTTAATCACATTGCATTCATCATGCAATTTTAAAGCCTAAATCAAAAATGTAACTATTTCTCTAAACAAGAAAAAGAAACAAGTTGCAAAGGAGCATTTGTTTAAACGTCAGATGTGGGGTGCAGTGAAGGGAATTGTATAGCCTGGAAACCAGTATGACACAACTTGCATACTTTCCATGTGTGGTATTGCTACAGGGAAATATATGTTTCGTATATGCATAAATTCTGCATATAAAAGTGAAACAATGAATAAATGTAGTCAATCTTTTTTTATATGTTCATTAGGTGTTAGCAAGCATTACATTTTAAAAATCGTAAGCGCAGGAATCCTCTCTTTTCACAATGCAACATTTATGGCACCTTAAATACAACTGAAACAAGCTTAGGACGCAGCGTGTGCCGGGTCGCAGCAATCCCCAGGCCGCCGGTCACCACAGCTGAGCATGCGTGCCTTCTCCCCTCAAGCTCACAGGCCGCCGCAACAAGATTCGAAACAGGATGGAGTAGGGAGGTCGAGACGCTGAATACGGAAGCACTGCATTGTCCTACTTCCGTGTTCACCGAGTAATCTGAGCTCCATTTTGGCTTATGTATCTTTGCTTGTTTTTTTTGGTTAGCGCTCTAATTTATTCATTGAAACCAGTTTAAACAATCGTCAAAACTATCCCGGATTCATTTTGTGCGTTTCACTCTGAGTAACACTTTTTTTTAACCAGGGAAGCAAAGTAGAAATGTATGGAAGGAACCATCTTCCCCTAAAATGTGATGGATCTTTTGAATACCGGTGGGGATTGGAAGACAAACAATTACGTATGGAGCGGACTTGCAAACTCAAGCTTATCTGGATTTTTCTGTTGGCTGCTCCATTATTCTTAACCTCCTTTGCTCTTTAAAAAGTACACTCTTTATAAGTGACTTGTCGAGTCCTATCTTGTAAAGCGATTTCAGCAAGATAACAAGCACAAGCACAAGCAAGCGCGCGTGCCTCGTGCGGCAGCAGGGAGAGAGGAGGGGGCCTGCGCAATTCCCTTGCGAGAGTGAGCGGCAAGGTGCAATAATTGATACCATATGGCGCTGCTGCTCGCTCCCGCAAGGGAATCGCCACACGTGCACGCATTGCCGTTGAAGGCAATGGAACGCATGCACGTTTTTGGGCGAAAAAGGGAACCGATGGCTAAAGGTCTCCTCCTAAGCAGCCCATGCGCGCTGCGTAGGCGAGACCTAAAAAAAGACCTAAATAGAGAATAACATGGCTAGAGGCATGAAATGTGGCCAGTATTGTGTGCTTTGCTAACTATACGTGTAGAATTTCAGTGCTTGAGAACGTTTGAATATTTCACGATTCCCTGTGAAATATGGGTTTTATCGTCATAGTGACAGCTCCCAAACCACTCTGTAGAGCTTCACCGTTGTTAAATATTTTAGAATTATGTGACATGGAATATCTAGATATGTGGCAAAGTTATCTAAATTATACTGCACTGTAATGGCACGTTAACTGTGTATTTTCGTTCAGTGAATGTTTGCGTTTTTTTAAACATATATTATGTTGTGATGAGCAACCCCAACAATATGTCCTCTTTAACCTTTGTTATGTTAGTGAATTTCTTTGTTTTTAATCATATGTAGCATGGAAGTGCTTTATGCACTTGAATCTAAATTAAATTCTAACCATTGTTGTGCTGCGTTTCCGCTGGCTGTTAGTACTAGGAAATAGCTGAAGTCTCTGTAGAAAACTATTGTAGACAACTTAAACATTACTGTACATGGCTTGAAGACATGTAAAGCCGGGGAGGACTGCATATCAAGTTTTTGTGTTAAGCCCCTGTATCCTTCCTATACAGGGATTATTTATGCAGAAGCTGTGTGCTTTCATCAACTGCACACAGTAGGGTAAATAGCAGGGCCTTGCAGGCCAGGCCCTGGGCACCAGAAACAACAAGAGGCCTTTGACTGTGTGCGGTGGAGAGTGGGGAAAGGGGGTGACTACTGACCTGGTGCTTCAATCCATCCTTAATGGGCAGGTAATGTCCACAGTAGATGGCCTTTGATTGTTTTCAGCAGGGTGAGACCAATGACAATGCATGGGCAGTGTGCAGGGCTCGGACTTTAGCCAGGCTTTGCACCCCACCATCTTTGGCCTTTTGACCACAACTGTAGATAGCCTTCAGCTATACACAGTGGGGGTGGATTGTAGGGCTTGGCATCTTGTCAAGCACTGACCTCCATGTCCACAGGCATCCAGCCTCCATTATTCATTGTATTCAACACTACAAAGTGGGGGTTAACTGTAGGGCCATGCACAGCTAGCCCTCTTCAGTCTGTAAATCTTTCCCATGTGTTGGTAGCTTGGTGTTACCCCTTTACACTGCACCACCAAGCCATGTGCAGCCACAAACCTTGCACCCAGGTGGTACTAGCCTCTCAGCAGGTGAGCCCCTTGAGTCAATGAAACTCAAACCCGGTGATGTACCATGCAGGCAGTACTAGCTCTACGGCAGCTGAGCTCCATTTCTTGATAAAGCTTGTGATGTAGTAAGTATGTGGTACTAGCACCTCAGCAGTTGGCCCACTTATGCCTGTGAAATTTGCCCCCAGTGGTGATGTATCACCACCAGGAGCAAGCTTCACAGACTTAAGTGGGCCAAGTGCTGCGGTGCTAGTACCGCACACTTACTACATCATCCAGGTCCCTTGTGTCCATGAAACTTGCAGAAGGTGGAGGGGGTCCTGGTCATCTGCTACTTGCCCCTCAGCAGATGGACACTGTGAAGCTTGCACCCAGTTATGGTGTACTGGGTGGGCAGGACTAGCCCATCAACAGCAGAGCAACTTCAGCTTGTGAAGTTTGTACCTTGTGATGATGACCTGGGCGGGCAGTGCTACCCTCTCAGCCACTAGGACACTTGAGACAATGATTATCTCACCTGTGGGGGTGTACTGGGCATGTGTTACTAGCCTTCAGCAACCAGGCCCCTTAAGTCATAAAGCTTGCACCCGGTGTTGCAAACTGCTGCAGCGTGTTAGTAGCAATGCCCCTTGAATCTGTGAAGCTTGCACCCTGTGATGGTGTACTGAACCGGCAGTACTATCCCTCGACATCAGGGCTTTTTTATCCCTGAAGCTTGCGCTATGCAATGGAGTACTGGGTCGGTGATACTAGCCCTCCGCCTCTGGGTCCCTTGACCCCATCAAGCCTGCACTCAGTGGTGCTGTATCCAATAGATGGTATTAGCCACTCAGCAGCTGATCCATTTTTGTCCACAAACCTTCCACATGGCGGTGGTGTACCGGGTGGGTGGAACTAGGGACTCAGCAGCCAAGTGCCTTGAGCACATGAAGCTTGCACCTATTGATAGTGTGCCAGCTGTGTGGTGCTAGTGCCTGAACATCCATGTCCCTTGAGTTTCTGCCTGTGAAGTTTTCACCCATTGGTGTAGTACTGGGAGGCCAAATCTAGCTCCTAGCAGCTAATCTCATACACGGGTGGGAGGGGCCTTGGCTCTCGCAGGCAGAAGGTCGATTACTGTGAATGGAAAGGGTGAAAATGCTCCACTGATAGAACACAGCATTCTGCAAACCTTTTATGCTATACATTGAACTGTATAGGAACTAGGTTTTCTGTGAGATAAAAAAATATATATTTTTTAATAATAGCACTTGACTAGATCTAGATAGATAATATTTACAAATTGCAATCATAGAGAACATGTATTTGAATGCAAGGTGGAATATGTTTTAAAGATTACTGGTGGGCAAAGTTTTATATTTCACGACAAAAGTAGGCTAGGTTGAAATTTAAATTATGTTGACATAATCTGCGTAGTTTCAGAAATTTCTTGTTGCACTTGTTATACAAAATTCCGAAAATGATGTCTTAATTCTATCTATGTTGTGTAATTCCGTTGTCACACACAGGAAAATTATAGCATAAGAGCACAGGAATACCACAAACAACCAGAACACAAGAGGCTGCCGTTCATGGCAGTCGTGTTTATCACACTATGTTGTAGCACAAAATATGGCCTTGTGTCAAAACTTAATACACATTTCAGACTAAAATATAGCACTGAATGACGTATTCACATTTCATGTAATTTTCATAAAATGTTGCTTTGTTAGGTGAAAGCAAATTCTGTGAATTTACCCAAAAGTCAGTCAAAGTTGAGCAACTTTGTGCAAAGTTTGCTATTTAAGCTCAAGTCCATCTGACCCTTCATAGGTACCATGTTTTTTTGTAGCTAGAAGTCTTTCCCAGGAAAGGTAGAATCCTCAGCTGCAGGAAACCACAGGCAAACACACTGATTCAGGGCATAAAAATGTTTCAAAAGTCAATTTACCTGCTACTGCTCAGGACTGAACTTAGCTGAATTGGGCAAGCAATTTTACTTTCAGCAGTACTCTGGAGACTCTTCATCACTTGCCAGGTCAAGCCCCTTAAGAGCGTTACTTCACATGGCGGGAGACTGCAGTGAGCATCTGTTGATCAACTATGTGCCATTCTCAGCCCTGAACAATTTCCACTATGATAAAATGGCTCTAATCCTACCCGGTTAAACTTTGCAATTGGTGAAAATGTCATGCAAGGTTGCAAAGCACCAGACTTCGAAAATTCATACTCCCCATGTGGAAACATTCAAAACAGATGGAGAGTGTTAGAAACTGGGTTTCTGATTGACAGAGGTATGCGCCCTGTTCAAGTAGCAACCACAATCCTAGTCAGGGTAAGTCACAACACACCCTAAATCATCCTTTGCGTACCATCTTGTAGTTTGGCAAAGAGCAGTCAGGCTTAATTTAGGAGGCAATGTGTAAAGTATTTGTGCAATACTTCAAACAGTAAAGCAGTGAAACCACTACTCAAAAAGATACCACTCCTGGTTACCTAATAGAGCTTAATTCAATGGACAAAACAATACCAAAACAATAAACATTCAATAAGTACAACTGGGGTTATGAATTTTTGAAGAATAAACTGAAATGTAGTGCTTAAAAGCATGAAGCACCAACGAAGGCTACTTTTTCAAAGCCCACTGCTGGAACTTTCTAGAGACAATTGATAGATTGCTTTAAGAGCTGGTTTTTCTTCTTGCTGTCTTTCATTCTAGGTGACCTGCCTGGAGATGGTACTCCTATTCCAAATAATAGATTTGACCATCTTTCCTAATACACTGTACATTTAGCAAGGATTGTTCTTTATATATTTATATATGTGATTGTATAAAACTATGCTATTGTAAAATTGACTTTGACTATACAAATATACTTATGTACCTAATTATTTAACTTCTCTGACTACAGTCAAGGCAAAAGTAAACTTTTTTGTTTATATCTATGATATTTGCCTCATTCTACAGAGCAACACTGCCCTGGTTAATATTAATATATAAAAATATAGATGTACATTAAATGTTTAAGTAATAGCTTGAAACTTTCTCCTCCAATTAATATGTTTTTGTGGTATAGCTTTTCTACATTTTTCCTGCTAGAACTTCTTTCTACTATAAACCGGGGCTATGTGGTCATGCTTTTGGTCAAATCCAAAAGTTCAGGACGACCGCAATGGTGTGCGGGTTTGATACAAGGACCAACCTTGGCCCACTACAAAGTACCTATGTTGCGTCATCTCACATCTCTTCGAGATGCGGGAAGCAAAGAGGGGATGAATCATCGTTGAACCACAGGTTGAAGGCAATGCGTTGGCTCCGGACCTCGCAAAGTTGAAGATCCGTCTTAAATGGAGGTGATATGCCGCGCAGTCGGCAATGCAATGGACTCGATCCTTGCAACAGCGGCGATGTGTCATTGTTATTGTCGATGGAACTGCGTCAGTTCCGAGTAGCGCAACAGCG
Organism: Triturus cristatus; assembly: GCF_964204655.1. Classification (NCBI taxonomy): domain Eukaryota; kingdom Metazoa; phylum Chordata; class Amphibia; order Caudata; family Salamandridae; genus Triturus; species Triturus cristatus. The sequence continues at coordinate 388,620,140 of NC_140584.1, read as the reverse complement.
CCGATGCAGGTATTTTTACTGTACAAACAATTTATACCCACTTCCAAAGGCCCAGGACTAGATTGCCAGCACTTGGTAGGGTAAGACTCACCGATGGCAGATTCCAGGTGCTGTAGCATGTGGGTTAGAAGTATTTTATTTTCCTGAGACTTCAATCAGGAGACAGGCCCTTGGAGTTGCCCTGGTTCTGGGTTCAAGTGATGTGGGTCCAGTACTTCTCACCAGGGCATGGAGAGCACCAGGCAGAAGGTCAGCACAAAAAGAAAGCAATTCTTCAAGAGAAGTAGTCCAGCAGAGTGTCAGTCCTTCATCAGCGCAGCCATTCTTCTTCCTGGCAGAGTATCCATAGGTCCTGAAGTGTCCTGAAATGGTGGTGTCTGTGGTACAGTACTTATATCCAATTGTGCCTTTGAAGTGGGGGAGACTTCAAAAAGATGCTTTTGAAGTGCACAGGGTCCCTGCCCTTTCTGCCTTGGCTCCAGAATCACTACAGGGGGTATGCAGCCCTTTGTGTGGGGACATGACACAGCTTATTCAGACGTGTCAGCTCCTCCCTCCTCTCCTGCCCAGTATGGAAAAACAGGATGTGAATAGCCCAACAGTCACACCTAAGCTCCCTTTGTGTGGCTGTTTAGGGGGAATTGTACAAAGCCCAGCTCTCTCCCTCCCCAGATGTCTATTCAGATAAGGGCAGAAGGCACCAAATGGCTAACGTAAGAAAAGGACAGCTTTCTAAACACCTCCATCTCCACTGCGACCTTCCCGGAAAGAAGTTAACATGCAGAGGTCAGACCCGTCCTGGAGAAACCCTCTGCAGATCCCAGGGACCTCGGAAACTAGTGACCAATCTCCCTGCTCCCCTACCCAGCCACAGTACTTGAAAAAGCCATCATTTCAACAGCTCACCACATACCTGGACCAAAACCACCTTCTCAGTGCCTCACAATCAGGATTCCGTGCCAACCACAGCCATGAGACCCCACTGGTTGCTGACACAGATGACATCAGAACTCTCTTCAACCGTAGAGAAACTGTGCCTCTGATCCTCTCCCTACCTCTCTGCTGTGTTTAACACAGTCTCCTACCACATCCTTATAGACAGACTCAACAACATTGGCATCACCTGGGAAAAACGTTTCCCCCTATTTCTATAATTCTAAGTCTGGGACAAGGGGGAAAATGTCCAAAAGAATTATGTAAAGTCCCACTTAACCAGTATTTCTTCCTATATGCCACACAATTGCTTATGGTTCTGACCCCCAAACAAGATTACATTCAATGTACAAATGGATTTGCTACGTGTAGTTTATATTCTTATTTTCTATCTTACTTGATATCACCAATAGACACATTCAACACTAATCAACAATTGATTTAACATAGTTTTGACAAGTTGTTCCATGAATTACTTTGATGAAACACTATACAATCAAAATATTAAGCATATTACATGCATCAAGACAGAATCGAAGATACCCACACACACCAATCCACTCACACCTGAACACATACAGAACGTCTCCTATCATACTTTCCATTCACACTGTGACCCAGCCACTCTACACATACACAAAATGAAATTCAATGGAGAAATAGTTTTGATTTTTAGCCATTGTACTATTGTGAGCCAATAATCACTACTTAAAGCGGTCAACAAATTTGTTGGTGTGGGAAATAATTTTGTCCAGCCACCTTCTTCACGGCCACACTATAATGCAATTGCTTCAGGAGGTGGTCAGCGGGGGAATGCTGATATGTAGATCAAGATCACACAGACGTCAGAGTAGCGTAGCACATCCTCGGTAATCCTTGTGTCTTTATTTTTGGAAAAGAAACAATTGATGGACGGAATGCTGGACAATGCAAACATTCACCCCCAGTCACAAGGATCCTTAATCCATCATTCTTTTGCTCACCACATCACCCCAGTTTGGACCCAGCTATATGCAAATCAGTCTTGACCCTGTTCCTTGTGGGAAAAGTCCAGCCCGAACTGCCAAGCAAGGTCCTCTCTGGACCGGAAACAAGCATCCTGGGACCAGTTTCAGGGCACCACCCTTCTTCAGCCAGGCTAACTTGAATCCAGTGGTGTAGTGAGCACGGGACCCACGTCTGGGCATACCCTTCCCGCTTAGGGCGACATGTGCAAAAGAAACAATTGATGGACGGAATGCTGGACAATGCAAACATTAACCCCTAGTCACAAGGATCTTGGTTTAATCCATCATTCTTTTGCTCACCACACCTCCCCAGTTTGGACCCAGCTATAGGCAAATCAGTCTTGACTCTGTTCCTTGTGGGAACAGTCCAGCCCGAACCCGGTCCAAGGATGCTTATTTACAGTCCAGAGAGGACCTGGCTTGGCAGCTCGGGCTGGACTGTTTCCATGAGGCACAGGGTCACGACTGATTTGTATATGGCTGGGTTCAAACTGGAATGGCATGGTGAGCAAAAAAACGATGGAATTTAGACCCAGATCTCTGTACTGGGGTAAATGTATGACATTGTTCTGCATTCTGTTCATCAACTGTTGTTTTTGCATTTGTCACCCCGAGTTAGACGGGTATGCCCAGACTTGGGTCCCGTGCTTTCCATGCCACTGGTATCAAGCTATCCTGGCTGAAGAGGGGTGAAAACCCGAAACCGGTCCTAGGATGCTTGTTTCTAGTCCAGGGAGGACCTGGCGTGGCAGTTCGGGCTGGACTGTTCCTATGAGGCACAGGGTCTGATTTGTATATGGCTGGGCTCAAACTGGAATGGCATGGTGAGCAAAAAAACGATGGATTTAGGCCTAGATCTCTGTACTGGGGTGAATGTATGACATTGTTCTGCATTCTGTCCATCAACTGTTGTTTCTGCATTTGTCACCCCGAGTGGGAAAGGTATGCCCAGATGTGGGTCCAGTGTTCTCCATACCACTGGAATCAAGCTATCCTGGCTGAAGAGGGGTGAAACCCCAATACCGGTCCTAGAATGCTTGTATCCAGTCCAGGGAGGACCTGGCTTGGCAGTTCGGGCTGGACTGTTACCATGAGGCACAGGGTCAAGGAGAGATTTCAGTTAATGATCCTCATGCATGCCTACAAAGTTCTTTACAAACAAAGACCATCCTGTATCAACCACCAAATGAACTTCCGTTAGTCCTCAAGGAACTTGCACTCGGACGCGCTCTCCCTCGCACACATCGACAAATCGGACACAGCCGCAGAGGTGGCCGCTCCTTCACCTACATCACCACCAAGACCTGGAACGGCCTGTCCATCTACCTCCAGATAGCACCATCCCTGGCAGACTTCAGGAAGAAACTAAAGACCTGGCTTTTCGACAGAGACACATCACCCTCCGTGCCCAGTTACCCTCAGGGGTGACAGCGCAGTGCTTTACAAATAACTGATTGATTGATTGATTGAGTGATATCATATGGTCGAGATATGCCTTGCAGCAGTGAAAAATGAGCTTGAGTTTTTCACTACCAGGACATGTAAAACTTAAATGTATTTGCCCTACTTCTTAAATACACTGCACAGTGTCCTTGGGCTGTCCAGGGCCTACCTTAGGAGTTACTTTTATGTATTAAAAAGAAAGGTTTGGGCCTGATAAGAGGGTTAACTTGCTAGGGTGACTTGGCAGTTTAAAACTGCACACACAGCCTCTGCAAGGGCAGGCCTGAGACATGTCTAAGCGGCTACTTCAGTGGGTGGAACGATCAGTGATGCAGGCCCACTAATAGCATTTAATGTACAGGCCCTGGGCACATGTAGTGCAATTTACTAGGCACTAACAAGTAAACTAAATGTACCAATTTTGTATAAGCCAATGTTATGATGTTTTAGGCAGAGAGCACATGCACTTTAGCACTGGTTATCAGTGGAAAAGTGTGCAGAGTCTTAAAGCCAACAACAAAGAATTCAGCAAAAAGGGGAGGAGGAAGACAAAAAGCTTGGGGTTGACCTTGAAGAAAGGGCAATTTTCAACAGAGAGTATCTATCAAATTCAAAAGAAATTGCTTGAAAATCCAGAAGTGCACTAAAGTGACGATAAAGAGGGAGTATGAAAATCCTTGCAGAGTCTTCAAGATAGACAAAAGGGGTTTCTAGGAGGTCCACAAGGGGTTCTAAAAATACACAAGAGAAGGATCATTGAAACCCACTGTGTGTGCTATAAAGGTACAGAAAAGGAGGTGAAATACTGACAGAGACTGCTAAAGAAATGAGAGAGGCAGTTTGGATACAGATGGTGAGTGCAATATAGACAAAAAAACAGAGTTTGCAAATATACAAGGAGTGATAAAGAGAGAGAGGAAAAGGCTTATTGGCATCCACTGGGAGTGATAAAGAGACACAAGAAAACAAGTTTGGAGGTCGACAGCGTCTGGTGAATAACAGCCGCACTGCGCCCATTCCAGGAACCGTACCAAAATGATGTATCTGTATTGCTACACACAGCCAACAGTCATTGTTTTTGTGGTGGTTGTTGGCCGCAGTTTTATTACTCATTACATACGTCAGATTTGTACAACTCCCCTGGACATCTTCTCAGAGCCGGGGTCATAAATCATTATCATGCATTATCACAAAATTGGGTATCACTCCGTGTCATTTGGACATCATAAATCAGGGGTCATAAATCATCGGGTATCATAAATCATTCTGTCATCGTTTTGTTGTCATAAATCATTCTGCATGACTATTATTTGTTGCCATAAATCACTCTACCTGATCATCATAAATAAGCAGCAATAAATCATGGTCATAAATCATTGGGATGTCATAAATCAATCTGTCACACATCTGTCATCATTTTGTTGTCATAAATCATTCTGCATGGGCATCATACATCAGCCATAAATCATCGGCTGACCATAAATTACTGGATAGTCTTTTGCTCATTTGCATATCCTAGGGTCGTAAATCACACTGACAGCTCGTAGATTGTTCTTTGTTGTTTTTCACGCCCCTTTTCGTGTGTGGGGTAGCATTTTCCCGGAGCCAGGCTCCAACTCGCTACCTTGCTAGTCTCTACTGTGCCCTGCTGTCTAACAGGGGCTGGGCTGTGAGTGCCATCTCCATTTGCTACCCCTGTTTTTTGTCAGGTGCACTCACCCAGCCGTAAGGCATCCCAGAGTGAGTGGCCCTCCTACACACCGCCCTGTTGGTGTGTTTCCATAACCAAACCAATACACATTCTGTTTCCGCCACGCTGCCAGGGAGGCTACCATCTTCCTGCAGCTCCCCCTGCCCTGTGTCGTCCCTTTGCGCCTCCTGCTGCTCATTCTGTGGCTGCCCCTGCCATCGCTCCACTTGAGCGCTAGGATACCCACCTCTAGCTGTAACTCCGGGAGGTTGACGTCTGGTAAGCTCTGACGGCAATCCTTCCACCAACGCCATGGTGCGCTCTGCTCCGTCCTTGTCATTATGTCGTGGCACGCTTGTGTCCTGTTCGGAGTCTTACAGCACTGTCTCCTCTCACCATGGGTCATACATGAAATCAAAAAATTGTGCCGGTTATCATACCGCTCTTCAGTACGACTCTGCGCTTAAGATTATCCAGCCTCAATTCCTTACTGGGACGTTCTTCCTACAGCAAATGATTGCAGGATCGTATATATTGATCCCTTTCATGACTCTGGATATACATATGACTCTGGCTTATTGTGCCTTTCAGAAGTTTGACTTATACTCTCTTCCATGATTACATCATCAGCTCGAACATCTTGGTTGATAATTTGGAGCCCTGACAAAGTCCCCCAGGGGACGAAACGCGTTTGCTGTCTGCCAGTTTTAAGATTGAACCTTATAAAGGAACATTTTCTTGGAATAATATCTGGTCGAATTTACTTACTTGACAACAAGTGCACCTTCCATCTTTTCCTATGAAATCAAAAAATTGGGAGACAGTCAGATACCACGCATGGATGCCTGATACAAAATACATTGCTTAAATAACATCCTCAATCTTTTCCTCTTCTTGTATTGGCAAGTCTTAACTAAACATTTTTTATTTTTCATTCCCTGGAGGGCAGCCTATGACCTGCCCTATTGGATTGCCGCAAAAAATTCTGTTCTTCTCTATGCAATTACCCTGGCAAGGCGTCTGTTTAATCTATGTAAGTGTGCACATTCCCATCCGTACCCCTCCAAACATATATATCTCTATATGTATGTATAAGAGAAGAGCACCTGACCTATGTACCGACGCGCCCGCACGGCTACATGCAGCGCTTTACCAAGGTGTCAAGTGAAACTACAGTGTGAGCATTTGGCAAGACCGTGCAAAATTATCACTTTCTCTTCCGTCCTGCACCTTGGAGCATGTGTCCCAGCAGCAAGCCCCTCTGATATCATGGACGTGCCACTTTGCACTCTTATCCCTGTCCCTGGGGGGCCGGCACTACCCGAAAGCTGCCCTTGCCATTCTATAGTGGATTACACTAAATTGTTTCCATCTATTAACAGTTGCGTTTGCAAAGCGTTTGCGTAAACTTCGGAAGCGCGCACAACAGATATAATATTTTACAAATATGTTCCCCGTAACATGTTTGGAAGTGTATGGTTTCTTTTAGTTTACAGTATACAAAACTTGTTGCGCATTTCCTTATAGTACTACCCTGTTGGACATTTTCGTTTACATACCACCCAACTAGGCTGTACATATTTCTTACTTTGGAAGGATGAGATCACACGTTGGCACAACTGGGGACACATGAAACATAACCTACCTAATTGTAAAGCACATGTTCACCCTATCCAGGCACTGGATAACAGGTGTCCATTGTCACCAAACTCAATGTTTTTTGGGGGGAGGGATTATCACACATATTTTCAAAATTACTCAAGTAAAACACACTTGTAAAGGACTCGCTCTCCCCATCTGGCATCCTGCTGGCACTGAGTAACAGATGTTTATAGTTACTCAAATCAATGGTACGATTTCTTTTTCCAACCCTAGAAGGATAACGATCACATCCGGATCTGAACCTGTGATCATGCGGTAATAACAAGATTCCTGCAGTGTGTGCCTTAGTCCACTGAGATACCTAGCAAGAAACGCCCGGCCTGAGGAAACTTGACATTCTCTGCCGTGAACAATCAATACACATGTCCCTCGGCCCAGATTTGGAAACAATTGTACATAGTCCATGAGAAGTGTTCCTTTCCCCCCTCCCCCTTTTTTTTGGGCTTATGGCACAAATTGCACTTAACCACTGAGCCGTTTTCGGTACCAGGGTATGTATGTCTGTATGTATGTATGTATGTATGTATGTATATATATATATAAAAAAAAATATATATATATATATATTCACTTAAAAAACCATAGGTTTCACACATGTTATAGTTAGGTGGATATTTCACTCGTAAAAAACCAATGAAATTCCACCGTTATAGTTAGTTCAGGTAACTATAACTCGCGCGCCCGCAATCCTCTGCTCATGACGTCACATATTACATCACTCATGACATGGTCAGTGGCATCAATCTTGACATCACTGATGACATCATCCTTGTGATAGAGTGGCGGTCGCGCGAGTTATAGTTACCTGAACTAACTATAACGGTGGAATTTCATTGGTTTTTTACGAGTGAAATATCCACCTAACTATAACATGTGTGAAACCTATGGTTTTTTAAGTGAATTTTCAAGGTTTTTTAAATGCTAATTCCTAACTATAACGTGTGTGAAACCTATGGTTTTTTCAGTGAATTTGTACGTTTTTGTAAATGTTAAGTTATGTATGTATTATTATTTTTTTTTATATATTTATTTTTCAATAAACTACGTATTGAAAAAAAATTTTAATTATTTTTTTATGGTTTTTCACCGTGCGCGCACGGTGAGCGCACCCCGCGATTTAAAAAAATAATAATTAAATGTTTTTTTCTGCCTTCGGGGTCCTTCAGGGACCTCCTGACAAAGGCTAAGGGGTCAGGAACTCTCTACCCTGCCCCCTTTTCACGTTCGCCACCTTCCTTTTCCACTCTCGCACTGAAAATAAACAAAATGGCGGCCGACACTTCCTGATTTCGACCGATTCGAACGTTGACTGACATGTAACAACCAATCAGAATTACGCTCGCGCATGTTAGGGTGCGCGCACGGTGCGCGTCTATAGATATGTATGTGCTTTTAACTGCAATTTTCTCAGGAACTACTGAACAGATTGACTCCATATATGCAAAAGGCACATCCCTGACCTGAGGACTACCTCTCTGCCAAATTTCAAGTAATTCTATTTAGCCGTTCGGGCTGTACATTCGACTAAAGGTCCTATGGGAAAATGCATGGGGAAAACGTGTTTTAGGACCCCCCTTTTTTCTCGGCCCCCGCTTGACGAATCCCCCCGAGACTTTCAGGGTAGGAGCTGAGCGGAGCGCCCCATTAGTTTTGAAAATTTCGCAAAGATTCGTCAACCGGCGCCAAAGTTATTCAAAATAGAATTTTGAGAGTTCCTATGGAAACACGGTCCTCACTATAACAATCTACTGGTGGCGACCACCAGTAGATAATATATATATATATATATATATATATATATATATATATATATATATATATATATATATATATATATATATTATTTCCGTTGGCGCCGCTCCCCCCAGCTCCCTGATGTAAAGGTGAGCTGCCCATGGGGGAGCGTCGCCTTATACCCTCCTCTCCCTTTCTTCCTTCCCTTTGTTCTTGGGAAGGGGGAGGAGAAGACCTCGGGCACTTTTCGCCGCGCGGCCTTTCCCGGCGGCACAAACCAGTGCTAACCGGATCAGTTCCCTCTTGGCTTTGGCAGCCATTATGGCGTCGGCCCTCGAGGCCCACTTCGGGGGTGGCCTCTGCTATACTTAAAACAGAAGCAGTTGGGAGATCCGTAGGGAGCACTAACGAGGCACAATAAAGGGAAATTGGTCATTATTGGGTATTTCAAGCCCATAGGGAACGCTAACGGGACACAAAAAGGAATGTGAACATCCTAAACTGGAACAGGAGAGGAGTAGGCAGACTACAGGGATTTGACAAAGGTTTACAAAAGGGGTTTTGGATGCGTGGTGGGTGGTGAACGGAGAAAAGCGGTTGGTTTTGGAATGCACCTCAGCTGTCATTCTCCACTCACAACAGCATTCCTTCAAAAGAAACATATCAAATAGAAGGCTGATTGGAATCGCCTGGAGTAAATAGGAAATGATGATTGGAACAATATAAAAAGGATTAAAAATAGTAACGTTCAGTAGTGTAGTTTGCATCAGTACTGAGTTTTTAATTTCACAGATTTTCAGAATTAGTTTAACCACAGGTAGTTTTGAAAATACGCATTCAAATATTGCAACCACAGTTAATATAATAACATGCTTCTAGTATACCTTCAGAAGTCTTACTGTGGATCTACTCCTTTATGAGGAAGAATTTAAATGATTCTTTATGCAAAAGACTCACTGATACGTCAGAATATGATCGGGAAAAAATGTATACGATTAAATGTGAATACACCCTGTATTATTATTCTGTGACAACAAACTATTCCGGGCCCTTTCCAGCTTCCTCTGATGCGGAATGGCTTATCAAAGTTATTCAAAGTATCTGGACTTGATGTTCTGGATGTTTCTGTGTATGTGCGCCCATTTATTAACCTTAAGGTGACTATTACTGCCTTTTCCCGCCTATCCGCTGCTGCACTTTGATTATGCAGAAGTAATAGGGGGCATCGGCTCGCTCTCTCGTCGTCACCATGGAAACAGCGAGCCGTACAAAAGAGAGCAGCCAGATGCAGAAAATTACGCAAATGTTAAATATATGTTTGCCAAACTTGGCTGGCTAGCTGCCTTTGGAAAAGAAGCATAAATATCCCTTCCGCTCTCCCATTACGAACAAGTGTTTCAATTTGAACTCAACATTATCCATAAAAGGGGGTATTTACTGAAGTGTCTCCCGTCCATAATTAACCAACTTGCTCAAGTACTGAAAGGCCCTTTCTGATGTTCAGCTCCAGCTTTGACCTCAAGACTTTCAAACATTAGGCATCACCACAGTTGGAGCGGCTGCTATTAGGTTTCCATATTTAGCTCAAGCAGCCGAGAGAATGTGCCGTGTAGGACACATTTGCATGACATCTAGACGTTTTAGCACGAATCCGCAGCCGAAGGCCCCGTTTCCTGCCTCGTGTCTCATTAGAGGATTCCTTGTAATTGGGCTGGTAATTTCAACCCTCTGAATTATGGTTACCAGCAGGCACGGGAGAGCAGTGCCATTGCAGTTGGACATTCAGGGTCCTCTAAGCAATAGGGACTAACCAGGAGGATCAGATGCAATGTTTTGTATTACCATGGTTATTCCTCATTCTCTGACATATTTCCAATAAACAAATAATAATAATTAATATTTGCAAAGCGAGAACATATCCCACCCTTAAGGGTTTCAAGGCGCTGGGGGCCGTCGGGGAGACTAAGTGAGCCATTGCCCAGAGTCACATGATGCTGAGCTGAGCTGCCGCCGGGGATCGAGCCGTGAACCCTGCGCTCCCAGTCAGCCTCTCTGGCCCCTGCTCCACACCTGTTCTAAGATATTTCAGCTTTGTACAGCTGGAATATTTGGCAGAATTTGTCTGGGTCCCAGATTACCACGTTATAATCCCTATGGGCTCAGTCACTTCAATTAATATTTCATTGACACTAAGCCAGTCAATGTCTACCAGCGAAAATCAAACCCGGGAGCTCAGATAGATCTAATTGCAGATTTACCATGCTCTGTTTATTTAGCACCACTGGATGAACCGTGGAACCAGGTTCAAGTCTCAGTGTCAGCTCAACATCTTGTGATTCTGGGCATACCACTGAGGGCCGCAGTTATGAGGCCCCTTGCGCTACCAGAACATCGCTTTTTGTGAGGTTCCGTGGCGTAGGAGCCTGCTCCATATTTGCAAGGCAGCACTCTGCCACTTTTTTTGGCTTAATAATGCCTCTTAAATATTGTTCCCTTTAAAACAGATTTCTGCATTAAATGGGTGTTGCTGGGTGTGTTCCCAGCAACATCCATGGCTTTTTAACACTGCCCCAGTTTTACGAGAAACCGTGAATCTGAGGTAGTGCCTAAAACCAACGCCTACCCAGGGGAGGTGTAAGGGAGTCACAGCGAGGAGAAATATCTCTATTTCTCCTCGTTTTTCCTCCTGCAGCACACATAGAAAGAGGAAAAAGCCTCTTGTGTTTGTTTATTTGCAGGAAGGATTCCCTTCCTACACAGAATTAGTCATCCCCGCAACGCAGACCCTTGCACCATGGTGCAAAGGTGCCTTCACTGGCGCACGGTAGCCCATTGTGTGCCAGTGCAGGGGTAAAGTACATGAATGCTCCGTATCTGCTAGATACAGCACATTCCTGCCCTTATCTTTTGCCGCAGGGCAGCGCAGCAGGAAGGCCTGTGGCGCTTCTTACGGCAAAACCTCATAAACGAGGCCCTTAATTTCCACTAGCCTACCAAAAATGAAGGTGTCCTTATGTAATGTTACTGATGCTCATGTAAAGCGCTCCAATACCTAGGGGTCGAGTTTGCGCTATATAAAACTGAAACAACAACAAAAAACGCATTACAATCACCTCAACTATTACTTTTGGTTTAGTAGTTATCAGATAAGATGCTACATTTTGAGAATCAGAAAGGTGTGAGAAAATCCATTTGAACCTCATAGAATACTATACTACTTTCTAAGCTAGTGTGACCAAAACACTATTACAGACCTACAAACAGAGAAGACGGACTAGCTATTATACTACATGGACACTGAAAGTAAGTAAAACATTGTTGCACTGTCTTATAGGGGCCTTTGTTATATTGCAATGTTTTAAGATTTTTTTTTCACAACTAAAGGTGAGTGAGCTCCTGAACACCCAAACAAAGCTTGTGGCAAGACTTGGGACCGCCAAATTGTTTTACGATATTTCTGGTTTAGCATAATTTTTTGGGGTTAACCTGCAAAGATTACCCAGTCATTTACTGCGAAATTAGTCTCGACCTTATTCAGATTGCACTGTACCCCTCTTGCACAACTGTCTCCAAAACTGTACTATGAGAAACACAACCTCTTACAAGACAATTGGCATGTCTCATTTATGAAACAAATGAACGTCATGCACAAGAAGGACACTTCCAGTTATTTTTTTTACACAGTGGGCCTCATTTACAATATTTTGACCCAGGGCAGTGCAGCAAGCCTTCCTGCTGCGCTACAGTGCTTCAAAATAAAAGGGCCAGAATGAGCTATATCTACAAGATACAGCGCATTTCCACCCTTTTCACCGAGGGCTGGCACACAAAGGGCTGCCATGCGCCAAGGTCCAAGGGTGTCTGCGTTGTAGGGGTAATTGTTATAGGTCAGGAAGGAATAGTTTCCTGCACAAAAACAATCACAAGAGGTGTTTTCCTCATTCTATGTGTGCTGCAAAATGCAGCACACATAGAAAAAGGAAAAATGAGTAGAAATAAAGGTATTTCTTCTCGTTGCACCTTCCTTACATAGGGATCTGATGCATTCCCAGGTTTACAAAACATTGTAAATCTGGGAATGTGTCATGTTCCATGTATGTTGCGTGGGAACACCCACAGCAACATCTATAGAATGACTCTTTCACGCAGAGTAATGCAAGCAAGGGGGCCATATTTACAAGGTCTTGAAAAGCTACGCAGGGTGGCTTTACGTGGCTTTGTAAAAATGGGCAGACAGACTGCGCTACCAGTGCGTTAAAAAAAGTGACGCATTGGTGGTACAATGGGCTTATAAATAAGCCTGAGTACTAAGAGTCTGTGGACTAGGGATGAAGCAAGGGCCACACTTGCCCCTTTTGATTTGATTTAAATATTTGTAGAGAACAACTGTCGCTCCAAATGGAGCATCCTGGCGCTACACAGAAAAAGCCAGGGCGATTGGGTAAGTATGAGAACTGATCCTCATATACCAGTGAGGAGCCGAATGCATCCGTGAGCCCGAATATCCAGGTTTTCAGTGATTTTCTGAATTGGCTCTCTGATTCTTTCGCCCTTAGGTGTACGGGCATAAGATTCCATGCTCTTGTTCCCAAGACTGCAATGGATTGTCCTCCTTTGGTTTATACCTAAAAGTGGGAGGCCTAAGAAGGTTCGCTTTAGAGGATTTGAGAGTCCTAGCCATGATATAAAGAGTAAACTTAGCTGTCAGGTATTTGGGTCCACAGTCTCTAATGGCTCTGAAAGTAATTACCAAGATCTTAAATAAATAAAAATTCTGTAAGGGCATCCAATGCAGCGACTTAAGATCTGAAGAGGCTGATGATTGACGAGGCATTTTCAGCACCAGACAGGCCACTGCATTCTGCACAATCTGTAGCCTTTTTACTACTTGTTTTTTGGTTCCTGCAAAAAGGGTATTACAGTAGTCTAATCTTAAAATGATCAGTGCATCTGCCACTGTCTTCCTTGCAGAGCAGGGAATGTAATAGAATAACTTTTCAAGGGTTTTTATGAGGCTACAACACATCCCTGCCACTGACAGAGCTTGTGGCTGAAAAGAGAGAGAAGCATCCAATTTTACTTCCAGATTCCTGGTGAATTCCACTGTGTTTGGTGGTGCGGGTGCGTCTTCTGGCCACGATTGGATCAGGTTAAAGGGATTGTTTTTTCCTATCAATAAATAATATCTTGGTTTTATCTGTGTTACATTTAAGGTTGTTTAGTCTCATACAGCGGATGACCTCTGTCATACATAGCTTAAAATTAAGCAATTTTTTTGGTAGTGTCATTATCGAAGGCTAAGATCAATTGTGTGTCATCTACGTATGAGGTTGTATCAATATTGAAGGAAGATATTAATGAGATCAATGGAGCAATATAGATATTAAATAAGAACGGGCTGAGAGATGAGCCTTGTGGGATGCCTAAGGTAACAGGGCGTTCGGTTGAGAGGAAATATCCCAGGGCCACTGTTTGTTTACATTGGTAAGGAAGGATTTCAGCCTAGCCAGATCTGTTGAGGATATACCGCTTTGTTTGATTCTTGATAAAAGGATGTTATGCGAGATGGTATCAAATGCAGCTGACAGATCTAATAGGATCAGAACCGCCTTTTTTCCTTTGTCTAGAGTTTATTTCAGTGTATCTAATACTTCCAGCAATGCAGACTCATTTGAATGTTTAGGGCGAAGGCCAGAATGGCTGGGGTGAAGTGTCCTGGCTTTCTTGAGGAAGTCAGTAAGCTGTCTATTGACAAGTCTTTCAGTAATTTTGCCAAGGATGGATAGTAGTGATATAGAACGGAGATTGGAGACTGTGGAGGTGTTTATGTTCTGTTTTTTTTTGCAGCGGTTTGACAACTGCTAGTTTCCATTCTGCCGGAATTGTAGCTGTGATTAAAGATGAGTTAATTATCTTATTAACTACTGGATTAACAATGTCTATAATCTTATGAAGAACCGCAGGGGGACAAGCGTCAAATGAGGATCCAGATTGACAAGCAATGATAGCTTGATGTGACTGTTCTAATGGTATTTCCTCAAAGGACTGGAAGGACCGTCCTGTAAAGGTGGGGTCGGGTTTTAGATCTGTCGACTGTGTATTAAATTCATTTTGAATATTAAGAATTTTCTCTTCAAAGAAGACTGAAATCTGGCAACATCTGTGATGGTGGAATATCCTTAGCCAACACTTTTTGGTCAGTGAAGGATTTTACCACTGTAAAAATCATTTTTTGATCATTACAGGCCTTTAAGATTTTATTGGAGAAATACTCCTTTTTTGCTAGCTTAATTTGTAAGTGATATTTTTTTCTTCTTAGTCTAAAGAGGTTCCGTTCTTCTGCACTGTATGTTCTTCTCCATCTTCGTTCCAGTTGTTTACACTGGAGGTCGAATTCTGCTAGTACTGGCATATACCAAGGTGCTGAAGATTTAACTTTATGTTTGATTTTTAACTTGCTGTGCAGGAGCTAATTTGTCGCTGATCCCTGTTATAAATATGTTAAAGCAGTGAGTATCCTCTAAGGGGTTACATGATAGAGTAGGTAGGGTATCCCTTGCCAGTTGGGGTAATACTGGGTTGGCTAGCATCGTAGCCCATTTGAGGCTTGGTAATGAAGTTGACTTTTGTTTGGGGGGTGATTTAACCCTGGAAGGTTAGTTTTAAATGGCATTAACATGTGATCAAACAAGACTTTGACTGTGGGGCTGCTGACTGTTAGAGAGGAAAAATTAGAACATACTCCGTCTATAGTGTGCCCGGCCAGGTGGGTAGGGGCTGAGACCAATTGGTAAAGCCCAAGGGCTTCTAACATTTCTTTAAAGTTATCTACCCCAGGATTACTCCGGCATTCTAAATGAAGATTAAAGTCTTATAAGAGAGTAAAATTAGAATACTGAAGCGTAAGGTCTCCTAGCACCTCTCCTAAAGTGTCCAGAAAATTGGAATTAGGGCGTGGTGGGCGGTAGATCAGGGTTCCTGTAAAAGAGTGGGAGCCATTGATTTTAAAACAGAACCCCAAGCTTTCTGTTCCTTTCAGGGAAGGGAGATGAACATTTGTGCATTGTAAGGACTCACGATGAATGATGGCCAGCCCTCCTCCCCTTGTTTCATTTCTATCTTGTCTGCAAATGGTGTAATTAGAAGGGAGTGCAGTGGTGATGTCAGGGTTACACCATTCCTTCAGCCATGTCTCCATAATAAAAAAAAAGTCAATTTGTAGGTCAGAGATCATCTCGTAGATGTCTTGGGCTTGTTTACAGAGTGACCAAGCTTTAATGAGGCCCTCCATTAACACATTGGCTGTTAGTGTATTGTCAGGTGTCCAAGGGTTGGTCCCAAGAGTCTTCAATTCGGTTCTGTATTTAAGACACATGAGTGGGTGTTTAGTGTTATGAGGTACCAGATTACAGTTGCATTTCCCAGCCATGTTATGTGCTTTGATGATGTCTGAGAATAAAGGAGGCTCCACGTTCTCATTGAAGGGGGTCGAGACATGAATGTCGGTTCTTAGGTGTTAATAGGATATATACAAGGAAACAAACTAACTTTGAAACTGTCCGTGTCATGAGAATGGGGGAAACACCATTTACAGAAACGTGCATTCAGTGATTGAAGGAGTAGAGTGGAAGATGACATTATCTGCCGATCCTGTTAAATATTTGTTTAAGATATTTGTTCAGCTCAATGAACATCCTTTAACCTGAAAAGAGGATTTGACAAATGTAAATAAAAAATCCTCGAACAAAAGTTAATTAACCTTGCAATTTATTTACCGACTGTGGAAAGGAGCAGTGTTCATTTATAACTGCATTCAAGAGTTTTTTTTATTGTAAGCAGGTTTTGTCATTGCCAAAAATGGTACAGCGATAAGTGAGGTGAATCCAATAATGCTTGACTCTTACAAGGTGACTTCACTACATTGTAAGCTTAGTGTGTGTGTATATATACATATATATATATATATATATTATATTCTTCAAAGCCCTGGCGCTCAGGCGGGCACTCGACGCTGTCATGAACCTTGCGGTGTTTCCTGCCTCGCTGCAGCTCGCTGTCAGTCCTCCTTAAAATCTGCCATGCCCGACGCGTTTCGAGGCAATCGCGCCTCTTCCTCATGGGCTGAACAAAAAGGCTCAATAATTTGCATCAAACTGCTTGTCCCTTCTTTATTGAAAAGAAACAGCCTTTAGTGGGCGTAACATTGTTGTTACAATGTCGTGTTGCATGCTGGTTTTCGCAGTTCTGCAGGTGATTTACAGTGCTTCCCTTTGGTAAGGTACGGGCCCTTATGTTTTTTTCCAGCTTGTCCTCTCTCCTCTGGTAGGACGGAGTTTCTGAAAATGCGGGCTTTAATTATTGCATACAGACAGCGTGCTAGATAAAGGAATGGTGTCCTTCTTAGCCTTTCAATGTTTCGAAATGGTGCTCAGCCTGTTTCCGCGGCTCGGGCAGCCGCGTTGGAAATTTTATTTTTCAAAGCCCTGGCGCTCAGGCGGGCACTCGACGCTGTCATGAACCTTGCGGTGTTTCCTGCCTCGCTGCAGCTCGCTGTCAGTCCTCCTTAAAATCTGCCATGCCCGACGCGTTTCGAGGCAATCGCGCCTCTTCCTCATGGGCTGAACAAAAAGGCTCAATAATTTGCATCAACCTGCTTGTCCCTTCTTTATTGAAAAGGAACAGCCTTTAGTGGGCGTAACATTGTTGTTACAATGTCGTGTTGCATACTGGTTTTCGCAGTTCTGCAGGTGATTTACAGTGCTTCCCTTTGGTAAGGTATATATATATCTTATCTACTGGCGGTCGCCAGTAGATAGTTATAGTTAGGACCATGTTTCCATAGGAAATCTGAAAATTCTATTTTGAATAACTTTGGCGCCGGTTGACGAATCCTCGCGAAATTTTCAAAACTAATGGGGCGCTCCGCTCAACTCCTACCCTGAAAGTCTCGGGGTGATTCGTCAAGCGGGAGCTGAGAAAAAAGGGGGTCCCAAAATGCGTTTTCCCCATGCATTTTCCCATAGGACCTTTAGTCGAAGGTACAGCCCGAACGGCTGAACAGAATTACTTGAAATTTGGCAAAGAGGTAGTCCTCAGGTCAGGCATGTGCCTTTTGCATATATGGAGTTAATTTGTTCAGTATTTCCTGAGAAAATTGCAGTTAAAACTACATAAATATCTATAGGCGTGGACCGAGCGCGCACGGTGCGCGAGCGTAATTCTGATTGGTGGTTACATGTCAGTCAACGTTCGAATCGGTCGAAATCAGGAAGTGTCGTCCGCCATTTTGTTTGTTTTGGGTGCGACAGTGAAAAAGAGAGGTGGCGAACGTGAAAAGGGGGCAGGGTAGAGAGTTCCTGACCCCCTAGCCTTTGTCAGGGGGTCCCTGAAGGACCCCGAAGGGTGAAAAAAACATTATATATTTTTTTTTTAAATCGCGGGGTGCGTGCACGGTGCGCGCACGGTGAAAAACCTTAAAAAAAATATATGATAATACATACATAACTTAGCATTTAAAAAACCGTACAAATTCACTTAAAAAACCATAGGTTTCACACACGTTATAGTTAAGAATTAGCATTTAAAAAACCTTGCAAATTCACTTAAAAAACCATAGGTTTCACACATGTTATAGTTAGGTGGACATTTCACTCGTAAAAAACCAATGAAATTCCCCCGTTATAGTTAGTTGAGATAACTATAACTCGCGCGACCGCCACTCTATCACAAAGATGATGTCATCAGTGATGTCATGAGTGATGCCACTGACCATGTCATGAGTGATGTAATATGTGACGTCATGAGCAGAGGATTGCCGGAGCGCGAGTTATAGTTATCTCAACTAACTATAACGGGGGAATTTCATTGGTTTTTTACGAGTGAAATGTCCACCTAATAACATGTGTGAAACCTATGGTTTTTTAAGTGAATTTGCAAGGTTTTTTAAATGCTAATTCCTAACTATAACGTGTGTGAAACCTATGGTTTTTAAGTGAACATATATATATATACATACATACATATACATATATATATATATATATATATATATATATTCACTTAAAAAACCATAGGTTTCACACACGTTATAGTTAGGAATTAGCATTTAAAAAACCTTGCAAATTCACTGAAAAAACCATAGGTTTCACACATGTTATAGTTACCTGGACATTTCACTCGTAAAAAACCATTGAAATTCCCCCGTTATAGTTAGTTCAGCTAACTATAACTCGCGCGACCGCAATCCACTGCTGATGACGTCACAAATTACATCACTGTATTCACTAAGATACTGTTAATAAGTCAGTTATACAATAAATTTTACAAAAAAACCCATCCATTTAGACACTTATTTACCCATTTATTCTTCCATTAACCTTTAGATATACATATATAAAAAATATTTATTTTTCAGAAAGACACATATTCACTGGATGATGTCATCAGTGATGTCATCAGTGATGTCATTTGAGATGTCATGAGTGATGTCATGAGTGATGTCACTGACCATGTCATGAGTGATGAGTATAAATATATGTATATATATATATTATCTACTGGCAGTCGCCAGTAGATAGTTATAGTCAGGACCGTGTTTCCATAGGAAATCTGCAACATTCCATTTGGAATAACTTTGGCGCCCATTGACGAATCCTCGCGAAATTTTCAAAATAGGTGGGGCGCTCCGCTCCGCTCCTTCCCTGAAAGTCTCGGGGGGATTCGTCAAGCGGGGGCTGAGAAAAAGGGGGGGTCCCAAAACGCGTTTTTCCCATGCATTTTTCCATAGGACCTTTAGTCCAAGCTACAGCCCGAACGGCTGAACAGAATTACTTGAAATTTGGCAGCGAGGTAGTCCACAGGTCAGGGATGTGCCTTTTGCAGGTCTGGTGTAAATCTGTTCAGTATTTCCTGAGAAAATAGCATTTAAAACCATATATATATCTATAAGCACGCTCCGTGCGCGTACGGTAAAACTTACCGTACGCGCACGCTGCCGTGCGCGAGCGCGATTCTGATTGGTTGTTAGATCCTAGTAAACATTCGAATCGGTCGAAACCAGGAAGTGTCGGCCGCCATTTTGTCTCTCGCAGTCTGAGGAGGTGAAAAACAAAGGTGGAGAACGTGAAAAGGGGGCAGGGTGGTCAGTTCCTGACCCCCTAGCCTTAGTCAGGGGGTCCCAGAAGGACCCCCAAGGGCCAAAATTTCCTTTAATTTTTTTGCGAACAATCGCGGAGTACGCGTAGCGTGCGCGTATGGTAGAAACAGAAAAATTCCGTGAACTGCGTAACGTGGGCACGCGAAGCGCACCGCGCGCACCGTGCGCGTACGGTACGCGCACGGTGAAAAACCTTAAAATAAATAAATAAATAAATACATAACTTAGCATTTAAAAACCCGTACAAATTCACTGAAAAAACCATAGGTTTCACACACGTTATAGTTAGGAATTAGCATTTAAAAAACCTTGCACATTCACTTAAGAAACCATAGGTTTCACACATGTTATAGTTAGCTGGACATTTCACTCGTGAAAAACCATTGAAATTCCCCCGTTATAGTTAGTGCAGGCAACTATAACTCACGCGACCGCAATCCTCTGCTGATGACGTCAGATATTACATCACTGATGACATATGTGTCTTTCTGCAAAAAAAATATTTGTAATATATGTATAGCTAAAAATTAATGGAAGAAGACATGGGTAAATAAGTGTCTAAATACAGTGATGTAATATCTGACGTCATCAGCAGAGGATTGCGGTCGCGTGAGTTATAGTTGCCTGCACTAACTATAACGGGGGAATTTCAATGGTTTTTCACGAGTGAAATGTCCAGCTAACTATAACATGTGTGAAACCTATGGTTTTTTAAGTGAATATATATATATATATATTCACTGAAAAAACCATAGGTTTCAGGGGTGTTATAGTTAGCTGGACTTTTCACTTGTACAAAACCATTGAAATTCCCCCGTTATAGTTAGTTCAGCTAACTATAACTCGCGCGCCCGCAATGCACTGCTGATGATGTCACATATTACATCACTCATGACATGGTCAGTGACATCACTCATGACATCACTCATGACATCTCAAATGACATCACTGATGACATCACTGATGACATCATCCAGTGAATGTGTGTTTTTCTGAAAATTAAATATGTTTTATATATGTATATCTCAAGGTCGATGGAAGAATAAATGGGTATATAAGTGTCTAAATGGATGATTTGTTTTTGAAAAATTGATTGTGTAACTGACTGATTAAGTGTATCATAGTGAATACATGGCTTAGTGAGTAATGTTTAAATATGTAAATATCTGTATCAGTCTCTCACTTTGTGTATAAGTGGCTGCATAGGTTGGTGAGTAGCTACATGGGTGTCTATATAGGTTATTAGTTGGTTTTTTGAGTATCAGTCTGAGTGTCTGCATGGTTCGGTGGGGGGTATTACGTAGTGCATAGGTGCATGAATGAGTGACTCACTGTTTGTATGTGTTGAAGACAGCATGTGCGCAGGACTGTATGGGTGGATGAGTGTGTGTATGGGTGTGTTAGTGAGTGAATGACTGTCTCAATAGTGTCTTTATGAGTAACTACATATGTTTTAAACTAGTATATGTGACTATTGGTGTACATAAGTGAGTATATGTGAGAGTGAGAGATTGAAAGAGTTCCTGTATGAATAAGTATGTGTTTCTATAAGTGATTGTTTTAAAGACTAAGTATGTGTAAGTTTCCGTAGAAGTAAGTGTGGTGGTGTGTGTATAACTGTATATGCAAGTAAATGTATGTTTGATTCCTTATTAGCATGAGTGACTATGTGTGTGAGTAACTCTATGGATGAGTGGCATTGTGTAACAGGATGTATAGGTGTATGAGTGCATATGATGAGTGAGTACATGTATGAGTGACTGTATAGGACTGTTGGTGAATGAGTGGATGTGTATGTGGATCTTAGAATTACTGAAGAGGTTGTTGTAACTGGTATTGGTATGTCCATTGTTTTGAAAATTTTAGTCTCTATTTTTGAATGTGTGTATCAAAGGTTATATTAGGGTGAGAGGAGGTCTGCCACTCTATCACAAGGATGATGTCATCAGTGATGTCATCAGTGATATCATTTGAGATGTTATCAGTGATGTCATGAGTGATGTCACTCACCATGTCATGAGTGATGTAATATGTGACGTCATCAGCAGTGCATTGCGGGCACGCGAGTTATAGTTAGCTGAACTAACTATAACGGGAAAATTTCAATGGTTTTGTACAAGTGAAAAGTCCAGCTAACTATAACATCCCTGAAACCTATGGTTTTTTCAGTGAATATATATATATATATATACACACAAACACACATATTTGTTTTTTTTGTTTGTTTTTTTAACCAAAAAAACAAACGTTCCAGGGACATTAGAGTTAGGAATGGAATTTTAAAAAAACATAGAAATTCACTGGAAAAAAAACATAGGTTACACAGACATTATAGCTAGGCTAACATTTCACTTGTATAAAACCAGAGAAATTCAGCCATTATAGTTAGTGAGCTAACTATAACTTGCGCCCCCGCAATGCACTACTAATGACCTCACATATTTCATCACTCATCACATGGTCAGTGACATTGCTGATGACATCTCAAATGACATTACTGATGACATCCTCTGGTGAGTGAGTGTTTTTAAAGATTTTGAGTGTTAAATTATATACCCAGGTGTATTGGTGAATGAGTGGGTGTATGAGTGACTGACTCAGTGTGAGTGGCTGTATGAGTATGAGTGGATATGTCAGTGGCTGTATTAGTGAGTGTGTGGGTGTTTGAGTGGCTGTATGGGTGAGTGAGTGGATGTGTCTGTTGATCTATGAATCAGTGAGTGGCATTGTAAGTACTGGTATGTGTGTGTGAATGGGTTTGAGAATGGTAGTGTGGTAGTTGGAGTGGGTGTATAAGTGATTATATGGGGTGTGTGCATCAGCGATTCTGTGGATGATGTCATCTGTGATGTCATCAGTGATGACATTTGAGATGTCATCAGTGATGTCATCAGTGACGTCTCTGTAACCTTTGTTTTTTTTCAATGAATTTCTATGAGTTTTTTTTCCATTTCCTAACTATAGCATCCCTATAACCTTCGGTTTTATCAGTGAATTTCTACAGTTTTTTAAATGCTAATTCCTAAGTATAACGTCCTTATAACCTTTGTTTTTTTTAATGAATTTCTAAGGTTTTTTAACTACTAGTAGCCTTTACAGAGTGGTGGAGGATGGAGGCTGGGCCTCTGACCAGCTGTCAGGATTTGCGCTGTTTAGGACATACTGGAGGTACCAAGAGGCCTTCTTGGCCCCCAAGGTCCCTCAGGAGTAAAGTGGACTTTATCTCCAAACTAGTAGTGTACCTTGAGCTGCCTTTGCAGAGTGGTGGATAAAGGGGCCGTGGCCTCCGAAGACCTCTTAGCAATCCTGGTGTGGCACTTATTCTAAAAAACAGGAGGGGTAGTTGGTGCCCAAGGATGTCCTTGGGGGCCAACTACCTCTCCTGTCACTTCCAGTAAGTACCACGCAGCAGGATTACTGAGAGGTTACCGGAGGCCACGCCCCCTTTCTCTACCACTCTGTAAACATTCCTCCTGATGCACTATTAGTAGGGGAATGAAGTCCCGTTGGCTACTGAGGGTCCTTCAGGGCCAACTAACCTTCCTGTTATCCCCAATAACACTCACACAGCTGGATTGCTGAGAGGACATCAGAGGCCACACACCCTTTCTTCACCACTGTGCAAAAGTACTTCCTGGTGCACAACTGGTTGGGGGACGAAGTCCACTTTAGTCCTTAGGCCCTCAGGATTACACTGGAATTTATTCACCAACCAGCAGCACACCAGAAAGCGCATTTGCAGAGTGGTGTAGAAAGGGAAAGTGGCCTCCAAGTCCTCTCCGCAATCCACTCTCTGGGAGTTACTGGAGGTAACAGAAGGAGTTCTTGGACCCTGTAGACCCTCAACATCATAAGGTACTTCATTCCCCAACCACCACTGCACCAGGAGGCGTGATTGCAGAGTGGTGGTGAAGGGAGCATGGCCTCCAGAGACATGCAGGAGGTTTTCTTTTTCACATTTTTTTGGGGGGGGCTGCATGGCCCTCTTTCTTTGGGACCCCATCCCCTAGGGCCTGGCCCTATTTATTTATTTTTTCAAATGGAAGAGGGGGTCCGCGTGCCCCCTCCTGGGCCGATGTTGGCCACAGGAACCCTACTCCCTGGACCCGGCTTTTTCTTTTTCATGTATTTTTTATTTTAAGGGAGTGGCCGAGCAGCCCTCCTCCCAGGCCATTGACGGACCCAGGGACCCCCTTTTGTTGTATATATATATATATATATATATATATATAAAATATATATAATATAATGTTATTACCTACTGGCGGTCGCCAGTAGGTAGTTATAGTTAGGACCACGTTTCCATAGGAAAACCTCAACATTCTATTTTGAATAACTTTGGCGCCGGACGACGAATCCTCGCGAATTTCTCAAAATAGGTGGGGCGCTCCGCTCCGCTCCTACCCTGAAAGTCTCGGGGGGATTCGTCAAGCGGGGGCTGAGATAAAAGGGGGGTCCCAAAACGCGTTTTTCCCATGCATTTTTCCATAGGACCTTTAGAACGAGCTACAGCCCGAACGGCTGAACAGAATTACTCAAAATTTGGCAGAGAGGTAGTCCCTAGGTCAAGGAAGTGCCTTTTGTAGGTTTGGTGTAAATCTGTTCAGTAGATTCTGAGAAAATAGCCTTTAAATCAATATATATATCTGAGCCCGCTTACGGTACGCTTACCGTACGCTTACGGTAAGCGTACGGTGGCGTGCGCGAGCGCGATTCTGATTGGCTCTTAGATCTTAGTAAACATTCGAATCGGCCGAAACCAGGAAGCGGCGGCCGCCATTTTGTGTATTTCACTCTGAAAAAAAAGAGTGAAAACAAGGAAAGGGGGCAATGAGGTGAGTTACAGACCCCCTAACATTTGTAAGGGGGTCAAAGAAGGACAGAAAAGTACAAAAAATCATTTATTGATTTTAAAAAAAATCACGGGGTACGCGTACGGTAAGCTTACGGTAAGCGCACGGTAAAAAAAAATAAAAAAAAATAAATGAAAAGCAGATTTAAGAGTTTAGATATTAGGGAGCTCTAAAAAGAGCTGTTGTGTTTATGAAGTCATTTTTTTAGTGGTACCTACAAGTAAGTACCGATGCAGAGTCTAAGGTTCAAGAGGAAGACTCTGTTCCCTTCATCATTGAAGTGCACACCATCTCCTCTATAAATGTCTTGCATGTCATAACGCAAGTTGTTGTGGTAAATGGCACCCATACCATAGTCACGGAGGAAAGCAGAAACAGATTTGTTGACGTGCTTTCTTGCTTTGTCAATCTGTGGACAGAAATGATTGGACCAGTTCCATTTTTGCCTTTGGCATATGTTGGAAAACACAAAGGCAGTTTTAGGGAAAAGTGTAAACAGTTGTGCAAAGGTGTCCTTCATAAGCATTTCCAGACCTACCCCAGTCAAAGTGCCTAGGTCATTGCCACCACAGTGCACTATTATGAGGTCAGGGTGTTGGATTTGAATGAAGGATTTCACCAATGGCATCAATTGGTGCCACTTTAACCCTCTCTGACCAATCCATTTAATGTCTACATTTGGCAAAGCAAGGTCTCTCACCATACCTGTTTTCTCTGCAAACTTTTCACTCCAGAAGACATAGCTGTGCCCTACAATCCACACTGTGAACATCTTCAAAGGAGAACTGGATGCACTCAGGAGGTGTCTTTCAGTAGAATGGCAATATGAAAAGAAAGACAGTTTGGAAATGGAGGCATACATATTTTTTTCAAAACAAAAAGAACTGATTGGCTGTTTCATACCATTCTAGAATAAAAACTAGGCTGTATGTGTAAACTAATAGAAGCATGTTTTGTATTGGTAAAAAAAAATGTGTAACCAAAGAACAGTACTATGGATTTGCTGTTAGGTTTGAAAAGTCAAGCACTCTTGCTCTGTGGAATTGAAACATTGTTTGGCGAACTTCTGACCTAACTCAACACAGCAGTGTTCCATGAGCTGTTGCTATGGTAGCAGGCAGAAGTCAAGTTGGGGGAAGGGTACTAGGCAGAAGTCAAGTTGGGGGAAGGGTACTTTTGGAAAAGGGTTGGTTTTCAACCGATAGAAATGTGTGATTACATTTGAAAAAAAGGGGGAAGCACTGAGATTTGAAACTTACAAGTATATGTGTGGAAAAATAGAGGGAAAGTTTGCCATTATCTGGTTCTGCTGAGAGGAGAGAGGTGAACACAACAGAGATCCTGGCTCTGATAATCTGCTGTTTGAGTGCCACATTTCTTTCACAACTAACTAATTTTAAAGGTGAGTTTACAGTTTGAGAGGGGATGTATGTGGTAACTTAAGAAATGAATAATAGAAATGGGAATTGTTTTTGTTGTAGTTACACATGGTGGTTTCATAATGTGTCAGTCTGTAAAAGTGATTTACACTTGCCCCGAAAAAAAAAAGAGCAGTAAGTGTGCTTTCAAATTGGCAAAGAAATTTCGTTTTGGGACTAATGTGAAAACATGACTCTGTGGGCATAGAGGAATTATAGGCAGAGATTTATTGCGTCTTGCTCTGGTGATTTCACAGTTGCATTAGATGGAAAGGGGGAGCGAATTTTTGGGGGAAGAAGCAGAGTCTTAGCACACACCCATGTGCTTGCCATGTATAGTCATGCACAGTATTTACAAGCGAGTGGGGTTTTCAGGTTTCAGTCTGTAATGCAAATACATTCAGCATCACTAAGGCTGGTTGCCCTTGCTGGAGTGTAGGCAGTCACCGAGAATACACATGGTGGTGGTCTGAAAAAACAGCTTGGACATGTGCATTGAAATAAATAAAAAAAAAAGGTTTCATAATGTGTCAGTCTGTAAAAGTGATTTTCACATGGCCCGGAAAAAAAAAGAGCAGTAAGTGTGCTTTCAAATTGGCAAAGAAATTTCGTTTTGTGACTAATGTGAAAACATGACTCTGTGTGAATAGAAGAATTATAGGCAGAGATTTATTGCGTCTTGCTCTGGTGATTTCACAGTTGCATTAGATGGAAAGGGGGAGCGAATTTGTGGGGGAAGAAGCAGAGTCTTTGCACACACCCATGTGCTTGCCATGTATAGTCATGCACAGTATTTACAAGCGAGTGGGGTTTTCAGGTTTCAGTCTGTAATGCAAATACATTCAGCATCACTAAGGCTGGTTGCCCTTGCTGGAGTGTAGGCAGTCACCGAGAATACACATGGTGGTGGTCTGAAAAAACAGTTTGGACATGTGCATTTAAATAAATTAAAAAAAAAGGTTTCATAATGTGTCAGTCTGTAAAAGTGATTTTCACTTGGCCCGGAAAAAAAAAGAGCAGTAAGTGTGCTTTCAAATTGGCAAAGAAATTTCGTTTTGGGACTAATGTGAAAACATGACTCTGTGTGCAGAGAGGAATTATAGGCAGAGATTTATTGCGTCTTGCTCTGGTGATTTCACAGTTGCATTAGATGGAAAGGGGGAGCGAATTTTTGGGGGAAGAAGCAGAGTCTTAGCACACACCCATGTGCTTGCCATGTATAGTCATGCACAGTATTTACAAGCGAGTGGGGTTTTCAGGTTTCAGTCTGTAATGCAAATACATTCAGCATCACTAAGGCTGGTTGCCCTTGCTGGAGTGTAGGCAGTCACCGAGAATACACATGGTGGTGGTCTGAAAAAACAGCTTGGACATGTGCATTGAAATAAATAAAAAAAAAAGGTTTCATAATGTGTCAGTCTGTAAAAGTGATTTCCAATTGTAAAAAGTGATTTTCACTTGCCCCGAAAAAAAAAAGAGCAGTAAGTGTGCTTTCAAATTGGGAAAGAAATTTTGTTTTGGGACTAATGTGAAAACATGACTCTGTGTGCATAGAGGAATTATAGGCAGAGATTTATTGCGTCTTGCTCTGGTGATTTCACAGTTGCATTAGATGGAAAGGGGGAGCAAATTTTTTGGGGAAGAAGCAGAGTCTTAGCACACACCCATGTGCTTGCCATGTATAGTCATGCACAGTATTTACAAGCGAGTGGGGTTTTCAGGTTTCAGTCTGTAATGCAAATACATTCAGCATCACTAAGGCTGGTTGCCCTTGCTGGAGTGTAGGCAGTCACCGAGAATACACATGGTGGTGGTCTGAAAAAACAGCTTGGACATGTGCATTGAAATAAATTAAAAAAAAAGGTTTCATAATGTGTTAGTCTGTAAAAGTGATTTCCAATTGTAAAAAGTGATTTTCACTTGCGCCGAAAAAAAAAAGAGCAGTAAGTGTGCTTTCAAATTGGCAAAGAAATTTCGTTTTGGGACTAATGTGAAAACATGACTCTGTGTGCATAGAGGAATTATAGGCAGAGATTTATTGCGTCTTGCTCTGGTGATTTCACAGTTGCATTAGATGGAAAGGGGGAGCGAATTTTTGGGGGAAGAAGCAGAGTCTTAGCACACACCCATGTGCTTGCCATGTATAGTCATGCACAGTATTTACAAGCGAGTGGGGTTTTCAGGTTTCAGTCTGTAATGCAAATACATTCAGCATCACTAAGGCTGGTTGCCCTTGCTGGAGTGTAGGCAGTCACCGAGAATACACATGGTGGTGGTCTGAAAAAACAGCTTGGACATGTGCATTTAAATAAATCAAAAAAAGTGGTTTCATAATGTGTCAGTCTGTAAAAGTGATTTCCAATTGTAAAAAGTGATTTTCACTTGCGCCGAAAAAAAAAAGAGCAGTAAGTGTGCTTTCAAATTGGCAAAGAAATTTCGTTTTGGGACTAATGTGAAAACATGACTCTGTGTGCATAGAGGAATTATAGGCAGAGATTTATTGCGTCTTGCTCTGGTGATTTCACAGTTGCATTAGATGGAAAGGGGGAGCGAATTTTTGGGGGAAGAAGCAGAGTCTTAGCACACACCCATGTGCTTGCCATGTATAGTCATGCACAGTATTTACAAGCGAGTGGGGTTTTCAGGTTTCAGTCTGTAATGCAAATACATTCAGCATCACTAAGGCTGGTTGCCCTTGCTGGAGTGTAGGCAGTCACCGAGAATACACATGGTGGTGGTCTGAAAAAACAGCTTGGACATGTGCATTTAAAAAAATCAAAAAAAGTGGTTTCATAATGTGTCAGTCTGTAAAAGTGATTTCCAATTGTAAAAAGTGATTTTCACTTGCGCGGAAAAAAAAAAGAGCAGTAAGTGTGCTTTCAAATTGGCAAAGAAATTTCGTTTTGGGACTAATGTGAAAACATGACTCTGTGTGCATAGAGGAATTATAGGCAGAGATTTATTGCGTCTTGCTCTGGTGATTTCACAGTTGCATTAGATGGAAAGGGGGAGCGAATTTTTGGGGGAAGAAGCAGAGTCTTAGCACACACCCATGTGCTTGCCATGTATAGTCATGCACAGTATTTACAAGCGAGTGGGGTTTTCAGGTTTCAGTCTGTAATGCAAATACATTCAGCTTCACTAAGGCTGGTTGCCCTTGCTGGAGTGTAGCACTCTGGACATGGGCTTTTTAAAAAATCTGAAAAGTGGTTTCATAATGTGACAGTCTGTAAAAGTGATTTTCACTTGCCCAAAAAAAAGAGCAGTTTGTGTGCATTCAAATTGGCAAAGAAATTTCGTTTTGTGACTATTGTGAAAAGAAATGTACTAATATATTTAAATACAATAAAGGATTTTTTTTTAGTTTTTTTCAGGTATTGCTGAAGAACAGTGAACAAAATTTAAGATGCCTACAAAATCTAGAGTTCAAAAAACGCTAAAAAAAAAACTATATTTGAAGACAACTGGAGGACCAAAGTTAGTAGAAGATGCTCATGTTGGGAAAAAGAAAAAATCTTCTGGTAAGCAGAAAAAACAATTTCTTAAAAAAATATTCAAAACAAAGAAAAATGTACAAAATGTCTGTCCTGGAAAGAATGTAACAAAACGAAGAGAACAGCAAAAAATTGAGAATTTAGTTAATGCAAATATACCTTCTGCAACTGAAAAGTTTTACATAAACAGAAAAACAGCGTTTAAAGAGATACGTAGAAAAATGTTTCAGAGAAGAGTTATGTCCAATTTGATAAAGGATGTGAAGAAATATAAGCAAAAGGCAAAATATTACAAGAGAAAAAAAGAAATTGAAGCCATTGCAGCAAAAGCATTAGAATTAAAAAGGAAACTATTCATATTAATTTTGAATAGGATGCGTACATTAGATAAAATGGTTAATGTACTGAAATCACAAAGCAAAAGCAAAAGAGTAGTGAACAGAACAAACTTTTGTAAAGTGTTTTTAGGAAAGTGGATGCATAGTTCAAGTAGTGAACCTTTTTTTAATGAAGAGAGCTATTTTCAAAGTAATAGTTTGCTGCATGCAGTTGACACCAGAGGTCGTTCATACGAAGTAAAAAATGGTTGCATAATGGAGAAGGAGATAATGGTTCCAAGAGATGAGGTACAAGTGATGGCAGATGAGGCAATGGGGAGACGTCCTAAAGCCCCAGTGTACACTTGGAATTGTAGTAGTATTTGCACTGTGCGTCAGGAATCTATTGACAGATTTCGAGAGTTTCTAAGAGAATATAGTAAAAAAAGTGTAAAACAGAAGATTAAGGTGCTTCAAAGTCTGGATCCATGCAGAGTGAGAGAGAATACTGGTTTGCAGGGTCATTCTCTGGCTTGTCTATCTAGAAAAGTGTGCAATAGTGTTTTCCATCATTTTAGGATGCTGGCTGTTCATCATACTGAAATGAGAAAGTTTGTGAGACGGTTGTATTTTGCCAAAAGTCCAGCAATAAAGTTAAATGAATTGAATAGGGCTCTGTTCCGAGGAACGGTATCAGATGTAGAGAAGGTTGTTGATGAAATTCAGTTTTGTTACTTTGGTCCTGAACAAAACAGTGCAGAGAAGGACACAGTAAATGAGGAAGAAGTGGAAGAGAATGTAGAACCTTCTGTAAGTAAGACATTTAATGATCACATAACAAAATTTGCAATAGTTTCTAATGAAAGACCAAATGTTACTTGTATTTGTTGCCGCAGAACTCATTATAGAAAACAAACTAGGAATGTTGATCTCTACAGAAAGAGTGAAAATGAAGATAATTATAAGTGGAAGGATTTTGCCACATATATATTTCTTGAAAATTGTTTTGAATTGGGTGAAGATCAGCGTATTTGTAAATACTGTTACAACAAGTTAGAGGAAAATAGAATGCCGACCAGAGCTGTACATAATAATTTAGAATTGGATGCTATTCCTGCTGAACTTTCTGAATTAAATACATATGAGTCTATACTCATTCAATGTGTTCATCCGTTCCAGACCATAGTACGTATGGAGCCCAAAACTGGTAAATTACCTCCTTCAGATTTACTGAGAGGTTTAAAAGGTAGAGTGGTGTATTTGCCCTTGGATTTGAAAAAAAATATGGAAACTATTGATGCGGATACTTTGGAAACTGAACCATTAATTATTCTGGTTAATGGTGTACCTACAAAGAATAAGAAGATTTGGCAGGAGCTGGTAGATGTGCGGAAAGTACAAAGAGCAAATTTGTATTTGAAAAAAAATAACAAATGGTATGAATCAATTTATATAGAAGAAGAAGAAGAAGACCATGATTTTCAAGAAGACACAGAAACACCAACTGGACAAATTGAAAAAGTGGACAAGACAAAGGAAGAAGAAATTTATGAACATTTTAGCATACATCCTCTTCATTCAAAAGAAGTTATGGGAGACAATATTGATCTCTTTCAGATGAAGAAAGCAAAAGGAACTCCCGTGAGTGTATGGGAGGAGAGCTTGGAAGCTCGATGTTTTCCCCAGCTGTTTCCTACGGGAAAAGGAGGACGATACGATGAACGTCCAGAACAGATTCCAGCTTCAGAGTATCGGACTACAAGACTATATGCTGAAGATCCCAGATTTCGACAAAGTATTCCTTATTTGTTCCATCTTTTATTTGAAAGCGACTTGTCTGCACTGTCTTATGCAGTAAATCACATTTTAAAAAGTGGAGTACATTTACAAAATGTGTCTGCTAAGGATTTTATGGAGAAAGTGCAGCACCGAGATGATCATTTGGAAACACAACTGATCAATCTGATGGCTTGTCAGCGTGGGACAAATGAATATTGGTACCGACGCCATGGTGAACTAAAATGCATGTTACGCAATTTAGGAACACCAACATGGTTCCTTACCCTAAGCTGTGCCGAGAATGCTTGGGATGATTTACTGGATTTTCTACGAGAGGCCAATTCAAACATTAAAAACATCGAATACAAGACAGCAGGAGAACTGTGCTCATTGGATCCGGTTAATGTTTGCAGATATTTCAATCATAGATTTGAGGCTATGATGTCCTTCATCTGCAATAAAAAAAATCCACCCCTTGGAGAAGTAGTGGATTTCTTTTGGAGAAAAGAGTACCAGGCAAGAGGTGCTCCTCATATTCATATGCTGTTGTGGATCAAGGATGCCCCAAAGTTTGGAACAGATACTGATGAAGCAGTGTTATCTTACATTGAAGAATATGCAACATGTGGTATACCAAAAAGCACAGAAGAGAACAAGTTAAAGGAGCAAGTTTTACGTTTCCAAAGTCATCGGTGTGGAAAATACTGTCGACGGAAATACAAGAGCAAAGAAAAATACTACACTAAATGTCGATTTGGATTTCCTAGACCTGTTCTTTCAAATGGAAGAGTAAACAGTTTTATGTCAGCTGTGAGACATACTATCACAAGAAAATCACCTAAGAATACCTACAACCTTAAAAGAAAAGAAGAATCAAAAAATATAAATGACTACAACCCAGTCATTTTATCCATGTGGAACGCTAACATGGATATACAGTATGTAGCTGACAATTCCATTGCTGTTGCACGATATGTAACGTCTTACATTACGAAATCAGAAAAAACAGAATTGAAGGAAATGTGGGAAGAGATTTCTCACGAGAAGACTGTCAGTAAGAAGCTGTACAGTTTCAGTTTGAAGATGTTATCGCATCGAGAAATTGGATCCTACGAATGTTCAGATAGGTTATCTTCTGCAAGTCTCTACTCGAAGTCAAGAAGAATAATTTGGGCAAGTTTAGGCCTTGCAGCAATGAGAAATCGGGTACTGAAATCTGTTGGAGAAATTGAATATTTGGCCGAGAATAACCCAGAAAGTACAGATATATTGAAAACAAACATGTTGGACACATATTATCCCAAGAGAAGTCATCATCTGGAGAACATGTGTCTCTATGAAGTGTTGCAGAACTACATTTATTCACGGAAAGCTGCAGAAGACATTAATAATGGAAAATATAAAGTTGTTGGTGAAGAAGGATGTTTGGTGAAGCAAACCAAAGGAAGTTTGATAAATCACCGGAAGCTGAGTTGCGACACTACCGACAAGAAAGAATTTTACTACTTGGCTCTTTTACAGTTGTTTAAACCATGGCGTACAGAGGATGAACTACTGGGAGAATTTCAAAGCTATGAGGATTCATTTAATGCTTGCAAAGACAGCATACAATGCAATACATTCACAACTTATCTGCAAATGTTAAATGAAGAAATTGAACAGGAAACTACAATTGCAGCAGAAATAGCTAGAGACAGTTCTCAGGACAGCCAAAGTTCAGGAACACACAGTCAAGATCCCCTAGGACAACCAATCGTTGAAAATGAAGCATCAATAGCCATGAATGAAGTGGAAACGGCTATGAATCAAGCTCAAGAAGAATTTATAGACTTAGAAAATTTGGAAAGACAACTGAATCAAGAGCAGCAACAAATTTATGAAGAGATCAAAAACAAAATTGATCACGGATTTCTACATGTAAAAAAAGAGTGCTCATGCACATCATTTCATCCAATCAGGATGTATGTAAGCGGACAAGCTGGCACTGGAAAAAGTTTCCTAATTAAAGTCATCAGAAGCTACCTAAAGCAAAAAACGGATTCTACTTTGTCTTGTGTGGTTACTGCTCCAACTGGGTTAGCAGCATATAACATAAAAGGAATCACCTTACATCGTTTGCTAATGTTACCAGTGGAGCATGAGAACAAAATACAATTCAACAAGCTAACTGGAGAAGCATCCTTGGAAGTTTCACGAGTATTGAAGAAGATGCAAGTTCTCATTATTGATGAGGTGAGCATGGTATCAAACTTAATGCTTGCCTTTGTGCATTTAAGAATGCAGCAAATTTTGAAGACAGACTATGACGTGTTATTTGGTGGAAAACACGTCATAGTTTTTGGAGATCTTTTGCAACTTACTCCAGTTAAAGGACAACCAGTGTTTAATACTGTGACACATGAAGACACGAAGAAGTCATTGGGAAGCATCGGAAATACAAATATTTGGTCCTTCTTTGAGTACAAGGAACTTACAACTAATATGAGGCAAGCAAACGATGAAGAATATGGAAGTATTCTGAAAGATATCAGAATTGGACTACTCACAGAAGTTGGCAAAAAAGCATTACAGAGTCGGCTGCTACATAATTTATTTCCAAAGGAAGAAATAGTTGCAGAGAAAATATACAAGAATATTGCAGAAAACAAAAGTGTCATCTGCTTAATGCCAACTCTACGTGAATGCTCAATATTCAATGAGGAGCTTTTGAAATTGGAAAAGGAAGAGATCAGGAAATTGGAAGCAGTGGACAAAATTGAGGATGGAAGAATTACTGTCACAGTAACAGGCAAACTGAAAAATAAATTGGACTCACTAGAGAAGAACATCTCCAAAACAGCTGGATTAGAAAAAAATCTATATGTTTGCATGAACTGTAGAGTGTTTTTAAGGAGAAATTTGGATGTTGAGAAAGGTTTAGTTAATGGAGCGATGGGAAGAGTTGTGGGTTTTATTAATTATCAGAAAAAAGAAGGAATTGAATGTTTAAAAATAAAATTTGATCAGATAGATGAAGTTAAAGATATTTGTCGTTGTACAGTTCGTTTTATGCTTGTGAAAGACTTATATGTACGTAGGAAGCAGTTTCCGTTTTCTCTAGCATATGCTGTAACTATTCACAAGTCTCAAGGATTGACTGTAGATTGTGCATTTGTGAACATTGGTTCAACTGTGTTCAAAGAAGGTATGGCATATGTTGCTTTGTCACGAGTCAAAACATTATCAGGTTTATTCATGATAGACTTTGAAGAATCAAAAGTTAGTGCTGATACAAATTGTGTAAAGGAGTATAATAGATTAAGAAGAAGCTATGCTCCTCATTTAGGTCAGTATCCTGTGTTGGAGAAACGTGTAGTTTCTCGTAAAAGGAAAAATGAGAATATCTGTAGTGAAGATGTAGAGAAGAGGAAAAAAAAGAGGAGTGATGTAATTGCAAGCAAAAAGAATAAGGAAAATGAAGAACAGGTTGTAGGATGTCATTTTGAAAATAGCTCTGGTGTCAACTGCTACGCAAATGTAGTGCTGAATGTTGCATTTTATCTGGAAAGTTTGCAAGAGCAGATAATAGTAAATCAGGGAAAAAGATTCTGTTCTGAGCTGAGTCTCCTTTTTCAAAAGGTGAGTAAAGATAAAACTCAAATAGAAAGTGCTACTGACATTAGAAAACTTTTAGATGTATGTTCAGGACGAACACAGTTTTCTCAAAATGAACATCAAGATGCACATGAATTTTTGATGTATTTTCTTCAGGTAGTGGAAGAAGAAGGAGTTCCCATTGACATTTTTTTTGGTCTCTCTTATAAATGGGAACATAGTTGTGATAATTGTTATAATATAAGTGGCTCTATTGTTGATAATGAAAGGTTTATTTATTTGACATTGCCAGAGAGTAAAACAGTCACTTTTGCAAAATTAGTTAAAGATGCTAATCATAGCATGAAATGTGGTGAGTGTAATTCTGACATGTTTTCAACATTAATTTTAAAGGAATACGGACAGTATGTAATTTTAATGATGCAACGATGTAGAGCTGATGGTTCAAAATTGGATACTTTAATAAAGAAGTTTACAGGACAGCAATTATCAATTTCAGGAAAAACTTTTGTAACTGTTGCAATAATTTTCCATGATGGACCTACTGTTACTTCTGGACATTACACAGTTTATCTTAAATGTGAAAAAGGCTGGACACTGTGTAATGATTCTCAATTGATTTTCAAACAACGTTTGCCTTTTGATTTAGCAAATTCATATCTAATCTTCCTGAAACCTAAATTTTAGAGAGACTTGGCAAGATCTGGACAAAACAATTTTACCATTTTACTGGATTACCATTGCAATTTTGTTAAAAAAAAAAATTTTAAATTATCATTTGGCCTAATGGAAAGATAACCAATTGTAATGTGGACTTTTTTAATTTTTAATGAAATTTTGAAAAACCAATAATTTTGAGATTATCGGTAACTTCTGCACATTTTATATTTTGGAATGTTATTGGACTGCCATTGGAAATTTTTTCAAAAATGATTTAAAAAATTACTATTTGGCCATGTGGAAAAGTAACCAATTCTATTGTGGACTAAATAAATTAATCAAAAAATTTTCGTGAACCAAAATGTTACAGAGAATCTGTGAGATCTGGACAAATTAAACTTTAGAATTTTATTGGATTACCGTTGGTAATTTAATCCAAACAAAAATTTAAAATTACTATTTGGCCTAAAGGAAATGAAATCAGATGTTTTTTGGAGTTATTTGAGATATAATATTGTGATTATACTTCTGAAACAAACATATCAGACGGTATTTTAAAGGAATAAGTATTGGTATTAGATGATATTTTTTTTCAATATTATGCATTTCTATAATGTTAAGTTTAAGTAAAAAAAGAATCAGGGCTTTTTTAATACAATCTTTGTGATTGGTATTTTTTTTTGCCCGCTGTAAAATGATGAATGCAATTGCTTTCACAATTTATAGTGAAATGCAATATATTCTGAAAACAGCAAAAATAAGGCAAAAATATTTTTTGGGAAAAAATGTAAATATGTGTACTGTATTATAAAAAGTTTTAAAAATATTAATACTTTTTTCTTTTTTTCCAGATAGATATAGAAAATTTACGAAAACTACAAACATTTTTAAAACTATTTTTTAAAAAAAGAAATGAATAAATATTTTTTCAGTGAGTATGGTAAGTCAATAATAAAAATTGTAGTCTCTCAAGGTCAATGTAATGTCATAAATGATTTTTAGTGTTTTTTAAAAAAAAAAAAAAAAAAAGTACGCGCACCGTACGCGTACGGTAAAAAAAAATAAAAAAAAAGTTTTTAAAAACATATGTTAAAAAAAGATGAAAGATAAGGTTGGCTCTTAAAAGAACCGTTGTGTTCATGCAGGGACAGAGGAAAGAAAGATTGGGAATATTAGACGGTACGACAAGTGTGCTGATCTATTTTACTGTTCACCAGGGAAACACTGGTCTCCCTATAAGTAATTAGATCGTGACAAGTGGCGCACCGTACTTCAACCCTCGCAAACCGAGGGTTAATTTCCAGAGGGCCAGCAAAAGGAGATTCTCCCCCCACAGATGAAGGGCTCACCTGACCTGCAGAAGAAGGAGTCAGCCCTGCAGATGATGGTCCAGGCTGAGCTGCTGTGGATGTACTGGCTCGTCTTTCTGAAGAGTTACCTCCAAAAAGATGACCATGTGTCCTTCTGTGTACATCCTGGAGGTGTCTCTTCATGGTGTGATTCCCAAAGGAATACTTCCTGTCAGGATTACCTCTAGAAAGTACACGCTGACACAGCCTGCAAGTAACTAAGGGTGCATTCACCTTTTGCTGGCCTTCAGGAAAAGTAAAATAATCCCAAACATAAGAAGGCTTTTGTTTCCTCGCTCTCTGCCTCAAGACAGTGCTGCTGGTGCTAGCCTCACTCTCAGAAGGGCTCTGCTGTTCTGCCATCGTATCCCAAAGACAAACCAGCTCCTTCTCCTAAGGGATCACAAGCAGAAATGAGGGGAATGGGTGTGGTGTAGGAGAGTTCTAGAACTGAAAGTAGTTTCAACCAATCAAAAGTTGTGTTTCATGATCACATGACCAACCGTACGCTTACGGTACGCTTACGGTACGCTTACGGCAAAAGTGCGCATGCGCGTAAAAAAGACACGCGCTTGCGCGCATGCGCATAACAGTCACTCCCCGACACTTCCGCGTAACGTCCGCGCGTGGCGTAAGCGCGCACGCGTCCCACGCGCAGTACGCGCGGCTACGCAAAGTGCGTAACTATACGCAAGCAGCGTAGAAAGATTACGGACGTTGCGTGAACCGTACGCTTACCGTGAGCTTACGGTACGCGTACTAAAAAATTTTTTAAAAAAAAAACAAAAACTGGAAATAAATTTTACGTTTATTTTAAAAACAATAAAAAAAATACATATTAAAGAATTTTAAAAATTTAAGCATAGTCTTTATAAAAGGTAAGAAAATTAAATTAAAAATATGTTAGAAAAAATTGAAGAATAAAAAAAAAATTAGCATTTAAAAAACCTTGCAAATTCACTGAAAAAACCATGGGTTTCACACACGTTATAGTTAGGAATTAGCATTTAAAAAACCGTACAAATTCACTGAAAAAACCATGGGTTTCACACACGTTATAGTTAGGAATTAGCATTTAAAAAACCTTAGAAATTCAGTGAAAAAACCATAGGTTTCACACATGTTATAGTTAGCTGGACATTTTACTCGTAAAAAACCAATGAAATTGCCCCGTTATAGTTAGTTCAGCTAACTATAACTCGCGCGCCCGCAATGCACTGCTGATGACGTCACATATTACATCACTCATGACATGGTCAGTGACATCACTCATGACATCACTCATGACATCTCAAATGACATCACTGATGACCTCACTGATGACATCATCCTTGTGATAGAGTGGCAGACCTCCTCTCACCCTAATATAACCTTTGATACACACATTCAAAAATAGAGACTAAAATTTTCAAAACAATGGACATACCAATACCAGTTACAACAACCTATTCAGTAATTCTAAGATCTACATAAACATCCACTCATTCACCAACAGTCCAATACAGTCACTCATACATGTACTCACTCAACACATGTACTCATACACCTATACATCCTGTTACACAATGCCACTCATCCACAGAGTTACTCACACACATAGTCACTCATGCTAATAAAGAATCAAACATACATTTACTAGCATATACAGTTATACACACACCACCACACTTACTTCTACAGAAACTTACACATACTTAGTCTTTTAAACAATCACTTATAGAAACACATACTTATTCATACAGGAACTCTTTCAATCTCTCACATATACTCACATATATACACCAATAGTCACATATACTAGTTTTAAACATATGTAGTTACTCATAAAGACACTATTGAGACAGTCATTCACTCACTAACACACCCATACACACACTCATCCACCCATACAGTCCTGCACACATGCTGTGTTCAACACACACAAAGAGTGAATCATTCATTCATGCACCTATGCACTACATAATACCCCCCACCGAACCATACAGACACTCAGACTGATACTCAAAAAACAACTAATAACCTATATAGACACCCATGTAGCTACTCACCAACCCATGCAACCACTTATACACAAAGTGAGAGACTGATACAGATATTTTCATATTTAAACATTACACAGTAAGCCATGTATTCACTATGATACACTTAATCAGTCAGTTACACAATAAATTGTTCAAAAACAAAGCATCCATTTAGACACTTATATACCCATTTATTCTTCCATTGACCTTGAGATATACATATATAAAACATAGTTAATTTTCAGAAAAACACACATTCACTGGATGATGTCATCAGTGAGGTCATCAGTGATGTCATTTGAGATGTCATCAGTGATGTCATGAGTGATGTCACTGACCATGTCATGAGTGATGTAATATGTGACGTCATCAGCAGTGCATTGCGGGCGCGCGAGTTATAGTTAGCTGAACTAACTATAACGGGGCAATTTCATTGGTTTTTTACGAGTAAAATGTCCAGCTAACTATAACATGTGTGAAACCTATGGTTTTTTCACTGAATTTCTAAGGTTTTTTAAATGCTAATTCCTAACTATAACGTGTGTGAAACCCATGGTTTTTTCAGTGAATATATATATATATATATATATATATATATATATATATATATATATATATTTAGACAAATGGAAGGGGGCCGCAAGGCCCCCTGCCCAGGCCGATATTGGCCCAGCCTGCAGTGTGGGACTGGAAGTTCCAATACTACCACAAGTGGATTGCTACCAGACACCATAGAAATTTTTTGCTGTTGATGAAACTCACAAAAGGATTGCTTCCCAGAATCCTTGGTAATAACCAAATCGCTCACCTGAGCATGTTGACATTTAAATGGGAGAAGAAACTGGAAGCAACGTGTACTGCGCTTGTCACAGGTTGCCTTTGAGAAAGGTGATCACCCCGAAACATGTAGGGTAAGAATATGCTGGATTGTTTGGGCTTGCTGGGATTGCTCCATGAGAAATAAAAACCTACCTGTGAGTTCATCTCATCTTGGGGATGGATGGATATATATATATATTTTTTTTTAAATGTCATTAGTGATGTCATCAGTGATGTCATTGACCATGTCATGAATGATGTAACATGTGACGTCATCAGCAGTGCATTGCGGGGGCGCGAGTTATAGTTAGCTAAACTAACTATAACGGCAGAATTTCTCTGGTTTTATACAAGAGAAATGTCCAACTAACTATAACGTCAATGAAACCTATGTTTTTTTCAGTGAATTTCTAAGGTTTTTTACATGCTAATTTCTAACTATAACGTGCCTGAAACCTATGGTTTTTTCAGTGAATTTCAAAGGTTTTTTAAATGCTGATTTCTAACTATAACATACCAGTTGTGTTTCCAGAGTGGTGGAGAAAGGTGAGCGTGGCCCCAGAAACACCTCTTAGTAATCCCACCGTGTGGGATTTACTGGGGGCAACAGGAGGAGTAGTTATCCCCCAACATCAACCTTGGGGGCCAACTATCCCTTTTATTACCACCAGTAAGTCCCACACAGCAAGATTGCTAACTTCTTATATCAGGCCCCGCCCCCTCCCTACACCACTGTGCAAACGTGGCCCCTAGCATGTTGTAAGTTGGGGGATTAAGTCCCCTTGAATCCTGAGGATCCCTGTGGGCCAACTTGCCCACCAGGTACCTCCAGTAAGCGCCACAGAGCTGCTTTGCAGAGAGGTGGTCCGAGGCCACGCCCCTTTTTACACCTCTCTGCAACACAACTCTGTTGCGCTTAGTGGAGGTACCTGGTTGGCCTGGCCAACCTCTTTCTTTTTTTTTTGTTGGGAGGTGGGCTGCGTGGCCCCCCCTCCTCAGGCCAATTATGGCCCCGGGGACCCCATCCCCTAGGGCCGGCCTCTCTGTTTTTTTTGATTTTTTTTTTTTTTTACAGGGCAGGGGGGCCATGTGGCTCCCCAGACCACTTATGGCCCCAGGAACCCCATCTGCCGGGGCCTGGCCTGTCTGTTGGAAACTGTGGGGGGAGCCCCAATGCCCCCATGGTCCCGCCGGCTTCCCGCCTCCTGCGGGAGCCGGCATTGCTTTTGATCAAGGGGAGCAGCTAACATGCAGCTCCCCTTGCCCAAAATCAATCCTGCTTTACTTCATTGAAGTGAGAGCAGGTTTTCCCGCTCTCACTTCAATGAAGCAAAGCAG
Source organism: Triturus cristatus (assembly GCF_964204655.1). Lineage (NCBI taxonomy): Eukaryota > Metazoa > Chordata > Amphibia > Caudata > Salamandridae > Triturus > Triturus cristatus. The sequence goes on along the minus strand of NC_140584.1, from coordinate 388,578,874 downwards.
GGTTTGCAATGGCAGGGTGGGAGCCATGCTCACACCCTGCCATAGCAAATGGCAATGTCCCGGGGGTGGGCACCCCAGGACATTGCAGGAGCCGGCCCTGGGGGGTAGCAGTCCCCAGGGCCATGAAGGGCTCCAGGAGGGGGGCCGCGAGGCTCCCTTCCCTTCCAGTCCAAAGCCCCGGGGAGGTGGGGCTTCCCGGGGCTCAGGGTCTGTATAGGACCCCCACATTTGCATACACAGTGCCCCGGGAGGTAGTGGTCCCTGGGGCGTGTGAGGGGGCTCAAGCCACCCCACACAGGTTCTTTATTTAAAAGATTGAGAGCCCTGGGGAGGAGGTGGTCCCCGGGACTGCGGGGGGACTGTGTGCCCCCCCACATTTTTATTGGCAAAGCCCCGTGGAGGTGGTGGTCCCCGGGGTGTGTGGGGGGCTGGAGCCCCCACACATAAGTTTTTTCATGAAACAGGAGAGCCCCGGGGAGGTGGCGGTACCCGGGGCATGTGGGGGTGCTCGAGCCCCATACAGGTTCTTTATTTTCCCGGGGAGGTGGTGGTCCCTGGGGCTGCGGGGGGGGGCTACATGCCCCCCACATTTTTATTTGCAAAGCCCCGGGGAGGTGGCGGTCCCTGGGGCATATGGGGGGACTGGAGCCTCTCCACACATACTTTTTTTAAATAAAACAGGAGAGCCCCGGGGCTCGGGGGTTGCATGCCCCCCGCAAATAATAAAAAAAGCCCGAGGGAGGTGGTGGTCCCCGGGGTTGTTGGAGAGCTCACGGGCCCCCGCTATACATTTTGGCATTGCCCCTGGGACCTGGCACACCTGGGGGCTTAAAAATAATGGAGGGCGAGAGCCCGAGCATAATTTCTTTTTTCGTCCGGATTCGCGCACCCAGCGTGAATTCAGCTGATTTTATTTTTATAAAAATGGATTTCTTTGGCCCTGGGGTCCCTGTGGGACCCCCTCAGAAGGCCTACGGGATCAGGGGGTCAGTACCCTGCCCCCTTTTCTTGTTTGTCACCGTTATTCCTCTGTTTAAGATGGCTGCCAACACTTCCTGGTTTGGAGTGTTGGCAGCCAATCACAGTGAAGCTTGTGCACAGGAGGGTTCGCGAACCCACCGCGGCCATAGATATCGAGACTTTTTCTTTTTCAAATGTCTCAGGAACTACTGAACGGATTTACACCATTTAACAAAAAGGACTCTTTCTGAACCAAGGGCTACCTTTTTGCCAAATTTGGTGTAATTTGGTTCAGCAGTTTGGGCTGTAGCTTTGTCTAAAGTGTCCTATGGAAAATAACATGGGGAAAACGCGTTTTTGGACCCCCCTTTTTTCTCGTCCCCCGCTTGGCAAATCACCTCAAAACTTTCAAGACAGTAGCTGACGAGAGCGGGCCACTAGTTTTGAAAATTTCTGCGAAGATTCGTCAACCGGCACCAAAGTAATTGGGAAACTAGGTCCTAACTATAACTACCTACTGGCGACCACCAGTAGGATATATATGGTGCTCGGAGAAGCAACAACAGGAGCTGGAGCTTTCCGGTCGAGGGCGATACGCCAACAGGTACATGAAAACTGTTATGGGCAGGAGAGGAGGAGTGCACCATTGGGGAAACTCTTTTGATATATATCAGAATTTGAGTATCTCTATATTGGGACTAATTATGCACACAATAGCCTCCAAGCATGTCCGCCGACACGCTCAAAAACAGAGAAACAGCGGCAGAGGAGATGTTCTCAGATGACCCAGCCATAATACAGAGTGCAAACAAACAGGCGGAGGGTGAAAACAATGGCAAAAATAAGGGACTTAAGGAAAATTATCAGACTTTGGAGAAGTTGAAGAGGCAGGAACAATCAAAGTGGTGGGAGGCTAGATCATTGCAGAGGTATCTTGATGTGGGGAGAATCCCAAGTGGCCTCCGCATTATGATTGCCCCCAGGTACAATACGCCAAACCCACTGATGATGGCAGAGTGGGCGCAATGCAGCCTTGAATCTTCACGTAGGCTAGTAGGGATACTGGTCAAATACACGGAGATAGATATAACTGAACTCCAAGCCAAAATTGATTTATTGGAAAATGAGATCCAACAGCAAGGGGACCCTCAAAGTAAACAGAAATTACACGAAGAAATGACAAGTCACCCCAATAAAGAAGAAGATAATATAAAAGCGAGAAAAACATACAAATTTAGGCGTGATAGAGATGACTACGCCAATGGTAAAATATTTACTTTTGCTAGGAGGTATGATTCACTCAGAACTGCCACAGCTAACCGACGATTGCAAGGTGTCAACATCAAGGATACAAATCAGCAGTACATAGAGTCAGTGCCTATGTCAGATATAAGCTCGACACCTGATAGCGAGTCGGAAATGGAAACTGCAAGGAGAAGGCAAGAGCAAGGTGCCATAAAACTAATGTTGGGGGAAGAGCTGGACATTTTATAAAGAAGCCTAAGAGAAACACTGCGACCCCGAAACCAGGGTCCTGCGGCAGCAGGGATATCCAGAGGAGGAGGGGGAGAAGACAAGCCCAGAGAAACAGGAGAAAACAAGAAGAGGGGGCGAGGTCGAGGGAATCGCAGATAATAAATACCCATCAGCAAAGTATTGCTGCTACTGACCACAATAGTACCACAGAAAATACTATTATTGACTTGGCTAACATCAATTTATTAAAAGCAGAGCAGCAATTACTGTCCTTAGGCCTTTCATACTGCCCGGAATCTAATTTTGATTACATTCAAACCAGGGCTGATATTTATCAATTTATCTGAAAATTGAAACTAGCTAAATTCCACTTACTGAAAACAACAAAGGATAAATTAAAGGCCAATGAAATATGCAACATGGGAACAGAGCAGACGGGCCTAATGGTCTCAGATTTAGGATTACTGCAATACATGTACAAATTACAATTGGGGCAGCCCCATCCAATCAGTAGTACAAATACAGAGACACCACAGGATGTACAGGAACTGGAAAATCTGCCAGAAAATATGGCTAAACTCAGCACCCCCTTCAAGGTAAAGTCTAAATTTGTACCTATCATGCCACGAGTTTCACTGGACATCTTTAGTGAACAACTGGTGGCTCAGATCAAAAGGTTAAACTACTTAATGAACAGATCCAAAATAAAATATACACATCAAGAAAGGAGTTATTATTCATTGATAGATAAATTAAGCAAAAACAAGAAAGTGGTCATAAGAAATGCGGACAAGGGTGGCAACATAGTACTCTGACCCTTTGACCAATACTTGGAAGAAGCGAACAATCAACTAAATGACCCAGAATGTTATCGGAAAAGTTCTATGTCTAAATATAAACAAAGGCAGGAACAATTTTCCTCTCAGCTCCTCGCGTGGAAAAGTCTAGATCTGATTAATTGGGACGAATACAAATTTCTGAAAAAGGAACATCCGACCATTCCGGTCATATATTTTGTTCCAAAACCACACAAAATTATAGACAGACCCCCGGGGAGACCAATCATAGCTGCATGCAATGGACCATTAGACAATATGTCCAGGTACATAGATTTTTTCTTACAGGAGGACATAGTGAATCTAAAATCGTATGTACAAGACACAATTGACTTTTTGAGAAAAATTAAAGACACAGAATGGAATGAGGATTACCTACTCATTGCCCTGTATGTTTTGTCCCTTTATACATGAATCAGAAATAGGGATGGAGTCAGGGCTGTGGAATATTTTCTGTCTAACAGACCTATACGATATGCACAACATAACAAAATGCTTTTAAATATGTTGCTATTCTATTTAGAAAATAATCTTTTTTCCTTTAACAACCAAATGTATCATCAAACACAAGGAGATGCCATGGGGGCCAGCTTCTCCCCCAGCTATGCCTGCCTACCCATGGGTTGGTGGGAGGAGCTGGTCCTCATGAGGCGACATGAACATACATTTTCAACGCAGATTGTTAGCTGGTTAAGATTTATTGACGATTTATTTATCATATGGAAAGGAACTGAACAAAGTGCTATGGATTTTATCGAACGATTAAATGTGAATGATGTCAATCTTAAATTTACGTATGTCATAAGTAAAACTGTAGTTACATTTTTAGATGTGCAGATCAAAATAGTGAACAATTGTCTTATGACCACATTATTTAGGAAACCCACGGCAGGGAACACGCTACTCCATGCCTCTAGTGCTCACCCCACTCACTTCATTAATAGCATTCCATATTGTGAAATACTACAAATATGCCGCATATGTAGTAATTAGGTAGATGCGGATAATATGCAAGCACAATGCCGCAATCGCTTTCTAGCAAGAGGTTATAATAGCAAGGTTATTGAGACAGCTATAACCAAATCCAAGCAAAAGGCAAGACTAGATCTGCTACAACACAAGAACAAGTCTGATGACAGAAGTAACAAAGTGGAACCAATCAGACATATACTGAGTTTCTCTAAACAAGAAAAACAACTTTGAAGCATCATTAAATGTGATTGGCCAATCATACGTGATGATCCTGTCATAGGCAAATCATTACCCAATAATCCTTCCATTACCTTTAGAAAAACCACCAGTATGGGTAATGCACTGGTAAGAAGTAGCCCGGAAGATCAGAGTAGAACAACTTGGCTGACAGCAAGAAAAGGGATTCTTTAGATGCACTACTTGCAAAGCTTGCCAGCAGGAATTAACATCAGCACCTTTCGCACTGCATTTGAGGACAAAATACAGAATATCACACAGCACCTCACATGTAAGACTGAATTTTCAGTATATGTGTTAGAATGCATCTGTAATTTCAAATACCTAGGTAGCACTAAGCTGGCAGTACACAAAAGAGTTTTGTAACATATGAGGGCCATCACAAATAATGATGCCAGTTACCCGGTGGCCAGACATTTTAAAGAGTTCCATAACAGTGACCTCAAACATCTCAAGCATTATACTATAGAGTCAGTACCGCCCCACAAGAGAGGTGGGGATCGAGAAGGCAAATTAAGACGCCTAGAAACTAGATATATTTTAGAATTTGACTCTAAGCACCCTGGAGGTCTCAACACCACAGAGGATTTGCACACATACTTATGAATTCATGATTTTATAATAATTTTATGACTGATACACTGATATTTTAGGAACTTTTTTATCAATTGTTTGAGGTTATTTATGTGATTTTGTAATTATATGAATTTCTATGATAAAATTGATAGATTAGGTATACTTTATATATATATTCACTTAAAAAAACATAGGTTTCACACATGTTATAGTTAGCTGGGCATTTCACTCGTGAAAAACCATTGAAATGTTCACGTTATAGTTAGTGCAGGCAACTATAACTCACGCGACCGCAATCCTCTGCTGATGACGTCAGATATTACATCACTGATGACATATGTGTTTTTCTGAAAAAAAAATATTTGTAATATATGTATAGCTAAAAATTAATGGAAGAAGACATGGGTAAATAAGTGTCTAAATACAGTATTAGCATCAACAGAGGATTGCGGTCGCGTGAGTTATAGTTGCCTGCACTAACTATAACGTGGAAATTTCAATGGTTTTTCACGAGTGAAATGCCCAGCTAACTATAACATGTGTGAAACCTATGGTTTTTTAAGTGAATTTGCAAGGTTTTTTAAATGCTAATTCCTAACTATAACGTGTGTGAAACCTATGGTTTTTTCAGTGAATTTGTACGGTTTTTTAAATGCTAATTTATGTATTTATTTATGTATTTTTTTAAAGTTTTTCCATTGTGCGCGTACCGTGCGCACCGCGCGCCCACGTCACGTAGTTCGCGGAATTTTTCCGTTTCTACTGTGCGCGTACGCTACGCGCACTCCGCGATTTTTCGTAAAAAAATTAAAATACCCTTGGGGTCCTTCTGGGACCCCCTGACCAAGGCTAGGGGGTCAGGAACTGTCCAGCCTGCCCCCTTTTCACGTTATCCACCTTTGTTTTTCACCCCCTCTGACTGCGAGAGACAAAATGGCGGCCGACACTTCCTGGTTTTGACCGATTCGAATGTTTACTAAGATCTAACAACCAATCAGAATCGCGCACGGCAGCGTGCACGTACGGTAAGCTTACGGTACGCGCTCGGATCGTGCCTATAGATATATATCTTGATTTAAATGCTATTTTCTCAGGAAATACTGAACAGATTTACACCAGACCTGCAAAAGGCACATCCCTAACCTGAGGACTACCTCTCTGCCAAATTGCAAGTAATTCTGTTCAGCCGTTCGGGGTGCAGCTTGGACTAAAGGTCCTATGGAAAAATGCATGGGGAAAACGCGTTTTGGGACCCCCCGTTTTTCTCAGCCCCCGCTTGACGAATCCCCCCGAGACTTTCAGGGAAGGAGCGGAGCGGAGCGCCCCACCTATTTTGAAAATTACGCGAGGATTCGTCAATCGGCGCCAAAGTTATTCAAAATAGAATGTTGCGGATTTCCTATGGAAACACGGTCCTAACTATAACTATCTACTGGCGACCGCCAGTAGATAATTTCTTATCAAGTTTGAGGATTGACACACGGATGTGCACACATTTTTTAGCACTTTAACATGGATCTAGATTGGTTAGGTTAAGACCTATGTATGTATATACGGTTTGTCTGTTTATAGGAACTAATTAACATCAGTTGTGATTATGAGATCTGATTCTACAAATATTTATATTTATATTGAGTATTTTATTAATGTATTTATTGTAGATATTTATAGGAATTATTTTATAATTAATTACAATTTTAGATATTTCATCAGTAGAAATTTGGATCAGTACCACAACAGGAAATTACAGAGAAACACATTACCTCAGGAGGGTACCCCAAACTATTGGACCTCAATTAATTAAAATGTTGACATCTTTTATACCTAGTCCTCACACCTTTTGCATTAGATAGGCATATTCCAGTTTAAGAAACTATATTAAGCCTAAATGCAATGGGAACACAGGGATATGCTTACGAGTCAGTTAATTGCAATAAGTGCACTAGTACATCATACTGATATCAATGGACTATTGTATTAGAAATAACAACATATGATGTACAATAATATAGAGCACATAGCACTTTACAATAGGAATTTTTTTGATACAATTTTATTTAGTTTTGCACTTTTTTTCTTATTATTTTTCAAATAATTTTTAGGGGGCATCACGACACCCATTGATTATATTATAGTATGTGCTCTTTTGTAGACTTCTTTTTGGACTCATTAGGATTGGGAGTTCTATTAGCATTTAAGCATTTATAAAATGAATACCCTGTCCCAGTAGAGCCGGGGCGACTAGGACATAATTGAGCCATGCAGGGATCTGTATGGACTAGAAGGTTAATCATGTATTAAACTTAAACAATGTCTTTTTTTAGCATTGTAAATAACGATGTACATTTATTTATATATTTATTTAAATATGTGCACGATAGAGAGTATTGTTTACAATGCGACAATAGTATGTTGTCCATGTCTATTTTATGCAAATTGAGCACTAGCACTTTAAAAACGATTATCACAGTTTGAGCCGTGTCATGTGATCAAGGCCGTGGGACGGGCAAAACGCGTCATGGCGGACAAGGTTGGTGGCAATCTAGACCTTTGTAGCATGAATTGGGTCGACGCTCATTTTTGTCTGCGAAAGGAACGTACAACGAGGAAATTCGCAATATATATATATCTATATATATATATATACACCTACATACACTCACACACATGCATATATTTTTTTTATTTAGGGGGTGTACCAAGAAAAAAAAATCTTCAAACAGCAATAAATTGAAAAGCTTAAAATCAAAGGCCCAAAATTATAACTACAAACTCAGCATCTTAAAAAAATGAAATGAGAGAAACCTCTTCAAAATATATGGATCAAACATTGAACAAAGCCTGTTGAACTTTAGAGACGAGTTCTTTCTAAGGAAAAATGTCAAGATAAATCGGTCACTTAGTTTTCTAGATGATCAACATTGATGGCAAAAGTATAAACATTCAAATGTACTTGAGGCAGGAGTGCAGGCTATTTGGAAACAATGTACATGGCAAACATGCTTCTACGGCCACACAGTAAGTATCACAACTGATTGTGAGAGCTTATAACAATGGTATTCTCATATCTAGAGAACTTTATAAAATAGATAAGCGCCCTCAAGGTGAGCATGCAGCACCCTCCCCATGAAGCTCTGCAGCGTTAACAGTGCCTCTCGTTGCTCATCATTGGCGACGGTGTTTCTGCCGGGCTTGCACACCCAGGAGGCGGACTCTAAAATCAGACCAGGTGCAAAGCTCTCGAAATGGAGATACAATGTTTATTCCCAGACGCACGTCCTCTAGGATGCGTGCAAACCTCCCCGCCCTCCCTCCTGCTCGTCCGCCCTCAAGGAGCCAACAGAGTCCTGTCCAGGAGATGATTGCAAGGGTGTGACGTGATGGATGGCGGCGGCAGGACAGAGTACATAGCGGTAACCTCCAGGAAAGCGGTGAACGGTGAAGTAAAAACCTGGCCATATATCATTCGATTGTCAGAGGACATTATTTTCCACCACTCACATGATTTATTTCACAATTTATTAGGTGCGCGCAGTCAGCACTACAGCGCTGGACCTCTCTCTCCCACTGACTGAAGGTTATAAACTCCCGTCTACCCATTCCCTAAAGACCTCCGGCAGCTCAGACGTGCTACTGGGGGAGGCAATGCAAGCTGCTCTTGTCTCCAAACCCAATCCCTGCTCATGCAGTGGCGTGTGACCATTGTGTGTTTGTGTAGTGAACAATTGTTTCTCCAGTACGAAGTGTTGGAAAGGAATTCTGGACCAGTATAAACAGATGCAACGTATTTTGCTAGCAAATCCTTTTTCGTGTGCAATAGAGATTGTAACAAAGAATTTCTTGGCTATGAATAAAGTTTTTCTGAAGAAATAAAATATATATTTTGCGTTGTTTTTCTGCACATATAACAAATAAAAAACTGAGATTGCCTCAAACTGAATCTCAGCTTTCCCATGTGAAAGTTAAGGACATGTATTTTCTCACTTTGGGATTATGTATAAGACTGATACATAGTATGGAATTGTTTGAAACCATGTTTTTCTTTTGAGGAATTTATTAGTTTGGAGTAAATGTTTGTGTAATTTACTATATCACTCGTAGTGTCAAAATGGGCATTTGTGTAGTCGTGCTGAAAGGCAGTTGACTTTGACAGTCTAAGAGAAGCTACGACCCCACCCTCAAATGAGAAAGTCTATTGGTCTAGATTACAAGGATTGTGTTAATATATGTAAAACAAAGTCTTAAGGAGGTTAGCTGCCCATCTTGCATATTTTACATATCTTGGGGACTCATCACGAGTTTAGCGGTGAAGGAGTGGGACCGCCCTGCTCCCGCACCGCCAAACCCGTGTACAAACTGCCTCCTAGATCAGGAGTTGACTCCTGGTCTGGCGGGCGGTTCCTTGGCAATCCCAGGATGGTGCCTATGAAATAGGCACTGCAATGGGAATGTCAAAGGCAGTACCTGCACAGCATGCAGCAGTCCATGCCATGCAGTTACAGCGGTGCAAGCTCACCGCTATGAAAACCGTGGAGAAAAGGAAACTGGTAATATGTTTGGTGGGACCGCGGCGGTTCTGCTGAGCATATTGCAGCCTCAGGACCACTGTGTAACTGACAGGGAATGGTGGCTGGGCAAGCCCAGGGACGGACTGGCTGTAGCGGGCACCGGGCAATCCCCCGGTGGGCCGCACGGGTGGGGGCCAGTTTTGGGTGCCTGGGGGCCGTTTTTGTTACAGGGCCGTTTTTGCAGCATAGCTGCAAAATCGGCCCTGTAACAAAATCGGCTGAAAAACGGCCCTGGCAAGGAGGTCGGCGGCACCCCCAACCCCCCTGGGGGGCCGGCTGAGCACTTTGCCAGGGCCGGTTTTGGTTCCCAGTCCAGCCCTGGGCAAGCCTACGGCGGCCTGAACCCCCTAGTGGTAACAGGGTGGTCAGAAGACAGCCACCGCCAGACTCATAATAAGGCCCTTGGACTAGGTAAAGATGTAAGGTTGTTTGCTGACATAACGTTGAGTTGGATCTTGCAATAAAATTACAATGTAGAGTGCGTACTCTACAAAAGCCATGCCAGAAACTTTTGTGGTGGTGAAGGCCAAACATTATGCAGGGCCCTACTTTAAATTCAACCCAAGGAGCAGCTCCTAATATACAGACCATGAACCTGAGGAAGGGAAAACACATCATTTGATGCCCCTGATTAGTATTTCCTGCTTAGGTGCATCACACAAGCATGGGTCGAGCCTAGGCAACGTGCATGTGCTGTCTGGAAGACCTGGTGTAGTCGATAAAGAACTTTGTTCCCACCCGCTGCTTACCATTGGTTCACTGCAGTTTCGCTCTTGGTTGCTGCATCCTAAGTGGTTCACGCAGCAATATGTCACTTCTGTTTTTGGCAGAGGAGCACCGCCTAAGTTCAGTTTCCTTCTGCTTCAATTTTTTATCTGTTGTTTCTGAGAACTATTTTTTCTAATTATTGCAGCATGGCGTGCTAAGGTTTGTCTTCAAACATGGCGGCGTTCATGAAATAGGATCCACATTTTATCTTTTACTTGCAGCTCACCGACACGGTGTGCTGCAGGCAGTCACATTCCTGCATGTGCAGATTGGGAGGCTCAGAGCACGGCATGACTCACCTTCAAACATACTTCAAGTGTGGGTGCTTTTCACAAGCTTCGGTGTGAGACCACAAGATCCATCTGCTCTCCTCGCTTCAGTCTGTCTTTGCTCACCGTCTCTGCCTGTTTTTTTTCCCCCCCAGCTCACCTCACGGCTCCCGTTGGCAGTTCAGCCGCTCCCAGAAATTTCAAAAAGAAAAAAAGTCCGACAGTAAAAAGGGAGGAGGAAAAAGGTAGTTTTTAGGTTTAAAGCTCTTTTAGAGGCGGAGGGAGCATCGTTGTGAGGTGCAGGCTTCTCCTGTTACCTTCTCCCCACCCGTTCAGATTATTATTTTCTTTCTCGCCCTTCGAAGTTGACGGAGGAAAGAGGAGTCTGGATAGGGACAGACGAGTGCGCCCCACCCCGCCATGACGGTAAGTCTGTGCCTCTCATTTTACTTTCCTTTCTAAGAGCACCACTCCGCCAAAACCAAGTAAACCTTTTAAAAACACTCTCTGGCCTTCCTGCCCCATCCGGTGTGGCCCCTCCAAGCACAGTACACTGACCATACATGGTCTCCAGCATATACCTGAGCCGCCCAGTCCTGTCGATCCCCTATGTCTGCTCTAAACTCTGAGTTTATTTACAAACCCCTTTTTTGTGCCATTTGTTTTAATCACACTTCCCAATGTTGTGTTTTAACTATGGCATTATGTTTAAATCAGGGGTCTCCAACCCTTTTTTAATAAGAGCTGGTTATGTTCAAGGAAATTCATCCCAAGCTGTTCACCTCATCCGTGTTCGAATAGTGACCACATCAGACTAGGTTAAATTGGTGGCCACCATATGCAAAATTGCTAGTAATGATCACACCAGTGAGTCAAGCTTGGTTGCCAACAGTAACATTAAAAAAAGATGTTGTCAATTTGAAAAGCCTCAATATGGGCAACACATAGCCATAGCTGCAATACTCCTGGCACAAACTTAATAGTTATATGTCCCCCTGTTAAAAGTGTGGACTATTGTACTGTTCACTCATTTAGTGTTTCTTGCCCCCTTTCCCTCAGTGCTCATTGACTCTTGTCCGCCCCATTCCTTAATCTTTTGTCTCTCATGTTCTAATTTTTCTCATATAACCTGCCTTCCCTTATGTTCTGTTTAAATAACTAATTCCCCTCCTACACCTTCCCCACAATCCTTTCAACTTTCAAACTCCAAACCACTTGTTTCCTCTGCTTCCTTTCATCCTACTTTCCTCCGTATCACTTTTCTCCTCCCTATGCCCTGTAGCATGCATTACTTCACCCCTCCTTTTCTCCACTTATAGGTTCTATAATCTACGGGCATTTATAAAAGGGCTAACTGAACTAGATTGTTTATTGTATGCAGTGGCGGCTCTTTCGCTGAGGCGGAAGATTGTTGCCCCACTGCTCAAAAGAAAATGATAATATCTATCCTTATTATCATTTTATTTTTTCGATTGAAGTCAGTGGCTCTCAAAGCCGGGCTGGCCAGAGCAGGGAGAGGAGAGGTTTGCACTCCTTAAGTGCGCATTACTGCTTGGCCGGCCAAACAGTCAGGAGCACTTTGCATATTCCCCACCAGGCTGCATTACACAACCTGGTGAGTACCATGCAAAGCCCTCCAGTCCCCGTCTGAGCACCGAACCAAGGTGCTCAGACCAATCGCAACACTACATTGCAGCATTGTGATTGACTTAAGGGAGCATAGGAGCCCAGTGCTTTCTGGGGCTTCTTGCTGCAGTCAGAGACAGGAAGAAGGAAGATGACTGAGGAGAGACGGCTGCCAATCCAGGTAAGTGTTTTTTTTTTCATTTCCATCCACCCACCACACCACTTCCTTCCGGTAGCAATAGCTACTTCTTTTATGGATGGGCTGTGTGTCTTACACTTTACAATGTCCAGGTTGCTGTGCTTTATGTCCATGGTCACTGCATTAGACTTAGCTAAATCGTGCAAAGGCAACACCAAGTTATGATGCACATCTTTCAATCAAAATCAGTTCTACAGAACAGTGTAGTACATGTAATATTGGATAAATAAGTGATTCACTAGAATGTACACACGTGACTTTAAGAGATTTCTGATTCTTTGGAATTCAGAGCCCCGGACGAAATTAAGACAGCTTTCAGTAGACTGTCTGTAATGTGAATAATAATTTGTATTTGTTGGTTTTGAAATACAATCAAGGCAGACAGTAGTTCTGCCTGCCCTGTTTGAATTGCATTTAATATTTTACAGTTTTTGTTTATTTCTTTAGACAAAAGCCCTTCCACCAGTACATTAATTTGGGATGCTCATTGCATGTGGTCAACATACTTACCTCTTACACAGGCTAATTACATCAATTAGATGGTAAAAGTAGCACATTTACATTTGTAAAGTGACTGTTGTGGCAATGGTTTGCTAACATTTGATTCGCCGGAGCTAGAAACACTTTTTGTTAAAATGTGGGAACTATGCAGTATGGTAGAATATGTGGCAAGTTCATGTTTATGGCGTACAGTCACATTTGTCCAGTGGCCCTGCCTGTATCCAATTTGGCCCCTCATCCTGAGCACATCATTGTATATAAAGTGCTTTCATTGCGAGGTGCTACATCTTGCCTAGCATATCTTGAGTATTATTATTATTATTAGTAGTAGTAGTAAATTAATCAATCAAAACATTTGTAGAGCGCACTACTCACCCATGAGGGTCTCAATGCGCTGAGGGGGAAAGGGGGTGCTGCAACTGCTCGAATAGCCAGGTCTTGAGAAGCCTCCTGAAGGTTAGTAGTTCCTGGGTCTGCCGTAGGAGGATGGGGAGGGTGTTCCAGGCCTTGGCGGCGAGGTGGGAGAACAATCTGCCGCCGGTGGTCGCTCTTCGGATGCGGGGGGCGAGGGCAAGGTCGGCGGAGTGGAGTTGTCGGTTCGGGGTGTAGAAGGTGAGTCGTCTGTTGAGGTAAGCCGGTATGGTGTTGTGGAGCGCCTTGTGTGTTGTGATGTGGCTGTGGCGAGAGATGTCGAGGATCAGGCGTGCAGAGACGTTCTGTATGCGTTGTAGTCATTTCAGGAGTTTGGCCGAGGCTCCTGCGTAGAGGGCGTTTCCGTAGTCCAGCCTGCTGCTGACGAGGGCCTGGGTGACCATTCTTCTTGTTTCGGTGGGGATCCACCTGTAGATCTTGAGGAGCATGCAGAGGGTGTTGAAGCAGGAGGACAAGACGGTGTTGACTTGCTTGGTCATGGAGGGTGTTGAGTCGAAGATAAACCGCAGGTTGCGTGCGTGGTTGGAGGGTGTCGGTGCTGCTCCCAGAGCGGAAGGCCACCAGGAGTCGTCTAAGGCTGAGAGGGTGGAGCCGAGGATGATGACCTCTGTCTTATCTGAGTTCAGCTTCACACGGCTGTTCTTCATCCACTCGGTGACGGCTTTCATTTCTTCGTGGAGGTTGATTTTGGCGGTGAAGGGGTCCTTGGTGAGGGAGAGGATCAGCTGGGTGTCGTCGGCTTAGGATATGATGTCGAGGTCATGTAGTCGGGCGACGTGGGGAAGCGGTGCCATGTAGACGTTGAACAATGTCGGGCTGAGGGATGATCCTTGGGGTACGCCACAGACGGAAAGGGGGGAGGCGGACGCTCTGGGTTCTACCGGAGAGGAAGGAGGTGGTCCATTCCAGAGTAGTAGCAAAATTATTACCCACAACCAAAAATCCCACCCATACACTGACCTGCCAGACAAGCCTGTCAGGCACTGCCTGATTGCCCCACGCTGACATTTATTTGGGGAAGCAACATGTTTTGATTTCGTACATTTGTGTGAACTGAAAGGTCGCCTTTCTTTGTCATTATTTTTCATCATTTTTAATCTTCATAACACAATCCACACACATACACTCCACACCATGGCATATAATTTCAATCACCATAATTTTACTCAACACCACACACTTCCATGCAGATAATTCAACTCTGAACAGACACACAAGAATGAGGTATGAGGCAATTCTATCTGCACCTATTACTTAGTTCGGTCAAGAGTTTTTTGGCTTGTTTAGGGTGCTAAGGATCTGAGATTCAATACCTCTAAATCTCCAAGGGAGTCATGGACAAAAACACTATGATCCAGCACACCATAGGAATTGTATACAATACGATTTTATAAATTCCAACAACATTAATCCAATCAGCAGGTTTCGTTTCAAAATCCTTTATTCAATTTTCTTCTTTTAAAATCTGCGTAGCCAACGCGTTTCGTCCTTACGGACTTCTTCAGGGCTACAAATAATCATAAACATACATATAAACACTAAGTAAAGTGCTCTATGTTTAACCCCTTCCTCGCTCATGACGGAACCACTCCGTCATGAGCCACGGTTGCGCTGTGCTCAAGACGGAGTGGTTCCGTCATGCTGCGGCCGTTGGCGGCCGCTCCTCCCACGCGGCGCTAATTCCCCACCTGTGCGGGCGATTAGCGCAGTGGGTGGAGTCATGACGGAACCACGCCGTCATGAGCACAGCTCACCCGTGACTCATGACGGCGTGGCTCCGTCATGAGCACAGCGGCGCCGTCAACTCCCTCAAACCCCCCCCAGCGCTGCGTCGGAATTCGCGCCGCAGCGAAGGGGTTAAACAGTGTCATATTTACAGTCTTATTTACAAATTTAAAAAACTTATATTTCAATATACATTATTATACATGATATACAAAAAATATAAAAATTCAACCTGCTGAAAACAGAATATACAATTTGGACTGGATTATTTCCTTTAAGAAAACATGAGTTCATAGGGTGGGTAGTGGTCCCATCCCAAATATATCTTAGAAAGCTATTTTGTCTAATTTAGATGGTTTCTACATAGTAATTCTTATGTCTTATTGGCGGAATGGGGAATTTTTCTTACCAAAAATTATTATTTCATAGAAGTCTTCTTTATATGTTCCCTCAAGACTGAAGTCAAGATACGTTTGCTACTTTATGAACCAAATTTGTTTGTGATCTAAGGATACAATAAGTAGCAACATGATATGACCATATATATATACTCATCAATATCACATCTTTGTTTTGCTTATCAAAGCCTCCTCCTTTGTGTATAATAAAACCTAATCCATTAATCAATTGGTTAATTTCGATATCAAAATAAAGCGTACTGTATTAAGTATCCTTTTGTGGTATTCTCAATGTGACATATCCCGTGTAAGGGCAAAACTCAATATCTATCAGAGAGGAGTATGAAAGAAAATCAGTATGTTGAAAACATTCACACAGATTTATTAAGACGCTCATAGAGATACAGTTTCTATTGTGGCTCAACTATATACCAAGATTCTATTAAAATCTATCATGCTCCTCCTGCTGGAGTTATATGGCAGTTCTATTTTTCAAAATTCATATACTATACTCTGTGAATTGGTGAACATACATGGTAAGATAGAGAGAGAGGGAGATAGATAGATAGATAGATAGATAGATAGATAGATAGATAGATAGATAGATAGATAGATAGATAGATAGATAGATAGATAGATAGATAGATAGATAGATAGATAGATAGATAGATAGATAGATAGATAGATAGATAGATAGATAGATAGATAGATAGATATGTGTATACTGGGTCTGGTGGCTCAGTGGACTAATGCATCCGCTGCAGGTGTCTGTGTTCAACCTCTTGGTCACAGGTATTGTTTTTTTGTTCTAGCCCGCCCTCCCCCCCCCCCCCCTCCCCACTGTCCCCGCGACCACCAGTGCGGCCCTCGGCCACAAACCACATTTTAATTTGGCACCCGAGAGAAAGTTTGTGAGTACCCATGCTGTGAATGAACGCTTCTACTCAGGAAGGACATTAAGATAGTTCAGACATCAATGTCTTCTCTTAAATTTCATCAATGGTAAGTGTGCAGAACTTTAACATAAGCAATGCTACAAAAGGATCTCTCAGGATAGCATGGCAGCTGAATGTCTGGAACAGGTTAGCGTTAGAAAAAGTAACCAACTAAGATGTGAGCTAAATTATAGTGAAATTGATGACAGACCAGTTGAAGAGGAACGCCTCACCTTGATTTACCATTTGGGCCTGCTATACTTTGCTGGTCACCATACCTACTTCTCACACTACCCTGGTGCTTTCATATCACTCAAATTCAAAGACCAATGTATTTGACACAAAACGTTGCCAGCGTCAATTGCGTAAAGAAGCAATAATGCAAATATCAGCTCCCAATATGCACCTTTGTATTAAGTTTATAGAGCAGTTGTGCAAATGCTTTACAAAATTTCTTTAAGGCAAGCACCAGAGAGAGCATTGCCCAAAATCTGCAGCAGTCTCCAGGAAATAATGATAGCTATGTCTTCAGGTGGCCATACAATTTGAGGTAGCATATATAAAAATCAATTGTTTGAAAATAAACTGAATTTGGATTTTATTAACTGTATATCACCCAGGCCGTCAAGCTTCGATGTCTTCGCTATTGCTAAGGTTTAATTGCAGAGTTGAAAATGCAGTAATGTGTAAATGGTGTTCATTATGCAATAAAAATTATATTCAGAAATCTTCGAAAGGGTTGAGCATCTCTAAAAATAAATAAATAAACTAAAATATTGGACATGTTCCTGAAGCAATCAACAAATCATCCTAATATCATCAAGAACCAGTCTTTTTACTTAGAAGACTGTGGTGCTAGTTAATTAATCCGACAGCCATTTTCAAACAATCCTAAAACCACCAGTAGCAATGCATCTTCTGAAGTAATCAGGTACTAAGTTTCAAGTCATCCTCAAATCATCAGGAACAGTCACAACTTGTGGAGTCATCACATAATCATTTTCAAGTCATCCTGAAATCGTCAGAGTTAATCACATCTTGTGAGGTCATCAGAATCTCATTTTCAAGTCATCTTCAAATCATCAGGCTCAGGTTTCTAAACTCTGCTGATGACTTTAAGAGCTTGATGATGTCTGATGATGTGAAAATTACTTCTAGAGTAGTTGGATTGTCATCCAATGACTCTGTGATGGCTTCTAAAGTAATCCTGTTTGACCTGGGCTGCTACCTCTGTAAATAAACACTGCCGGATGGCTTGGATCAGAACCACGTACACAGAACCTTCGTCTGGGTTTTAGAAAAGTCCAAAGAGGAGCCTGATGTATCTGGGGCCCGGCTCGTGGGCCCCATGCAAAATTGCGTCTTTGAATCCAGGTACGCAACATGTTATGTTCTCTTATGCTTCAGGGTGCATAATTGGTCAGAGTAGCCAGACGCCGGTGCTCGGCCCAGTCATGCCACCCCTGACAATGCCCAGTGAGGTGGGCGGCCCAAGGAAACTATTGCGTATCATGGAAAGGAAATATTCCATAAATCACTTTAGCAAAAGGCAGGGATCAAGTACACGGCCCTCTTAACCTGAGCAGTGCACTGCAGCAGTGTGAAGAGTTTTCCTGGACAGACGTGGGGACTGTGGACTGACAGGCCGGAGTAATGCTGACCCAGCTCTCTTCTGCTTCTGCTGAACTCAGCCCCTACAAATCTTTCTCAGAGCCCATACATATGCCTTGGCGCTTTATTCATTTCATTTCTCCATCCTCCCAGGACCAGGTGCCAGAGGCCGTGAGTTATGGACATTCAGCTCGGCAGGCAGGAAGTGCTGACCTGCCCGGTAGAGGGAGGCCTGTGCCCAGAGGTGGAATACAAAATTGACAAAGGAGAGCTATTCATAGCCTGCCACGGCTTCGAGGGATTCCGTTTGGGTTTGTTAGGACGTGGGGATTGAGTTCTGAGTCTGCAAAGGGAAAGGCAGCTCTGTAATTGGGAGGCCTGTACGTCAACGAGTTGTTGTTTATGGAAGTTTTGGTATAAAACAGAAGAAAACATATCACAAGATTTGCTTCTTTTGAAAGGAAATGCAAGATATTAAACTTTTAACTATTTTTGGAGTTTGCATTTCTGTTATTATTTTTTAATTTACCTTTTAATTTATACCCCGATCTTTATTTTTAAGTTAATTGTAGTTCAATTGTCTGTCTTCAGCTCAGATTTTACACGTTTTTTTGTAAGCTAATTTATATTACGATTCCGAAGTTGAGTGTTTTCCCCATAACAAAAGAGAAAAAAAATATCCAGTCTGGCCTTCTGTTTTGGGAAAGGTTAGGCAGTAAAGTGCCGAAAAGGAGCGGAGCAATATCTATTATGAGTGGAAAATCTACTCTCACCAGTCAGCCAATCACAATACATCCACCTTCAAGGAGGGCAATAACTTAGCCCTCTTGGAGCAGTATTTTCAGTCTTGGGGCCCACATTCCTACCAAAAAACTCAATACCATCACTAGACGCATACATATTTTATCCTCTGCACATGTTGGCTGTCGGCTTTTAAGATTGGACATTATGTGATTTTATTACTCCTTGCACAGGTTTCATAAGATTTTCATTATTTGTAATTCCGCCATGCCTTTTCTGTTTGACCTTTCTTTTACCCACACCTCATCCGTGCTGGCCTTATGGTCTAAGCTGACGCTCGGTTTACTGACCCAGATGTAGCTAGCAAAGGGCAAAACATGTCGATGAAACGCAAAACTTGCAAAAACCTAAGGAGAAACTGGTCATGAGAATTGGATTTGCCACTTGTTTCATAAATCTGTTTCTGCTTCCTGAAATACTATGAATTTCGTGACGGGGGAGGGGCCGGGGGTTGACGATTGCACTGCTAGCCACGGCTCGAACCACGAACTTGTAGTTTCGCATGCAGTGTGGCCAGGTGTTTCGTGGATTTGGGGAAAACGCATCAAGTGAATCTGCACTTTATTTTACTTTGAGGTTCTGCAAACAGAAATGAAAATTGACCCAGCCCTTGAAAATCGGACACATCATTTATTTTACATGTACAAAGTCTTCATGTCTTAGGTAGGCTTGGGCAAAAATTCCGTTCCGCTCGCGTAAATTGCGTTAATTTGACATTTTCACGTTCCGCGGAAAGCGCGGAAATGTCAAAATTTCCGCAATCCGCATCTTACCGGTGAATTTTTTCTTGCTCGTGCTGTAAAAAAATACATTCTCGCATGCGCGCGATCGCCTTACCTGAATCCCCGCGTTCGCCGACAAGTTTTCCCGATCTGGTCGCGTTCTCCACGAGATGTTGGATTGTTGGTAGCCATTTGCGCTGTCTCACGACAGTTCGCGCCCGCATTAATGTCATTTGTCGCGCGATCACCTCATTTGTCACGCGGTCACGTCTTTCTTCTCGCGATCATGCACCGCGAGAAAATGAGATGATTGAGATCTCGAACACGTCATTCTCCACCGCGAGCGAGAGCATGAGGACGCAGGCACGTCATATCGAACGCGAGCGGACGGACAAGTGAAAACAAGATGGCCGCGCCCGTGAGCAACCGCATGGGTAAGTTTGCGAGGCGCGATCACGCAAAACATACCGCGGACAGGCAGGAATAAAACTTCCACGTCTTCGCGATATTTCCGGCATGTTTACGGAGATTTTCAACATTTTCGCGATAGTTTGCGAAAGTGAATTTCACAAATTCCGCCCACCCCTAGTCTTAGGGCGCAAATCTGCAGTTGAGCCATCCACACACAAGCTTCATGCTCCTGATAACAAACGCAAGTTGAAATTATGCTCCCGTGTTATACTGAGCAGCTCAGCTCATTGTTCTTGTTTTTTGGGGGATGTGAGTGCAGAAGGGCTCTAAGATATTAGGGCTGGGAAAGTGGCCCTTAGCTCTGAAGCTGGCAGACTGCTGAACCTCCACACCACAAAATTCAGATGGCCAATGAAGGGACCTACATCACACTAGCAGTGTGGTTGATGGTGCATGTAACTGCTGGAGAATAAAGAGACACCAGGAACCACTGGAAGAAGCGTGCAGTGTATCCGATTCCTGAACCTAACGGTCCATGTAGCCTGACTGGTAGCACTGTTACATGACCATGAAAGATCTCTTTAGCCCTGCTCTCTGGTCCTTTAACCGTGAGACCTAGGGGAAATTTATATTTTATCCTCTGTCCCCTTTAAGTCGAATCTAATTGATTTTACGGAGAATTTACTTAAATGAGGCTGGGTAGAAAAACTACAGGAAGCTGAATTTAGCAGCAACGAAATATGCTACATACATTTTGAAAAATGGAAGATTATTTGAAATTGTCCATTTTTTTAACTGCCTTTAATTAGGCGTGTTAAGTTATTATTTGCAAAGTCTTGCATAGTTCACAATTATTGGCAAACCTCTAGTTCAGCTTTTCCTATAGTCTTAGGAGCTTACTTACAAGCCGCTTGTGTCATATTAAAAGGGTTACACCGGTGGCGCAGAGCAGTTTGTAAATACGTTTTTTCGGGCAAACCGTAACCATTTCCTTGCAATTGCTATTGATATTTAGTGCTGAACATGGATGTGATTTACGAGTCAGCTTTGTCTCCATTTTCCTAGCAACTTTGAAACTGCCTAGATGTTGGTAAACTTTTTTTCTTGCATTACCCTGAAGGGAGAGCTTCACAACTTTACACACTTCTAACTAGGTCATGGATAACCCTGGACGTAGTTTGCGTAGTAGCACTACGCGTAGCTACGCGAAGTGCATTCGCACTACGCAGGCTACGTGAGCTGCGTTGTGCGGTAGGGAAAATGCTGTTCACACTGATTGCACAGTGCCGGATGCTTGTCCGCACTGTGCAATCATTGCAAACGGCATCTAGCACAGTGCAAGCGGTCGTTTTCTGCTGCTCGAGTAGATTTGTACTCGAGCAGCGGCTTTCTCAACGCAGACTGGTAGTTTCTCATCACGAGCGGTCGCTAGCATACGTGACCACTCGCAATGAGAAACCTGACCTCCCCGCATTGAGAATCTCGCCGGGAGGTTTATTTTCCACGCTCGTGATCAGCAACTTGATGTTGCTGATCACGAACGAGGAAAAAGTCTCGCCGGGATGTCATTTTGCTCGCTCGCGGTCGCCAGCTTGACGTTGAGGACCGCGAGCAAGCAAAAAATGCCCGCTACGCTACGCGTTTTTGCACTGTACTACATGCAATTCGCGAAGCGCGTAGTTGCGCAAACTACGCAAACTACGCAAGCGTAGCATAGTCCTACGCCCAGGGTAAGTCATGGCACGACTACAATCGAAGACAGTTCCTGAACTATTATATAGAATGATAGTGCACAAAATACAGCATGTTCGGTGGTGCATAGAGTATAATACTGATAGCATCTTTGTGGGTTGTTGAATACCCCCCCCCCACCTTCCACTTTAGTGATGCGCAATAAAATGCAGGTTAACCAGAGATTGGCATATGAGCTTGCCAAAGAGGATGCAACAACAAAGCCTCTGCTTGATTTTCATGTCTTATTCAAAATCACTGGTCTGCACAGTTTCCTTGTCTTGGAAAATCTCTGAGAGAGAAACTGACAAAACAGGAATATGCAATGTATGTTTTACTCTTTGCCCCCTTGATTTTCAACTTTTTTCTCCATCACCTCATCTTTGTCCTATTTCGTGTTAATCCAATAACCCTGAGTTGCATCACTGTTCACTATTTAATCTCAAACAATTCAACAAATGTTTAATTTTGAATACTTTTTTTCCAGTACCTTTTTAAAAAACAACATTTCACAAATTTATATTTAAGCATTCCAAATTTTTTATTATGTACGTTTTTAGTTGTGTGATCCCACACCGTCCTCCTACTTTATTTGAAGGTCAATTGGCAAATTTTTCAGGATTTCTTTGCCCTTCCTTATTTTGTTCCATTCTTTAAGTTTATTGTTTGGCCAGGGAGTGTGGTTGACCCGCTAAAGGGATAATGGTCATTACACATTTAAAGACATTGGAGATTGATGCATTTAAGAAACACTTTTAATGGTGACATAGGAGTTTGACTCCCTCGAATTCCCCACAAACAAATTGGGAAATTGACAAAATGAGAAATACAAAATTATTCATATTTAAAACAAATTTGCTATTTTTACATATTATATATCTTGTTGTTGTAAATGCAGCAATCACTTGCTGGATATCAACCATAATTAGCTGTACAAAAAGGAATTAAATTACGTATTTTAAAACTATTTCTGGAATATCAAGCCATCACAATACATCTAGTTTAATAAAGACCTCTTACACTACATCAGGTAAATCCAGAGTTCATTCCCAATCGCTGTTTAGAAATGATCATAGTTTGAATAGTATATTTGCAGGAAGGTGGAGTATTATGTGATGATGCTAGTTAGACTTCACCATGTAACATTCTCACAAACCCCAAAGATGGTCCTTGGATTTACAATAATAAATCCTTAGCTCAGTCCTGGTAGAGTGGCAAAGAGCAGTCAGGCTTTACTAGAAGAACATGTGTTAAGTATTTCAGAGTAACAACTGATAAGTAAATGCCCCGATAATCTATAAGGTCAAAGTTCCTAAACCTGGTAAAGAGAAGGGTTACTAGGGTGAAAATTCTTTGACCAACAAAGTGAGCCATTGGATCTGCCACATCAGGGACTGTCGCTCGGTAATCCGAGACGACATTATTAGGGCCTGGAGATGTACCTCTCCGGGGCAGCCATTTGACTCCATCAAGCTCACTCTTTAAGGGGCTAACTTGGCAGAAAATCTCATTGCCCTGGAATTCCGTACCTGTCCCCTGGGATCCTCCTCCATTCAGTTTAAGCGCTTCCCAACTCATGACCGGGCCAGACAACCTGCCCCCCACTTACTTTTTCACCTAGCGGATGGCTCCTCTCTGGAGACCAATGATTAACTACACAGCGAATTACATGAGCATCCTGGTTTATACACCTCCTCACCTAACTGCCTAATTAGCTCTACCAGTGCCGTGGCTTTGCAGCCGGTGCCCCAACATAAGGAAGACAGTTCCCGGGGGGAAGCTGGAATAAGTAGCCCCTCCTTTAGCATTAGCGATGAGGTGCGAGAAGACCTTCCGACAGGCCCAAGCCACCAATCCCCTGCACATGTCCCATCTAGCCACCGTACTCCCATTCGATATGATGTATATGGCCTTGTAACCCATCAACAGCTGAGGATAATATCATGGAATGTGGCTGGGTTGAGCAGTAAAATGTCCCCCCCCCCCTTTGGAATGATCAAATTGAGGGTGTTGAAATATGCATTTTCAGGAGACTTGGAGCCTTGTCTCCCTAAACAAAGCAGGTATATCTGCTCTTGCTCACCAGCGACAACCATGGAAAGAGGGCGCCCGTCCGGGGGTTTGATCATCTGGGTGAGCATCGCTCTGTGCTGTCAAATTACCAGTCTCACTAGCATCAGCTCTGACATTCTGGGGGCTCAGGGGGGGAGTCACAGTCAATCTGTTCAATGTCTATGTGAGGGGGACCAAAGGGGGTAGACCCTCAGCTATCATTGCAACACTGGAAGAGAGTTTATCTATCTGCCCTCCCCACACTAGAGTAGTCGTAGCAGGAGATTTCAACTGCACCTTTGAGCCACTGGACTAAGATGATCTGCTAGGAATCAAGGACAAAGATACTAAATGGGCAGTTCCCTCATTAAATCTTCCACCAGTCAAAAGATGGACGCAGCTGATGCTCCAACTTAATGCCCTCACTGTTGAGTTTGGTCTGAGGGCAGCCAACGGTACCACGCCATCAGATAGGCAGGGTGCGAACACGTGTAACAGAGTCAGTAGCCAATACCGCATTGATTATATCTTCCTTGATGTGCAGCTCTCAGGAGACTTGTTCGACATGAGTGTGGGCACCACCACAGAAAGTGACCACAATCCCCTCTGCCTAACTATGAAACCTTTGTGGGAAGCCCCCCACCATTTAGCGAGCACCTTACCACCATCCACCACCAGAGAGATCATCCCCTCGAACTGTAACCGATTTTTAAAATGACGAAAGGTATCCCTCCAGGAATCTAAGATTGTGGGCATACAACACGATCTCGCTGTAGGCACACTTGAGCTACAGCCTCTAGCCCAAGTGGGCTGGTCAGCGTACCTGTGGTCCACTCTAGTATGATTGATAGGCTCAACGTACACTTCTTAGCTCCTAATTCGGGCATCAAACCCCACATGCCAGCAAAAGGGCCCCACTCGTGGTACACTAAAGACTGCAGACGCAAACAACTACTCTTAGCTGCAGCAATCAAGGACAAGAATTGTCCCCTGATTAAAGCTGCAAGGAAGTCCTACAGAGCTGCTCTGCAGCAGGTAAAGATAGCTTGGGAGGAATCCCGATGGCAGCAACTTAAAGAAGCAAGCTCATCCAAGAATGCTAAGTCATTCTGGACTCTACTGACTTGGGGCAGTAAGTTAGGTGCATGCCTGCCCCCAAATTATATCACAGGCCAGGAATGGTATGATCACTTTCACAGCCTTATCTCAACACCAGAGGCTATGCCCCCTGCGGAGCTTGATGCTCCCTCCAGGCTCTATAGCGATGATGAGCTTTTCAATCAGGCTGAGATAGAGGCTGCAATAGGCAGAGTGGTGCCTTCCAAAGCAGCACGACCAGAAAGGCCTGCCAGGCGATTTATTTCTTGCAGATATCACAAACTGGGCACGGTATATTCTCCTTTTGACAAATGCCATAGCCAGCGGAGCTCCTGTCCCTGGGTCCTGGATGGGCGCAGAGGTGGTTCCGATTCATAAAACAGGCCCTAGAGTGGAGCCCTCAAACTATAGGCCCATTAGTCCGATTGATGCTCTGCAGAAGGTCTTTGGCAGAGTCCTCCTGCAAAGGATCCAGCTATGGGTAGATGATAATGCTATTCTTTCACAGTACCAGGCCGGCTTTAGGCCAAGGATAGGAGCTATCGATCAGGTGCTCTGTTTGTTACTTATCTACTGGAGAGTAGTAGTGATCGGCAAGGGCAGTCTTTACCTGGCATTTATCGATCTAAAGACTGCCTTTGAACTGGTCCCTAGGAGCAAACTGTGGTTGTCTCTTAAGGACATGAGCATTTCCCCATTTATCCTTAATTTGCTGGTTCGTTTACATGAAGGAAATTATGCCCAGGTCAGATTGGGCCATTGTAGAAAAAATGGGGCAACCCAAATGAAAGTCCTAGGACCAGGGTATCCATGAGTACAAAACAACAATAGGTCCTGAGCTTTTCTTTTCACAAAGAGCACATGTTATCAAAGAATTGACACTTAAAGAATTACTAGGTGCATGCATACGGTCAGCACAAGATAGAATAAATCCCAATAAAGAATTACAAATGTGCAACCCTGATTTATGAAAAAACTTATATTTATTAGTCAAGGATTTAGTTCAACAATTGGTAGGTACTCTATAATCCCTAATTAATAGAGAAAGAGGGTTGTTCCAAAAGACAGTGGAAAAAGGAGGTG
Source organism: Triturus cristatus (assembly GCF_964204655.1). Taxonomy (NCBI): domain Eukaryota; kingdom Metazoa; phylum Chordata; class Amphibia; order Caudata; family Salamandridae; genus Triturus; species Triturus cristatus. The sequence continues at coordinate 388,552,887 of NC_140584.1, read as the reverse complement.
CTCAGGTGTGAAGTGAGAGAAAATCAGAAAGAGCTCCAACAAAAAAAACAGTATTAAGATTGTTTTTAAATCCGACTGATAACAAAAATCAGTCCAATGAGGCCTCTCCATAAATGTTATTAATGTACAATTCAGTATAACTATACACAAAACAGAGAATTAACAACTGTGACACGGGCAGGAAGGGGGACACATGGTCCAGACCTGTAGGGGGTATGCGTCAACGATCCAACTCTAAACCTCTAACTCAGTTTATGACAGCCCCTTGACAGCCCCTCCAGTCATAAACTGACTGCCAATGAAGTCCAACACATGGGCTAAGGCCTGATCAGTGCAGGGCGGGATTTCTCACAACTCGCACAGAGAGTCCTTATGCCAGCTCTCTCTTCTTGATATCATTCCCTCCAATGCTCTCCTCTTCCTCACGGCCACTCCGGTCTTGGTGTGCAAGCAGGCACTGGTACTTCATATTCCAGGGCAGATGATCTGGGCTTCCCTTGGTAACGTCCTCTCACCCAGCAGGGAGACAACCATACCGGCCCCTAGTCCTGGTCACAGGCAGATGTCTTGCAGAGCTTCCCCTCCTCACACAGCCTGGCTATCTGCTCGACAGATGACACCTTTTGGGTCTCAAACTCCCCTACTCATAGTTCTTTTCTAAACACTAAGGGCCATATGTAGGTAACATACAATTTACCGATTCATAAATACCGAATTTTACCGAATCGGTAATTATGAATCGGTAAATAGTATGTAGGTAAACAATCAGTAAAAATTACCGATTTGGTAAAATTCGGTAAATGAATACCGAATCCAAAATACCGGCCGGAATCATGATTCGGTATTTACCGAATCGGTAAATACCGAGGTGGTATTTACCGAATCGGTAAATACCGAATCAGAGTTTACCGAATCGGTAATTCAAATATACATCACTTGATGAATCGGCCAATCCAGTGCAAGGCCAACCCCACCCAACCAGGAAGTGGCCACACCCAGGCAGGTGCACACAATCAACAGACTCTGGAGAGGCTGGGAGTGCAGAGCAAGGGAGCCAGTGCCTGATTGTGAACCTCAAACTGACAATGTCCAGCCAGGAGACAGAGAGAGATGGAGAGGAAAGGAGGAGGAAACAAAAATGTAGCCCAAAGGAACTGCAGGTACTAGTGGAGGAGGTGGTCAAGCAGCACCAGAAGCTGTTTGGAAAGCAGTCCCTGCAAGTGCCTGAGTCGGAGAAGAGGAAAATCTGGCTGGGAATCCAGGCGCAGGTGAATGCAATCGGAGTGACCCCCAGGTACATAGACGTGCTGAAAAAGCGGTGGTACGACCTACATATCGTCACAAAGAGGAAGATGGGGGAACTGCAGAAGGAGGCCAGCCGGACAGGAGGGGGAAGGAACAGGGCACCTGCCCTTACAGAACTGGAGGAGCTGGTGGAGTCCACAATAGAGCCCGAGAGTGTCGTGGGGATTGGGGATGCCGACAGCTCTGCCAGAGCCGCCACCAAACAAGGTAAGACGCATGCACAGCAATGTGGCCCCCCCTATCCCAACTCCCCAATTGGGCAATGAGTATCCCACTCCAGTCCATGTGTTAGTGCATACTAGCAATGCATTATGGGAGATGTAGTCCGGGAAACCCCAACCATGAACTGAATAGCACAGAACAACAAGGCATGTTACACACATTAGCGAAAAGCAGGCAGAGGACAATGTGAGATTGTTTCAGAATTGTATTGTGATGCTAGCAATGCAGGGCTTCAGGTACACTGAGATGATGTTGCATTTCTGTCAACAGACGATACATTGCGCAGGACTGCACATGAGACGGGAGAGAGGGCACACCGGAAAGACAGCTCAGGGAAGGCCACCACAAGTTCTGGCCAGAGATCAGCACCACATGCAGCCTCACCACCACAGCCAGCATCACCACCTCAGCCAGCATCACCACCACAGCCAGCATCGCCACTCATGCTGGAGTCACCGGCATCATCACCGCCTGCCTTGCTGAGGTCGAGGAGGCGTGCTGCTTCCAGGTTGCAAGTGTCGGAGTCCTCATCTGAAGACTGCAGGGGGCCGGAACCATCCACTGTGCCCCTGGATGGTAGCCATGCCAGTGTGCCCTCCGCCTCTGAGGGAGCACACACATGTGCCAGACGTCGCCGCAGGGCTCGGGTGCAAATTCCACCACCACAGGGTGAGAGCCATGGAGTGTTCTCGGGGCTGGAGGCCACCATGGTAAAGATACAGCGCCTACAGGCAAGGGCAATGATGTCAGTGCAGCGGCAAATGCGGGGACTCCAAGATACATTTGTAAATATGGACAGGGGCATCAGCGCTATGGCTGAGGGAATGAGTGAGATGGCTGCAGGCATGCGGGACATGTCCCAGTCCGTCATGCTGCTGTGCAGTAAGTTTGATGCGGACAGAGCTGCACGGCGCCGGAAACGGCAGAGAAGAGACAATCATACAAGGGCAGTCAACCGGCTGGCAACTGCCACTTCGCTGCTCTGCAGGCGCTCTGTGGCAATGCAGGAGGGCCTGACGCACTGCAGCAATGACGTCTCAAGGGGGATGGTGAGGGTCACCAGTGCACTGGAAGTGCTACTGATAAGCCAGTCGGCCACAGCTGGTGCTGGGGATGCTGTGGACAGAGTAGAAACCACCAGCAGGAGCAGCAATACCCCCCCTGTCCCAGATACACGGAGGAGCAGCAGGCGGCATGGGGCTGCCACTAGCGAGGATGCACAATCAATGGCATCCCGCACTGTAGTGCGTGGGCACAGACCCTAATGCTGCACAGTATAGCATGAGACAATTGGGTGAAGTAACCCTTGATTTGCAACTAGTGATTGCACAATATTGAGAGGACAGGTTTTTCTTTGTGTTGTGGCGTAGTGCCGCATAATTAAACTACGTCATGCCATCCAACTACTGGCTGTGTCCCCTTATTAACTCAGAAATAGTTGCATGTGATCTCTGCCCGTCTCTCTCTCCCATCTGTTGCTGTTGCCACTCCAGCTGCGTTGGCCTCTGGCTGTGCAGACTCATCATCATTGTCCTCATAATCAGTTAGCTCCACCTCTGTACCTCTCTTCGTGGCAAGGTTGTGCAGCATTGCATTGCACAAGTGGCAATGATTTTGCAGCAGATGATGGGTGAGTACTGGCGTGCGCCTCCGCTTTTGTGGAGGCAGCGGAACCTGCTTTTCAATAGTCCAAACGTGCGCTCCACCACATTGCGTGTTGATTTGTGTGCCACATTAAATCGTCTCTCACTCAGGGTTGATGGGTGTAGGTAGGGAGTGAGGATGAATGACCGCACGGCATATGCACTGTCGCCTAGGTGAGTAAGAGAGAACCATCAGTCACATGCCTCAATACACAATAATTTGCACTAAGTATTAGGGAGCATCACAGTGATTTACCTAGCAGGTATCCTTCTCCAAATTCTCCGGCAAGCAGTCATGTGTAGATCCCACTGTTCTGGAAGATGAAGGAGTCGTGGGTGCTCCCAGGAAACTTTGCTACGATATCAGTGATAATGTTCCCTGCATCGCAGATTACCTGCACATTTATGGAGTGGGTGGACTTTCTGTTACTGTAGATGTGCTCAGTGGCTGCTGGTGGGCAGATTGGAATGTGTGTGCCATCAATACAGCCTATGACATGCGGGAACTGTGCCATCTGGTAAAAGTCTGTCTTGGTTTTCTGCAGTTCAGCCTGTGTGTTTGGGAAGCTGATGTAGTGTTGCATTCTCTGCACCATGGCATCCAGGAACTTCCTGAAGAAACGGGACAGGCAACTCTGGGATACACCGCCTACCGCAGCTATCACCCCCTGGTAACTGCCAGATGCAAGTAGATGTAGGCTACAGAGAACCTGCACATGTGGTGGTATGGCATGCGCCCTTCTTGTTGGCTGGTCCAGGAGTGGGTGCAGGTCCCTTATCAGGTCCATGATGGTTTGTGGGTGTAGCCTGTACCTTTCATGTATCTCAGCCTCAGTCTGTTGAAAGAGTGTGATGCGCTGTCTGTAAATGCGTTCCTCCCGTCTCCAAATCCTCAGACCTGCTGCCTGTAGATGTAGGCGCCTTGCAATCACATACAGAGAGGCCATGGTGTCCACGCTGTTGCATTTTGGGATTGCTGATATGCACTGTTGCTGATTACCACCTGCTTTCAATCTGTGTTAATTACCGACTCTTAAATACCGAATTTCATGGATTTCTTAAATACCGAATTTACCTACATCTCTTTTGTCGTTTTACCACTTCATATTTACCGAATCGGAAAATATGTATTCGGTAAATATGAATCGGTAATTTAGAATTCGGTAAATCTGAATCGATGTTTACCGATTCTTATTTACCGAAACCTTCTTTTTGGCCTCCTACATCTCAATTGACTAAATACCGGTCGGTAATGGGATATTTACCGAATTTCGGCCGTTACCGACCGGTATTTAGCTACCTACATATGGCCCAAAATGTGGTTTAGGGTCTGGACATTTGAAGTTTGATGTTGAGGTTGTTTGAAATTGACATCTTTACCTGTTCTTCTTCCTCCTGAAGGATGTCTGTCACACTAGACAGGTCTCTAAAGCTGATTAACCCACAACAAGATTCATGGGAATGACCAGAGTTCACACCTGGATGTCAGCTACTTGACATGTGCATCAAAGGTTAATCCAGAGCACTCAGCCCCACTCTTTGAGATTCCCTTTTCAGCACCATTGCCCTCTTCCTCTGATGTGTCCAGGCCCCTTTCCTTGTTATCTGTAACTAAATCAAAGAGCCCTTTGAAATGCACTAGGGGAGCCTGGCTCTCCCCTCACCCACTGCTTGTCCCACCCAGCTTACAGGAATGCAGCAATACACAATTCTGTCTAGGGGATTCCTCTACTCCTCATGTTTTCACCAGGCAGGCCTGGATGTCCCAAAATAGAACCCAAGTTCCTCCATGCTATGTACTACTGCCAGCGCCTGCACCAGGAAGCCTCACCCCTCGCGTCGCCGCCCCGGGACTACAACTCCCGGCAGTCCCAGCGGCGACGCGTCAACCTGACGCCACAGTGACAGCGCCAGGACGCGCCTACAAATCGGAAAGGGGCCGGCGGAGCGGGGGGAACCAGCCATTTACCTGCCACTCACCTGCCGTGGCCGAGTCCTTGCTAACGCCGCCACCACCAGGAGCCCAGGGGGTGCATACTGCCAGCGCCTTCACCAGGAAGCCTCACCCCTCGCGTCGCCGCCCCGGGACTACAACTACCGGCAGTCCCAGCGGCGGCGCGTCGACCTGACGCCACAGTGACAGCGCCAGGACGCGCCTACAAATCAGAAAGGGGCCGGCGGAGCGGGGGGAACCAGCCATTTACCTGCCACTCACCTGCCGTGGCCGAGTCCTTGCTAACGCCGCCACCACCAGGAGCCCAGGGGGTGCATACTGCCAGCGCCTGCACCAGGAAGCCTCACCCCTCACGTCGCCGCCCCGGGACTACAACTCCCGGCAGTCCCAGCGGCGGCACGGCGACCTGACGCCACAGTGACAGCGCCAGGACGCTCCTACAAATCGGAAAGGGGCCGGCGGAGCGGGGGGAACCAGCCATTTACCTGCCACTCACCTGCCGTGGCCGAGTCCTTGCTAACGCCGCCACCACCAGGAGCCCAGGGGGTGCATACTGCCAGTGCCTGCACCAGGAAGCCTCACCCCTCGCGTCGCCGCCCCGGGACTACAACTCCCGGCAGTCCCAGCGGCGGCACGTCGACCTGACGCCACAGTGACAGCGCCAGGACGCGCCTACAAATCGGAAAGGGGCACGCTTCGCGGGACGCGCCGGGTGAAGCCCGGGCCAAGGGCGGGCCCGTTTGAGCCCGTTCGAGACCAGCGGAGACCGGGCCGGGCCTCCCCCCTTTCACGTCTACTGTGCCTGGGTCGTCATCCTGAAATCGAGGGAGCAACAACGATACTGCGGTAAGAGTTGTAATCATACTGCAACCTCCACACCCACTGTCGCTGCCCGTGCGGTCAGAGCTAATCACTAGGCAGCGACTAGTACATGGCGACGAGCAAAGGTGGCAGTATGGCCGAGACTTTGGGGAACTTCATAACCCGTGCCAGTAATGTCCTGGCATATGAAATAGCCGCCACTGAACAATTATTGTTTTATGAGAGGTTTTAAGACTATTGTTTATATATGTTGATTCTTTTTAAATGTGATGTCTGCACTTTTATGGCAATTTTGCCGAAATAAAGTTTTCTGACTGACTGACTATTGCAAGCACTCCTGCACTCTGGGCACATTCACTGCACACCTACTGCCTAGTACTGCTGTCCTCATGTATTATGCTACCTCCAAGATTCCCAATTGCAGCACACATACTCAGTGTGCGCCTACTGTCCAGTACTGCAGTCTCTCTGTATTGTACCAGTGTATGTTATTTTAAAAGCACACCCTGAGAGCACACACACATTTACCATGTGTGTGCTGTACTACACTTCACCCTAGGTGTAGTATATTTAGTGCGGGCACACATGCATTTAGGACATGTTTTCATCATGCTCACACTTCCACATCAACCTGATGTAGGCCAGGGGTGAGTTAAACACACAGCAGCGAAGCCTTTAAAATGGTATGTGAGCCTGTAGGCCTTACTCCAATGACACAGGGTACAAAGGACCTGTTCACTACTACTGATCGTTACACGGTAAGCTGCTACCACAGCACTTGTGCTGTTTAAATCCTGGTGAAGGCGGATGCCTTCCACCACTATGAGGGTAACACTTTGGGAGTCCTTCCCAGTCCAACAAGCCCCAAATCCGCAATGCAGACCTATGTCATGGTGCACTCACATTGTCTGTGTTCACCTATGACAACATATCAACATTAGGGATCCAGACAACAATGCAGTTGGGCACACCAGTCAGGGGTACACATCTCTCATCATACAGAGGATTTTTCAATCTCAACAGATGGGTTGGTGAAAGTGTTCTGGATTGCCTAGAGTCTGTGTAGGAGTTGTTTGGAGATTCTGGCATAGAGAGTGTTGCCATAGTCCAACCTGCTGGTAATGAGTGCTTGCATGACGATCTGTCTGGTGTTCTGTGGCAAGCTTTTGAAGATCATTTCTAGCATGAGTAGGCTGTGGAAGCAGCAACGGCGAGTGCAGGATAGCAACAGCCCACAGAGAAAGCAAAGGCAGCCTCTCCTCCACCCCTCCTTGCCTCGCATTTCTCTCTGAGGAGGTCTTCTGCCAAAATGCAAAGGGTTGTGAACCTCACCAGTAGCCTGCCCACTACATATGGAATACCAAACACCTTTTCGGGTACTGGTGAGATGTACTAGCCACAAAGTATTTTACTTAATTTGCCATCAGAACCTTCAGAGACATTATTCGACTATAACATACAGCTGTCCATGTAGCTGCCTTTTAATTGCAATGCTACTGACTCAGAATTAATCACTGTGACATTCAATCCAAAAACAACATTTTCCATAAATAACTATTATTATTCTCCCAGTGCCTTTGTCACTGATCCCCACCTGGTTCTAACTTGACACATTTTTCATGACAAACCTCACAGGGAAGAGGTGTGGCGCAGTGGCCAAGACGACTGACGCTGGAATCTGGGGCTCACAGTTCGACCCCCTGCACCGGCGGCAGGTCAGCCCAGCACCATGTGACTCTGGGCAATAGCTCGCTTAATCTTCCCAACGGCCCCCAGCGCCGGGATGCCTTCGGGTAGCTGGTCGCGCTTTACAAATACTGGATTTACATTTATTTCACTATGCGTTTAATAGATAAGGCAAATATGCATACACAGTTGGTGATAATTTCTTTGTGAGAGCTGAATTTTATGTTATACTAAACCTATGCATCATTGGGCGAGTGGTGCAGGAACAATGGTCAGATGGGAGGTCTTGGCATCAATGTTACATCACTGAAGCCATAGGGATTGTGAAAACTCCAAGTGTCACACAAAGAAAAAGTGAAGCAAATGAGTCATGCCCATTCAGCAGGTGAGTGGGAAGGGTGTGGTAAGTAACAGGTGGTGCCTTTGGAGCGCACAGCAGCAAATATATTACTAAAACTTGGTGTGATAGCTCACAATAGACAACACATGTTCTATTGAAATGTCCACAAAATATGCACACACATGCAGTTCTTCTGATAAAACAGTATAGTTCGCAATGATAATGTGTGGAAATAGGTTTAAGCAAATATTTACCAATTGCACATCACAAGTAAAGTGTCTTGATATGTTTCGATTTTATTAAAATGTTTGTTTTTGTTCCCATCGCACTTCAAAATCTCAAGCAAAATGTGCTTTCTTACCTACTCACATATTTTTAAATATTTGTTCTGTATTTTACAGGTATAGGTGTGTGTTAGAAAAGAATCTGACATCCTACAACCTTTCTTCCAACACTCCATGTACCCAAGCATGATTGTCAGATAGTTCACTTTACAAAATCCTATAACTTTGCAGTCAGACTAAGAAAAGTAAACACCGGGTGCCATGTAAAGAATAAGCAACAATTTGTCAGAAGACATGCACTCAGAGTCCTCCGTCTGCGGATGCAAAGCAAATGTGACAAAATAAAAATGTAAGGTATTTGTGTTGCTCATGCACCTTTTGAACACCAGCATGGTTGATTTAGGGGCCCTGCAGGACACCCCCATCCCTACTTCCAGTGCCTATTTGCTAGTCACTCCCCACTACCTATTTTGGTTCAGCATTATGACTCAGTGAGCAAAACACTCAAAGATGGAACAGCCTGTGAAATCCAGGCCACAAGATGAAATCCCAACAGGACTACTCAACCTTGCATCCTTCTGAGGTCAGTAAATTGATTACAAATAAACTAGCTAATAGCGATATTTGTCATTTAGTGCACTTAGAGACTGCTAATACGTGTCATGACTACTAGATAAAGTAAGAAATTATTAGAATGATGATAATGTAGCATGATGGGCCTCGAATGGTCAGCACACTGTTCATGCACTTCCCAGAAAATTCTTGTTTGGTGACACAAAAGCAGGCTGTCATCAGCAGCAAACGAGGAGATGGAAGGAATGCTTGAATTTATCTCAGTGATTGGTAGTTACTTGGGGTCGCAGTCCAGTCCATCCTATTTGTCCTGCTCTATCGCTTCAGACAGATACCAGTCACATGAAAATCAGTGTTGATCCTGCTCCCTTGGCAACAGTCCAGCTCTAACTGCTAGCTAGATCCCTCCAGACAGGAGCACAAGCACATCTAGAATGGTTTTGACCTGCTTAGTCTTCGTCAGTGAGGTATGGCTAGCAATAGCTAGAGTCCTGCGGAGCAGTGAGCACAGAGCCCATTTCTGAGCACAGAACCCAAGTCTAGGCATTCCTGTGCATGTAGGGTTTCTACAGTAAGAAACACAAAGTGACAGAAGGAATGCTTGAGTTAACCTCAGCTATTAGCTATCACAAAGGCGGCATCCCATTTGTCCTTACAAACCAAATACTAATATAGTAAAAAAAGATCTTAGTTCTAGAAGCAAAGAAGTGTGTGCAGGTTGCAGGTCAAGTATTAATAAGTCTTCAAGCACACCAGACCTCTTCATCTTTCTTCAACTGATATTAGAAGCATCATTCAAATATGCTTTCTGTGCTTTGATGCTTTTGAAAGTTCATAACACATATTCTCATAGGCATTTGTTACAAATCATTACAAAAACAAAATTGTACAAAACAGTTTAGACAAAAAAAATCACCATTTGTAAAAGAAGCTTCTTTCTCACAAGAGTATAGTACAATCATCCTGATACATTTATGCAAAATTTAGGTTGAATGTAATTAGAAGCACTCTAATGAATTAATATTTCATCAAAATGCAAAGCTCATCAGACTCCGTCTCTCGGCACTGGTCTGGGCTTGGAATATGTTTATAGTGTATTCCCATTAAACAGTTATTTTTGTGAGAGAAATGTTCTAAGATGAAAGATTTGCAGAGGCATGAACTTGGTATTCCTCAGATAAGCAGTGCAGGTCAGGGTAAGAGTTCAGAGTGAGACTTTTCTCACATACCAAAGTCCCTGAGCTCTCAAATTGACAACATCTTATTCAAAATAACTTTAAAAAGATTCACACAGCTCAGAATCAGCTCAAAATCTTCAAAAGAATATAAAGTGTGCTACCAGAACTCAATGTCCAAGCTGCAGTGAAAGGTCTTATACTGTTTCAATTATACTAGGGTTATGCTCTACTGAGCGGTCTGCCAGACCTCACCACACGCTCCCCACAAAGGAGGCAGCACTGTAGTATGTGTATTTGGTTTTAAAAATAAAATAAAATAAAATAGAAGAACAAAATAAATGAAAACCATTTACAAATCAGTAAACACATTTTTTAGTGGAAGATTAAAGGCAATTCAATTTGATCTAACAATCTGACTCTTTCACTCCACCCCCAAAAATAAATTAAAAAAGAATATAATTGAGTAAAAAGAAAGGTTTAAACATAAATAATAATGACACCATAGCCATTCACAGTTATGGAACACATGTACATATAAAATGAAAAACAGAGAAAAGGAGAGAAAGGCCAATTGTAGGAAAGTACAAAATGGGGTATGAAGATAAATGAGATTGTGGAAGGGAGCTCCCGCAAAAAAAGTGGAGAAAACATAATTTTAAGGAACAGGACTTGAACAAATTCTAAGGGTGTCAGGTTCAACTGATGCTTATTATAGAGTATCAATAATTGTATTGCATCAACATAAACTGTTTCTTCACTTTAATCGATTTTTGTTCATTATGGTACAGTTTTAAGACATCCTGATGTACAGAATCTGTATTTGTGCAGTAGAGAGATCCAATACCTGTGAGGTTTGGTTCAGTTTTACATAAGTTTGCGATTAAATGCTTTAATGTCATTTATGACTTAACCAAGCATTGGTAAAGCCAATAGGTCTGGTCTTGGCAAGCTGAGCAACATTTATTTTATTTTTGGGTCTTCTCAGTTACATGTGTAACGTGGCTTCCAGGTACCCTTCTCCTCTCCTCCCCTGTCCAATTGCATTGTATTGTTTAGTGCTTATATACTCCTGTTCCAAACAGTGCTTATGCTGTATCATTCTGTTTCAATACAAAATTACGACACAAAATAGACACTCATTGTAAGTGTTACCACATCACCCCCATCATGGCTGGTTTTCACTGGATCCCATCACAAGCCGGCATCAAGTTCAAAGCCTTTTGCTTCAGCCATTTTCTTGATCACATGGAGCTTGGCTTGTTCACCTGAAAAGCTAATCTTAATTCATCTATGATGTCATCCTCATTACCAAAAGACAATCTTCTGCCAGATTTGACTCCAAAACTATAACAAATAAAATAGCATAAGATATGCTTTTTCTAGCTATGCCCTCAGACTCTGGGGTAACATGCCTTTCATAGTCATGCTTTCAACCAGCCCAAAACTAAATTTAGATTATCAAGCAATATGTACAGCCCTGTTCTAAAGGATCAAAGGATAGCAATTAACCCCATGTCTCATAAATGTGATCTGGCTCATATCATGGATACGCCATCCTTCCATATGGAAAGCCTCTGTTGATACCTTGTGTTGCCAATTATCTGATTCTAAAATGTCATTCTTCAGGTTTGTAAATTATCCATTATACCCTACCCCTGTGGGCATTTAGAGCAATCACAGAATAACAATCCTTTAAACATCAATTTCTGTTATAAATATGATTTGCATGGTGTGTTTTTTAATCTCTCTCTCTTTCATTCTTTATTTCTTGCCCTGACTCATCACTGCTTCTCAAATCCATAACCACTTTGTTGGATCTGAACATTTTGCAGCCTTTTGCCTTCTATTGCTGAGCCCGGTTTTGTTGGCATTATGGTACAACAGGTATATATCTGATTAGTGCATTTAATATACTTGTAAGACCCTAGTAAATTGTACTGTATGTACCCAGGGCCTGTAATTTAAATGCTACGAGTAGGCATCAGTAGTCACTGCACAATCCTCTAAAGTAGCAATGACTTCATAGACTAACATAGGAATACTTTCTTAAATTGTAACTATTGAATGAAAGGAGCTAAAAATATACTTCAGAGTATCAAAATGCTAGTTAGGGTAACTCCAAAAATTTGCCCTAGTTAGATTTATTATAACTATCACAGAAAATAAGTTATATATCTTTCCTTTCTGTAAGCCAAAATCCAGCCTTCCAGCAGCCCTGCTCTAATCGGTCAGCCTGTGCCAGGCAGAGCCAAGCTGTTTTAATGAGGTGTGAAGTGGCCTGACTAGAGACAAGGGATTTCCTGTGGAAAGAGAACTGCAAGCTGCAGAGCAAAAGGCAGGATGGGGGTGGAGAAGACAAACTGGTCATCAAAGAAGGAATGACAGATTAGGGTAGCACAGGCTCACCCCAACATCCTGCACACCCAACCAGACAGGAGCCCTAGTAATTAGATTAGAAGGGGGGCTGGAAGGGGAGTGTTAGGGAAACTTAGCCACACCAGTGGGGTGGCTTAGCCAGATCTTAATCTCCAGGAGAGAGTTTCTGGAATCTCAAAGAAAGGTGCTTTCTGCATCAAGAATATTCTACACTTTGGAGAAAGTGGTCATACTTGAGGATGGCACCCTGTACACCATTGGTCAGGGGTGCCCCCTGGCCTGTTGTTCAGGAACACTGGATAAAAATAGAAGAGCTGCCTAGCAACTCAGATCCCTGCCTGAAACAACATGGAGAAGAAGGACTGCCCTGCTGGAACCCTGGTCTGAACCCAGAGGATTGCACTCTGAAGGACTGCACCTGCTGTACAATCGATAACTAAAGACTTTGCCTGGCTTTACAAGGGTTAAGGAGTGGACTTACTGAGAGTAACAGGTTGAAAGAGCTTACCTGCACCATCTCCACTAAAATGTCCCTAGCCTGGAGTGCATTAAGTGGACTTCTAAGGATTTGACTTAGTGCATTGCGGGAATTTGACCAAGGCCTCCTGCTTGGTGTATCTAACCAGGGCTCCATCGTGGTCAGCCTCAAGCTGTGACTTTGTCCCGGTCCAGTGCGACCAGATGTCCCAAAGTGGCGTTTTGGGCTTTAAAGCACTAGAAAGTGTATATTCTTTAACAATTCATCTCTCTGGTTCCCTACATTGGTTTTTGTCATTTTGGGGTTTAAGTTTAAAAATGTAACCTATTTTTATAAATTGTTGTTGGATTTTTATTGTGAATTGTTTATTATTTATTCAATGTATTGGTGTTTTTAAATGCTTTACACACCTGTCACCTAAGTTAAGTCTGCCTACTCATTGCCAGCTTGAATCACTTTGCAACACCAGTCTATATCATCCTTTGTAAAACTTATAAGCAATGTTCTCTCTAATTATTTTCATCTGTGTGCGGCAATGAAAGGTGCCTGTGCGCAATAGGCAATGCCCTGAGTGCCAAATATATGGAACAATTCGCTGTGCAAGGGGGCACAGTGTTGAAGCTATCAAAATTAGTGATGCTTGACCCTCTAAGGTTTATTTGACAATAAAGGTAAAAAGGTGCACATTGACATTGTTCTGCATGCAACAGTCATTATGCAGGTCTCTGTATATGATTTCCAATTATGCATAGCACTATTAATTGCTTCACAGTAAAAATAATGTTCCTATACCATCCTGACATTTGTGTGCAGACCTTTCCTACATGGCTACTGCCTTCATCTGTAACATATGCCATACAACATGATTTACAAGTTGGGTTCTTACGCAACTTAATTTAATCTGTTCTTGTTCCTCAGTAATTCAAAATGATATAAAAAATTATTCCCTGTTTTAAGTACAAGCTAGGCCAAAGAAATGACTCAAATGTGGCTTTACATTATTCTAGGAAATCAGTGTTTATATTGGGATGGGAGATTAATGTGGCAGTCTCACTATTCTCCATTAGCCTTGTGCATCAAACCAACACTGGGGTGCATCTACAAAGCCTTGGCGTATTAATAGTTGGGTATTAGCTAGGTAGAGCATTAGGAGTTCTGCAGGCTATGAGTGAAGCCCAGTAAGAAGGTGTCATGTCTGCTCACTGTGCCCCATTTCAATGATGGAGAGAAGGGTATGTTACAACAGTGCTCAGTTTCAATTTCTACCCAGGTATATTCAAAACCCAGCTCACCAACCAGGTACAGAGAAAGCCACGGCACAAGGGAAATGAAAAACTCCGAACCTCGTTCTTCACAGTTCTTTTGCACCAGCAGAATCAAGTAGGCAACACTAAGAAGAAGTCGCAAGATCCTCACATCTATGGATTCTCTGGTGCCGTTGGTAATTCCTCATTCTAAGACCTCAAGGTAGTGCAGCTAGCTGCTACTCTGGTCCCGTCAATAATTCCTTATTTTAAATCCTCTAGGCAGTGCTGCAGCTGTGTGTCTGTTCCCAGTGGTAATTCCTCATTCTAAGTCCTCTAGACAGCGCTGCTAGCTGCATCTCTGGTTCATTGTAATTCATCATTCTAAGTACTCTAGGCAGTGCTGTTAGCTGCTTCTCTGATCCCAGTGGTAAGTCCTCATTCTAAGTCCTCTAGACAGTGCTGCTAGCTGCTACTCTGGTCCCATCGGTAATTCCTCATTCTAAATCTTCCAGACAGTGCTGCTAGTTGCTACTCTGGTCCCGTCGGTAATACCTCCTAGGTTTTCCAGACAGTGCTGCTAGCTGGTACTCTGGTCCCATCGGAAATTCTCACATTTTAAAGTCCTCTAGGCAGTGCTGCAGCTGTGCCTCTCTTCCCAGTGGGAATTCCTCATTCTTTGTGCTCTAGACAGTGCTGGTAGCCGCTTCTCTGGTCTCGTCAGTACCTCCCACATTCTAAATCCTCTAGGCAGTGCTGCAGCTGTGTCTCTGGCCACAGTGGTAATTCCTCAGTCTTAGCCCTCTAGGCAGTGCTGCTAGCTGCTTTTTTGGTACCATCGGAAACTCCTTATTCTAAGTACTCTAGACAGTGCTGTTAGCTACTTCTCTGGTCTCATAGGTAATTCCTCATTTCTTGTCCTCTAAGCAGTGCTGCAGCTGCATCTTTGGTCCTGTCAGTAATTTCTCATTCTAGGTTTTCTAGACAGTGCTGCTAGCTGCTTCTCTGGTCCCATCAGGAATTCCTCATTCTAAGTCCTGTACACAGTGCTGCTATCAGCTTTTCTGGCCTCAACGGTAATTCCTCATTCTAAGTCCTCTAGACAGTGCTGGTAGCTGGTTCTTTTGTCCGGTCAGTAACTCCCCCATTCGAAATCTTCCTCTAGGCAGTGCTGCTAGCTGCTTCTCTGGTCCCATCGGAAATTCCTCATTGTAAGTCTTCTAGACAGTGCTGCTAGCTGCTTCTCTGGTCTCATCAGTAATTCCTCATTCTTAGCCTTCTAGGCAGTGTTGCAGCTGTATCTTTGGTCCCGTTAGTAATTACTCATTCTAAGTCCTCTAGACAGTGCTGTTAGCTGCTTTACTGACCCCGTCGGTAATTTCTCATTCTAAGTCCTCTACACGGTGCTACTAGCTGCTTCCCTGGTATGATCGCTAATTCCTCATTCTAAGTCCTCTAGACAGTACTGTAGCTGCTTCTCCTTGTCCCAGTGATAATTCCTCATTCTAAGTCCTCTAGGCAGTGCTGCAGCTGTGTCTTTGTTCATACATCCTCTACACTCCAAATCAAAACACATAGTTAAAGACAATGTCATTTACAACGCCAATAGCTCTAACTCTGACAAATGCAAGACCTATTGCATTGGAAATGCTTGCTATTTTAATGAGGCAGTTAACAGTCTCTCATGGTTTGGGACGACGTTTGCGCTCCTAGTGACACATGCACACAGACTTCAGGTAATATTGCTTGTAAGTCACCCTTAACGTAGTCCCTAGAGGCGTATACGACAGGGTGCTTTGTATTTAAAAAGTAGAGCATGCATGCTTAACTTTCACATGTCCTGGCAGTAAAAATTCCGTAGTTGTTTTTCATTATGCAAGGCCTGTCTCCTTTACTGCCAAACACTAGGTTACCTTATTACATTTATTAAGTGCTAACTTTAGATTGGGAGCAGGTAGAGATATGCTGTTAACACTCAAACTAATTGTAATTTAAAATCCTCTTTAATGGTGAAGTCAAACTCCAAGTTACAATTTAGAAAATGCCACTTCTGGAAAGTTGACAATTTCTTTTCCCATCGGTGCTGTCTGCCAGTGTCCTGGGTCAAATTATTGTGAATGGCTCTGTTTAGGTTTGTGTATTTCTTCCAGACAGTGACATAAAGGGGGCTTGGGTGTGGATAGGAGGGGCCTTCCTGGGAGGATGACTGGGGAGGGGTTGTACCCAGCCCCACTTACATTTCAAAGAGTTTGCCTCCTGAAAAACACAAAGGAATCGGACACCAGTGTTATAGGGATTAACTTTTGTCTCCATTTTAGTTGTCCCTTTCTTATTTAGCATCCTTTTGAGATGGTGGTTTGAACATGGTTTTTACTAACACAACACAATGCCACACATGCATTTATTATGGTTATACATCATTGTTTTGTAGTCAGCACTGTTAGTTTGAGGAACACATACTAGAATTCAATGTTATTGGATTTTTTTGTGCTCCCATGAGACAATTCTTTTACCCAGACTAAGTAAAGATGTTTTTCTTCATCTCTGGCAGAATGAGATAAGGCAGGTGTTTTATAATTTAAACAGCGTCCATTTTGAATTCTGTGAGAGGCCCTTCACACTGGAGTTATTATGAAAACGGCAGAGAGCTGTGAATGAGATGCTGCTTCACAGGCCCGACATTCATCTTAAGAAGGAAGATAGCTATGCAGGCAGATGTGTGTAGGCTTGCACACTCAAATGGTGTGCATTCGTTAATGCACTGAGGCTGGCTTCCTGAGATATTACACCAAGGTATGGGGTTAGATCATTCCAACTGGGTCTGGCAGAAGGGTTATCCCACCATGCTGTTGGTAGATAGGAATAATATTAGGAACATTTAACATGGTTGAATTGTTTGTGTCTTTCAACTGTTCTATAATGCTTATAACAATGATGTGCCTCATCTGTCTAATAATAGACATACATGGGTGAGATATTTTCAATAAACATTTGAGAATGTATTATTGTCTCTTCTCTTTGTGAAACCTTGGGCATGCAAAAGCAACAAACAAAAGGGTTAAATCTGTTTACAAGAATTACTTGGGAATAAGAGTGGTCATGTTCGAGATTACCAATGACATCTATAACTCTGGAGGTTTAGGAGTTTAGATTCGGTACTGTGAGCTCTCCGAACCAACATTTACTGATGATATAAGAAGACTAAGTCACTATAATATGAAAGTTTGTTGATTCAATCCAGAGTCCCACTAAATTATTAGTGTAACACCAGGCCTGACCTGCCTTTTGTCACTCAGACAGTTGGGAGCTTTGGCAGGTGAAGGGTGAAACTGTCCACAACCACATGTGGGGGTAGAACAGAGAGTCCCCCCCACACACACAGGGGCTGACATCCAGTATAAATAAAATATTGAACTTCCAGTGCCACTCTTCAGAACACTCCGGGACCTCTGTAAGTTACAGAAGAAGGACTGCCCTGCAGCTTGAAGGACTGCCTTGCTGTCTGAGAAGGAAGAAAGGAGCTGCTAACCTTCATACCAGGCTAACTACAGTCACTACAAGGGTCCATTGACTGACCTCCTGTGTGAGCTATAGGGAAACAAAAATCTTTAGAGGCCTCCCTGCCACTGCCCAGGAGACCTGCTGCAACTGACCCTGCAACTTAACCTGCCTGAGCACTGCTGGACTCTGCTGGAGTGAGCTCCTGATCTCCAAGAGATGCCTCCCCATGTTCTCGATCCTTGGCTGGCTTCAGAATATACTCCTACTAAAACAAAGCTGAAAATCCTGAAGTGTGAACTCCTCACAACCACAAAATAGCTAGTTCAGGCCAGAACTTTGTAGCCTGTGACAACGGTCAATGCGAAGATCCAGTGAGCCCTGCTCTTCTCACCAACATTGACTGCCAGTCATGACAGGCAATATGAGACCTGCGCGTCTCACTGCAGCAACTACAGCCCATGATGTCTGCCAATGCAAAGCTACAGCAATGATGGCCTGTGACGCGTAACCAGCTCTTCAAGCTACATTGACAATTGTGACACCCAACCGACTCTTTACTCTACAGGGACAACCATCCGCAGCACTCAGCCTTCTCCTCGCAGCCTCCTCCACTGTGAATGGAACTCTTGACGGAGCATTTTGAAGTTATGTTTTCAGTGGGACTAACCTGGGTCCTGTATCTGGCCCATGCTCCATTTCAGTCAGCCTGAACTTGTAACTTTCAACCAGTCTAGCCTAACCAGATGGCTGTGAGAGGCGCTTTGTTCTTTTAGGACATATTTTCACTTAAAACTTTGACATTTAATATCTCTGTTAATACTAATTGGATTTTGTAGTTATGGAATCACTTTATTTACTAAATTTGTTTGGGATTTATCTGATGTTGTGTCTTCACTTTATTACTGTTTGTGTGCTGCATAAATAATTTACACATTGGTTCCAAATTAAGCCTGACTACTTTGTGCCAAGCTACTAGAGCGTTAGGTATAGGTTAATTTAGTGCCTTTTGTGGTTCACCCTGACAAGGATTGTGGTTGTTGCCTGAATGGAGTCAATCGATAACCCAGGCTCTTACACACTCTTTTTAAATACCCCAAATTTAAGATAAAGCTATTTTTCAACATTAATATGTTTCTCAGGCATGCTGATTAAAAATAGCATTTTGCCTCTTTGAAGACACACACTCAGATGTATCACTGTAAATTTTAGGGACGGTTATGTTCTCACCCAGAAGAGACCCAAGGAGGACAAGAAACATCTGTGAGTACTCAAGTACTTTGAGACCAGTTGTTCTTCATTGTGTTATGCCTAACCAACACAACCAGTAGATTACAAACATATTCAGAGACTCTGATTGAGTACAATAAACAATATGGACTTCTCACAAAAATGGCAAAAACAACATTGTCAGGTGTGCCTTGATTATGGGATGAGAACTCCAGGAAGTAGTGAAACTGAGTATTGAGAGGTTAATTATCACATGGAATTGTTCTTTACATATTCTATTTCAGTCTCTTGCTTCTACTATTTTGCTCATCTTGTGTGCCATGATATATACCTGTAAGCACATAGATACATCACTTTGACCCCTTATTATTGCATCTTGTATATAAGGTGAAAGCTTTGGCGAGTGTGGAGGATGAGGATTTGGCGGAAATTATTTTTGCTGGTCTAAAACACTGAGCATTAATTTGTATGCAGATGACACTGAAAAGTACACTGACAAGAATTTCCATATCAGAGGATCAGCACATGACTTTGATTCAGTTGAATTAAGTCTGTGAAGAATTGCTGAATCTCTGGGCAACAGTGGTTGAAACATATTGCTTATAAAACTGAGTTTGTTGTTTCAAGTCCAAAGTGGCTTTGACCACCATTACTTTTAAGGACACTGTAAAAAAGCGTGGGTTTCTGAGCATTTAGGACCTTAACATATTCACCCAGGAGGTAAAGTGGTTTGGAATTGGTGGAGCAACTTTGTAGTGCCAATCATCTCTTAGCAACACTTCACCCCGGTTTACCGTCCATGAGTGTTGGGGCAGCCATGCGCTATACAAGTACGCTTAACAATAACATTAACATAACATAACAGATATTCGCATGCAATGATCCTCGAAGTCTAGATTCCCTCTATCGTGGGTCATCTTTATTCCCAGATACAGAGGCTACAGTTCCTCCAAAATGTGGCCAATGATTTGATTTTGAGCTTTGAAAATTCAACTGAATAGCTCACTTGAGGAGATATTTACATTGGCTTCCCGTGCAGTAATTTCAAAATTTTAACCTGACTGGGCCAGTCTCTTTGGCTAATGAACACAAATGGCACATCTCTTCGCTCCTAAATTAATGCACATTGTTCTTTGTGAAGGTGTAAATCCCATGGAGACATGATGCTTTCAGACCTTTGTCCAAGACTAAGAAACCAGCTGCCAATCACCAATAGCCAAGAACATTCCTTACTGGCCTTTCATCAAGTAGTAAAAGGGAGGAGATTTTGCTGCATTACTGAAGCATCATACTTCATGTGGCTTTCTTGTCCCACTCCTGTGCTGTGCCTATAAAATGAAAGTACCGGATTTGACTTTGAAATCCCACATTCATCTTCTTTAGCAGTATGGGGGATGGAGCAGGTGTACTGTAACTGAAATCACCTGCAAGGCAGTAGCGTAACGAAAATTGAGGGGGCCTCCCTGCACCGTACGCAGAGGGGCCCCCTCCGGCCTCAAACAGGAGCTCTCTGGCCAGAGTGCAGTGCCGAGGGGGCCCCCTGGAGCTTGGGGCCCCCCCGCACTGCAGGGGCTGCGGCGGCCTGTGTTACGCCCCTGCTGCAAGGGAAAGCATATACTAGAGGATGGGTCTACTAGCAGCCTCCATGTGGCAAAGCTTGGTGGGACCTTGATGCAGGGGATGGTGAACTGGGACTGCCACAGATCTGCAGAAGTTCGCATGCTTCCCTGCGTTGCCCTTCACTGCAATTGCTATGGTCCCCTGCTGCAGCAATGGGTCACCAACGCTGCCTCTTCTTTCTTTAAAACGCTGCAGGCTTCATAACAGGCAAATCTCACAAAATTAAAAAATAATATTTGAAGTTGCAATTTGGGACATATTGCAACGTCACCCTCCCTGATATAAAGCCATGTATTTTCTCACTAAAGAAAGCACAAAGGTTTGCACATTGATTAGTAGGCAAAAACGTTTATGAGGGGTTTTATAGCCTGATCCAGCCAAACTGCCAGGGGAGTAGTTTACAGACTGAAAGATTAATCAGTTACCGAGATCAATAACCCGTAAACAAAAGAAAAACAATACATCCTTCGACGCAACTGAATTTAAAGAGGAACTTTGTTGCGAGGGGCTCGGGGTTGGAAAATTGCTTCAGGTAGTTAACTAGGGTTTTGGTGAGAGCTTTGAATGGGATATTTTTCAATATGTCACTGAAGATTGCTAAATATGTGGATATGAGAATCTGCATTAGTTTATCTTAACAGATTTTAGGCGCTGTGGTAGAGAAGGCTTGGTTTACAGTTTTTCCTTTTTAGTCTAGTTATAGGTTTGCTCCTTGTGCATGTACATTTTGTAAACATTTTTTAGTTTGCCCACCAAGTGTGGTAGCACGTTTAGGAGAATTTCCTTGCAGATAATGAAATCAATCATGAATCTGATGAGGTAACCAGAGGGACCCATTTGAGGGTTTTCATGATTGTGCTGTGCTGAGAATTCATCACTCCAATTATGCTATCTGTGTACTTAAGGATCATAGATTTGCAAAATCAGGCAGTTCGGGATTTCAAACATGCTTTTACAAATGTAAAAACATCCAAACTGTGATTCTGGAGAATCGCAGTTTGGGTATAGAAATCGCTATTTGGTAGGGGTGTGTTTAGAACGTGCCTTCCAAATAGCGATTTCCAGTGTTATGTATCAAGGTTGTGCGACCAAAATGTGATCGCAAAACCTTGATATTTTACCACCAACTCAAAGTTGGTGGTAATGCATTTGCAAATTAGAAGGGGTCCAAATGTGACCCCTTCCCTGTGTGAATGTTGGAAAAACATTCTTTAAGAGCAGGCAGTGGTCCACTGCCTGCTCTTAAATACATGAAAACATAATGTTTCATTTTTTTCTTGTTGAAACGCATTCCATTTTCCTTTAAGTAAAATTAGTTGCATTTTAATAAAAAAACGTTATTAAAAGGCAATAACAGACAGGGTGGTCTGCTGACCTCATCAGGCCACCATCCCTGTGACACCAGCCATTCCTAATGGTTCGCAAACTGTGCCTACCTCATTAATTTTCATGAGGTAGGTCGATTTGTGACCCACCATGAATCACAAGAATGAAACAAAATGTTTCATACATAAGGTATAGTGATTTTCAAATAACAATTCGGATAAACTCGGTATTTGGAATTTACTATTCCTACTTTTCGTACATCTGGCCTATCGTCTTTTATGTGGCCAAAGTCAATTTTTAAAGCCGTTGCATTGGTTGTTATCACACTAGATATAAAAACGTACCCAGGGTCGGACTGGGACAAAAAGAGGGCCCAGGCACCAAAATAAATGTGGCCTCCATTAGTGGATCAGATAGCTTAAAAAGTGGCACATTTTTGCAAACTGAGGCAGTTTTAAACTTGAAAAGACACTCTTTATAAGTGTTTTGCAAGCTTCGGACGACTGCATGGATTTGAGCTTGCTGCAGGCGAGGTTAGTTTTACAATCGGGGAAATCAACAGAAAAAAACGACCCAGCACAACATAATACAGGCCCACAAACAGCCTACTGTCCAGCCTATACACTGACTCGTCAAGCCAGCTCATCAGGCACTGGCTGATTGCCGTATGGGCCAGCCCTACCCTTAATTTACAAGCGACAGAAGCACTATTGTGAAGTATAAGATTGATCATGCGTTTCGCTATGCTATGACGAGGTGAATGTTAAGCAAGATATTTATGATCCCTGGCTGCTCCTGAATGAGGAATGACCGGCTGTGGCTTTAGATGATAACAATGCAAATAGTAGATATCTACCTTTTTGTAAACCAATACAGACCCTCCTGTTTGGAGGATTGAGCATGAATAGAAAGATAACATGTTTCCATACATCAAACCAAACTCATGAAATTAAATTGTATTGGTAGCTGTTGGCCATCCAAATCATGGAAAATAAATCATCTACTACCATAAGCAGTCTAATATCATGACTACTGCAATAACTGTTAATACATCTACCGCTACTGCTTCTACTACTACCACTACTATTACTACTACTACTAATAATAATAATAATAATAATAATGATTAGATTTGGTATAAAGCAAAATACCACATTTCTGCTATTTCGGATTGCTGCAAAAGGCATCACTAATACCCAATCTATTAATAGAGATTGCTATGGGCCAATAGATTTTGAGAAGTGAAGGTTAGCTCAGTAGCGTGGATATTCAAGCAGTTTTAAGTTCTGCCCAGCCATGTCCTTTCAAGAGAAACAAATTAACAGTGCAAAGAGAAGGAGGTTCCACTTCATAGCTTCTTCTTTGAGAACCTTTAAGACCAAAACTTTTCACGAATATGCCTTCATCTTAGAAGGCAGATTACTTAATGAAGTTTAGATTAGAGAGAATCAAAGGTAGGTCCAGTGTTTGGTAGAAGGATCATCTTGGAATACTATAGGGCCAGGAAAAATTAGTGGAAGGACGATTTGTGGATTTACTTGAGATGAATGCGTGGATTTCTATCTGCTTTTGTATCACTGTAGGTGTGGGATTTCGGTGACTTTTGAGTTTATGTGAATAAGGTATTAATGCCTTTCAGAATATGAATTTACAGGTGTCATCAGTGTTTTTCCCATTGTGGGATGCAAACTTAACACAAAGATAATATTTGGCAAATAATATTTCTCACAGTATAATACATGAGGGTCTGCAATCCTTTTATGAAAACTGGTCTCCAATTTCCTCATTACAGGTGACTTATGATGTTGCTAGTCACCTGTAATAAATACATGACGTATCTGCTACACTGTAATGATTTATTGTTGTTAAGTTCTGACATTATAATGACTACTGCCAAAGCCAGCAGCCAATAGGGAGGCCACAGAGTAAAATTAAAGCTGTATTCTAAAAATGTAAAATGAAAAAACCTTTTCCTTTTTCTGTTCTGTTTTTCTAGAAGAACAAAAAAAAAGCAGCAAGGAGATAATTATGGCAACATGTTATTTTTTTCCACGCTTTAGGTAAATATTGGAAAGATAAAATCTCTCTACATGTTTCCACAAATTCTGATCTACAGCTTTTTTTTAAAAAAATCGGATGTCTATTAAATTGATTCTAATATCTTTTTCCAATGAATATCAAACTGCTTTTTTGTGTGTTTAGTGTTACACTAGAGCTTCTAATTCTATTTTTCATGTTTATAGGTTTTTAACCCTTTTATATGAAAGAGCCCCACACTTTGGTGCCGATCACAATCCGGTAAAAAATTCCCCCGTGCGACTCGTATCGGGTCTTTTTACCGTACGAATCGTACAAGTGCCGTACGAACTGGCAATCACGATTCGCATGGTAAAAAGTCCATACGAACCGCACTGGGAATCATTCCCCACACGTCCTCGGGTCGGAAAATGTGTCCGACACGTCCTCGGACGATTTACCTTACAAACGTGAAAAGCCAAGTCCGACCGAGGAATCACGATCCATCCTGTGCGTCCGAGCGTACAACCGTATGGAAAAAACACCGTCCGCACCGAACACCCATAGCAACCATGGAGACATGTGCCCGCATACGCGCCCAACACTCCCCCCAGCCCCCGTACGTCCGACACGTACCCCCCGTGTATGTATACCCCCACCCGTCTAGGTACACCCCAGTACGTTCCAGTCGAACCCCCACCCCAGTACGTGTCATACCCCCGTCAATGTACACCCCCCCACCCCTGTACGTGTCGTACCCCCGTGTACCCCCACCCCAGTACGTTCCAGTCGTACCCCCACCCCTGGACGTGTCGTACCCCCGTGTACCTACACCCAAGTACGTTCCAGTCGTACCCCCACCCCAGGACGTGTCGTACCACCGTCAATGTACACCCCCCCACCCCTGTACGTGTCGTACCACCGTCTATGTACACCCCAGTACATTCCAGTCGTACCCCCACCCCAGTACGTGTCATACCCCCCGTGTACCTACACCCCAGTACGTTCCAGTCGTACCCCCACCCCAGTATGTGTCGTACCACCGTCAATGTACACCCCCCACCCCTGTACGTGTCGTACCCCCCGTGTACCTACACCCCAGTACGTTCCAGTCGTACCCCCACCCCAGTACGTGTCGTACCACCGTCAATGTACACCCCCCCACCCCTGTACGTGTCGTACCCCCGTGTACCCCCACCCCAGTACGTTCCAGTCGTACCCCCACCCCAGGACGTGTCGTACCCCCCCGTGTACCTACACCCAAGTACGTTCCAGTCGTACCCCCACCCCAGGACGTGTCGTACCACCGTCAATGTACACCCCCCACCCCAGTACGTGTCGTACCCCCCGTGTACCTACACCCAAGTACGTTCGAGTCGTACCCCCACCCCAGGACGTGTCGTACCCCCCCGTGTACCTACACCCAAGTATGTTCCAGTCGTACCCCCACCCCTGGACGTGTCGTACCCCCCGTGTACCTACACCCAAGTACGTTCGAGTCGTACCCCCACCCCAGGACGTGTCGTACCCCCCGTGTACCTACACCCCAGTACGTTCCAGTCGTACCCCCACCCCAGTACGTGTCGTACCCCCCGTGTACCTACACCCCAGTACGTTCCAGTCGTACCCCCACCCCAGTACGTGTCGTACCCCCCGTGTACCTACACCCCAGTACGTTCCAGTCGTACCCCCACCCCAGTACGTGTCGTACCACCGTCAATGTACACCCCCCCACCCCAGTACGTGTCGTACCCCCCGTGTACCTACACCCGAGTACGTTCGAGTCGTACCCCCACCCCAGGACGTGTCGTACCCCCCCGTGTACCTACACCCAAGTACGTTCCAGTCGTACCCCCACCCCAGGACGTGTCGTACCCCCCGTGTACCTACACCCCAGTACGTTCCAGTCGTACCCCCACCCCAGTACGTGTCGTACCACCGTCAATGTACACCCCCCACCCCTGCACGTGTCGTACCCCCCGTGTACCTACACCCCAGTACGTTCCAGTCGTACCCCCACCCCAGTACGTGTCGTACCACCGTCAATGTACACCCCCCACCCCTGTACGTGTCGTACCCCCCGTGTACCTACACCCAAGTACGTTCCAGTCGTACCCCCACCCCAGTACGTTCCTGGCGCACCCCCAACACAACCTCCTAAGTACGGAGCGCACCCCATGCCCCAACATCACAACCGCATGTACGAGTCTTACAAAGCCACACACAAGGACAAAATCGTACAACCAAATGGCCCATGTACACACCGTACACACGCTCAAAACGCACGTACACAACCAGGACAAAATAAAACAACACAAGAATACACCAGTCGAAAGGCACACAGCCACTAAACATGGCCAACAACCACTTAAATAACACAATCACTGACCTGCAACTGCCAAAAACAAACAGAGGCCCAATACACCACCACTCCTTATAACACACCCACCCAAAATTCAAAAACTGCCACACCCACCCATGGACCAATAAAAAGGGCCCACACACACAAACCATGAGCCTTTCCAACAGACTCACTGCTGCCAGACACCACAGAACCAGACTACAAGCTACACCACACCTTACACTTGCACACCTTCAAACGACCACCCTCACAAACACCCTCTCATCACATTCACACACACACACAACCATCCACACCCCCCCCCCAACATCCACACCCCCCCCCACACCCACACCATCCCCACCCACACCCCTCACCATGCCCACTACCAAGAATCCAAAGTTCAGTCACCGAGAGTTGGAGGTCCTTGTTGATCAAATCCTCAGAGTCGAGCCACAGATCTTTGGAACATTGGTCAGAAGCACCAGCCAGGCAGCCAAAACAGCCATGTGGCAGACCATCGTCGATGCTGTGAATGCTGTTGCGGACACCAGGAGGACCAAGCAGGATTGCCAGAACAGGTGGTACGATCTGCGGAGGAGGGTCAGAGCCAAGAGGCAGGAGGAACACGACCAGGCCAACGCCACCGGAGGAGGGCCCTCCCGCAGAGCCGTACAGTACCATCCCTGGGAGGAGAGGGTGATGGCCATACTGCCGGTGGAGGCAGTTGAAGGAGTAGAAGGACTCCGAGACCCGGGTGAGTACACAAACAACGCACCTCACATGGGGGGAACTGCAACCACAACCAAAATCAATAACAGGCACGCAACCACCACAAGCCATCGCATTACTCAACCACACTCCATGAGCAGGCACATGCCACTGCTGCCACCATGCCCCATGCACCCAGCTGGACAATGTCAAGTCACAGGCCACAGAAGACAACAACACATGACACGGTAACCCGGATGGCGGGAGGCTGGGCACCAAGAATCACATAGTGCGACTCCAAAGCAGACAACAATGCCCTCTGCCCATATGGCCTAGGTCACAGCCAGACAAACACTGTGTCCCAACACAGGAATGACTTGCCAGCAAATGGCGGACGCCTTGCATCAACACATGGGGGTGAAGGCACTGTTTTGCACATGCCAGCAGCTAATGAACAGCCAACAGTGTGAAAGAGTGGCAGCACACACCACCACAGCAGCAGCGCACAGACACACAGCAGACAAAATGGGTGCCTGGAGATCAGAAACAAACTCACATCAACAGGCCAAGGGCCACTCAAAGATCTGCTAACAGTGTGTGCCCAGGAAGCTGGGCCAAGGTGACAGAGGGTGACACACGGAGGGAGGGAGAGGGGGACACAGAGGGAGGGAGAGGGGGACAGAGAGGGAGGGAGAGGGGGACTGAGAGGGAGGGAGACGGACAGAGGGAGGAGGCTGACACACGGAGGGAGGGAGAGGGGGACACAGAGGGTGGGAGAGGGGGACTGAGAGGGAGGGAGAGGGGGACAGAGGGAGGAGGCTGACACACGGAGGGAGGGAGAGGGGGACACAGAGGGAGGGAGAGGGGGACAGAGAGGGAGGGAGAGGGGGACTGAGAGGGAGGGAGACGGACAGAGGGAGGAGGCTGACACACGGAGGGAGGGAGAGGGGGACACAGAGGGAGGGAGAGGGGGACAGAGAGGGAGGGAGAGGGGGACAGAGAGGGAGGGAGAGGGGGACAGAGAGGGAGGGAGACGGACAGAGGGAGGAGGCTGACACACGGAGGGAGGGAGAGGGGGACAGAGAGGGAGGGAGAGGGGGACAGAGAAGGAGGGAGACACAGGGAGAGCAAATCAGTCCTTTGGTGTGTGGGAATGTCTGCTCGTCAGCAGGTGGACTGCGTGCATGTAGACAAGGGTGCCCAGTGCCAGAACCCCCCCTCTTCATCATGGCAAAACGCAGGGCCATGTTACAACCTGTACACGAGCACAAGGACAGCCACCTGCATCATATGAGTGTGTGGATCCACTCCATGTGCACATGTACAGTGCTACAAGGAAGGCGCAAACGCATAGCTCGGCACACATGCACACTCCACTGCTGACTGCAGTCACACTTGACGCAGCAAGTAAGACTGTGCCACACATAGTTAAAGGGGCCAAATTGGTGCCCAAGGGACACACACATGCACAAGTGCACTGTGAGTGGAATGCAAGACAGATCCTAATTCCAAGAGGAAATGTGCCAACTTTGTAACGGATGAAACATGGATGTTGCATGGATCAAAATTAACATTGTCTCTCTCACATACAGGTCAACGTCGTGCTGCACCCCCCAACACTGGGGGGGAACACTCACAGGACCCGGATCTGCAGGAGACCGATCCCACCGGCAGCGACCACTCTCACCACTCTGCGGACGACCCCGACCGACCTGGCCCCTCTGGTGTCCAACCACCTGCAGCACCTGCGTCAGGTACAACCGTGCCAACCACCACCCCCACTCCTGCCACATCCCAGGAGACACCCAGGATCCCTGCCCCAACACCACAATGCAGCCAGGCTCGCCAGGAGGGACACGGTGTCCCGGGCACCCAGGAGGAGGCAGGCGACAACGCCAATGCCACCCCTCAGGGGTCCCGGAGACCCCATGTGCCCACAAGTGCAGGCCAGACGCAAGTGGGCAGGGGTGGTGGGAGTGGAGAGCGGCGGAGGCGCGAGCCTGACCAGTTGGCTGGGGATCCGGTATTTTCCCATGTCCGTAACATCCTGGACTCATACCGGCAGGACACCACGGGCATGGCCCAGGTTGTGTCCGTCCTCGAGGGGATCAAGGTCCAGCAGGCCCAGCAACATGCGGAGCTAATAGCCTGTCTACAGCTACACCAACGGAGGATGGAGGACAGACAGGCTCAGCAAGTGACGGCGTCCCAGGGGATTCACGCTGAACTCCGTCGGATGGCCGACACCATGGCCGACCCTCCCTGTGCCAGAAGGCGGAGAACATCACCACCCACAGGGAGGGATCATGAGGAGGAGGAGGAAACATCCGACGGAGCATCCCAGACGTCGTCACGGCCTGCTGCTGAGGTTCCCCGCAGGAAGCCGGGTCGTCCACGGAAAGGACCGTGAGGGTGGCTGCTACATCACCATCTCCCAGGACACCTGGCCTGGCACCTGGCCCACTGGAGCAACAGCATCACAGCATCAAGAGACATTCTCTGCCACATGGCCCTGCTGGTCACTGGCTGACCAATGTTGACAAAGACTGTGGCATGGACTCTGAGGATTTCCAATGGCAAGGACACCAACTCCCCTACTGAACTTTGGATTCCCTAATCCCGGAAAGGCCCTCACTTGGCCCCCCCCCCCCAATAATAAATCACACTATTAAGAGTAGATGCCTGCTGGTAGCATTATTACCTAACATGTGTCTTGTACAGTCTAAACATGCCTGAGTCATCTGTTCACTTCAACCATCCACACCCTGGGGCCTGAGTCTGGCACAGGACACATGGGTCACAGTTTTCTAGGCAAGACAGACATGGAGCACCATACACACCCGTGATGGTCAGAACCAGCTGAGGGGGTGGCCGAACAACCGTGCTGACAGACACATTGAGTACAGCAACACTCATGCGCAGAGGTCAGGGATCCTGGCCCGTGTCCTGGGGGGCACCCAGGTACGTGTAGACAGGTGGCAGAACCATGTCCTGCAAGCTTGAGTCCGGTGGATGCAGAGAATGGGGTCATGGACAACGTTGGATGCATGGGGATGGCACATGTCACAATACCCACACAGTCATGGACATCATGCCCATTACACAGTCTCAGCACACACACACAGCTTGCATCTTGCCACTCGACACATTGACACATAGCCACAATCAGGGAATACCATGCCAGACATGCAGGATGCACCGTGCCAACACACCAGCATTGACTGAGAAGAGGCACCTTGGAGGCATAGGGACACCTTTAATAGTCATGTGTTTGGGATTGCAGAGGCAACTTGAAGTACACATGAACACATCATGTGGAGTAACATGTGGCTCCTACACTGGCACCCCCCTTCTGCAGCACAAATGCGTGATAGCCATGGAACTGGCACACAAGTGTCGGATAATAGCTAAATACCCACAGCTGCTCACGGAGAGCCTGCCATACACCATACATCCGCTGATGTGGAAGTCCCACGCCATGTCAAGACAATGTTAACCGTATGTGTCCGAGGGCAGTGTCACACACATTGATGCCTTCATCACAATCCACCATCCCATCACTGATGACTGACAACCAGGCAGCCCATCTATTCAGGTGTACCCAGCTGCATGTCGTGTCCCATGGGGATGCCACATGTCTGCAGAGGACCCAAACCCCGACCGGGGCAGTGTGCACACATCGTGAACAACTGCCACACCCAATACACCCCAGATGCATCCCTTACCCCATGGAGACTTCCAAACGTGTCCGTGCCTGTAACGCTGAGTCAGCCCACGATGCCATGTCCATGAGGAATAGCAGTGCCACAACAATGCAACCAGCAAACGGCATGCGCAGGTACCTGGGGAAGAGAGACACACAAGAAGTCAGCCACAAGAAGCACAGCCACTTGCATGTGCATTTACTCGACACATGTATGTATGACAACATGCTAGGTCACAATTATGCCTGGGGAAATACTACCATCACTGCCACCATCACTCCAGTGACACACCCACACACACCTCTGACCCACGTGCCATACATGCAGGTGGAGACACACATCACAACGCATGCCACACGGGGACCAATGCGTGCACACTCAGACCCTGGTACTCACCACTAAGCAAAGAAGTCGCGTATGAGCCGAGTCCGGATGTCCTCTTGCGGCTCCACATCCTCCACATCACTAGCCCCATTGCCAAGCCCTTCGTCCTCCACGGGTGGATGGTCCTCGTCATCTTGATCCAGGATGAGGGGCACAGCTCTTTTAACTGCCATGTTGTGCAGCATGCAGCAGACCATGAAGATCTTGCAGACCTTCGCCGGGGCATATGGGAGTGCGCCGCCGGTCTTGTGGAGGCACCGGAATCGGCTCTTCAGCATGCCAAACGTCCTCTCTATCACTCGCCTTGTCCGGCCATGGGCGGTGTTGTAGCGGAGCTGGGCCGGCGTGATGGGGTTGCGGAGAGGTGTCAGCAGCCAAGGCATGTTGGGATAGCCAGCGTCCCCTAAATGGAAAGCACATGGATATCGTTAGAACTGGCGAAGCGGTAGTGCTGCTCGGCCAAACAGAATACAGGACAGACAGACTGTACCCACCAACAACACATGCACGTTCGTTGCGCAGCTGCATCATCATATCAGGCATCCCGCTACGCCTCATGATGTAGGCATCGTGTGCTGATCCTGGAAAACGAGCACAGACATGTGAAATCACCATGTTGGACAGACACACCACAAGGGCATTGATGGAGTGGTAGTGCTTCCGATTGCGGTACGCCACCTCCCGTGCGTGTGGTGGTACCAAACCTACATGTGTCCCATCTATGGACCCAATGACATGGGGCATCCCTCCCAGGGCATAGAAACCACGCTTGACCTCAGTCATCTGTTCAGGGGTTGGGAACTTGATGAAGTCATCCAGGTGAATCAACATGGCCTCCAAGAAATCATGCAGCACACCGCTGAACATGCTCTGGGACATGCCACCAACATGAGCTATGGTATATTGGAAGGTACCCGTGGCAAGGAAATGTAGGGCAGCCATTACCTTCAGCTGGGGTGTCAGTGCCGTAGGATACCTGTGCTGCGGTTGCAGGTGTGGTGCCAGTCTCGCCGTCAGCTCCAGAATCAACGGTTGGGTGAAGCGGTAGAGCCGGATCCTGTCATTCTCCTGCATGGTGGCCAAGTCTGGAATTCTTCGGGCAACAGGAGGCGCTCTGCAGTAATTTGGAAGTGACAAGGAAGAGTGAGTGCACTACGAGAACAACTCATGTCTACTGAGCACATGTAAATCTGCCAATACACACATGCCACATAGGGAGTCAGGCATGTGCTACATGCCCAGGACACGTATGGATGCAAGGTGACACTCCTTCCAAGACCCAGCTACACACGGTGATTGAGAACCTCCCCATGCCACGCCATGGGAATAGCTGTGTCCCAGTGCAAGTGCACTGCCCGACGCAAGACAGGAGTGACATACACCCACACATCAGCAGAAGTGTGATGCTGATTGCAGAGACTGGCAGCGGAACACTTGAGCCACAGGTCACATGACATTACACTAGTCCAGCCCACACACCTTGCCATGAAGGTGCACATGTCATGACTCCCCACACATTCCTTGTGAGTTTGCTGACATGGCCTTGTCACGCTACTCCGTGTCCCTTGCATACATGTGCACCTCACATCCGGTAACACATGTGGCATGGTGTTGGGAACAGTGTGCAATGACAATCTACACACAGCCACATGTTGGTTGCTGCAACGGCTGCAGCTTTTGAGGGTGCAACAACATCAACCCGATGTAAATCCCGGACACATATATGGCATAGTCACATTGTGCACTGTGGGTAGTGATGAGTCATGTGTCATGACCCCTGTACCGGGCATCATGGGACACTTCCGTGTGTTGGTGTCCGTGCCATGCCAGTGACGCTCACCCCAAGTGCGCAGTCCCACATGCACACATGTCAAAGGAGTCAAGGGCATGCCTGGCACACATTGCACCCTCACACAGTACACATGTACACATCTCATCATACATCTGGTGCCTTCTCCACTCAGGAGGCATGTTCCACATCACAGCCTGTGACACCTGTGCCCAACACATGTGGTAATGCACAGACGATGCCTTGGTGTCCATTCCTGGACAAGTATGTCCATCCATGGACAAGTATGTCCGCCCTATTCCGACATGTGTGTCGCCTATCACCACAGTGATGTGTAAAATCCGCCGTACTGCTGCTGAGAGGGCCTGTGCATGTTCCCAAATCACTGTGGGAGTGCTGCCGTATGTGTACCCATCGTGATGGCGAGCGTAGATGCGAGTGTACGGTCCGTACCACTACGGGTACGCATACGCGTGCAGACCCATAGTGATAGTGAGCGTAGATGCGAGTGTACGGTCCGTACCACTACGGGTACGCATACGCGTGCAGACCCATAGTGATAGTGAGCGTAGATGCGAGTGTACGGTCCGTACCACTACGGGTACGCATACGCGTGCAGACCCATAGTGATAGTGAGCGTAGATGCGAGTGTACGGTCCGTACCACTATGGGTCTGCACGCGTATGCGTACCCGTAGTGGTACGGACCGTACACTCGCATCTACGCTCACTATCACTATGGGTCTGCACGCGTATGCGTACCCGTAGTGGTACGGACCGTACACTCGCATCTACGCTCACTATCACTATGGGTCTGCACGCGTATGCGTACCCGTAGTGGTACGGACCGTACACTCGCATCTACGCTCACTATCACTATGGGTCTGCACGCGTATGCGTACCCGTAGTGGTACGGACCGTACACTCGCATCTACGCTCACTATCACTATGGGTCTGCACGCATATGCGTACCCGTAGTGGTACGGACCGTACACTCGCATCTACGCTCACTATCACTATGGGTCTGCACGCGTATGCGTACCCGTAGTGGTACGGACCGTACACTCGCATCTACGCTCACTATCACTATGGGTCTGCACGCGTATGCGTACCCGTAGTGATAGTGAGCGTAGATGCGAGTGTTCGGTCCGTACCACTACGAGTACGCATACGCGTGCAGACCAAAAGTGATGGAGAGCGTAGGCATGCATGTACGGGCCATTGCCATGCATTTGGGGTGCCCTAGGGCCCCCACACGCACCGTACCTGTGTGTGATGCTCCAAATTACATGGGGGACAAGTATTAAGGCCTACATGCATGCTGGTTGTCATGGAGACCAAGTTCAAAATTGGAAATTGTTCTGGAAGGTGCACAGCAGAAGTCAGTTGGGATTTGTCTACTTTGTTGCAATGTGTTTGTGGGGCTGACATCATGCAGGAGAATGAAACCGATAGAGAACCCACAGACTGCTAGGTTTGAAGGGATTGGTGGAAACATAGGATGCAAATGTGAGTGACCAATCTCTCTGTACTCCTGTGCATGAGACTGGGCAGAAGGGCACATATAAGGCAGCCAGGTCCCATGAGGGAGCACTTGCCTGCACATCTTTGCATTCGTCGACCCAGCTGCTGCTACTGATTCCCTGGAACCATGTCAAGGGCTGTGGAGAGGACACAGCCATTCACCCTGGAGGAGAACATGGCTCTGCTGGATGTGATCCTCCCACAGTACTCCATGCTGTATGGGCGACCAGGTTATCAGGTGAGTGCATAGGCCACTGCCACAGACTGTCCCTATGTGGTGACTGTGACTTCTGCCATTGCGTCCAGGTGTAACACACATGCCATGTACTGTCGGGGGGGTCCCAGGGGGGGGGGTGCCTGATGTCTCCCAGCAGTGCCCTGAGACAGGAGGGGTGGGGGCCTATCACTCACAGCAGTGCCCTGAGACAGGAGGGGTGTGTGCAGAGTCCTCCCAGCAGTGCCCTGAGACAGGAGGGGTGGGTGCAGAGTCCTCCCAGCAGTGCCCTGAGACAGGAGGGGTGGGTGTGGAGTCCTCACAGCAGTGCCCTGAGACAGGAGGGGTGGGTGTGGAGTCCTCACAGCAGTGCCCTGAGACAGGAGGGGTGGGGGCCTATCACTCACAGCAGTGCCCTGAGACAGGAGGGGTGTGTGCAGAGTCCTCCCAGCAGTGCCCTGAGACAGGAGGGGTGGGTGCAGAGTCCTCCCAGCAGTGCCCTGAGACAGGAGGGGTGGGTGTGGAGTCCTCACAGCAGTGCCCTGAGCCAGGAGGGGTGGGTGTGATGCACAGTGTGAGCCTAGATCATTGATTGTGACATTGCCATCATTCCACCTGTGTACCCACTGTGGCACGTACTGCTTTTTCCCTCACCAGGGGATGATGTCCCTATGACAAAGGTGCAATGCGTTGGCTGCATGACATGCCTTGTTGTTACCAGCTAATTTGTACCCATATGTCTCTCTGTGACATGTGGCTGGTGTATTGATGTGGTGTCACTTGTTCCTCCTCACAGGTAGGCGCCACTGCCAAGGAGCAGATCTGGCTGACCGCCGTCAGTGCCGTGAGGGGTGTGGATGGTCGGAGGCGGCGCCTGGCCCAGGTGAGGAAACGCTGGCAGGATATCCGGTGCTGGACGCGGAGGATTGCACGGCTCCTGCTGGGGGACTCACCTGAGAGCCACAAGAACCGCGGCCGCCGCCGTCTGAGCCACCTCCACAGGCGTGTGCTGCCGGTGGTCTTTCCAGACCTGGAGAGGCGCTTACAGGCGATGCAGCAGCCGGAAGGGGGTAGGTACATGTGTGTTTGTTGTGTGTCACCGGCATTTGTAAGGGCACAGTAGCATGAATCCACTGGCAGGGTTTAAAGGTGCTGTGCAGATCCTGTTTGGCCCAGTATAGCGCTGTGCCCCTGCCACCCTTCCCCTCCTTGCAATGTGTTCCCTGGTCTGTGTGTAGTCACTCCTTCCCAGGGTAATGTAGGCTGGCGCTTTGTCCACGGGAACAATGTCTGTAGCATCATGTGTGGGGGTGGTGTGTAACAGGTTGTGGGACCTTGCCTGTGCACTGTCAAGTTCACTGCATGTGGGTTCCATGTCAGTTGGCACTGATGCTGACTCCAGACATGGGAGTTGGTCTCTCATGTGTCATGCCTTACAGCGCGCATGTCCTATGTAGTGGCCTGTGACATGATGTGCATGACTGTGCGATACACATAGTGCAGGGATGGTGACGTGTGTTGCTGTCATTACCATTCAGTAGCATGTAGTTGCGTGCCCACTACTGTCCCCTGGGGCACCTTTTCCTCAGTGGTGTATGTGTCATCATGAACGTGGCCACTGTCAGTGTCTACAGCGTAAGTTGTGCTCTGTGCCATTGTCCCCTGTCACCATGTATATAGACGTGCTAATTTGTACAGGTGTCCACTGTGCAGCCTGACCTGATTGTCCTTCTTCATACTCACAGTTGCCAGTGCCTGTGTGTCTTGTTATACTCATCTGAGGATGGGCACTGGTACCTCATTATTTGTACAGGCGCACCTTGGCTGTTTGGCGTCCAATCTTGCTTTTTGCCTGCCCCTGTGTGTATCACCCAGACCATGAGATGTTGGTGCCACCTGTGTCTCCACAATTTGCCTCGTGTAGGGTCTTGTTGGGGCGGGCAATGCCTATGTGTTAAATCCTGATTACCACTTGCTGGGTCTGGGCAGTGTGTGATGTGCCTGGACACACACGCAATGTGCAGTGACCGAGTCATGTTGTGCATGTTTTCAGCATTACCTATGCAGCATGTGTCTCAAGTTCATGGATATGGTCCCTGGTCATCGGTATTTTCGCAAACGCTGTGTGGTGCAGATGCAGTGCTGGATTGTCCCCAGGACCTGGGTGCTATGTCAGACTCCTTTTCCTGTGTTTCGCTATTGTCTCATGCTCTCCATGGTATTTCAGTGGCATGGTGGCTCAACCAACTGTGTGTTGCATGCCCTACATCGGTACCCTGTTCAGTAGATGTTAGGGATCTTCCTTTTCAGGCCATGCAATGTTACCTATGTAGATTGGACTCATGTGACAGATGTGTACAGGTGTCTGAATAATTTCTGTCTCTCCACCCTGCCCACAGCATCGTCGGGGGACACAGAGGGAGACATGGACACAGACCAGGCGGAGGGACCGAGCACCAGTGCCAGCCGTGACATCGGGGCTGGCACATCGAGTGGGACAGAGGCGGAGGAGAGTGTGGCCGAGGACCTGTCGACTGGCACATCAGACTACGAAGCTGACAGGTCCGGGGACGATGTCTCCGAGTGGGCGGAGGCTGCACCAGCAGCTGACAGCGGAACAACACCTCGCACCGCCCCC
The DNA here is from genome assembly GCF_964204655.1 of Triturus cristatus. NCBI lineage: Eukaryota > Metazoa > Chordata > Amphibia > Caudata > Salamandridae > Triturus > Triturus cristatus. The sequence goes on along the minus strand of NC_140584.1, from coordinate 388,515,788 downwards.
TCAGTTTCCACCAGCCGCCTCCCACTTGCTCGTGTCCCTTCCCAGCGTGCCCGGTCACAGCATGTCTCCTTCCTGCCAGGCACCGCGCCCCCTGCCCCTGTCTCCACTGCTGCCGCCAATGCAGAGTCTGTGGACATCCAGCGGCAACTGCAGGTTGGTCAGGCTGCGATCCTTAATGTCCTCCATGCCCACGGCAAAACCCTCACCAACATCGAGGCTTTCTTGGAGGGCATTCATTCATCGCAGGCTGACCAACGCAACTTGCTGAGGTCCATCGACTCCACACTGACTGCAGCAGTGGGTCTCCTGCAGCGTGACCTCCCCCCACCTACCCCTGCCCCATCCACACTTCCCACTCCCATGCCTGTCACACGTACACCCAGACGTCGGCATGCACCCACATCAACGGACACAGGCACCACACCAGCAGGGAAGGTCCACCGCACTCCTCCTGACACGCACACACAGGGTGAGGTAGGCACACCCACTGGGTCGGGGGGCAAACGTGTGACACGCAGCCATAGTGGGAGTCCGCATTCCACCCAGTCCACTCCCTCCAAATCCCCTCCCCTCAGCTCTCCTGGCCACATCTCCCCCAAGGACTCCTTCATGGCCGCTCTGTCCCTGAGCCCCACAGTTACACCACCACGCAAGCGGTCACGGAGGTCCCCGGTCAGGGTGGTTGAGTCTCCCCCCCTGTCTCCACCCTCCCCCGGTGGCGCTGCGACCCATCCCTCTGACCCCCCCCCCTCCTTGGGGCCTGAGGTCCCTTCGGGTGCAGGGGACTCCCTGGATGACCTTGCAAAGGTGTGTAGTGCCATCCTGGCCTCCGCCTTTGGCACTGACCCACCCCCTGTGGTGGACTCCTCCATCCCTGCACCCACAACGCCGCCCCTTTGCCCTGATGTCCCTGCGGTGCCTGTTGCTCCCCCCCCCCCTGATGCCCTCACCAGTGTGGAAGACGATGCCATTTGACTGTGCAGGCAAGGTAGGGGACACGCATCCCACTGTGTCCCCCATCCAGCTGAGAATCATTGACTGCCCTATGGGCTTTGTGAAGATTGAACTGCCTGCGATCCACGGACATTGTGCTCCTGCAGAATAAAGCTTAATTTTGTTTTCATTATCACACTACTGCTATGCTGGTATTGGTGTTGGTGGGGCTGCTACATGGTTTTGGGTGGTGTGTAAGGGTTTGGGTGTGTGGGATATGTAGTAGTGTACTGCTCATTGGTGGGACCCTGTGATCTGTGTGCCATCACAAGGTGTTGGCTAACTTTCTTTGTTCATGTAGGCAGTTACTGCATGGTGCACTTGTCCAAGGGTGTATTCCTTCCTCTGTGTACCCAGCTTTCTTCCCTGCAGGGTGTTCCCAATGTTTAGCGCAGAGCTGTGTCTACATGAGCTGTGTGTGTGACGGAGCCCTTCTACTTTGGCCATGCATGCAGGGCCATGTCTCCACCTGCGACAATCGTGGCATCCTTGGTGATCACTGTACTTGTGTGTGGAGTCTGTTGACATGAGTTCATGGGGACATGTTCCCTTGTAGCCAGTATGCATGTGGATAATTCTGGCCTCACACACATGTGTTACACCCCTCCAGTCTCAGGGCACTGCTGGGAGGACTCTGCACCCACCCCTCCTGTCTCAGGGCACTGCTGGGAGGACTCCACACCCACCCCTCCTGTGTCAGGGCACTGCTGGGAGGACTCTGCACCCACCCCTCCTGTGTCAGGGCACTGCTGGGAGGACTCTGCACCCACCCCTCCTGTGTCAGGGCACTGCTGGGAGGACTCTGCACCCACCCCTCCTGTGTCAGGGCACTGCTGGGAGGACTCTGCACCCACCCCTCCTGTGTCAGGGCACTGCTGGGAGGACTCCACACCCACCCCTCCTGTCTCAGGGCACTGCTGGGAGGACTCCACACCCACCCCTCCTGTGTCAGGGCACTGCTGGGAGGACTCTGCACCCACCCCTCCTGTGTCAGGGCACTGCTGGGAGGACTCCACACCCACCCCTCCTGTCTCAGGGCACTGCTGGGAGGACTCCACACCCACCCCTCCTGTGTCTGGGCACTGCTGGGAGGACTCTGCACCCACCCCTCCTGTGTCAGGGCACTGCTGGGAGGACTCTGCACCCACCCCTCCTGTGTCAGGGCACTGCTGGGAGGACTCTGCACCCACCCCTCCTGTGTCAGGGCACTGCTGGGAGGACTCTGCACCCACCCCTCCTGTGTCAGGGCACTGCTGGGAGGACTCTGCACCCACCCCTCCTGTGTCAGGGCACTGCTGGGAGGACTCCACACCCACCCCTCCTGTCTCAGGGCACTGCTGGGAGGACTCCACACCCACCCCTCCTGTGTCAGGGCACTGCTGGGAGGACTCTGCACACACCCCTCCTGTCTCTGGGCACTGCTGGGAGGACTCTGCACACACCCCTCCTGTCTCTGGGCACTGCTGGGAGTGATGGGCACCCACCCCTCCTGTCTCAGGGCACTGCTGGGAGGACTCTGCACCCACCCCTCCTGTCTCAGGGCACTGCTGGGAGGACTCTGCACACACCCCTCCTGTCTCTGGGCACTGCTGGGAGTGATGGGCACCCACCCCTCCTGTCTCAGGGCACTGCTGGGAGGACTCCACACCCACCACTCCTGTCTCAGGGCACTGCTGGGTGGACTCTGCACACACACCTCCGATTTCTGGATATGTGCGCTTGGCACATACACGGTGGGGTTACGCACACTGCATTAGAGGTGAGGGTACGAGTCTACTGACACTGGTGTGGTGGGGGTACGCTCCGTACGTCCGCGGGTGTGGGTACGGGTCGTACTTACACTGTTGGGCTGGGGGTACGCTCCGTACGTCCGCGGGTGTGGGTACGGGTCGTACTTACACTGTTGGGCAGGGGGGTACGCTCCTTGCATTCGCGGGTGGGGGTACGGGTCGTACTTACACTGTTGGGGTGGGGGGTACGCTCCTTGCATTCGTGGGTGGGGGTACGGGTCGTACTTACACTGTTGGGCTGGGGGGTACGCTCCTTGCATTCGTGGGTGGGGGTTCGAGTCGTACTTACACTGTTGGCATGGGGGGTACGCTCCATGCATTCGTGGGTGGGGGTACGGGTCGTACTTACACTGTTGGGCAGGGGGGTACGCTCCTTGCATACGCGGGTGGGGGTACGGGTCGTACTTTCACTGTTGGGGTGGGGGGTACGCTCCTTGCATACGGGGTGGGGGTAGGGTCCGTACATATCCGTCCCCACGCTATGTGATGTTTGTGCGGCCCGTACCCAGGCCTTTGCCACGTGGGTGCGATCCGTCCCGCCATTGTTGGGGTGACGTGTGTGGGCGTGGTCCGACTCGTACCCACGCTCTTCAGGCGTGGGTACGGGACGTACCTGTCTGGTTGTGTTGCCGGTTCGCGTGGTGACGGACTTCCGTTGTGGCGGTCGCTGGATTATCAGGACACGCCCCCACCCCCTCGTGGTGACCAGGGCATGGGAGTCAGGTATGTCCAGGCCATGTGTAGTGTGTCACTCATGTGGTTGTTTTGTGGCCTGCCCTGGTAGTGCCACCCCCACCCCACCCCACTTTCCCCCCTCCCTTAGTTATTCTGACCTTCTGCGGCGTCTGCGTCGTAACCTGTAGAGGAGGTGGACTGCTATGAGGGCAGGGATGACTCGTAGGTTCGGGTCCATGTCTGTCCGTCACGTACTGGTCCTCCTTGTTCGCGTCGTCGTCTGTCCGTCGCGTACTGGTGGTCCTTGTTCGCGTCGTCCTGATTTCCCGGCAGTTTTTGGCTGCCGCAAAATATTCACCGTGCGGGGTGACGTCGGTGCGAATCGTGATTCCTGGGTCGTGAATGGCTGGCTGCGTGCGTCCCGACGTCAGGTCGGCGCTTTCCCGGATCGCATTGGTAGGTGTTTTTTGTTCGGTCGGTCTTTTTTACGATTCGTACGGTAATGGTGTACCCGTGCGAATCGTAATTCCATGTTTGTATATTTTGACGACCGGGTACGCGTCGGATGGAGAATATGCTCCGTCCGACGGTTCGTACCCGGTTTTTACCGGATTGTGATCGGCACCCAAGACTTTAAGCGGTTTGTGGGAAGGGTGATGACATAATTATGTATTATAAGCAATCAAGTACTCCTTGCAGTACATAATAAGGATAGTACAAGTTGCCTCGGAGCTCTAAAACCTTATAAAGGAATTTAGCTTTTCGGCCTCATTCGTCTACATGACACCAAACAAAAAGCAAAAGGAAATCGAGCAGGATAGATTAAGGAACATGTGTTTTCGACAGTCACACTCTAATTGTTATTGGCCATATTGTCATCTTCCAGCATATATTATTTCTGAGATTTTACATACGTTATAGTATATAATGCTTTTGTGCACCCTTCAGCATATAAACCACAACAATTTGTAGTACAAACGTAAGTCATTTATCATAAATACAAATTAACAGATCTCAAAGATCATATAACCTTGTCGCAACACAATCCTTGTGTACACATGCTTAAAAATGATTACGGGGTTAGATCAAACAGGGGACGCCCTATTACCCAAACCTGGAGCAAATAAAGGGTATAATACTAACAATGGTTCAAGCACAAAATTACACAAAAAGTAAATATAGCAAATATTCAAAAACAATATAAATGAAGGAAATGTAATGAATCAAAAAAGCTATATAAAATGGAAAAATTACACAAAATTATGAAAATTATACCCATACACAATTAAACAATATATACTGCAAAAATATCTTTTCTAAAACAATGATATAAAAGGACAATAAACCAGCGGACAAATGGTGCTCATACACTTACACAACAGATATTATAAAAGAGCACAATTGACAGTGTAAACAATAAGACAATGGCAGAGGCAGATAAATTAACATAAATACTGATCCAACAAATCACAAGAACAGAAGTGGCAATAAATGCATCCACTTCAATGTATGTCAAGGATAAGCGTTGACGGTGTTCCGACCAACCTAAATTGGTATAGTCATCATCAGGACAAACAAAACAAATATCAGAGCATCCAATAGAGAATTCTGAAAAATATATATACAGGGGTATCATAATCAGAGGATCGAATTCAATGGTATCAGCATAGCACAAGACCAAAAAAAACAGTTTCATGCATTCAAAGTTGATAAAGTGATAATCAAGAAAAACAGAGAGAGAATCGAATTCAACTTAAAGGAGCACCAAGTAGGAAAAATCAAACCAGTGCACTCACAGTGCCGTGCATATTAACGAAGGCGCTGTGAATGAGAAACCAAAGTATGATACACCAAATAGAATACAAATTAAAAAGAATGGAAGACAGAATAAAAAAAACGAATAAAGAACGGAATCGGAAACCGTATAAAAAACAGCTCCAATGCATGCATCAATTAATCATAGATCGAGGGCACATAGGTGATCAACCATGTTTGTAAACCTACTTGTTCACTCGCAGTCAGAAACTCATTCTGGGCCATAAGCATATTTAAACATGGCCAAAGAGAAGAAAGCACATCAGGGGTATTGGAGTGAATCCAGCGTCCTAATCATCAAGAAAAGGAAACCATAAGTGGTGAAACAAGGCAATAGCTGAAAAATTCAGAAACTACCAAAATAATTTAAAAATTCACCGCCCACAAGTATTGAAGGAGAGCATGTGAACAAATATGGCCCTCAAATGAAAACCGGTGCAAGCTTAAGAACCGGCCCGAGAAGAATTAGAGGTAATTTTTAGACAAAAATGAGAAATACTATAAATAAATAATCCACTTAGTTCAGCTGCCCAGCAATTCAGGCCTGCATACGCTTCAGTCACCGTACATGCAATTGGAGCGTGACCAGAGCAGCATCTAATGAGTTACTGATCCCCTCAATAAAGACGGAAAAAAGCCTCAACGTGTATATGGTTTGTGCAACCAAAAAAACTACTGATGGATTGTCTAAATTAGTAAACTAAAAGGATGCCAATTTGGGAATAAAAATTAATATAGAAAAAAAGACTGAATAATTTTGTGAATTCCAGAAGGAAAAAAAACAATCAAGCAGGATAGTACGCGCATGCGTAGAAGCAGTGCTACTACTTATCGAGTCGTGACCGAACCCCTGGAAGAACAGAGCTTAACAATGGCTCATCCAAATTGGGGTGATACGATCAGGAAAAAGTGAAAGAATAACACCAACAAGAGTGTTAGTTAGTAAAGCAAGATCAGAATTGGAATCAAAGATCACAAGTTTTTTCAAAAACCGATGAAACCATACAATCGGCAAAGTATTGTAAATAATGCACACAAAAAATGTAACAGCCATAAGGACTTACCAACATTAGCATTGTGCTATGCTTGTCAATCCTAAAAACTTACAATACATACATGAGACACTTGGAAGGAAAGAAGGCCTATCAATATATCATCGTGTTTCATCATAATCAGCTAGGGTGAATTAGGAAACTAATCATGAAATGTCATATAATACAGAAAATCACAAAATAGAAGTCCCATAAAATCCTTGGTAAACGAACATAACAGCAGTGTGAAATTCTTAAGTTACATTCATTCAATATGTTTAAAAAGAGGTAGCATCGAATCCAGTTGAAATAAGATGGAAGGCGATTGAACTTATACAGAAATCTCCACGTGGTGGTAATATTCAATTGATGCTTAGCAAAACTGAATGTCACTGGATTTTAAGAAGCAACAGCATCAATAAGGGGTTAAACACACTAGAGGAATGTATCTCTATAATCTTACATTGGTGTCCTATTTGTTTATTAAAGATTCTATGCTACCTCTGTTTAAACATATTGGATGAACGTAACTTAAGAATTTTACACTGCTATGTTATGTTCGTTTACCAAGGATTTTATGGGACTTCTATTTTGTGATTTTCTGTATTATATGACATTTCATGATTAGTTTCCACCTAGCTGATTATGATGGAATGAGATGATATATTGTACCTGATAGGCCTCCTTTCCTTCAAAGTTTCTCATGTATGTATAGTATTTTTTAGGATCTACAGACCGCCGGGACCTCGCACCCAGTCCGCAACATCAATCACCGAGCTTGCCGCACCCCACGCCATCACCTCCACGGACTACATCCTAACTCGGAGACCTGAACTTCCACCTCGCCAACTGCGACGATCCTGACTCCACCGCTCTCCTGGACAACCTCGCCAACCTCCGACTGAAGCAACTGGTCAACACACCCACTCACAAAGCTGGACACACCCTCAAACCCATCTTCGCAGGAGGAAAAAACATCCATTTCAGCCAAACCACCCAGCCCCCATGGACGGACCACCACTGTGTCCATTTTACTTTCAACACCAGCACCGCACCCCAGCCCTCCCAGCGTCCGCCACGAACAAACTGGCGGAAGGTAACAGAGGAGCACCTCAATAACACCCTCCTCCAAGACCCCCCCCAGTGCCACGAATGACACCAACTCCACAGCCAAAGAATTTCACTTCTGGATCTCCTGCTGCGCCAACAAGCTGGCACCGCTCTGCCACCCCGCCAAACAACGCCCTCTGAAGGCTGCCTGGTTCACCACTGAACTCCAAGAAGCCAGACGCTCCTGCAGACGCCTAGAGAAAACCTGGCAAAACCAGAAAACCATGGAACAACTACAAGAGCGCCCTGAAGGAATACCACCAACGCATAAGAGACACCAAACGTACCTTCATAAGAAACAAAGTCCAGACCAACACAACCAACGCCAAGGAACTGTTCAACGTCATACAGCAGCTTGTGAAACCCCCCAGCAAAGCTACTGAGGTCACTCCTTCCCAGGAACTCTGCGACAAGTTCAGCTCCTACTTCCATCTGAAAATCTAGACCCTTTATGACAACTTCAGCGAACAGATGCCGGACACCACCCACCCCCCCTACGCCAATGATAAGCCATCCGTCATGACCTGGAATCCTGCCACTGTAGAACACATCACCGCAACCATGAAGAAAACCCACTCAGGAGCCCCTACAGACCCCTGCCCTCCGCACATATTCCACAGGGCCGTCGCCGCCATTTTACCCAAAATAGGATGGATCATCAACGCCTCCTTCATGTCCGGCACCGTCCCTGACGACTGGAAGTGGGCGGAGGTAAAACCGCTTCTCAAGAAGCCAACGGCCGACCCAACAGACCTGAAAATTTACCGGCCCATCTTTCTCCTCCCCTTTGCGGCCAAAGTCACCGAGAGACTTGCAAACGCCCAACTGACCGCCTTCATTGAAGAGAACTCAATCCTGGACGCCTCCCAGTCTGGATTCTGCAGCAACCACAGCACTGAGACAGCCCTCCTTGCAGCCACCAATGATATCTGCATGCTACTTGACCAGGGACACACTGGGGCCCTCATCCTGTTAGACCTCTCTGCAGCTTTCGACACCGGCTCACATCGCACACTCACAGCCAGACTTCACGACGCAGGGATACTAGGAACTGCTCTCGACTGGATCCAATCCTTTCTCTCCAGTCGAACTCAGAGAATCATACTCCCTCCCTTTCTCTCCGAACCCACAGATATCAACTGCGGAGTACCCCAAGGATCATCGCGCAGCCCCATGCTCTTCAACATCTACATGACTCCCCTCACCACCATCGTCAGACAGCATGAGCTCAGCAGTGTATCCCACGCTGACAAAACCCAGCTCATCCTCTCACTCACGAAGAACCCCGAAGACACCAGACTCTGTTTTCAGGAAGGAATGAAGAACGTTGCAGCCTGGATGAAAGACAGCTGTCTGAAGCTCAACTCAGAGAAGACCGAAGTCCTCATCCTCGGACCATGTGATGGAGCAGGGTTTTTTCTTTAAAACCAGATACCTGTTTCATTTTCGTATGTCATAATTAAAATTACTACTGATTAATTATTAACTATTAAAGATTTGTCGAGTTATGTCTAACCAACCTGATTAACAGAAGAATTACACGTGGGAATGCTATTGCATGGCAAAAATAATAAGTGAACTAAGCTGGTGAAGCAAACTGACAGAATAGATGTTGCTTATGTGATGTTATTTTGTTTGCGCTTATAATTAATACGCATTCATGGCTTTTTGATGTCGCAATTAGCTAGGTAAATGCATACACATAAGGGTATTAGCAGGGGAAAAACACTGTATAATCATTTCCATGCAGTAATTATGATTTGTGTTTCATTTTACTTAAGTTGACCATTGTGGCCTGTTAGAAAATGGCTACCACTCGCAGCCTGCATTCGAGTTGATGGAAATTTTGTAAGGAGACTTCGCGCTGCCTGTGACCTTGCCCTCCTGACGAACTGAAAAGCCATGATCATGACGACAAATCTGGGAGAGATGCCAAGTGCCCCTGAACATGAAATTTGTTACTAACCCAAATACTGACTTTATGAACTTGTAATGATCCCACGAATGGGATACAATTTACCTAAAAGAGACATCCGTAGAAGTAACAAATTAGTTATGGACTCTTTATTTCTATTCATTATTTGAGACGATCAATGTGTGTGAAAATTTACCAATGTAACCCAGTGTACCAAGACGACATTATTTCCGCCATTCATCCGTTTTATGTGATATGATTGCAACGTTTTGGAATGTAAATTTCGTATAAATATTAGTAGACTAGAGAGGTCTAGTGCCACTTCTTCCCGAACTGATGATCAGAGGTCCCGATGCTGACGGAGAGGATGGTGACTCTACATGACGGCTAGAAACTCTAATTATTTTGCTGAGGACCGGTTCTGACTTAGAAAACGACTTTTAGACAGAATAGGTAAATATGAGAGAAATGAATTTGCATTTAATTGGCTTTTCTTACAATTTTAGATAAACAATATTCTGTTTGAATTACTGTGTCGGGTGGTTATTTTATTGTCATGTTTATTGAATGTAAAGAATATTATGATGTTTTTTCACCAGATCTATAGCAACTAGTTGATGCCATTGACCTCAAGGTATATGCAGATTGGTTAGGTACGGAAAGTGTTTCCCCTAATACATGGCACGGATAGAGTGGTAGGATGAATGTTGGTGATATGGGCCCCACCAGCGCGTGATGTGTGTGTGTGCGTGTGACTGCGAAATCACTCCGTCCGTGGAAGTAGAGGGGATTTGGAAGCTCCGATCTGCACCAGTTTCTTGGTAGCAGAATGATGGTTAACTATTGTCTTGATCTGGTGAATTTGCGTGTATATAAGCTTATTGATTATTGATTGATATTGATGTTTGTACTAACACTGTATGTTGAAGTCGTATTCAGTTTTGTGTAGTGTGAACGGCTTCTGGGACGTAGGAAGTCGGTGACAGTTCCGTAGTAGGGCAGAGGGAGTGCTGCTCTCAGAAAAAGGCGGGATTGTTAGCCCTGTATGTAGACAGGGGAAAACGTGTGACAATTGAAGTTACGCGTCGCATTGTCTGGGTTCGATGAGGTAACATCGCCGTGTGTTGCCATTAGAAACTTATTTTCTGTGTGAGAGGAGTGTATATGATAGCGAAGGTTATCTGTGAAGTTCTGGTCTTAGGTATCAGGGATCCTTATGGCATTCCGTTAACGCTTAACACTGGGAAGGTAATAGGTATTCTCTGAGCTTGTTAGAAGGACAGAGCAGAGGTAAGCACTGCTTTGTTAACGTGTGATATAATTCTGTAGTAGGACAGACTGTTCGCTGTTCTCGGGAAAGACAGAATTCTGTGTGAATGTACTACATTTTCTGGTGTGAAAGTGCGTGAATGAGAAGGCATTCTGGTTAATTGTGAAACTCTTAGGAGCATTCCGGAGAAAGCAGTTAATTGGTGCTTGTTAGAAGGGTAGAGTAGAGGGATGTGCTTCAACGGAAGTAACGATTCTGTAGTAGGGCAGAGGTAAGCGCTGCTCTCGGGAAAGGCAGAATTCTCGTGGGAAAGGTCTTTTGCTGTTCTCTAGCTAGCGAAGCGGACAATGGAGATGTTTGTATGTTGTAACTAACAGATTCGTAGAAATTGAAACAAAGTCTACCGAGTAGTTTTTGTAAAGGAGGGGTAGACGAGAGAGAGACAGGAGACAGGAGCAGAAGCTGCTGCAGCGACTGCTGACGTCAGGAAGACCGCGCTGTGATTGGACAGTGGGTTAGAACGGTGGAAGCACGGTGATTGGTGTGCTAGTGTACGCCGCGCAGAGATTGGGAGACATACGGGGTGACGTAAACGCTCCAGGATTGGTGCGTTGGTGTGAGTCGCGCTGAGATTAGTGGACTGAGTCAGTGACGTAGACGCTCCAGGATTGGTGCGTTAGTGTGAGTCGCGCTGCAATTGGACAGGAGATCGTACAGTTGTAGAAAGACAGAAGGGTTGCGGAAAATAACAAAATGTATTATCATACTGAGGAAAAGAAAAAGAAATCCTTGTTTAGTAAGGTTAAGAACTGGTTTGACAAGGATAAGGATATTGTGACTAGGGAAGGACAGTTACTTCCTCCTATAAGGACCCCCGCATCCTTCATGGTTGCGAAGTATGGGTATTATACCTGTATTTGGTTAGATAACTGGGTAAAGTATACTAAAGATGATGGAGTTTTAGCTTTCCCAGAGCATGGCTCATTTAATCTGGCTATAATGAGGAACTTACGGGAGAGGATGATGGGCCTAGGCCTACATAATTTGAGGCATTGACTGAATGGGAAGATGAAGTACATGAGCGAGAAAAGCAGAGGAGTGGAGGGAATTACCAGTATATGTTTGGGCGAAAATACGATCGCGAAACCCATCATGACCGGATGAGGAGATGGCGAGATGCCAGCATGACTGAGGGATTATATCCTGTAAGAGCTGCAGAGGAGACAGAAGGGAGAAAGTGTACAGAAAAAGAATATAATGTAGAAACAAGAAGGTATGGGGCGAATGAGTCTGATGATGATGTCTTAGATGACATGTTCTACAAAAGACCACCCCCGTATAGACGAGAACCAGAGGTGGGAACAGCAATTACCCCAATGAGGATTATAAAGACAGAGGTTATGACCCCTGAGTTAAAAAGCAGTAATTCCCTTGCAGAGAGAGAGAGAGAGAGAGAGAGAGAGAGAAAGAGAGAGAGAAAGAGAGAGAGAGAAAGAGAAAGGGAGAATGGAATGGAGGATGAAAAGACCAGAGAACTAGCAAGGACCACATTTGAATTGACGTTGAAAATCAGGGAGCTGACGAGAAATCTTGAAGCAGTTACGGTGCCTGTAACAATAGGTCCGGTTATGCCGGTGTTCGACAAGCAGAAAATGGTTTGCCAGTTCCATATGTAGCAAAAACCAAAGGAAATGATGGACGGAGAGTTGAACATTGCAAGCACTCACCCCCAGTCAACAGATCTGGGTTTAATCCATCACCGTTCTTTAGCCCACTCTGCCACCCCAGTTCTGACATGGCCATATGCAAATCAGTCTGACCCTGTGCCTCATGGGAACAGTCCAGCCTGAACTGCCAAGCCATGTCTTCCCTGGACCGGAAACAAGCTTCCTAGGACCGGTTTCTGGCATTTCAGCCGTCTTCAGCCAGGCTTGCTTGAATATAGTTCCATATGTAGCCAACAGATTGATTGTTCCTCCAGAGCAGACAGAAATGAGTACAGGAGAAAATCAGTGGAGACCAGGAGAAAATCAGTGGAGACATACCATATGTGGAGGAGAGTTGAATGTGCAGACTAACTCAGGTTTGAATTCTGGTTGTGTGGAAGGAAACAGAATGATTGGAGGATCGATCTTAGAACGGCAAAAAGTGACAGAACCAGGGGGTGCAGAAAAATCCGCAGGGATAACTGCGGAAGATTTAAATGATTGACTGAAAGCTTTGCAGAGGAAAGAGAAGGAATCCCAGGTAATTGATGTAGCTAGAATACGTATGGAAATGGAGGAGCTGATTGTAGGAACAATCCCTACAGAAACACTGAAAAAATATCAGGAAGGGGAGATTCTATTCCTGTGCAAGAGTATCACATGGAGAGCAAAGAACATACATGACAGGTTGAAAGGAATAGCCAGTGAAATGGGAATTGACATGGAGAAGGTAAAAGCTTTACAAAAGCCTTACCGCGTGGATTTTACGGATAAGGACATTGAGAATCTGAATAATGCAGGCCGAACAGGGCAGATTAAGGAGATGATTGCTTTACTGAGAAAATGGGGAGATGTGGAAAGATGGAAAGATAGATGGTATAGAAAACGAGAGGATGCAGCAGACAGAACTTATTCAACATTCCCCCTGAAAGAAAAGGAGAAAGCAGCGACAGCTTATCCTATGAGGGAGATTCCAGGAGGAGGGTACGTACATGTCCCATGGACCAGACAAGATATTTTGTCATTTACAAATGATTTCCCTCGACTAAGAGAGAAGCCTGTCGAGTGGTATAGACAGGTAGACAGATTTGTAAAGTTGTCAAAGGTGCTGTGGATCGACTTGAATAGTCTGTTTGATATAATTGTACCAGCAGACCTGTGGGCTGAATGTAAGATAGTCATAGACTGGCCTACTAAAGAATATCCGAGAGATCCAAAGACAGGAGCTCCAGACCCGGAGGTTATGAAAAAGTATGAGCAGGTTATGGCTTTCCTGAAAAATAAGATACCCCCCAAGGAAACAGACTGGGTTAAAATAGATCGAACACATCAGGAAGTGAAAGAATCATTCCATGCTTACTATGAAAGACTAATACTGGCTTTCAAACAGTTCAGTGGAGAGGAACATCTGGGTGACAAGGATCTAAGCCATTTTGTATATAGATTTGTGTATGGCTTGCGACCTGAAATCAGTGAAATGATAAGGCAGCATACCGTAGACTGGCAGAGCAAAAAGATTGATGAGATCCTGAGACATGCAAAATAGTTCAGTGATGAAATTGAGGCAAAGCAAAGGAAACTGAAGGAAAAAGCAATGTGGGCACAGGTGAAAGTTGCAGAAACACAGGAAGCTCAGTTGGTTGAACAAGCAAATAACCCAGGAAATAAACCCAGATTTGGCCCAGGAAAAGGGAAAAGTAATATTGAAGAGGCAAAGAAAAGGTTTCCCTGTCACAACTGTGGAAAATTAGGGCACTGGAAATCCGAGTGTAAGAATCCACCGTCTACTAATGATGACAATCCATCATTGAATTCACAGGTGCAGAGTGAGGGGTGTGGTCAGCATCAGCAACAGCAGAAGGCTGTTAAGCAGCAGAATCAGGTGCCAAAACCACCCTTGCCACAAAGAAGAGGATCCCAGAAGTACAGCCAAGATTTGGGGTTCTACGATGAAGAGCAGGTAAACAAGCCAAAACGTGCAAGCGCTGTGTCACAATATTGGCTAAGGAACGAGGGAAGTGATTCTGAGGGAGAATTCTGACGGTGCCGAAGAGAGGAGGAAGAGTGCGTACTTGGCGCAACTCTAGAAATAGACCAGGCAGGACCATTTGTAGATGGGAAAATCAATGGTGAAAGTGTTACTTTTTTAGTTGACACATGAGCTACGAGATCAACTGTCAGGTCAGCTGATATAAAGAATCTTCCTCTTTCGGATGAAGCAATCCAAGTAGTTGGTGTGCCCAACACACAGATTAAAACTCATCTTACGGAACCAGTAAGAGTTAGAATAGGGAAATTTTCAGAAATGCACCGATTTGTGGTGTGCGACACTAGTCCTGAAAACTTGCTAGGAAGGGACCTGCTGTGCAAGATGAATTGCACTATTTTCTGTACTCCAGATGGAATAACCTTTGAAACGCCAGATGAGGATGTCCTATACAGAATGACAATGGATAACAGGGAATGTGAGGCTATGGGAACATATGCTGTGTTTAATCCAGATACATTACCCCCAGAATTAAAACAGACAGTAAAAGCAGCAGTCTGGGATTTCACTGGAGAAGATGTGGGCCTGATGAGAAATGTAGATCCAGTAAAAAGTTCCGTAAAAGAGGGAGTGGTTTACCCAAACATTCCACAATGCAGACTGACACCTGAAATAATCGAAGGAATAACACCCATTATTGAGAAAATGATCCAGCAAGGGGTGTTAAGAGAAATATTGAGCAGCCCATGTAATTCACCAATAATGGGACTGAAGAAACCCAATGGAAAGTTCAGAATAGTACAGGATTTGAGAAAAATTAACAAGATTGTTGTGTCATGTTGTCCCATTGTGCCAAATCCATCAGTAATTTTGTATCAGATTCCCCATGATGCAGAATGGTATACAGTAATTGATTTGTGCCATGCTTTTTTTTCAATCCCGTTGCATCAGGACAGTCAGTCAATTTTTTTCGTTTAGATTTGGAGAGCGAATTTTGGCATGGTGCCGAATTCCAGAGGGGTATACAGAGAGCCCTTCGATATTTAATCAATTGCTGAAGAAATCCCTGGAGAGTCTAACAATGCCGGAAAATTCAGTTTTGGTCCAATACATTGATGACCTGCTTGTGGCATCAAAAACACGTGAAGCCTGTGAAGTAGACACCATTGCCCTACTGAATCACTTGGCAGATGGAGGATTAAAGGTATCTCTAGCCAAATTGCAATTCTGCAAAAAAGAAGTCCAGTATTTGGGACATAATATTGAGAAAGGCCTGAGGAAAGTGACCATTGACAGGATTAAAATCATCAGAGGGATGAGAGCCCCAATGACACAAAGAGAAGTAAGAATGTTCCTGGGAATGGTTGGTTACTGTCGTCAGTGGATAAGTAATTTTTCCCTGATTGCCAAGCCACTGATTAAATTGACAAAAAGTGAGGTGAAAGACCCATTGGAATTAAATCCAGAACAAATGGCAGCATTTAAAGAGTTAAAGAACAGGCTATGTGAAGCTCCTGCCCTAGGAATGCCAGATTACAAAAAAGAGTTTGAGCTGTACTGTAGTGAGAGAAATGGATGTGCACTTTCAGTGTTAATCCAGAAACATGGACGTCTGAGAAGGCCAATTGCATACTTCTCATCAACACATGACCCAGTAGCTGTGGGTTTACCAGGTTGCCTGAAAGCAGTAGCTGCTACATGCAGAAGTCTGGAACAAAGTGAGGGAATTATAATGGGTTATCCTGTACGGGTATTCGTACCTCATGATGTGGCAATCCTTTTAACAAGGAGCCGGACACAGTTCATGTCTCATAGTCGGCTGACTAAATATGAGAAAGTCATTCTTGGTGCAACAAATGTGAGCCTTGAAAGATGTGTGAATGTGAATCCAGCAACGCTATTGCCTGATGCTGAATGTGTGGGAGTAAGGAATGAAGTTGATCATGACTGCTTGGATGTGCTTGATTACTGTACAAAACCAAGACCAGACATAAGAGATCTGCCACTGCCTGAGAGTGATCATGTGTTGTTTGTGGATGGATATTGCTTGAGAACGGATGAGGGAACATTGAGTGCTGCATATGCTGTGTGTACAGTTTCAGGAGTTGTGGAAGCATCACCTTTGAAAGGAGTTAAATCCGCTCAGGTGGCAGAATTGGTGGCCCTAACGAAAGCTTGCAAGATTGGAAGAAATGTGAGAGTGACTGTGATGACTGACAGCCAGTATGGCTTCGGAGTTGTCCATGATTTTGGCCAGCTGTGGCTACAAAGAGGTTTTCTGACCTCAAGTGGAACTCCCATAAAGAATGCTGAAGTGGTTGGGACATTGCTAGAGGCGATACAGCTGCCTAAAGAACTAGCAGTTGTAAAATGTGCTGCTCATGGTCAAGGTGATGATTTTGTCACTGTTGGGAACAAATTTGCAAATGACACAGCACAATATTGTGCAAGGAATAATCACTCTATTAATCGGAGTAAAGAAAGAGAAATGTCTTCTTGTTCCTTAATGTTTACTAATGCGGTGGGAACATGGGAGGAAGTGAAGCAGTTGCAGGATGAGGCAGGAGATGAGGAAATGAAAGATTGGGTGAAAGCAGGTTGTGCACCAAGGGAAAAAGACCATGTGTGGGTCTATAGGAATGGAAGACCAGTCATGCCCACTAGCATGTTGTCAACCATGGCAAGGATGTATCATGGTCAAGGGCACTTGGGACAGGATGCTATGATAAGGGCCTTTAAGCAGACCTGGTATAGTCCAAAATTCAGGCTGATAGCAGAGAGTCTCTATCAGAGATGTCTGATATGTCAGCAATTCAATCCTGGAAAGAAAACAGTGGTGAGCCTAGGAACCATAGGCAGGGAGGGAGGACCCTTCACAAGAATGCAGATAGATTTCATTGAAATGTCCCAAGTCAACAGATTGAGGTATGTCCTGGTGGTGGTCTGTTTGTTCTCCAGGTGGGTGGAGGCATATCCAACAAGAAGAAATGATGGGATAACAGTGGCCAAGCTACTGTTAAGAGAATTCATCCCAAGGTATGGGTTCCCAGTGACCATTGAATCAGACAGAGGAGGACACTTTTATAATGAAATCATGGGTTTGATCTGTGAAGCATTGAGTGTACAGCAGAAGCTACATTGTGCTTACCGACCAGAGGCTTCTGGTGTGGTTGAACAAATGAATGGTACTATCAAAAACAGAATTGGCAAAATGTGCCTAGCCACAGGAATGAAATGGCCTGATGTCTTGCCTCTAGTCCTGATGACAATTAGGTCTACTCCAGACAGAACAACAGGTTTGAGTCCACATGAAATTATCATGGGACGTGCTATGAGACATGCCTTTGTACCAGTCAACAAGCTGATGACTATAACTGATGACATGATTTTGGATTACTGTAAGGGCCTGGCTGACGCAGTTCATTCTGTGTTTCACCAGGTTGGAGAAGATGCCACCACACTTGAAAAGAAACCAGCCCATGATCTGAGCCCAGGGGACTGGGTAAGAATAAAAGTCCACAGAAGAAGGAATTGTCTGGTTCCAAGGTGGGGAAGGCCAAGACAAGTCATTCTGACCACAACAACTGCTGTGAAGTGTGCCAGAGTGAAAAATTGGATACATGCAAGTCACACACTGAGAGTTCCAAATCCAAGAGACGGCACTGGAAAAGAATACTTTGAAGAATCAGATTCCAGTGATGATGCAGACAGTGAGACAGTAAAAGAATCCTGTGAGAGTGGGGAAAGTGAGTCAAGAGAAATTTATATCCCACCAGAGGAAGTTCTAAAAAGAACATTGCAAATTCCTGAGACAAGTCCAGATTCTGAAGAAGTGCCTGAGGTTCCAACTGATAGTGACCAACACAAAAAGAAAGAAAGAAAAGAAAAGAACATTCCAACAGAGGTAACACCTGAATCAAATGAAATAATTGGACAAGTTCCACCTGATATAATTCTTGAAGAAGAAGGGACAGAAAAAGAAAGAGAGGGACAGATTGCGGAAAAACCCCGAGGAGGTGTAGGGAACATCAACAGCAAGCTAAGTGAAGGGACAAGTAGACAGCAAGAAGATTGTGTGTCGGAGACCCGAGGAGGGACAGAAGTAGGGAAATCTCAATTAGTGGGAAAAGAGACTGTTGGAGAAAAGGAAGCGGTGGGAAAAGAGAAAACTGTTGATGAACAAGAAGCAACTGAGACAGAATCTGATGAAAGTGAAAATGAGATACATGGAGGACGAGTTCTGAGAAAGAGAACTTGGATTGGAGAAAGAAACAATAAAGAAGGAAGACAAAAGAGAAATGCTAAAGGAGATCTTTGGCCCAACAAGATAAAGAGACTGAGGTATAGACTGACACGAGTTAACTCTTCGAAAGCTGAACAAGTGAACGAAGTGTCAAGTCAAAATCCAACGAAGGAAGAGGAAACAAAGATATCTGAAGGAACTAAAAGAATCAGAAAACCAAACCAGAAGTATAAGTCACCAGAATGGACGTATGTGGCACTGCCTGAACAAGGAGAAGAGGCAGACAGTCAAGGAAGTCCAGAGGAGGCTTTACTGAAAGTGGTTGATGAAGAAGAAGCAGTGGGAATCCTGAGAGTTATCTTGTCCGACATTGGAGAAGAGACGGATGTTCAGGACCTAATACAGTTTGATGATGATGAGGAAACAGTGAAAAGTGATGAAAATCCAAATTGAGTAGATCCAAAGAAGTCACTTGAAGAAGAAAGTGAAGAAGTAAAATTAAGAATTAATAGATTGTAATAATCTGGTGGGTACTTGCTGCCCTGAAAAGTTCGGTAGTGGAGTAGAAGAGGCTAAGTCAAAAGACACGGTCAAATTAACAAAATGGCTAACACTGAGAATAATCAAAGTAGATGTACCTTCTTGAAAAGATGGTGCAAGATGTGCTGCTGCTGTACAGGATTATTAATGCTGCTTTGGAGCGTGCTTGTTCTACTGATCTCTTTTAGAGTAACAATAGACACTTTAGAAGGACATACTGAGAACAGGACTAACATAGGGAAGAGTTCACAGAAGATAGTTCCAACTAGAACTAGCAATGTATATATACATAAGGATAGGTCAATTAATGATTTTTCTAGCAATGTGTTTTCAAAATTGCTGTATGAATATGTAAAGACAATGGATGTAAGAGATTGCTACGTCTGTATGCAATTACCTGCTTCTGTTTCGGAAGGAGTGACTTATCATCATCTTCCGGCTACGTATGGAATTTCATGTAGTGTGTTGATTAGTATATTTTATCAATTAGGGAAATTAGATTATAATATGTCTAACATAGATAATATTCTTGGGCAACTGCCTATGAATAAAGAACTGAATCCTGCTAAAGAAGCTAGCACTTTAGGTGAGATTTTTATAGAAACTAGAGAATTAACATTGGAATATGTTTTTAGAAACAATTTACCTTGCAGTTTGAAAGAAGAAGAGAAAACTTTCCTAGATATGGTTGAGAGAAGAAGGTTAAACATGCACAAGAAAGCAGAAGGGCATAAAATGAGTGAAACAATGTGGGATATCGAGAAAGAAAAAGAGTTGAAAAATGGAGCCAGTCCAACTATGGCTATAGATGCACCACAGAAAGGTAAGTTATGCATTACCAGGAAGAGATCCCAGTATGATTATTATTTCATAGGGACTAGTGAGTGCCATGATACATACTTTATTGCAACCGGATGGGGATTTAGAGGAGGAGAAGATCCAGTTTTTCCGGGAGTGTATTATATTTGTGGGAACAAGGCTTATTACCGTTTGCCTGACCATTGGTTTGGCACATGTTATGTTGGCCTGGTCTTTCCAAAGATTTTTCACTTGGATAGAGTAGACAATGCTGAACATACTAATCCCTTAACACGCTATAGAAGAGAAACATGGACAGAAATTATAGGACAACAAAAAAAGGTACAAAGTTCCTCTGGTCGGAGAGAGAAGGAAGAGTTAGATTATCATGTGTAAGGAGAGGGGGGAGGAGGAAGACCCTTAGTTGGAACTAGGGCTCTCACACACCCAGCAAGCTAGGTGTCATGCTTCATCATTTGAGCCTGCCCCTCGTCAGGTCGGCGCTGCAATTCCTGACGGGCTCCCATGAATGGGGCTCTTTGGCGGGGATCTTTTGTTCCTGCCGTAGGGCGCTGTGGGGGTAAGGGGCCCTAGAAAATGTAGATGTGAAGAAAATGTGTAACATAGGTACTGTTGATCCACAGATAAGGTTTATTTACGTGGTGAACAGCCTAAGTAAAACCAAAATAAATTGAGGTGGGTATAAGCACTAGTGATTATGCAACTAGTTATGTATGCCCTACACTCACAAAGATCAACATGTTTCGTGCCTTGGTAGCCAAAACAATGGTCATGGCACTTCTTCAGGATCAAGAAATAGAACTATCTACAAAAAAGGTTAGTGTAAATATCACATACCTAACAGGTGCTTGAAAGTAACCTATGAAAAGGGAATGAAAAAAGAAAAGAAAACACATGACAATATACAATACAATGGAGTGCACTCACAAGATGAAATCGACTCAGATCATGAAGAGGCAACCAGTTTCGTACACTCGAGTGGGTGGACGAAGATCATGCATAATGGGAATTAAAAAGGCGGTGATGTAGTCAAAGGAACGCAATAAAAAGATGAAAAAGTGGAAGACTCACCTATCCTGCTAACAAGAGAATCTTGCAGCAGTGACCGGCGGAGAAAAGGACTCCAATATGGGTCATAATAATAAAAATTATTAGAGTGTCAAGGACCGCGTAACTGATGCTAATGCGGTGCGAAAAAATATGAGGTCAAACCATGTACCCATGGGGGTGAGAGGAGCCAAGGAAAGTCAGGGCAAAACAACACCTCGCACTACTACCATGGGCGGTAAAGTGTGCAGCCAAGGTGACCATCACAGCCAGGGGTTCAAAGGCTTCGCCGCCCAGGCCAAGGGGGGGAAAAAAGGTTCTGACAACCCAATGGATTCCTCCTGGTGAATACGACAGGAGCTGAAACCCCTGGCAGCCATCGGGTCAGTGCGAGGACGGTGGCGCCCATGGTGTAACAACAGTGGAATTGGCGCCGAGACCGCTCCAAGGGGGGGAGCCTCACCTCGGTAGGTGTCTGGATGCCTGTATAATCAAGGTATACTCACCCGCGTCGGTGGACGCAAATGCTGATGAACCTACCCCTGCCGCCGGACCTGGGATGGGTAGGGAAGCTAGCCGGAGTTCGCCTAATAAGGAGACCAGGCGGAGAGGGGGAGCATCATGTGACCATAGGAGCGGGTCCCCATTGGTGGAGGGATTGGCCATCTTAGAGCAGGATAAGCGTAGGTACGGTGGCCTAGGGGAGACACGGGGGTCGCCATCCAACCCGGAAGTGCCTAGTGAGGCAACAAGGATGAAGGTGGCGAATATAGCGGCCATCTTGGACAGGGAAAGCAGTGCAAAGCACGTTAGTAAGTTAAGGGGACCAAAACCTGGGTGCCATGGATAACGTAGAAAAAAGGAAATTTAAAATTAAGAATGGGTTAGTCTGTACCAATTAAAAACAATAATAAATGCCGGATTGGCACAAAGCGGCACGGGTGGCCACAAGGGTGTACGGACAGTAGAGACCACAAGGATAAACAAGCAGTAGTGGTCATGAAAAAAGGACACAGGTCGTGGCTGGACCGTGGTGCAAGGTGTCAATGACCAGGGATTGGCTGAAAAATACAAGGGGTAGGTAAGGAGATCTCATCTAATGAGCGCAGCCCATGGGATATCGTCATTGAGGCCAGTAAGGTGTGAGGATAGTCTAAGGACCCATCTTTGCTCCAGCCTGAAAAGTGCATTCTGGGAAATCTGTGAGTGTGCTTCTAAGACTACCCAGCTGATTGAATCTGCATCGTGTTGCATGTCCTTGCAGTGTGTATAGAGTTTAGTTGTCACTCTCTGACAGCGAATGTTGCTCCTGTGTTCCGTTATTCTGGTCTTCACCGTACGGGTGGTCATGCCTATGTACAATAGGTCACAAGGGCATGTGATCATGTAGATACAATTCTTAGTATTGCAGTTGGTATGTCTGGTCAGTATCCAGTGAAAATCATTTTTAAAAGTGATATCCTTGATAGTCATCGTTAAGTTACATACCACACATGACCCACACGGGAAGTGGCCTCTAACAGGGGGTAGGCCCCACATGGTTCTTTGTGAATTAGTTATGCTCAGTCTAGGTCTTGTGTGGACCAATAGGTCCTTGATGTTCTGTGTGCGTTTTTAGGCAAACCTAGGTTTGGGTATGTTGAGGCTACCCGTTTGCAGAATATTCCAATTTTTCAGAATAATCTTTCTGATCCTAGTAGAGTCAGGTGTAAAGGAGGTAACACAGGTGAGAATGTCAGACACAGGTTTAGTGCGTGTTTCAAGGAGTGCCTCACGTGGGTTATTCTTAGCTCTTTTCATGGAGTTGTGCATCTGTCTTGTGGGATAACCCCTAGCCGTCAAATTAGAAGATAGAATCATGGCCTCTGTGTTGTAGTCAGCTACCCTAGTACAATTACGTCTAATGCGTAAGAACTGCCCAAAGGGTAGATTATCCCTCAAGGTTTTTGGATGGTGGCTGTCGTAGCGCAATAGACTATTGCGGTCGGTAGGTTTTTTATATAGTGTGGTCGTAAGAGTACCATTAGTTAATGTGATGTTAAGGTCCACAAATGGTACTGTATCTTCTGATATAGTGTGGGAAAATCTGAGGAATTCATTTTGATCATTAATCCAATTGATGAAACCTACACAGTCAGTGTGTGTACCATGCCAAAAGATCAATATATCATCAATGAATCGTTTCCAAAGTGTGATGTTATTATGGAAAGGATTCAGAGTATTGAAGATCACGTTTTCTTCAAAGGCTGCCATGTAGAGGCACGCTACACTAGGAGCAAAGGTGCTCCCCATAGATGTACCTTGGCTTTGATGATAAAGTTGTTTGTTAAACTCAAAAAAGTTTTCAGTTAAAGCCAGGGTAGCACAATCAACAATGAAAGTGACTGGTGTAGGAGATGACCAATTAAGTGCCCGCAGTGCTGTCTCAATAACATCCAGTGTTGCCCTTTGGGGAATGTTGGTGTATAGGGCCTCTACGTCCAAGGTGACAAGATAATCAACAAGACCTGTGTCAGGAAATTCATCAATGATTTTAAGGACATCAGTAGTGTCTTTGATGAATGATGGAGTGTCTCGTACTAGAGGTTGTAAAAAATAATCACAACATTTGGACAGAGGTTCGAGAAGCGAGCCAATGCCGGACACAATCGGTCGTCCTGGAACTGGGGTCGTACCCTTATGAATCTTTGGTAGGGTATAGAAAAAAGGAACCCTAGGGTCGCGGGTCATGAGGAAATCTGCTTCTTTATGGGTGATTCAATTATTGGATTCCGCTTCATGAACCAGGGTGGTAATGGTAGTAGTGAGGCGTGGAGTAGGATCAGTTGCTATAAGAGTGTAGTATCTCTCATTAGAGAGTTGACGTCTACATTCTGTCTCATAAGCAGTGGTGGACTGAATCACAATAGCTCCACCCTTGTCTGCCTGTTTAATGGTGATAGAGGTATCCTCTGAAAGGTTCTTCAGTAACAGGGTTTCTTGTCTGGTCAGATTATGGAACGGTGCCTCCCTGTGGGGTAAGTTAAGTTCTTTCACAACTGCCTTCTCGAAAGTAAGTACCTCCACAGGGACCATGTTGTTCTGAGGAGTAAATGTCGATGGATTCCTCAATCCTGAGTCACATTCTTCATTGTGCGGTTTATCCTGGAAGAAAGATTTCAGGCGTATCTTGCGAAACAGGTTGTGGACCTCACATTGGTCTCTGAACCTATCAACCCTAGGGGTGGGAACAAAGCCCAATCCTTTCTGTAACAATGATTTCTCAGGGACTGTGAGGATCCTATGAGAAAGGTTCACCACTAGTTCCTCTTGTCCTTTGTTCTGCTCCTGGTGTCCATGCCACTGGTTGGTGGTTCTTGCCAATGGACCTGCTTTTGTGTATTTCTTCTGTTGCGCCCTCTTCCTCTGCCCCAACCTCTGCCTAAAAAAGGTTGGTTATTACCATTGAAGAACTGAGGGGGGCAATGCTGATATTGAGGGAACTGCCAGAATGGTAGTGGTGGTGGTGGGCCTTGGAATAGCAGGGGGCCATGGAAGGGAGGACCTTTGTAGAACCTATTGGTACGTTGATTTTTCTTAGAGTTATTGCTACCCCAGCTGTTGGTGCTAGAATTGCTATCACTGGAGTCCCTCCTATCTGTAGTTTCATCAGAGGAGTAGCTTGTTTGGTCAGAGGTATAGTCAGCTTTAAGGTATGGATATATTTTTTCTTTATCAAATTTCTGTATATCCTTCTGTAGTTTAGTTATTTTTTGTTTCATTAGGTAGTCTTTATTATCAGCGATTTCAGCATTGATCTCAGCGAGTTTGGTTTTAAATGCCGTGATCTGAATAGCTGTTTTTAGGGCTCCTTCAGAAATTTGGATCCTCACGAGGATGGCATCAGCCAATCTTCTCGCTGTATTGATTATTAAGACTAACCAGTCCCTCGTACATTTCCAAGCTATTAGGGACCATTCCTTCTTAAAGGTGGCGTCCTCTAGAAATAGTCTTGGAAAATTGTTGACAATTAGGCCTGAGGGTGCTATGTTAGCCCGCAGGTATTCTGTCATAAGTGCCTCATGAAGGGTTATCTTGAGCCACTCCCTCTTCAGCTGTGTCAGGGCGGTCCAGTCATCAGACTGTGAGCCTGTAGCCGCGTTCCCATCGGCTCCTAACAAAGAAGGTGTCCTATCTAAAATGTCCATTACTACATCATCGCCAAAACTCAAACCCTGGTGGGAATCCATCGTGGGTGAGTATCGTAATCAAGATAAGAAGGAGAGACAATCTTTCCAGAAATGGGCCAGTGAGAATTATACAATTTATAATCAGCTGGTAACCTGAAAGTCCCACGGGTGTAGCCCGTGCAAATGTGTCAGCAAAAAAGGGGACAAGAGGGTAAGATTAATGAGGTCCAGTGTACATACCCTATTAACTAGTACAACAAAAAAAGGTACAAAGTTCCTCTGGTCGGAGAGAGAAGGAAGAGTTAGATTATCATGTTTAAGGAGAGGGGGGAGGGGGAAGACCCTTAGTTGGAACTAGGGCTCTCACACACCCAGCAAGCTAGGTGTCATGCTTCATCATTTGAGCCTGCCCCTCGTCAGGTCGGCGCTGCAATTCCTGACGGGCTCCCACGAATGGGGCTCTTTGGCGGGGATCTTTTGTTCCTGCCGTAGGGTGCTGTGGGGGTAAGGGGCCCTAGAAAATGTAGATGTGAAGAAAATGTGTAAAATAGGTACTGTTGGTCCACAGATAAGGTTTATTTACGTGGTGAACAGCCTAAGTAAAACCAAAATAAATTGAGGTGGGTATAAGCACTAGTGATTATGCAACTAGTTATGTATGCCCTACACTCACAAAGATCAACATGTTTCGTGCCTTGGTAGCCAAAACAATGGTCATGGCACTTCTTCAGGATCAAGAAATAGAACTATCTACAAAAAAGGTTAGTGTAAATATCACATACCTAACAGGTGCTTGAAAGTAACCTATGAAAAGGGAATGAAAAAAGAAAAGAAAACACATGACAATATACAATACAATGGAGTGCACTCACAAGATGAAATCGACTCAGATCATGAAGAGGCAACCAGTTTCGTACACTCGAGTGGGTGGACGAAGATCATGCATAATGGGAATTAAAAAGGCGGTGATGTAGTCAAAGGAACGCAATAAAAAGGTGAAAAAGTGGAAGACTCACCTATCCTGCTAACAAGAGAATCTTGCAGCAGTGACCGGCGGAGAAAAGGACTCCAATATGGGTCCTAAGAATAAAAATGATTAGAGTGTCAAGGACCGCGTAACTGATGCTAATGCGGTGCGAAAAAATATGAGGTCAAACCATGTACCCGTGGGGGTGAGAGGAGCCAAGGAAAGTCAGGGCAAAACAACACCTCGCACTACTCCCATGGGCGGTAAAGTGTGCAGCCAAGGTGACCATCACAGCCAGGGGTTCAAAGGCTTCGCCGCCCAGGCCAAGGGGGGGGAAAAAAGGTTCTGACAACCCAATGGATTCCTCCTGGTGAATACGGCAGGAGCTGAAACCCCTGGCAGCCATCGGGTCAGTGCGAGGACGGTGGCGCCCATGGTGTAACAACAGTGGAATTGGCGCCGAGACCGCTCCAAGGGGGGGAGCCTCACCTCGGTAGGTGTCTGGATGCCTGTATAATCAAGGTATACTCACCCGCGTCGGTGGACGCAAATGCTGATGAACCTACCCCTGCCGCCGGACCTGGGATGGGTAGGGAAGCTAGCCGGAGTTCGCCTAATAAGGAGACCAGGCGGAGAGGGGGAGCATCATGTGACCATAGGAGCGGGTCCCCATTGGTGGAGGGATTGGCCATCTTAGAGCAGGATAAGCGTAGGTACGGTGGCCTAGGGGAGACACGGGGGTCGCCATCCAACCCGGAAGTGCCTAGTGAGGCAACAAGGATGAAGGTGGCGAATATAGCGGCCATCTTGGACAGGGAAAGCAGTGCAAAGCACGTTAGTAAGTTAAGGGGACCAAAACCTGGGTGCCATGGATAACGTAGAAAAAAGGAAATTTAAAATTAAGAATGGGCTAGTCTGTACCAATTAAAAACAATAATAAATGCCGGATTGGCACAAAGCGGCACGGGTGGCCACAAGGGTGTACGGACAGTAGAGACCACAAGGATAAACAAGCAGTAGTGGTCATGAAAAAAGGACACAGGTCGTGGCTGGACCGTGGTGCAAGGTGTCAATGACCAGGGATTGGCTGAAAAATACAAGGGGTAGGTAAGGAGATCTCATCTAATGAGCGCAGCCCATGGGATATCGTCATTGAGGCCAGTAAGGTGTGAGGATAGTCTAAGGACCCATCTTTGCTCCAGCCTGAAAAGTGCATTCTGGGAAATCTGTGAGTGTGCTTCTAAGACTACCCAGCTGATTGAATCTGCATCGTGTTGCATGTCCTTGCAGTGTGTATAGAGTTTAGTTGTCACTCTCTGACAGCGAATGTTGCTCCTGTGTTCCGTTATTCTGGTCTTCACCGTACGGGTGGTCATGCCTATGTACAATAGGTCACAAGGGCATGTGATCATGTAGATACAATTCTTAGTATTGCAGTTGGTATGTCTGGTCAGTATCCAGTGAAAATCATTTTTAAAAGTGATATCCTTGATAGTCATCGTTAAGTTACATACCACACATGACCCACACGGGAAGTGGCCTCTAACAGGGGGTAGGCCCCACATGGTTCTTTGTGAATTAGTTATGCTCAGTCTAGGTCTTGTGTGGAACAATAGGTCCTTGATGTTCTGTGTGCGTTTTTAGGCAAACCTAGGTTTGGGTATGTTGAGGCTACCCGTTTGCAGAATATTCCAATTTTTCAGAATAATCTTTCTGATCCTAGTAGAGTCAGGTGTAAAGGAGGTAACACAGGTGAGAATGTCAGACACAGGTTTAGTGCGTGTTTCAAGGAGTGCCTCACGTGGGTTATTCTTAGCTCTTTTCATGGAGTTGTGAATCTGTCTTGTGGGATAACCCCTAGCCGTCAAATTAGAAGATAGAATCATGGCCTCTGTGTTGTAGTCAGCTACCCTAGTACAATTACGTCTAATGCGTAAGAACTGCCCAAAGGGTAGATTATCCCTCAAGGTTTTTGGATGGTGGCTGTCGTAGCGCAATAGACTATTGCGGTCGGTAGGTTTTTTATATAGTGTGGTCGTAAGAGTACCATTAGTTAATGTGATGTTAAGGTCCAAAAATGGTACTGTATCTTCTGATATAGTGTGGGAAAATCTGAGGAATTCATTTTGATCATTAATCCAATTGATGAAACCTACACAGTCAGTGTGTGTACCATGCCAAAAGATCAATATATCATCAATGAATCGTTTCCAAAGTGTGATGTTATTATGGAAAGGATTCAGAGTATTGAAGATCACGTTTTCTTCAAAGGCTGCCATGTAGAGGCACGCTACACTAGGAGCAAAGGTGCTCCCCATAGATGTACCTTGGCTTTGATGATAAAGTTGTTTGTTAAACTCAAAAAAGTTTTCAGTTAAAGCCAGGGTAGCACAATCAACAATGAAAGTGACTGGTGTAGGAGATGACCAATTAAGTGCCCGCAGTGCTGTCTCAATAACATCCAGTGTTGCCCTTTGGGGAATGTTGGTGTATAGGGCCTCTACGTCCAAGGTGACAAGATAATCAACAAGACCTGTGTCAGGAAATTCATCAATGATTTTAAGGACATCAGTAGTGTCTTTGATGAATGATGGAGTGTCTCGTACTAGAGGTTGTAAAAAATAATCACAACATTTGGACAGAGGTTCGAGAAGCGAGCCAATGCCGGACACAATCGGTCGTCCTGGAACTGGGGTCGTACCCTTATGAATCTTTGGTAGGGTATAGAAAAAAGGAACCCTAGGGTCGCGGGTCATGAGGAAATCTGCTTCTTTATGGGTGATTCAATTATTGGATTCCGCTTCATGAACCAGGGTGGTAATGGTAGTAGTGAGGCGTGGAGTAGGATCAGTTGCTATAGGAGTGTAGTATCTCTCATTAGAGAGTTGACGTCTACATTCTGTCTCATAAGCAGTGGTGGACTGAATCACAATAGCTCCACCCTTGTCTGCCTGTTTAATGGTGATAGAGGTATCCTCTGAAAGGTTCTTCAGTAACAGGGTTTCTTGTCTGGTCAGATTATGGAACGGTGCCTCCCTGTGGGGTAAGTTAAGTTCTTTCACAACTGCCTTCTCGAAAGTAAGTACCTCCACAGGGACCATGTTGTTCTGAGGAGTAAATGTCGATGGATTCCTCAATCCTGAGTCACATTCTTCATTGTGCGGTTTATCCTGGAAGAAAGATTTCAGGCGTATCTTGCGAAACAGGTTGTGGACCTCACATTGGTCTCTGAACCTATCAACCCTAGGGGTGGGAACAAAGCCCAATCCTTTCTGTAACAATGATTTCTCAGGGACTGTGAGGATCCTATGAGAAAGGTTCACCACTAGTTCCTCTTGTCCTTTGTTCTGCTCCTGGTGTCCATGCCACTGGTTGGTGGTTCTTGCCAATGGACCTGCTTTTGTGTATTTCTTCTGTTGCGCCCTCTTCCTCTGCCCCAACCTCTGCCTAAAAAAGGTTGGTTATTACCATTGAAGAACTGAGGGGGGCAATGCTGATATTGAGGGAACTGCCAGAATGGTAGTGGTGGTGGTGGGCCTTGGAATAGCAGGGGGCCATGGAAGGGAGGACCTTTGTAGAACCTATTGGTACGTTGATTTTTCTTAGAGTTATTGCTACCCCAGCTGTTGGTGCTAGAATTGCTATCACTGGAGTCCCTCCTATCTGTAGTTTCATCAGAGGAGTAGCTTGTTTGGTCAGAGGTATAGTCAGCTTTAAGGTATGGATATATTTTTTCTTTATCAAATTTCTGTATATCCTTCTGTAGTTTAGTTATTTTTTGTTTCATTAGGTAGTCTTTATTATCAGCGATTTCAGCATTGATCTCAGCGAGTTTGGTTTTAAATGCCGTGATCTGAATAGCTGTTTTTAGGGCTCCTTCAGAAATTTGGATCCTCACGAGGATGGCATCAGCCAATCTTCTCGCTGTATTGATTATTAAGACTAACCAGTCCCTCGTACATTTCCAAGCTATTAGGGACCATTCCTTCTTAAAGGTGGCGTCCTCTAGAAATAGTCTTGGAAAATTGTTGACAATTAGGCCTGAGGGTGCTATGTTAGCCCGCAGGTATTCTGTCATAAGTGCCTCATGAAGGGTTATCTTGAGCCACTCCCTCTTCAGCTGTGTCAGGGCGGTCCAGTCATCAGACTGTGAGCCTGTAGCCGCGTTCCCATCGGCTCCTAACAAAGAAGGTGTCCTATCTAAAATGTCCATTACTACATCATCGCCAAAACTCAAACCCTGGTGGGAATCCATCGTGGGTGAGTATCGTAATCAAGATAAGAAGGAGAGACAATCTTTCCAGAAATGGGCCAGTGAGAATTATACAATTTATAATCAGCTGGTAACCTGAAAGTCCCACGGGTGTAGCCCGTGCAAATGTGTCAGCAAAAAAGGGGACAAGAGGGTAAGATTAATGAGGTCCAGTGTACATACCCTATTAACTAGTACAACAAAAAAAGGTACAAAGTTCCTCTGGTCGGAGAGAGAAGGAAGAGTTAGATTATCATGTTTAAGGAGAGGGGGGAGGGGGAAGACCCTTAGTTGGAACTAGGGCTCTCACACACCCAGCAAGCTAGGTGTCATGCTTCATCATTTGAGCCTGCCCCTCGTCAGGTCGGCGCTGCAATTCCTGACGGGCTCCCACGAATGGGGCTCTTTGGCGGGGATCTTTTGTTCCTGCCGTAGGGTGCTGTGGGGGTAAGGGGCCCTAGAAAATGTAGATGTGAAGAAAATGTGTAAAATAGGTACTGTTGGTCCACAGATAAGGTTTATTTACGTGGTGAACAGCCTAAGTAAAACCAAAATAAATTGAGGTGGGTATAAGCACTAGTGATTATGCAACTAGTTATGTATGCCCTACACTCACAAAGATCAACATGTTTCGTGCCTTGGTAGCCAAAACAATGGTCATGGCACTTCTTCAGGATCAAGAAATAGAACTATCTACAAAAAAGGTTAGTGTAAATATCACATACCTAACAGGTGCTTGAAAGTAACCTATGAAAAGGGAATGAAAAAAGAAAAGAAAACACATGACAATATACAATACAATGGAGTGCACTCACAAGATGAAATCGACTCAGATCATGAAGAGGCAACCAGTTTCGTACACTCGAGTGGGTGGACGAAGATCATGCATAATGGGAATTAAAAAGGCGGTGATGTAGTCAAAGGAACGCAATAAAAAGGTGAAAAAGTGGAAGACTCACCTATCCTGCTAACAAGAGAATCTTGCAGCAGTGACCGGCGGAGAAAAGGACTCCAATATGGGTCCTAAGAATAAAAATGATTAGAGTGTCAAGGACCGCGTAACTGATGCTAATGCGGTGCGAAAAAATATGAGGTCAAACCATGTACCCGTGGGGGTGAGAGGAGCCAAGGAAAGTCAGGGCAAAACAACACCTCGCACTACTCCCATGGGCGGTAAAGTGTGCAGCCAAGGTGACCATCACAGCCAGGGGTTCAAAGGCTTCGCCGCCCAGGCCAAGGGGGGGGAAAAAAGGTTCTGACAACCCAATGGATTCCTCCTGGTGAATACGGCAGGAGCTGAAACCCCTGGCAGCCATCGGGTCAGTGCGAGGACGGTGGCGCCCATGGTGTAACAACAGTGGAATTGGCGCCGAGACCGCTCCAAGGGGGGGAGCCTCACCTCGGTAGGTGTCTGGATGCCTGTATAATCAAGGTATACTCACCCGCGTCAGTGGACGCAAATGCTGATGAACCTACCCCTGCCGCCGGACCTGGGATGGGTAGGGAAGCTAGCCGGAGTTCGCCTAATAAGGAGACCAGGCGGAGAGGGGGAGCATCATGTGACCATAGGAGCGGGTCCCCATTGGTGGAGGGATTGCGTTCCGCGTGGCCATCTTAGAGCAGGATAAGCGTAGGTACGGTGGCCTACGGGAGACACGGGGGTCGCCATCCAACCCGGAAGTGCCTAGTGAGGCAACAAGGATGAAGGTGGTGAATATAGCGGCCATCTTGGACAGGGAAAGCAGTGCAAAGCACGTTAGTAAGTTAAGGGGACCAAAACCTGGGTGCCATGGATAACGTAGAAAAAAGGAAATTTAAAATTAAGAATGGGCTAGTCTGTACCAATTAAAAACAATAATAAATGCCGGATGGGCACAAAGCGGCACGGGTGGCCACAAGGGTGTACGGACAGTAGAGACCACAAGGATAAACAAGCAGTAGTGGTCATGAAAAAAGGACACAGGTTGTGGCTGGACCGTGGTGCAAGGTGTCAATGACCAGGGATTGGCTGAAAAATACAAGGGGTAGGTAAGGAGATCTCATCTAATGAGCGCAGCCCATGGGATATCGTCATTGAGGCCAGTAAGGTGTGAGGATAGTCTAAGGACCCATCTTTGCTCCAGCCTGAAAAGTGCATTCTGGGAAATCTGTGAGTGTGCTTCTAAGACTACCCAGCTGATTGAATCTGCATCGTGTTGCATGTCCTTGCAGTGTGTATAGAGTTTAGTTGTCACTCTCTGACAGCGAATGTTGCTCCTGTGTTCCGTTATTCTGGTCTTCACCGTACGGGTGGTCATGCCTATGTACAATAGGTCACAAGGGCATGTGATCATGTAGATACAATTCTTAGTATTGCAGTTGGTATGTCTGGTCAGTATCCAGTGAAAATCATTTTTAAAAGTGATATCCTTGATAGTCATCGTTAAGTTACATACCACACATGACCCACACGGGAAGTGGCCTCTAACAGGGGGTAGGCCCCACATGGTTCTTTGTGAATTAGTTATGCTCAGTCTAGGTCTTGTGTGGACCAATAGGTCCTTGATGTTCTGTGTGCGTTTATAGGCAAACCTAGGTTTGGGTATGTTGAGGCTACCCGTTTGCAGAATATTCCAATTTTTCAGAATAATCTTTCTGATCCTAGTAGAGTCAGGTGTAAAGGAGGTAACACAGGTGAGAATGTCAGACACAGGTTTAGTGCGTGTTTCAAGGAGTGCCTCACGTGGGTTATTCTTAGCTCTTTTCATGGAGTTGTGAATCTGTCTTGTGGGATAGCCCCTAGCCGTCAAATTAGTGGATAGAATCCTGGCCCCTGTGTTGTAGTCAGCTACCCTAGTACAATTATGTCTAATGCGTAAGAACTGCCCAAAGGGTAGATTATCCCTCAAGGTTTTTGGATGGTGGCTGTCGTAGCGCAATAGACTATTGCGATCGGTAGGTTTTTTATATAGTGTGGTCGTAAGAGTACCATTAGTTAATGTGATGTTAAGGTCCAAAAATGGTACTGTATCTTCTGATATAGTGTGGGAAAATCTGAGGAATTCATTTTGATCATTAATCCAATTGATGAAACCTACACAGTCAGTGTGTGTACCATGCCAAAAGATCAATATATCATCAATGAATCGTTTCCAAAGTGTGATGTTATTATGGAAAGGATTCAGAGTATTGAAGATCACGTTTTCTTCAAAGGCTGCCATGTAGAGGCACGCTACACTAGGAGCAAAGGTGCTCCCCATAGATGTACCTTGGCTTTGATGATAAAGTTGTTTGTTAAACTCAAAAAAGTTTTCAGTTAAAGCCAGGGTAGCACAATCAACAATGAAAGTGACTGGTGTAGGAGATGACCAATTAAGTGCCCGCAGTGCTGTCTCAATAACATCCAGTGTTGCCCTTTGGGGAATGTTGGTGTATAGGGCCTCTACGTCCAAGGTGACAAGATAATCAACAAGACCTGTGTCAGGAAATTCATCAATGATTTTAAGGACATCAGTAGTGTCTTTGATGAATGATGGAGTGTCTCGTACTAGAGGTTGTAAAAAATAATCACAACATTTGGACAGAGGTTCGAGAAGCGAGCCAATGCCGGACACAATCGGTCGTCCTGGAACTGGGGTCGTACCCTTATGAATCTTTGGTAGGGTATAGAAAAAAGGAACCCTAGGGTCGCGGGTCATGAGGAAATCTGCTTCTTTATGGGTGATCCAATTATTGGATTCCGCTTCATGAACCAGGGTGGTAATGGTAGTAGTGAGGCGTGGAGTAGGATCAGTTGCTATAGGAGTGTAGTATCTCTCATTAGAGAGTTGACGTCTACATTCTGTCTCATAAGCAGTGGTGGACTGAATCACAATAGCTCCACCCTTGTCTGCCTGTTTAATGGTGATAGAGATATCCTCTGAAAGGTTCTTCAGTAACAGGATTTCTTATCTGGTCAGATTATAGGAGACATTTTTGGAGCTTTAATTACAGCAGTGGGAATTTCATTGAATGCATTTGGCATTCGGAAGCTGTCAACAGTGGTAGATCGCTTGTCAACAAGCACCGCTGGAGGCTTTCTTTTGGTAAATACAGAAATGATTGCTTTACGCGCTATGGCGATGCAAAATCGACTTGCCCTTGACATTCTTTTGGCAAAAGAGGGTGGAGTCTGTGGAATGCTGAAAGTTCAACATTGTTGCACTTACATTCCTGACGAAAGCAAAGATCTAAAAGTCTATATCAAAAATATTACCGATTTGCATGAAGAATTAGTACCACTGGATGCTGAAAGTATCTGGACTAAAATGGCTAATAAGATGATTGCTATTAAGAATTTTGTAGCTAAAATAGGTAGTACCATTTTTGGAAAAATATTATTTCCATTAACGTGTGTAATTGTGGCATTATTGATTCTTAGATTAGGGTGTATGTGTTGTAGATATAGAAGAAATAAAAAGAAAATAACAAGAGAAAATGTTAAAAAGAGATTAAAGAAATCAGAAAGAGATCCACAAGAAATAGAATTAGAAGAATTAAGAGAAAGCATGTATATAGAAACTAAGAAGGAAGATGAGATGGAAACAAAGGGTTTAAAGATAAACAAGAAGACATTTTGAATTTCTTCAAACGGGGAAATTAAATAGATTTTTGGGGTTTTTGATTTTTGTGGTGATAGGATATCACCAAAGGGGGGATTGATGGAGCAGGGTTTTTTCTTTAAAACCAGATACCTGTTTCATTTTCGTATGTCATAATTAAAAGTACTACTGATTAATTATTAACTATTAAAGATTTGTCGAGTTATGTCTAACCAACCTGATTAACAGAAGAATTACACGTGGGAATGCTATTGCATGGCAAAAATAATAAGTGAACTAAGCTGGTGAAGCAAACTGACAGAATAGATGTTGCTTATGTGATGTTATTTTGTTTGCGCTTATAATTAATACGCATTAATGGCTTTTTGATGTCGCAATTAGCTAGGTAAATGCATACACATAAGGGTATTAGCAGGGGAAAAACACTGTATAATCATTTCCATGCAGTAATTATGATTTGTGTTTCATTTTACTTAAGTTGACCATTGTGGCCTGCTAGAAAATGGCTACCACTCGCAGCCTGCATTCGAGTTGATGGAAATTTTGTAAGGAGGCTTCGCGCTGCCTGTGACCTTGCCCTCCTGACGAACTGAAAAGCCATGATCATGACGACAAATCCGGGAGAAGTGCCAAGTGCCCCTGAACATGAAATTTGTTACTAAACCAAATACTGACTTTATGAACTTGTAATGATCCCACGAATGGGATACAATTTACCTAAAAGAGACATCCGTAGAAGTAACGAATTAGTTATGGACTCTTTATTTCTATTCATTATTTGAGACGATCAATGTGTGTGAAAATTTACCAATGTAACCCAGTGTACCAAGACGACATTATTTCCGCCATTCATCCGTTTTATGTGATATGATTGCAACATTTTGGAATGTAAATTTTGTATAAATATTAGTAGACTAGAGAGGTCTAGTGCCACTTCTTCCCGAACTGATGATCAGAGGTCCCGATGCTGACGGAGAGGACGGTGACTCTACATGACGGCTAGAAACTCTAATTATTTTGCTGAGGACCGAAAACGACTTTTAGACAGAATAGGTAAATATGAGAGAAATGAATTTGCATTTAATTGGCTTTTCTTATAATTTTAGATAAACAATATTCTGTTTGAATTACTGTGTCGGGTGGTTATTTTATTGTCATGTTTATTGAATGTAAAGAATATTATGATGTTTTTTCACCAGATCTATAGCAACTAGTTGATGCCATTGACCTCAAGGTATATGCAGATTGGTTAGGTACGGAAAGTGTTTCCCCTAATCCATGGCACGGATAGAGTGGTAGGATGAATGTTGGTGATATGGGCCCCACCAGCGCGTGATGTGTGTGTGTGCGTGTGACTGCGAAATCACTCCGTCCGTGGAAGTAGAGGGGATTTGGAAGCTCCGATCTGCACCACATGCACCTCCACCGGGGACAACACCTCCTGGTGGCCCTCCGCCCTCAGCAACCCAGCCACCCCTACAGACCATGCACGAAACCTCTGCATCATCCTCGACTCTACCCTCTCCATGAACCGCCAGATCAATGCCGTCGCCTCCACCAGTTTCAACTGCCTACGCTTTCTCAGCAAGACATTCAAATGGATCCCCCCCCGACTGCAGAAGGACCGTCATCCATACACTCAGAACCAACAGACTCGACTATGGATATACAACGGAATCAACAGAATCCTTCTACACAGACTCCAAACCATCCAGAACGCTGCAGGCAGACTCATCCTAGGGACTCTGCGCCACGAACACATGACCCAACACCTATGAGACCTACACTGGCTCCCCGTGGAGAAGCAGGTCACCTTCAAACTACTCTCCCATGCCTACAAATTCCTCAACACCCCAAATACCTCAATGAGAGAGTATCCTTCCACGTACCCAAGAGGGACATCCGCTCCGCCGAACTCGCCCTGGCAGAGGTCCCACGCATCTGCAGGAAAAGAACTGGGGGAAGAGCTTTCTCCTACATCGCGGCCAAGACCTGGAACGATCTACCTGTGAACATCAGACGCGCCCCGACCCTGCACACATTCAGGAAGGACCTCAAGACCTGGCTCTTCGACTGATCCAGAGCTGCTCCTCCCCGCCCCCCAGTGCCTTGAGACCCTCACGGGTGAGTAGCACGCTTTACAAACCCCTGATTGATTGATTGATTGATTAGGATTGACAAGCATAGCACAATGATGATAACCATACCTATTTACCTAGGTTGAAACGTCATCAACTCTTATCCTTGGCATAGATTGAAGAGGATGCATTTGTTGCCACTTCTGTTCTTGTGATTTATTTTATCACAATTTATGTTAATTGATCTGTCTCTGCCATTGTCTTATTGTTTACACTGTCAATTGTGTTCTTTTATAATGTCAGTTCTACAACTGTATGAGCACCATTTGTCCACTGTTTTATTGTCCTTTTATATCATTGCTTTAGTAAGAGATGTTTTTTGCAGTATATATTGTTTAAATGTTTTTGTGTATCATTTTCATAATTTTGTATCATGTTTCGACTTTATATTGCTTTTTTGATTCATTATTACGTTTGCTTCATTTATATTGTTTTTGTATATTAGATATATTTACGTTTTGTGTAATTTTGTGCTTGAACCATTGTTAGTATTATAATCTATAAATGGTTATGGTCATTTGTTTTCAATTATAAACTGTCAAAAGATAGTCTCCTCAGGTGAAAGACCAACTGAACGATAGTGTGTCCAACATCGCCAGAGGTTTGAAAACAGTGGTCCATACTTCAATTGGTTCTTATAGAGCTTTTTAGTGGGCTTCTTATAGTCTGTATAGGCGAAATATTTCGGCCTGTTTTTTCTAGGCCTCCTCTGAGCAAAACAAGGTCTGTGCAACTACTTTAAAAACAAAATATTTACAACATCACGATCAAAATACCTTTGGTGCCAAGTTCAAAACATAGTGCAATACACATCGTGCTTATTAGGTGCATAAGACTAGTTCACAATCAAAACAGTCTGAAACCCTTTATACTATAAACACTTATAGGTGTACCTAGCAAATAAAAGTGACTATGGTGCAGTGTTTCATTCAAAAGGAGTCAGTTGGTGCTGTTTAACCGGTGGCAACATACCTTATAAGAGGGTGGAGTATGGCTCTCAACTTCACAGCACACACCAAAGAAGTTACCATTAACGGCATTATCCATACATAGCGCAAGTTCTTCAACTGCAACACCAAACATGTTATATACTGCATTAAGTGTCCCTATGACAAACCATATATCGGGCAAATTACCCAACCAGTAAAGAATAGAATCTTATAACATAGACCATGAATTCAGTGCAAAACACCTGGAGCACCGCTAGTTCAGCACTTTGAAGATAATAAACATAGTGAAAATGAGATTAGGTGGACAGTCCTATTTGTAGCCACAGTAAATGACAGGGGTGTCTTTATTGAATCCTTACTGTAAAAAATCCAAATGAAATATATAGAAACATTCCAGGCACACACTTATGGTTTAAATGAACATAATGAACTCTGATCTTTAATTTAAAACTAATGGTACCAGACTTTGGGATTGGAATAGTCTTCTAGTTGTCTTTCAGTTCCTGTTATACATTTTTTAGTATTACACTATCATTTTCTCTAAATTTATGATCTTGTATTTACATATGTGTCATTCCAAATGAAAGGTCTTATCAGTGAATGGAAACCTGCTGTAGAGGGTGATAGCATTTTGCTTGAGGTTTCAAGTTTCATTGTCAAAGGTTGGCCTACGGATAGTGCTTCAGAGTCGATCAAGCCTTTAAGCATGCTTTTCGAGAATTAAAAATGTGATACGGACTACTTAGGAGAGGTGGTTTTTTATTGGTGCCCAGTGACGTTCAGGCCAAGGTTTTGCATTTGACACATAAGGTCATGTGGGAATGAGGGCCTTGAAGAGAAGGATATGGGACACGTTTTGGTGGCCAGGAATGAATATCTGTGACAAGTCTCAAGTTACTGTACCCAGTTCATTTGAAGGTGTGCCTGTGTTAGATAATCCTTGGATGAAGCTAGGTATGGATGTTTTTGTTTCCATCAATGTGGTTAGGGAAAGCTGCAGATTTGGAATTGTGCTAGTGGATTATTTTTCATTGTGGCCTGGGGTGGAATTTGTAAAGTCTGCTAACACACCTGAAATAATTGGGTTCTTAGAGTTCCTGTTCATGAGAGAATAGGCCCCTAATGAGTTCATAACAAACAATGAAGTTCAGACTACATCTCATGAGTATGAAAATTGTTTGACACATTGTGGTGTTATGCATAGCAAGACATATTTGTATCATCCTGAAGCAATGGCATAGTGGAGAGGTGTAATAGGGTCATCAAGGACAATATGCAGTTGTCCGCTGCCAGTTATTTGGATTGGCACAAGGAACTTAAAATCTGCTATGGGCCATCCGTACTGCTTCCACTGCAGTCACTAGTATATCCCCTTTTGCCCTGTTGAAAGGTCGTGTGTCGTCTACCAAATTGGTGTGTCCATGGATGGGTAAATCGTGTGTGTCTGGAAAGTAGTTGGAATTGGTGAAAAGTAAGCAGGAAAAGGCACAGAATAAGTACGCTGGTGTATCGGGGCGAGAGGCAGATGGTCTGTGGTGGTTGAACTGGGGGATGTGGTGAGACTTCGCCTACTTGGCATATTAATCAAAAGTCTGTCCCGTTTTTTGTCGCCCAGGAAGGTCATTCAATTCAAGGATCATGTGGTTATGCTGAAGGATGGGAAGTGGTGGAATAAAAAGTTGTCGTTCCAAGGTTCTATAGCATGTCAGGATGTGATGATACTGAGCAATGATTCCCCGGAGACTTCTAAACTTTATAATTTGAGAACACAGAGGAAAAGGAAGCCTCCTGCCGAATTGCAGAACTATGTGTGATCGTTTCGAAGAGTTATTACCTGTTTCCAGGAAGGTTTATTTTTCCATGATTGCATGCTTCATTGTGGTTATTTATATATACATCAAATGTATTTTATTTTTACATTTGTTAATGCTTCGCTGAGCACTATAGTTAATTATATTTGCATTTTTACCTTTATTTCTTATTAGGGTGTATGTTGCTGAATCTATTAGGGGGAAAGATGTGTTGGGTCTAGTTCTTTGTATGGACAGAAAATTCTTGGCAGTATGGTACAGGGTTTAGAATGTAGAATCTGTTGTTGTACGGACCGTATTGGTAGTTGGTCCTGCCTGCTGCTGCATGGTGAGTCACTTGTTATGGACTCAGAATACAATTCCTCAGTCCGCTTTACCTGCCTCCATATCCTTTATATGGACTTCACAAACTTTCAAACTTATAAAAGGCCAGTGGTTTCTAATTTAGATCTGTATGAAAATATTGGATTTTTTTAGCCTATTCTTAGTGATGTATTGCATGATCTTATGTTTGTATCTACTGGCAATTTGTTCTTTGTTTCAGCCTAGTAAATTATTTAAGGGAACAATATGACCATAGACTAGAAGACTGGCTACCAAAAGAGAAAATCAATATTGAGAAGGATTTGCACATTTACACTCCAAGAAACTCCTTTGATTTTTCCCCATGTTTGTCTTTTTAGTCGCTCACAAACCTGTTGGTGGAATTCCACAACATCACCCCATGCTTCGAAGCTTCTTTCTGGCTCTGCAGGGCTTGAGTGACACATGCTGATCTTTCTCTACTCTTCGCCTGGCTTCTCACAAACTCTATCACAAAAAGGAAGTAATAAGCTCATTCATGTCGCAAAAATGTGAACTCACTATTAGTCCCAATTTCCTCCTAATGGCATCCAAAGGCAGCCCTGATCTCCCCACAGCTGCCATGTTCAATATCCCTGAGAGATTCCTTTTTCCAATGTGCTTTGTTGCAGTTTTCACATTTCTTCATAAAGTTCGACAACAGAGACAATCCGTCTGTAGTTTCCTCAAATGTCTACTGTAGACCCTGAAAATTGGCCAATGGTGATCTAATTAAATAGTTATGTATGTTCCTTACTATGCACGAAAATAAGGTTAGTTCTTGCAAAAAGCATGAGTGCAGCAGTAGACTGTGGAATTACAGTCCTTCTTTTCTGCCTAATCTTGCACACTGTGCAACGGAGAACCGGAGCAATTTTCTGCCAATCGTTCCAAATATACTTACAGTGTGACAATCATTTCACACAAATGGCTAAATATTTTTATATTTTATATACTAAATGTAGGGCGTAAACACCGTTTTCTAAACTAAAATATGCTTGCTAACTAGTGTGGTTTTAACAGCTGCCACATATATGAATCAAGATCTATTTCTATCTTATTTTAGGAAGCATTTTCCTTATTCCAGATATCCTCTCTTTTAGTTACTGTCTTCGGCCTTTGAAACAGGAAATTACATCAGAGGCAAATTAAAATGTTAAAATTACTTTTAAATATCAACAAGAAAATAGAGGGGTATATTCACAAGAACGTGTGATAACTACCGCAAGAGTAGCGTAACGCAACTTTCAATATCGCAGCCCATCTCGGGAAAATAACCCCGTGTCAACGTGGAATTCACAACACGGCGGTATCATGAGATAGCCACCCGATAACGCGTCAAATGTCAGCGTCAAAATCAATGCCACGCCTCAAAAATGTGAAACGCGAACGTGAAAAATCCTGCGATGCGACCAATCGCGGTACACAAATCAGCGAAGACCAGCCACAGGCCTGCAAACCTACACGTCTGGAGGGAAATAGCACCATAAAAGCAAGAAAAAAAAAGCCAAAAAACAATTCAAACTGCATAGAAACATGGATGCACCCAGACCAAGCGCAGAGGACAAGCTGAACACCACATGCCCCATGGAGGACCAGTCAGGAACCCCGCGTTTGTGGAAGGGCAACGACAAGAGGAAGAGGAAGACGGGGTTCAGTCTGCAGGAAGACCGGATCTTCGTCACATAGGTGACCGAACACCAACAACAACTGTTCGGCACCTCCACTGCGGCACTGGCAACCCAAACCGAAATATGGCAGGCCATCATTGCCAACGTCAATGCAGTCGGAGTGTCAAGGAGGTCACTGGAGGAGGTCAAGAGGTGCTGGCATGATCTGAAAAGGCAGACCAAACATTAGCTCACCGCCAACAGGGAGGCAGCAATGGCGACTGGAGGTGGGCCTCCTGCGACACAGGAGAAGCTGGATGAGCTGGAGCAAATGGTGGCCACAGTCAGCAGTGAGGAGATGGTGGCAGGATTGGGGGGCCTGAACACAGCATGATACAAACTGACCCA
The DNA here is from genome assembly GCF_964204655.1 of Triturus cristatus. Lineage (NCBI taxonomy): Eukaryota > Metazoa > Chordata > Amphibia > Caudata > Salamandridae > Triturus > Triturus cristatus. The sequence continues at coordinate 388,473,620 of NC_140584.1, read as the reverse complement.
TCAGCAACAGGGAGAATAACGACCAGTGATGGAGGGGGATGGGGGGAAATGGGCACAATGGCACACATGCACAAGTATGCGTAGCACAATGCACACCCACAATGACCATGGAACATGTCCCTGATTGCCTTGGCACACTGCAGCACACATAGAAACATCAAGTAGGCCCCCATCCACAAGTGCACAGAGGGGCACCCCCCCATCACCAATATCACAACCGAGCCATGCACATGTGCTGAATCCAGCAAAGCAGCAGCTCTGTAACCCACACGGACAATGCAAGTAACACTGCATGTTCAATAGCATGGCAGCAGCCCAAAAAAATGACATGGCCCACGAATCGACATGGAGGTAGCCCAGGATGGATCACATCCGTAAAGGAGCAGGTCACACTCTGACATGTCCACGTGCACCCACAACCCATGCCATACAATACACGCAGCAGACGAACAATGCACCAGGCCACAAAATCTTTCCGAGAGCGCATATGACCCAAGTTAAAAGCAAATCAGGCCCCGAAAAGCACACAATTCAAAGGCACTCCGCCTCAAAGGGAGAAGGCCACACAAAATCAGAGCTGCAGGGGCAACTGTACCACAATGCAGCAAACGCACACAGCAATCACAGGATATCAGTGACGGCAATGTGGTACAATATGCAACACCAACACCACAGGATAGGGCTCACAACAGGTTCCGCTCATGCGTAGTAACTGTCCACTCACATCTGGCATTGCCTGACACAGTGTGATGGTAATGAACGGGTACCACCACACATCCGTCATGTATTCGGAAAACACACTGACTGGCATCAAATAGCCAGCTCCCCCAAAACAATCACAATGTACATTGGCATGCAGTCTGAATGTAAACATCTGCAAATCTACAACATGCAAGTGTAACTCTGTTAACCTGCATCTCCCCTTTACATTGCAGAGGGACAAACAGCACACCTCCCATCATTGATGATGAAGACGACAACCTGCACATATGTCAAGAAACCCTCCAACGGATAATGGACAGCCTCCGCACCCCATCCGCAGTTGCAGGGCAGGCCAGCTGCCTCAAGGTGACCCCACCACCTGCACAGACCACACAGCAGGAAACACACACCACCACGGCTGTCTCCCAGGATCCCCCCGACCAATACATGGAGCACACACAACGTGTGTGGTCTTCCTAGGTGGTGTTGGCTGAACAGCTGTGGGTGGGTTTCGAGCTCATGGCAGCCAAACTCGATGCCATACGTGGGTGTCTGAGTCCCATCAGGGACCACGTACAGTCCCTTACGGACACCCCTTGTCCGCACCATGCTCTGCCACAGACGTTGGCTGACCTCGCTGGTGCCATGAATCGTACACAAGAACTGTGTGGGCAGACAGGCACCAGCCATGACAACACAGAGATGGGACAGATGCGGAGGTCAATGGAGACCATGGAGCAGATGCAGGCTGGAAGGATGTCTGACACGGATGGACACCAGCGAGTAGTACCTGGGGACTTCAATGCCCTGCAGTACTTCATCTTGCCATTGCTGCCACTGAGCCATTCCCAGATGACTGCAGCGGGAACATCGACACACAGCTCCAACCCCTGATGTGTCCATGGCCCACATCGATGCTGCCCCATCACCTTCGCAGTCTGATGTGTCAGTGGCACACAGCATGCAGCCATCATCCCGCCACACACACACCAGACACACTGGACACAGAACCCGTATCAGGGGAGCTTGAAGGGGATGTGAACTACTGTGTGAGGAAGGAGGCAGTAGCAGCCATCACCGCCATATGGCCTGTCCCTGCCTGGTTATGACCTATGCATCATGGCCTGGGAAACACCTCATAGTGACCCCCGGAACACTCTGCGACTTTCACTCGGACCATGACACGGACTGCCATTTCTTGACCGCTGGCCAATTACACAGCTATCCTGCTGCGGACTGCGCTCTCCCTCTTCCCAATCACTGTGCAATCCCCAAAGGACTCTGGTTGGCACACCACTGGGCTTCCATGTGATGTGGGCTTGGATGGCCATGTACAGCCCCAGCTCCGAAAATCACCTGAATGTGGATAAAACATTCTAAATCACACAGATGTGTCATCACTATGTTCACTCACGTATGGAGGTATGGCTGGATGTAGGAACAATGATTCCACATGCAGGTACACCCTGGTAACTGGCATCTGTGCGCATGTGTATCCCTGAGACTCATGGCCAACTAGATGACTGAGAAGGTGAGTACTAGCTGTGTCCCCATTGCACATCAACAACAATCTCTCAACCCCCAATGTAGGCACACGTCCATGTATTGAATAGGGCTGTGTGTAGGACTGACCCAAACGAAAGCAGGCCAAGAGTGGTGTCCTACAGCACATGTGACACCAGAAGTTGACATTGCATACCTACTCACACACATCTGTGTGGACACATTCTGTTGTGATATATGACATTGCTCCACATGGTCAGAGGTTGGACACCATACTCACACTGCTGAAGTCACGTAAATGCACATGGCATCCAGCACCTATCCAAAAACAATGTCTGGCTCACAGAGGTGGAGCTTGCCAAAGGGACACACCCCCATTGCACATGCGTCAGTCAGTTCCTCCCTGTGTAGGGACGATGCTCATTGTGGCACACGAGTGAACAATCCAAACAACACACCTCACAGTTCGACACTAGTGGAGTTGGCATGTGCGTGTCAGTACTGACGAGGCAATGGCCACAAAAGGCAGAGACATGCTTAAGACACTTACACGCACCATGGGTGTCAAGGTTCAGAAAATGTTGGGGCTAAAATGGGCAACATTCATCATGGAGTTCAACGCTCTCAGCCCACCTTGCCTTGCTGGATGAGTCATGTGTTGTTTGGCGTCTGCCCATTGCCCCGTGTGAGGGGCACGACTCACTGCCCATGGAATCTGCATACTGCTCTGCCTCCGGAGTGCGCCGATTGTCTGCTTTGCTGACAGTGATCAGGTGTGAGTGTCCGACAGGTTCACATGTCGTGCTCCATTGCCATGTGTGTGCTCTCCCCCAGCAGTGTGTCCGAATTGGCAATGATGCCAAGCGACGCTATGTTGCACCGAGCATGGACCTGCATCACCTTGCACAGGTGTGTGTACACACGCGTTGTTCCACGCACATGCATCCAGAGCCCGGATGAAGGCAGACTTGTCTTCTTCTGTGGTGGGATGTGTGAGCAATCCCCATGATGCAACAAGTAGTTGGGACATGTGCTGTGGGTGACAATCGGATGTGGCTGCAGGAACGTAGTTACTCGTCCATGAATGCCCGAGCAGCTTCATGTGCAATGTGTTCCAATAGTACGTCATTGTCATGTTCATGGAACCCCAGGGTGAGCCAATCCATTAAGTGGTCCGAGCAGGTGTGCTCAGCCCACGCCATTTCACCAATCCACAACTCAGCCCAATAGGGGATCGGCTCGATGTGGTCACTGCACACGAGAAATTGTGCAATCTCCCATGCACAACTACCAATACATACGCTGTATGTCAGGGCCTCCCATGCATGGCTGTCTCGGTTACACTCCTGTTCGTGATCCAACAGGGGGCGCAGACACAAGTCATAGTCCAATTCCTCAACAGTTGTGTTGGATAGGCAGACATCCATGGGACACTCGATTGTGCATGTTCGGCAGTCGAACCAGGGCTGTACACAGGTGACGTAGGCAATGCGGAAGCTGACCCGGTAACTGATCCGCAGCAGTTCCAGTGGCACTGCGCCCAGTAAATGCAGCATACGTGCAAAGTACTGTTCCACGTGACGGGGGTTGTGCATGTGCCCTGTATGGCCTGCCATTGCGTTGGTGCGTCTTGTGGAACCAGCACTCTTCTGAACTGCGGCAGTTGTGTGGAGGATATGCCACAGCTCTGAGCAATGATTCCAATGTGTGGGAAACGTTGGGGAGAGTGGGTTGCTGTTTCCGTGAGTGTCAAGGTCATCCCATGCAGGGGTACCAGAGGCAGTGGCTTCTGTGTGTGGGGTGTGGATGAGTCGGATAGTTCATTGGCAGAATGCGTGGTGTGGGAGTCATCCCCATCTGCCATGGCATCTCTCTTAGGGTGTTCCAGGTGCATTCTGGACCAAAGTCAGAGGTGCAGGTGTCCTCCAGCCTTCTGCATTGGAACAATGGAGCTTTCATCCCTGATGTTTGTCTGACTACTACTTGCTTTTTCGGAATGTGATGTGGCTTTGGCACTGAGATTGGGACACAGCCTTGCGGCTGCTATCGCGGGTAAACTGGTGCTGTGGGCTGTTTACAGAAGCTTGTGAGTGGAGAGGTATTTTTATCATGACTTTGGCTGCGATAAAGTGCCATTGGTTCGGTGATAGCTCCTTGTGAATATGCCCCATAGTGTTTTAACTGTTCAGATTAGCTGATGTAATGGATCAACACTTCCAATGCTCCTATGATGTCATGTTCACAAACCGAAAGCATATAACAAATAGGAGTCTGCAAAGAATTCCACTCCACCGTCGGAGTTCGCAGTTTTTCACACTCCGCGCTCCGTGTGGTGTTCCTAAAAACTCCGCGAAGTAAGGCAGAGCTGAGTTTTCTTCTCGAACGGCTTGCCAACGGTAAGTTAACGAGTGCTTGTGGAAAAAATAATACACTGGACCTCCTCCTGGTGAAATTTCTCATTGCGGGCAGTGGTGCCAGGTCAAAACTGCTACCGTTGAGAAATCTACCATTCGCGTTGAGGAAGCTGCCACTAGAGTAGAATGTCTACTCAAGCGGCAGAAAGCAGCAGCGCCCTCTGGCACAACGCGTAGTGCCGTCCGCACCGATTTTACAGCACGGGACAAACTCCTGGTGCTAAAAGTCAGTGCAAGCAGCATAACTTAACACACTCTGCCGCTGGCGCAACTCCGTGGCGTGCGGTGGAGTTTTTTTGGCACTTCACGGAGTAATACTCCGCGAACTCCACCCCAGCTTATTAACATAATTGTTGCAGAAAAAACTATTTATTTTACAGTTGTGGTGTGTCATGAGAGGAGAGTTTCTCAGCGCACATACATTTGAAAGAAGGAAGCAATTTTTTGGGCATTTTCTTTCTATTATGTCACATCCTTAGAGCCAATGCTATAAAGCTACTTACAGGGCACATCATGTGATAATCGCTTACTGTAAAAAAAACATTAACCCCTTCGCCGCGGGGGTAATTCCCCCACAGCGAGGGGGGGAGGCGGGGACCGGGGCTCAGCGGTGCTCGTGACGAGCCCAGCTCGGCATGAGGCACATGGAGCTGTGCTCATGACGAGCTGGGCTTGTCACTACTCCGCCCACTGATTGATTCTCCCGCACAGGTGGGGAATCAATTGCACATGGGAGTGCTGTGGCCGTTATGACGAGCCCAGCTTGTCATGAGCACAGCTCCTCTGTGCCTCATGACAAGCTGGGTTCGTCATAAGCATGGAAGGGGTTAAGACCCTTGAGTCCTCCAATGTTAACCTGTGAAATAATGATGGTGTCAAAATATTATTAATATGCCCAATAGTCTTTAATATGCCCTTATAGTGTAGTAGGGCTTTGTAACTGTCAGCTCACTAGCAGCTATTCCATTATACCATTGTACGTATTGTACATATTCTTGTACTGAGAAGCAAGGCAGAAATACATGCAAATTGGGAAAAGTAAGTGAAAGTGGACACTTGACTTACGATACTGTTTAAGGCCTAATCGCATTGGTTCTAATTTGTATTGATTAAAGAGGCTAACATTGAAAAGGGTGTTTAAAATGGCCTGGATTGGCTGTGTGGAGAAATGGAACTGTTAAGTAACCCCGGGCGTAGTACTCCGCTTCGCCCACGGAGTGTACGTAGCGCTGCCTGCTTCATGGTTTACGAAGTAGGTGTAGCAGGCAGTGCTACGCACACGCCAGGGCGAAGCAGAGCTGCCTGCCGCCTGCCTCCCGCCCGCCCTCATTTTAAAATAAGGTAAACTATGATAAAAAATAAGATAATATGCCTTACCCGCAGTGCGGCGTCCCGGGGCTCCCTCTTCCTCGTTGACGGCAACTTCTTTTCACAAATGCGCATGCGTGGACACCCGCGCATGCGCATTTCCCGCGAGAAATGCGCATGCGCGGGCATCCGCGCATGCGCATTTGTGAAAAGAAGTTGCCGTCAACGAGGAAGAGGGAGACCCAGGACGCCGCACTGCAGGTAAGGCATTTTATCTTATTTTTTTTATCATAGTTTAACTTATTCTAATAGGAGGGCGGGCGGGCGGTGCGTAGTGGGGCTACGCAGAGCGCGCGAGTGTGCGTAGATTTGGCCACACTACGCGATGCTCCACGTAGCCCCACTACGCCCAGGGTTACTGTTAAGCAATATAAGATCTTTGATGACTTTGTTTATTTTCCAAAGATATGGGAGAAGTAATGTTCAGACTAGAAGAGTGTAAGTGGTCTGAGTCCCTGGCTCATTATTTTTATGGGATGCATACTAGATGTACCGTGCTATGGAGAGGGCTCAAGGAACTCTCTAATACAGTCACATTAATAGCGATAATTATGTATATTTTGTGGTCAAAAAGGTATGTCTCCTTCTCATTGTCATCACTGGGTAGTTAGAAATATGCATTCCACCCTAAGGTGCCTAAATAATTAGATGCAAGAAGTTGATGACTAAGAGAAGCTTTGGGTATTACGCAGATCCGCATCATTAAAGGTTTAATCACACTAGCTAGTTGTTGGACTTGGCTATTTCTGCCGAGTCATCTTAAAACTTTTAAACTTCACTCTCCTGTTTTCTGAATCTGTTTTTCTTGTCCTGTAGGACTCTAGCACACGTTACCGCTGCTAACTAGTGCTAAAGTGCTTGGCTCTCTCCTTTAGACAAGGTAAAAATTGGCTTACACCTAATTGGCATATTTATTTACTTATATATCCCTAGTAAAGTGGTACAAGCTGTACCCAGGGCTGTAAATTAAATGCTTCTATTGGACCTGCAGCACTTATTTTGCCACCCACTTAAGTCGCAGTAAAACAAGTCTCAGGCCTGCCACTGCAGCCTGTGTGGGTAGTTGTAAGCTGCTGGGACTACACTTTCCTTTTTAATACATATAAGACATCCCTAGAGGAGGCTCTAAACAGTCCATAGGGCCGGAGAAGTGTATTTAAAAGGTTGGACATGTACTTTTACATTTTACGTTATGTCCTAGTGGTGAAAAACTCTTAAATTCGTTTTTGACTACTGCAAGACTCACCTCTCCCATGGGATAACATTGAGTTACCTTATTACATTTTAATAATTGATACCTTTCAATTGGGAGTAAGTAGAAATGTTAAGTTTGGTGTCTAACGAATTACAATTTAAAACCCTCTTTGATGGTAAAAATGGTTTTTAAGTCATACTTCTGAAAATGGCACTTTAGGAAAGTCTGCATTTTCTTGTCCTAACCATTTGGTGCCGGCAGTCTGGCAGTTTGTCTTTGTGTATTGCTACCAGACAGTGAGATGAATTGGTGTTGGCATGAGAGACCATCTCTGACTTGTGTGGGGAGGGGCTGTCACATAAAACACTTGCATATCACAAAGGCTCTGCCTGAACATACTCACAAAGGCCTTTACAGTAGTCTTTTGTGACCCCAGACAACCTATGGCCGAGGCAGGGAGTTCCAATTATTTCTGGATGTGGGAACCTCCAGAGCCTTCTCTTACTTCAATGTGGGCACCAGGTATAAATAATGGACCCTCAGACTGAATCTTCAATACACATGGACCTGTAGAAGACTCATCAGGACTACTGTGCTGCTCTGCAAGAAGGACTCCTACTCTGTTGCCCTGCTGCTCGAGTGAAAAGGTCTGTACCTGCCTCTTGAACCCAGGACCACCAAAGTGTCTCAAAGGGCTAGATGGCTGCTATTTCTAATCAAAGCCTCAGGGACAAAAAAGGCTCCAACCACCTTGATGCCAGCATCTGGACTTAGTCTGCTGTGAGTTTTTCACTGCAAGTGTTGCCACCCCAGTACTGGACACTTGGAAGTGGGCCTAACGGTCCTCTGCCAGCCCAGCTGTAGTCCTGTAAACATCACTGAGTCAGCATGACACATCTCCTCACAGCCACATCAGAACCGCAACTGTGCAATGCATCCCTAACACAGGCTCTCGCATTGCGGCCCACAACTTCCACAGAACCGTCGCTGTGCGATGCAACCTTGTTAGTCCTAGCATTTCTTGGTGTGATTACCCCAGACTTTGTGCCTCTACCTCCTCTATTTTTGATGCAGTGATGGATTTCACTTGACTGGCTTAGATGCTTTGGGCACTTTGCCACTGCTGATCAGTTTCAAAGTGCAAGGGCTCCCTGTAAAAAATGTGCAATGGTAAGTGGTTGTCCATGATTGGTATGTCTGCCTTACTAGTAAAGTCCCTAGTAAAGTGCACTATGTGTGCCAGGGCTGGTAATGCAACTGCTACTAGTGGGCCTGCAGCACTAATTGTGCCACCCACACAAGTAGCCTTACAGCGGGAACTCAGGCCTGCCACTGCACTGCCTGCGCGCAGCTTGTTAAACTTCTATGTTGATCTGACAAGTGCACCCACTTGCCAGACCTTACCCTTCCCTTTCTATGCACATCAGACACCCTTATGGCAGGCCCAATGTACCCCCTGGGCAGGGTGCAGTGTATGTGAAAGGTAGTACATGTACTAAGGTCTGTACCATGTCCTGACAGTAAAATAATCTCCATTTCGTTTTTCACTGTTGAAAGGCCATCTTGCCCGTAGGACAGAATGGGGAGGCTTCGTAATATGTTTTCCAGCCTATCTTCCCAAAGGCTTAAGATGGAGAGGTGAAGTTTAGTATGCCCAAACTCACAATGTAATAACACATCTTTTTATGAAGGTGGTTTTTGCATTGTGTGTTTGGAAGCCACTCTTTTAGAAGTGGCTGTGTTTTTGTGCTCTAACATTTTTGTGTGTCTCTGCCTGGTTGTAGATTGACTGTCTGGATTTGAAAGTGATAGGATCTGGGGAATGTCTTGACCCAGAGGAGAAGGTGAGACAATAACAGGCTGACCTGCATCTGGAGTGTAGGGGGAGGACTAGCCCCTAGAGGTGAAGAGGCCTGGGTTGCTGCCATAAAACAATGGTCCCATCTCCTGCTGAGTGATTGACAATCCAGACCCCCACTAATCAAAGGAAGAAGGTGTCACTGGGAGGGAGGCACTCAGAACTGGTTTGAACAGGGGTCAGTGTCCGCCTGAACAGAAAGGCTTCAAATACATTTAGGGGTATAACTATGAGAGCTGAAGCCCCTGAACTTTGGAGAAATTGATTGATCACGTTTGAACAAGACGGAAGCTACTTTGTGGTCAAGAGGAACCTTTACCAAGGAAGAAACAACTGAAGAGACTGAAGGAAAGGACTGACCAGTGCTGTGTGTTCTGGGGCTGTCCTGCAGTTTGCTGTTTTAACCAAGGAGAGGCTAAAGGGACTTTGCTGTGTGCTGTGTCCTCCTGCTTGAAAGGACTTTGCTGTGTGCTGTGTCTGGAAGGAACTTATCTCCAAGGGCGCGAGGTGAGCTGGCTCCCTGTTGCGGAAACTTAGGAACACAAAAGTTTCCAGGAAAGTCTAAGCGACGCTGTGTGTGTTTGCTTTTTGCAGCCTGAGACCCTCATAAGAAGTGCCCTGCGATTGTGGGCACCTGGAGTCCAAGTGAGTCTCAGTGATGCTGTGTGCGTGTGCTTTTTGCAGCCTGAGACCTGCGTGAGGATTGCCTTGTTATCCTGCACACCCGGAGTCCAAGTGCGTCTCAGCGACGCTGTGTGGGTGTGTTTTGTGCAGCCTGAGACCTTTGTGGGGATTGCCTTGTTATCGTGCACCCGGAGTTCAAGTGAGTCTCAGCCACGCTGTGTGCGTGTGCTTCGTGCAGCCTGAGACCTTCGTAAGAAGTGCCCAGTGATCGTGCACCCTAAGCTCAAGTGAAATCTTAGTGACGCTGTGTGTGTGTGCCCTGTGGCAGCCTGAGATCTTTGTAGCATCAGCGGAGGAGCTGAGCCGGCTGCCCGAGCCCGCCGGTGCCAGAGCGGGACCTCAAACCATCCTCGTCGAGGGAGGACCTGAGTCCCACTGCCCAGAATTCACAAAAATTGAATTGGAGTCCCAAGTCGCTGGAAGAGGAGAGGGGATCGAGGTTGCACCCCCAAGGTAACATGTGTCGATGCCTGGGGGGATGCGGTCTCGGAGGGAGATGCTCTCGGCCTCTCCCATTCCTGCAGCGCAAGCCTCTGCTTCGGCTCGTATCGTGGCCCGTACTTGCCAAAGTAGTGGCAGTACTGGGGCCGGAGTGCAGTGCTGCACTTTTTGTCACACCCTAACAGTGTGTTGACAGAGGCTGACTGCGAGTCAGCACAAGTGGCGGAGAGACCGCCGAAGGCACCATGATTGGTGCTGGAGTGTATTACGCATTGCATTATTTCTGCATAACGAACTACCTGATTGTCGTATTACGCATTGCATTACTTTTGCATAACAAACTACCTGATTGTCGTATTACGCATTGCATTGTTTCTGCATAATGAACTACCTGATTAGTGTATTACGCATTGCATTATTCTTGCATAATGAACTGCCTGATTAGTGTATTACGTATTGCATTATTTCTGCATAAAGAAGTACCTGATTGTTGCGTTACGCATTGCATTATTTTTACATTGCAAAGTGCCTGATTCTAGTATTACGAACTGCATAACATTGCATTAGGACTGCAGTGGCACGTTTAGATGTGCTCATTAATATCGCAAGAACTTACAAGGGATGGCTGGCCTAACAACCAGTCTGGAGGAATATTACAAATACGCATACACTGGATTTATATCATGTGGTCTTATTGTATTTTTTTTTCTATAAATTTATACTCGTTTTTATGAAACTCGTGTGGAGTCCATTTGTGGTGTCATCATTGGGTTGCTGTGAGCGTGGTTGCAAATACTTTACACATTTGCCATGAAGATAAGCCTGGCTGCTCGTGCCAAGCTACCAAGGGGGTGAGCGGGGGCTATCTGAGAATGTGTCCTTCCTTTCTCGGACGTGGAAACGAGGGTCCCTATTTGGCCTAAGGTACCTACCTCAGCTAACCAGGAATCCCAGGTCTAACAAACCTTAACACAGGTTTTCATATTAGAAGCCCCATGTCAACAGCCTCCTTGACTATGACACACAACTCTGCTGCTTCCTGTGAACCGCTGCTGCGTGACGCATCCATGATGAAGGGTTTAGCAACCCTCCACAAACCAGGATTTAAGGTGCATTGTTCAGTGGGCCTATATTGGTCCCTGTATCTGGCCTATACTACATCACAGTTTGCTCAAACATGTGACTTTTTCCCAGTCTGGTATGACCAGATAGCCACAGTTGGCGCTTTGTGCTTTTATGCGTGTAACAAGAGGGAGAGAGAGGACTAGTTAGCTAGTCCGAGTCCCCGAGGGTTTATATGTGATTAAACAAAGAGGACTAGCTTAAGTGGACCAAAGTGTTACAGTACTCAAATTAGTTCTGTCACGGGCACCTTGTTGGTGTATTCATGAAGCCCTCACCCACCAACCTAGTTGGTGGCATGCTTCATCATCGGGCCCACCCAGTGACACCTAGTATGTCCCGGGTGTGCTACGACGCCTGATTACAGCGGAGCTGGTATATTGCTGAGAGTGCAGTGAGGTTGGGTGAGTTGTGATTTAAAACGGCTTGGCGGTGGTCCCAGTACCCGAGGGTAAATTAAATTTTAATAACTGGGCCGTCACCAGCGGTTAAAAGTAAGGCTACAGGACGCGTGAGGGTGGTGAGTTACTGCCCCCTGCGTCCTTCAGATGGTCGACATGTTTCAGCCAGTGCCTTAGAGTGTTCTGGCTTTCCTCAGGACCGTTTTTTTAAAAAAGGTGTGGTGAAATAAAACATACTTAGTGTTGTGGTACAGACTATGTGATACACTCACTAAGGCGTTTTTCTATATGTGAGAGGGGGATTCCCTTCTCATGCATATCTGTACAAACAAACATTAAGAACAAGAACAAAACATTTACAGAGAGAGTCAGTAGTCAATTTAGACATATGGTCAACAATGCTTAGGTGGCCGGATCTATAGTGCAGGGTGAGAGGACTATAGTCGGCTAGGTGTGATGGTACTGGTGGTGCCATCAGAGTGAAAATACGCGACTAGTTAGGAGCGTGGTGTGGCTAAAACACGGAAATCACACTGAAAGGAGTTGACTTAGTGTGGCAGGGCGCAAGAAAATTGTTCTTACGCTTTGGGTTATTAGCCAAGGCTTCCTGGAGGGAAGCGGTAAGGGGATGACCCTATGGGAGAAAAAGAGATAGGCTGTAGGGGTTAGGGACCTGTGAGGAAAGAAGCGCTTACCCAGTTTGTTGTTTGGAGGCTTGTCAGGTTTTGTCATACTCACAGTCTTTCTGGTCAGTGCCTGCCTTGTACCTGTTGCCCCGCCGTCGTTCTCCGGTAGAATGAGCCTGTTGGCGTGTGGGCTTTTTATACTATGGTTAACAAGGTAATGATGAGCACCTGTGGGAATAGTAAGGGTGGAAAGACTACCCCTTTGTGTTGTTGCTGTTCATGCTCGTGGTTTGCACACTAGTCTCTCGTGCATGCTCAGTATATCAGCGCGATTGCTATGTTGTTGCTCATGCTCATGATTTGCACACTAGTTTCTCGCACATGCTCAGTATGAATGCGTGATTATAATGCAGGTGATTTGTACTTTAGTCTTTTGGATATGCTCAGTAAGATAGCGCGATTGCGTTAAGGTACATGTAGCACCTTAAATATGCCGCCGTTGGTACGGGGAAAGGGGCAACACCCGTGTTAGGTGTGGCGTGGTCTTATCTGCGCAGGCGCGAAGGGATCAGCGTTGGCTATGTATGCGCTAATATTGGGGAAACATGCCTGTGGGACGCGCCGCCTCCCAGAGTGGTTCGGCCCGTTAATCACTGCTTAATGCTCATGCGCTGCTAGGCGCTGCGCGCTAAAGTTGACATGGCAGTATTAGGGGGGTTGAAGCATGTGCCCATGATAATGGCAGCCTAGTGGTACACACAAGGGGGAGCATGATCTATGTCTATGTACAGAGGGACTATGGCACGGGGGACTGACCACTGTACACAGGCGAGGTTATTATGACTAGTGTAGGTCTAGGGTGTGACTGAATTCCACGGTATGGCGTCGTTGAGGCCATTGGTTTGGGTGGATAGGCGATATATCCAACGTTGTTCCTTGCTGAGTAATTTCTTCCCATTATCCACTGCCAGTTCCGGTAGTTGTTCGATGATGGTCCAGGTCAGGTCATTGCGAGTGTGTCCGTGGGTGATGAAATGACTGGTCAGTTTACTAATGTTCTTCTTGCACCTGATTGTGCTCCTGTGTTCTGTGACTCTAGTTCTTATTTTGCGGGCGGTCATACCGATGTATCGGAGGCCGCAGCTGCAGGTAAGTAGGTAGATCATGTTACGTGAATTACAGTTTGTGTGGCTGCGTTGAGTCCGCACTTTGTCTGGTTCTAGTATCAATGTTTTCGTATGGCTGGTAAGATGGCACACGCTACAGTCATTGCATGGAAAATGTCCAGAGATTTTAGGCAGGCCCCACGCATTCAGGATAGTGTTGGGTTCTCTATTGGTCAGGGGTCTTGGGCGGGTGCTCACGAGTTGGTCTTTCAGGTTGCTGCACCTTTTGTAGGCAAACCTAGGGGTTTCCCATTGTCGTTGTCCAGAGTTTAGGATTTTCCAGTTTCTGCGTATGAGCTTCGCCACCTCATTGGAGCCTTTGTGCTTTTAGGCACTACTTTGGTTGAAATGTTTGAGATTACATATCTCCAGTTCTACTGATCAGAATGTTGTTGTGGTCTCAAATAATTTATCAAATGTTACTCTACATTTCGGAATTGGTGTGGGATTTTTCTTGTGTTGTTTAGTTTAGTACTGTTTGAACTGCTGCATAAATACTTTACACATCGCCTCTAAGTTAAGCCTGTTTGCTTTTTTGCCAAGCTAGCAGAGGGTTAAGCATAGGTTGATTTGGGGTTTGCTTGTGTTTCCCCTGACCAAAACTGTGGTTGCTGCTTGAGTGGGGTTTCACCCCCATCAATCAGTAACCCAATTTCGTACACTAGTGGTTCTGGAAAAGACTGCAATTTGATTTATAACAGCTTCACTGAGAATGAAGGAAAATTTACCATACAAGGATTTCTAACTACCAGGAAGAATGGTGTTTTTGGAGCAGCGATTGGTATCTCTTGTGATGACCCTTAGCGGTAATGCCTACAACAAGGTAGTACATAGTTCCTTATCCCACAAGAAACAAATAAAGTTGGCTCTACCAGTGTTGTGACTAGGAGAGTTCTGCTGGTCGTGGACTCCTCCAGTGGTATGTGTATGGGGTGTCACAACCATATTTTTGCCTCACCAAATAAAACATTGATAGTAAGTTACATAATCTCAAACATGTTTTTGGAACAAATAAGTAATCACACAAATACTATCAAGATTGCTTTCTTGCTCTGATATATAGTGTGGATGTTCTATATAAATCTTCAACATAAGGGGGTCTTTTAAGAGGAGAAAGGGCAGTCAGGGCCTCTATGAAAAAGCAGTCATGCCAACATAGACATCCATACTTGATAGATATTAATGCATCTCTTCCCAAAGACCCTAATGACATCACAGAATTCTGTTGATGATAAACAGACCCTATTTGGTGATTTCTTCCTTTAAAGAATTCTATAGTCCAGGATAAATTCCTATAAGATGCACACTAGTTTCACTACCATTTGCAAAAAGTTGGTCCATCCAGCTCTAATGAGCCAGGTCATCCCTAAAGTAGGAGAGTGTTTTGTCAATGTCCAAACCTTTTGGCTGCCTATGGGGTAATTGTTTCGCTAGCCCTTATCTTTTGGAGCAGACCACAAAATGCTTTGTTCAGGTCCCGCCTGGGAATTGGTAAGAACTAGTCTGGCACAATGATACTCTATGAGAGTCAGCAACCAATACATTCTAAGGTTGGTTGTTGGACAAATACCCTCACACAAAAGAGTTGTGACCCCTTTGTGGTGGCAAAAGTATGTTGCGAGCGGACTCTTCTGTCCTTGATTTTCTGTGCCACATTGGTAGCATTAACTAGGAGTCCCGAGGTTGCTCCTAACAGAATGGTAAAGGAACAGGCCAGACCTCCCCAATAAGCATTCAGCAGCTATCCAACTCTCAGACCACCTTTCTGGACAATGTTCCTGCCCTTGCTGTGGATACAGGAAGAAGCACTGCATGATAACTCTATATCTCTTCATGGAATGCTGTTCTCTACTTTTAGCTATCCAGAGAACTCTTCAACCAGCTCACTCTACTTCGATTCAGCCTCCTGGCCAATCCTACTTACCTCATGGATACTCACTTCCAGGCGCTCCCAAGCCAATTCACTTTGTCTGTCTTGGTACTTTACAGACAATTCCAATAATCTATTCCCTGCACTGCCATCGATAGGGCCAACAGTCAGGCATACATGTCACTCTCACACTCAGACTAGACTTGTTTATGACCTGTTACTACATACCTTCACTCCCTCATGCACTGACCATGCCATAGCCATGTTTTTGCATATCTGTTGCGTTCACCTGTCAATGACCACGAATCTAGCAGAAATCGGTTCAATCCTTACATATTTTTGCATATTAAAGAGTGCTCTCTGGCAAGGGTGGACAAAGTAAAACAAGCCTCTCGGGTTTCCCATCTCAAAAACTCACTGTGGGAAGTATATTATCATCAAAATGGATGAAATTCTTATCTTCTGTTTCACTCCTACCTGGGATCTTGCAGTCAGTAGAGTTACAGATTAAATATGTTTAAAGAGGTGTTTATTATATATGAAAAACTCAACATAATCTCCAACTTTAAAGAGATGTGTGGGGAGGGTATTTCGAGGCACATTGTCCTTCAAGTTTCAGCTGTAACCATTGTGTGTTTATTTTTTTTTAAACTGAAAGTCATACAATTGTGATTATTGGCTTATGGAAGAGTCTTATCAGAAGTGCATCTGACTTCACTTCCACTTCCGGGTACAAAGGCAGGCATAGATAACAGACGGTCAAATTGTTCTGCTCTGGAATTACTCTTTTTTTGTTTATGTTGGGGTAGCTCTATCTACAACCAATGAGAGCAATAGATTCTGAAGAATATCAGGCATGAGCACAGGAGTGCATATTTTCTGATTGGACTAGGGCATTTGATTAGGGTATTACAACTGTGTATTTTTTAAAGCATGACTGGAAGTCAAACAATCAATGATACAGCTACTGCTAAAATATTTCAGTCTCACTCCAAGGGGGTTATAATCAAGGCCACAACGCACTTCAAAAGCTTCAAATTGATTTTCATCTAATATGTGACATATTTTACTCCAGAGGGCCAGAACCTTAAATTTGGGCGACTATCTGATAAGCAAGGGGCATTAAGGGTTCCTAGTCATTATTCACTGAAGAATTCCACCTAGGACCAACCAGGCCTATCACGCACTCTACTTACATTCACACTAACAGTGTGCATCTGCACTTAAAGCATACGTTCATTCATGGTTGGATTGGGATTGAAAATCGTCCCGGGAACGGTATGAAAAAAAGTGGCCCACGTTTGCATATTGCCTTTCTGCAAAACACTGTTTCTGCAAACTTTTATTTAAAAAAGGAGGGGGTTTAAAAAAAATGCACTGATTAGTTTACACTGGTGAAACACACCTGAAAACATGTGAGGCCACTTTTGCTCAGGCCCTCTGCCCCCGCTCAATATGTATATATTAATGGGCCGGCCCAGGGAGAGAAAGGGAGTGACACCTCTGCTGTTGATAAATCGGAGGTAATGATCGCCCATTTACCTCCAGAAAGGCCACTCAGGCACCCACTGGGCCCCTGGCAGCATCCGAACAACGCAGAAACCGCCCAAATCAGCCCCCAGACTGCTCAAAAAAGAAGCCCACAGCTGGAACTGGACACCAGCCCCTCGGGATTTGCCCGAGTTCCCCCCCCTTACCAATCAGACGCTGCGTTCATTCTTCCCATAGACAGTGTCATCCTGTGTTAAAAGAGCAGTCAACTACCCCGCATGAAAAGAATCAGATTTAGCAAAAACTTAACATGCTATGGCTAGCATGAACTCTCGTTTGGCGGAGAAGCACACCTGTGAAACCCTTACTGAGCATAGCAGTGTTAGATATGAACATCAGATCCAACAGACAGCTGCTCCCTCTGACTAATTACTTCAGAAGGATTAACAAGATGAAATTGTTTCTGTCCACTATTTTGGTTGCATTTTGATCAGGAATGCTAAGCCTTTCTGCTGATTACTGAGCAGTGAACACTATTTAGCTGAAATAGGAGTTGCCTGTAACATCCAAATAAGCAAACAATGTACTTCAGAAAAGTGTGTCAAAGGTAATTTGCAGGGTGATATTTTTACTGTTTTTATTATATTTAAGTAGACTGGGGCAAAAAAATATGTGAGTGCAGGCGTATTTATCAGTAATAAAAGTTAGTAAATCTTGATAATTGGGGTATGCTTATTTCTTGAACTGTTTATTATTCATACATGTTCAAGTAATTTTCAATTGTGGAGTAGTAACAGAAAATGCCTTGCAGCATCATCCACCAGTTGCTGCATACATTGAGATTCTAATACAAATAATATTTCTTGCTCAAAGCGACCCTAAAAACACACAACAGACTCGGTGCATGCAATGCCATGACAAGCGCACTTGAAAAGCTAGCTAGTCAACTTTCAAATGTTCATTGGTGTATGCAGATATTAAACAAGTAATAAAGAGGTGAATTTATGTGTACGTAGTATTAATGACCTCAACTGATGATCTGGGAGAAGGACTTTCACACTTGCCAATGTTTTACAGCTGAAAAGTGAGAGATTTGAAATAAATCTGGAAAAATGCATATTCCCATTGATATACACTGAAAAAGAGGCAATTTTAGATGAGAGACAAGTAAAATAAAGAAATGTGTTTGATTCAAGAATCTGGAATTTCCCACCTGAATTCGGTCTGTTGTCCTGTTTGGGCTTTTGCCTGCAATATTACAAAATCTTTTCATATTCAAAATAAATCAGACAGAGTCAAAATAATGAGCCATTCATTGTCACAAAAATGTACTTGATGGAAAGGGCTGCTTGAAGAGTCCCATGCGGGATGGAAAGTTCCATCCGAGTTGCACAAAAACGCAATCCCTAGGAGACTGCATGGCACAGTTGGCAGAGTTAAAAGCGCTGATACTGGCACTAGTAAATACAGATTGAGAATTTCCCACACTATTTGTGTGTGATTCCTTTTACTGTGTGCAGTCATTTAATGAATACTTGCCATACTAGGTTCAAAACGGGTTCAAAGACGCAAAAGGTGGCACAATTAAACATAAAATGTTATGGGAACAGGTAGTGAAGTTGAAATTGGCACTACCAAGGACTCACATGATACATACAACAGGTCATCCTGATGGCGTTCACGTTGAAGGGAATTCATTGGCTGATGAAGCCACAAAGGGGGCTGTACCCATGGCTTCAATAGCTGTAATCACTCGTTCTAAAACAAGAATAGTCAGTGAGATTATGGTGCCTGTAAATGCTTCACGCAAAACAACAAAGCAGTACCAAAAAGATTTCCACTTAAATACTCCTACAAGTTAGATGCCAATAACATTCCATTAGCTCAGATTCCTGGAGTGGGGGATGTAGTAATTACAAACTTGGATCGCAGTCTAAGTTTAATCTTATCAGAGCACGAAGGGATAGGTTCTGCACATGCTGGAATTTCAGCGACTGTTTCTTTATTGTAACAACGCTATTGGTGGCCAGGTTTAAGAAAACAGGCAAAGAACTATGTCTTGGACTGTAACACGTCCAGCACAGACAGCTTTAGTAATCTCTGATAAACCGCTAGTGTGTGTTTATCTGGACCACTGCGGTCCCCTACAAAGAGATGGGAATTATAAGTATATAATGGTTGCAGTGGATTCCTGCTCTCAATTTCTATGGGTGTGGCCCCAGCACTCAGCTGTCGCTCGAACTGTTATAAAAGATTTGCAAGTCTTCATAGGCACATATGCAATTGGCACATTACATTCTGACCAGGGCCCTGTGTTTAGCTCTCGGGCTTACAAGGAGGCAATGGGAGGTTTGGGTGTAGCTTTGTGGTACTCCTCTCCATACCATCCGGAGGGAAATTCGGTCGTGGAGAAGAAAAACCGAGACTTAAAGAAGTCTTTAACAGCTAGAGTATTAGGCACGGTTGATAACTGGGTAAAACAACTGTATGGAGTTCAGTGGGCCCTTAACCCCTTCCATGCTGCGCAGATTCCGCCGCTGTGCTGACGGAATCTTGCGCGGGCGTGGTCATGACGGAACGGTTCCGTCATGAGCACAGCTCAACCGTGGCTCATGACGGAACCGTTCCGTCATGAGCACCGAAGGGGTTAATAACATGCCAAGAAATTCTCTAGGGGGGGTCACTCCATATGAGGTCATATTTGGGACAAGAATGTGGGTATCTGATCTTGATTGTGAAGGCGCAGTGGCGGATAAAAAGCCTTTTGATATCCATGATCATTTGCCTGTTTTACAGGATCTGAATGAATTCAGGACAAAGCAAAGTAACGTCCACCTGAAACAGACTGCCACTGGGGAAGTCAAATCAGTCACGGCAAGACCTGTCTGGATACCAAAAGTTGGGGATCTGGTCAGAGAGAAAATAGTGGACTAGAAAGAATTTGGGTCATCATACAGAAAGCCTGTACTGGTCCTAGCAGTTCAGGGAACAAGAATTGTACTTCTCCCGCCTCTTGCCGGAAAAAAGGAGAAAAGATTTGTCTCAATCGACCTAATCAAACCACACTATGTGGCCGATACTAAGCAGTAGGCCAGGTGGACTCCAAAGTAGCAGACGCCCTCCTCTCGCTACAACTCAAGCAGTTCAAACGGAAAGACTCATCACGTTTGACTATTCAACAATGCTACGAAACTCATTCCCCTTGAACCTGAAGTTCGGCTTCAAAATCAAACACAAAACACATAAGTTGCAATAGGACCAAATGCTGATGTTTACGTCAACATGCCTCGACAAGAGCAAAGAGCGACTTCAACAAATCCAGAATCAATTCCAACAATTGATCGAACTACTTCTGGCTACTTCATAAACTTTGACATGTTTTCTTTGGATCAAAGTGAACCTGAAACAACGCCAGTCCAAAAATCACGCAACCAGAAAATTAAAGACTTTTTGAGCTTTTGTAAAATACCTTACCTGGTATCACCGTGGATAGAACTATGGTTAATTACTGGGGTGCTTTTCTTTCTTTTCTGGCTAGGTTTAGTAATAGTTTTTAACAAGCTTATTAGTGGACAATAGATTCAGCAAAGCTCTACAGCCAAAAAAATGTATTTGATTCTGAAGCCACATCAGTCCTCGCATCGTGAACAAAGAGACTTGTCATCAGTGAACATTACAGCAGTTCCTATACGGATGGTATAGTTTGGGAGAAGGTTGATTTTGATGTATTCAGTCCGACTGAACTTTTAAAAATGTTTTCATGTATTTAAAATTTCATTGAGTGATATCATTACCTCCAGTACATTTTCTGATGATTGGGACTCTGAAACTGTTAATAACATGTTGTCTGATTTAGAGAAAACTGCTACATTTCCTAATACTCAAATTTTAGAAAGTTCTTCAGACTATGGCACTGTTACCAACATTATGGTCATCATTTCTTGCACAAATCTATAACACCTAGAAATGTTTTTGAATACCAACAGTGAGAACATTGCCCTACACCACCGAAAAGTAGTTTGCAAACATTTGCACAGAATTGTCTGAACAGGGTTTTGACCTATGGAAGGACACAATAGACTTCAAATCAGTCTGGGGTTCTAGAGACTTGCAAGTCCAGGGAACAGAAGCGCTATTTAGAGCATGTCTCATTCCACAGCAGATGATATTTCTAAATGACACTGTGCAACAGACATCCTCTCTTGGACTAGCCTAGAACAAGGACCTGAACACACCTAGGTTTCCAACACCATCACAGATGGAGGGGTGGCAAAATTGAACTACACAGGAAGGGACAAAAGTAGATGACATTTTACAGTACAATAGATCAGACCCTGATTGGAATTGGTTGGTTTGGCCCAGAGACACAAAGAGATGTAAGCAAAGATTCTGGAGAACCACCAAAGGGTTCAATATCCACAGGCCAGACCCATGCTATGTACAAAGAGAACATCCAGGGGTAGTGACATCCTTCAGTGTTGGGAAGTTGTGCCTTGATTGGCTAGAAACCTCAACACTCATAGAGGTGAAACAGCACTTATCCTTACTCACACATGACATGGATCTTAGGGATTTTTACTAGACCCCAGGAAACCATGTCAAAAACGTTTCATATATGCTGGCATTTATGCTGCCTACAATGAAATTTGAAAAATATCCCAACAAGAGGCCGCAGAGAGAACACGGGAAATACACTGTATACATCTAGAACAATCTCTAGCAGTAGTGGATAATGGGTTAACAACTTTGACCTCCAGGATATATTCCTTAGGCAACATGGTATCTTCTGCAATATACATACCGGAACAAGATTTGGCCATATAACAACGCGGGCAATCTCAGTTACGTTCTAATATGTTGCTAAGCTGGACGCTGCCATCTTTGCGTGCAGGCTATGTGCCTTGGCGTTTTATCAACAGCACGTCTCTGTTTGCTGAATACAATCTAACAGATAAACAGATAGAAATGAGACAAAGTGGCGTAAAATATACAATGCTGCGTATAGAAAAACTGGATAAATTACCATTCAGGGTAGCGGAATCACCATCCACAGAATGGCTAATGCATGGCCTCATAACTATACCGGACACTACTTTTCAGTTTCAATGTTGCCTTGAGCAAAGGCAGGCAGGCAGGCAAATATGAAAAAATGGGTAAGGAATACATTAAGGGATCTTGGGAGTTAACATACAGATTTCGATGCCGGAGTGGGGATTGAGAAGTGTTTCTAAGCGGTACAAACTGCAAGATCGCTTTCTGTGGTTCTCTCATGTGCCAGGATATTTCCCTGCATGGAGCTTGTAATGGTTCAGTAGCGAACCTGTCCAGCCACATGAAAGGGACTCCAGCTGCCGTGATTACTTCGGTATTCGAGCTGCTCTCGAATGGGAGTTACTTGATGCTGAATGATCAAGGTTGCTGTGGAATGCTTCCGGACATTGCCTATCTGGTCACTGTGAACTCCAGGGTTACTTGCTGAATGCAAGTATTGTTTCCCCCGACAAGAACAGTCAGGGTGGTGCCGCTATGGCCTTTGTTGAATGTTTCTTTTATACAGTTTGATACTTTGAGCAGACTGAAAGCCATGCTTTTACAGCAAACCGTACCCTTAACCTCTGTCGCAAGGACCTCGACTGCGATACAGGCACTTATACGTACAAACTGCCTCTTTCATTTCGCAGAAATGGTGGGTCGTATCTTTAATATGTCTGATACGGGTGGTATTGTACACCTATTTAATACCATAGGGTCAGGATTTCTAAGCACCTTTCAGACAATCCTCGGAGTTATTCCAAATTTTATACACTCCGTATTGGTAAGCGTTTTTGGAGGTCTTCCGCTGGTCTTGCTCTCAATAGCAGGAATCCTGATTGTCATTTTTCTGCTACGCAATGGACGGCCCAATCACAAACGAGATGGCAAAAGCACTTCAAATACCATGAACGCATGATACAACATCTGGGCACACCTCGCTTGTGGGAACTAAGCACCTCTTAGTTCCTATCGTTTAAACCAGTCTGGATGGACTGCATCTTACCTGTTCTTTGATGCCTGTTTTGCGAAGAAGAATGCATGTTGGATCTCTGTCTGACACTTGCATCAGACACACCGATGGACTTGAATACCAGGCCGGAACTCATGAGGTCGCATGCTTGGCAATGTCCCCAGTGTATTCCTATCTTGATGGCTGCATTACTCGAGAATCCGCGGGTGCCTTTTGCTACAACTGGGTTGAGCATCAGCTGTTCCACTAGCACTCCGGTATTGACATACAGCACCAGCTGCCTCTGCACTAGCTATTGGCAGTTCTGAGTATCATCTGTGCTCTATTGATGTACTCTGCGAGGTGTTACAGGGTCCGTCCTCTGCAGCAGCAGGCAACAGCGATGTTGCTTCTCCCAGCCAGGACACTTAATCTATAATTGGCTCATCGTGTGCTGGGAAAGTATTCTGCATTTTCTTTTTGATTTAAAAAATCGTCTACATTTGGAACATTTTCTCAAATTGACACTCTCACTGAAAAAGCATTGTCTTCTATTGCTTATAGTGGTTCGACTTATATAAACAAACTCGACTAGGACTGGGGCTTTAAAGTGACACTTCGAAATGATTTTTTTCTTTTTCTCCCCATTAGACTATTTTTTTTAATGGTTTTAAATACAATATTTTATGAAGCTCACAGATAGTTTTTATGCGCTGCTACCTAGTAGAAAGAATAGTTTACTTGAATTTTTATCATTATTGTCTGTTCGGAAGAGGAGTGGGTGTTATGTTTCATATAGGTACCCTAATATAGGCCCGGGTAATATCATACACCTTCACCTACATTACCTCCCTTATACTACACAGTAACAAGCCTTTAGGATTGAACCTTTACCTACTTTTAGTCCTGGGTGCAGAAGGAGGTTTTTCCCTGAACAATAGCGTCCTATAACTTCAACAATAGATTCATACAGTATGAATGAATACTCATGAGGGTTCTTGGAAACCAGGCAGAGGCTACACACCACCTGTATATTTACGCACAAGGTTCATCCATATGTCATCCTCAAATCCAACACATCCCTTGTGGGGTATCCAACTCGAGACCAGGACGGGGTGCCACATTCTCTCACTTCAGGTAATGGGGTTAGACTAAAATCTAGAGGGATTCTTGGCTTCATACCCACTCACATGCTAGGTACACTAGGTACATCTAGATAGGCATCATAGGAGTATGCGTACTTTTATCATACATTTTATATTGATGTATGTATTCATGATTATTGCAAGATGATAGAACTATACTATCCTTTTAGTTTCACTATACTGCTAATCATATATCTCTGCTACTGTCTAATGGTTGTTGCAGCACATCTCTTTTACACTACAAGAACAACTGTGCAATAAATACTTATTGTAACATGCCCAACTGTTTCTTCTGTGTAACTCTCTGAGACAAACTAAGTGAGCACGAGTGACTGAGCGAAAAGTAGTACAGGTCCTGCTCAGGTAAATTTAGGAATTATACGACATGGCGCTCAATGTGATGTTGTGTAGTTTCTATATTACCGATTCCGGACCTGCAGTTTCGGCTAACAAGCTGTGGGATTGGTGGCAGCCTGACTCTGAGCACCCCCTCTGAGAAGGTTAACCTGTTTTACAATAGCTAGCTCACAGTGCCACTAGCATCTCCTCTGACTGGGGAGAGAATAGTTTCTGGCAACCTCAGAACATGTCAACCCTGATCCCTCGGGATCGTGGAAACAATATACTTCTTTTCGCTCAGTCACTCGTGCTCTCTTAGTTTGTCTCAGAGATACACAGAATAAACAGTCAGGCGTTTCAATAAGTATATTATTGGAGAGTTGTTATTCTAGTGTAGAATAGATGTGCTGGAACAACCGTTAGACAGTAGCATAGATATAGGACTAGCAGTACTACGAAAGTAAAGGGATGGTAAAGTTCCACCATTTTGCAATAATCATGAATATATACAAGTATATAAAACACATGATAAAAGGTGCGTACTCCTACGATGCGTCCCAAACTAGATGTACTTAAATGTAACTAACATCTGTGTAGGTGTTATGCCAAGAATCCCTCTAAGGTCTAGTCAGCCTCATTACCTGAGAAAGGAGGGAACATGGGACCCCGTCCTGGTCTCGAGTTGGACACCCCGCGAGGGATTTTATCTCTGCAAGATGTGGTGTATTTATACCTGAAAGTATCTAGAGCTTTTTTGTCCCTTGTATGGGCCATTGTTGGACTGAGGAAGACGTGAGGGATGAACCTTGTAGATATATAGTATGCAGGTGATGTAGCTTCTGCTTCGTTTCCAAGAACCCTCATGAATGCTCATACATAATGTATGCGCCCTTCGGAGATGTTATAGGAGGCCTTTGTTAGGGAAAAATCCTCCTTCTGCACGCAGAACTGAAACTAGATAAAGGTTCAATCCTCAGAGCCAGTTATTGTGTAGTGTAGGGAACTAATGTAGGTGAAGGATCATGTCTATATCAGGGCCTCTAGAATCATACCTTTATTAGGGCATCTATATGGCACATAACAGCCATACTCCAGGGCCAACTGAGGGTCCATCGGACAAATACAGTGGAACAATCACTCATTGCACTAAAACAGAAATTCTATGATGGGGAGACAAGGTGTGAACTTGCCTGGCTCGCTGCCTCCGCATTCATGGAACTAGGGCCCACATCTCGAAGGTAAAAAAAGCAGACGGCACCTGGGCCACTTCCGAGCACGACAAAGAACAGGCATTCCGCGCCTTCTATGCAGACCTCTACACTGAAACCTCTCATGCCCCGGCGGATATATGCTCCTTCCTTGCTGCATGTCCTTGGGACTCCATTGCCCATCAACATGCACAACTGCTTGATGTTAGATTAGCTACACAGGGCATTAAGGCACATCCCATCTGGGAAATCTCCCAGGCCAGACGGCCTCCCTATCTCATTCTATCGCATCTTCCTCCCTCAGGTTCCGGATCACCTCTTTCGCCTCTTTAATACATTCTCTGAAGCCTTGGGTCTCACCCCCACAATGTCAGAGGCGGTGGTTATCTTCATCCCCAAACCGGGAAAGGACCCCAGTCTATGTGCATCATATCAGCCTATCGCCCTGCTCAACACTGACACCAAGATGTACACCAAGATACTGGCGAACCGTCTTGAGGTGTATCTCCCCGGTTTGATAGACCCGGATCAGGTTAGATTCATACGGCACCGCCAGGGAGCAGATACCATCCTATGGGTGGTACATCTATTCGAGAAGGTCCAACGCTGGGATATCCCGGCCTGCTTGGTATCCTTGGACGCAAAGAAAGTCTTCGATCATGTCCAATGCTGGTTTCTGCATGCAGGTCTACAAAAAATAGGCCCGGGCATGATTTCGAGGCTCATGGCATCCTATGTCTCCCCAGAGTGCGGATCCACATTAACGATCATCTCTGTCCATCTATTCCTATACGCAGAAGCACTAGGAAGGGATGCCCACTCTCTCCCTTGCTCTTTGCCATAGCGGTAGAAGCCATCGCGATACGCCAGTTGGCGGAAACCATGGGCATCACCTTTGGAGGCCAAGAACACAAAGTAGCCTTATTCACAGACAATCTCCTTTCATTAACCGCCCCTAGCACATCCCTACCAGCGCTAGGCTCCCTCCTCTAATCCATTGAGAAAGCTTTGGGATTTAAAATCAAGAAGGCCAAGTCTCAGGCCCTATATCTAACTCTCTCTCCTCCTGAGGTACATCACCTCCAAGCCCTTGTATCACTTCATTGGGCTACCCACTCGATCCGATACTTGGACATAAACTTAACCTCCTTTTTGTCCTCCTGGTCTCAGGCTAACTGGCTAACCTGCAGGCATAATGTTCTGGAAGACCTACGCTGCTGGAAAAAACTCCCAATCTCTTGGCTTGGCTGCCTCAACACAGTTAAGATGTCCATTCTACCAAATGTACTGTACTTATTCCAAACCTTGCCTATGCCTATCCCCCAAATGGACATCCAAAGGCTCCAACGCGAGCTAAACGTCTTCTTTTGGGGTAAGGTTTGTTCATGGTTCTCCAATAAACTGATTATGCTACCCCGTCACAGTGGGGGTCTAGCCTGCCCCAACCTTTTGGAATACTACTGGGCATCCCACCTCCAAAATATCTCAACGGGTCATTCATGAAAGCGAGAAACACTGGTTCCTTATGTAATGTAATGTAATGAGGTATTTATAAAGCGCTAACTGCCACTCCGAAAGGAGCATCCTGGCGCTGTTTGGAGGGGAAAGGGGGCCCATGGAATCCTAAATGAGCGAAAGACAGAATTTGTCTGAGGAGCAGAATATCCAGGTTTTATGGACCGTGTAGTTGCCTGTAGGCCCCTTTTGGACCTGGCTTGGCTCCCCAGAATGGCCTGACCCCATAGCGCATGTATAGCTGCCCTCATCAAAACGGTCATTGACATCTGGGTGAAAGTAGAAATACCAAGGGGCCTCACATCCTTTCCTTCCCCTAACACCCCAGTGGCTCGCAATCCTACCTTCCCTAGCCCTGCAACCACACTCATTCTCACCATGGAGGTAGGGCAAATGCCGCACAATCCAGGATCTCTTTGTAGGAGACGCCATTAAAACCATTGAACAATGTAAGAAAACTTTCCATGTAACAGACTCATCCAGGCTACAATACTATAAACTTCAACACTGGCTGCTTACCCCAAACTACATACAGGAAGCAACCAGACCGCTCACCCCCTTCGAGACCCTAGTGCAGTCATTTGAATTCACCCAAGGCCTGATTTCCTGCACATACTAGGTACTAAAACACTCGCTCCCACCCACTCTCACACATACCAGAGACAGTGGTCAGCCCACTTGATGGAGGAGATCCCACTGGAAAGCTGAGAACAACTTTTGTGCGAGATACCCAAACTCTACAGGAGCATCCCTCAGCGTGAATCGGCCTACAAACTGATGACACGCTGGTATTACACCCCAGCGCGTCTGCAGAAAAGGCTCCCGGCCATCTCCCCCGCTGCTGGCAGTACCAGACAGCGTGGGGGACATAAGTCACATCTGGTGGTCCTGCCCAAGGCCGACAGTGTTTTGGAAGGAAGATTTAAGCCACATTAGAGACACTGTGGGCTTTCTAATTCCAAGCTCCCCCACAGTGGCCCTACTGGGCATCTGACCGCACCAACTCGCAGCCATGACCCACTCTGATTGATGCCTCATATTCTAGTGGCAGCTAAAGAGACCATTGCACTACATTGGAAGAAACCCTCTGCCCCACCTATCTCAGCATGGTCCCTGCCTATCTGGTACATCATGGCAATGGAGCTATTGATGGCCAGGATCGTGCACACAATTACCAAATTTGCACACACCTGGCAACCTCTAATTAACCACCTCTCCAAGCTAGAACACTCTCGATATACTCCCTCCCCGATTATGAGCCCTCCAAATTTCGAAGACCTAATCCTGCCATATGACAGGAAGATTCAATAGGCTAGGCCCTTTCTCTGCAGGTCTGGCGAGGAACCCCCTCCCCCAGCCCTTACATGTGGCTTAGTGGACACTACCCAGGGCTCGTCTTCTCCCCTCCCCTCCCTCCCACTCCTATGTTTTTATCTTCAGTTCTTATTCTGTTTCGCAAGTTGTGTTACTTGGTCACCATTGAGGGCTCACCCTCTCTTATTGCTTCCAATAAGCTTATGTTCCTCTCTAGATGTTGGACCTCTAACTCGTGTATGCCTCGAGATGCATTACACTTGTTCAATGTTCATATCTTGCTAATGTATGAGGCCTAACAGCTTCACAATATCGCATCAATGACTTGTACTTTGTATGGTGACGACTGCCTACTTTTCTAATCTTCAATAAACAGATATAAAATAAAAATACTCTGGCTACAGTCAGAATTAAAGGGTGGATTTGAATTGGCAAGCTACTCATCGGCAAGCTGGTAAATGGGTAGATAGCAAATCTCCACATTTTGGTTGCCTCATAGGCTTAATTGTGGGTTTGCCGTTTGGGATAGTTTCTGCATTGCATTATAGACCAAGTACTCTTGTTTCTATCATAGTCTAAAGTAAGCAAGCTTTTGACTAATATTACTTGTGATCTGTGTGAGTTTAGAGGTTTTTGATATGGAAACAATCTTTCAGGGCAGCTACATCTCCCTCACGGGGTCCAAGGCATCATGAAGCAGTACATTAAGATCCTTCAATACAGAATTATCTTTACAGGAAACAACCCGCAAAACTTTATATGCAACAACGCCACCCCCCAGCTCAAACTCATTGTCCAAAATATTAGGTATTGATGGCCTTTACTGAAGTGAAAATGCAATGATAAACAGAGTTAAAAAATAATGAGCACATTGCCCATTTAAAAGATTAAAGGCTTCAGATCACTTCTTGTGCAGTGGAATTTGGAGGAAGATCCTGAGAACCCAAATCAATCTGCATCTTTTTTCGTTATTGTACTGATGTGCTTCACATTCTAGAGCAACAGTGGAGGACGGATATGGATGGCCCACCTTAACCATCAGTACTGAGGACTGATGTATTCTGATTCATATTTAAAAGTAAGGTTTCTTGCCTGTTAGAATGGCTTATTTTGACAGGTTTGAAAGCAGGCTCTTGTACTTCTGCAGTAATTCTACACATGGGAGGTCTGAAGCCTTGTTTTATAGGCCCAGTCTGTGGATTACATAATAGATGCTGCAGTCCACAATTGACATTTAGCTTCCAGGTCCTATGTGCATTTTCTACACCATATACTAGGGACTTGTACACAGTTTAAATACGCAAATATGCCAATCAGGGGTAAGACAATTTAACCACGTTTAAAAGGGGAGGACAAACACCTTATGCAAGTTTAGCAGGGGTAAAGTGACCAGGATTCTTGGTCCGGCAGATCCGATAGGGCAAACATTCGGGGAAAATCATGCCCAAGCTGGTCATTTACAACATTATGGTATTAAACCGTATTTCCAATTTGAAACAAATTAGGGGAATGTGAAATTTGTGTAATTTGCTTTAGTGAAATTTAACTTAATTAAGCAAAACGTAAATCCATCATGTTGCGTTATATTTTAGCCCAAATTGCTTCCTGCATCAATAATTGGTGTGAGGAAGCATTTAGACAAAAATACTGCAAACAGTTATTCACGATCTGTTGTTCCTCTGCATTTGTGGTAAATGTTTACCACAAATTGAACAGTTTCAGATACATTTTTACAGTGAATGGCGCACAAATATGCTAAGTGGCGAAATTGCACAATTTTGAGAATTGTGAGCAAAAGCATAACATGAAATTCAATAAATGACACCAGCGTAATATAAATTTAACCCAGGCCTAAAGTCAATGAAATGCGGTCTCTCTTAGTCATAAAATGAACCAACCACCTTGGTCCTGGACACTCTGGAAATGGGTTACTAATTTTAGATCGCACCATCTAAATCAAATTAGGTAACATTATGATGAATTGACAGAAGGAGTAATTACGGATATTTTAACATCAAGCAATTAGACAAGGATTGCAAAGATAAATTGTTAAACATTGACCTATTTTATTAGTATCACATTCCTATTTAGAATAACATGTTGCTTCTCAAATACGTTGTTAAGCATGATTTGGGTTATAAAACAGAGAAAAAGATAATCCCAGCGGAATTTGTCATACAAAAATTAAT
The DNA here is from genome assembly GCF_964204655.1 of Triturus cristatus. Taxonomy (NCBI): domain Eukaryota; kingdom Metazoa; phylum Chordata; class Amphibia; order Caudata; family Salamandridae; genus Triturus; species Triturus cristatus. The sequence goes on along the minus strand of NC_140584.1, from coordinate 388,443,086 downwards.
CTCTCTCTATTTTGGTATTGAGTTGCAGCTAACTTTGCATTTTTCATTGGTCTCTCGCTGGGAATAGATATAATCTGTATTTTGTTCAACAGAATATCAGCTAAGAGATGAATTTGATGGAAAAACATTACAAAATGTAATTTCACCCCAAACCCTGAAATAAAGCCAGACAGTTACTGGATATTGTATGTTGAAAAACATATATGAGGGAGGAGACACGGTCAACCATTGCCATGAATATCAGTAGCAGGAGGGAAAGAAAAGAAAGAACCCATCTGAAAACGTTGCTCCCTTCCTGAAAAAAGCATTTAAAGTATGCAATTGCTGGTTGGGAGATATCTGTCTTGACATTAGTGGATTTGTAAGGTCCACAGAGTCAAAAGTACACTGTGCTCCAGAGTAGGAAAAATGAGTTACCTTGATCAACTAGTTCTAGCAAGCAATCCTACAAGGGGACCTCTCAACTCATTATGCAAAAAGAACAATGTATGTCAGTGTGCATAAAGAATGAAGAACAAAGTTACGTTTTCACTGGATTCAGTCCTGTAACCCTGGGGTTTTGCAGTCTAAACATGATTTAGCAAACTAAAATCAAGTTGTATAAATGTCTGACTGTGGGACTTGGCCCTCTCTGCAACGTCACCCCAAACCTTTTGGCTTCACTCCTCCTGTTTTCTGAACCACTGCAAACTAGCACTTGTGCTCACTCTCTAAAAGTTGGTAAAATTGGCTTACACCCAATCGACACATTTAATTTACTTTTACGTCCTTAGTAAGGTGTTATTACATGTACTCTGGGCCTGTAAATTAAATGCTATTAGGGGCATGCAACACTTATTGTGCCACCCGTTTAAGTAGCCTTCTTAAACATGCCTCAGCCCTGCCGTTGCAGCCTGTGCGCAGTTCTAAACTGCCAATTTGACTAGGCAAAGGAAGCCCCTTGCCAAGACTAAAGCTCTTTTTAATTGCATACAAGTCAGCCCTAAAGTAGGCCCTAAACTGCCCATATGGCAGTGGGCATTATACTTAAAAAGTTGGACATGTTCTTTTTACATTTTACATGTCCTCGTAGTGAAAATCTCACAAATGTGTTTTTCACTAATGTGAGGCCTGCCTCTCCAAAAGAGTAACATTAGGTTACCTTATTACATTTAAAAGTGTTAACATTTGTTTGAGAGCATGTAGAAATGTCATGTTTGGTGTCTATGGAATTGTAAATTAAAAACCCTCTTTAATACTAAAGACGAATTCTAAAATTCAAAATTCTAAAAATGCCACTTATAGGAAGTTGGCATTTTCTTTTCTTAACCATTTGGTGTCTTCAGCCTGTTTTCTAGGTAACATGACTAGATGTAATTCACCTTTGTGTATTCCTTCCAGACAGTCACACAATAGAGGGACTGGGTTTTGGCAGGATGGCCTATTTAAAACTGGATGGTGGGGTGCAGAGCTGTGCCCAGCCCTACTTGCACTGCAATGACACTGCCTCAGCTTACACACAAAGAACTTCACACTAGCTTATTGTGACTGCAGACAGACTGGGACCAGGGCAAGGAGGCAGGAAATTCAAGACTCTTCTGTGGGTAAAAACTCCAGATGTTTCTTCCACTTCGAAACTGGAATCAGGTGTACAAATGGGATCCTTAGACCCACTTTTGAGTTCACTTCTAGACCTGAAGAAGGACTTTCAGAGAACTTCCCTGCTGCCCGAGTCCTGGTGTGTACTTCAGAGGACTACCATGCTGCACTAAGATAACTGTCCTGCTGACTGAAGCCTGCCCTGTGACCTCAGATGACTGTCATGCTGCTTGGGACCTGCTTTCCTTCTTGAACCCAAGACTTCCAGAGTGACTCCAAAGGCTAGTTGGCTGGCCTCTAGATCAGAGCCTCATGGACAGAAAAGGCTCCAACCATCTTGATCCTGCACCTGAACCCAGCCTGAGTAAGTCCTGACCCTCCAAGTAGTGGCCCTCCAGTCCTGGACCTTTGGAAGTGGTGCTGAAGGTGCCCAGATAGCCCAAATCGAAAATATGGGATGTAAAAACTTTTCAGCCAAAAGGTGCTCTGAGAACCGAGGATCTACTTGCTCACCGATCCACCCAAGGTGCATTGCTGGTCCTGCTAAGCAGCAAATCCTATTCAACAGCTCCTTGTAGAGCCCTCATCAGCTACAGCCTGCAGCTTTGTTCAGCTGGAGATTTTCAACCTGCAAAAAGAGACTAAATCCGAGCTTAGAAATTTACACCACAACTTCATCTAGCATATCCCTGATGACAACGCCTCTTCCTCGGACATAATCAGCTCACTTGCCTTACTGAACTTTACCTTCTCAGACAATTTTCTCTCAAATTTCTTCTAAGTCCAAGAGATATCAAGATGGCGTTTATTACAGAAACGTGGACTGATGAAGCCTCAGGTCCTGACATTGTTAAGGCCACCCCCCCTGGGTTTCTATGTCACACCTTAAACAGACCATTTAGAAAAGGAGGGGGCGTAGCTATAATCTATCACAACTCACTGAAGGCGGGTTTTTGCGCAGCTTCAAACTCAGCCTGCGAGGCACTCTCCTTTAGCCTCTCTCTTTCTGATCACCACACTTTTAAGGGTATTTTACTATACAGACCCCCTGGGCCCAGAAGCAACTTCCTAGCCTCTATTGGGAATCTTCTGGAAGTAGGACTGTGTACTGACTCCTTCACGATCCTGGGTGATTTCATCTATCATTTGGAAGCACTCATGGAACCTGATATATTGACTCTCATAGACATGATGAAGAGTGGGGACCTTATTCAACAGGTGACAGGAACCACTCACATATCAGGGCACACTTTGGATGGTATCTTTTCAAACCATCCACAGCTCACCTGTACGGGCGTGTTGCCCCTTACATGGACTGATCATGCAGCGGTACTATTCCAACTGACCCGTCCTGCTCATGGTGTCGGCAGGGGGAAGCTCTAAGAGTCAGATTGATAGCAGGGCATGGAATACAATTGAGGGCAAATACCTAGAGGTGGCACTTACAGCAACTGCTGGTCCATTACCTACAGGAATAGAGGAGGCGACCACCTTTTACACAGACTGGGTGAAAACAGCATGTAACAAACTAGCCCCAATAAAACTCGGATTTCCCAAAAGATCTCACCCAACAGCTCCCTGGTATATGGAGGAGCTGAGGAAATAGAAACTCACTTGCAAAACCTTGGAACGGAATTGGAGAAAAAGAATATGAGGAATCAGATAAAAAGATATACAAACAAAGTCTCGCCTCTTACAAGCTACTGATATTTAATGCTAAGAAAATTTTCTTCGCAAATCAAATCAGTTTAGCAAAAAATTCGGCAACTGTATCAAGTCTGGCCTCCCCTCATTCAGCAAAAATTGAGTCAAACCAGGAACTATGCGAGGACATCACGAGGTTCTTCCTGAATAAGGTGGAGGTCATTTTTTCAGCATTTAACCTTCCAAACTCCGCAGAGTCTGAGGTTCCGCTGGAAAGTAGGAGGTCAGCTAAGGACCCACCCCTTGTCTTTGACAAATTTGCCGATATATCCTTAACGGACACAATGAAACTCCTCATGGCAGTGAGATCAGGCTCCTCGTATAATCCCTGCCCGGTCGCGGTGATTAAACACGCCCCAGCACCCATAGCCCTTGCACTCACCTCCCTCTTTAATGCAATTTTCGAAACAGGGCATTTTTCACTAAACTGTGGACCCGACGCAATACGGTTTTAGAGAAGGTCACAGTACCGAGTCTGCACTTATTAAATCTATGGAAGAGATTAGGGAAGCCGTGGATAAGGGAGGTAAGGCCGCCCTGGTTCTGCTCGACCTGTCGGCAGCCTTTGATACGGTCCATCAGGATCTATTGATGGACCATTTGCTGGCATGCGGGGTTCAAGGTAAAGCGTGGAAGCTCCTAAAATCATTTTTATCTGGGCGATCACAAATAGTTGCATTGGACGAATTTCACTTTAAACCTTTCACCCTGCCTTGTGGAGTGCCACAGGGGTCTTCACTTAGCCCCCTACTCTTTAATGTCTACATCTCATCCCTAGCCTCACTGATCAGCTCATTTGGTTTTAACCTGACCTCCTACACACACAGATTGTTGTGGCGCTGCGGCCTGGTCAGGGAACTGAATTAGATAATCAGTTCCACGACTGTATGGAAGCTGTGGGGAGGTGGATGACACAAAACTGAATTAAATTAAATTCAGGCAAGACAGAAGTCATCTTTTTCGGGAATTATGCCAATTTTTGGACCCCAACCTGTGGCCAATAACAATGGGCACTCTTCCTACTCCTCCAAGGAAGGTAAAAAACTTAGGTATTATGGTTGATGACAAGCTTAATTTTGGTGATCAGATGAATGCAGTGTCATCTGCCACCTTCCATGTGCTTAGAATGATCAAGAAAATTGTCCCCTTTCTACTGGCAAGCAGACAGTGGTTATGGCACTTATCCTGTCTAGGCTCAATTATTGTAATGGTCTCTATATGAGCCTACATTAACACTTCATGAACAAACTCCAACTGCTGCAAAACGTGGCAGCGAGGTTGCTTTCGGGCACACCTAAATTTGCGTCCATCTCCAAGGAAATTAAAAAACTTCACTGGTTGCCTGTCAGGAAACAGGTGCGCTTTAAAGCCCTTTGAACAGTTCTCAAGGCTCTTCAAGACACAGGCCCAGAGCATTTGAAACAGCATATACAATGGTACTGGCCTTAAAGACCCCTGCGCTCCATGGAAGCCAAGCTGGTGATAGTACCACTTACAAAGAAAGCATCTTGGGGTGGAAGAAGCTTTGTTGTGCACGCTACAAAAACCTGGAATTACCTTCCTTTTTTCCTGAGAAACAGCACAGATCTCCTGACATTTAGGAACAGTCTAAAGACCTGGTCTTTAATCGTGTAATTGCTGTTTACTGTCTCTTTACCCTAGGGATAATAACTAGCGCCAGGACACCTCCAGGTAACCGCTGCGCTTTATAAGTTGCTATAACATAACATAAGTCCAAAGGTAAGTAGAGACTGGGCCAATCCACTTTGTGTATCCGAACTGTGCTCGATCATGGTCGGCCATTAGTTTCAACTTTGCCTCAGCCTCGCGTGACTAGATGTGCAGGGTTTGTGTCTTGATCTCTTAGGTGCTATTTTTCTTTTTCTTTCCTTCTTTTTCCTTGTTACTTGATGCTTATGCAAGATGACTATCAACAGAAACATTCCATATAGAAAATATAAGATTGTTTGGCTACGTTTTCAATGTGGGGTCCATTGAGAGACTATGGACATGAGATATAACGTAACAACTTTCATTATATCTGTATTGGATTGCAAATCATTTCTCTGAATTTAAAAGATTTTATGAAAAGTGTTTGTCGTAATGTAGGTTCAGTGTATTAGACCAACGTCTAGTGTGTGATATTTTTAATTGTGTAACTTTTTTGTAACTGTAATTGTATCTATGTATTTTTTAACAGCCCTGAAGAAGTTCTGTGTTAGGACGAAACGCGTCGGCTGTATCGCATTGTATTGTCCAATGAATTTGGAATAAAGAGACTGAAATCAAGGAATACTCTGTCCTCTCAAATTGAATTTGACATATATACATTGCCATTATTGGATTGTTTTATAAATCTGTGGTGCATCTTAGCCTTTGTCTGATTCATCTGATTATGTTCCCCAGGGAACTAGCATTGTAACAATGGGTGCTACTCAGAATGAAAATGAAGTCGCAACCCCACCTCTGTGGGTGTCTCCCTAGGCACTGGTCTGTGGCTGAATTAGCTTATCTTAGTTGTAAGTAAGTATATTACTCGTTTGCTTGCTTGATGTTCAAAAAAAATTTATTCTTTATTCACTTTCATATCCTCAATATTCCGGGAAGAACTTCATTTCCCAAAATGCCACATAAATGTTTGTTTCAAAACATCGTATTGATCAGCGTTCCAATGCATTTCGGCATATTGCCTTCGTCAGGGAACATCTAGAAACAAAAATTAATCTGTGTATAATGATACAAGAACGAATTACATGATGCACTGTTATAATCGCGTATAGTTAACCAGAGGGGTGATGATGTTTGCGGTGTGAACTATAGAGGGGTGCCTTAAGATACGTAAATGGTGCAAAGTGTGATATAAATGTGCTAGATGCTGTGTTTATAGCGATATGGTGTTCAACGAAGATTTGCCGTCGTGATTAATTGTTCTGAAAAAGCTCTACAGTGCCCGACTTCTATAGTGACTCGTATTGTCAAAGTTGTATCGGTACTATAAACCAGCGGGGTGAAGCAACAGTTCTAAGTTGCGATGAACGTCTGAAGTGCCCAATTTATACAGTTGCTAGTTATATTAAGGTCGCTAGTTATATTAAGGTCTTACTGATGCTGCGAAACTGGCGTGTCTGTACGCTGAGGAGTCTACCGTCGATGAGGTGATGGCTCTGAGTTACTGCGTAGTGTGAGCTTTAACGTAACTGACGTGCTTACGTGCGTTGACTCAACATAAAAAAGGGACTAACCGGGTCTATTGCGTGAGTAAATAAAGAACAGATTGAAGAAAAAGTTATGTCGAAAAGTGACCACGAAATACTTAATTGTGAGTGTGGTGTGTGATACAATACTGTATTTACAGGTGGAATGAAATATGACTAATATGCAACATATTTTGTTTACACAATCAATCAACGATACAACGAATTACAATGGCCGTCCGAAATGGTACCCAAAAGCAGTATAATGGGTGGATTAGCCAAGATTAGAAGATGTCCGTGTTCTGAACATTGTTTAAAGATAACATGAAAATTCCACCCTTTCATTCATCCCATGTGGTTGTAATGAATTTAAATGGTATATCCAAAAGTTTTCTCTTTGCAACAATGATATGTGGTTGTCTTTCCCTTCTTGTTTTTCCACTACCTCTAAGACACAAGCTTTTAGTTGGCTGTTGTGGTGTTGCGCCTCTGTAAAATGGTGAGCTACCGTGGATTTCATGTATTTAGTCCGGATGTTGCTTTTGTGTTCATTTAGGCGGATTTTTAGTTTTCGTTCTGTTTGGCCAACGTAGGCTTTACCACACGGGCATTTCAGTAAGTATATGATATTAGATGTGTCACATGTGGCTGTGACATGAAGTTTGATTTTGTGGCCTTTCATGGGATGCGTGATGTACGTGCCCGTGATGATGTTGTGGCAATTACTGCAATTTAAACAAGGAACAGTACCTTTGTAGGCAGCTTGAGATTTCTTCGTTGTTGAATGTTTAATGAGTTCGCCTATGTTTTTACCGCGGGTATAAGCAAATATGGGTTCCTGGGTAAAAATGTTTTTGAAATCCTGTTCCAATTGTAGTAGCATCCAATGTTTCTTAACCGACCTCTTCAGGTGTTGGCTCATGGTGGAGTATTTGCTTATGTATGTTATTCTTTCAGTTGTAGTCTTGGGTTGTGTGGAAAGTAATTGTTGTCTGGTGGTGTTGTTAGCTCGATCTTTGGCTTGTGTTAATATGTGTTCTGGATATCCTCTCTGTCTGAATCTTTGTAGCATATCTTCTTGTTGTTCTATATGCTTAACGGAGTCTGAGACAATCCTTTTTACCCTCAGTAGTTGGGAGTATGGTAAATGCTGTTTAAGGGGTTGAGGGTGGAAGCTGTTGTATGTCAAAGTGTTGTTTCTATCCGTGGTTTTTCTGTAAAGATTTGTTTCAAAGCCTCTCGGAGTCTTGGTGATGTTAACATCCAAAAAGTTAATGGTGTGTTCATTTATCTCATAAGTGAATTGAATTCTGTCATCTATGAGGTTAAGTGTGGTTATTTGATCCTCTAGTTCTTTGTAAGTGCCTTTCCAAATTAGGAAAATGTCGTCAATGAATCTCAAGTACAGTAATGTTTGATCCTTCCAAGGCTGGGTGTTTAAGATGTGTTCTTCCTCAAAGGTGTTCATAAAGATATTGGCATATGTAGGCGCGGCACAGTTGCCCATCGAAGTGCCGGTCTTCTGTAAGTACCAGGTATCTTGCCACTTGAAATAAGAATGTAGGAGGGTGAATTGTAGGAGTTCCATCAGAAACACCTTCATGCCTTCCTCATATTCGGAGTTTAGTAGGGCCTTTTCTACGGATTCTATTCCTGCTTGATGTGGAATCGATGTATATAGAGATCTTACATCTATGGTGCAAAGCAGTATGGGTTCCTTTTCACTGATGTTTATTCGATTGAGCTTATTCAGGAAATCTGTGGTGTCTTTGAGGAAAGATTTCATTTTTAGGACGCATGGTTGTAGGTATCTGTCCAAAAATTTGCCTACGGGTTCATGTATACTACCCCGTGTTGAGACTATGGGACGACAAGGAGGTTGAATAGGATCCTTGTGAATTTTTGGTACCATATAAAACTTGGGACTCCTGGGGTGAGCTTGAGTTAAGTATTTCTTCACTTTTTCATTGATGATGCCTCCATCTATTGCTCTTTGAATTATGTGTGCTAGGATCGCTTTAAATTCCTCTGTGGGGTTCATTGGCAATTCCATGTAGGTGTTCTCAACTTTTAGATGTGCTTCAACTTGTTCCTGATAGTAGGTGGTGTTCAGAATTACAAGGGCTCCCCCTTTATCCGCTTTTTGGCAGGTGATCATGGTGTTGTTAGATATGGCTTTTAAGGTCGCGTATTCTTTAGTGCTGAGATTTCGATGTGGCGTCCTTTTCTGAAAGTTGATTTTGGCTAAATCTTGTTTGACCAGTTGTTCGAATAGATCAATGGTTTTGTGGCTCGTGGGGGCTACATATGTGCTGGTGGGTCTCAACCCTCTTAATGGGTCATCTTTCTCTGTTGTCGGTTCCACGATAATGTTCTCAAAAAAATGTCGTAGACGTATTTTTCTCATGAATTTGTAGAAGCTGATGTGGAATTCCAAAAGGTTAGATGGTGTTGTGGGCACGAATGAGGTACCCTTTTGTAATGTTTTGAGTTCAAAATCGTTGAAGTGATAACCAGATATATTGATCACCAGGTTGTTTATTGGGTCCCTTTCTTGGTCTTGTCCCTCTTGGCCGCTGTAGCGTTCCTCGTTTGGGGTGTATCTTTCCCTTTTGTTTTGTCTTTTTCTTTTGGCCCGCCTGGGTCGTCCTGTTCTTCGCGGCCTGGTTCTAAAAAAGGCGTTTCACGAGAGGTTGAAGCTGGTGTTTCTGGTGTGGTTAAAGATGTTGGTTTGTGTCTTGTTATGGTTTCATTCTCTGAAGAAGAAGTGTCTGTTTGCATGGTGTAAGGTCTGTTTTGTCGCCTTTTGGCGTAGATATCAGCCCATGTGTAGACTTCCCCCATCTTGTAGTCGATCGTATCTCTACGATATTTGCGAATTTTTCTTTCATTAACTTCTTGTGTGTGTTTGGAAAGTTGGTTGTTGATGTCATCTAATGTTTTCGTAAGTTCTTCAGCGGACATGGTTTTATCCAGTTCAGTTTTTATGAGCGAAATTTCTTGATTTAGTTCTTCCAATATATTTGACAGTTCTTCAATGATAAGTAGGATCAAGTCCTTTTTCTTCAATCTGTTCTTTATTTACTCACGCAATAGACCCGGTTAGTCCTTTTTTTATGTTGAGTCAACACACGTAAGCACGTCAGTTACGTTAAACCTCACACTACGCGGTAACTCAGAGCCATCACCTCATCGACGGTAGACTCCTCCGCGTACAGACACGCCAGTTTCGCAGCATCGGTAAGACCTTAATATAACTAGCGACCTTAATATAACTAGCAACTGTATAAATTGGGCACTTCAGACGTTCATCGCAACTTAGAACTGTTGCTTCACCCCGCTGGTTTATAGTACCGATACAACTTTGACAATACGAGTCACTATAGAAGTCGGGCACTGTAGAGCTTTTTCAGAACAATTAATCACGACGGCAAATCTTCGTTGAACACCATATCGCTATAAACACAGCATCTAGCACATTTATATCACACTTTGCACCATTTACGTATCTTAAGGCACCCCTCTATAGTTCACACCGCAAACATCATCACCCCTCTGGTTAACCATACGCGATTATGACTGTGCATCATGTAATTCGTTCTTGTATCATTATACACAGATTAATTTTTGTTTCTAGATGTTCCCTGACGAAGGCAATATGCCGAAATGCATTGGAACGCTGATCAATACGATGTTTTGAAACGAACATTTATGTGGCATTTTGGGAAATGAAGTTCTTCCCGGAATATTGAGGATATGAAAGTGAATAAAGAATAAAATTTTTTTGAACATCAAGCAAGCAAACGAGTAATATACTTACTTACAACTAAGATAAGCTAATTCAGCCACAGACCAGTGCCCAGGGAGACACCCCACAGAGGTGGGGTTGCGACTTCATTTTGACTAATCCACACTCTTCAGCAGGGAGTGATACCCAGGAGCACGGCACAGATTTACGAACATACATGTAACCACGCAGTGCACAATTGACCCCCATGCTACTCAGAATGCACACATCCCCTTGATCTATGTGTGATAACATACCATTGAGGGAAAGACACTAAAGGGTGATATTAATTTCAGGTGCTGGCAAAATAGAAGGTTCCATTGTTAGTCCCATTGGCATTTTTACAGATTGTTGAAGCATTTGTTGCTGGAAACAGTTCAATATTAGAGAAAGGACAGGAAGGAGGGTGTTTCATACACAGTCAAATACACTAGGAACAATAAAAACACCAAAACAGTATCATCTGCATTTAGATGTGCAGTCACTCTGAATTGTTTGAGTAAGATCACTAGGGGCTGAACATAGATATTCCAGTGTAGCGGGATATAGTTGATCCTTGTGGGACACCCCGGCATAGGGGTAAGATTTCGAGGAAAATTAGACTAATTGGACTTGTTGGAATTATTGAAAATCAGTGCCTTTAATATCAAAATTATTTATGCAATTGATCAATTGTATCAAAAGCAGCAAACAGATTAAGGAAAATTACCACTTCATATTTACCCCATCTGCGGTCATTCAAAGGTTGTTAATGACACTAATTATTGCTGACTCAGTACCATAACCCTGCCTGAATCCATCCAATTTTCTGTCCCACATGTTGTTTGATTCAACAGATAATTGCAACTGTGCAGTGACCACCTTCTCTAGAATATTTGCAAGATACTGAAATGGACAAAATTGGCTGGATCGAGATGAGGCAGTTGTTTCTTTAGTATTGGTCTTGTGACGACTCATCTAAAAATAGAAGGTACCATACAAGATTCAAAGGAAATATTAATAAATTGAGTTAGTGCCAGTTGAATGGATTGGCTAAAGGTTTTTATTGGGGTATGGGGTAGATATTAAGCAGAGACAGCCTAATGTTTTACTCAGAGAAATCAGCTCTGGGCATTCCTATTCATTCAGTGATGGGAATGTAGGCCATTAAGGCATAATAATTCTGATCTGTTTTTTTGGATGGCTACAGGAGACACTAATGATAGTCCCTGACTCCCAAACCAGAGACTAGAAAATTCAGTGTTGGGTCCATGGGGCTGGGATATAGGGCTTCGATGGATATTATCACCAGTACTCACTCTGCTTGCTGACATACAGTGAACAAAGATTATTCTTTGCATCTATTACACCCCTCCCAATGAGGGATGAGTTCTGCTTGTGATAGTGGTGCATGAATTTAGGTTGTGCAGGGGTGATGGGATTATGGATTTCCCATGAAATATAACACACTGTGAAGTGGCTGAATATCCTGACTTGGAAGCTGGTTACCAATTGATGACAGTGTAGATGTGATTGCTGGTTGACAGACTCATTATCTATCTCCTAAATCTGATCTCCCACTCTTCCTTGGTCTATTTTGGACTACACAAAGGAAGCCTTCCCAAGCCTTTTCACCCACTCAGGGAAATAACGGGTGGGTTGGTGGAACTGCTTGTTGTTGCACTCTGTGTTTGAAGGTTCTATTGTTGAGATTTCTGTTCTGTTAGTGTTTGATTCTGGTTGGGTGGAAGAGTGGGCAGGTGAGCTGTTGCGCATAGATCAGTTCATGCCACACAATTACATTGGATGTTAAGATTTTCTGTACCCTGCTATAAATGCCTTTCCATTTGGTCTCTTTGCCAGGAGTAGGGCTAGGAAAACTGTGTGGGAGTTGGAGGCATGATTGTTGTAAAATTATGGATATTGCCTCCATTATGGTCTGTGTAGCCTTAGATGGACTGAGTAGGTGTTAGATGAACTGACTTGGAATGTTCTGGTCATGAATGCTTTTGTTAAATACATTGGGTGGTCTCTTGTCTTAGAGGATACGGTAAGTATTCCTACAAAGGTTGCACCTCAATGCATTAGAACATAATCAAATTGCTAAAAAATGGAGAATGCAGTTGTTCTCTTACTACTCATATTCCAGATTGGTGGCAATTTGGATGGAACACTATGTTATCTTTGGGTCTAGCATATTGGTTAAGAACCGTAATGGAAGATATGTATTGCAGTATCATGCCCTGGATGAACAGATGTTTGTGTTCTGAACATTTATCTGCCAAATAATATTTTGACTTTTTTTTTGAGTCTGTTGGGCATTATCATGCTCTTTGCAGATACACCTCTGTTGAGGGTATTTGGTTCGAACTATCATGAATGCATCTGTAGACAGACACCCCCTCCCCTTGAGGTTACAAACTTGTGTGGCACTCACCAGTACATTGATGGTAGTAGTGGAAAGCTGAGTCTGATAGACATTTGGTATAGAAAACATTCTGAGGACTAAACTTCATTCTTTTACTTTACCACTCATGGTTCACAAAGTAGACTGGTCTATATTTTGGTTAGCAATGAGATTTGGGTCACATGTATGGAATGAAATGACAGAGATAAAACATTTTCTGATCATTTTCTCTAATACTTAACCCTTTGGGTGCTTTGGGCATAACGGTTACATCCTCAGCCACAGTGTTCATGTGCAGAGGACGTAACCGTTTCATCCTAGCACCCACCCACGGGGGAAGCACTAGCATTCCTTCATGAGCCACCCATCTACCGGCCCCCACTGCCCTATTGCCGATTTGATGAAGTCGGCGCACACATGGTGCACCAACGTCATCAGACCAGGCCAGGGACGTGCTGGAAGCCATTACTTCCAGTGTATTGGAGAAAAAGTAAGTGTGTTCTCCTGGGGAGGAAATGGGACAGCAAAGAGGCAAGGGGGGAAAAGGAAGGAGTTTTTCCTTTTCCCCGGTGTCTCTTTGCAGTGCATTCTTGCTGAGCGATCGTGGGTGGGGCTCCAATCACACAGCAGGAATACACACACAGTGCCACCAGGGATTTTCTCACAATATATTTTTGAAGGGGCCATTCCCCAATAATATGGGCATTGTTTTGGTAATTTCGTCCCTGGACTCTGTATAACAGCTATTACATTTTTCTTAGTCTTCAAAACAATGCGGTTTTGTTTTCTCAACAACAAACTTTATTGACGACTACAACAGCGGGATACAACTAAACCTTTTAACACAATTTTCTTTGCCTTCTCTCATTTCACAGTTCCCGAGTGCCCTCACTGATCTTATGAGGTCCTGACTCTAATATTAAGGGGTGAGAAACATGATGTATTTTATTAAAAAACAAGACAACAGTGTCTAGAGGTTTGGTGGGACCTACTTTGCGGTATTATCTACCTAGACAGCTATGGTTCAGATACTTACCTTATGAATGAGCCTTTTTATAGAGTCACATCAACCTGGGTACTTTTCCTAGGGGTACTGTATGAACGACAGAGTAAACGTATGGATATAGAACTACACTGGCAAAATCTAATCATAGACCTTATACCTATTTATGTATGTGTCACTATGCTGAGAAAAATCATTTTAATTATTCACATCACTGGTATTATACATGCACTTATGCCAACCTATAGTGATAATACTCACGCTAAGGGTAATGCGCACCAGGCCCTCCAATGGATGACCCAGACAACCTATCATGACAAGATAATAACCATACTATACTTTTGTCCTACACTTTCTCTCTTTTCAGAAACGCTACTCCCTTCTACAAACTTGGTGGCACTGGTTAGTTCAGGCCGCCACTGATACTAAAATTGACCTTCCTTTGGTCCTGAGAGAAGCGCTTTGGATCTCCTTATGAGGCCACATACAGCGCGAAACATGTTGACCGTTATATATGTCCATTAGGGACATATACCCAGCTACAGAGGGACATAATATCCCATAGAGCAGCCCTACACACTTTGTTTTACCAATGACAGAGGGATCACCCTAATAAATAGTACCCACTCTCCCTCCAGTCATTTTTTAACACACCACTTTAGACTTCACTGACACTTACACTTACACCCACGCACCCAAACGGCTTCTCATCAAAAGATCTCCGATAAAGAGACCCTTCGGGGGACCCGTAGGGCATTGCAGCACCGGCCTGACGAGGAGCAAAGCCCAAATGATGAAGCGTGTCATCCTTTGGGGTGTGTGAGGGCATTATAATGAGGACACACTGTCCCCCACAGATAGAGTAGCACACGAAAAAAAGTTTTTCCCTCCTTCATCCTCGACAAGTATCAGTGACTCCCTTTGTGTACTAGTTACTTTTCGGGAGCAATGGTCACTGGACCAAATAATCAGCTCCTAGTGTCCCCCCTGTCTATAAATAGGATTGGTAAGTTCTGCCCCTGCCCAGGGCCAGATAAGTCTTATTTTAAGGCCCATCTGCTCCAAAATGCCACTAGACACCAGGGAATTAATTTATTGATATGTTGTGGAGTGGTCCCTTGGGCAAGGATTGCTCCCCATTATGGGGGCAATGTTTTGGCCATTTTCTGTCCCGTCTGGGGCTGATCAGCCTTATGTTTATGCCCATCCAGTCCCAAGGGGGGCAGAAAGCCACCAGACACCAGGGTTTTTCTTTATTGATATGTTAGGTAGCGGCTCTTTGGACAAGGGTTGCTCCCCATTATAGGGGCAATATTGTGGCCATTGTCTGCCCCCCCCCCCGGGCACATCAGCTATATGTTTGAAGTCATATGCCCTTAAGGGGGTCAGAAAAACACTAGATACCAGGGAAAATGTATGTATGTGAAGTGGAGTCCAGCTGGTGGTCTGCATGTACTGGCGTTTGGCCAGTGGTGTGTGTACACTGTTGCTTGGCTGCCAGTGTGTGTGGACCAGCGCTTTGCTGTCATTTTGTGTGGACTGGTGCTTAGCTAGCTGTGCATGCTTGAGGACTGATGCTTGGATGGCGGTACGTGTGGACTAGTGCTTGGCTGGCGGTGCGTGTGGTCTAATGCATGGCTAGAGGTGCAATGGACTAGAGCTTGGCTGGTGGTGCATGTGAACTGGTGTCTGGCTGGTGGTGTGTGTGTAGATTGGTGCTTGGCTGGCAGTGTGTGAACACTTGCACTTGGCTGGCAGTGTGTGTAGATTGGCACTTGCTTGGCGGGTGGTGTATGGAGACTGGTGCTTGGCTGGTGGTGTGCGTGGACTGGCGGTGCATTTGTGGCTAGTAGCAAGTATGTATATCGACTTGCTTGAAGTGTGTTTGTCAGTTTTATGATGTTTGTGTGTTTGGTGGTGAGATTGGTGTGTTAGTCCTGTTGGCATATGAGAGTGATGGGCCCTTAAATGGCACTGTTTGTAAATCAATCAATCAGGGTTGGTAAAGTGTAACTACTCATACTTGAGGGGCTCAAGGCATTGGGAGGGGAGGGTGGCGGCTCTGTTGAGTGCTGGGGTCATCCGAAGAGCCAGGTCTTGAGGTCCTTCCAGAACTAGTGCAATGTGGGAGCTTGCCGAAGGTGGAGGGGTAGGCCGTTCCAGGCCTTGGCTGCAAGGAAGGAGAAGGACTTTCCTCCCATTCTGGTCTTGTAGATGCGTGGGATGGTGGCCAGAGAGAGATCGGCTGATCAGAGGTGTCTTTTGGGTGCACGGAAGAAGAGGCGTTGTTCGGGTATGTGGGTCCAGTGCTGTGAAGGGCCTTGTATACGTGGGTGAAGAGTTTGAAGGTTATTCTTCTTTTGACTGGGAGCCAGGGAAGATAGCGGAAGTGTTAGGGTAATGTGACTGCGATGGGTGATGCTGAGGATCAGTCTGGCTGCGGCATCTTGGGCGGTATGGAGTTTGCAAAGCAGTTTCTTGATGATTCCGGTGTAGAGAGCATTGCCGTAGTCCAGTCTGTTGTTAATGAGAACATGTGTGACAGTTTTTCTGGACTTGGATGGGATCCATCTGAATGTCTTTCGAAGCAAGCGGAGGGTGTTGAAGCAGGTCGAGGATATGGTGTTGATCTGGCAGTTCATTGTGAGCGATGAGTTTAGTATGATGCCTAAGTTTTGTCCATGGTCCGTCAGGGTGAGGGGATTTTCAAGGATGGGGAACCACCATGAATCATCCTATACAGAGGGGGTGGAGCCAAGTATGAAGACTTCTGTTTTCTCTGAGTCGAGTTTCAGGCAGCGGTTCTTCATCCAGGTGGCGACGGCTTTCATCCCTTCTTGGAAGTTGTGTTTGGTGATGTTCGGTTCGTTGGTGAGGTAGAGGATAAGCTGCAAGAGTAAGAGACGATGTTGAGCTTGTGGTTCCTGATGATGGTTGTGAGGGGGCCATGTAGACATTGAAGAGGGTGGGGCTGAGGGAGGAGCCCTGGGGCACTCGATAGTTGGCCTCTGTTGGTTCCGAAAGGTAGGGAGGCAGTCTGACCTGCTGAGTTCTGCTGGTGAGGAAGGAGCATATCCAGTTGAGGACCTTGTCGCGGATGCCGGCGTCGTGGAGTCTGGTGGCTAGGGTGCAGTGGGAGATGGTGTCAAAGGCAGCCAGGCGGTCCAGGAGGATGAGGGCTGCCATTTTGCCCTGGTCAAGGAGGGAGTGGATGTCATCAGTGGCAGCGAGTAGGGAGGTCTTGGTGCTGCTGAATCTGGGTTAGGAGTAGGCCTGGGTGGTGAACTTTGCTCCGTTTGCAGAGTTTGCAGAGTTTTCTGCACTCCACACTCTGCGGAGCTTGCGGAGTGCTGAAACCTCCGCAGAGCGATGGGCAGCAGAGTTTTTCCCCACTCGTGAACGGTAAGTTCACGATCGCGAACAGTAGGTTCGCGAGCGCGAGCTGCTGCTCGGGTAGAATTTCTACCCGAAAAGCAGGAATACCAACACAAACTCTGCACTCTGCCACTCGCGGAACTTTGCGGAGTTTTTTTGTAACTTCACAGAGTTCTGCGTAGCAAAACTCGGCGAACTACCCCCAGGCCTAGTTAGGAGATGTCCAGGACATTGTTAGCTTCGATGAAGTTTGCTAGCTGAGTGTTGATGGCCTTTTCGATGACCTTGGCTGTGAATGTAAGCAAGGAGATGGGCCTGAAGTTTTTGAGGTCCGTCAGATGCGTGGAGGGTTTCTTCTGAAGGGGTCTGACTTCAGCGTGTTTCCATTCATTGGGGAAGGTGGCAGTCTCGAAAGAGCAGTTGATTATCTGACAAAGTTTGGGTGTGAACTGTGAAGGCTGAGGCAACTCTGTGGAAGATGTGGTGTGGGTAGGGGTCTGAGGGTGCTCCAGAGTGTATGCTTTTAATGGTCTTCAAGGTGTCTTCTGTTGCGAGTGGGATCCAATTGAGGAGAGTCTGTTAGGTGGCTATGCATGGAGGGTAGGCCTCAGCGTAGTTTTGCTAGTCGGAACTCCGCAAAGTCACAAAAAAACTCAGCGAAGTTCTGCGAGTGGCGGAGTGTAGTGCGAGCTACAGTTTGTGCTGGTGTTCCAGCCGCTCGGGTAAACATTCTACCCCAGCGGCACTTGACGCTTACCGTTCGCGATCGCAAGCAGGGAAAAAACTGCACTTCGCGTAGCTGAGTTTTCTGCTCTCTGCGAGACGTCTGTTTGGCTGCAGGATTTGCCGAATTCCGTGATGATGGCGAAGAGTTCTTTGGTATGGTGAGCATACTGTGTTGGAGGGATTTCTTCCTTGTGGATTTGATGAGATGGTGGTGTGGGGTGGTGGCTGCTTTGTAGGCAGTGCGTGTTTCTGGGTTTTGTTGTTCCTCCATGTCTTTTTGAGTTGTCTGCTGGAGCGTCTGGATTCTTGGAGTGTAGGGGTGAAGCGGCTTGCTTTCTTGATGTGTCTTCCCGTGACTTTCTTGAGGGGGTCGATTGTGTCGGAGCAGTTTGTGATCTAGTGGTGGAGGTTGCGTGCTGTGATGTTTGCGTCAAGCATAGTAGGTGGTGGGGTGCGGACGAGGGCGGGGTGAGCTGGTCTTTGGTGACTTTTTTCCAGTTTCTGTGCAGGAGGTGGTAGGTGTGCTTGTGTATGATGGTTCTTTTGAAGAAGTGGATGCAGTGGTGATCTGTCCAGAGGAGTTATGTCGTGTGGCTGTAAGAGATGCTGTTTCCTTTGGCGATGACGAGGTTGGGTGTGTGTCCTACTGTTTGCGTGGGGGCAGTAACTAGTTGCTTTAGTCCTATGTTGCAGAGGTTCTCGAGGAGGGAGGTAGTGTTTGAGTCATCGTGGTTGTCCAGGTGGAAGTTTAGGTCTCCGTGTAGGATGTAGTCTGTGAAGGTGAGGGCATGGGGTGCAATGAAGTTGGTGTTGGCATCGGTTATTGGAGCACAGAGCCAGGTTGCCTGTAGATGAGGATTCCACAGAGAGTCAGACTCATTTTAGTGTTGGTCTGAATCTGGAAGTGGAGGTGCTCCATGAGGGTCATTGTGTCATCTAGGTTTTCATCTTGTATCCATCAGGAATGGCAGTGGTGATGTCGGGTGAAGAGTGTGCATTGGTCCAGGTTTCTGTGACAAAGGTGATGTCAGGTGAGTAGGTGTTGTGGAGGTCCAAGATTTCTATGGCATGCTTGTGTAGGGAATGTACATTGAGGAGGATGCAGTTGAGTGGTTTGTGAGCGGTGATGTCCAGTAGGCAGGGATATGCTGCTATGATACATGATCTTGAAGAGCTCTTGGATGATACGGCCTCACCATCACCCTTGATTGTACCTGGGGGCCCAGTGATCCCACGACTTTGTCACACAGAAATGAGAGACAAATGTGATTTTTTAGTTTTAAGAAATGTCTGAGGTTAGTCAGTTTCCCTAGATGGCTGTTGAGCTCAGGACCATAAACCACCAGTGACCCCCTTGCAAAACCAGGTGGTTTTGTGAGCGATAAGTTTGATGCTGCCACAATACATTTTGGGCACTTGGCCAACTCAAACATGTGGGTTTCTTTTTTATCAGGTGATCTGGGGGAACACTAGGTGGTAGGAAGATTGTGGCTCCACTCATATTCCAGAAATGTTTAATACAGAAATGTCAAGAAAATGTTTTTTTAGACTATTTTTTAGGTTTGTTCTGGGTAGCAGAACCTGATGAGAGCCACACAAGTCACCCCACCCTGGATTTCTTTGGGTGTCTGGTCTTCAAAAATGTACTGGTTTGCTAGGTTTCCCTAGGTGCCACCTGAGCTAGGGCCCAAAATCCACAGCTTAGAGAATTGCAAATAAAGGGTAAGTTTTCAGTAGAAAAATGTGATGTGTCCACATTGTGTTTTGGGCCGTTTCCTGTCACGGGCACTAGGCCTACCCACACAAGTGAGGTACCATTTTTATTGGGAGAATTAGGGGAACACAGAACAGTAGAAAAGTGCTATTACCAGTTGTCTTTCTCTGCATTTGCACCTTCCAAATGTAAGACAGTGGATAAGAAAGAAGTCATTTAGAGAAGGGCACTCTAATTCACATGCTAGTATGGGTACAGACAAATTCAGAGATGTGCAAATAACAACCGCTTCTAAACTCACGATCTTCTGCCGTTTTGGAAATACATTTGTTTCCTATTTTTCACTCTTTATATTTTACAAAATGAATTGCTGTATACCCGGTACACAATGAAAAACCATTGTACCTCAGGCTGTTTATTAACCTACAAGCCCTCTATATCCCCCACAACCATAAGAGTGCAGCGGACGTAACTATATGTTGCTTTAAAAAAATCCGCCATAGTTAGAAGAAGTTACAGTTGAAAATGTATACACAGATGGCTGTTGTTTTCAACTCCATTTCAATTTTTTTTTATTTCAACTGTTACTTTCTATAACAAAACCATGAAGGATCTGCACAATTGTCCCTTACTCAATTCTGAATGTTGACTACTTTTCAGAAACGTATAGCTTTCTGGGATCCACCATGGGGTTCACACCAATTTCTACCACTAACTAGAATGAGGCTGAAAGCACAAAAAATAGGAAAAATGGGCTATGTCCCAATAAAATGGTTTTCTCATTCAAAGTCTGCCTGTTCTTGAAAGCTGGGGAGATAGTGATTTCAGCACCACAAACCCTTCATTGATGCCATTTGCAGAAAAAATAACAGACATTTTCTTCTGCAGCACTTGTTTCTCAAAAACCTCAAAATGTAGCTGTATTTAGGCTAATATCTCGGTACCCTCCAGGGTAATCTACAAACCCTGGGAACCTTTAGAATCCCCAGTTTGTTCGAAACGAGCATTGGCATAGCCAATAGGTATTGCCTTTGGGACCTTATAAGTATTTAGTTATGCAGCACAATATCCTTGGTGCAACAACATCAACTGTTGCATGGCTAAACTCTTATAAGGTCCCAAAGGCGAGACCTATTGGCTATGCCAATGCTTGTTTAGTTTGTGATTTGGCTGGATTAACTAGTTGACACAGTGCAATCATTATACGTCTTCACAAAAGTTAGCACATAAACTTTTCGTTTCGAACTGCTGAGTGCTCCTGAAATAGACCCTTACCTCAAATTGTTGCTAGCCAGAAGCTACTTTATTTTCATAGCAAAACAACGATTTACCTTCTTGGCTGGGGAATTAAGAATTTCTCCCTTGTGTTATGACACTGCTGTGGTTTCTTTAGAGCTGTACTACACAGATGCTGTAGTGAATGGCCTTGTGTAGCTGGGGCTGGTGACATATGCAATGAAAGACCTACATAGCTGTATATTGTAGCTAAAGTGCATTTCACTCAGTAGATGGATAGGTGAAGATAATTTTAACAAACGGAAGAGCGAGGGTTCATAAAGCGCGTGACCTTAAAGCTTAAAGAGATGTTCAACTGAGAGCCGGCTGAGTAAGAACTGCACAGCTGGTACAGGGCTGGTTGTTATGTACTACGATAATTCACTGTGTTTAAAAGTAATAAAAAAAATTGGTGTAATGGTTCTTATTTAATGCACTGACTGTATAAAAAGGTGCTGGATATTAAACTGGGAGTGTACACATCAATATGGAAAAATACCTATGGCAGTAAGGGCAGTTCTTGATAGATATGCTCTGAGGAAGGCATGTATTGGACGTGCGAAAGAAAAAAAAAATAGTGAGCAACAAAGCATGCCACATCGCTTGAATTTTTTTTTTTAAAAGCCATCATGCAGTAAGCAGCTGAGAGTCTGGATCACAGCTTTTTATCAGGAGGCACGTTTGTCTTTAAAACGAATCTCTTTTGTGAAACGACCCCTGGGTCTCAGCGAGACCTAAAAAGGACACAGATTTGGCTTGGATACCTTATGTGGATAAAATGTTATGGAGGCGCAAACTACCCCTAAGCGCGAGCTACCCCAAATAGCCAAAAAAAGGCTTAGCACTGAGGAGGCGGGGCTAGCAGCAAAGGGGTTAAACTCTCTGCTGATCAGCAATTTACATGTGAATATAATGCACCAGATTTACTGACAGAAACAGATTGCAAATTAGATAAGTGGGGCCATGCCTCCCTACTGAGGTCTAAATGAAAACAAAAACAGAGTAACCAAGGCCAAGCAATGCAAATGGGGTAATTCTAGAGCAGATTCGATCCCTCACACAACATACACACAAGTGTTGCCCTGGTTTTCCTCACAGCAGAGTACGATTGTCACTACCTGGGGGAAATTAGAAATATCAACTTGGAAAATCGAAGGAACCTATTGCGCATCTGTTCCTTCTTTGTCCCAACAGAGAAATGTTCCCCATTCAAAAGTCCGCTGTTGCGAATACAGGGGGAAAAGTAACTATTTTTATTTGAAAAAGTAAACAAGGATTTATTGTACACTTGCAAAAGTGAATTCTGAAAAGCGCCGCACTTTCAGGAAAGGAAACAAAGTATCGCAGGCCTGTTTCATTTGGATTCCTTGATCAGGACATATAAGAGAACGGATCTGCTGCCTCCAACCCAAAATACTTCCTGTTGCAAACGTTTGTAATCTTTTGAAAAATTGTGTAAAGGAGCGTCCATGAGTTGCGCATACAATTCGTCTTTTTTACCTAGAACAGAGAATTCACGGAGGGTAACAATCTCATAGGTCTCACATTTAAACACCCCTATGTCATTATTTCCTTCTTGTTTAAGTTTAGAAATATACTCTTACAAACATTTACAGCAATGGGTAGACGCGTTTTTTTGCAACCCTCTGCATTTGAAATGTACTTCTCATTCTGTCTTGTGGGCAGGTATAAGTGAGGACACATGACTGTTAATTTGGTGCAATGAACTTTTAAAAGCACTGCTGTCAATGGAAAAATAAGTGCATGTGCTTATCATATCGTGCTACGGGTGTGGCCACTGGGCAGGGCTAAGCGCAGTGCTAGGGTCAGGCATGATGATATAAAAACACTTCTGCCATCTTTCCATTTTGCCTTTGTATCAACTTTGTTAATAGTTTCAAATGCCCCTTATGTGCAGATTCCCTGTGCACATGTGGCACAAGACATACATAATATTTAATGGCCAGTCTGCTGCTATGACCCTCTGAAATATGTACGTAGCCCATAAGTTGAACTATTATTTCTATGCCACAAGACTTTCAGTCTTTGGATGGAAGCTCTAGTATGACAAAATGGTATTTCTTTCAGTTGGCTTCCTATACAGTGATGTCATTCATTTCCCTTCATCATTTTTAATAAACAGACCTAGGAGAGGAATCTGATGCCTGTCCCATTGGCATTTATATTGTATGTTAGCCTGTTTATGATTAAGGTATGTCTTAAACGCCTCTAGTTTAGTAGTTGAGTCTTCCCATATAATAAAACAGCATCAATATACCGTTTACAAAATCTAACGTAAGCCCTGTAGAGGTTCAGATCTGTTAGAACAAACTGATGTTTGAAAGCATCAACAAAAATGTCACTAGATCGTCAAAGCAATTGCCAAAATATCAATGAGTGCCTATTCAATGACATGTATACTTCCTTGCTGTGGTATGTTGGTGTAGAGAGAAATGATATCCAAAGTTATCTTCTTCAATCATTAGGGAAACTGTTAAAAATTGGGTCACTGGATGACTGGGGTGTGAGCGCTGGTCAAGTAACAAACACAATCCTAGTCATGGTAAGGAACAAGCAACCCCAATTTGGCCTGTGCTCAACCCTCTGGTAGCTTAGCACAGAGCAGCCTTGCTTAACTTAGAAGCAATATGTAAAGTATTTGAGCAACACTTATAACAGTAAAACAGTGAAAACACCAAAAACATATATCCCACACCTGGTTACAACAATAGAGCTTAATTCAATAAATAAAACAAGACCAACAATACAATCAGGAGAAGCGGAGTTATGAATTTTTAAGGAATTAACTGAAAAATAGTGCCCATAAGCATAAAGCATCAACCGAGGCTCTCTGGTCGTGCTGGACTGTGTCAAAGTAAAAAGCTCAAGCCGACAGTGATGAAGCGTGGGTCTGATACAGCCCCAGGTTAGCCCATGTGAAGCTTTACCTTCTCGTCTTTTGTACCATAAGTCCAGTTCACATCGAAGGGAAAAAGGAAAGCGAAGCTGCCAGTGGTCGGTGTGGCATGAAGAGCAAACCGGGCATTGCAGACGAGCGGGCTGGATCTTACCACTGGCAGTGCACATGGACAAATGATGCTTGCTGTGATGGTCCTGCGGCACCTTGCGCTGATTTTCGATGCAAGTGGTTTCAGTGTGAATGGGCCCATTCGTGGTCACAAAGAGCCCAAAAGGTTGAATCAAGAGTCTGCTGAGGTACAGCATGGGTCCAGGACCTGAGAGAAACTTCTTGGGGGTTGGGAACTCACTGAAGATGGGTCCTGGAGCTGTGTGGCAGCCTGGTATGTCCCTGAAGCTCAGATCATGAGGCCAGCAGACTAGTCCTTTGAGTCACTCTGGGGTCCTGGGTTCAAGATGGGTTGCAGGTCTAGTACTTCCTCCTCAGTTAAGAGGGCAGCACAGAGAAGCAGCAGCTCCTTCAGAGTTGCAGTCCAGCAGAGTGGCAGTCCTTTCAGCAGCACAGCAGTCATTCTTCCTGGCAGAGTATCTACAGGCCCAGACGTTTATTGAAGAGGTGGGGTAAAGACCTTATGTTTATACCCTGGATTCCATTCTCCTGAGAGGTGGGAGAAGCTTCTGGAAAGGTTCTTTGAGGTGCATGGAATTTCCTGATTCCCCTACCCTGGCTCCAAGTTGGCTGCAGGGACTATACAGGGTTGTTAGACCCGTTGTGTGAAGGCAGAGCACAGGCTATTCATATGTAAGTGGCCTGTGCTCAGCTCCGCCCCTATCCTGCCACCAGATGGCCCATCCAGGCACACTTAATTCCTCTATTGTGTGACTGTCTGGGAGGTTTACGGCTTGACAGGAGGGCTTAAATGCCACATCAACATGGCAGTGTCACACTGCATTCAGGATGCAATGCCAGGCCTGGTACATGTTTTAGGGTGCTACATAAGTGGGTAGCAAAATAAGTGCTGCAGGCCCACTCTTAGCATTTAAGTTACAGGCCCTGGGTATATGGTATACCACTCTACAGGTGACTTATAAGTAAATTAAATATGCCAATTAGGTGTATGCTAATCAAACCATGTTTTAGGAGAGTGAGCACAGGTACTTTAGCTCTGGTTAGCAGCAGTAAAGAGCACAGAATCATAAGGTCAACAGAAGGAAAATTACAGCATAAATTGGAGCCTTGTGGGCAAAACATTTGGGGGAAGATCACCCTGAGGCTGACAGGTCTAACACATTTTCCTCCAGCTAACAGTGGGGAGAACTACCCAACTTCCAGGGAGTTCTCATCACTGAGGCAGAACAACTTGGAGAGACCACCAGCATTGGTGTGGTCTCTCCATCCCCATTGACAAACCTCCTGTAATATCCTGTGTGGCCCAGGAAGGACCTCACCACAGTTTTATTTTGTGGGGCTTCTGGGTTACAATGGTCTCTATTTTGGGCTGGAGGGGGTGCAACTTACTCCAGTCCACAAGGTGTCCCATTTACACCACAGACACTTGCCATATCTGTCACTTACTGGCATTCTGCAGGGCCTGAAGCAGTTCCTACAGGTGAAAGGGGTGGTCCTTCCGGGTTCTACTGAAGATGGCTAAGTCATCCAGGTAAGCAGCACTAAAGACTTCATACCAGCCAAAACCCAGTTCACCAGCCTCTGGAAGGTTGCAGGGGCATTTTTCAGCCCAAAGGGCATCACTTTAATCTAAAAGTGGCTCGCTGTAATGGAAAATGCTGACCTTTCATTAGCCCCTTCAGTAAGGACAGCCTGCCAGTGAAGTTAGCCAAAGGTACTCAGGAACTTGATGAGCTGATCAAATCGGGAGATGGGATGAGCATCAGTTTTAGTAATTGAGCTAAGCCCCCTGTAGTCCACACTGAAGCGGATTTCTGGAGCGGCACCTGCTGGGCAGCTTTTGGTACCTTTACCACTGGGCTGGACCAAGCGCTACACCTAGGGCTTACCTTAGGGGGGACTTATATGTGATAAAAGGGGAGTTTGAGAATTGGCAATGGGGTTTAAATGCCCCATCGACATGGCAGTGCAAAACGGCATTCAGGTTACAATGGCAGGCCTGGGACATGTTTTACAATGCTTCTTAACCCCTTCCATGCTGCGCAGATTCCGCCGCTGTGCTGACGGAATCTTGCGCGGGCGTGGTCATGACGGAACGGTTCCGTCATGAGCACAGCTCAACCGTGGCTCATGACGGAACCGTTCCGTCATGAGCACCGAAGGGGTTAAGTGGGTGGCACAGTAAGTGCTGCAGGCCCACTGGTAGCATTTGCTTTACAGGTCCTGGATGTCCACTCTAAAAAGGACTTAAAAGTAAATTAAATATGCAATTAGGTATATGCCAATCAAACCATGTTTTAGCGAAGTTTTAGGGAAGTGAGTACAAGCACTATTACCAACAAAAGCAAAAATACAGCAAAAACTGGTAGTAAGTAGGCAAAACATTTGAAAATGACCACCATAAAGCTGAGAGGTCTAACAGAGACTTTCTATTGCTTAATCATGTACGTGCTGTCCCGTACATACATTTCCAGTGTGGCTACTATGGCTTTAATGAACACATTTTACCCATGGGCTCGGAGATAGTACTTCAGTCTGATAAAATTGGTCTTCCGGACAGATATTCTAGACACATATGTACTTTGGTGGAGCGTGTAAAGGACAGGCACCCTCTGATGTTTTTTTATTAAGGAATCCAAATTCATTTGGATTGAAGAAGCCCTCTTCTTCACGCTGTGTAGTCACATTCAGGATTCTAGCTTTGATGGATTCAACAGGGTTGTGTGTCAATTTCATGTAATGGTTTTGATTGAACAGTTGTTTTTTTAATTTCAGCATTGTAATCATCAGCATCTTCTGTTACTCTTCCTCCCCCTTTATCAGCAGGTATGATAATATTAGAGCTCGTTTTAGACTCTGTAATGTAGAGGGCGATCCTCTTTGGAACTATTTTTCCGTTGTCTCAGGGAGAAGTTGTTCTCTTGATATTGATCTTATGGGGGATCATACAGATCACAATATTTGCAGATTGTTCACTTTATTTGTATTTCCTATCCCTTAGAGGCTAGTTCCCTTGAGTGAGTACATTATTTTCTCACTCCACTCGGGTATACATGGGTGTGTTTTGGTCAACAATCCTAATTGGGGCTGACAATCCCCCTATTTAGGTACATTCTTTGACCACACATATGGTACATATGGTTTACACAATATAAATAACACCTTTCAATTTCTGTACTATTAATTATTGCAGATGCCACAAAGTCCTTTGGTCCTGATGAGACACTTAGCCTCCAATTAAGGGTCGAAACAGCATCGGCACATATGAGCAACAGATGAAAGATGGAACTACAACTTTGGGTACATGGAATAATCCAAGAATTCGGAGTAGATGCCCTATTGCAAACACATCAGCTTCTTCGTATACTTGTATTGTTATATCTGTCCTTGCTGTGGTTGTTACACTGGGGGCACATTGCACTGTCTGTGTATAAGCATATATTTGCATGTTTATGTTTTTATGGGCATTTTTGTTGAAATTACAATTTTGAGGATAAAATTCTCTTGCTTCACCTACGACTGTGGTGATCCTGGGTGATTTATTAACCCTTTGTCAGTGGTTGTGCTAGCTTATTTAGCCTACTAAATTAATATCCCCCAGTAAATGATACCAGTAAGAACCACTGTTGCATTTAGACTGTATTGTACCCAGGTTCCCATAAGTCCAAGTGCTGCTTTTGTAGCATAATAAGAACACATAGAATTAAAGACATTCTTTAAACTCCTTTCTTCCGCACTTTCTGCATTTCTGCTCCCAGCGGCCTGGCTGAATTCCAGTGTGTGCACAACTCACGTTGACAGTGTGAATGTGATTGACAGTGCAGGGCCTGAATGGACCCTGCTCTCTAAAACACAGCACGACATTGAACTTCCCAACACCCTAACATCCCTGATGATAATGCAAATGAGCCACTGGTGACTAATTTCCCAAAGGCTCAGCTCAGTGCTGAAGAGGTGCTTTGGCTGCCAGAGTGGCATACAGACAGGCTGTCAACCTTACTGTCAGCAGCACTGGCACCAATGAGCCTACCAGACATAATTATCAGTACTCTACTTTGGCAGAGAAAAAGTGCTGGTACTCAGAGGGATAAATAAATGAAGTGTTGATACTCAGTACCTGTGATTACCAGTCTAGTTAACGCATTGTTTATTAGAGAGGTGCGTGTTTCACATGGATCTGCAAAAGAAACAATAAAATTACCTATTCCAACTCTACTTTAGTGCTACAAATGCAAAGTGGTCCCCAGGTTTACCACTGCATTCCACGCGCCCTTTTCTCTGTAGTGTCAGGGCAGTAAGTACTGAGGGTCGAGTAACCAAGGTCATGAAGCAATATTAAAAGCAAGCAAATCACAAACTTTGCTTCTTGACGTGCTTAATTAGCACATCTGCTCTAATTCACATACATTCCCTTTGCAATCATGCATAATGTATACATTTCACAACTTATGCACGTGTGTGTATAGCATTCAATTGAGTCCAATTTCCAAACTGAGTTGATTGGCAGACTTCTCCAACTATCTGCACAACCTTTGCCAGTTCAGTCTGAGATTTAAAATAAAATGATCAGGCAATTGCAGCAACTGAATTGTCTAAAATATTATGGATGTCTTAAATAAAACAAAATCGTTGGTGTTATCAGTTTTTCAGGTCTGGTCTTGGAACCACAGTAGTTGGCTCTACAGACTATTGCTTTTACAAAAAAAAAATCATACATATAGAAGTGCTTTGGGGTCGACGGGCTTCATCCATTGGTCTGTTAAATTGTCATTCGCATTTTTGCTTCTGCCCAACAAAGCACATAACATAAAGCAACGGGTCAGCCCACTTTACCCATTAGTTCCGTTCACTTTAAGAGACTGCACAAATACAGTGCACATAGTTCACATAGGCCCGAAAATAATACATTTGTCTTCAGTAACAAAGTGCTTTTAAAGTATACTTATTTATTTTGTACATTACCTTTAAAATGCCAGTTGTTTATTTTACCTGCACTTTTGGTGCCTGGTAAGAAGATGATTTATTTTCTGATTTCTTTAAAGTGTTTCAGCAATATGTGCCTGTGATTTGAATGCTTGGTTATGAAGTGATTTATTCTTTTTTTTAAATGTTTTTATTGAGATCCACCATAATTTCAAATTCATTTATATAGCACAGTACCATACCTTGGTCATACATCAATAGTCAATAAATACAGCATACTTATTCTGAAATATTTAAACAATATACAGAGCAGACTAAGAAGAAGAGCAATACTGCTTTAAAAGTCTCCATAAACAAAGCCCACAGAAAAATATATTTTTGCGATAGGGAACCATTAAAGTCCATACAAGGAAAAAATGTGCAAATATGCAAAATGTCAATCTTAGAATATGTATAAAATCATTCTAGCAACCCCTAAAATAAGCAGTGTGCATCTCTTAATTACAAAAGGAGATAAATAATGTGAAAATTGATGGACTGCCAATAAGGTCCTCTAATCTCTCGATTTCTAGTCAAAATACTAACCCGGGGCGTAGTTTGCGAAGTAGCGCTATGCGTAGCTACGCGAAGTGCACTACGCGAGCTACGCGTAGTTTCACAAACTGCATAGTGCACTGTGCAAGATGCTGTTCATACTGATTGCACAGTGCCGGATGCTTGCCCGCACTGTGCAATCAGTGCAAACTGCATCTTGCACAGTGCAAGCGGTCGTTTTCTGCCGCTCGAGTAGATATCTACTCGAGCAGCAGCTTTCTCAACGTGGACTGGTAGTTTTTCATCGCGAGCGGTCGCGAGCATACGCGACCACTCGCAATGAGAAATCTGACCTCTCCGCGTTGAGAAGCTCGCCAGGAGGTTTATTTTCCACGCTCGCGATCGGCAACTTGATGTTGCTGATTGCGAATGAGGAAAAAGTCTCGCCGGGATGTCATTTTGCTTGCTCGCGGTTGTCAAGTTGACGGTGAGGACCGCGAACAAGCAAAAAATTAAAGCTGCACTACGCTATGCTACGTGTGTTTGCACTGTGCTACGTGCAATTCGCGTAGTGCGAAGTAGCGCAACCTTCGCAAACTACGCGAGCGGAGCGTAGTGCTTTGCCCAGGCTTACAAAATACCATTCCAACAGTTTTTCAAATTTTATAATTCCCCCATTGCATATAGCAGTTTACGATTTGTGACTTGCTTAATTTTCCGAACCCATTCACTCATTGTTGGAACCTGTCGTGATCACCATTTTTGAAGCAGAAGGGATCTGGCCACAGCTATTGCAATGTATACTAGTTTTACCCATTTATCAGTTAGGCTAAGAGATAGATCATATCCCAGGACTTTCCACCAGCTATTGGATGCCCATTTGATCTGCCACTCAGCCTCCAAATACTGAAATATTTAATTCCAGAACCCCTGGACCGAAGGGCATTGAGAAATGATATGCGTCAAATTGGCTCTCAGCTGATTTACGCACCGGATGCAGTAACTAGACTGGCTAGGGTTAATCATCTAAAGGAACTGTGGGGTTCTGTATAGCAGCCATTTGCTAAAGAATAGCTTCCAGCGCCAGTTAGCTCCACGTAGCACACTAAAACTAAGTTAATAACTTCAGTCCACATTCTAACTGTTAATTCCAGCCCTTCATGTTTCTGCCTTTTTGTCATTGCTTTCCTGGTAAGGTACAGACATTTTGTGAAAGCCAAGAGTTTTCTCCATTCCCTGGGTCTCTTATCTGTATCTGCTTCAAACAGCGCAAGCACAATATTTTTACTCCCATTTATCTGAACCATATCCAGATTATTAAACGTTTTATATAACATTCTGTAAGAGCCAAGAAGAAGAAAATAGTTTTGCGTTAACTCATGGATTTCGGAAATATTGACCCACCATCCCATCAAGACAAAATCTGAAATTTTCCTGAACCCAGCTTTAGCCAGTTTTTTAAACTATTTCAGATGAGACTTCAGTCCCTGATTCGATAACGAGTTTGTATAAGGGCATTGCGATATTAAAATGGGGATTGCATATTTTCTAAAAAAATCTTGACGTTTTCGAAAAAACTCTGCATGCTCTTATAACAGACTTTTTTTTAGATGATTTCGCCATTTTTAAAAGATTACTTATCTGTGCTCTGTACAAATCAGCAGCATCAAATAATTCACAAATATTCCTGCATGAGATTCTATTTTAAACCAAGACATATACTGTGCAAAATATGCTAATTAATAATCCCTGAGATTCGGGAGCTCAACCCACCTTTCTCCAGATCCTCGTATAAAGTGCTTAGTGTAATTCTGGGGATTTCTTTTTTGCAAATAAAGAACGTAAACATGAACTCAACCTTTTTTTAAAAAAGATGCTGTTAAGGAACATGGGATAGCCGAGAATAAGAAGTTAAATAAGAGGAGAATAGAAATCATAGGGGCATATGTATCAAGCTAATTTTTACTCGCAAACGCTGCGAATCGCAAAATACAGCGTTTGCGAGTAAAAATTCGCAAAACGGGATGTATTAGGCAAAATCCCATCGCAAAATTAAGGAATTGCTAATTTAGCGATTTCTTAATTTTGCCTAACCATTTAAGAAATCGCACATTGCGATTTCTTAAATGATATGTAAAAAGCACCCAAGTTGTGCGAATTATCCTTAAGAAATCGCAAATTACCACCAACTTCCAGTTGGTGGTAATTTGCGATTTCCTTTCAAAATGCACTATTTTTAATTTTGCAAAGTGCCACGTGACGCTCATACATGCCCTTAGGGCATGTATGTGCGCCATATGCACACACATGCTCATTTCAGGGGTGCATCAGGGTGTCATCATGACACCCTTGCACCTTTGAAATTATTCTCAAATAGCGATTAGCAAATTGCGAATTCGCTATTTGAGAATTACTTCCCATTCATTCCTATGGGTCTCCTGGCCCATAGAAATGAATGGGCAGGTATTCCTTAATTGCGATTTCGCAATTTGCTAATCGCAATTAAGGAATTTTAAGAAATCGCAAAAAGTTTGCGAATTTTTAAATACATCCCGTTTTGCAATTCTCAAATAGCGATTCCTTAACAATCGCTATTTGAGAATCGCAAATGGTGATGTTGATACATATGCCCCATAATCAGCGAAACCCTCCCCATAATGATTAATGGAAGACAGTTCCAGCATGAGAATAAATCCTGTACTTTTGAGAGCAGTGGGGAGAAATTAAGATCGTATAGATACTCAATCCGTGGTAAAAATTTAAATCCTAAATATCTTTTTGGTTGGGAATTCGCACGAGGCAATATCTTTATGTAGAACATCTGGATTACATCCACATAATATTATTTCTGTTTTCTTTTTGTTAAATTTATACCCTCCCAATCCTTCATAGTGTGCGAAAATCTCAAAAACTTTCTCCTGGACGCCCTTGTCACAATTGAGGATCAACATGATATCGTTAGCATATCATTTTATCTTCCCCATAAATGGCAAAGGGGGTGAATATCAGTATTGCCTCGGATTGCAATTGCCAGTGGTTCAATGATGAAGTGAAATAAAATAGGTGATAACGGGCAGCCTTGTTGGGCCCCTCTCAGAACACTGATTTTCCCTACCTCAGCTGTGTTGACAATAATGCTGGCTTCTGCATTATGATACATCATTTGTATCAACTCTGTGATCTGGGAGGGTATAGCGAATCTAGACAAGATACAAATTAACGTCTCCCAGACCACAGTTCAAATGCCATCTCTGCATCCAGCAGAAGCACCAGGGCCGGTATATTCTTAGTCTCAAAGTAATCTAGTGCTTCTGCTAAATAGTGTGTGTTTGTCCCTAGCTGTCTCCCTGCAATGAAGCCATTTTGATCAGTATGAATCAGATTTGGTGCTTTTGTGTTAAATCTGTTAGCTAAATGTTTGTGCTGGGATCCTCCCCATCCTCCCCCTTTTTAAAAAAGCTTACCTCATTCCCTTTGTGAAATGACAATGGTATTGGGCCCCCCTCCAGCATGGTGTTGGCTACCAGTAGAAAGTATTCAAGTAGAACCCCTGAAAAGGCTTTAAATAATTCTGCCAGTATACCATATGGTCCGCAGGCTTTGCCATTGAGAATGTTCCTAATGACCTCCGCCAGTTCTTTAGAGAAGGTGTGTTAGACCTGGTACCATTGGCGTGAGTCTCCCTTCCATTTTTTCTGATTGTCTCCTCCGTTTTTGATATGTTTTGCTGGTTTATCTGCTTTGGGCACTGTGCCACTGCTATTCAGTGCCACAGTGCAAGTGCTCCCTATGTTAAATTGATGTATTGATTAGTGACTCCATGACTGGGTTATTTGATTTACTTGTCAGACCCTAGTACAGTGCACCATGTATGCCCAGGGCTTGTAAATCAAATGCTGCTGGTGGGCTTGCAGCACTGGTTGTGCCACCCACAGAAGCAGTCCCTAAACCTGCCCTTATCTTCATATCAGACACCCCTATGGTAGGCCCAAGAGCAGGGTGCATTGTAAGTATAAGGTAGGACATGCCCTGGTGTGTATGGCATGTCCTAATAGAGAATTACAGCCATTTACGTTTTTCACTTTTGCAAGGCTACCTATTCCCCATAGGCCAGAATGGGCAGTTTGATTATTACATCTTATAATCCTAACTGGCTCAGTGAAAATGGTAGAAATTCGAGTTTAGTACGCCTGAACTCAGAATGATAAAATACATCTTTTAGTAAAGTTGGTTTTAACATTGTATGTTTGAAAATACCACTTTTAGAAAGTAGGTATCTTCTTGCTTAACTGTCCAAGCCTGCCTTTGCTAGGTTGTGTATTGTGTGTCTGGTTCTGTGAGTGACAGGGGCTGGGGATTCCAGGAGAGAGGATGAGAGCACAGGGCCGAATAGGAAGATCGGCATTTAGATAAGTGGGAGGAGTTGCACCTGGGACCTGAATAGGGCTGTGAATTCCCTCCACGATGCTGGCTCCACCTCCTGTGGTGTGTCTGATGTCTCTTCCCTGCACTGTGAAAGAAAAGAAGGAGTCTTGTCAACAAAGTGCTCCAGGACTGACCAGAACTGGTTTGGATTAGGCAGAGGCCTCTCTGCCTTCAGAGAACAAAGAGAAAAGTAGTATAAATATGGAGAACCGGACCTAAGACTTTAGATCACTTCTGGAACAACAAGACAAACCTTTTGCAAAGGAGAAGAACCAAGGAAGATGCAGGAGTTTGGACTGCCCCTCTGCCAGTGTGCTGTTTGCTGGGTTGGCCTGCAGTGGTGTCTTCATTGCTAAGGAAAGGAGAAAGAACTATTACAGAACTTTCATCATCTTGCAGAACATTACTCCAAGGACTTGAACCTGTGCTTGCCTCCTGCTGAAGTCTCAGGGACAACAGACTTCACCACCAGCTCCCCTCTGAATTTCCTTGCTGGGAATTCTATCTGCAGAAGCCTGCGTGTCACTCGGAGCTGGAAGCGAGACGCAACGAGAAGAAGCGTGTCACCGCCGCAGCTGTAGTCATCGCATCGCCGGAGAAGCGTGCTGCCGCCGCATCTCCCAGAAGCGTGCCTTCGTCGCAGCTGTCTGCTGTCACATCACTGGAGAAGCGCATCGCAACCGTGAGGGTCGCCGTCGCATCATCGGAGAAGCGTGTCGCAGGGCCTGTCACGGCTCCCAAGTACAGAGTCGCCGCAAGGCTGCCAGGGCGTGCCCGCACCGTCTCAACATCATCGCATCAAGGGCGCCATCTTATCGCATCACACCAGATTGTCGCATCGAGGCGCCATCTTGCTGCATCGCAACAGGGCCGCAGCACGAAAATCTACGCATCACCCCCTCTCCGGTAAGGATGAAGACGCAACCCTACTCTGCGCAAGTCTCCCCTGAAGCAAGGAACTGACGCATCTCCAACGCTGCGAGCCTTTTGTTTATTTTGCGTTACGCATCCAGGTACTTTTGTGAGAACTGTACCGCATTTACCAGCAACTTGAACTAAGTTAATTCTACCATCTTTAAGTCAATTTTGAGTACAGTATTGTGGATTTGTGTTGTTTGTGGTCTTGTGTTAAGTCTATATAAAGAATACATATCTTTATAAAACCTGTGTGGTGTCCATCTGTAGTGTTTTCACTGTATTACTGTATGTGTTCACAAATTCTTAAAACACTGCCTCTGAGATAGGCCTGTCTGCTCGTGCCAAGCTACCAAGGGAGTGAGCAGGGGTTATCCTGTAGTGTAATCCCCTTTCCCTGACTTAGAAGCAAGGGTCCCTATTTGGTCAAAGGTACCTACCTCTGCCAACTAGAGACCCCCACTTCTAACAAGGGGTACCTAATGTTTACCCTCTCACTGTCAGACAGTTCCAGGATATTCTATTCCCAGAGGAACTTCTCAAGGGCCTCATTGTTAATTAAGTGTTTTGTCCATAAATTCGTCTGTAATGTTCTAACATAATTTCACCAACCCTGACCAAATCCTTGCTGTGCATGCCGGTAACAGGACATTTCAATGCGTCTATCAGATTATTCTCAGTTTGTTCCCGGGCCTGCCATGCAAGGAACCGCTCTGTAAAATGGCTTTCCTCATATACCTCTTGCATATAGGCGCAATTTAAAGTGTCACATTTTAGATAATATGCCTCACTTAACGCCCTTTCAAGCTTTCTTTGATTAAGAACCAATGGACTTCTTAATAGACTTGCATTGCACTGCTGCACATTCCTTTCTAAGGTTTGCTTTTGAACTTTATCTTTTATTAAATTTTTTTTTGCGTCTTTGCCTACCTCCAACCCTCGAATGTATGCCTTTAAGGAATCTCAAACCATACGGGGGGAAGCAGTCCTCTGATTTATTGCCAAAAATTCCTTTATCTCTGTTTTACAGAATAGCCCCCATTTAACTTCCTATAAATACCGTTTATTTAGAACCCAGCGCGTAGGCTGTACTAAAACTTTCCCTATCACAAATGCAAGAATGAGCATTGCGTGATCCGAGAATCCTTTCGGTAGAATTAGTTGATTCCTAAATATCAGGGTCTTAGATACAAGGAAGAAATCTATACGGGATGAAGTGCAAAATCTGCCCGAAAATCAGGCATACGCAATTTTAGTAGTAAAGGTTTCCCTCCAGGGATCGATTAATCCCAATGTTTTGCATAATTTTGAAATTCTTTAAAAGTTTTTGGTTTTAACTGCACTTTGGATTTAGCTGAGGAGTCAATCTTTGGGTTTTGCAGGAAATTAAAATCTCCCCCAACAATTACTTCACCGGGAATTTGTACTAATGATTAAAATAACTCATTATACAGCCTGGTGTTATCTTTGACTGGGGCATAAATTCTAACAAACGTGAGGCATCTTAATCCCAGCCTGCAGGTCACCCAACACAACCTTCCATTTTTGTCATTATCAAAGTTTACCACATCTGCCTCAAATATTTTACCTGAAAAAATCACAGTACCCCGATGCATTGCATGGGAAGATGAAAAACCCTGGTATGCTGCCCAGGATCCAAACATGGAAAGTTCTGCTAGCTTCTCCACTCGAATATGAGTCTCTTGGATTAAAACCACTGATGGACTTTCCATTTTAATCCAAGTTGCAATGGCCCACATTTTCTTTTTATTATGCAATGAACTGGATTTTTTGTACCATGGTGCCCTCCGAATTGGCAAGAATAGGTAAATTATTTCAGGTTGTGCAAGACTTCCTTAACCCTTTCGATGCTTGTGACGGAGCGGTTCCGTCATGCGCGTCCGTCGTGCTGTGCGGATGACGGAACCGCTCTGTCACGGCCCCGCCCGTGCAAGAACCCTTCAGCACAGCGCGGTAATCCGTGCCGCGCTGAAGGGGTTAAAGATTCAAAACAATGCACTGAGAAGATCTTGAACTGATAATCCTTAGTCTCTGCACCACGACAGTAGGCTTTGCAGAGTTTGATCACTTTGCAATTGAGTATTAATATCTGTTAAGTATTTAATCAATTTTTTGGTGGATTTTAAGCTTTTTTTGTGTAATTATGACAGATTGTTAAAATATTTTAAATTGAACTAAAACTGCTTTTACTTTCCGAGTTTTTAACTTTTGGGCATAGCGCGTCAATCATTTCATAGGGTCTTGCAAGGAATCATTAACCTTTTCTGCTTTTCTTTATATTATGTCTTTCTTGAATGTCTTAAATTGTTATGGTTTTAAGTAATCTATACAATAAATTTCGTATTGACTTGACTTATCTATGCATCATCTATATATGAAAATGCTTTGAATTCAAATGAGTAGCTAAGGTGCAGCAGTGGCTGAAGGCAGAGGTTAAACTGTATCAGCACACCACAGTTAATCACTTCACATGGCAGCCAAAAGGCAGCCAGCCTCAACAATTGAGAGAAACCTATAAGTAAGGATCGAAGAAAATTTCAGATCATACTTTCAAAGCAAGTTTGCAAACATTTCCCCATGCCTCTTTTAACAACATCACTCCCTCACAAGACCTTTGCAACAAACTCTTGGAGTTCTTCAGTAACAAAATCACCTCCATTTACAACACATTTGACCCTCAACCAGACCACAGAACTGTTGCCTTTCAACTTCCCATCATGATTGATGAATGAACCCTGACCTGTGGCCTGCCATCAGCATCATCAAAATCGCTGGTACCACGAAGACCATCCACTTGGTGCCTCCTTCTGACCTTTGGTCCAACCACGCCTTCACCAAAGGAATCCTGCTGATCAGCGAAGCACTAAGACTCATACTTAATGACTCCATTGACACAGCCACATTCCCAGACATCTGGAAACATACCACCATCACGCCCCTGCTCCAGAAACCATCCACTGACCGAGATACCATTCCCAACTACAGCCTATTCTCCCTCCTACCATACATGACAAAGGTGTCAGAGAAGCTAATCAACCGTCACCTCACTGACCACTTCAGCAACCATCATCTGCTGGTTATCCAAAAGGCTTTCTTCTTCTGGAACCATGCACAGTTGTTTATCTCCCAGCTTTTCTAAAATATTTCCTAAACCTGGTAGATGTAGTATCGGGTGGGAATGTGTTTTACGTCAATTGCATCCAAATTGGATTTTTGCCAGTAGTGTGCTGAATGCATCTTGTATAAGGCCTGAACCAGACCAGAAAGATGTAAAGTAAGAGTTTAACCAGTTCAGTGATCTTACCTGCCAATGCAGGAGCAAGGGCTTAGAGCTCAGCAGGGGGACAGGATGGGGGGGGGGGTCATCAGGGGAACTCAATTTGATAAGAGAGGGACACTTCTTCCTCTGATAGCAACCTGAAGGTGGACCATCCTAATAGGAGTCCTCCTGTACTGCAGAGTACAGATTTTATACTACTGTGTGATCCTTTCACCTTGAAGACAGATCATACTGAAATACACTCACAGTTTCATCAGTAAAACATGTGTAAACATTTCAAAGAGTTACGTTGTAGATGAGTTATTGTTCAGGCACCGTAGTAGATATTTTCACTGCTCCTACCATTAGGTCATATTTTGTAGCGCCACTGTTCGTGGGTACGTTGAAAGTATCAGTATCTATTTGTTTGCTCTGGGGAAACCATATATACTCACACATTGTGCTCGGTTTCTATGCTTTGTGCTGTTCTACTGCCAACAGCTTTCCAAACTGGATCACATTTAAGGTTTTTGGAGGACCAAATCATATCAAAATCAAGAATATTTGATGTTAACTGAAAGTTTGGATAATCACATAGTACCAGGATGTACACTTTCCACATTCCATGGGTTTGAGAGTCTGGTGATGAGGCCCCTTGTCCGCCCCTCCAAGATATCCCAAATATCTTGAAAATATGTTTTAAGCCCTATTCAATGGCCCTCGGTGTGCTTGTATAGCACATTTTGCTAGTGATTGTCCCAGAAGCTGAAGTACAAAATTCTGCATCAAATTGAGTATTAAAATCACAAATTTAACAGTTGAGAGAGACACTAACAGTAATTGTGACCTCGACTTTGATGATGGCTCCGCCTCAACACCTGAAAATATTAGCCCCTCCCAAAGCTTAGGTCTGGTTGTGCCCCTGGCTTACATTACCCTGTTGCATGCTCCCTTTCGTCCAGTGTTTTCTCCCGTTGCCAATGCTTTTCTGTCTATATCTTCCTCCTTTGATGCTTTTTTTCTTCTCTCTTGTATTGGGTCAAAGTCTGATAATTAACAATACGTCCCGGGCACCAATTAAAAACAACCACCGCTTAATTTAAGCATTGGTGCCGGCTCTGTATTCCTATATCTCGCAACAACGCATGCACGCTATGCTCGGTTTTGTAAGGTGATGCAAAAGATCCCCTGAAAACGGCATCCGAAGGTGGATAAGTTACTAGAGGGTGAGACGATTTTAAAGGTCAACCAGCCTAACACTCGATAAGAATGTTTGATGGGATTTAAATATTTGAAAGGATAAATTATTAAACATTTTATTCCGCCAGCGATACAAGTTTAATGAATTCCCACAGGAACTCCCGGGGTCAGAGCTTAGATTTCTAGTTACAAATCTCGGGTATTCGGTTAGTTGCATACTTCAGATTTCGCGTTGGATTATGGGCCCGTACAGCTGACACGGAAGTCATCAATCGTTGACCCTGTCAAACAGCAATGATTCTCCTGGTCACTTTTCCTGAAACGACGGGAGCAGGGCATTGGAGGGCTCCGCTGCATGATATAATATCATCTATTAAACATATGCACATCCTCCACGGTTTGAAATAATGTGTATCTTGATTCGACGATTAAAATAATGAAGCATATTCAGTTATGTCCAAGAGCGTCATTGGTATTCGGTGGACTGGGCTCTTATAAAACAGAATTCATTGGGATGGGAATAAAAGTACTTGAAAGACCAGAACAAACGTAGTTCTTTCTTAGATATGGTAATGTTGCGGCAGGTTAAAAGATGTTTTTTTGTATTACACCCTCCTTAAAAATCAATCTGTCCTTTACATATTCGACGCAATGTCACCAAATATGTTTTAAACTTTGATGAACTGTGATTTCAAAAAGGTAAGCACACTATTTGACAGCACAAAGGAACCTCCTGCCCCAAGGAGGATTACATTATCCATTCTCACAATAATCATAAGTAGTAAGGGGTAGTGGCCTTTTAACAACTGTAATACTAAAAATAACAACGTTTTTATATAGCGCTTCAGGTGCAGTTGCCTTTCCCAAGGCCTGTCACTTACGAGCGAGAATATTCCCTAGAAAAATGTACTCAGAAAATTTAGAAAAGTGACTTCCGGGTCAAACTTATGACCTTCAGATTACCACAGATGTCAGAGACATGATTTTCACTCACTGTGCCTGTATCTTTCTGTACAATCAGAAACTTCCCCATACAAAATTCTCCCTTATCTTCTGGAAAAAGCAGGCTTTGTGGGATGGTCATTGTGATGGTGGGACTTTGAAGGCCTTGTCTGTGCTCGACCATGCGTCAATGGACTGTTGTCAAGCAGTGCTTGATTTGTAAAATAATAAGTGCCAGGGACCTGACCATCGCCCCTGTCATCCCTGCCAAAACAACTACTAACCATCTCCCTCGCCTGCAAGTGCAGGAGTTGATTTTATTCCAGGTCCCCAAAGCTAAAGGAATGGCTGGGGAGGCAGGTATTAGTAATTATTTCTGCATTTGTATACATCATGCATTTTGTATACATATTTGCAACGTGATGAGCAGCTTAAGTCCTAAGTGTGGTGTTGACAATTAAGTGCGGGTGCTGAGCACCAGAAACCTATTAATTGCCGGTGCTGAGCATCGAAATCCACCGGCACAAATTAAGCACGGTTGCCAAGATGTCCCTGTCTGAAAGTATCACATTGATTCAATAACGCTCTCTCCCACCCCTTGAGGCCCTAGATCCGTTAGGCCCAGAGCAGGCCAGAATAAATAACAGGTTAAATGTAACTGATGTAAACTCTGTCTGCACCCTGATTCACCCTCCTGATCTTTTAGCTGAAGAAGGCAATTGCAAAATATTGAAGGCATCGTGGATATTAATGTTTTATACCAAAAATACAGACAAGAGCTCACAACCATGGTGTGGGGACTGTGTTTTCCGCAATGTGGCTGTCATATTGCCAATGTTCTACGATGAAAGAGGCTATATTTCTTTAGGTTTTCTACAAATTCTAACCAAGGTAACGATGACAACACTGGAAATTACATCACATGACTTTTAATCAGATATTTAATTTACAGAAAGTTACATCACATGATGTAATATGCGTAAGATCGCAGGCAATGACAGTGTGGTCTTTGATATCACCATGGGGGATGTAGGCTAAACTGACTGAGATATCTTATTGAACCCCAGTTAACCATGTAGTTATTTACTATCCATTTAAAAGAAGAAACCAAGCAGGAGGACTTCATTTCCCACCATCGATCTGCACAGAAAGTGACATAACTCGATTTCTTATCAACCATCTGTGCAGGAAGAAACATAACTTCCTGTCTTCTCCCTCTTCCATCAACTCTTCAGAGCATCCCATCACCTGGGGTCCCCAGCAAGGGGCAGACACACACAAAAACATCACATCCTGGGGCCTCTTAGGGTCTTGGGCCAGAACCCCCTTTCCAGTGAGACTTACAAGTTAAGATAAAATCATGTTCATCACTCATCTACTACTAATTCCCACAATCACATCCAGATGTAGATGATCCAGAAACTTGCATATCACTTGCAAAGCAGAACGACCCAAACATGTGCACATCCCACACATCCTCAAACTCCAGAATGACATTTAAACTCTTACTCATTAAGGATCGCTCTGCAATACTCTGCGCACCAGATCACTCAGACTCCCTGGAGTTGCTGGCATGCCATTTCTCACAACTCAGACCGCCACCTTCCATCTCCTCTAAAGGCCTCCGGGAACAAGGACTTCCCTGATGAATTCTCAGATGTCCTCACCACCACGTCCATCCGAAATACCCACACCACTCTCCACTTCAATCTCCCAGACAACACAAGCTAAAGAGGAAAAAAACAAGAGACAACCTCTTTAGCCTCATCGATAAACTGAACATGGTACAGCTTGTCACACAACCAACATACTCCAAAGTCCACATCCTCAACCATGTCCTCTCAAAATCACCAGCAAACCAACACAAACCACCCATACCCATGAACTGGACCAACCACTCTACCCTCCTTATCTTCCTTCTCAATGCCTCAACAAATCAAGGTCAACACAAAAGATAAGACTAATCCTTCAGATCCTTCAAACACTTCTCCATTAGCAACCAAACGCTTTAACTTACCCTCACCGCATCAACTCCAGGACCGATGCCAACACCCTTCTAAACAACTTCAACAATTTCTTGGAAAGCTATGTAAATATCTGTGACCCAATTTTAACATGCAAGTGCAAGCCACAGACTCCAGCACTCTTGTAATCTAAAGACCTTACTGACAATATACTAACCATCCACAGATAGACAAGAATATAGAAGAAAGGCAGAACTCCAGAGGAATCTTGATTTTGAAGCCCCTCCATGCAACAAGAACACAGCCCATCACATCAGCCAAAGAAAAGTACACAATCAATAAAGAACAGGATCAAAGTGCTTTTTTAACACAATCAAGCACTGCGTCAACCTACTGCAAGACACACACATTTCTCACTCCACAGAAAAGCGCAATGCAACCAATTTCTTCTTCAGTGAAACAATACAGAGGATCCTACAGCGCATCGATGATACCATTCTGCTTCATCTATTACAGCCAACCCTTCCCATAGAATTACACAATGGTCAGTCTTACAAGTCTTCTCTCTTTCGAATCCAACTGACATACTCAACTTCCTCAAAGCAACTTCCTATGAAGATGATGCATTACCATTGTCCTTTTTCAAAGCACTCTCTAGGCGCGCTCTCTTACACCTACTTGCCATTGTCAATGCCCCCCGCAGTTAAGGCATTTTCCCAGAAGCTCCCAATACACGCCAGATCCTACTGCTCCTAAAGAAACCTGCACTAGACCCTCATAATCTCACCAACTAGCAGCCCGTCACTCACCAACCATTCATCGGCAAGACCATTGTGAAAGCAGTGTATGTTCAACTTCAATGTCACATCAGTTCAAACCATCTCATGAATGGCTACCAGTATGGCTTCAGATTACATTGCAACATGGCGATTGCTACTTCACGTATCATAGGCGATGCCCGTTTAACCAAAGATAAAGATGATCGTTGCCTTCTCAAATTGTTGGACCTCTCGGTTGCCTTTAACATAGTCGACTATCTGACTGCTCACAAGCACCTAAGCCTTGAAGGGGATTCACCAGTGATGCCCTTCATTGGCTCCGGGCCTACCTTTTAAACCAACACCAGTTTGTTCACTTTGGCAAACCCAGATCACAAAAGATCCCTATAACTTGTGGTGTCCCCCAGGATGCCATACTGTCTCCTGTCATCTTCAAAGTCTACATGGAACCACTTGATCCTCTATTCACGGATACCTTCATTAATATTCACCAAAAGGATTATGACACACACTTGTACTTGCAAGTTTCCTCTGCTTCAGATATTCAATGGCTGAAACACTGCTTGCACATCATCCAAACCTGGATGTCCAGCACCTACCTAAAGCTCAACCCAGCCAAGAAAGAATTTATGTCATTTGCCAGGAACAGCAAACAAAATGTAGTATAATCCTGACTCAGTGACTTGAACCACGACTGCTTCAAACCCACTTTTCACCAAATGCCAAGTCACTTGGATTCACCCTGGACACCAGCCTCACCCTCAAGGAACACATTGCTGAAAAACAAAGAAAGCCTGGTACCAGATTCCTCTTGTAAAGGAAGTCAAATGTTTCTTCCAGAAAGCAACATCAGGCTGCTGTTCAAGCCCTCATACTCGAGTCTGAATGCCCTAAACCAGAGCAGGTCTCATCCAGAGTCTAAGGAAATATGAATACATCACTCCCATCGTGATAAAACATCATTGGCTCCCCTTGTTGGCCCTCACCATCATCAAAACCAGCTGCATCATATATAAAGCCACTATGACCAACACCCCTGCTTATCTTGCAGACATGCTCACCTTCCCTGGCAGTTCTCAGCACACCAAGAGCAAGGACACCAACAAAAAAAAGATTAAGTGTAAAATAAATGTTTTAAAAAAGAAAACAAAAGCCAGCAGGCATTCTCCAGCTATACACTTGGGATCTAGATCAAAATCCCCATATATATCATGACTGCCCCAACACATCTTCAATTTAGGAAAAGACTTGAAGGCCCACCCCTTTAAAGAAGGCTATATCACAATGTATTAACTGTTCACAACCCAGATGCCTCTCCACATACCTGTTGTCTCCATGCTTGTTTTTGATCATGTCCTTTGCTCGGATGCCTTCTGGCTAGGTTTGCGCTACAGAAATACTATATACATACACATTCTTTGCTCACAGACAGTTTGTCATCTCTAGCTTTACCCTTGGCTTTTTCCAGTGTTATTGCTACCATTTCCTGGGACCATAAACTCCATTCATCTCCAGCTTTCTGATTACTCTCCAATCCCACATGGACTCCATCTTCAACCTTTCTCAATTAAGAACAGTGTTCGGAGGCAGTGCTATTGTTATTATTTGCATGTGTT
Source organism: Triturus cristatus (assembly GCF_964204655.1). Classification (NCBI taxonomy): domain Eukaryota; kingdom Metazoa; phylum Chordata; class Amphibia; order Caudata; family Salamandridae; genus Triturus; species Triturus cristatus. Next base: position 388,398,717 of record NC_140584.1, on the reverse strand, counting down.
CTTAACTGTAAGGAAGTAGTGAAGAAAGACTGAAAAATAAAAGACAGTGATAAAAAGGAAAACGTAAGGAAAGAAGAGCTATGGTGAAATGGGCTAAATGGATGGTGGGAGGAGATTGGAGGTTGAAAAGATATAAGCGAAGAGAGTGGTGAAATAAGGGAGAAACAAGAGAAAGGATTGGGTGAGATATGGGGTAATGTGCAGCAGATTACAGGGGGAATGGAATTCGAAAAGAGAAAAATAGGTTGAAAGAGGAAAGGAGAAAAGGGAGGGTGAATGCAAAAAGTGGCAGTAAGAAGGGAACAGGATAAAGGAGGGGCAAAACTAAGGAAGACAGATATTTCAGAAAATGGAGGTGAGGGTTCAAGACAAACAATAAGGACAGAAGAAAGGATGTGTAACAAGGAAAAGGGGGAAGAAAGGCAACAAAGGCATAGAAATGGATAGTTTGAAAGGGACTAATAGCAGGTTGGAGACAGGGAAAATGAGTAAACAGGAGGAAGGGAGAGAACAGTGTGATGGGGAGACTGTAGGATTGAAAGGAAAGGGAGAAGTGGAGAGCAATGAGTCAATGTGAGGAAGTTGGGGGAAGAGTAGAAGAGGGGAAGACTTAAGAAGGGAGGAAGATGGGGCAAACTGAGGGAGATAGAGTGGAAGGTGAACGAAGGGAGAGTAAAAGGTTAGAAGTTTAAGGAAGAAACACAAAGGAAGAAGGGTGAGAAGTGGAAGGGCACAAGAAAAAGAGTGGTCTAAAGAGGCAGAAAAGGATAAAAGGAAATAGGAAAAGTAAGGCTAAGCATTCAAGGAAGAAAGAGGAATGATCTATAAGGAAAAGAATTACAGCTAAATCTTGGAATCAATGTGCTCCCAATTGTCAGCATGTGATATTGTAAGGGAAGTGCTTTCCATGAGCGGTACATACACACTGCATACCTGCACTTCTCAAATGTGAAGGAGCATTACAGGTACTTCTCTTTGACAAACAGGCCTTCTGGGACAGCAAGTAGTTCAACTGCTTTTTTTCACATTTGAACCACTGTTCAATGGCATCTTGTCCATCCTTGGTGCTCCAACTCCAAATGCAAGCTCCAGTGCATTATTTGTACTAGAATAAGTGATAAGGCACCCAATTTTCTAAGAAACCTGCTGCTGCTGAATACCAAGGCAGTCTAGTCTTTAATTCATCTCATGCCTCTTCCATCCACCAATATACTCTCCTTGCCCCTGTATCACACTCTCGTAGGTTCCTTTCCATTGCTGTTTTCCCCTTTGCCTCTGGTTCTCTCTTTATCCATCTTTCCTTCTTTGCCGCATCTGTTTCTACTGTTTTGGGTCAAAGTCTGATGATTAAAAATAAGCCCTGGTCCCCCAAAAAGTCATTAAGTCAAAGAAAGAGATGAAATGGGAAACAGGGGATAGCTCCATTAATATGGCCCAACAAGAGAAAAAACGCATTTGCCATCACCCAGTCTTCTAGCTCACATGCATCACCCTCAGCCTACGGTTAATGTTTAAAGGGTTTCTGAGATCAGCCTACATTTGGTTCATAGTGAATGCTGACAGTCTAGACTCAAAATTAGTGGTGATTGTTATAAGAAATTTAGGTGACGCCTCATATTTGAAAAGGCTTGGGAGAGTGTGTGTGTGGTCCCCTCCCAAATGCTCCTGAGGCCCAGGGATCCCACCCCCGGGTAGGTTTTGGCACATCGGTACCTGGTACTCCTCCATGAAGAGGACCAGGGGAATGCTGTCTCGCTCTTCAAGGAAGACATAAATGGACCCAGGACTCCATCTTCAGGCCCCCAATGCTATGAGGACAGGGGGAGCACTGTCACATACCCCCAACTAAGAGAAGAGGGGCCTGGGACCCCGCCTTCAAGCCTCCCATTAATGGGAGGATAGGGAAGTGCAGTAATGCCCTCCCACTAAAATTTAAAGAGACCCAGGGCCCTAGTTAACAGGTGAGGGCACCCCTGCTCCTCCGAACTGTGGTGGGCTCCCCTACTTCCTGTGCCCGTGCCCAGAGGGAACAGGCAGCCACCACACACAGCACACCTTGCCCGCATGGAGCGGGCAGGGGAGAAGCACAGTACCAGCTCCTGCGCTGGTAGTCCATGATGCCGGCCAGGGCAGCCATGGGTGGGCTACCCGAGCTGCTCCAACAAAAGAGGCCACAGGAGATGTCTGGACCAGGGACCCCCTCGATGAAAAATATAAAGAAGACGCGAAGCAGGAGTCTGTGCATCAGGGGGAAAAAAGCTGCAGCCATAGCCGCTAATTAGCTATTCATGTTCCCTCATGGGAGCAGGCCATACTGCCCTATGTGGCTTAGCTTTACCTAAAGTGTTATTTCGATGTGGTGACCCCAGGAGGAGAGGGGCACTACCAACGTTTTAGGAGAGCATGGGCACTCCTCACCCAAGGAAATTAATCAGTGATCTTGAATTTGCAGGATCCATAAAATTATGACCCCCTCTGGCTTTTTAGTTTTTACCTGAAAGCCTCCTGTGGCTGGAACTTTTGTTCTATGGCCTTTGAGTGTGGTGACCTCTGTTGGTTGGTTCTATGGTTGCAGGTTTTGTGGCCTAAGTTGGTCAAAGAAAGATACAAACACGCACTGAGATTTGTACAGTACTTTCATTAAATCTGCTGTTATTTTCAGATATTAATATTTCCTGAAATGTTGCAAAGCTTTATTCATTGTAGTAGTCCTATGGAGGGGGGACTGTGAAGTTTGTGGTCATGACCCTTTAGGGATCAAATATGATGTTATCAAAGCAATTTCCACTAGCCGTATGTGTATTTGTAAATTAATGCATAGTATCAAGTAGATTGTGCATAATAAAGTACATCTCATTACTAACCAAAAAGCACAGGCTGGACAATCTTTTGTTAGTGTTATTATAGCCTGCCAGTGAATGGCAAATACTAGCCCACACAACCTCCACAGAATAGACCTTGGCTGCACAGCTTCCCTAGCCTGACATTGTCAAGTGCTACAAAGGGGTGCTTGACTCCTAGTGAGAGTGTAACTGTGGACGTATTACTTGTGCAGGCCTAAATAATTCCTTACACATAGGTAAAACATACTAATAAATGCTATGATCTGTGGGCCAAGACTGGCTATAAAAGAGTGCCAGTGGGCCACACTAGCAGCCACTGGCACCAATTAAGTACTGGTTGGCTGTCACCACAACAGTTCACTGATGCAATCCGCAAATACAATTCAAACATTTTAGACAGTTGGATTTTACAGAGAAAGACGTCTTCAATTTAAAAAAATGGCATCCCTTAAAAATGTCACATCCATTTAGAATATTATATAGCAATATGTTGGCATAATAGGTGAGGGTGCCACTTCTGCATTTCCAGACGTTGCCCCTCCAGAGTGCCCGGACGCTTAGAAGGGAAAAAGTTCACATGCTGTTGAGGGCCCTCGACTTTTCATTGCAACCCTGCTCTCCACAATGTGAGAGATCGAGAGCAGTAAAGGCCAAGAACTCAGGAGGTAGGTTAACCCCAAGTATGCAGGTCTGCATACAGCAACAGGAGCATTATGATTGAACCTTTAACCCATGAGATTCCATAGGGGTCCGGTTTATCATGGTTAAGCAGAAAAGCTTTTTGCTGAAAAGTGCTGCTTTTGTGCCTCATTTTTCAAACGACCTGCATGTCTCCATAAATCTTTTACATTTTATCTGGGCATTGAAGAACTGCCTTACTCTCTAGGTAATTTTTGTGGTGGTGAGTGTTGTTCTCCTTTCCCTGCTTGTGCACATAATCTAACTGGAAGAGAAGGGATAAATCAAGAGTTGGAGTGGCTTTGAAGGAAAGCCAGCTAGGAGCTCAGAGATGATTCAATGAAGAAGATGGGGGCTGAAGGACTGGGTTATTCTAAGACCCAGCGGTGCCAGGGGACAACACCTGAAACCTTCGTGGGTTACCTGTTCTGGCGTACAAAACACAGAGACACGGGACACTTCCAGCGACGTCAGAGTTCAGCGTTTATTTACTGCAGGGATACAGAGATCACAAGAAGTACACAACGTGTAGGTTCTCGGAGACTGCTTCAAATTGCAAAAGTGGATCGCTCCTTTTATACACGTTTTTGCCATTGCACAGTATGGCGAACAAAAGTTACAACTCAGTTCCCACAATAAACTTCAAAAGAGTCGTGTTCATGTTTCAGGAGGCCGGAACATAATTACAGCAGCATTGCCGGTTCCCAACTGTAAAAACATATCTCCCCGTAATAAAACACATTCCATTCTGACCGTAAACACATTAGGAGAGAGGACAAGAACAGATGCAAAGAAAGGACAAGGATGCGCAACAGGTTAAAGAAGAGTGTCGGGAGTAATAAAGGAAACTTGATGACAGGATCAAAGACCTCGTGTCCAATGCATGCATGACTAAAACAATAGGCTAGCACGGCAAGATGAGTCCCGAGCGGGGCCATCTGCCTTCGCCGTGTCATTTCCCTTATCGTAAAAGTCACCCTCAAAGAAACACGTGTCCCTCATGTAAGCTTGGGAGTCCCAGGGTCACGAAGCGGGCAACGTCCGTTCGCTGGCTACTTGAGGGCAAGAAACAAAATGGATGTCGTATCTAAAATGGAACCCGAGGGTTCGGATGAACAAACCCAAAAATGAGACGAACCATACGTGGTGGCGTAGCGAAACTGCGTACACCCACTATACTCGTCATTTGCGGTTCGTAGACACCAAACTCATCCATATTCGTCACCACTCAAAAAGTGTCGTTCCGTCTCACACGGAACCTCAGACGCTCCTTTTGCCCTCAGGTAGGCAAGCACTAGTCAAGATCGGAATCGATTTCAATATTCATCAGATCGTTCACCTGTTGCTGGAACATCATTCTGCCCATCAATGTCTCCTTGGTAACAGATGGCCGTCTTATACACGTTGTAGCACAAAGGCCACATAAGGCAGGACCACACTGTACACAAAGACAACACGTGAATAGAAACGTTACAACAACCCCTACGATCATCAGAATTTTCCAACCCCAAGTGGATATCAAACCCCAAAACCATCCTAGAAGTGTCCAATTACCTTCGTCCACGTGTATGGACTCGGAAATCTTGTGCAACTTTGAGATGGCTTGGTAGACAGTTGGAGCATTGTCAGGAATGAAAATGCAACAGCTCGAATGGATAACTTTACACACACCACCTCTATCTGCGAAAATGACGTCTAGAACCATCCGGTTCTGCAACGTCATGAGTCTATCCGCCTGAAGTTCAGCTGTTAAGTTACCAAGGGCACTCGCGGTAATATTAGCAGTCGACTCGACTACACGGGTCAACTGTCTTAGGTTCCTACTATTAACCATAGGTCCCCAAAACGGCAGGAAACCCTTAAAGAAATCTCCTGCTTCTTGACCGGCAGTATCCTCTTTGCTAATAACGCCTCTCACAACTCTAGTCTTGTGATAGTCTGAGGCCACTGTAAAAGTCGGTGGTAATATATTCGCAATATAACAGGTACCCGAAAAATCACGGGGTAGCCATGTATATGCACGTTCATAACATATGAAATAAGTGCCCTTAGCAGTCAGGAAAACAGGGGAAGAGAGCATCGGTAGGACATACGTGTCAGTACAAGCACTGTTCCCAAGTTGTGCTCTCGGATTTCGACCCAAACCTTTCAAGCAGAAATTACCGAGGTGTGGTACAATCCATATTGGGGACGAGCTCTTAAGCTGTCTATCACCCACTGAAACACTATACTCAGCCTCACTCAGATCCTTATAGGCTTGCACCTCTTCATCTGGGATAAGCGATACATCAAAAACATCTCTATCTAAATCCGCTATCGCTATCGCCAAAGGCTTGTGGTACGGACCAGGACCAAAATTAACAGAGCGTGGCTCTCGACTGGGGTAGGAATCTAGTGCGCTACGAAACATAGTTTGGAATGCTCGAGCGGAACCCTGAGAGCTGTAAGGAAGGACCAAATACGGAATACCCCTATCCATGGTATGTGGCATTAACCCACACACCCAACAGTTGGTAGTATTCATCACCAACTGATGCTGATGTAGGAGTTGAACGAAGGAGTTCTTCATAAATTCCGCACGTCTAACCTGTTCGTGTTGAAGCAAAGGATGAAAAGAATGTGGGGAAACAGTGGTGATGGAGCTTAGGTTAGGAGAAAAGGTAGGTGAAACAGAAGGCAATAACAACTGTGTTCCAAAATACACTCCGCCCACCAATAGCATAGATACAGTCAGAAACAGTAGGAATACCTGAAACCGAAAACATTTTGTTCGTACAACCCTTTATAACTCTGATCTCTGCGCCGACATCCTTTCTACTTCCAACAGCTTAGAGAATGCCATCCTCTACAAACCGTCCGTGACGTACTTGACGCACTTCGTTCTGAGTAGCGATTATCAATCCCCAGGAGTTCCCAGGAATCGACAAAAGTAACCGACCTAGCGTCAGAAACCTGCTAAACAGAAAGGAGTACCCGCACGGCCCTACCGTAACCCGGATGGTAGGTTTTCCTCAAAACGTTCACTTTTAACACAAATCACTTTAGCAGTGAAAAACACATAAAAAAAATCAAAAAGAAAGGATGTAATTGTCCATAATGCTCATCGCACCGAAAAAGGAGGGAAAAAAACAAATATACGACTTAATTTTTATTAGTCCTTGAATGAAGAAAGTATCGACTTCTTCCAGGTCGAGTTTGCTCTGTAAACAATTGTTCAGCTGGCGCAACAGTGTTCGATAAAGTGGACAACGAGTCGGACCTTGGGTTCTCTGCTACTGATGACTCCGCACGTGAGTTTGGCAGTGACAAATCATCTCCTACAGGTTGAGCGTCACTAAACGGCACAAAGTTTAAAGGAGTCTCAGTTTCCGTTGCCGCAATCCCAGTTCTCACCCAACCGTCTGTTGGTGAGGGGATCGGTACCTTTTTCGTGTGGCCGGCGTGGACCCAGTTTTTCCGGCCCTCCAATCGAACCGCAGTCCTCGTTGTCAACAAGACTTGAAAAGGTCCTACGAATCTTGGCTCCAAGTTACGTTTCCGACCAAAATTTCGGGTAACGGCCCAATCGCCTGGCCGGAGCTGATGTCCAGGACCTTCTGTCTGCGCCGGTAGAGCTTCAAAGACCTGTTGATGAATCAACCGTAGTTTAGTGGTCAAATCATGAAGGTAATCAATTAGCATTGGATACTCAAGACTATCAAAGGCCTTAGGTCTCGGGACTCCCCAAATGTTCGCAGGGCGGCCGAACACAATCTCATATGGGCTAAGCCCTACTCGAGAGTGTACAGTCGCCCTGGTTTATAGGAGAGCCAGAGGCAAGGCATCAGGCCATGATAAACCAGTGGAAGCTTGTATTTTTGCAAGTTTCAGTTTCAGGGTACCATTGTACCCTTCAACCAAACCCGCTGCCTGAGGATGATTAGCACTATGGAATTTTTGGCGGATTCCAAGGCCCTTACACACACTCTGCATCACACTTCCTACAAACTCACTTCCATTATCCGACCACACGATCCGTGGCATTCCATACCTAGGAAAGTATTCCTTCAGCAGGATTTTCGCTGTGGACAGGGCAGTGTTATCCTTAAGAGGATAGGCCTCAATCCATCTAGAGAACGCGCAAACCACAACCAAAACATACTTCAGATTATTGCATCTCTCCATATGGATAAAGTCCAGTTGGATCACCTCAAAGGGACAAACAGGGGGAGCAAAATGACCAGGTGGAGTGGGGGTGCCCTTGCCAGGATTGTGCATCAAACACACCATGCAATTCTTAACCACTCTCTCAGCACACTTAGTAATACCCTCATTCTTCCATACAGGGGACAAGAACTTACATATCCCTTTTGCACTAATATGTGACAACCCATGAGCCATCGTCACGACAGCTAATACGTACGCATCTGGTAACATCCACCTTTGACGTTCCGTCAAGTCAACCCAACATCCATGCATATCCAACCTTCCCGTACTTTCTTTCCACTTGATCTTTTCAGCTTCAGTTGCCTCGTTCTGAATTGCTTTCACACTCTCAACAGTGTCTTCACACATACCAGTTTCCGTCGGCCATCTCGCTGAACTTGTCACATACATTCGAGTTGTAAGATTCCTAGCCGTTTCCTTAGCAATCTCATCCGCAAATGCATTACCACGACCAACATCATCCGTCACTTTCCGATGTGCGCTACATTTAACAATCGCCACTTGTTTAGGCAAGGTAAGTGCATCCAAAAGATCATTCACGAGCTGCCCGTGTTGGATCTTCGTCCCATGCGATGTCATAAATCCTCTTTCTCTCCAAAGTCTTCCAAAACTGTGCGCAACGCCGAATGCGTACTGACTATCGGTAAACACATTCACTCGCTTTCCCTTAGACAAAACACATGCCCTTGTCAATGCAATCAACTCTGCCGCTTGTGCTGAATTCTGATTCAATCTCGCACTTTCCACAACCGTGCTCAACGTCACTACAGCATACGCAGTCGTCACATCGCCATTCGGCAATTTGAAGCAAGAACCATCAACATACAAAGTACCATCAGGAAGCTGACCACGCCTCTGAGCAACATCAGAAAGAGTCGATCCAAGTATTGGCCCAAAAAGCGGAGAATAAAGAGTAGCAACAGCATTCAGGAGACGGCTACGAACAGAAGGAGAAGAAGAAGAAGGCACAGGAGCAACAACAGTAGGAGTGGAAACGGTAGAGGTGGACGCGGCACCAGAAGTAGCGGAAACGACCGGCTGAGGAGGGGCTGGGAAAAGCGCCGTAGGAAGAGAAGCCGGTAAAGGAGGATGGACAATTTGCGGCACAAGAGGATTCGGGGGAGCGGGAGGAACGACGGGCTGACCAGCAGCCGCCAAAACAGCAGGTTGAGGAATAGGAAGAATCATAGGACCCACAGTATCTGGAGCATAGGGAGGTGGTGATTTCAACAAATAAGATAGGAGCGAATCTTCTATCACTTCTTCTCCCGTCTTATCAGCATCAGACGGTAACACCGGGTAACACTTATCCACCGCCATATGATGAAGTCGAGCACTAACTTCCTGCTCTTTCTCATCTTTGTCTCGCTGATACTGTTCAGCATTTCGCATCACCGTAATGACACCTTCTCTCTTATTTTTCTTACTCTGTTTGATTTCTTTCTGCTTGGCCTCTCTACACCATAACCGGAAGGAATCAAACATGGCTGGCCTAGCCTTCTTTTTAAACAGTTTAGCTTCCAAATTATCTAAAACAGCAGTTTTGAAACTACCATGTGATGGCCAACTAAGAACACCATCATTTTTAGTGTAACGGACCCAATATTCGTTATATACGATAGGACCCACGCCATGGCGACTATAGAGCTCATAAATTGGAGTTCCAACCGGAGGTATCGGACATGAATCCTCCAACCGGGAATCCATTCTGCAACATTTAAGAAACCCAAACAAAGTACTACGGCCAGGCATCGTGCACACTAACCGAGTTTACAAACTTCAAGGGCTATCGAATTATGATGTCCTCGCACAAAAATGCGAGACCCTCGGTTTTGGCAATTGCAATCGTCAAATAAAACCCAACAACTAAGAACCACAAATGCTATGGAACCATGCAAACAACAAAGGAACACTGGGAGCGACCCACAAATACTTAACTGAAAGAGCAATGGCGTCACCAGGAAGGCCCGTCTATCGTCTCGCCGTACAAAGAACTACGCCAGGCGCCAAAACAGGTCGACAGGCAGGGCATCAGTCCGTCGCAGCCGTCAGGAGGCGGGGATCTTCGCGGGAAAAGACGTCGGGCCACTTATTTCGACAACTGGATCGATGAAGCGGGGTGCACCTTCCCTCGGAGATTTCACACGAAGTTCCTCACGATCGTCGGGCTTTGGACCGGTACCGCTGATGTCGCCCATGTTGGGCGCCAACTGAAGGACTGGGTTATTCTAAGACCCAGCGGTGCCAGGGGACAACACCTGAAACCTTCGTGGGTTACCTGTTCTGGCGTACAAAACACAGAGACACGGGACACTTCCAGCGACGTCAGAGTTCAGCGTTTATTTACTGCAGGGATACAGAGATCACAAGAAGTACACAACGTGTAGGTTCTCGGAGACTGCTTCAAATTGCAAAAGTGGATCGCTCCTTTTATACACGTTTTTGCCATTGCACAGTATGGCGAACAAAAGTTACAACTCAGTTCCCACAATAAACTTCAAAAGAGTCGTGTTCATGTTTCAGGAGGCCGGAACATAATTACAGCAGCATTGCCGGTTCCCAACTGTAAAAACATATCTCCCCGTAATAAAACACATTCCATTCTGACCGTAAACACATTAGGAGAGAGGACAAGAACAGATGCAAAGAAAGGACAAGGATGCGCAACAGGTTAAAGAAGAGTGTCGGGAGTAATAAAGGAAACTTGATGACAGGATCAAAGACCTCGTGTCCAATGCATGCATGACTAAAACAATAGGCTAGCACGGCAAGATGAGTCCCGAGCGGGGCCATCTGCCTTCGCCGTGTCATTTCCCTTATCGTAAAAGTCACCCTCAAAGAAACACGTGTCCCTCATGTAAGCTTGGGAGTCCCAGGGTCACGAAGCGGGCAACGTCCGTTCGCTGGCTACTTGAGGGCAAGAAACAAAATGGATGTCGTATCTAAAATGGAACCCGAGGGTTCGGATGAACAAACCCAAAAATGAGACGAACCATACGTGGTGGCGTAGCGAAACTGTGTACACCCACTATACTCGTCATTTGCGGTTCGTAGACACCAAACTCATCCATATTCGTCACCACTCAAAAAGTGTCGTTCCGTCTAACACGGAACCTCAGGGCCTTATTACAAATAGGGTGCACGGTCCCTGTTTGCACAGTGGCCCACCTTAGAACTGGATAGCAAGAACAGCTGGTGCAGTTAAGACTGGAGGGCAGAGTAAATACACGACAACGAGGGAAAATAAAAGAAAAAAGAAAAATACTTACCTTGCGCTCGCCACATCAGCGATGCGGCGAGCACAAATGAAGTGGCTTTCTTTGTTTTAAATTTTATTTTATTTTGTCGTCATTTTCTAATCCCCCCTCCCGGCCCCTAAGCACTTACCTGCACCAGCCGGTCCTGCTGGATAGCTTATGGTTCTCCAGTCTGTAAAATAGTAAGAATGGTTCACTTCCGAACCCCCTCCAGGCAGCCAGGCGGCCCACCCCGCTCCCCCTGCTCGTTTCCACCAACTGCGCACTTTTACCCTAAATCACCACTGACAACTCTTGGGTGCCTGAAAAGGTCGCAGTTTATTCACCAAAACATAACTTTATACATTTCAATCGTTCATGTTCATATACACAGTTATTGTCCATGTTATTTATTTACTTCTATTGCTCCTTATACTTTCTCTTGCATTATGGACCCAGCCTCCTCAATAACCTGGGAGGTGAGGGGCCCCTTTTCTGGGCTTCCAATTCACAGGTCTAGGATTCAGCTTGCTACCGATTTGGAGGGTGTCCGCCTGGACCTGCCCGGGCCGTAAGTGCCGTCCCGCTAACCCTGTATCCCTTTCGTGGGCCCTCCCTTCTTCCAGAGGTCCCTGCCGTGTGGCATCCTAAGGACCTTACTTGAGCATCTACTCTACTTTTCTTGAGGCTGAGTCCTTGCCATCTTCTCCCTCTTACCCCTGCCGTGAGGCATCCCAAGGGTCCTGCGGGAGCATCACCTCTACTCTTTTAATGGCGGCACGCCACCCCTTGGCTCCCTCAGTGCCCCTGCCGTAAGGCATCCCAACGACACTGTGAGAGCCTTCCATCTAACTTTTAGTAAGTTTTTCTCTTTTTACTAATTTTGTTGAGTTTGTTCTGCCACACTCCCTACGGTTTCTTGATCGGATGGAGCTCCCCCCTAACCCAGCCTCTCCTTCAGTTTTATCGGAAGCCCCTCTGCTCAAGTACGCCCAAAATGTTTAGTAGGAACATGTCCATTCCCACCCCCGTGAGGTGTACCCCATCTTCCAGGTGGTACCCCGGGGATCGCAGGTTTATGAACCCGTGCCTCACGAACCCCCACCCATTGGCCTTGCATACTTTGGCCATGGTGATATTAAGTTTCCTTTGGGATATCTCCACTGCCCCCCACCAGGCCTTACGTTCTATAATCTCTGAAAAGATTACTTCTACGGGGCGTATCAGGCATTCTTCTAGTAGTGCCCACCTGGCGCTGCCAAGTCATTGCCACCGAGATGGACCACTACCGCGTCTGGTCTGCCACCTTGTTGTAATGCTTCCCGCACCGCGGGTAGCAGTTGTTCCTATTTCATTCCCGAGCACCCCAGCCAGTTTATTTCTGTTTCCCGCAGTCATAATCCACCAAACGTGCGTCTTGCTGCTGCCCATCGTTGGGCCCGCGTTACGTAGGAGTGCCCCGTGATCCACACCTTCTTCTGTGAAGTGTTTGGACCTAGGAAAAGGGGGGGGGGGGCAGGAGAAATCTGGCTTAGTACATCGTCATGCGTATGTAGCGCTTAAATGCGCCCTATCCCCTTGATCAACCCACTTTCCAATCCTAGCCCCGCTGCCGTGGTGGCTGCCCCTATTCTAAAAGAGTGTAATCCGTGTACTCGTACGCGGAGAGCCCCATTGCTTCTAGTGTTTTCCTCATCACTGCTATGAACTGAAAGCGGCTGAGAAAAGACCCGTTCCTGTGCTTGAACAGCGGACCATTTTCTCCCTCCCCTTCTCCCAGGTATTCGCACAGTAGGCACACAGGGCAGCAAGTTGCGTCCTTAATGCAGTGTATCCTGGTCCATTTCCCTTTTCCTTCCTGGTCTGTCTTGGACCTCCGCAGCAGTATGTCCATGCAGCCCTTATGTATTTCCACACCCCCTCTGTGTATCCATGCTGATCCTGGGTTTACTACAGATGGGGCTACCAATTCTCTGACCCGGTATGCCCCAAAGAATGCCATTTTGAAGGCTGCCTGGAATATTGCCTCCTCATGCCTTGAGGAGCAAATCTTTGCCAAAGCCCCCAGCATCCCTCGCAGCATGCTGGATTGGATGGGGCGCCTTGCATCCCTCTTTGCCTGCTGTGCCCTACCCAGGCCCTTCATGGCCATTCTGCATATGAAAGCCTTGGTTGGGTCTTCCTGCCCACCGCATTTAAGTGTGCCTGGGCCCAGGTTCTCTTTTTCCCTGCCATAAAAGCCCACTTGATGAAGTCTAGGACCTCCTTCTGCGTGGCCCATTGTCCCCTTTCTAGTCCTTCCTTGCCCTTGAATGTTTCCCAGCACTTACTGTAGCGGGTGCTTGCTTTTGGTGCCAGTGCATTGTTCAGTAAGGACTTCAACCCGGTTCCACCCATGACCACACTTCCCCTGGCATGGGGGGTCATCCTTTTTTCTGCATCTGGGGCAAGTTTCCTGAATTTCTCCCACTGAAAACGAGAAATGGCATCCGCAACTGAGTTGTCTACTCCCGAAATATGTCTTGCCCTAAGCGCGATGTTGCCTTTTAACTGGCAGCCCACCAGCCTCCGCAACAGGGTCGATACTGCTGGGCATCGTGCAGATTCTGTGTTAGTTGCTTGTACTACTGCGTGGTTGTCTGACCATAGTGTAATTTGTCTATTCGCCAGCTGTGATGCCCATATGTGGAAAACTACTACTATGGGGAACAACTCTAGTAAGGATATGTTTGATGTTAGCCCAGCGTCTTGCCATGTTGTAGGCCACTCGCCTGCTGACCATGCGGCCTCTAGGACTGCACCAAAGCCATACCCCCCTGCTGAATCAGTGTAAAGTTCCAGTTCACTTGCCTGCACCCAAGGCTCTCGCCATATCAGGGTGCCGTTGAAGTCAGCCAAGAACCTCTCCCATTGCCCCAGGTCCTCTTTCAGCCCTTGCGTGATGCAGACCCTGTGGTGCTTTTGCGTCATACCCCTAGTCAGCCATGCGAATCGCCTTGTGAATGTGCGACCTGCGGGGATCACTCGTGTGGCAACGTTCAGCTTTCCTAGCAGCTGCTGTATTTCCCCCAGTGTCGCTTTTCTTTGCTGCCTCAACCTCCTTATCATGTCAAGTAGCTCAGCTATGTTCTCCGGCAGCAGCTTGCATGTCCCAGCTACCGAGTCCAACTCTATTCCCAGGAAAGTCAGTCTAGTGGGTATTAATTGTAAGGAAGAATAAGCTAAAGGAGGAAGCTGCATTCTGGAAGGCAGTTAATGTGCCTTTTTGTGTCGATAAATCTAAAGCTACTATAGAGATCACCATCTCAGAATCAGAGTGGGTTTCACATTATTCTAAGCTCTATACCAACCATACATTAGATGATAATGGAACTTTGGAGTCTTTGAGTCTTCACCCACTTTTCAAAACTCTATAGTGGATTTTACTCTGAGCGAGGTTAACATGGCCATAACAGCTAGCATGGGTGGTAAGGCCCCGGGCCCGGATGGTATACCGGTTGACCTGTAATTTGGTATTGTGGGGACCACTTTTAACTCAACTTTTTAATGCATGCTGCTCCAGGGTTTTTTTATTGTCTTGGTATGAATCCATCATTGTTCCCATTTTTAAAAAGGTCGATGGGGCGAATAAAGTTTGTTATCGCCCAATTTCATTACTGGATTCCACAGTCAAGATAATAGGGCGCGTGGTTTTAGACAGATTACAGACGTGGGCGGAGGAACATTTTTAGTAATTTGCAATACAGTTTTCGTAAGGGCCTTGGTACTTTTGATCAGGGCCTAAACTTACATATTCTTTTAGATAAATACACCAAAGCTAAAAGGGAAAGGCTGTTTTTAACTTTTGTGGATTTAACATCAGCATTTGATTGTGTCGTCCACGAAAAGCTTTGGGTAATTTTGGAAGGGATGGGGGTGGACAACTCTATAATTTCCTTTTTAAGGCAGCTTTATTCAGGGGCAGGGGCGAGGGTCCGCTTCGGACAGGGTGGGGCTTGTACTAAGAACTTCAGAGTATCGAGAGGAGTGAGGCAAGGCTGCATCCTTGCCCCATTCCTATTCACGCTATATATAAATGACTTTGAATGCACCTTAATTAAAGAGTGCAGGGATCTGCCACTAGAAGCAAGTCGCCCTATCCCTGCACTCCTTTATGCAGACGACGCGGTCCTGATGGCCCGTACGCCCCTTGGTCTCCAAAGGGTTATAACCTCCTTCATAAAATTCATG
This sequence comes from Triturus cristatus, assembly GCF_964204655.1. NCBI lineage: Eukaryota > Metazoa > Chordata > Amphibia > Caudata > Salamandridae > Triturus > Triturus cristatus. The sequence continues at coordinate 388,383,524 of NC_140584.1, read as the reverse complement.
ACAAATTTGGGCCTTACAATTAACTGCTCAAAAACGTTCTCTATGAACTGTGGGCTCGGGTCAAATAAAAAGAAAAATACCATCTTTATTAACACCAAGGCATTAGAGAATACTAATACTTTTTCCTATTTAGGGATTTTATTTGACCAGTCAGGCTCTTGGAGCAGGGCCATTAAAGCGAGAAGGCTGCTATTTAGTAAATCAATGATGGCATTAACAAACTTTAGCAGGAAACTGGATAGACGTTCTCCTGGGGAACTGCTACGCATATATAGGGCAACATGTGTAGCCATTGCCACCTATGGAGCAGGAATCTGGGGGTATGCTAATGTTAATTCACTCCAAATAGCAGAAAACATCTTCCTGAGGTATCTTCTGGCAGTACCGGACAGTAAGTCAAAGTTTATCTGTCATACAGAATTGGGCCTGCCATACCTTGAGGACGTGATCAAGATACAGCCTGTTCTCCTGTGGCACAGGGTTTGGACCACTGAAGAGTCCGTTTTTAATCATCATATTTTAAAGGATGCACTGGGAATTGACGGGGCCAAACACATAAGATGGCTAAAATATGTGAAAAGTTTTTTTTACTCAAATAGACCATATAGAATACTACAATGACCCCTTTACCATGTGCAAGGTACCGAAGAAGGACCTTAAAAACAGTTGAATGTTATTCTTAAATGAATCCAAAATCACGAGTGAAAAGGCCAAGACCATGGTCGTAGCACACCATCTTACTTTGACTTCTGTAAACATACAACCATACATCTTGCTAATCACCAGAGATTATGATAGATTTCTGTTAACGCACTTCAGATTGAACATATTACATAGATCTTTAACTTTTCCTGAAGTAAATGACTTGTCGAGAATACTTTGTAACTGCCCATGCGACGACGTGTCAGCCCAGTTGTCTATACATATATTGTTCTTTTTCACATTTTATTCTATACCTAGAAAAAGATGAATTTTTCCAGTGTTAAAAAGATTGGGACTGAGACGATGTCGCCCTGCATTTCTGGCATTGCAAAATCTGGATAATGTATTCACTATTGCCTGTGTTATTGCCTTTTAAAAAAATGTTTTTAAATCTCGTACATCAACTGTGATAAGAGTTTTATATGTTCTTAGCCTTACCCATAATCTTTATTATATTTGTGGAACTTTTTTGTGATGTATAAACTGTGCTTTTATGGTTATTTTTTCATAGTAACCGAATAAAGTTCTTTGATTTGATACTATTTACACATACATAATGAAAAATTGTGACTTATGTGACCCCAGTGGAGTGACCATAACCAAAACAGTGAATATAGGTACTGTGACAATTCTTAAAGGGGGGGAGTTGGTTATTGGAGTAGAAAGGATGTTCATAAAGGTTTCAGAGTAATTTATAGGTACTAGAGTATGCTCTAGTGTTTCTTGGACTATCTTCTATCAATTGTCGATGACGTTTCGACCCTCTATGGTTATGGGGTCTCTTCAGGACAGAGATTCTGGGGACTGTAAATGTGATAAGGGATTAGTGTAACTGCATTGATAAGTGTGGGCTGTAAACAGAATAGAGAAGACCTATGCTTACCCTAGACACTTCAGTTATGCCGGTGGGATAATTTAATTTGTCATCTAACATCAATATTCAGATTAGGGTCCAGTCTCTACGGTCTTCTCATGGATAGACTACCCTGTGTTCTTGTTGCAACAATGGTGAACTGCATTAGTTGTCACCATAGTACATAAATATGAAAGGAGCAACAACCTCCTACTTACTCACCCAGATAGAAGGGTTAAGTGAAACCTTGCTTCTGTTATGTGTGGCAGATGGGTCGATGTATTTATAATTTACCCAACATTATGGATAACGTGGAATCCGGTATCTAAAATGACAATATATACCAAATATTATTGCCCGATAATGGTTTGGAATACCACCTATAATCATAGAGAAGGAACAAGGGGGACAACTCCTTACCTAATACACAGAGACCGTTTCACTGATGAACTTCCAGCAGCCACAGTCATGCTCGCTATACAGCGTTCATTTATGGCTTCTAATCTCAGCTGGTGGGCCAACTCGGTGTTCTGCGGATGTGCAAGGCATGTCAGCACACGCAAAGGCAGTGGCCATTACTCAGTGGTACTGGGTAAATGGTAATCTATTGTCTGGCTATTATGATGCGCATGTAATGCCACCAGTTAAGGTATGGCTACACGGGGTACTGAGTGATACAATAATCCGATTATTCAAAATCTAATTTCTCGTCATGCTCCACTAATATATGAATGTGTTATAACAGAATAACCAGGAGTAAAAACGACTAGCTGTAGACTAGGATGGAACCAGCTGGTGCCAGTTTTCATCAAGGGCTCTAGTAATTGTCATAGCATTGGAAGATTTTTACTGCACCAGTCTCCCAAGCGTCTCGAGACAAGCGTGAGAAGTGCGGCCATATCTGAAGAGGGAAGGACTGCACGCTACGTATAATGTACCCAGAACTCTACTGAGAATTGTGTACTTTGCAGGTCTCACCACATGGCTGATAAGGCCCAAGAAGCGGTCTATTTCTATCAGGCAGAATGAATTTGGTGATGGATGCGAGCCCTATGCAATAATTAGTCACTAGGCAGTGCCGTGTTTACAAACATGCACACAACCAATAGTTAAAGAATAAAATAAAAAAATACAAAGAGAATTAAAAAAATATATATATACAATCTACAGCAGTAACAGTTTTACATGTAGCACCACCATGATCATAAATCATGACTTGGATCAGAACTTACTGCACAACAGGATAGGGTCTCCCTGTATGTGCATCATATAAACATTTGAGGACATGATGTGTATGGACACCATTGATCCTAGGAGAATGGGTAGATTCAATCCTACCTGTAATTACATCTCTGGTTAGTAAGACATTGAGCATGTTCATATGGCATCCATGAAAGGAACAATTAATTACATATATTGGGAGAAGTGTAAATCAGATAAGGTAATGCTTGATTTACTGTGAAGAAGAGGATTACTAGGCAAATGTGATCTTCCATTGAGCCGACTGTGTCTAATCTTGTCATGGAACATGATCTGATATCCCCATGATGTTTTGTAGGATGAAGCAGTAAGTTTGCAGTTGAAGCACCCACTTCTCAATCAGAAAACGTGGAAGATTATAAGATATCGATCCGACTGGCAGACATCTCAACACCTTTTTTCTAAAATGCATTCATCTCATCACGGAATGTGATGGACGATTTTTCTCTTTTACAAAAGTGGGACCCTGATACGTCCTCCCTTGTTTTCAAGGTGATCCAAGCACCTCGTAACCGGCAGCAGCGTGCTACTATTTGTCGGAATGATTACGACTGAGTGCATTTAATTACAACTTTACGATTTAAGACATGGAAATTAATTCAGTATTTTAAATCAAAGCCTTGAAAAAGCCCAGGGGGGGCGAAACGTATGTCGGCTGCTGCTGCTTTCTATGTATATAGAAATGAAATAAAACAAGTAAAGGGACCGGATTCAACATTTGCTGTGGACTTCTACAAAAGGACATTCATTTGTGACGGGTTAAACCACACATCGTGGAAATTGGATAATAGTTACAATCATCTGGTGTGCCTTAGTGTCTTCTGGTTGAATAACTGCAAATGGTAGTAGCAAGCCTTTTGGTCTAACTTGTAGAATCAACAAGCAACATTGGGATGTGTTAGTTGTAAGAGTCAGATAGCATTCGAGTTTGATGACCCAGTTCCACAAGACCAGACCAATGCAGATTAGGAAGATTCTCAGCTGCAATTTATTTTGGATGTCACACCAAAGAGGACACCCATGAGTAGGCTGAGATACTCACTGACACCATCTTCCTCTACCTTCTAGGGTTCGGCCTCCATTTATGGTCTTATGAAACATTACATGCTAGTTTTGAAGGTGTGCATGTAGATCTCAAAATGTGTGAACCTCTTTCTTGCACAATGAGAGTCCCTGTGCTGCATTTTGTGACAGAGGACTTGGTGGGTGTTGTACGATCTTCATGTTTGTCCTCTGTTCCAATCGCACCAGCCATCAGCAAAGGTTCTAAAATGCATGGAATCTTGTGTTGGTGGGGTAAGCCTTGGGAAAGGCTTTGACTGCAAATGATTGTCTTTTATTCATCATCTTGACAGCAGCTGAGATATCAAGCAGAGAAGTTATTTTGAGTGCATGTATTTTGATTTAGATGTAATTTATAACCTCTTGTTTCAAGGTTGTGTTTGATGTAGGATATGAGGAAGCTTTCTACTACTACTTTACCCTCACTTGGTAAGAAGTGTGGCCTTTGTTAGCAAGGATAAGACCCCCATTATAATGTCCCTATTCGGTTTATATTCCTTGGTAGATGTGAGCACCGTGATCCTGCTGGATGAGTGGTGCTGTGACATGCTCACGCTAATTTTTTGATTTGATTTGATGCATGCTAAATATTCTTTGCCATGCTCAGGTCAAGAGTCATATTTGTGGTATTCATTTATACATTGCCTATATCATTTGTGGGATCCCCTTTGCAGGCTTTAACTGGGTGCTGGCTTTGGATGGAATCCGGCTTTGTCTGATGCCCTCCATGCTTCGTCACTTGCCTTTTGCTCTACAGCTGTGGCTTAGAGGCTCTGGAATGAGACAGTTTGCGTGATCTTCCCAGTAACAATATTGATTCTAAGCAAATTCTGGAGCTCACAGAGGATGAGTCGCCTCAGAAAGGTAGACTTGTAGGCCTGAATGATTTGCACCCCGATTGTTGGGATCATTTTCTATACAAGAGCACATAAATGCAAAGAGTATAGAGACACCAAGTCAAATGAGACATCAACTGACAAAAAGTGAAAGGCTAAGGGGAAAACATCCATTCCCCACGGTTAGGCCTGTGAAATTTAAATTAGGTGGGCATGATGTTTGGAATGTTTTATGCTTGTAACATGGAAATCTCAAAATTACACCATTACGCCACAATTTCCAGTCGCTGCAGGTTTATAGCACGGAGTACGGGAACGATGAGAACTAGAACATGAGCGGCTATTATTCAATGCACTTTTATTTTTAGTGCTATTATGTGGGTGTGGTATGCATCCTTGTGACAAAAATTAACATGAGGTTGTATTTTGTGATAAATATATTGCTAAATGTCACGTTTGCTTTTCACGTAATTACAAAAAAAATTCCCGACATTTCCACACAAAAAAATGTGAATTTTGTACAGCCCTTATCAGGAGGTGCTCTCAACAAAAAGAGGACAGATATCTGTCCCAGCAATGAAGCCTGTGAAAATAGAACTGTCGAAGAGCAAATAAAAAGGCACATCTGAATTTTTCAGCTGGGTGATGTGAGCATCCATCCCAGGACCAGATGCCCAGGGATGGATGTTATCTGGATTCAAGTATTTTCTGCTTTGTAGACACAAGATTAAAAGTGCCTTTGAACCTTCTTCTATACTTCGTAAACCACCAGAGGATAAACCAGCCTTTTAGGGAGCACCATCTGGTGAAAGACCTTTGGCATAAGTTAAGGAACACTGGTTTTGGTGTTACTGGAGCAGGGGATGCGAAATGCGGCTCTGGTAAAGCGGCAGCATAGGGCTGTAACAATCACCATGGAACTGCCCTCACTGTGACGACATGCCCCAGAGATGCACCTAATGCATCCTTTGGTCAGGCGTGGCCGGAGGCTACATAATAAACCGGCAGGGACTGTAAGTGGTCTTCTGGCTCACACTGTAACTCTATATGTGTGTGCCACTGCTGCAGCACCACGCTCTCAGGCCTAATGCCTGAAGTGTGGCGCTCTGTTACACTGGCGTCCAGGGAGGGGGGCCCCCCCAACCCCACCCACAACAGGGACCACACTGCCACTACTGCAGCAAATTATTTGGCACTGCATTGCAGACTCCCAATGGCTGACACTGACTAGTTCAGCGGTGGAGTCCGCGTGGCCTGCATTGACTCTGGTTTAGTCAACTTGTGCCGGCAGAGTGAAGTGCACGCCTAGCAGGAACGACAATGTCCAGGACCCATTGTGATGGGCCACCAACCAAATACCTAGCTGGCCACAGATGAGTGCTGCACCCAAACATCGCCCATACTCAGCACTGCTTCTACCTGGCAGCTAGCCATGCAGGCCTCCGCTCCTGGCCCCCTCGCTATTCCAGCCACATCACATGGCATGCAGCGGAGCACAGCTTTCAGCCAATCGCTTTACAGCTGCCTGGCCCAGCGTGGCTGCACAGAGCACTCAGCGGCCCTCCCTCCACCGAGTACCAGGGATGTCGTAATGAGAGGACCCGATCGCTCCCACTGCATGTTCACACCCATCCAACTGCTGCACTTGGCTCCCAGTGTGCCCAGCAAAATGGTAGGCTGAAATCAGATACAGTCATCATGCCACTATCCTGAAGAAAAAAAAAGGGGAAAGATATAGGGCACGGAAAGCGAATACAAGATACAATTACCAAATGGAGTACAGGAGAGGGAGAAGGCATGCCAGTAAACAACACCATGTCAAATCCAGACAACGCTAATTCTGCACCTCAGCCAACGGCGTCACAAGACCTACCTGCCCCACAGCATGCCATAGTTGGTGCACTACCACCCTTCAGTGAGCTAGTGGATCCAGATACAGCCTCACCATGCTGAAAAACGTGGATTGTAAGGTTAGAAAACTACTTTATCCCTACCCGTGAGCCTGATGGGGCCATAATGCATTCTCTCCTACTCCATCATGCAGGCTGAGAGATCTACAAACTGTTTGAGCACCTCACTAACACAGGTGCTGTGACTATGGCGCTGCAGTAAAAACACTAAATGCACATTTTGACCTGCAGATAAACCCAGATTTTGAGTGTTTCAAACTACGCCAAGCCCGCCAGAGGGAAGGTGAGTCAGTAGACACTTTCTATGCATGACTGCGTGAGCTGGTCAGTACTTGCACAGCTGATGACCAGCCCAAAGAAGTGCTGGCCCAAATCCTCCAGGGCTGTAGGAACAAAGTGTTGAGAGGACTTATCCTAAGGCAACCTAATAATGGCCTGGATGATATCCTGATTCTATCAAGGTCTCATGACCTATTTGCAGCAAGGGCTGCTGAAATGGATATCGCAATCACGCAACAACCAGAACACACACCCACAAGGAAAGTGGAACAGGCTGACGCTGTGCATACAAGCAGCAAGGCGAGGAAAACTAAGACATCAGTGCCCCATCAGCCAGGATAAAGGGGGGGGGGGGGGGGACACAGAGGCTGCAGTGAACAACCCCTGGATGAATGCCCAGCCCAACGTCACATATGTTCGAAATGTGGCAACCTAAACCATTTTGCCTCAGTTTGTAGAAGGGACCTTCGAAGAAGGGATACACGAGGGAGCATGACCCAGCACAAGTCAGACCGAAGACTGTTCACAGATGACCATACATCCCTGGAGGCTGCCAAAGTGCCTTCCCACCAGTGACGCGAGCAAGAAGACTCCTCCCCCTATGGCAAAGCGGAAGTATTCCTTATATCATTTATAAATGAACTTAAGCAACAGGCAACTGCATCCCACCCGTCCGGTTGACGTTGCAGGGTCCAACGTCAAGGCCCTCATTGACACCGATTCATTGGTGACTGTAATGGGGATTCAACAATATCAGCGTCTTCGACCAGGACCACCTTTGATCTATACAAATACCAAGATGGTCATGTATCAAAGCCAGTCTCCCCTGTTAAAAGGAAAACTGATGATATAAAAACAGTCAGAAGACCAGGAGGTCACAGCAACTGTCCATGTCACCGACAATGAAGCTGACACCCTAATCGTCAGCCACACAACTCAAAAGACATTGGACTATTATATTTTGCAAGGAATTTAAAGCATTCCACACAGGCAAACTCATAGGCCAGTTCCCTGAATTATTCTGAGGGCTTGGATGCCTGAAAGCCCCACCAGTAAAGGTACACATCAACAAAACTGTAAAGCCAGTCAACCTACACCACAGATGCAGGCCTTTCTGTCTGAGACTGCTGGTAGAGCAAGAACAAAAACTGGAAAGCCTTGGGTGGATTGGAAAAGTGTCTGGTCCAACCCCATGGGTGTCCCCAATGGTCATCGCTGAGAAGTCAAAGCAACCTGGCAAAATATGGCTCTGCATTGATATGAGACTTCCCAACCAAGCCATAAAGAGAGAATGACATATCACACCAACAATGGACGACATCATTGCTGACCGGAAATGGTCAAGGTGTTTCTCCGAGCTAGACCTCAATGCAGGATAGCACCAGTTGCTGCTAGCTGAAGAAAGTTGCTACATCACCACTTTCTCAATGCATCTAGGATTATGCATGTATAAGAGGCTAAACTTCCTGATATCTCCCACAGAGGACGTCTTCCAAAATGCCATCAGAGAGAGACTGTCAGACTTACAGGGGGTCATGAATGTAAGTGATGATATCCTAATACACTCTGAGGAGCACCATGGACAGCTCCAAGCAGTACTGAAAACACTGTCAGAGCATGGTGTCACTCTTCACTGGGAGAAATGTTGTTTCAAAACTATCAAGTTCTTTGGGGTACATCTTCAACCAAGACAGAGTCCAGATTGATTCTGGTAAATTGCATACTATCAAGCAGGCCCTGGCACCAACAACATTTTCTGAAGATCGAAGCTTCATGGGCATGGCCACCTAATGTAGACGGTTCAAATCAAACCTGGGACCATTGTTGAGCCTCTACACGCACTGATGAAAAAAGATGCCCCCTGGCAGTGGGGCCAAAATGAAGATGAGGCATTCCAAAAGGTGAAAGAAGCCTTACTGAGCAAGACAACAATGGCCTACTTCAATCCCAAAAGACAAACTGAACGTCTGGTCGATGCCAGCCTTGTAGGCTTGGGAGCTGTCCTCACGCAGGAAGTAGAGCCCGGGAAATGGGCACCATTTGCAAGCAAAGGCCTCACACAAACAGAGACCAGTACTCTCAAATAGAGAGAGAAGCACTGGCCATTAAATGGCATGTGGCCATTTCCATCTATTCCTCAGCTGTAGGCCATTCCATGTGGTCACTGACCAGCAGCCGCTTGTCCCTATATTCCATGGCACAGCTCCACATCCCCCTCCGTGGATTGACCCCTGGGCCATCCAACTGCAACACTACCACATAGAAGTAAATTAACAACCTGGGGCCAAGAATCCTGCTGATTGCCTCTCCCAGCACCTGCCTACTCATACCAAAGACAACCCCAACAGCTCCGAGGCCACCGAGGAGTATGTCAGCATGGTGAAACAAGGTGCATCCCCACAGTCATTCAGCCTCCAGGAGATCAGTGATGCCACCAAGTCGGACTCAGTCCTAGTGACAGTCATGGACGTTCTCCATCAAGGGTCGTGGAAGAACTTCTTAAGAGAAGCCAATGACTGCCATGGCACCAAAAAAGAGCGACTGATAAAAATGTGGGGGGGGGGGGGTACATAATGAACTGAGTGCCACGCCAGAAGAGTTAGTGCTGCGAGGGGCATACATCATTATACCTGAAAACCTGCACGACAAGGTAAAGAACCTAGCTTATAGAGGTCACCAAGGGACCATTCAAATGAAATCCAGGATGAGAGAAAAGGTCTGGTTTCCCGGGTTGGAGGCAGCCATTGATGAGGCCATGAGATGCTGCCCTTTGGACCAGATCACAAGAACCAACAGTGCCCATTATCGATGAGGAACCAAGCACCACCTAGTGGTCTCAGGTGAGCCTAGAATTTGGGAGCTTCCCAAATGGATGCATTACAGCTGTAATGATCAGGAGTTACTCCAAGGTTCCCATTGTTTAAGTGATAGACTCTACAGCCTTCCCAAACATAGCACCAGTACTGGAATGGGCGTTTGCGCGGTTTGCCCTCTCAAACTAAATGCAGACAGAAAATGGCCTGCCCTTCCAGGGATCAGAGTTCAAAGAAATACTCAACAACTCACTCAAACACTGCCTAATTACTCCTCATGGCCACAAGCGCGAGGCAGTATGCAAAAGTCTAAGTGATATCCCCTGGGGACAAAGTGTTGATAAAAGACAGGGGACCAAGATAGAAGTTTTGAAATCCCTTTGAGCCCAGAACCTGGAAAGTTATCCACTCAGACGGTACCATGATCACTGCCCGAAAGGGCCAAGAGACAGTCATCAGAAATGTGTCATGGTTCTGAAGGGTGGACTTCCCAACGTAGTCAATCTCAGAGACAGAACAACAAGAGAACGAGTGGGAAAACTCACCATGGCAGCCAGGCTGTGAAGAAACCACAGCCAGCAGCCCCATCTCTGAACCAAGCACCCCGAGTGACAATGATGTTGGTACTCCCCATGGCAGCCAGGAGTAGGAGGACACTACCAACTGCTCCCATCATCGGGGGTATAATCTCAGGCCCAATCCACCACCAAGCCAGAGACTCTGACATTGCATGCCAAGCATGACAGCAAAGTCCAATGCCAAGTTAGGGAGGGATGTAACAACCACCTGGGACCACCCCTGCGGTGACAAAATGACCCGGAACTGCTCCTAATTAATCCTTTAGCCAGGCATGGCTAGACGCTATGTTATACATGGGCACATGGCCTTCTGGCTCACACTGTAACTCTGTGCGTCATTGCAGCAACGCAGCACTCTCAGGCCTAGTGCCCGATGTGCAATCTCCTGTTACAAGTGGGATAGCAAGTGAGCCATCAACTGACAAGAAAGGAGGCACTAAGTGCTAACTGAAGTGCAACACCTGTCAGGTACTGGTAAAGAAGGGCTTATAGCCATGGGCGTAGGAAGTGTGGGGGACGCAGGGGATGTATCCCCTCAGATTTTGAAATGGGGGAAAAGGGTGGGGGGACGAGTGGACAAAAGAATTTCCCCTCTCTCCTCTGTCAGTCACAGGGCCATTGGTACATCAAAGAATTAGTGCTTTGACGTGCCAATGGCACTGCACTTGACCTGTGACCTTTCCTTTTGTTGTGCTGCAAAGCTACAGGAACTTTTTCACATACCGTTCTCACCACCACCCCTACCTGCAGTCTGCACTTGCCAGACAAAGAAAAGAACGTAGTTTGTTGATTGCTGTCTGCATCCTGCCCCTCCTCAGCCCCGACCCTACCTTATATGACTGTTTCACATTGTGCAATTCAGCCGCTCAAAGGCTAATATTTGGATGATATGTTTATTTTGAGCAGTTGATCCTTGCCCTGGAACATGAGAACAATTAGCATCAGACATAGTCTAAGCTCACATCCTGTGTTACGGTGTGTCAGAGGTGTTGGCCTGTCCTAAGATTTACACAAATATTTTAAATAGCACTATTTTGTCTTATTTCTTTTATAGCGTTACTCAACCCAATCCTGAGTGTCGGAGTGCTTTACATCACTCGTACACATTATATATTGACAATAAATCATGTGTGTGTAAATTAATTTACAGGGTGTGTTCCATACGATTGTGAGGGTTACAAGATATAGTAGTCCCATGTCCTATCCTTCATATTTCACTGTGCTATATTAGAAAGATTACAATTTAAGAAGTGCAAGTAACTAAAAGATCTGTGTTAAAAGCAATAACCCACGTATCCATCTGCATAAAATAAAAATCAGTCATCTGTGTGTCACATGATGTGCCTTACAGGAGACATCTGCTACCTTGATTCAAAACTGGGACTAGACAAAACACCTGTCTCTCCAGCAAGATAATTAACCTCCAGAATGATCTTACCATTATTATTCCCTGAGATTTACTGGGTACATAAAGATCTATGCAGCAGGTGCCTTTACCCAATAAGATATATTAAAATGCAGGCTGTGCTACCAATTAAGCAGAAGAGATATACTGCGATGTTCCTCCTTGTTGCCAATTTCTTTCTGGCAGAGTTTTAATAAATAAATGTATAAGTGGAGGCCTAGATATTGCGCCCGGGTTGCATCACTTTTTTTGCACAACTCAACGCAAAATCCAATTTATTAAATATTGCAATGCGCTCAAATGTACTCATGATAGACCTGCTTAACACATGTGAGGTTTTAGAATCTGATGTCATTTTTTTATATCCCTTCCTGTGAGGTCATGAGTTATGTCACATGCTGTGAGGTCACTTGCATACTGCCTGACTTGGTTAGTGCCCCACTTCTTTATCAGGACGTGTGCCCTGGTGGGAGAAGTATAATGGAGAACTGGTGTTGGTGGTTGTAGGAGGATGGCTTAGTATATGTTACACACTGTCAGGAGTGATGCACCTTGAACTAATCCAGGCAACCCTTATGGTGATTTTAGTGGTCTTTGATAACGATAGAAAGCTCTCAAAGTGTTAGCTGTAGAGAGTAGCCTTCAGGCTTATGTTGGAGTGTAGAGCAGCTTGTTTTACCACATTTAATCGATCTTGTAGATTATATGAAAAAGATCCACACAGTGTTTTTTAAAATTAAGTCTATTTATTACACAACACGATCACCAACATTGGTATATCTCTTACCCAGAGATATCAACAATACAGACAAGAATACTCCAAAGTAATCCGGTAAGTAGCACAAATATTAACATGTCTCCAGCTGGAATCTAAACTGTATACTAAGAAAGTGGAATGCAAACTGCAATGGACCAGAAGACTCAGAGGATCCGGGGGCACATGAAACCACCCAAGGTAAGTACCCAGGAACCCGATGGAGGCTGTGTAAAGAGTGGAAACACAGCCGAGTGCCCAATGGAAGTCAATGGACAATTTGCAGTTGCAGTTTTTAAGAAGGACCCCTACAGAGGACCCAGAAAAACCCTTTGGAAGATGGGACGTTGTAGAGCCACCCCACCCATGGATGCCACAGGAACCAGGATACCTGCACAAGGGAAACTGGGTGCATAGGTGTGAAGTGACGTCAGAACCTTCCGTAGATGACAATGGAAGACTTCGAAGAAGATGCCTCTGGAGAAGCCTGTGAAAAAGTCAGGTGGAATCCAAGAGTGGATTCTTGAAGAGGAGAACCCGCAAGCAGAGGGGACAGAGTCTATGCCACTCGAAAGTGACCAAGAGGCACGAAAGCACAATGCCTACCGAAGTCGGGAGGTTCAAGAGTGAAAATGGTGACCATGTTGCTGCAGCTTTGAGGGCCAGGCAATGCTGAGGAAGACCAGAAGCCGTGCACGAGCTGTCCCACTTCGGGTGTCGGTGTACAGGTGGTCGGGTCTGGCAGAAGCACCAACATGCCTTGGTAGCTGCAACTGGTATGGAAAGTGAAGATGCAAATGTTGGGGCCAGCAAGGTCCAAGGGACTCATCAAGTGCAGAAAAGTCAGAGCAGGACCCGAGCAAGCAGTGGAGCCCACTGAAACAAAGTAAGACTCTTGAGCAGACCTACAGGCCGAAGGCACAGGAGTCCCAAGAGGACTTCAGGCAGCTCACCAATGATAGAGACCCTCAGTGCAGAGGATGCAGTGAGGAGGCTGATCTTCAAGTTATGAGGTGCTGTAGACTGGAGCTTCTTGTAGCCTGAAGATCTCTGGAGTGCTGAGCCAACCAGCTTTGTCAACAACAAGTTGATGCAGTCCACAGGGGTTTGGTCCCAGTGGCTCAGACAAGGGATTTTGTCCTCAAAATTTCTGAGAAGACATGTTAGGCCTCTAGCAAGTTACAGAACCACCACCTGTGTTGCTGGGCCTCTGGAAGTCTGTAGGACGACAGGAGCAGCAGACTGGTCAGCTTCATTGCTGTGCCTCCAGATGCAGGGGAGTAACTCCATCACTCCAAATGAGATTACTTTGGATGTCCTTGATGCCCACAGGCCTTCTGGAGTACCTGGATGACGTACAGAAAACGCAATAGACTTGAAGAAAAGTGAAACCAGGAGCAGCAGTAGTCTTCCTTGATGCAGTCTCCATTCCAGTGAAGTCCAAGAGTCCAGATGGTCGAAGAGTGTCTTTGTTTCAGAGATGAGTCTTGTTCCACAATGAATCCGAGAACCTACGCACAGGGGAGCCATTAAATATCCTAGGGAAAGGGTTGGAACGACTGTGGGGTCCCTCCCAGAGGAGGGGTTGGACAGAGGGGAGAATAGTCCCCTGTCCAGTTTCGTGCCAGAGCTGGAACCAAGAGTTCCTGAACTGGCTCAAACTGGAGTATGCAAGGAGGGCACCAAATGTGCTTCTCAAAGCAGTCTGATGGTGCTTGAAAGCGCCCCCGCCTCAGCCCAACACACAAAGTCCTGTCTGGGAGGTGTTCACACTTCCCGGTGACTGGAAACCTATTGTTCTACCTTCCCCTGCTCGAGCTCAGCAGCAGAAGGGCAGAATTGTGTCTGTGGTTGGCAGCAGCACTAGCTTTCTGGCAGACTCTGAAAGGCTGTTACCTAGAGTATAGGGTGTCCCATAAGGAGCCCCCCTGTACATGGGATCATACTTCTAGCACCAGAATTGGTGTTGGGGTATGATTCCAACATGTTTGGTACCAAACTTGACCAGGTTCGGTAAAGCCATTAAATAGTTAGACATCTCATAATGACTGACGTCCAACATATAACGTAAAATGGCTAAATGCACTTACAACGCATGGCGAATCGACTCCTGGGTTTTTAAGGGTGCCTTGCTCCTGCAGGTGGACTCTCACACTTGTAACCAAGCACCCTGTCCTCAGGACTGAAGGGCCTACCAAAGGGGTAACTTAGAGATTTTAAGTGCAGTGACCTCAGATATAAGGAAATGTATATCTGTTGTGAGAGGTGAAAGCACCCTCTCTCACATGCTGCAATGGCAGGCCTGTAGTCAGAGTTTAAGTGGACTCCCATGGGTGGCACAATACTTGCTGCAGCCCATGGGAGACCCCTGGTGTATCTATGTCCTGGGTACCTTAGTACCATATACAAGGTACTTATAAGGGTACACCAGTAGCCAATTGTGGCGGACCCAAATTACTTACCAGTGCCAATTCAGGGAGTAAGCACAGTTGTTGGGGTCCTGATTAACAAGATCCCAGCAGAACACAGTGACACTCTGGGAAAAAGTGGGGGTAACCACGAAAGCAGATCCTACTTTCCTACAGTGGTTTTGTAAGCTAGGCATAAAATGTAAATGTTATCTTTGCCTTATTAAGAGGCCAGTGTAACTCAATGGGAATTAGAGTAATGTGATTGAAATTCAGAGATAAAGACACGCATCTAGTTTGGCATGAAGGACAGTTTTCAGTGGCAAGAGGCAGGCTTTTTAGACAACCACAAGGATGGCGTGGCTGAAGTCAAGAAAAGACAGTATTTTTTAGTAGAAGCGAGACAAGAATGGCTTCATCTTTTCAGGGCCCAGAGGTAATAGTTTGCCACTTTAAAGATGTTTATACAGATGAGTCAAACATGATGATGAGCGATGAAACAGTGGGTGAGATTGATGTGAAGTCAGCAATGTCTATGGGATTTTGCATGTCATTGTCCGCTTATAAAATCATGGCTGGCATGATGATCTATTGCCTAACCCGGGCATGCAGCGGGGTTTCTGTCTTCCCTGTAGGAGTTCCTTTTGAAGTATATGTTGAAGTAGTTGAATTTCACAGTTCTAGGGGACCTTAATATATATGTGGACACATCTAACCGGCGGGTCAACCTTTTTTTGGAGCATGTCATCTTGGGATATGTCACAGTTTGTGACTCAGCCCATTCACATCGCGGGTCAGACCTTAAACACCATTATTTCTAGCACTTAAGTTTCGGGACTCAACATTAGTCCCCGGACTTGGTCCAACCATGCTCTCATTCACTTCCATTGGTCATTGGACCTCAGCACTCCCGGATGCAGGTGTTGCAGTTCTCTGCCACTTCATAAATGGGCCACTGTCTCTTCTACGGAGTTTAGTCTTGCTTTGAGCAAGCACTTTCTACCTATGATGGAGGACATGGAGGTCGATGTCAGTCGGTCGATTTCTGGCTTACACAGGTGGCTAACCACATCATACCTATTAAACACGGAGGTGTTAATTCCTCACGAAAAAGAGTCAACTCCTTGGGTTAGTGTGGAGCTTAAAGTGCTTTGTAAGCACTGTAAGAAAATGGAAACTGCATGTAGGCATAATAACATTTGTAATGACAAAGCGCTCTACAACAAGGCTCTAAATATCTTCCATCATGCAATTAAGAAAGCTCAGTCCAATTTTTTTCACAGGTCAGATTGACCGGTCTCAAAACAAGTCCGGGGGATATTTGAAATCATCAAAAAGTTTATGCACCCAGAAGCCTTATTCAGCCTTTAAAACCTCTCAATTTATGTACCCAATTGTCCAACTTCTTTGACATTAAAATCCAAACCATCATTGATGCTTTACATCTCACGGACGCTGCCTTGATGAGCATCAGTGACCACACAGCACTTCAGGTAGAAAGAGTGCCCCCTTGTGGCCAATTGCTACAGGAATTTGCCCTAATTTCACTTGAGGAGCCCACTGAGGCCTTGAGTGCCTGCAAATCAGGTTTGTCAGATGACCCCTGTCCTCCTCGCATTCCTGCCACCAATTGTACAGCCATCAACCCTGTTCTAAACCAGCTTCTTAAATCAGTCAATTCATTTGGCCGCAGTGCCCAGTGATTGGAAGCAGGCCAAGTTGATTCCTTTTTTAAACAAACCCTCCAGAGACCAGACCAATCTTGCCAATTGCGGTCCCATTTTTCTGATACAATCCTTTACCAATATTTTAGACAAGCTCATAAACAAGCAGCTCTCTGCATTTTGAGAACAAAACACGCTTCTTCACCCTACTCGGACTTCCGCCTGTGTTTCAGCACCGAGACCACACTGTTAGAGGTCTCAGATGCAATTAGTCTAGCGGTAGATCAAGGAAAGCAGGTGGAACTGATCCTCCTTAATCTATCCGTGGATTTTGGCCCAGTCTCACATTCAACATTCCTTCAGCACCTTGAACCCATAGGTGTCTTTGGTTCTGTTTTGGCATGTCTCCATTCCTTTTTGCCAGGCAGGTCCCAGTCAGTCTGGATGGTCCCATTTGCCTCCGATCGTAAACCATTTGGGTTATGGGGTCCCTCAGTGATCTGCACTAAGTCCCACATTGTTTTCAATGTGGATATGACCCCATTGGCACCCATAACTGAATCCTTTGGAGTACAGACCAAATCTTATGCAGATGATACACAACTGCTCCTCACCCTTGACAGAAATTCACATAATGCACAGCGTAACTTCAAGACCTGCTTGACATCTGTGTTTACAGTGGAGGCGAGATAGCAGCCTCCAATGTAATACTAACAAGACAGAAATTCTGCTCTTAGGGGTCCCCCTACCCAGCTGGGCCAATGACCATTGGCCCAACAATGTCCCCGCCACATCCCCCTACGATGGTAGCATGAAATCTTGGCGTAAAATTCTATACTACTGCTTATTTCACCCCCCAGGTGTGAGGAGGTAGTAGGCACCTGCTTTGTCCTGCAAAAAACATTAAAATGTCTCTAACTTCTCCTCCTGCAGCAGATAACAGTGATCACCTCACAAGGGGATTATGTGAACTTTCTGTACTGGGGCCTTCCGGCCTATTTCCTGAAGAGATTACAGCTGGTGCAGAATGCTTCTGCCAGGCTTCTACTACGCCTTCCCAAGAGAACCCACATTCAGCCAGGCCTAAAGGAACTGCACTGGTTGCCTATAAAAGAATGTGTGAGGTTCAAAGGTTTGGTTCTGGCACAGAGAGCTTTTTCCTTAACCACAAATCAACTCAGTACTGGTCAACAAATTCACACCTTAGCAACCAGCTAAGTATCTTTGGTCACCCAACTCCTTGCTGGTAGTAATCGCTCATTGCAGTCAAAGAATAGTGGAGCAGGAGCTCCTTCTCTTATCTGGCTGCAAGAAAGTGAAATGCCCTCTCAGTTCAGCTCCCTGCTCCCAGGGATATTCTGAGCTTTAAGAGACTTCTTAAGACCTGGCTCATTGGTTCCACCTTTTAGTACTTCTGTTATTTAGGGATCAGATGTGCTACTTAGCACCGGGACACTCTATTGAGTAGCTGTTGCGCTTTACAAATATTTAAATAATAATAATGTTAATTGTTTCAGCAGGGTAGGGTTTGAAAGACTTTTTATCCTTGGAGAAGAACATGATGAATTATTTTTGGGTAGATTTAGAATAAAGAAGTTCTTTAAATATTGTAAATGTTTACAAGTACAGAATGAGCATTCCAATTGTGAAAACGTGTTAAGGTAGATTAGAGTGTCATCTAGGTATTTTTAGATGGCAATCTCTCTTTTCAGCAGTTACATAACTTGGTGACCATCGGCCCTAATCTAAACACGTAAAATTAGGCACTATTACACCAGATAGCTGTCCCAAATGCTCAGCAAACCTTGCTACTCTTTAACCTTCCTCAGAATTGTCCACAAAAGCCTGTCTCTCACAGGAGGTGACAACAGTGACATACCTTTACATACGATTAGATATAATAGATGTCACTGCCAGTACATCACATTGTCTTTGCTCTTAGTGTTCATGATGGCTCAATTTAGCGCAAAACCATAATAAATACAAGCCCCATTATAAAAACATAATTTTACATTCTGAACACAGTCTGAACAGAGTACCCCACCATAGCATGTATGTGCTATGTTTCTAAAATCCTATATAAATGCTCATCTGCCTTGGTTTGCACTATCAAAAGGAGAGTAGTAGGGCACTTTTTTGCTCATTGTTGACAGTGACGCTGTAATGTACGTATGTTCTCATTTTCCACAGTGATTCTGTAAAGTTCACATTTGCCAATGTCAGTTAACCTTTTGTGGTGTTCTTTATTGCTTTTTCTTTGTGTAGGTGACACTACCCTTCTTTCACCAGCATTCATATCTACACAGTTTAAAAGAAGTGATATGTTTGTTTAAAAACAATACGTTGTGTTGTACGACTTCTCCTCAGGCAAGCTCATATTTTAGTTGCTTGCTTCCAAGACAACAGAAGTCACTTCCCTTGATACTTCTGAGAATTTCCCTTACTCGTTTGTTTGTGTCTGTATAATGCTGTGTTTAATGAGAGTAAAAGATCTTCACTAGAGCCAGTGTGAGGGTGAATCTTTTTACCCTAATTCTGGCTCCACTTCCACTCAATGTTGTGTGATCCTGGACACGTCGTTCAATCTCACTTAGCTTCAGGCACTGCTAAACTCTTAGAAAGTGGCTTCTAAGAGACAGTGTCTTTTAGCGCCCCCCTTACTTACTGTTAGTTGACTTAATTGTCACCCTTTTTACTTCCTTTTCATTGATTAGTGCATCCCTATGCAAGCCAGCTTCAATTTATCTCCATGTTTTTGTTTTCTTCCCTGAAGCATGGCCAAAAGTACTGTTTCTCAAAGTCTTCTTATCCCAGTTCCCCCTAAAATTTCCCTGTACTGCAAAGCTGGCCAAAAGGCAAATATAATTACTTCTCTTCCTGCTGCTGGATCTTCCTCTTCACACTTCCCAAAAGCTGTGTGTGTGTGTGTGTGTGTATATATATATATTACCTACTGGCGGTCGCCAGTAGGTAGTTATAGTTAGGACCACGTTTCCATAGGAAATCCGCAACATTCTATTTTGAATAACTTTGGCGCCGGTTGACGAATCCTCGCAAATTTTTCAAAATAGGTGGGGCGCTACACTCCGCTCCTACCCTGAAAGTCTCGGGGGGATTCGTCAAGCGGGGGCTGAGATAAAAGGGGGGTCCCAAAACACGTTTTTCCCATGCATTTTTCCATAGGACCTTTAGACACAGCTACAGCCCGAACGGCTGAACAGAATTACTTGAAATTTGGCAGAGAGGTAGTCCTCAGGTCAAGGAAGTGCCTTTTGTAGGTTTGGTGTAAATCTGTTCAGTAGATTCTGAGAAAATAGCCTTTAAATCAATATATATATCTGAGCCAGCGTGCGGTGCGCTTACGGTGCGCTTACCGTACGCGTACGGTGGCGTGCGCAAGCGCGATTCTGATTGGCCCTTAGATCTTAGTAAACATTCGAATCGGTCGAAACCAGGAAGCGGCGGCCGCCATTTTCTCTCTCGCACTCTGACAGGGGGTTGAAAAACAAAGTGCAAATCATGTAAAGGGGCTGTTTACACAGCTCCCAAGCACCTAGCCATGTCGAGGGAGTCCCCAACGATCCCCCAAGTGAAAAAAGGCAATTTTAATTTTTTCGAAAATTTCGCCGATTACGCTTACCGTACGCGTACGGTAAGAAATAATAAAAAAAAAAAAATATCCACACCTCCCCACCCCGTGTGCAAAAGGTGCCCGAAGGGCACCTTTTGTGCATGGCTCATCAGAGATAAACAAAACCTATATTTTACCTGTCACAACGATGCTCATCATATGACCTCCATGTGCGCACGGTGCGCGAAGCGCATCGTGCGTTCATGGCCCATCTAGCATAACGTGGGCACGCGGTGCGCGAAGCACACCGCGTGCTCACTGTGAGCGCACGGTGCGCGAAGCGCACCGTGCGCGCACGGAACGAACTGCGTTAAGTGGGCGCGCACGCCACAAATGGCGTAAAGTAACTTAGCATTTAAAAAAACGTACAAATTCACTGAAAAAACCATAGGTTTCACACACGTTATAGTTAGGAATTAGCATTTAAAAAACCTTGCAAATTCACTGAAAAAACCATAGGTTTCACACATGTTATAGTTAGCTGGACATTTTACTGATAAAAAACCAATGAAATTCCCCCGTTATAGTTACTGTAGGCAACTATAACTCACGCGACCGTAATCCTCTGCTGATGACATATGTGTCTTTATGAAAAAAAAATATTTGTAATACATGTATAGCTAAAATTTAATGGAAGAAGACATGGGCAAATAAGTGTCTAAATACAGTATTAGCATCAGCAGAGGATTACGGTCGCGTGAGTTATAGTTGCCTACAGTAACTATAACGGGGGAATTTCATTGGTTTTTTATCAGTAAAATGTCCAGCTAACTATAACATGTGTGAAACCTATGGTTTTTTCAGTGAATATATATATATATATATATATATATATATATATATATATATATATATATATATAAAAAAAATGTACATCATTTGTCGCACAGGACACAAATCATCAGCCTAAGTGCAGCACACACAGTTCTACAAAGAGGTGGTTAAATACACAATGCCACCAAGTACTGTAGCCACAAATGAGAAGTTAATTGATTGCATCTATTATGGACTATTCCATAAAATATGGGAAATATTGTTTCACATGGCATAATGAATCAGTAACCCCTCCATGGCTCAAGGTTTTCCCTTCTACCAGATCATTGGCATCTTCACTTAAGCTTCTCCAAGCAATCAAAACGTGCATCTCTAAATTCTGTAACCTGTTGAAAAATATTGTCCTCAAAGAGACAAGGTACCAATAATCCTCCCCCTCACATCCCAATATTGTCAATGTTATCACATACAGAGTGTATTTTTCCTCGAAGCATCTTAACATAAAAGCAAATACACCAACCATACATACGCTTCGAGAAAATGAGGTCTGTATGCGAGCTACCAAACCAGGTCACTCCTTTTCTCAGTAGCACAAACTATTCCCCAAAGATTACTTCACTGTTAAAAAGCAACTCTCCAAATGTCACTTGTAAATAAATCCTCAGTCTTGAGCAAGGCCTCCACGCCTTCAATCCTTATTTCGATGAAATGCTCAAAATTCTGGCTCGAATAATCCTAGCATGAGGCATCTTTGCTACTTTTGAGCATTTTATAGTTTTTGCAAGACAACCATATAACAGTTTTGTGCTTTAATGCATCTCACACAGTACTCATTTGTGACCTTTGTAAGCTTCACACACAAACACTGTTCCTGGTGTTCATCTGAGACCTCATTCTGCATCTCTCACAATACGCATCTTCTCTGAGCATCTACTCCTATATGTCTCTCACAGCAAGTTTTTTTACATTGGTAAGCATCTCTCTTCCACAAAATCTCTGTACATCTCATTTTTTGTGAGCATCCAACACAAGGCTAATTCTTATTGAAAATTTATCTCATAGGGCTTCTCACATTTTTGTGCAGAATAATACAATTTGAGTGCACTCTACACTAATAACATCCATCTACAACAACCCTTCTCATAGATTAGACAACAAAGTTTCTGTATTGTGTTGTATACTGAATGCATTAAGGGTTTCTCTAGCCACTGAAATGCAGGCGATAAACTTCAAGTGTTTTAGAAAACTATTCTCGCTCTGCTTCTTGTGCCATGCTAAACAAAGGGCTTCCAAAAGGGATATGTTGGACTTGGCCCTTTTGGCAGGTTCACCCCTAAACTTTTTGCAATTATCCTAGCTTTTTCCCTATGGAGTGTCAGTGGTTTTAGACCCCTAGGCACTTTAGCACGGTGTCCCCGTGTAAAGTGCGTGCGCTCTGTGTTACATTTAGTGAGACTGACCTGCCTTCCCATAGGAATGCATGGGGAATGTATGTGTCCATGGTAGTTCCTGATGCGTGGGGAGTGCAGGGTCGAGTTTGGTATGTGCGAACTCGTGAGATTGAATGCTGCGCGATGATGTGTGCGGCGTTAGTGTGTCTAGTGTAGAAGTGCCACTTCTTGAAGCTGGCACATCTGTGTAATAAATGTGAAGTGACTGTCTGGCTTGTGATTGGCTGGTGTGCCTGGCTCCCGGAGTCAGGATGGGTCTGCCCCGGTGGTGAATGGAGAGATCTGCATGCTGATGGCAGGAAAGAGTACACCTGGGACCTGAATAGGGCTGGGCCTTCCCTACACAATGCTGGCTGCGCCCCGTGTGGTGCGACTGATGCCCCTAGCCTGTCCAGTGAGTGGGGAAGAGGGGCTGAGCACAACAGAGTGCTCCAAAACCAGTTGCATCTGGTTTTCCTCAACCCTGCAGCCTGAGACAAAGGATTTTGTGTATAAAAAGGAGCTGTGACTCCATGTAAAAGGTTCTGCTGTGCTGATCCTGACGCTGGGGGCTGCTGCTGCTGGGCTCCAGGAGGAACCGCCACAAGGGACTGCCTCCCTGCTGGAGGGCCCTGTGTGCTGGCCTGCCTGAGCCCAGCCTTGTGCCCCCTGAACTTAGCCTCCATTTGAAAGGGCACTTTGCACTTTATAACTGGGAAGACCGCGCCATTTTTGATCCTGAACCTTTGACTTCACCCTGGCACTGAGAGAGCGCTTTACTTTTATTATATAGAGCGCTCCTCTTACCTGAGGAGCGTGTGGGCTCTGCAGCGCCGGGCCGTTCATCCAGAGGGAATCCCTGCCGTAGGGATTCCCCCGCGTTGTGACATATTGCGGGTGCCCACCCCGCTTATTAGTCTTAGTTACGAGGGAGCCTACCCCTCATTTGCCCCGTTTCACCGCCGCCGGCCCGAGCCACCAAGAACACGGAAACACCGGAAGTCAGGCCGCGAGTTGCCTGACATGGGGCGGGACTTCCGCTTTCCCGAGGGAAGCCCCGCGCCCACTGAATCTCCAGGAAGTGCCGGCCAGAGAAGGAAGGGACAGAAGCAGGAAGTCTGGGGCTTCGCGGGCTCTACCTCCAAGTCCCGGGTCCCCGGAGGGGGCCC
The DNA here is from genome assembly GCF_964204655.1 of Triturus cristatus. Classification (NCBI taxonomy): domain Eukaryota; kingdom Metazoa; phylum Chordata; class Amphibia; order Caudata; family Salamandridae; genus Triturus; species Triturus cristatus. Next base: position 388,359,996 of record NC_140584.1, on the reverse strand, counting down.
GGGTGAAGTCAGGCGATCGGTGAATCAAGGCGGGGCCCCCGTGAGCGGAGAGGAGCTCCGCATGGTGTCCTGCTGCCGAGAAGCCTCGCCAGTGTTACCGGAGTCCTGCACATGCCCGGTGAAGTGAGCAGAGTTCCGGCCAGGGCCCTGAAACTCTGAGGCCCGTGGGAGGAAGCAGCGCGGGAGACCAGAAGAGCGGAGAAAACGCGGGAGTCCCAGGTGAGTGGGGCTCCACGTGGTTGGTGATTGGGCCAGTTTGCTTCTCAGTGGCACCGCTGTAGAGGGCCACTGCAACGTGTGGGCATTTCTTCCGGTAGAGTCCCGGTGGGGGCTCCCCCAAGCCCCGTTGGGGCCCGCGCACTTCCTCCCAGCTGCCCAGCAGCTGCAACTTTGGGGGTGATTTTTATTCTAAGAAGCCCTGCAGGTGCCACAGGTTGGGGAGGCACAGTGGTGCCCAAGTCAGTTTCACAGCTGCGCCGCAGTTGCGGGCAGCTGCATCAAGGGGGCACGTTTTGTCTAGAAGTCCCAGGGGGGGGGCTTCGGTGGCACAGTGGTGCCCGCGATAATTTCCCCTGGGGGCATATTGTTTCTAACGCCCCAGTGGGGGCTTAGGGGGCACGCTGGTGCCCAGACTCATTCTTCACAGCTGCCCAGCAATTAGTGGGCAGCTGCAACGTTTAGGTTGTGCGCTTTTGTTTCTGCTGCGTGCGCAGCCCAGCCCTGACATTTTGGACAAAGGGCGTTTGAGCCCCTGAGAGGCCAAGTTGGCCTGGGGACAGTTTTCCTGTATTGTGCCCTCACCTAGGGTACATGGTTATTTTTACCTGTGTACGTTTGCGCAATGTGCATTGCCTTTATGCTATTTTTATTCCTGTGTATGCATAGGAGACTGTTTTCCTAGTATAGGTTATGCTAGTGAGTTCATGGTTCCCTGCGTGATATATGCCTAAGGTGTTTAGGATTGCGTAGGGTGTACTTACCTTTTACCAGTGGTTACTGGTTGTGCGCTACATTTATTATTTGTTCTACATTTCTACAGTTGCAACTGGTGATTTGTGATGATTCTGACAAGGTCCATTGGCCCTGTCTGGTGTAAATAGTCCCCTGTAAATTCCGTCCAGTGCCAGTTGGCACAGTGTAAATGGTGTGAATATTATCTAATGTGTTTATTATAATACAAAGGCTATTTTTATATATATCCTTGTGTGGAGTTCCTTTTGTGGTGGGCCTAGGATGTTGCTGTGTGTGCGCGCAAACGCTTTACACATTACCTCCGGGATAAGCCTGACTGCTCGTGCCAAGCTACCAAGGGGGTGAGCAGGGGTTATCTTTGGCGTTTAACTCCCCAGCCCTGACTTAGAGTGGTGGTTTCTGCCTGGCTTTGGCGCAAGCCCTAGCCAACCAGAAATCCCATTTCTAACAGGATCCAACTGACTTCAATAATCAAACAGACATACAGAATCCTATACTATTAAGCCTGCCAGTCTTAGGGTGGTCTTTGCCCAACAAGCTTTTTGCCTGCTTAGATCCTCTTGTTGACCTTTGAACTCTGAGCACTTTACCACTGCTGACCAGTGCTAAAGTGCATGTGCTTCTGCTGTAACCATGGTAACATTTGTGTATGCACAACTGGCATATTTAATTTACTTGTGAGTACCTTGTACAGTGGTATACCATATACCCAGGGCATGTAAATTAAATGCTACTAGTGGGTCTGCAGGACTGATTGTGCCATCCAGACAAGTAGCCCTTTAAACATGGATCAGACCTGCCACTGCAGACCCTTTGGGTGCAGTTTTACTGCCATGTCGACTTGGTATTAAAAAACCCTTGCCAAGCCTTTAACGTCCCTTTTATTACACATGTCCCTATGTAGTCCATAGGGCAGGGTGCTATGTTACTAAAAGGTAGGGAAGAGCTCGTGTGGCGAGTACAGCACATAGGAACGCTACGAGTATCCTAATATCCGTGACTGATTTGAGATAAACGCTGTCCCAGTCCCGGCCATCCCCAAATTCTGTCCAATCGAAAATGTGCCAGGTCTGTCTTAATATCCTCAAAGGCCCATTTCTAGAATTGTTGGGGCAGCGTCGTCGCTCACGCGCGTACCCGAGAAGGCGGCAAACCTCAAGTCAAGGGGCACGGGTGTGGCGCCCACCACTAGAAGCTTCAGTCTCTCACAAGGAAATAAAGCCCTTGTCAACTTCCCAAACAGGACATCCATCTTCTGCGCCATTCGCTTCGCTCACTCTATTATACTGCTAGAAACAGAAAAAAAGTTGAGTAAAATTAGTGAATGGGGTCCAAGAAGCGGCCCCGTGGTTGCTAGGGGAGAGGAAATTCTGCAAGATGGATGAGTGGTTTTAGGGACGGTTTTAAGCCCCGTTAAAAATATGGGCAGGCCTCAAATAAAGAAAAATCCTTCTATCTACCCCGCGCATACCTCTAACTCTCCAAGGTTACTTCCAAATATCTCTCTCACTGCGGGACCATCTATCCAATTTGTCCCCTCGTCCCCCCTTTATTTCAGATTTTGACATGGCTGAGCTTTGAGCAGATGCTGCCTAATTTGACAACTGCCCTGTCAATTTGGATTTGAAGACAAAGCAGCCTCATTTATCTTGCCAAGAAATTGACACACAAAAAACATAGGAGAAATGCTCTTAAGTTTTCTGTTAGCAGCCCGGTCTCTTCGAAAGGTCTGAAAAGGAGAACGAGCCAGGGATAAATAGTACGATGCGCTGGTGCCATCTAGAGGAAAAATAAAGTGTACACATCTACTGATTCTGAAAAAATGCTACAATTTGCACAGCAGTTGCTATCGCTGTTTTGTCGATTCATAGCACTACACTCGACGAAACTCATTCCTCCAGTCCTAGAGTAACAAACAGCTGAATCGGTCATGCCGATATTGAAAAATGTATGATCTGCAGCGAGCAAATAATATATCTGCGGAACTGTCGTGTAACTCGCGGAGCTGTCCTCCACCGAGGCACCAAGCTTGCCTTTTACACTGCTAACGAACTGGAACGGGAATATTCATTATATCACTAATGTGTTTGCTTGTTTAACAAAAAATGGAGCCGACCGTTTTGTACCAAACCTAGGCTGACCCACATTTGATACATTTTTGATCGGAAAAAAACGTGGTTTATCGAGGACCTGACTTTTCTTAGTTTAATAAAAACCATTACAGAAATAAGCATTTAGTCAACTAGATTAGCTACTTTCCGTGCAAGAATCGGTTACCGTAGCTTTGCCCGGCAAAAAAAAGAAAAAAACAACGGTATGCATTATACACTGGAGCACAATTTCTTTGCTGCATTTGCAATCTTTTAAGCAGCAAGAGCACTACAAGATAGGATTATGCCTCTTTTTACACCAGTACAAACTTCACATACCCGTTCCGCCCTGAATACTTCACCACCCCGTATTGGAGACATCGGAACAACAATACAGATCACGTTTAGTTTTAACATCAGTAGAAAGACATAAAAATAATACTCGTTGTTTAAATTGTACTTTTTTTTATAGCACCAATACAGAAATGTCGTTGTTTCTAAGCACTCGCATATCGGGAGTACCGAGAGGAAAATTAAGGGATTTTACCAGAGTTACTCATTTTAGGCAATTATTGAATACGGCATCAGTACGTGTTCCCTCCCCCCTAAAACCACAAACCAACAGAAAGCTCATCAGCCCTGGGGAGTAAACCTTTACCAATGGATGGAGGTACTGGACAGACTTCAGACTCTTGTCACAGGAATTTCAAGACCGGTGATTTGTCTACTAAGCCTAAGGGTCCCACAAATAATGCAGGAAAGTTCAGCCTGGAAATCTAACCAAGCAAAACGGCATCACTTGGACAGTGTATCGACGCCTCCTGACGTTTCTGAAGCAGACTGGCACATGCTATGAGCAGGTGGTGTTTAGCTTCCAAGGAATACCTACACATTTATTTTGGCTCATTCTTCCTGGACTATAAAGGTCCCAGCATGTCCGGTTTCTTATCATTTGGGAAAGCCCCATCAGGCGGGAGAACCAACGCCACCATGAACAGTACCGTGTGATCCCCGGCGCACTTGAGCGCTGTTCTAGAACTTCTTGGACAGACAGACACGAACATCTTGATAGAGAACGACCCCAATGTTTGTGTGCAGAATTGGGTGTTAACAGGAGGAAAGCCGTGACCCAATGCGTGTGTTTTTCAAGCCGTTGGGGCACGAAGCGCATCCTTTCCGTCAGCTTGAGATCCTGTCCCGCTCCCTCGTGGCTCTGGTACTGGAGTCTATCGCAGTCGACGCTTAGCCAGCAGTCAGAGGCAGGGAACCAGTTACGGAGTACCGGTGGTATTTATTGGTTTCAGATGTTGCTTTGTTTTTTAAAAAACTAATTATTACTATCCCCCTATTTTTTTTTTTAGCTGAAAATATGTATTCAACTATCCAAAAACCCACAAGCCAGCATCAGAATCTAATCAAACCATTTTGTAACTTGTGCACTGGCTTTTCAACTAGGGACATTAAAATACTTAATTAGAGCCATGGAGAATACTACAACGAATGTATAACGTCTATTTATGCCAGTGATGTAGAAGAAGTAAAAAGAAAAAAATCAATGAAGAATTGAAAGGGACGTAGAACGTCTAGGGAGTTCTGAACGGTGTCCCCACCGTAGGGCATTTTTACAGATGGTTAGCGAAGGATAATGATAGCAGCGATTGAGCAAATATATGGAGAAAAAACAATACCAAATGAAGATGGCCATGGCCTGGGGAAGGAGTAAACCTAATTAGGCAAATATCTACGAAAATGAAATATTGTCCACATACACATGAGAAAGACAGACTTCGAATCAACTGCCATTATTGCATATTCTACAGTTAGAATATTTTTGTTTACTTTATTCCCAGATGAAAGGGTTACACATCGTATAGTGTATGATACATCTATATCTTTTTATGAAGCACTATTTGACCAGTGGGCTTCAAGGCGCTAGTGCAGCAGATAGTTCCTTGTAGCCGGTTACGTGTCTCTGGCGAGGACAACAATGTTCAATAGAGGTTGCCTTGGTAAACAGAAAAACGCTGCTGACGTTTTTCTGATAATTTTGTGTTCCAAAGACTTGTCCGTTTAAAAAGTATGTTATGTCTAACTGAAGATACTAGCTGAAGCGTGTTAGTTTGCTAGCAGTCATGATATTGTTTGTATCTTGAATATAAATCTACCCAGTTTGACAAGTCTAGACTCAAAAATAACGCTGTTCGACTTGGCTTTTTTAGCGGGTTTATCCCCAGACTTTTTGCTTATTGGCCTCCTATTTTTGACCCCGTTTTTGTTGGTTTTAGGACTGTGGGCACTTTATCACTGCTGATCAGTGCTAAAGTGCACATGCTCTCTGCGTAAATTGTGTCTGCGCGCAGAGTCTACTGCCATGTCAACCTGGCAAGTGCACCCACTTGCCAAGCCTTTACCTTCCATTTTATTAGGCAAGTCATTCTCAAGGTAGGCTCAATGTACCCCTGGAGGCAGGGTGCAGGGTATCTGAAAGGAAGGACATGTACTGATGTGTGGGACATGTCCTGATAGTGAAATATCCCTACCAGCTTGTCCGCAGCCCTCGACATTCCTACGCCAAAAGATGACCAGTCCTGCAGTCCAGAGATCTCCAAAGCCTTGGGCGGACTGTCTGTCTTCAACAAAGATCAAGACTCCAGAGAACATCGTACCTGTCCACCAAGCAACGATCTTCAAAGGAAGGACTCTATGATCTGAAGTACCTCCAAGCCTGTCCCCGGTTCTACCTCTGCACCCACTGCCTCTGGCCCGAGTCCAAGTGGCCTACCATTTTCAGCAAAGTTGCTCAGCGCTCCAGGACCCGAGCCCTCCCTGAGCTGACCACTCCTGGACTCCTCTATGTCGCCTTCAGTCTCTGCATGGAGACCCAGTCAACCATGACCCGCTCCGGTAAGCTGTTATACACCAAAATGCACCCCTGCACTGGTTGATGAAGAGGATCAAAGGTCTCCCCTACACCCCCAAGCATCGGAAACTATCTGCCCAGCTGTTTTCCTTCGACCAGCCTCCTGGCCCGAGCCTGCAGTCCTTGTTCGATTTGGCCTCTCTCCATTGCATTTCACTGGACACGCAATGCTGTGTTGGCACCCTGCACCCAGGAGCCCCTGTGCCACTGGTGGTGTAGTGTTTGTGTTGCTTTGGGCCCCATCCAGTGTTTGCTTCAATCCCTGGAGACTGGCCACCCCTCAAGCCACTGCTACTTACCTGTAAGCAGCCTCTGAACAATTGCCCCAAATCCCCATTGAATTGCATTGGGTGCTCTACTTCAAGTTTGAACCCTGCACCTGGCCGCCCCTGTGCGGCTAGTGCTGCACTGTTAGTGCTAAACTGAATCTTGGCCAATACTTACCTTTACTTCCGAAGACTTGTCTTGTAAGTTGATGTAATCCTTGGATATGCTGAAGGTTTTCTTCCTCCCATAAGTTAACATTGCAAAGTCTGAAAATTGCACTGTGTCCATTTTTGAAACTGAAAAGTATTTATTGAAAAATGTATTTACCTATGGCGAAGTTTTGTTGTTCTGCAAATTAACTAACTCAGCGTTTTTATAACTTGGTCTTTGATTTATTCATGGAGTGTGTGTTTCATTTATTGCCACTGTGTACAACAAATGCTTAACACTGCCCTCTGATAAGCCCAGCAGCTCGCCCACACTAGCACAAAAGAGCATTGGTATTATCAATTTTAGCCTCTGTAAAGCCTCTGGGGATCCACTGGTCTCTCTGCACACTATACTTAATTTTTATATAGTATATAGAGAGCCAGCTTCCTATAGTGGGCCACAAGACCAAAACACAAAAAGGCCCAAAAGTGCCACATTGAGAGATGAGCACTTGGGGTAGCTGCAGTATTTGGGACCATGCTGTGGTGCCACTCATACAAACCGAGGTCATCCATCTCTGTTGCCGGAACTAGTTCCAGCCACTCAAGTGGTGCTGTATTTTTATAGGCACAGGTGGGGTAATGCTGGGTGGTAAAATATTTGGGGATTCTGGAAGTTTCCATTACAGAAATATAAGAAAAAAAGTGTGATTTCAGGCATAGTTTGAGGATTGCAGGGCATTGTGGGACCCTGGAATCCACTGGTTGTCTAGTTTTTAAAAATGTTTTGGTTTGTAGGTTTCCATGGGTGGTGGACTAGCACAGCTACACCAATTGCGATCTATCCAAACAGACTCTTAGGGCCTTGTGTGTCAAGGTCTCTTGGTCAACCCACACAAGGAGGTACCATTGTTATTAGAACGCTTGGGGAAATGCTGGTGGTAGGAAATGTGTGGCTTGCCACAGTTTACCGAGGTTTTCTTCTGTAACCTCAGGAAAGTGTGTGTTTTTAGTTTAGGTTTGTGGTTTGCAGGGCACTGTGGGTATGAAAATGTCTCCAGGTGTCTATAGTTTTCAGAACTGCCTGGGGCTGGTAGGGTTTCCCAGGAAGTTTCCAACCCAAGCCTAAGAAGTGCAGCCATTCACCATTGCAAGTGGAACAATATTGGGAATTAGCCACAATCTCCTGGCCCATATGTGGAAAATACCACCCAAAGAAATCAAATGTCCTCTCGTTTGTGATTTTTTATTTTGCAGGGGAGCAGAATGGCTGGCGAGGCTTTAAGGGTGGGGCAGATGTTTGGATGGGTAAACCCCCCCCCCCCATTATATTGTAAGAAAAAAAAAAACATTCTGGACCCCATGAGCAGATTGGGGCAAACCTACTGTCTGCCCCAGTGTGCACAAATACTGGTTTGAATCTTTTTGGGGGGTTGAGGGTGTGGCCAATGCCAGAGTGCAGCACCTGCACCACTTTTTCTCCCCAAAAGCAAAATCCCTGTAATCAAGTGGACTTTCTACCCCCCACCCCCAGTTGCTGCTCAAGCAAAGGTGGGGGAGGAAAGTTGCTAAACCTAGTGGGGGTAAACACTTGTAGTATTTCCTACATAGGACCAATTTAATTAAATGCATGTTCCTCTTTGTGTGTACTGCCGAACATGCATTTAATTAAATTGGTCCTGTGTAACCCTTTGGTTGAGTAGCAACAAACATTTGACATAGAAATTTGTTCACAAAAAATAGTCTTTAGGTTGCTGTCCACTTCAGAAATAATGACTGGCTCAATAATGTTTGTGATTTATGTATTATTCTGTATAACAGTGTTATATGTTCAGTTTGACATGTACATTTTATTGTATGTTGATAAAAAAATACTTAATACCATAAGATTCATTTAATGGCCTTAGTCTGTTAAAATTGTTAACAGCAATTCAAAAGGGACTGTTAGTTCATTGTTTTTGTTGAAATTTGTGAGGCCCTTTCTAACCGTTTTGGGCCGAACCCCTGTTCATTCTTTTAGAAAGTTGGCATTTTTCTGCTAAACCAAATGTGCTTTCTGCCAGGATCACGACTGAAGGATGGCTCTCCTGTGAAATTCGGTTTATTCTTTCTAGAGAAGGGAACAAAAGGGCCTTGGGTGTGAGGCATGGTGTTCTCTTAAGAAGGATCTCCTGGAGGGTTGTGCGCAGACTTTCCGAGCTTCCATGGGTAGCCTCAGGCCTATGCCCACCCCTCCCCAACCTCCAAGGGCTACTTGTCATGCAACTCACATATGCAGCTCACACCTAGGCTGGCAAGAGCTTTGTTACCCTAGACAGTTTGGAGCCAAACCCAAGAAAAGGGGGAATGTTAAATAAAGGGGGGAGGTATATCCCACTTGCCGGGTGACACTGGAGATAAAAGTGCCACCTTTAAAACCTCTCATCAAAACACTTCTAGACCTGAAAGAATCCAAAGGAGGACTATCCTGCTTTCAGCAAGAGGAAGACTGGACCTGCTTGCCTTGATCCCAGAATCCCAAAAAGTGGATCCAAGGGTAAGCTGTCTGGCCTCCTGTTTAAGCTACAAGGGCACAACAAGCTTCCAGAGGCCTTTTCTGCAACTGCGCTTCTGACTAGCATCAACTAGATCTGCGTGATCCCTGCCGCTGGCCTCTGTTGAGCGAGTCCTGATCCCCCCAAGAGGTGCTTTTCCAGGTCCTGGACCATTGGTTGGCATTAGAGTACTTCTCCTGCCTCAGAAAGTACAAATCCTGAGCTCTTAGTGAAAATCCAGAAGTTTTTGGGCCAACTGCGATAGTCCGTGCCAACCGGCAACTCAAAGCTTTATGATGAGCGACTCTTCGCTCCAAGCAGCAACCATTCGTGATACCGACCTGCTCGCCACACGGACCACCAAAATAAAGCTCGCAGCTCGTCAAATAAACTTGGGACTCAGAGAAGGCAAAACTCTTCACAGGTGATAAAATTGGTCCTTGTATCTGACCCACGCTCCATAGAGATAGGCCTGAACTTGTGACTTTGACCCCGGCCAGCAGGACAAGATATCCGCAACTGGTGATGTGCTTTTTGGCTCCATTTGTTTAAGAATTTGTTTTAAATTCTTATCTCCGATTCTACTGATCGGCTTTGTCATTTTGGTGTCATTTTATTTATTAAAATTAAGTCTATTTGCATAAATTGGTATGGAATAGTTCTTGTCTTTTCACTTTATTATTGATTATTGTATAAATACTTTCCATATTAAGCCCAACTGCTTTCGTGGCAAGCTACCAGTGTTTAGCACAGGTTTATATAGTGACTTTTGTGGTTCATTCTGACAAAGCTTATGCCTAATATTTGAAGGCTTCTACTCCGCTCATCTAATAACCCTATTTCATATAGGAAAAGTTAATGAGAAATTGATAGCAAATCATGCAAGGAATGCAATCAACTGATGGTTCGGGAAAGTTAAAAGTAGTTCATAATTCTAAAAGGTGATCCTCAGGTGTGTTTCAAACTAGAACATGCCAATATACAGATGGAGTAGTAAGGATAATAGTCTCACTGATCACCTCGGTTATGTCCAATAAGGTGCCTGTCAGGGGAGCAGGTGATGCTGGGGGAAGTGTCACTCTCTCTCCAAAGTGAATGTTTTTGGGCCAGGTACAGGTAAATGAAAATTATATTTAGCCAACTTTTAATTTTACTAAATGTATATGTAGGGGCTTTCAGCCATCCTTTTTATGATCCATTGAGCTGTTCTGATGCCATTAACATTTTTCTTCCACCAGTTAGTGCATACAGCACAGGGCTGTGAGTCAGCGCACTTCAGCCATTGCCTAACTTCATTGCGAGCGACAACATTTTTCCCTCTCACCAGGAACAAATCCATCTGAAAAAATAGTTCCCTTAACTTCCACAGACTACGTTGGAAATGTGTGGTTTTTGAGACCCAAAGATATATTTGCTTACAGACTTGAAAAACCCCCCACTTTAAAAAAAATAAAAAAAAACATTGAGGGGCAGGTAGCTTCCCCAACAATAAAGATTACCAAAACCATGAGACAACAAAAACAAGCACCGGCAAAGCCAAAAGTCTGGCATTCAGTGCCAGACCTATCGGCTTTGCTAATGCATATTTTTCCTTTTCCTACCAGGCTATGTATTACAGAATGTCTCCAAACTGGAAGCTGCTATCTATATATTTAAAAGGACACTGAGGCATCAGGGAATATTTTGTCCCCGTTTTTTATTTTTACTTTTGATAAAAAATAAAAACAAACATTACAGCAGGTGAGGTTCAGAAACTTGCAGTGGGTACTGGATAGTAAAATATCAAATATCTTTCAAATAGACATTTTGTTCAAATGAGAATTTTATGAAAAGTACCGTCATGTTCTTTAGGATAGTCCCATCACATACATACTGAATACATACGTTTTGTCCCATCCACACGACAACGGTCCTAAACACTGGTGACCTTTTACCTAGTAGCTTACTTCTGTCTCTTCGACAACCAGGCTCTCAGTATCCTATCTTAATCCCTGTACCGGACGTGCATAAATATGTCCCCAGGCATGGGAGATTTACTCTGTATAAGGTTGACCAATCATCATCATCCTATGTGTATTCTGAGAAAAGTAAGCACGAATGACTGAGCGAAAGATACCGTATTGTTTCCACAATACCTGAGGAATCAGGGTTGTCATGTTCACTGGTTGCCAGAAGCTACCTACACCACTTTAGAATACAGGGGGGTGGTAGCGGCACCGAAGAGCTAGCTGGTCTAACAGCGGACTCATCCTGTGGGGGTGAGCAGAGTGTCTACACACCAAGCCCTCAGTTTAGGTCATCCAAAATGCTCAGGTCCTGGGGGGGTCCTAGGAACTACACAACATTACACATTCAGGAGTACTTTAATTGGCCTCACCAGGCAAGATAGAGCAGTGTTCTTGTGGGTTTTGGGCAATAGTCTGGTTACATTCAAAAGGGTGTGCTGAATTATTCAAATATGGCCTTCCTCATATGCAGAGTGCAGAAGCTAGCTATAAGGCTAACAGGTGATCTAAAAGGTGGAAGCACGTCTGATATCTGCCAGGAATTAATTATATTGAATTCCCTACAATGCGTATTTAAATTTTAAACTTGGCTGTCCTGTTTATACCACACTCATTGGTCACTTTTCTCTCTGTCCAGAAAGTTATATCACATAAGTTGAGATGGATGTCATATGAAACCCAATCTCCTTGGGGGAAAGCAACCTGTAAGCATTCAAGCTAATCTCCTCACATGATATTCTCTACAAGATAAAGCTAATTGAAAACTACCTGAAGCTTCGAACAACCTTAATGTGTTATTTTTTTTGCATAGCTCTCTTAGCAGTCTTATTTTGGGTATACAGTGCCTTTGGTCGGATAGCTCTCAGACTGAGCTACAGATTGCCTTCACTCACACTCGATAGTTCTATTCCTGACCTACTTCCTCTTTGTTGAACTTTCTTCCACAAAGTCTTACATGCCCAAAAAAGTCTACAATGCTAAAAAAAAAAAAATTGATAACCAATATGTTCACTTGCTCTGCGGGACTAAATATCAGTAATAGTTAGAGCTCTTTACCCACCCGCTTTCCCCTGCTTTATACAGACTTTACATGAAGTTTTATTAATTTGGGTCCCCATTTATACTGAATACTGCTTCCCTGTTTGTTTGCTATACGATCCATATTCAATCCGATTTTTCTTATTTTTGAAACTGTAACGAGACAGATATACCCATTATGTGTCCATGCATTCTTAAATTCAAGAAACAAGACAATGAGAAAACTTAAAAATGGCACATTTGGAACGTAGGGAGATTAAATTCACAAACAAGCAATGGAAAAGACAATAGGTCTTGCCTATGGGACCTATTGGCTTTGGCAATGCTTTTTGGCAATGCTGTGAAACAAGGCCATGAGAGAAAAAAGTGAAAAGCACTCAGTGATGCACAGAAGCAGCCGCCTCATTTTATAGGTGTATACACGTGTGAAGATCTGTGCACGCATGAGTCATTACACATGCGTGCCTACAAAATAAGGTGGGCGCCATTAAATTATCATATTTACCAATAACCGATCCGAGATGGATCGGTGTGAGAAAGTTTGTTTGTTGGGTGGATTGGTGTATTAAAGTATTAAAATAACTACATTGTTCGGCCCAGCCAAAGCTTTCAATAATTTAAACCAGAGTTCAACCCCTTGGTAGCGATGGCACAGAGCAGACAGGCCTAAATTACCAAAAATGTATAAAGCATTTAGAAGTACCAACACATTTAAAAAGTCAAACATACACCATAATAAAATTCCATTACATTTTACAAAGGAGTAAATTAAATGAACAAAATTACGCCCAAAGAACTAAAATCCAATAAGGGGAACCGGAAATTTGAATAAAAATAGCTCCAAAAAAATGCAAAGCTCCAAATAATTAATCCATGTTTGCAGCAGACCAAGGCCTAGGCGCTATTTGAGGCAAACTGCTATAAAGCACTGAAAGGATACAGTAAGTAGATTACACCCACTAATATCTGGAAGTAGGAACGTTTGAAAAGGTTTGAAACTAATTAGAAAAGGTGCTTTGTCCTTTTTCTGAAGAAAAATGAATCTCCGTGAAGGCCATACCTGAAATTTAATCACACGTTGTGGAACTACTTTTTGAGACTGGTCCCCTTGAAGCTCTGTTTCAAAAAAAGATCCCAAACAGCCATAGGAGTACACTTCCAAATCCCTCTTGAGAACAGGGGAAGCACTTTTAGACTCAAGGTATCGGGCAGAAGGCAGCAGCAAAGTCCAGCCCAGGTCCAGTTGCCACTGGTAGACTGGTATTAGGAGTGGGTGGAACTCGAAGTTTCACTCAAACTGTGGAATTGCATGAAAACTCAGCGAGATTCCGGAGTTCCTAAGTGGGTGGAATCTGCATGTTGCACTGATTTTTAGTGCCAGAGGCGTGTTCCGCACTGCAAAATTAGCACAAACAGCACCATGCAGTACACCAGAGAGCACTGCTTTTTTGCTGCAAATCACCAGATTTTCTACTCTAGCACCAGCTCTCACCGCGGTCGCAACTGCCTGCATTGAGAAACTCTCCCCAGGTGCCATCCTAGAGTCAAAAAATGTACTTGGGGGATGGCAATTCTCGCTCACCAACTTACCACTGGGAAGCCGCACTCGAGAAAAAAAATCCACCAGGCCATGGTTGGCAGAGTTTAGCCGGAACTCTGTGCTGCAAGTGAAATGTGGAGTAGCCAAAACTCCACAAACTCTGCAGTTGGAGCGGAATTTATCGCCCATTCCTAGTTGAGATTGTTCACAAAAATGGCCTCTTCAGTTTTTTGCCATCTAGGGTTCAGCCACATAATTCTCGGAGAACTTATGGTCTGAGAATTTCAGGAGGAAGGTGGGGAATTCCAATCTCTTCAGGCCCTTATCACTGGTCACAGGTAAGTGCAGCAGGTTCAGTCGGCCTGATATTCTTTCACAAGTCCCGAGTGTTCCAAGGAAGGCTAGCTGGGGGTGTAGTTTTATAGGGTTCACCAGCTTCTGGGTGGGGGGCACTCTAAGATTCTCCTCATTCCTTTTTGACCAACGTTTGTGGTAGTTCTTAATTTCCGTACTACAAACAGGCTCAAAATGCATTGTCAGGTCAAAACCTGGGCTTGAAAGCGTAAGGTGTGAATGGAGAGTACCATAGTAATCGCAGTCTCCTCCCACATCTAGCACTACAATCCAGTTTGAAGTAGCACCGTACCCACAACAAACTCAGAGATAGAAGTCTGTTAGGATAAAAGCCAACTCCTTTAGCAACCAAACAGAATGCCAGGACAATTCTTGTGTATTCCAGATTTGCTCCATTTGAAGGCTGCAAAACTTTTATATGTGCTTTAGACAGACTGGTCATACAGTATGTGATACTGTGGTGTCAACAAGCGGGTCACAGCCACCATCTGCATATTCAATTGAGCTCAGAGGAGTCATCTCTGCCCATTCAGGTCAGCTTACTGTGTGGTTCTGGGAGTAATTTCACACTTCTTCACAGTCTGCTGAGAGAGTTTTTAGAGCCTAATGCTAATTAGCCTTCTGACAGTTCAGGCAAGAAAGGGTAACTTTCTAAAAGTTACTTTTCTTAAAAAATTATTTTTTTAAATATGACTTCACCATTGAAGTAGATTTTTAATAAGTATTACATATAGTGGTTTAATTATTTTTCTAGCTGGTCCCATTCCAGAGATTCAGTATTAGCATTTTAATCTGTACTCTTGTGTTCTACATGACAGCTAGGCCTACCACAGTGAAAATAGCTTCACCGTAGAGAGATGTAACATTAATTTTCTCCATGTCCCACTTTTAAATCCCATGCACCCTACCTTGTGGGCTGCAAGGGTGACATAGGGGTGGTTTACTAATATTTTAAAAGGAGGGATTTACCCATTAAAACAGATTCTTTTAACAGCTCACAATGCAGTAGTCTGGCTACAATGGAAAGGCTGAAGCCATTTCTTCCTTTGACATGCTAGTAGATGGCTCAAGGAGTCCTGCAGTTGACAGTCAACATTTTAGATTGCCATGCCATAGGTGCAGTTTCTTCATCATATACTGTGGCCTTGTTAATACATCAATTAGCCAATTTCCACATTCTTTAGGGGTCAGAAAACAGACTACTTTACCCTGGGCAGAAATGCCCCAGTGTGCAGAGTCTAAAAAGCAGCAATAGAATTAAACAAAAATAGTGGAGTGACCATGCAAAAAAGGAGTATTGTTTCTCTATCAGTATCTTACATTTTCTTTTAAGGAAAGTAGTGCAAAAGTACTTTTTTTCCATTAAGAAAGAGTGACTGGCAGCAATTTGCTGCCTGGTCCTCATTGCCGACAAAAAATACATAAAACATAAAAAATTCGAAAACTAAGACACCAGGCATGGGAGGCAATGAATATGTTGATGGAAAGAAGCAACAGGGACTGGGCGGTGGAGGGGAAAAGCAGCACATGAGGAAGAGCAACATGGGTCAAAGCACATAAGCGAGAAGCAACATGGGGTGCAAGAGAGGGAGAAATGTTGCTGGAGGAGACACACGAGTAAGAGCTTGCAACACGAGAAGGGCAACAACATGGGGTACAACACTGGAATTTAGCAAGGGGAGAAGCACACAAGGAAGAGTCATGGAACACCTGCACTCATGGAGTGATTTAGCGAAAAAAAAGAAAAGTGGCTCCATAAAAGTGACCTGTGGAAGGATAAAAGCCAGCCAGTGCAAGTTCAGAGGCTATTCTTCAGGGTAGTGACAAATAAAAGATTGGGATAAGGAAAGCCATTGAATGAGAAGCAATCAAATGAGTGGCAATAGAGCCAACCAATGGTAAGCAATTGGCAGCCTGCAAGTTTTTGGCAAGGCCACAATAGCTTGTGCCGTCTGGTAAGCTTAACCTAAAAAAGATGTATCAAGTCACTGACAGGATGGATAAAAAGTGGTTTACCTTTTACCATGCACAAGATATGCCAGTGGCTCAAATAATCATGAAACCATACCTGCCAATTCACACAGTGATAACATGTGACACCCTATATTGGCTTCCATTACACGGCCTCCAGGTGAGGTGTCAATATCACACGGTGCCAGGGAAAACGAGCTGTAAACTACCGTAAATAGTGGTTTTCCAGCTTATTTGCCAAAGCTTTGAACTGCTGATGTCCATTAAGAGGTGTGAAAACACCCAAGGACAATAAGGTTTTTTTGGGGGGGGGTGGTGAGGAGGGGGCTTCAGAGTGGTATTCAAAAGAGCCTCATAGGTACTTCTCGGCGAGAGCCCTCACCCCTTCCAAGGCCCCGCCCCATCTCTCACGGGGACATTGTTCTTCAAGTTGGCAGGTATGTGAAACTGACAAAGAAAAACAAAGTAAACACTTTTTTTCCTCAACCTAAATTATTTTTCCACAGTACCGTGTGGTTCCCCTACCAACCGGGGAAAAATAGGGTGAACAGTATTTTCTTCACACATGGTCACCCACACCTACTCCTAAAATCTGAACAGTTAATTTAAGGATAGGCTAAGGTGACCAGATATGTGTTGCCAAACCTTTGTAAATGTCCTTCTAGTTAGCAGCTGAAGGGTGTGTCACAATGATAATCCTGCCCACCACTTCCAATGATTAGTGGGTGTATACATTTATGAACTTCACTGAAACAGACTAATGCTTTTAGGTCATATCCAATTCAGTCTTGACAAAGCAGTTTCAGGAAAAGTTTGCTGCATTCCTTAAGCAGATGTGCATAGGATCAATATAACCAGTGGTTCACTGCACTCAAATGTATATGAGTCACACACACTTTTTTAGACAGATTTAGGTTTTGTTGTTATTGTGTTTGTGGACACAGCCGTCTCCTTGGTTTTGATTAGCCACATGAAAAGTTCATGTGATATTTGTGTTGGCCTTGAATATGGTCTCAGATGGTGGAAAGGAATGTAAAGTTCAGTGGTACCACAATCCACATCAGGCATGATAATTGATATTTCATTTTTTATCATTGCTGTTTTATCATTGTTTTGTCCTGTATTGAGCCATAAAGGCGTGACTTATACATCCATGTGTAAAACACACATTTTCGTAAGATCACTGGATAAATCTTTAAGCATATGCTAAAATTAATTTGAGGCTGTGATTAAGTTGAGATATGAATGCTCAATGCTCGAGAGGAAACACACATCTACAAGGAGGAAGGTGGACTGGGGATGGTAACTTAGGATGGAGGATAAATACATTCCTTAGTGGTGACCTCTTTCATGAAGCAGAAGTAAATTAGTCAATTAGTATACGCTATCAGAGGAAGAAAATGTCGAAGATCAACATCCTGAATGAAGTGCCAAATTTCCTGCTGTCACAGAAAATGGAGCAAATTGGTAAGACATGTAAGTAGTGCCTGTGTGATTGACACATTTGATGCCCTGGAAAAAGCCCACTTCAAGATCAGTTGGACAATCCCTCAATACATATCCAGGATGAGTTAAAATCAGCATGAAGACAAAACCATGGGAGAAAAAAACAGAACACTTCATAAAAAATAATTGAAAAAATCACCAACTAGTAAGAATCGGTCAATATCGTAGACTTTGAAATGCAGGACTCAAACAATTGCAACTCTATAATTTGCCATGAACTTTTATTAATATACCGTATAAAATTAATTTTACATTTGTGTATAATACTGTTTAGACACGCATAATAATTAAGTTATCAAAAGGAAAAGGGTCGTGGGCAAAAGTGCAGATTGCTGTTTGGAGGACCAGAAAACACACCGCCACACGAATGCAGGGGCAAGCATAAGAGCCGATACTTCTTAGCGATTCCTACATAAAACCGAGGCGATTCAAATTTTCTCTTTATGCAATCAATACCAACAACCATCAGCAGTGTGCAGAGAACTTGCATTATCCGTTGCATCCTTCGAGAGACTCATTTCTTGCCTTTAAGGGATGTTTTTTCAGGGTTATTCTGTGGTTCTTCAGGTTGTTCCACAACTTGCTCTTTCTGAAATGACAGACAGGAAAGAGGTCTTACTAGCCGTCCAATGGCCAACAGATAAAGCACTTTGAACACACCATTACTGGGGCAGAGGCAGTCAATAACAATAGTTGTTGAACTCCATTCAAATGATAAGGAGAGAAACAGACAGAAGTTAGCATTTCCTACTTGGTCTTTGGACAGGAACAGCATAAGCATAAGAACACCCACAGTCTGTCAAATCCCATTCCTTACCTCCATAGAAAGATACAGCTAAGGGCCTTGCCTTGTATTCACAACACTGCTTGGAAGAATGGAATTGGCTGTCCCCCTCTTTAAATTCAAATGACTGAGCCAATATCCATCAATGACCTATATTGGCTACCACCTGTGCGGGCGAATTATTTTTTTTTCAGCCTGAAAAATCACAATCCACCCACCATTACCCTCCAAGTGCCACACAGTCTGTAGCGAGGATAGATCTATGCCGCCTCATCCAAGAGAACCGAGAGAAACTTGCACACAACAGGATGCCCTGAGATGAAGCGGTCATTCAAGATTAACTTCTCACTTCGAAATAGTGCCCCTCCCATAACAACCACTTATTGCATACAATCACGAATGTGCTTTTCCCACTTTAATGTTTTCAATTAACTGAAACCTTTAGGAATGTCTTTATACAAGTACACACAATAAGATATTTTTTTATAAATGATAAGTAAAGCAAGAAAAATGTGTTCTGTCATTGTCGTGCCTATATTATATAGGCTTCAAGAAGTAATAACCCAGTAATATAGAATCTTTCAGCAGGCTGGGGCCATTAGCAGAAAAATACTTCAGACAAACACAGAAGAGTTCAATTAATAAACAAATAGTTGCTGTAGGGGAGAAAATTTACTGTCGTGTTAAGGTATGTAACCAGATTACATAAATGAGTAGTGCAGTCAAAAGAAGAAAGATCTGCAATGAATGCAATGGAGAACAGTGCACCTCCTGTTGTAAGGCCACTCCAAGTTACTGTTCGAGGTTACCACCTTTGCAAAATATCTTCTGCAATTACCAATGCAAATCTACCAACAGAGGACTGCATCAAGCAAGATTCACCTTTTTCCTTCCCCTCTTTAACTTTTCCTTAACAGGAACAGTTGTTTCCACCTCATCACCGGCATGTTCACTACCAACAAATTGAAGAGGTTTTTTTGGCCGCCCTCTCTTTTTGGGTTTTGCTGCATCATTTGCTTTGGCTGCCTCTGGTTTTGACTCTGTTGCATTGACCTCTTCTTTTTCTGACTTAGTTGTACCACCTTCAGGCATGTCAGGCTCCTTTAAAAAGAAAAATAGAAGTTTTGAATATTACTTGAATCAACAAAGTGATATTGATTGAAATGACAATATTTTAAATAATTGTTGGCAACTCTACAACATTTCTATTTTTGAATTATTATCCCACAGAGGCACTAAATAAAACATTTGATGTCCAACCACCCAAATGCTTTCAGAGTGTGGTCAATGCACTACTTCGCATGATGCTAGAAACAGTCAGCCAAATGATAGAAGTGGCCATGTATAAAATGTACATCTTACTTAGGTTTCTTTGAACTCAGTTCAGTCATGTGGGGCTGTTAAAAAAGATACCACTTATTAGAAAACCACATATGCACATAGGTCAGGGGCTTTCCCCATCAGGGCAACCCACCCACCCAACCCCAACAATTCTGCCTCTTTTGAACCTCACAACTTTGAAGGATCACTATATAACCCTATTTTCACAATTAACTTATGTGTAGACACAGGTTATGTAATTTCATGCGTTTTGTATTTTGTGTTTGGAATTCTACATCGGTACTTTAGGCTGGGACACGCTTTACGCAAGACCCAATGTTGCCTATTTCAAGTACCAAGAATATCTCAGGGTGTTTTTGGCCCATCACTGAATACTAGGATTTGAGACATTATGAAAGCTTAGCAGAAGCATGTTCAAGTTATCAGTACATATCTGAGGTGTAAGGTCTGGACCCAAACACTAGGACTTGCTTTAAATTCTCAGACAGAGAAGAATTTTAAATTATTGGAAATCCTTTCATTAATGCATGGCCACGCTCAGGATATTTGTAGAGAGAAATTAGGTTTTATTACGTATAGACTGACTATAGCTAAAGTTGGCCTAAATTGTAGAATGTTGATGCTATTTGCCATCTCGTATTATGACACAAACATTTAACGGGTAGGCTAGCTGGCGTCCTAATTCTTAAACACAATGTACTTTTGCCTTCTTTCCCATTTGAAGAAATGTTTTCTTTTCTTTGCGATTATCAAGGAATGTTTCAATGAATAGTGCATTAAAGAAGACGCCTGCAGTGTGCAGTCTAATCCATTTATCCAGGGGCAGCTCCTCCGCTATGGAGGAGCGTTGCCCCACTGCTCTCATAGCAGAAAAAAATCAAAATTAAATAACCGTTATTTTTCTTTACTACAGGGTTGAGTTAAGGCGGGGCTGGTGGCACAGGGGGAGGAGTGGTGTGCACACACTAAGTGCGCATGACTGCTTTGCTGGCCGTCTTGAGACAGCAGCGGGAAAAGGTACATTTTTCTTTTCTTTTTTGTTCAACCCTGCCACCCGCCACTTCATGTATCTTATCAAAGGGGCAGCTCCTCTGCTAAGGAGCATCGCTCCACTGCCTTAAAGCAAGGCAAAAAAGGAATTTTTATAAAAACAAGATATTATTTTATTTTTATACGCTGGGGCAGTATTGTGGGGCAGGCCTCGGCTGTACAGGGGGAAGGGGCGGTGGCACTCTAAGTGCCCATGAATGTTTGGCCAGCCAAACATTCATGTGCACTTCGCATGTTCTACACCCAAGCTGCATTGCAGCCTGGATGGAGAACATGCCCAGGCTTCCATTCTCCATCTGAGAGCCGAATCACTGCACTGAGGCCAATCACAACTCTGCATTGCAGCGTTTTGATTGGCTCAAGGGAGCCTAGGTGCTTACCAATTACAATGCTGCTTTGCAGCGTTGTGATTGGCTTAGGGAAGCCTATCCTACTTCATGCTCCAACA
This sequence comes from Triturus cristatus, assembly GCF_964204655.1. NCBI lineage: Eukaryota > Metazoa > Chordata > Amphibia > Caudata > Salamandridae > Triturus > Triturus cristatus. Next base: position 388,339,026 of record NC_140584.1, on the reverse strand, counting down.
GAAGCCAGGAAGAGGATGGAAGAGAGGCGGCAGCCAGCAGATAAGTGGTTTTTGTTGTTGTATTTTCTCCCCATTTTCCCCCCCCTACCCGCCCCACTACCAATTCATGGGAGCGTCCGCGACGGTCTTATCCGTTACCGATGGCGTAAGTTTGAAGGACAGAGAGAGAAGCTTGTATTGTGAGAAACATTGAGAACATAACGACCATATATTTGTATCATTTTGCTTCAACTTGGTTTGACAGTCTTAGTAGAATGGCGTGTAGAGGGGTGTAAAATGTTTAGAATTTGTGTCTCCTTAGAGAACACTAGAGAGCAATTCGGAGCAGAGTAGGAGATTTAGAGCACTTGTAGAGATGACTGAATTCTTCTCCTTCCCTTTGAGGCGACTTTATGCATGATCGTCCACTGATTAAGATTTATAAGATTGTGACCGAATTTGAATTGCATATTATGTGATGCATACAAATTTTGATTATTAATTGATGCCAACTTGATTTTCGCTTTCTGTAAACCATTAATTTTTAATAAATATTCAGGGTTTGATACTAAAACACTTTCTGTGGAGGTCCCTCAACTTACACAAAGAATTTCGCTAAGCAATCTACTGCTTCTTTTTATTAATCAGTGGATCTAGGAATTCAACCCTTTAGCTATATCGCTTGCAAGTGATTTAGCCCATTAAAAAGGATAAATCTCAGCTCACCTGTTCTTTTGTGGAGCAGAACAAATCCTCTGCAGAGTCGTTCTCTTCTATACAATCCATCTGGCCAGGTTCTTTTCCGGTGGAAGCAGTAACTGGGATGACTGGATTAGAGGGATCAGTGACCAGCTCAGTTTTCTTTTTACGACCTCGCTTTTTAGGCTGTTCTTCAGCTACAGCGGTGGGACCTTGGTCTTCCAAACTGGAAACCGTCTGAAAAGACACACTTCACTTTATTGAGGTTACAAATCTCATTCATTTATTGGTTGCCTTTTTAAATTTAAGTCAGCACAGGCCAGTGGCTCATGAGCTGCAAAAGTCTGCCAAAGCCTTAAAAGAGGTTGAAGTAAAATACGGTGCAAATTATAAATCGGACATTCGGAGTGCACCGGAAAAAAGAAAAATCTTTGTTCCTTCAAGATGACCTCAGAATTCAGGTGCTGGATCTCAGCCACATTTATTTAATAAGAATTCCAGCACAAGGAGCCCGAACCCAGCATGAAAGTTACCATGTTTATTGTTGTATATTTTGCTCCTAAAATATTCCCCTACAATTTTCTTCATCAATATAATGTGGACAAGGCATCAGCAACGTTCCTCAGCTTAACCATTCTATACTTCATGCACAAACATGCATGACAGCTTCTCTTCAACTATGAAAAGCACTATGCAACGTTATTTGAATTCCAATCTTATGAAGAGAACATATATATATTGTAATCAACAAAGTCTTAAAATTAAAAAAAATTCAACTTTTACCAATGAGCATCCCATTTCATCCACAGCATCAATGGATGGAAAGATCTGGATTTTAAAGGCTACAACATTGAATTCGGTCTAGTTTGAGCCAAGCCCATGTAAGGTGAGACTTATAAACTATTTTCACCAAATCTCAGGAAGACCCTGGACCTCCACATCCAGTAGGACTGAGATGAAGTCCAGGAATATGCTCCAGGACTGCAAGGGTGGGGTCTCAGACCCACGGTGCAAGGTCCAAGTTCAGTGCATATGCCAGAGTTAAAGAAGCCCAGTGGACAGCAGCCCGAACACCAACCCCAATAAGCTGTTCTTTGCACAGGCAGGGCTTTCCGTTTACTTATAACCAGTCCCATTAAATAGGTTCAGGGACACAGTGGTAATTGAAACAATTTGTTTGACTTGCAGACAATGTACTCAACCATTGTACCAAAGAAAAATGGAGAAAAAAAAATTTACGTTTATTTTAAAAACCTTAATCTTGTGCAGATAAAAGTATGGCAACAACACTGAATACAAATAAAATTGTGGTTAAAATTGTAACGGAGATCAGAAAATACCTTTCAAACAGTTTTGCATATTAAATGGCATCCCAGAACCTAAAGCTATTTCTAAACCCTACACCATTTTAGTAGCCTAAAAAATTATAATATTTTGACCGGTCGAGCATTTGGAATGGATTTTAGAGCATACCTTATGAAACAGCAAATCTGGCTGTTTGTTATCAGAATTTTGCCCCAGAAAAACCGGCTCCCTCTTTAGCCAAGGAGATAAGTCCTAGCACTTCTGCTCCCAGCTTCTGCAGCTAGCTCTCCTGATGCATCTCTGACTGAGAGCAAAATCTGGATTTTGCATCGGCAGGACCTCTGGCGATTATCTCTCCTAGTCAATGGTCAAAAACCCATGCTCTTGGAGGAATTTGACCACTTATGCTTTAAAAACAAATCCGTGTTTGAGAAATTCTTATCTCCTTGGTCTCAACTATCACAAGCTAACGTATCTAAGCTTAACTTAAACGTACAGTAAAGAACAGTTCTGTGTTAGTCTTGACCATCCATATTGGACTGCTAGGATGGTGGGTGTGTAACTAATCATGTGCGTAATCAAGAACAATGTCAACCTACAATGGAGAACATCATAGTGAAGACAACACAAAATGTCTGCATGCACTGGAGGAGTTTTTTTTTTTTTTTTTTTTTTAACTCAGCAGTATACAGAGAGAAGGAATCACAAACTTTATAATACAAATATTACTTTAAGCTCTAGAAAATAAATGACTTGAGATGGGAACTATTGTAGTGTTCACACAATGACCAGGCTACCACCACCATCTCTTGTTGGAGATTAAACAGATTTGCAGCACCTCTGGTGCAAGCCTGGATGAAGGTCTCAGAACTCCAGACTGGAAAAAGTTTGAAATCCCTAAGCTACAGAGTTGAACATACTAGATGATGATCAATATGTCAAGAGAAATGAATGTTGAACTTTTCAGTGCAGATCATCATCTCATTATGGCAGACTCTGGAATGAGCCTGAATGCTGTAAAGTAACTAAAGCAAAAATGCAGCCATATTTAGACACTAACCGCATCAGTCTTATTACAAGAAGCTACTTAGCCTGCTTTTTTACAGGCGCGTTGAGAGTATAACTTAGGAGTGATTGAAGTAGCTAGTTTGGAAGCAGTCATGACAATTCTTGAATGTACACAATACAAAATGCACTGCCGCTATAGAAAGAATCAATATATGCTCAGTTTCCAGAAATACTTAAACCAGTTCTATGCTAAGATAGCAAACCGAGAAAAAGAGCAAAGCCAAAGGACACAACAATGACTGATTTAATGCCATTGAGAGGGGCAGCAGTTAGTTCATTAAGCGTACTGTCTTAGACATACTGACGCGTGGTGGGGAGTGGATGGGGAATGTTAAACTTAGTTGTTCACACACTAATGATATACTTCGAATCGGTCTCTTGGTAAAGAATCTTTGGAGTGGAAAACTGAAAGGTGCCACCTAAAGACACTACAAAAGCTCCCAGATACAAATGGAAATCTGATTCCAAGGAGAAGGGCTATTTTCAGCATCACTGTACAGGTTTGTACCCATCTCACAATATCATACACCACTTTGTGCTAAGGTCATCACTCTATACAATACTAAAGTTCAGTCTTAAATGCAAGGATAAAATAGGACTTAGTTTGCACCAATCAGCAGCAACCTCTCAGTTTTTCAACTCAGCCTCTTTTGCAGTAGGCAATACATAGACATGGAGTACCAGGCAGTCATTCTTTTCAATTACCCTGGTTGTTCGAGACAGGAAGAGTGGCAGAGCTGCTAAAGGGCAGAGACAACCTATGCATCATGTACATGATTTAAACCTGAAATCATTGCCCAACAAAACACACTGCATTCCTAAAGTGTACTTTCGATAACCAGGTATTTCGCGGTGTAGCCAGAGATCAAATTCTCCCTCCAGATAGTGTTCAGATCATTGAGACATTGGGTATATATTACCAATTTGACATTTAGTTGCAATATTGTTTGGATCAGGCCAACTCGAAATGAATTTCGCAAATGAAATTAATGTGAACAGGAAATAATTATATTTCTCCATTTTGAGAGACAATTTAAATCAAACACGAAATATTTAGATGTTTTTACACTTAATACAGTTGAAGTACTGCCCCATGCCGAAGTGCACATGGAAACAACTTCCCAATCGCCCCTTCAGTCTCGGGTTTTTGGACAGCCACAGCTTAATACTTCGCTCAAAACTTTTCAGAGTTCCCTGTGAACTCGAGCAAATATGTTTGGATAGTTACTATGAGGTTTGCAGCACATGGCCATGATGCGTAAATACAATTTAGAGTTGTGCGAAGTCGCCATAGTTTTTTCCAGTTTTTTTTCTCACAGAAACTGAAAAACACAAATTTCACATGAGTCGCGTCTTTGCTAGCCGGAATCGTGCAATAACTACCCTCCACGCTATTACTTGTAGCGTAAAAGGCCATTTTATTAGGACAATGTTGTAACCATTAACATTAACCAAAACATCAATACAACTAGAACATTTCCCATCATCCCCCCTTCGATCACCCCATCATGGTCCTCCAACATCCTCTTGAAATGTCCTGCCATCACTCTTGCTCATGCTCACCAGGATATGCACTCGATGTGAACAGTCGATAAGGTCTTGCAACAGCACTTTTTGAACTGTGCAATAGTGTCACTGTTTATTTGATTGTGATGTTGTTATAACCTGCACAGAGCTGTTTTTGAGATAGAAAAATTTATCCCGTGGGACTTCTGTTTCTTGATTAATATTATCCAGGATCAGTTTTTGGGCATATGGGGTTAGTGCACTTTCTATCTTGGAATACCTGACGCACTTGTGAATCCAGTAGAAAGAACACACAGTATCACCAAGATGCTCACAAGGGAGCTCGCCGAATAATGTCCTCACATGGGTCCATTTCTTTGAAGATAAAGAGCTCCTAATGTACTTGACTCAAGAGAGCGACCAGATCTCCTTCAATGGAGCTACAGTACTGCTCCTCTAGGACTGGTCTCCTATCACCCAGGCCACGTGCAAGTCTTTCAAGCCCATCACAGACTTCCTGAGATTCAAAAGGACCAAGTACCGGTGGGGTCACCACTTCAGACTTTTTAGTGGGAGGGAAAGGCCTGGTCCCTCACTTTGCTTTAAGCTACCCATAAGTTGCTTCTTAGGCCCCTTCAGAGTGTCGGACTAAAGAAAAGACTACACAAATTCTATAGCAATATATGATAAAGTTTAATATAAAGCGCGTGGAAGGTCAGTTAGCACCATGAAGTGGTATCTGTGCTTCAAATTACAATGTGGTGGCCAGTTTTTTTTGTTCATTTTTGTGAATGAAAATAAATCATACATTTGCATAATCAGACTTTTACTTAAGAACAAAAAAGTAATATTTTCAATGAAAACAGCTAATCAAGGGGGATGTGGAATGAGATACATGTGCATCTGTTATGCGGTACGCTTCTATACTACCACTTGCACTACCAGATTTCCTTGACTGGTCTCTGAAGCCTAACATTGCTCTACTCCCTGCTGGTCTACAGCTCTACAAAGCCTAATCTCCACTGATCCTGTGCCTGTGCGCTACCTTTAGCTACACGTTTTCTCAGGGACAGGTTTTCGCAATGCAGGCTTGTAACTTTCCACTTCTGCTGTGTCTGATTATATTTCTCTATTCTACTGAAGCTTGTGTCTACTTCCCTCCTCCTCCCCTAGAGTCCTGACTATTTGCGTTTTCTATTCTACAAACTTGAGCTTGTACTTCTCCTTTAACAAGTACATATGTACACGCCTTTTTGCTGATGTTTGCATTGAGATGAGCGGGTCTTCTTAATTTTCTACATTTATTATTACAAGAGAAGCAGTTAAGGTCCTTGGAAGTTCCAGATACCCGACAACAGAGAGAATTGGACCACTGTACATTGTGGCCTGAGGCCCGAAGGCCAAATACCAAAGAGATAGATGCAGAGAGATTGTCGCATTTATGATTAGCACCTAGAGCCTGGAACACTTGACGGATAAGGAAGTCACAGAAATGCAGCAACTCACTGCTGGACAAACATAAGTACTTCGACACTTTAACCTTGATAAGTTAACACTCACCCAATTTCCTCTTTTTTCTTCAAGTGAAGGAAGGTGGGGGGGGGCGAGGAAACCCCAGGGAGATCTGGCTGAGTACTTCCACAGTGCTGATACGCCTCCATGACGAAGACTACACCTTTACCTCATAGACCCATGGTTGAGCATTACCTAGTTCAGAGCTCCTGGACCAAGACTTTCTCTTCTCACAAGTGTTTCAATTTGGTTATTAAGCTTCAGAAATGATGGTTTTAGAGTTTATGTGGAGACTACATGGAGATGCAACACCATCAGGTTCGGACCAGACCCACTTCGCGACCTACTCACCCCGCAAATACAAAGACGCAGATCAGCCTCACTCACATACCCACAACTAACATGTACCACCACCTCTACAGGTGCTAGCATAACGTCCAGACCTTACTAACCCAATGAAATGGCTTAGTCTCCTGAGAGAATTGAGGTGGTCAGGGGCAGATACAAGCTTGCTGCAAGAGACACCTGCTTGTAGGTACCAATATCTCTACTCCAGAGATTTCCCACTCTGGTACCATGCTTCAACCCCCACTGAGACAGCAGGTATCACAATGTTAATCAGCTGCCACGAAGTTCCAAGAAAGATAAAGCCCGGACTGATACCCTGGTGAGATGGATATTCATGCGGGCATGGGAGAGTACCCCCAATGCACGAGGGACCATGTACTGCCCAAATACTAGCCAAGAGCCATTCCTAATCTCCATTGTCCAAAAATTTGCTAGCACCGCAGACAACCCCCTTTTATCAGGAGGAGACTATAACGGAGTCATGCACAACACAGTTGATATGCCTGCACAGAGGAAGGGAGGTACACCAATCATATAAATGGTGGGCAAAGCAGTCCTAGATGATCTAGGCATGAGCAACACCTGGCATCACCACCATTCTTTGGCGATTGACTACTCACACTTCTCAGTAGCCTATAACATGCCAGAAGCTAGTCACCTTGAACGTATGAGGAAGGTTGAGTTACTATGACTCGGAGAATTTGATACACACGGAATAGTGCCACAAATATGATCTCCAAGAAACAATGAGGTACCCTTACCTGCCTTCGCGATCAACTCTGTACAATAGAATACGACAAAGCCAACTGCATTTTGGCACGCTTGAGAATCTGATATTGGGAGGGGGAAATAGAGCGGGTTCCCTTCTTGACAATAAACTGAAGGCTAGAAAACCAAGGGTTATATCCGGGAAAACAATAACACTGCCAGAACCCTGTGTACCTCAGGACGAGAAAACCAATGAATTCCATAAATTCTACAGAACCCTATACAGGGCTGAAAGCGCAGAATCCGAACATTCCTATATAATATGCTGCCTCTCACCACTACCTTGCATCACCCATTCTGACAGAGGCTATAGATAAAACCGATCAAAGCCAGAGGTTCCAATAGCCATTAAGCACTTAAGGTTAGTGAAGGTCCAGGGCCTGACTCCTGCACAGCTGTGTTTTATAAATATGGTGGTCACCTGATAGTGCCCTTGTTCTCTGAGGTATAACCCAGCATGTCCTAGGCATGTAGTCTGTCTTTGCAACGGCGGAAACGAAGCCATGATTTCACTTATTGCCAAACAAAACAAGGACTCTTGCCTAGGACAATTGAACAGCCCTACCCACTCTTGAATATCGATGGGAAAAGGATGGCTAAAATCCATGCAACTCATCTCAAGGCCTCTCTCTCCAATCTGATGGAAACCAACCAGATGGGATTTGTCCCATCCAGGTGAACTAGCAACGGTACCAAATGGGCTCTCCATTCCATAGACCGGGCATGGAAGCCCCACAGGAAAGAGGTCTTGTGCAGGAGAAAGTATTTGACTGATCTATACTGAAGGCTCCTTAAATGGGGCTGGCTTTGGGGTTAGTTTTCGGGGTTGGCTCGAAGCGCACTATTGCTCTCCCTGGACAAGAGTCAGTGCAAATGGGTCCTATTCACAGAACATCCAGAGCTAAAGCAGCAAAAGACAGGGCTACCCCCTTTCCCCTTTGCTAGTTGCACTCTATCTGGCACCCTTCCTTTAAAAGATTCGAGATCATGAGGGAATTTGGGGGGATACCATTTCACCAGGATACATTTAAGTTTTCGGCCTTTGAGGTAGACACCCTGCTTACACTGCTTGATGCAACTCAATCCTTGTGAAATCTAGCCCCACTCCTAGAGGGATATGGGGCACTGGTGGACCTTCAAGTTAATCCGTGGAAATCCATGAGTTTAGTGGTGTTGGGGGTGGAGGGTGGGGGGGGGGGGGTGGAGGAGACTCTCCTTCAATCAGAGGCCCTCGACCAATGGCCACTAGACTTCCTGGCAAATTTTGGAGTATGACTTCAGATCCTGTACGCTATGCTAGAAGCAATTTAAAACCCGTTGCACGATCACTTAAAACTCTGACTGCCTCCTGGCGCCTTTATGATCTCTTGTGGGTGGGGAGAATCACTTACTTAAAATGAACACCCTCCCTTAGATCTTATACATGTTCCAGTCCCTCCCACTCCCTCTTACGATGACTGAATTAGTACAACTAATTGGGATGTAGGTAAATCCTGTATGCAGGATGGGAAAAAGCCCTTGGTCCAACCACATCAGCTTGCTGCATCAGAAACTCGGGGGCCTGGGGATTCTGAACACCTTCTTACACCAACTTGCAACCCATGTGCGGTATGTAGCAGAATGTTGCAGGACAAAATAGATCATCCCTGGTGCTTTACAGACCAAAATATAACTGCTCACCTTTTGGCAGAGGTCCTTTGGCTTTCTAAGAGGCAGAGATGTCACACCTACACATATTCAAAGTAACAAGTGTTACCCTTAAGGCCTGGGATTACCTCACCCGCTAGAAGTGGACAATCACAAACTCATCTCCCCTGGCCAAGATACGCGAGAAAATAGACTTTTCTTCAGGTTTGGAGGGATCCAAGTTTTGGATATAGATCACTTCAGGATCTATTCTATTAGGGATCTACATGCCCCTTCAAACAATTAGACGGACATGCCATATCCTGGAGCAAGAGAGGTTCCATTACATACAGATCAGGCAATGGGTACTTCAACCCTGCATAAAGGCAGCACCACAAGACCCCTCACGTCTTTTGAAAAGCTCCTAAAGGGCTTCACAACGTCCAGTCATCTGACCTACTTGGTATAATGTACTATACTATCCAACTCCCCACAGAATATCCTATGAATAGGAGAGGTTGGGAGGAGCACCCAAGTATTGTATTAGACTATAATCAATGGGGCATGATCCATACATGAACAATCAACTTTGCAAAGCAAGCACAGGGGAGGGTGGTCCTCCACAAGATCTTCTACAGATGGCACTATAAACACCAGTGCAACTCCACATATTGGACAGAAATATACCCAATGAGTGCTGGAGAGAATGTGGTGGCGTGGGGACCGTACACCACATTTAGTGGACTTGCCCTCGCGTTGGTCAAGTTTGGGAAGAAGTCCTAGCAGCCATTGAGTGGGCACCCCTAGTTAATAACCCTATGCCAACCTTCTTAGGGCTACCACAGAAGAACGATTCCCCCATTTACTAACTTAAAGGGAAAATACATTTTCACCTTCTATCAGCAAAACACATACTAAGCCACAGGGAACCAAACACAACCATGTGGCTGCAAAAGATCTGACTGCTATTAGCTTGTGAGAAGATTGCACATGACTTGAAAAGTGCAACTGACAAACTTGCTAGAATGGGGAACCCCATCTTGGAGTACCTCAACCAGGACAATAGAGGCATCACATGCCTCAACAGACTGTGTGCAGTGGGTCTGATGTCCTATAACAGAGCTATAATTCAAGGAGACTCATGACAACATTCTACATATGTGTGGCTACTCTGTTATCTGCATTAACCTATATGGTGTTAAGGGGTGGGGTGGGTGTTTTAAAAAGGGAGGGATAATAAAGATTACTGTACCTGGGGAGTTTGATTACTTAGGTGGGAATGCCCGCATTATTATATGTGAAAACAAAGATTGAAACTAAACAGGATATCCAAGCAAAATGCTGAAGACAAAATAAGTTACCTGTAATTGTAAATCACACCAACGAGGATACACATTATGTGAATCAAGAGGATGCATTTTTTTCCCATGATAGTTTAGACATTGGCATCTACAAGTGCAGTTTTGTTTCAGAAATATAAAGAGAAGATCAATGATCAGACACTACAAAATTCTACATGTTTGAGTTAGAGTGTGTTATGTTACCACAGGTCACACAACAGGTTGCAGCACAAGTCAGTCCCAGTCGGAGGCCATGCTGAGAAAATGGCAGAGATGTGGCCTTCATTCCAGCATTGCAACGCTCGATCACAGCTTTGCCCAGTAATGACAAACCGAGTTGATATTCTTATAAATAAACCAGGTTTGGTATGCAAACCATTTTAAGAAACTCAAATCATAAGCTTGGTATATTCTGCTAAAAGGTAGTAGAGTGGCAAGAAATTCCTTCAGGGTGATAGGAACTTGTTAACCAGGTTAGAAATGTTCATGGTGTTTTCACTGACCATGGCATGCACTGCTGCATTCCTTTATGCATTCTGTGTGGTTACCGTTCATATGTTATGCATTAGACTAGAGCTTAAAAGAAAAACACTTTAAAGAATATCTCCCGTTTCTTCGTGCTATTTGAGTGAATTATTCAACAAGAGTTTGGTGTTCTACTGTGTCCCTGAACTAACCTTCTGGAACCGATAGTTACTAGAAACCCTTCCTGCGTGGTATTGCTCATCAAGTTGTGTAGGGCTCACATTTTAGTAGGATTTCTAATATCGTATTGGTTCATTGAGTGTGTCCTTCTGTGAGGGGTTAGAAATCCTGCCCCTGTGGTTCTTGGGGGTAGGTAGAGGCAGAGAACATACGAGGGGCACAGGTGAAGAAAAATAAACCCAGACTTAACTCCGATGTGTAATGAGGCAGTGGTTAATTTGGAAAATAAAAAACAAGTGTAGGTTTCCAAAACTTTTTTTCTATTGGAGAAGGTATGAGCCAGAGTGGAAGACCCTCCCTGAGGCACGATCTGGTCCTCACGTTATAGATGCAGGCCTACCACCTGAAAACATACACCACGTAAATCAGCCGCCCAACTATCTGCTGTACCGTTAGCTTTGTTGGTGAGCAGTTAGACATCATCCAGGAGGAAAGCAACAGTTTTATTTATTTCCAGTGTCGATTGTGAAAATAGAAGAATTTTTAACAGAGTTAATCGTAAAAAGGACAACTGTAGTGGTGGTCACATTTGTAGGGCCCTATGGAAAAATAAAAGGACTAAACTGTTATATCCCGCAGACAGTGAAGTAGGTGGAAAGGATTCGGGTCTGCTAAAAAGGTTCCAGTAGTGCCCAACGGAACTAGTGAAGGGAATATGCACAGCACAGCTTAAAAATTGAGAGGAGCTCATGAAGAACATGCACTGATGCAGGGAAACAAAAATGAGTTTGTTCATCTCAGGAAGGGGGCATGAACATGCACAGGTCTGTGTCTTGGAACTAGAAGAACATAGAAATACACTGTTCAATTGGTTACATTAATATTTGTAACCCTAACAGAGGGAAAACCTTAACATTAAAGAATATGAGCCAGAGAATGAATCCTAAGCCTAGTGGCGGTGAATAAGGATAGGAGGAGTTAAAAATAAAATGGCTTTTCAATATACTGCTTGAGAAATCTCCAGAATACGAATGTCATTAAGTAGAAACATTCATATAATGAAGTATCCATTGTGCTCCATATTATACTAGGAACATAGATTACAGGCACCACAGTGTGTCATTTATCGCAATAACTGCTTCATGCAAGATAGAATTTACAAAGGCTGCTTTCTTTTTTATATTTATTTTGTATTGGGAGTTTTATACAGCACTACAGATTGCCTCCTAAGTCTAGTTGTTAGGTGACTAGGTGTTGAAATAAAGAAATCCAGTAAGTTGGCCACAGCAACGAAAAACACAGATCCCTTGAAACCATACTTCTTCCACCACTAAATATTTGTTCGCCAGTCAGCAGCTTGTTCTAGAGTCAAGTAAAACAGCCGCAGACAGTAAGAAGCTAGAGGCGTATACAATGAAGTTTGTGCACTTAAGTAATTCAAAGCAATCAGGAACCTTCAGCAGCAGATGACACGGTTTCCTAAACTAGGGGACACAACACAACTTAATAAAGAATATCTTAATTCTAAAATACCCATATCTTTACAGTACAGAAGATAAATTTACTGTTACCATTCCTTTATTGAATCCTGACTCCATGACCACAGCACTGAACACATTTTAAAATGGTCAAATTTCTGACCACAAACCTCAACATGAAAAAAAACAATCTTCGAAACAAGGTTACCAGTCAGAGGACACAGAAATGATTGTAAACCATGACCATTGGTTTGTTAAAAAATGAAAAAAGGAAGAAAAAAAAGGTATATTTACTACAAACTGGGTATGCAGCATATATAAAACAAAACTAACGGAACAGTGTAAAAGGGAACCCAAAACTGATCGATATATATATTCACTGAAAAAAACATAGGTTTCAGGGACTTATAGTTACAAATTAGCATTTAAAAAACCTTTGAAATTCACTGAAAAAACCATTATAGTTAGTTGCACATTTCACTCGTACAAAATCATAGAAATTCGGCCCTTATAGTTAGGTGAGCTAACTATAACTCACGCCCCCGGAATGCACTGCTGATGACGTCACACATAACATTACTGAGACATGGACACACGACATGGACTGACTGTTTCTGTAAAGTTTAAATATGTTTTATAAATATATTGGCCAAGGTATATTGAAGAATGAGTGGGTGTATACGTGTGTGGATGGAGGATTTAGTAGGTGTGTGACTGAATGTATAAGTGAGTGATTAAATTGATGGATGCATGATGCACAATCTTATCTTGCTTTTTATCTAACAGGCTGTGATTCACAAATAGACGTTTCCCCCCCCCCGACCCCCCCCGCCCCCCGACCAAAACTGAACGCGTGTAGAACCTGCGATGATGCGTGGCCATCCTGACAATGCCTGAGAAAGTTGTTTCAGCACGTGGTGGACCCCCTTACACACACGTTGGTGGCAGAAGGTGATCAGAAAGGCTTCTATCCGCAGCAGCAGGCAGTCACCTCTGGGCGCTGGGAGTGGATAGTGTGCAGCAGCCTGGGTGCCCAAGAGCGGACAGACACCTCCGAGCAGGGGGAGTGGATGGGCTGTAGCAGCCTGAGTGCGCATTGGCGAAACAGAGAATTAGGTGTGTGCAGTTGTATGTACTGTGCAATTACTAATTCTATACTATCTTTCAGATTACTAAACTTGAGGGTGCACTATGTCCCTGCACATGGTTGGAGACACACCGGTGGCACAAAGGTGAGCTGCAAAGATTTTCTCCAGTGTCAACAGTCCCTCTCCATCTCTTCCTTTCTCTCACATTTTCTCGGTCTCTTCCTCTCTCTCATTCTTTCTCTTCCTCTCACACTGTTTCTCTCTTTTCCTTGCATCTTACGCTCGCTTTCTCCCTCACACACTCTCTCTTTCTGTCTTCCTCTGTCTTCCTCTCTCACTCTCTCCTCCTCTCACTCTGTCCCTCTTCCTCTCTCTCTTCCTCTCTCACACTCCTCTCTCTCTTTCTCTCCTTTGCTGGACGCATGACGCACCATCTTATCTTTCTTTTTGTCTTGCAGGCTGTGATTCACAAATGGTCCAGGGATGACACGACATGGCTGTACATAGTTTTATTTGTTGTAGTTTTGTTTTAATAAAATGTTTTATATGTACATCCATACATTACTAAGATTCTTATTTGTCCAACCTCACAGGCATCTTCTTATTATGAATTCTACAACATTACCCAATTTTTTACATTCCACATTCCCTAACGTGAGTGTCACATTTGTTTGTGGGGGGTGAGGGGGGGATGGTGGACAAGGAGCTCCTGCTGGGGGATGTCGGAGCAGTGTTGGGTGTCTGACCTGCATGATCGTTGCATCCATTGCATCTGTTCTCAGAGACTTACGAGACGGCGGGCTGGCTAGTAGATGAAGAGCAGCGAGCCGACTGGCAGGCTCATAGAGGGAGAACCGCAGCCCGTCAGTTCGCAGAGGGAGAGCTGCGGGCCAGCTTGCAGAGGAACACCTGCGGGCCAACTGGTATAGGGAAAGGTGCGGGCCATCGGCTTCCAAAGGGATAGCTGTTGAACAGTGATGTGGGGAGAGGGACCGTGAAGAGCGTATTTCGCAGAGAGAGACCTGCAATATACTTCCAGTCTTGGCTTCACAGATACAACTGCGGGTCCGAGAACTCACACCCGAAGAGCTGGGAGCCGACAAGTGGTTCGCAGAGGGAGACTTGCAGGCCCAAGAATGTTGTTGGATGTATACTGTTAATGGGGGAAAAGGGTGCGTTACCTGCTGATGTAGGGAGATGCAGCGTGAATGGGGTATATCGCACAGACAGAGCTCCGGTATATTAAATTGCCCCTGGGACCTTTCTGTTATATTTTCACTTGATGTGAGGCACAAGATAGCTGCCAACACTTCCTGGTTTGAAATGTTCACAGCCGATCAGAGGCAAGCTCGTGCATTAGGAGAAATATATATATATATATATATATATATATTCACTTAAAAAAACCATAGGTTTCACACATGTTATAGTTAGCTGGGCATTTTCCTCATGAAAAACCAATGAAATTCCCCCGTTCTGGTTAGTGCAGGCAACTATAACTCACGCGACCGTAATCCGCTGCTGATGACGTCAGATATTACATCACTGTATTTACACATTTATATACCCATGTCTTCTTCCTTTTTTTTTTTAGCTATACATATATATATTTTTTTTTTTTTTCAGAAAGACATATGTCATCAGTGATGTAATATCTGACGTCATCAGCAGCGGATTACGGTCGCGTGAGTTATAGTTGCCTGCACTAACTATAACGGGGGAATTTCATTGGTTTTTCATGAGGAAAATGCCCAGCTAACTATAACATGTGTGAAACCTATGGTTTTTTTAAGTGAATTTGCAAGGTTTTTTAAATGCTAATTCCTAACTATAACGTGTGTGAAACCTATGGTTTTTTCAGTGAATTTGTACGTTTTTTTAAATGCTAAGTTACTTTACGCCGTTCGTGCCGTGCGCGCACGGTGGGCACGCGGTGCGCTTTGCGCACCGCACGCCCACTTCACGCAGTTCGTTCCGTGCGCGCACGGTGAGCACACGGTGCGCTTTGCGCACCGCGCGCCCACTTTACGCAGTTAGTGCCGTGCACGCACGGTGGGCACGCAGTGCGCTACGCGCACCGCGCACCCACGTTACGCTTAATGGGCCATGTACGCACGGTGCGCTTCGCGCACCGTCCGCACAAGGAGGACACATGATACGCTTTGTTGTTAAGGGTTTTGGCAAAAATTGTTGGACTGGGGGATTGACATTGCGATTCTTTTTAAAGGGTTGATACCGTGCGCGCACCCTGCGCGAACCTCACAGAATTTCTCATTTTAATAGTGCGCGCACTCTTCGCGCACTCTGCGATTTACCGAAAAAAATTTAATTTTTTTACTTGCCCTTGGGGGACCTCCGGGGACCGCTTGACCCCTGCTAGGGGGTCAGGAATTGTCCTGCGTGCCCCCTTTACATGTTTTTCTCCTTTGTGTTTCACCCCCCTCTCAGTGCGAGACACAAAATGGCGGCCGACACTTCCTGGTTTCGACTGATTCCAATGTTTACTAAGATGTAACAACCAATCAGAAGTGCGCTCGCGGACGGCAGAGTGCGCGCACCCTGCGCGCACACTGCGCGCGTATAGATATATTGATTTAAATGCTATTTTCTCAGAAAATACTGAACAGATTTACACCAAACCTGCAAAAGGCACCAAACGCACCTTATGGCTACCTCTCTGCCAAATTTCACGTAATTCTTGTTCAGCCGTTCGGGCTGTAGCTGCGACTGGAGTCCCTATGGAAAAATCCATGGGGAAAACGTGTTTTGGGACCCCCCCTTTTTCTCGGCCCCTGCTTGACGAATCACCCCGAGACTTTCAGGGTAGGAGAGGAGCAGAGCGCCCCATTAGTTTTGAAAATTCCGCGAAGATTCGTTAATCGGCGCCAAAGTTATTCAAAATAGAATTTTGAGATTTCCTATGGAAACTCGGTCCTAACTATAACTATCTACTGGCGACCGCCAGTAGAATATGAATATATATATATATATATATATATATATATATATATATATATATATATATATATATATATATATATATATATATATAGCTCAATGGGGAATGTCCCTCAGACGAACCGCACTCGAACAGCAAACCGCTTTCCCCAACGCTAATCACAGGTATGAGCAGTAAGAGAACAAGGAAATGTTCCATGTGGCCACAAACCAAACGCGTTTCAAGTTTCCCTCTGTCGATAGAATGCAGCCAACAGCGCTGAAGTGGCTCCACCTGCCAATTATATATGCACCAATCGCCTGCCTCAAGAGGCAATTCTGAATGAAAGGCGTAGCATTGTGGGAGATGAGGTCTTTATTTAACCATGAATTGCAGCGCTGGTAAATAAATGGCAATGGAACATTTCCTGGTTCTCTTACTTAAATATATAATATAATAAATATTTGCACTGGACATTTTTCCTTTTCATCTGATGCAAATGTTAATAAACATTGTCATTTATTTTTGTGTTCATTTTAAGTTACTGTTGAATACAGAAATCCTTGTCTGTCTAAATAGTTTCAAGTATATATAGCCGTTGGAAATGTATGGCCTCTAGTATATATTGGCCAGCATGGGAGATTTTAAGCATATGTGTTCAATTTGGATTTATAACTAAGGAGCACACATCTCAAATATGTGGTGCAAACAAATGTTAAAATAAAATATATATATATATATATATATATACACACACACACAAGAGATATATCTACCGTTTCCTAAAATTCTTCATAAAAAAATCATGTTTATACAATTCTTAAAAATATTGTTGAAATTTTAAGAAAACATGCAAGTCGTGTAAACAGCGTTTCATATGCAAGTGTATAGATCTTCCGTGATGTTAAGACCCCCTGGAGTTTTCGTGTCAAGATTCAGAATGTATCGTGTTTCCAATTTTCTCAGCTTTGCTTCCCTATTTCCTCCACGTCTATCTATCTATCTATCTATAATCTACTGGCGGTCGCCAGTAGATAGTTAGGACCGTGTTTCCATAGGCAATCTCAAAATTCTATTTTGGATAACTTTGGCGCCGGTTGACGAATCTTCGCAAAATTTTCAAAACTAATGGGGTGCTCCGCTCAGCTCCTACCCTGAAAGTCTCTGGGTGATTCGTCAAGCGGGGGCCGAGAAAAAAGGGGGGTCTCAAAACGCGTTTTCCCCATGCATTTTTCCACAGGACCTTTAGTCGAAGGTACAGCCCGAACGGCTGAACAGAATTACTTGAAATTTGGCAGAGAGGTAGTCCTCAGGTCAGGGAAGTTCCTTTTGCAGGTCTAGTGTCAATCTGTTCAGTATTTTCTGAGAAAATAGCATTTAAAAGCATATAAATATCTAAATGCGCGCACCGTGCGCGTACGGTGCCGTGCGCGAGCGAAATTCTGATTGGTTGTTAGATGTCAGTCAACATTCGAATCAGTCGAAATCAGGAAGTGTCGGCCGCGATTTTGTCTCTCGCACTGAAAAGGAAAGGGGGAAAAAAGGTGGAAACGTGAAAAGGGGGCAGGGAAGAGAGTTCCTGACCCCCTAGCCTTTGCCAGAGGGTCACAGAAGGACCCCCAAGGGTGAAATAAACATTTTATAAAAATCGCGGGGTGCACGTACGGTGCGCGCATGGTGCACGGTGCGCTTAGCGCACCGTTCACCCAACGCGCGCGCACTGTGAAATACCTTAAAATAATATATATATTAAATACACAACTTAGCATTTAAAAAAAACATACAAATTCACTGAAATTCCCCCGTTATAGTTAGTTCAGATAACTATAACTCGCGCAACCGCCACTCTATCGCAAGGATGATGTCATGAGAGATGTAATATGTCACGTCATGAGCAGTGGATTGCGGGCGCGCGAGTTATAGTTATCTGAACTAACTATAACGGGGGAATTTCATTGGTGTTTTACGAGTGAAATGTCCACCTAACTATAACCTGTGTGAAACCTATGGTTTTTTCAGTGAAATATATATATATATATATATATATATTTATTTTCGGACCCCCTTTTTTCTCAGCCCCACCTTGACCAATCACCCTGTAATAGGTCTTTGCAGCTGGATGGCTCCAGTTGTGGGTGCAAATATCTCGCAATAAACTTGCTTTCAATCAACAACCAACCTTGTACGTCCTCAATACACCTCTAAACTTTCAAGATAGGAGTTGATCAAAAAAAGAGAAACTTTTGGGAAATTTTTGTAAAGATTCGTCAAACGATGCCACAGTTATAAGCACATGGAGGACTCCAGGAGGGGGGCCGCGCAACCCCCCTCCCAACAGGAGTGAAGCCCCAGTTCTACAGGGACCGCAGCGGGCCCACGCAGCCCCAGCGAGCCCCTGGTATTTTTTAAGAAATGCCCCAGGACCTAGCCCACCCTGGGGTCTCATTAAAATAAAACGCAGGAACCTGCGACCCCAGCTTTCTATGGCCCTAAGGGTCCTTCTGGGGCCCCCTGAGCAGGCCCAGGGAGTCAGGGTATATGTACCCTGGCCCCTTCTCTTTTTTTATACCTTTGTTTCTCTGTTTTCTGGTGACTCACTTCTACCGAGTCACAAGATGGCTGCCAACACTTCCTGGTTTGGAGTGTTGACAGCCAATCACAGTGAAGCTTGTGCACAGGGCTTCGGCTCTGCCCAGATATCGAAACTTATTTTTCCAATTTCTCAGCAGCTACTGAACGGATTTACACCCTTTTAAAAAAATAAAAAAAAGGATCGCTTTCTGATCCGTGCACTACCTTTTTGCCAAATTTGGGGTACTCCAGTTCAGTAGTTTTGGCTCTAGCCTTGCACAAAGTTTCCAATGGGAAATTGATTTTTTGACTCTTATTCTTTGAATTTCTCAAAAACTACTGAACGGATTTACACCATTTAAAAAAAAAAAAAGTCACTTTCTGAACCAAGCTTTACCTTTCTGCCAAATTTGGGGTAATTCCGTTCAGCAGTTCAGGCTGTAGCTCGTCGCAAAATTTCCTATGGAAATTAACATGGGCAAAATGTGTTTTGGGACCCCACTTTCTCAACCCCCGCTTGACGAATCAGCCCCAAACTTTCAGGATAGGAGCGGACCTGGATAGACTTCTTTTTGGGAGAATTTCGCAAAGATTCATCAAACGACACTAAAGTTATTAGCAAATCCAAAAATGGTTTTCCTATGGAAACTAGGTTTTAACTATAACTACCTACTGGCGACCGCCAGTAGGAGAGAATATCTATCTATCTATCTATCTATCTATCTGTGTGTGTGTAACCAAAGTCCCATTAGAGACAGAGCACTCACGGGTTTCTGGAATTCATTTATTGATCCAACAAACGAGTTTCTGCAGTTTGTGCCTTTCTCAATGTTGGTTAACAATAAACAGTTCTCAAGTTGCTGGTGTTTAAAAATATCTTGGTCCCCCCCCTTTGGCTAAAGCATTAGTTGCTATCAACAAGGCATTACTTTACTTTTGCCCCTTGTTGAGCCTGCATGGCGCCATGATTGAATGGGTTATTCAGCAAGGTATGTTCCCTTGAACTTAACGCTTTAGTAGGTCTTCAGTCCTATGCTGGGTTCCAGCCTCACAGCGCATTTCCCATGCATGCATGCATGCTAATTGTTGTGCGTTACAAATACGGGAGTGAAACCATCAGTTACTCCCCTCGTCAGCCGCCGCTACAGGTCTCACACCTTCAAGGGCTTGTTTCGTGACTTGCATTCTTGTAATGCGGACTTTGTGTCGAAAGGTGCATAGGACTGAAGACCTACTGAAGTGTTTTTCAGATAACACTTCACAAGCAGCTGGGAGAGAAAATGAGAGCACTGTCACCAAGGGAGCATTCTGTTGGCTACTGTGTGCTCAGGGCAGGCACAATTAGCCATTCTGCATGTCCAGATTGACTGCAGCATGCAAGTTAAGAGAGTTTGGCATGATTCGGAGAAGTTACCATGGTTTGTTTTCCTCAGACGACCATTCTGCTTCCTACATTAAACTTACTCCACGGCTGGTCCTTGCGCAAACAGTAGTTAATCTTTTAAACAGGCCATAGTCCCATTATTGGCAACACACCCCACCCACACCACAACAGAGTAGGCATGCATTAATAAATACACAACAACTTTTGTTTGGAGAAAATATTGCTGCAAGTTTATTCCATACAAAAGTATACAAATATGGTGGGTTATCTTACGGGCAATCCAAGGGCAGGCAGATGTACCAACCTAGTCTGCCCTACCCGCCTGATGAGCCAAGCACTGTGGGGAACCCAATCAGCACTACCCTTGTGGGGGGTGATCCCCTTACTGGATCAAGTGACACATTGGTCCCTTATTACTCACGCCCCTTTCAGGGCAGAGTGTAGTAAAGCAAGCCCCCGGTTGTTCAGGCCCACATCCACCCAAAGGACTAACGGCTCCTGGGATTTGGCTCTGGCACCCCTATTGTGCTCATGCAGCGGTACCCTTCTGTACCCATAATGCTTCCAGATCGCTCTAACAGCCACAGCTCTGGAGGTGGCCACGTCTCCTAAGGAGCCCCCCCACCAAAACAGCAATTTCTCACTTGCAACCTACTATTTCTAGGGCCTCTTGCATGTCCAAGAGGAACAGATCCATACCAACCTGTGACAAGTGAGCCCCATCAGCATCAAAATAGCCCTTCACTTGGATCAGCTCATGTCTGATAAACCGAAAGCCCCTTTGATCTGTGAACTTGCGCATTGCACCACTGACCCTTCTTAGGGAATGTTCAACCGCCTCATTTGACTTCGCCCCGTGCCAAGCCAGGCACGGCCCTATTTGAGACCAGAAGAGCTCACATTGCCCCTTGCTGATCTCCTCCAAGTCAGTCTTCATTGCCTGTAGGAGAGCACCCCTGCCCATGGCCGTGAGGTGGATTATTAATATGTGGGGGAAACCTCTCTGCCCAGCCAGACCCTGCTCTAACCTGTACAGGAGGCCGTTCTATCTCATGCCGGAGAAACCCCACCAGACAAACTTAGTTTGTGAAAACCCTTGCATCCACTTCCTGCACACTGAGCCAGTCTGGCGACGAACGAGTGGCCGATCACCCACACTTGAAATCCTGGCAAAATAAACAGATGCCATTTTCACACACTTATTTTATGCCCCATCATGAGGCAAAAAACACTGCCCCTCAAGGGGGGGGGGGCAGGCTCACCGCATGTAATCACCGATGCCTGCCTCAGACACCACGCAATCCGAGCAGGACAAAACGCATCAGCGAGACCGCAACAACGACCAAGTCAAGATGGCGTGTCAGGTGCCAAAGAGAACCCAAAATGGAGGGGGGGGGGGGAGGGAAAGAGGCCTAAATACCCTCCCCACCCAACGGCACGCCGGAAATTACGCACTTTGTGCACCAGGTAAGGGGACTCCTCCTGGAGGCCCGCATTAGTAGGGGGGTGGGGAAGTGCACAAATGGCACTAATGGGGCCGCCCTTTTAGGGTGGCCCCCTGTGGGGGCCACGGGCAGACGCATGTTCCTTTCCATCTTCTACTGACAGCGTTTGTTTATTTTGCTTTATTGATGAAACCGATCGCGCTTACAAAAGTCAGCCACTTACAAAAGTCGGCATCCGCTAAATGTTTGCCCTTTAGCTATTTCATATATTTGTAAATATTCAGGAAGTTCAAATGATGCTATCAAAATTGACTGGAGGGTACAAGTGAGGCTTAGTCTGGAGGGGGACATAAATCACTCAGTGAGTGCAAATGAGATATCAAAGGGACATGCGAATAACATTTGTGTAATCCGCATGCCTATCTTCTTATATAGCCCACAAATTAGGCCTTCCTTTTCTTTGGGTATATACATTTAGCTCCCCAGAATGGGAGGCAGCAAACTAGATTAGAAACAGGATTCATAACGCATCAACATGAAATGTACGTCTTTAGTGAGGAACTACAAAATTAACTTCAACTAGTTCAAACAACCTGATTTATTCAAGGCTAAAACGAGTGGCGTTTCAATGCAGTACATACTGTGGGTCGGAGTGGAGCAGCCAGCAAGTATTTAATTCAGTTGGTTATAAAAACACATGCTTCAAGGTATAGATGCAGCCTTCATATTACTTTAAATGTACAGCAAACCCTAAAAAAAATAGGATTGATAAGTTTCTAGAATCCTTAGCAGAAAGTACAATCCACCATTCAATCCGAAAAAGAAGCAGACCTCTAAAAACAACTGGTCGATCGAGGTATGGAACAGGCAAAACCCTGCACCGACAGCCCACGAAACTTGATAAATTTGATAGAGGGTGTATGTCCTATTAAAGGCATGCTAGCTACCTTGGACATTGTTTCACTGTACACCAACATTACTCACAGAGGCAGCATTAAGGTGATAGATGTACTAAATACCCGTATCAGACCAATGTAAGTTACCACTGACATAATCAAGCTGCTAACAATTGCTCTGGCTGACAATTATTTTAGGTACAATAATCACTATTATTTACAGTGCTCTGGTAAATCAATGGGGCTGTTTTTGCCCCACTTTGGCAAATATTTTTGTGAATGACTTAGAGCACACATGTTCGGACAAACATCACTCCTTTCAGGTCATTCATCAGCTGCTGGAAGCTCTATATAGAGGACACTTGTGATTTGGAATGACGGAGTCAAAATTCCTGGACTTTGTCTCATACCTTCAAAATACTCAAAATAATCAGCGCTTCACCTGCCACTGCGATAAGAAACAGATCTCGTTCCTGGATCGGACAATAAAACATCATGAAGGGAGGCTCAATTCCACACACTACAGAAAACCTACAAAGAAAAAAAAAAATACATGTGAAAGCCATAACCCACGTGCCCCTCGGGATGGACTCCTTGTGGCTAATTCATACGGCTACGGTATAGTAGTACTCGGAGAGATCCGGGATTTTAAGTAAGACGACTCGATTGGGGTAACCCGAGTAGGATTGTTAGACGAGCTTTCAAAAGATCATGGTACCACCCTAGAGATCTTCTTAAAGTGAACGCCCCCAAAAAATTAACAAAATGGATTTTGTAACTACCATCAGTCTGCACAACAATATAACATCTTTTAAAAGCACTGCAATATCCTACAGGGCACTGACATACTAATAGAAAAGCCTCCATTTGCCTTTAACCCCTTGAGTGCCCCGCCCTTTCCCCCTCCTGTGCCGGGCCTTTCATTAGCGGGCGGGGTCCATGACTAGATAGTCTCGTCATGGGCACAGCGCAACCGCGCTCCATGACGAGACTATCTCGTCATGGGCATAGAAGGGGTTAAAAGAGACGAATATAAAAGACCATATTGACAGATCAGCAGGAATCCAACCAACCAAAGAACAAGCATTTGCAATGCAAAAGGTCTCACATTCACGCAAGTTTGAGCTATTGGCATTGTAAATGAGAATGCCTTTAATTTATGTTTTGGGTTTTAAAACATAAATAAAAGGCATTGTCATTTACCAATACTAATAGCTTAACCCTTCGCAAATGCGAGACCTATTGCATTGCAATCAAGAGTCTTCTCGACCACTTGTTTGATTGTAAATATCAGAGGAAGAGACTGGCCTGCAGCATCGTCAAAGTAGTAATAAATGGTGCAGTGAAGAAGCGGTGTAAGTGTTGTAAATTACACAGTCACAAAGTGTGAAGTGAGACTTGCATATGATCCGAGCTATAAACACTAACAAAGCACTCCAACACCTTTTGTTCTGTGATGACACTGTCGGGGCTAAGGAGGAAGAGCGGGGGGGGGGGGTAATTTCCTGCCATCTCCGTGATTTGATTGTGCAGTGTGGCATTACATAATGCCATTGCCATCTTTCGCCTAATAAAAAAATACTCCAGCAGTAGTAGGGCCCTGGCCTCACCTCCTAGTGCAGGGCAGGCAGTGCTTTGTTGCAGGCATAGAGGGATGGACTCGACTGCTGCTCCGGCGTCCTACAGTGCCCCTATTTCTAAGGAGCGAAGGCAAGCGAGCACTAGTGTGGGCGGGTGGGTGGGCGTGGGGTGGGGGCATTGGTGGCGGCGAGATTGGATTGGTGGCGCCGAGATTGGATTGGTGGGATTGGATTGTTGGGTGGTGGTGGCGGTGGGATTGGATTGTTAGGTGGTGGCGGCGGCGAGATTGGATTGTTGGGTGGTGGTGGCGGCGAGATTGGATTGTTGGGTGGTGGTGGCGGTGAGATTGGATTGTTGGGTGGTGGCGGCGGTGGTGGCGGCGAGATTGGATTGTTGGGTGGTGGTGGCGGCGGCGAGATTGGATTGTTGGGTGGTGGCGGCGAGATTGGATTGTTGGGTGGTGGTGGCGGCGAGATTGGATTGTTGGGCGGCGGCGGTTTGTTTTCAAGAGCATATTTTATTAACAACAGTCAGGTGGTTTTAGTTCAGGTGACATGTAGCACAGATGTGCTAGTGTCAGCTTCAGCCCATTAGTAAACCATTATGTGCTACCTGGAATGCACCGGACTTTATTTGCTAATCATTTCTAAATCCATTTTACTTGAGGGGTTGAAACAGACACAAGATAATGCTGGGTTAAAGTGATTGAAAGCAGGCACCCGTGATATGGGGGTGGCAGTGCTGCTTTAAAGAACACAAGCTGTTTCAGCTGAAGTAGCGCATGTCCTGCCTGCAGTAAGAGAACCTCAATAAAGTAAATAGTGCTTACATACTAAATAACAGGTCCCAAGTTACACCCGAAGAAAAAGGGCCAGTCGCCATGGAAGGGTACAAATGAAGACAAGGCCGTACTAAGGAGGGACTAACAAGCTTATTACCGAATCCGAAGGCAGCATTTACGAAAGACAATGAAGCAAGCAAATGAAAAATATGGGTGGCGAGCGGGCGCGGCTTCTCTCATATACTCTACTACACCAGTCTTGCAGAGCGAGCAGCACATGTGCGCTGCCGCTAGGCTCGACCTGAAAATGAGACTCGAGACTACCTGGGGTTTAAAAGGACCATTAGACTACTAGCAATTTGGCAATTGTGTAAGCTGTGGATGCACAAATAACAATGTTTTGTGCACAAAAACGCGGATATAGACCAAATGTATTTTCCCACTTGTAATACTAGAAACATAGTCTACTTCATTTGGTGACCATGTGGTAACATTTACATTGGACAGACAAGTGAAGACCAGACTCGTCCGGAACCGCAGCAGAATAAGGTTTGTAACAGAATGCTCCCATGGTTCTATGTCAGAAATGAGAGACTGCAGATTAAATCAAGTAGCCAGATAATGGAGGTCACACTTCTGCAGGAAAGAGGTAGCAACCTCTTGCATGTCCTAAAGCACCTGGAGTATAAATGGATCACAAAATGTAATGAGGCCCTGCTCGACTAGTGTCTGGCCACTGGGACATTAGTTTGTGTGTTGTTCTCATCACCTTTTACCATTATTGTGGCATAATGTGTTGTCTATATTGTATGCAATGTTTTTTAATTTATTGCTACAAATTGCGAGACATTTCATTTGCTGGTAACAATTTTTAAGACATGCATATAATTATAGTTTTTGCTGATGTTTCTTCCCCTGACTTTTTGGAATACTCCACTCCCTTGAGGAGAAATGTCCATCTTCCCGGACAGTGACACTTGAAATGCATGCCAAGTTTGTTTGTAAAAAAAATAAAAATGAAAATTTGCAATTGCTCCCTCATGTCTTGTACACATTTGGGTTATTTTTTTTTCTTGCACACTGCACTCAGGTCATGTGTCACGGGGAAACATAAAAACGGTTTACTTCCTCAGGATTTTAATTGGAGTTTTTCCTCATACATTACATGCTTGTCTCTGTGCTGGTCCTACCTTAATTTGCATTGAATGCTGCAGTGATTGAGCTGTTTATTTCATAACTCTGCACTATAGGATACCTGAGATGACCACTGTTCTCAATATTCACTAATGGGTTGCAGTACTAATTGTGATATCCACTTAAATAGCCTTTGAGAAATGCCTTAGGCCTTGCACTGCAGCCTGTTTGAGCAGTGTTAAAGTGCCATTTCGACCTGGAAAGAAAAAAAACATTTGCCAGGCCTAAAGCTTCCTTTTGATACACATAGGTCATCCCTAGGATAGGCCCTCAACAGCTCACATGGCCGAGTGAGTTGCATTTAAAAAGTATAACATGTGGGTTTAAGTTTTACATGTCCTAGTAGTGATAATCTTTCCAGTTTGTTTTTACACTATTGCAAGGCCTACCTTTTCCATTGGATAACATTGGGTTACCTCATATTTAATAAGTGATCAGATTTGTTTGGGAGCAGGTGGGAAAGTAATGTTTGGTATCCAAGGAACTTAATTTAAAATCCTCTTTGAAGGTATAGACCGTTTTCAACTGTCAATCCTAAAAATGCCACTTTCAGAAAGTTGGCATTTTCTATTCCTAATCACATGACTAGGTGTAATTGACCTTTGCATATTCCTTCCAACCAGCATCACAATAGAGGGTCTGGGTGTTGGCAGGCAGGGTCATCTCCGACTTGGCAGCGGTGTGGAGTGGACACCTACCACACTTGCACTTTAAACACTTGCTTTTCTCACACACAAATGACTTCACTCTAGCCTAATGTGCCTCCAGACGAACTGTGACCTGGGCAGGAAGGCACGAAATTCCAGACACCTCTGTAAGGGAAAACTCCAGACACTTTTCCCACTTCAAAACTGGCAACAAGTATAAAAATTAGACCCTCAGACCAAACTCTTCACATCACTACTTTACTTATGGAAGACTCAGGAGGAGAAATGCTCTGTTACAAGGAGGTCTGCTCAGCTGCTCTGCTTGAAAGAAGGACTGCTCAGCTACTGGACAAAGGAGGACTGGACCTGCACCTTGAATCCAGGACCACCAGTGTCACACTCTACAGGCTCAAACACCCTTTAACACTGCATGCGAACTTTGCTCACTTTGAGTCCAATCTTCCCCTCCCAAACAGTTCTTCCCTAGTCCTGGACCCTTGGAAGTGGGATAAAGTTTCACTTCCAACCCCCCATCAGAACTGATGCAGTGCAATGCAACCCAACACAGCTCTAGTAGCTCTTCATTAGAACAGATGCAGCACGAAGCAACCTATCTCATTGCAACTCTCGCAGCTATCCATCGGAACGGACGCAGTGTTCTGCAACTCAACGCAGACCCCGCAGCGCAAGGTAACTAGATGTAGGACTCCCATCACTCCTCGGAGCCCCTGCTGTTTGACAAGTCTCCAAATATGACATAAGGTATAATTCTCAGTGGGCCCAACCTGGTCCCTGTATCTGGCCCACACTCCATCGTGATTGGCCTGAACTTGAGACTTTGTCCTGGTCCAGCATGGCCATATAACCACATTTGGTCATTTTTGCTTTTAGGCACTATTTTTACCTACATATTTAACTTGGCATATATCTGGTTCTACTGATTAGATGTTTGTCATTTTGCTGTCAAATGTATTCAATTTTATGTTATTTTTCTAAATTTGTGTGGGATTTTCTTGTGTTCCTTTTCACTTTATTACGGAGTGTGTGCTGCATAAATTCTTTACACATTGGCTCCAAGTTATGTCCGATTGCTTTTGTGGCAAGCTACTAGAGGGTTAAGCACCGGTTCATTTAGTAGCTTTGTGCAGTTCACCATGACCAGGATTTTGGCTGTTGCTTTAGTAAGGTTTTACCCTCAACCAAAAACCCAATTTCTCCCATTGGTGGAAGCTGTGGAATGCAGTACTTGTGTTTGTGCAGTTCTATACAGCAATTGTGTAAAACTGATAACCCAGATAAATAATTTGATTCCAATGTGAGGCTGTTTTAAACTCTCCTTGATCGGCTCTTTGCTTTTCCTACATCCACTCTCATTCTACATAATTGTCTGTGCCTGTGACCTCATCAGCAAGAATGGAATGTTAATTTGTTAATCTGGAGAGCCACACTGTGGCAGAGCTCAAAGGGTTCTGTAAGAAAAGGGGGCTTACACCAAGACGTTGGAGCTCCAGATGACTGAGGGCCTGGGCAGAGGCTCACCAGTTGCTGGCAACAACAGAGGATGAAGAGGACGGTATTGAGAGACCCGAGGAGAACGTGGGCACAGGTCCTTCGCAATGGTCTTAACCTCTTCAGTGCCCATGACGAGATAGTCTCGTCATGAACCCCACCCACTAATACAACGCCCGGCACAGGAGGGGGAAAGGGCGTGGCACAGAAGGGGTTAAGAGGAAGACAACCTGTCTGTAGGAATGCAACTGCCTTCCAGGGCAGGGAGCATTGTGTCCTTCTAAGGCCTGTCCCCAGAGGAGCTGGTGTACAGGAGAGCTAAGTGAGAATTTCAGCTGCAGATGGCCAAACTTAATATGGAGAAAAATAAACTGGCCATGGAAGCAGATGAAAGGAAAACTCATGAAAGTAACCTCAGAGTTGGATATTAGAGCTAGGCAAATGGATTCCATCAGCAATGTTAGCAGCTATACCGCAGTGTCCCATGGAGACAAAAAGGTCTGCATCCCCAAAGACCTGTTACCTAGCTATGTGGTGGGGGATAATATGTACAAATGTTTCTCAGAGGATGCGGTAGCCCTGGGGGATGCATGATGTCTTAGAGGAGTATGGGGGAGAAGAGTCATTGGAAACACATGCCTACAGTGAGAAGGAACATCCTGCTTACACTAGAGTTAGGGGACCAGATGAAGGATGCCCCTATAAAATACATTCATGTTGCCAAGTTTGGGCTCACCATACAGACGTACTGCATGAGACAGAGGGAGAGTCAAACTGCCAAACCAGTCATGGGTGGTTTTTCTTGATAAATCAAGCAAGACACCGAGTGATTAGGCATGGGTAGGCAAGGACAATGATTATGTTGGACAATACATCTTGTTCCTGAGGAAGCACATGTTCAATACTTGTCTTACAGAGCTGCACCAACACCTAGTGGATAAGCAAGCCAAATGATCTCAGAGAGCTTGCTAAGGAGGCTGACTTCTGGGTCAGCACCCAAGTGTCCAAAAAGCTTTTGGGTGAGGAGGGGGGGGGGGGAATTACCAATAGGGTGGTTGGGATCCCACCTGAAGAAAGAAGGGGGAAACCTAACAGTAAGTAGTTCTCTAAAGAACCCCAAAATAATTTCCAAGTGAACAGTAACCAGTCCCTATCAGAACCAAAGAAGAAGGGGGCAAACAGGGAGGAAGGTTTGACCTCCAGTGCACCAATTGCTACAAGTGTGGGCACTCCAATGGAGACACCAAATGTCCTAAGAGGGTACAACACCCCTCTCACCCACTCCTTGTGGGCAGACACCTGGGTTGGAGAGTGTAGCTATAGTGGAGGAGGGGATCACAGTTAGTTTGGGGTAATAAGTAGGCCTGGGCGGTAAATTCCGTTCCGCTCGCGGAATTTGCGGAATTTGGGTAATTTCGCGTTCCGCGGAGAACGCGAAATTGCCCAAAAATCTGCGTTCCGCGACTTCGCGAAATTTTTTGCTTGTTCGCGTTCTCAATATGCGTGTTCGCGAGATATTTCACCCCGAGCACGCAAACAGCAATTGCGAACAGGAAAAAAGTATCGCGAACAAGCAATTCCGCGTGTTCGCGGAATTTCTGCGTGTTCGCGGAGATTTTTTACCGTTTCGCGGAGATTTGCGTAACGCAATTCCGCAAATTCCGCCCACCCCTGGTAATAAGAGGAGGTTTACATTAATGTCTCTAGGAGTTAGAGGTATGATGCCCAAAGCCCTTATGTCTTTAAATACTTCCATGTATAGACAGTGGGTCTCCATCAATGGGCAGGGGGTGGACACTCAAGACACAAGAGCCAGTGTGACTACTGTGAGGGGTCATCTGGTGTCCTCCCAACAGGTGGCACCCAATACCATCCCCCCAGGTCATATTTGCAGACAACCGTAAGGGTGATTACCCAGTGGCTCTGGTCCCTATGAGTGGGGGAGGGTCTTCGGTTCCCTAAAAGTAGCTGCGACCTTGCCATGCCAGAAGATTTTCTGTTAGGCAATGATCTGGAGCACACTGAGAAGAAGTGAAGCTCAGGTCACACCTGGAGAGGTTAGCGTTGCCGGAGGGGTCTGCATGCCCATACGGTCCATGGCTTACCAAGAGAGGGGTCAAGGAGGCCTGGAACAAGTGCCCAGGTAATTGCCAAGAAGATTAAGGGCAAGGGGCATGGGAAACCAGCCCATGAAACTCCCAATGACTCGGTTGAAGGGGTGATAGACGAGGCTGCCTGCAACCTACCAGGAAGGACATTGCCAACCCGGTAGACCTGCAAGTCTCACTGGTTGGAAAGTTGAGGGTGGTACTAGGAGGGAGAAATTCTGCAAGGCACAGAAAAAGCCCACATCTAGGTAGTTTGAGCCAGCACAGCAAGCTGAGGCACCAGGCAGCTAGGGACATCTCTGGAGGTCACCCAATACATAGTGAGAATGACTTTTATACAGAGCCGAAGGCTCCAGTGCATGGGGCAAACTATGTGTTGGTGGTCCCCCAGTTCTATAGGGCCTTCCTATGGGTGCTGCTGGCTGACTGCTCATGATATACTTCTGGTAGGACATCTTGAGCAGGACATAACCTTTGCCAGGCTTAACACCCATATTTATTGGACCCAGATGACAGCGACCTCAGATTCATTCTGCAGCCCATGTCCTACCTGCCAAGGCAGTGAGAGAGATAAAGCAGGTTCCATTTCTTGTCATTGGCACCCCTTTTGAAAGGATGGGCATCAGCTTTGTTGGGCTACTGGTCCCCAAAACTGCCTTGTCCAACAGGTTTATACTAGTTTTAGTGAACCATGCCACCTGAGACCCAGAGGCCATCCCTCTGAGATCAATTACAGCACCCGCAGTGGCTAGGGCCCTCATGGTGTTTTCTACCTGGGTGGGGTTCCCCAAACAAGTGGAATCTGACAGAGGCACCAACTTAATGTCAGCATACATGAAGTCCATGTGGGCTGAGTGAGGGTTAACCTACAAGTTCTCAACACCCTATTACACCCAAACAAATGGGCTTGTAGAAAGATTCAACAAGACCCTTTAAGGCACGATTATGGACCTGCCTAGGGCCATAAGGCAGAAGTGAGATGCTCTCTGGTCATGCCTCCTCTTTGCCTACAGGGAAGTACCAAAGAAGGGAGCTGGGTTGAGACATTTGAGCTCCTCCATGGAAACCTTGGGAGGAGATCTCTCAGCCTAGAGATGAAGGGGTGGGAGCAGGGTACCATTAAGCTCCCCACAATGATTTAGTCTGCTACATGCTGGCTCTCCGCAACCAGGTGCATCATTTCTGGAAGAAGGCTAAAGAGAATCTTGAGGCCAGCTCAGAAGTTCTGACCGTACTAGAGTTTCAGAAGGCAACTCTGGTCTAGTTTCAATCTGACCAGAAATTGTGGGTTTATGGAGCCTTTGAAACCCAGGGCCCTCCAACACCATTTGTCTGTACCATACCCGGTGAAAGAGGAACCCGAGGATGCCTCCTACCTGGTGTACCTCAAGACCCCTTGGAACTTTTAAAGGTGCTCCATGCCAACCATCTGGAACTACATTATGAGAGGTAAGAGGGCACAGTGATTCTGGTGACAGATGATGAAAAAAGATAGGGGAGAGTGAACCTCTGTGCGACCTCAAACAGGAGGACAACTGGTCAGTAGAGGGTGCCAACCTCTCCCCAACTCAGACACCAGACAGCCAGTTTGCCACCCTGTTCTTCCTCACCCCCTGGGCTCACACACTTGTGTACCAAAAACAATACTGGAGACAGTATGCCTGTAACAAACATTTACAGATGGTCGGACAAGTCTCCAAGATGCCTGTATTAGGGGTGATCAAGCCCTCCGGTAGTCCCATTACAGCCAAGTTGTGTTGGTTCTCAAGGCCAGCCCACTGGGCACCACCCCAGATCTTCGTCTTGGTGACTGAATTGAGTCCATATAGAATCTGACAATCACCCCATCTCCCCCAGCTGATTAGCTCAGACGGGCTGGGTGCTGCAAAGTTCATAGAACATTTGACCTCACATTAGGCTCTGCCTGAGGGTGCAAAATAGAGGTTAGTATTCTCGAACCCAGAGGGCGACTTCCAATTCAGGGTGATGCCCTTTGACTAAAGAATGCCTCTGCCAACACCCTTGAACACTCCACCTGGACTCTCCCTATTGTTAGTCTTAACCACCTCTCCCCCAAGTGGTGCCTCCCCAGTCCTGAACCCCTTGGAAGTGGGAATAAAGGCGCTATGACAGTCCAGCTGTGGTCCCCTCAGGAACTGAAGGAACCTTGCAGCTTCCCATCAAAATAAAGTCAGTGCGATGAAACTCGACAGAGACATTGCCTCCCAGCCCCCATTAGGAACTCCTGTGCAGCACAGCACCCTGCATTCAGGAACTTGGGTACAATTCTCACTGGGCCTAACCTGGTCCCTATATCCGGTCTAAGCTCCATCGTGGTTGCCCTGAACGTTTGACTTGGTCTCTGTCTGGCATGACCAGATAACCAGAGTTGGGGCTTTGTGCTTTTGGAAACCTTGTAAGGGGCTGCCGTGAAGCTGGTAGGCAATATCGAGCCAGGCATCAGGCAGTGGCTGGGTATCACTTTGGAATTGTAAGAGAATTTGGGATGGCTGAGATTTTCATCACAGGCGATAGATTAGGGATCACAACAAGGTGGTGTGGGTCAGCAAAGTGGTGGGGGGAGGTGAGTGAGGTGAGCCACATCAACCCCACTTGCTCCACGTTCCTGAGCTGCTGTGTAATTTAAAACAACAAACCTAACAGTGGGAGTCACCCTCTTTGCAGAGCT
Source organism: Triturus cristatus (assembly GCF_964204655.1). Taxonomy (NCBI): domain Eukaryota; kingdom Metazoa; phylum Chordata; class Amphibia; order Caudata; family Salamandridae; genus Triturus; species Triturus cristatus. The sequence continues at coordinate 388,305,921 of NC_140584.1, read as the reverse complement.
GCCCTAGTTAAAAAAAATAAATCTGTAGGATTGAAAAGCTGTGGAGCTTTGAAACATTGGAAACCTCTAGTAAGAATGGCCTCCGGTACTGCTCTGGTCCCATTTATCAGCTATTCCTGCTGGGTAATATTTACTAATTTCTTTAAAGTGCTTTTAGCTCCTTGTCCAGCCCTGATTCAGTTCTGGCAGGACTAATGATGAACACTCATAATTGAGACCTTTCAGAACACAGGTACTAGGTTCTTGGTGTTCATGCCCAACCATCCATTCCCAGAGTATTCAATACCAGTTACTGCATTCACTTACACTGGAAGACTTTCTGAATATAAAATGACTTCGTTCTGAGGCATCATTCAAGGTGAGGCGCAAATCTGACCAACCAGTTGGTAAAATAATGCTTAGGTTTCATACAGCTGAAAAAGTACATTTCTCAGGAGCTCTCCCTCATCAAGGCACAGACAGAAGCAGGGGTGCATCCTTTCACAGTTAAAACCCACCTTTTCATTCAGTGATTCCAATAACAACCTCCAATATAATCCCATAATATAAGGACCCTAACATCCAACTCAGTCATTCGGTTGACACAACTTGAAAGAAACCAAGCAGATGTGAATCTGGTACAGCATGGTGGCACATATCACTGTTTGGCGTGGCTGATTTACATGAGATGCTAATAAGTAGTAGACCAACTAAAATAAATACTGCTCCTCTACACATGTTAACAATATTTCAACTTGCAGTTTATCACCAAAGCACTGAGCCATTGTAATGTGCCCAAGATCAAGTACAGTCAAGACCAAGACTGTATATGCCTTGCATGTCCAACAATGGACGGTCTACACATTCCTATGACATACAAATGTTAACCGAAAATACCTACATCTAGGTTATATACACGCACATGTATGCAGAGCAAGACTAGGTACCAAAAGCAGCTGTGGCAAAACATTTCAAACAAGCCCAACTCCCTTCCCCTGCCTCTCTCTCTCTCTCTCTCTCTCTCTCTCTCTCTCTCTCTCTCACCTGAAGCCCCCATGCCTGCTGTAATGAGCAGGTGTACCCTGCCCACAGCAGAGGGATTCCATTAGTCCTGCCATGGGCAGGAGCTTACCAGGGGGTACGCTTGCGGTGGCTTCTCATCTCGTAACGGGATTGATGTCATTCGGATTGCTGAAGCAAGCAGCGAGGCCTTTAGGAAGGCGGTGCCAGAGAGCTCCTCCCTTGTCCCACAGCGGTCCACATCTCCGGAAGCTTTGGGCCTATCGTAAGCAAACAACCACCCACACCTGGAGCATTAGGGGGATATTTGAGCAGAAGAGAACCTTCGTATCCTAGAAATATACTGATTGGCTGGCATGGACCCCTTGGAGTGGTGATCTTGTTGGGAACTGGGCTGGCTGGAGAGCAGACTGACCTGCTGGTGTTCCTTGACCTGTCAGCCCTATGGTGGTTAGTGAATGGAGGTTTCGCTTGGAGACCTGTCAGGCCAGAGACACCCCAATAGGGATGGTGCGTTATGTGGTGCCATTGAGTTGTATGCTACGGCTATGTAGCTAACTCGCCTAGTCAGAGGTGAAAGCTTGCATAAAGGAATGTTGATGACATCAATTGCCATAGAATCCATGTTGGGGAATGAGAATTGAGGGTGCCTGGTGCCGGCCCCTGCAGGGGATGCATATGGAAAGAAGCTGCTAGCTACAATCCATGTGTGAACTGTTTATTACTGGAATGATGAATCTTGGGACACATGCATTTTAGACCTGAAGTCAATTGCTGTACCATCAGAGTGTGCTCTTCCTTGCTTTCCTTGTGTTTATATCTAGCACTTTATGACTGCCACTTCATTTGCTAATGTTTTCCTTGATTGAACACCTACATCATGGTGATACCAGACAACTGGAGAATGCCTCACTTGCCTTGGGGATGGGGTGGTTATTTGGGTGGCGAAGGTCTGCGACTTGCACGTTTTGCGTGCACGATTACCTTGGGGATGTGTAAAAAAGTGACAGAAGCGTCGGTAGTAGGCCCATGCCCTAAAAGCTGACCTCCAAAGGCTCCAGCCCACTTGGGAAATGGCCAGTGGAAAAAGCAGGTAGCTCGGTCCTGCATATATAAAAGTTGACTTCTCATGTGCAGAGAAATAGTGCTTTAATCAGCCCAACCGACCAACTGCCCCAATGCTTCCATTATTCTCGAACCTGAATTTTGGCCTCAAGGAAAGATTTTTATTTATTTTTACTTTGGGAGGGGGTGGGACTGGATGGGGAGACCTTTCCCACGAATTTGCAGATTTACCCTTCAGGAGCAGTCACATGGTACGGTCTTAGTTGATCAGTTCTTTGTGTCTGAGGCGACAGAGGGCTTCCTAATTCACCCACCCACCCAACCCCAGAGTAAAAGGCTGTCAGAATACAGACTGTTCCCATTTCTGACCTATGCTTATTAATCCCTTAATTGAAAGTGGATGTTAGGCTGCGGGCAATTTTCCGTACTGGCCTTTTCATACTTGTCCTGAACTACAAACTTCCCTCTAGTTAAAGAGGTTGAAGATGGGTTGATATGGTCAGGATCAGTCACGTGTGCACATTGCCTGGATTTGCGCCAGCCCACTGCAATACCTGGCTGGTCTGATAGTTGTAAAGAAAAGGTGTTCTTCCATTGAACGTATACAAATCAAATACAAATGACCAAACAAGAGAAATCTTAGCCATTACAGTTTATGTACCAATTAAATGTCACCTCACCACTGTGCCGCATAATTTAGCTTGATGTACAGACTATGAATTTTTAGCATTAGAGAACATGAGGAAGACGGAGCTATATGCCCTCTATTCCGAATGGTAAAAAAGAAGGACTTCGGCGCTCAAAAGTCACTTTGTTGAACAACCTCCTTGGGGGGAGCAGCGCTCCAGCTACTGCTCTGCTAGCTGAGCCGAAATCAATAGATGTAGAATATTTAAGAGGCACGGCCATGCTGAATGTCCCTGTGGAAGGACGAGAAGTTTACTGCGCTTGCCAGAGGTTATGAGATTAAAAACCGCGCTATTCCATTGCCATTCAACACAAATATCAATTCCTGCTTCACCTGAGCAGTTTTATGCATGTCCTGAATTATTGTTACCGAAGCCTTGTGGCTCTCGTGAATTTTTTTGTACAAACAGATAAACACTGCATGCAGCTAGTAGAAGAGATTGGACCCAAGGTGCAAAACTTGAACACAAATCAAGCGGAACTTTATCAGGCAATTAGAAACAGATTTTTTAGATCAATATTAACTGTACGTTCAGCATTAATTCACTTAATCAGCAACATATGATGGAGTCATTATTCGGAACACCAGGTACAAAAATAAAATAAAAGGTTTTGGTGAATATAATTAGGCAAACTAATTTAACATTAATAATTTTTGTAGGTTTTTTTCGTTTGAGTTCGTGGTGGTGGTAGGGAGTTTGGGCAAATAATTGTTTTAAATTCCTGTACACAAGAAAAAGCCCGTGTATATCCGTGTGTCATTTTATTTCAATTCTGAAAGCTGCCATCTTTAAAGAAGGGGCAAGCAGGGGTTTTCTCGCTCAGCTGTAAATATAGTATAAGGAGTACTTTCTGCAACACATCATATATAACTACTAGACGTTTAAGAAGATAGCAGAGACAAGGCAGCTTCTGCAGCAAAAGTATTCATGTGTTGTCCCTAGAAAAGGCTGTGGTACATGCGGTATGTCATGAAACACATTTCTTCTTCATGGATATGTTTCATATAAGCAATTTCCTTAAGTTTGATGTTCCGTCAGCTAAGCGATGCTAGTTACAGGAAACCAGATTGATAAAAAGTGAGGAATGAAGGTTTAGTCTTGATGTAAGGGATGAGCGATACAGTTCCTGGCAGATTAGGTTGGTGAACCATTGAAGCCCGAGAAGAAGTGCAAGAAACCAAACCAGGGGTCAAGTCCGTGACAACCTCCGACATGTAACGATTCTGCACATGCTCAATGTACTCATGGAGTGCAGACTGAGAACAGAAGAGTGCTAATGCTGCTTTAATGAATAAACATGTTTTTAGCTGATTTCTACTGAACTCTGTATGGATGTGGGGTATTCATTAAAAAAGTGTTCGTCTAAACAAAGCTATTTGGCAGGACTGGTCAGCATGTGTTGCAGCAGAATTGCCATGCCTAGATGGTATTTAGACCAATTACCATGCCCTAACACACTGCACGCGACTTATTCGCTATGCCACATGTGGCCATTGTGTGAAACGGGGCCACACAGAGGAGTTGTGGTGGCCTCTTTGTCCAACTGGGGCAATGCACAGGTCCGCACATCTGTCAACAACCACGGGAGCGTATGGTTAATGCTCACTGCAACCCCACATATAACTGACAATTCTTGTGGGTTCCATCATCATGAAAGGTGCACGCCAAATGTAGTACAATGAACAAACACTGTACATGGCCCTCTTCAGTGCAACGGACTAGGCAGCAATGACTTCTGCAAGTCAATTTCTTGATCTTCACACAAAAAAAAAAAAAAAAAAAAAGGTTAGTCAAGCGACAACACAAAAAGTATGCATATTAGTAGACAAAAAAAGCTTAGGCAAAATACCACTTGCATTACATATTAAACAATTAAAATTATTAAAACTGGTCTATGGAACTTGACTAGAAATTGAACACTATCAAATAAGCTCGTATCTACAGAGAGGCAGAAAACCACTACAATATACCTAAAAACAGTATCAAAATAAAAGTATTATCGTAAACATTAAACAAAACTTAAATCATACCTTGAAAATCTATGAAAAGTTAGCACTATTTTGAGCTTCATTAAATACAACGAAGATAGCATTACAATAAAGAACATGCTTTTTCTAACAAGCAGCATTCAAAAAAATACTCAAGACAGCTTGAAAACAATCCAGGGTCAAATGCATTTCCTACATTGGTTGGAAGCACATCGTGTTTCTTAAATACCCCTCACACACCAAAAGGGCCCTTGGTGTCATGCTTCATCATAGGGGTCTTCGCGCCCCTCTACAGGACGCAGCGTGCTTCTACTTGCGAATACGCGGGAGCACTGATAATATTCACTATGTATGGTGTGAAAGTGGGTGAGAGGAAGGTTCAGGAGTGAGTGATAAGCGAATGTTAAAAAATACCTAGCTCCTGTGGAGTAGAAAACTTTAATATTCCAAGGTTCCGGTATTGTTAAAAAAGTGTGAGACGGAGGTATGCTGTGTCATTGTACAAGACCTACTGTGTGTGTCAACATGTTTCGAAGAGTGCTCCTTCTTGTTCAGGACAGGTTAACAGATACCTACCCTACTCACATAGCATGTATGACAATGTCATCAAATGGTTAAATACTACATAAACAGCTAGTGAATGCTACATGTAGGAGAACAGTGGTCTCAATCTAAAATATGACACCATAAGGAAATTCCTTAAGTGTAATCTGAAAGAGAAACACAATATTTAAAAACGTCATGTAAGCAAGGCATTCCGTGTGCAACAGTGGTGACCTGCAAAAGTGATATATACAGTGCTTATTATTGACTTAGATGTGAACTATTCGCACTGGTGCAGTGTCCTGTAAAAAAGAGAATACAAGAAGCACAAACATTTAACAGAAAGCACACACACTACACAAAAATGCTCCAAGATAGTCCTTGTTGTGACTGGAGAAGTATTGTTATTCATTAGTGGGAGATAAGAAATTATGCCACAAGAGGAGGGAGTTGGGGGTTACATACTTGCTGTATGGAAGGCGGGTGCCTCATGAGCCTTACAAAACTAGAGAGACAAGGTGCTAATTGCACTCTGTAGAAAAAAGAATGTAGGCATTAGACTGGTCTATAGTCTTTTAGTTGCGGAAAAAACAAAGGTTGGCTTCCGTGATGTGGCTATGCCATACTTACATGTACCAGGGTACTACCTTGTACTGACGTCCCCTCCTCGCAGCTCCGTGGATATGGTCAGGCCGCGAGAAGCTCTTATTTATATTAGACTTCATTGCCTCGATTGCCTGCTTTGGGCGGTGTGCGCGTGTGAACCGGAAGGGCATGCCCAATTCAGTTTGCTACTTGCGGTCCACAGCCTAAGTTGCCCCGGAAGAGATGAATGCGAAGTGTCGTTGCTAGAGCCAAAGTTTGCAATGCCTTCGTTGACCCGGAAGAGGTATGCGCAAAGCATCTCGACTAGAGCGCTCGCCTCCCAGTATGTTAGTCTCACCAGGGTTGCACCGCTTGATTGCCCGGAAGGGTGAAAAAGGGAGTCTCAGGTTGTTAGCATGGGAGCGCTAGCTTTTAATGCTCGATTATGTTTAAATGCGATGTGAGCGCTTTAGAATACAAAATGCCCCCAAAAAACGCAAAAAAAAAAAAAAAAGGAATTATGGTTGAGCGGGCAAAAAAAAAAATAAAAAAAAAACCAAATTGAATTCAAAGGAATACGTATAGCATTTCCTCTTGATCATTGTAGGCTATGTTTTCAGGAAAAAAAAAAAAAAAAAAAGAGTACGTGGGTAACCAGAGAAGGAAACTATACTCGGGTTATAGGATACAGAAGGAAATGGGGGGGGGGGGGGGGGATATCACCGTGCGTAGGCGAGCCCCACCGATTGAGGCAAAAGCATTATCGCCTAACCAAGGGAATAAAAATATATGCTAGAAATATATATTCACATTTTTATAAAAAACAATGGGTTTGTCGTTCGGCGGGCTGATGTCTGGATATCCTATACTTTAAAATAGAATTTATTATTTTAAGCCGATAGATAGGCCGCCTGGTGTTAATTTAGTTCACGCGTTTTAATTACTGCTAGTCAAGTATTTCACAGGTTGTGATTTGAGATCCTTAATGTGAGACACCCAGGAGGTAGGTGTCCGTAGGGAAATCCAATACTGATTCATTTCAGGAGAATTGCCTCAATGTTATGTTATCATTGAGGCCCTCTGTGTGGGTGCCCAGACGGAAAACCCATTGTTCTTTCTCTGGTAAACCGCTTGCGGATTGTATTTGCTCAATGACCATCCATAGTAGATCGTCCAAAGTATGTGCTTCTGACAGGTAGTGTGACGCCATTTTAGTTGTGCTCTTTTTGCATCGGACGTTGTCCCTATGTGCCCCAATGCAGATTTACACTGAACGTGATGTCATTCCAACGCACTCTAAGATGCAGGGACATGTGATCATGTAAAGGCTTTCCGGCTATTACAATTAGTGAATCTTCTTTGTTCCCACTCACTGCCGTTCCTAAAGTTGATCAGGCTACTTTTCTTGGTGAGATGGCAAGTGCTGCAGTTGCCACACAGATGATGGCCTTGGATGGGTTGAAGAGTAGGGTTTTCCCTGGTTGCGACCATGCCTGACCGGGGTTGTGTGTGAACGAGCATGTCTTTCAGGTTTCTCCCCCTTTTTTTGTGTGTGAGCAATGGTTTTTCTAGATTCAACTTGCCATTTTTTAGGATCCTCCAAAGTTTAACAATCTTTGATATTTGGTTGGAATGAGTCTTAAACGTTGTCACACAGATATATACGTATTCCTTTTAATAAAATTTGGTGATTTTTTGCCCGCTCAACTACAATTCCTTTTTTTTGGGCATTTTGTATTATAGAGCGCTCGCATCACATTTAAACATAATCGAGCATTAAAAGCTAGCGCTCCCATGCTAACAACCGAAGACTCCCTTTTTCACCCTTCCAGGCAATCAGAGCTGTGCAACCCTGGTGAGACAAACTTACTGGGAGGCGAGCGCTCTAGTCTAAATGCTTCGAGCATACCTCTTCCGGGTATATGAAGGCATTGCAAACTTTGGCTCTAGCAGAGACGCTTCGCATTCATCATTTCCGGGGAAACTTAGGCTGTGGACCGCAAGCAGCAAACTGAATCGGGCAGGGCCTTCTGGTTCACACGCACACACCGCCCGAAGCAGGAAATCGAGGCAATTAAGTCTAATATAAATAAGAGCTCCTCACGGCCTGACCATATCCACGAAGCCGCGAGGAGGGGACGTCAGTACAAGGTAGTAACCTGGTATATGCAAGTACGGCATAGCCGCATCAGGAAAGCCAACCTTTGTTTTTTGCGCAACTACAGGACTATAGAACAGTCTAATGCCTAAATATCTGGTCTACAGAGTGCAATTAGCACCTTGTCCCCCTCGTTTTGTAAGGCTCAAGAGGCACCTGCCTTCCATACAACAAGTATGTAACCCCCAACCCCCTCGGCATCATTTTTTATCTCCCACTACTGAATAACAATACTTCTCCAGTCACAACAAGGACTACCTTGGGGCATTTTTGTGTAGTGTGTGTGCTTTCTGTTAAATGTTTGTGCGTCTTGTATGGTCTCTTTTTTTACAGGAAACTGCACCAGTGCAAATAGTTCACATCTAAATCAATAATAAGCACTGTATATATCACTTTTGCAGGTCACCAGGTATGCAAGGCATTCTGTGTGTAACAGTGATGTTTTTAAATATTGTGTTTCTCTTTCAGATTACACTTAAGGAATTGCCTTATGGTATCGTATTTTAGATTGAGACCACTGTTCTCCTACATGTAGCATTCACTACCTGTTTATGTACTATTTAACCACCGATGACATTGTCATACATGCTATGTGAGTAGGGTAGGGATCTGTTAACCTGTCCTGAAGAAGAAACAGCACGCTTCAGAACATGTTGACACACACACAGTAGGTCTTGTACATTGACACAACATACCTCCGTCTCACACCTTTTTAACAATACCGGTACCATGGAATATTAAAGTTATCTACTCCACAGGAGCTACGTATTTTTTAACATTCACTTATCACTCACTCCAGACCCTTCCTTTCACCCACTTTCACACCATACAGTGAATAATATCAGTGCTCGCGTGTATTCGCAGGTAGCAGCACGCCGCGTCTGGTAGAGGGGCGCGAAGACCCCTATAACGAAGCATGACCCTTTTGGTGTGTGAGGGGTATTTAAGAAACACGATGTGCTTCCAACCAATGAAGGAAATGCACATGGCCCTGGATTTAAGTAATCCTCCACTGAAATCCTTCATGGGTGGATCCTATTGTTTCGTGTAGGACACAACCTCTCCACTCCCTCTTTTGTTATTTATAGCTTGAAAACAATGACCGGTTCCTTTCAACTAAGCACAAGGGAAACAGCAGATGACAGTAACTAATCTCGTGTACCTTCTCTCTGTAAAGTAAGTCATATATATTTAACATTCAGTTATGTTCTTACAACTTGAAGTCATTTATTCATGTGACTTGGGAAGCAAACTTTCCTTTAGATTGGATTCTGACCAAGCACAGTGACCAATGCTTAGACAAGAGCAGGAAAAAGGCAACCAGATGAGTAAAACACAGCAGAATTAGCACATTAGTTACCCGATCCACAGAATAAATGCCTTATTGGTGTGGCTGTGCCTGGATTGTACCCATGACGAACCACCACGACAGCACTACTCACAAAATACATCTGCAGCTAACTTCAGGTTGCAGAGAACACAACCCAGAGGATTATTAAGCAGTTTAATCTCCTAATCAAGAGTGGACTCTGGACATGAACAAGAGGGTTTGGATGTTTGGGCTGGTGAATTTACTTTGAAAACACCATTAGTAGTGCAATTCTTAAAGGCAGTTCCCCAAGTTGTTATTTCAGTACAACTTGTAAGCAAGAGTTATTTCCACTTTTGTTCTCTTTGTATGGATTACTGTGGGGTAGTGCACAAAGCAGTGAGAAATGGGTTTTTGCTCCTAATGAACATCAAGCAGACTGTCCCTGAACATCAAGCAGACTGTCCCTAAACAGTAGTAAGGTTGCATTCTAGCGTTTTGCTATTCTTTTGTCCAGTCATATATTGTCAACTTTTCTTGGCCTCACCCTTTTCCAAGGTCCTATCAAGGCCTGGGCAAACCTTCCATTACGGCAGCATAATCTTGCCTAAATTCTGCATTACACTCGTTAAACGAAATTAACAAATTACATTGATGTAATAAGTCAGCGGTCTAGGTGACTGCCCCAGCCTGCGCCCGAAGTGTCACACCCACGCGCTCACACTGGAAGGTGGAGCGCATTGAATAAAAGTGGGAGTGACAGCACAAGGTCACTTGGCACCCAACATTAAAGAGTGTGGTGTCCTAAATATCGCGCTCAGCCGCGGCGTGCTTGCAGCGTAATTAGGGCACTTGAAGAGCACGGAGCTCTTTACACTGGCGACGAGGAGTGGAGCCAGATCCACGCTCCAGCTCCTTACAGCGGCACAGCTGTGGAGTTCAAAGGGACAGTGTACCAAGACCAGAAAGGCATATCAGCCAAGGGTCGGCCCGGGGAGCGCATAATTGATGGTGGCAGTGCTGCTGAAACAACCCTGACAGCGCACACTGCCCAAAGAAAGACACAGGTGGTTTTCCAGGCACCCCCCTCCCTAGCACTAAGCTGCAGCGGCTACCAGCACACCAACAGACCCCCTACACAGGCCAGAGTCGCTAACGGTAAGGCGAAGTCACGTGGTCAGCTGACCGGACACCACACAGCATAAGGCCTGCGCAAATCAGTCCCAAGCGTCCATCTGACCCACACCCATGCAGGTGAGGGAGGGTGATCCAGAATAGCGTAGCGGCACTACAGCTACACGAAGCCCATCAGACCCATACCATGCGGGGCGGAGTCATAGCCCCAATACATAATGGGTGACAATGCAGAAGAGAACCAAGTACCAGTCCGCATAGTCACGCAGCACCCTCCCATAAGCGCCCTACCTCCATTTAGTGAGGCGGCTGATCCCACCACTGCGTCCCCCAGGTGGAAGACGTGGCTCGGCCATCTTGAGAACTATTTCGTAGCCACCAGGGAAATGGACAGGGCTATCAAGAGGTTGCTCCTACTCCATTATGCCGGGGAAGAGGTGTACTTACACTTCAAACATCTCCCAGATGTCGGACCTCCAAATGACTATGAGGCAGCGGTGGCAGCACTCAATGCGCACTTTGACCACCAACTGAACCCGGACTTCAGGGGGGCCAGGAAGGGGAATCCTTCGTCACCTTCCACGCGAGGCTGAGGGAGCTAGCCAGCACACACCTAGTGGATGAATAAGCGGCAGAAGAAATCAGAGCCCAGCTCATCCAGGGAATACGCAGCAAGGTGCTGCGCGGGCTCATCCTACAACAACCGAACATACCCTTGAATGACTTACTGGTCATGGCCATGTCACACGACCTGTCAGCATCTCGTGCAGACGAGATGGACCTAGCATTGACACGCATGACCAAAAAGAGTGCCTCCATCAAAGTGGAGTGGGCTGATGCAGTCAAGACACGCGACAGAAGCATCAGGCCAAGAGACTGAATGCCCCAGAACCAGAGAGGCCAGTGCGGATACAGCGGGCACAAGGAACACTCCCCCCCCCCCCACCCCTCCAGTCCTCCAGTCCTGCCCAGCCCAGGGAAAGACTTGCACGAACTGTGGCATTCCAAATCACTTCGCGTTGTGTGCAGGAGGAAATCCCCAAAGAAAGACTGAGGATAAGCACCACCCCTGCGGAATATGGTGCGACAGCTCTCGAGTGTCTCCTTCGTATCCTCCCACAGAGGAAGGAAAAGTGAGCGAACCACCTACCAAGCGGATGACACCTCCTCAGAAGAGGACAAAGGAGAGACGTACTCAGTCTTTTTCGCACAGGTTCTCAAAAAGCGGAGAATGCCTCAACCCATGTGCACAGTGCGAATTGCTGGATCCGAAGTCAGCAATGTGATTGACACCAGCGCATCGGTTAATGACATGGGGGGGGTTCTGCAGTATAATCGGTTGAGGCCCAAACCAGAACTCAGGCCCTCCAAGACGAAGATCTTTGCGTACAGGAGCAATGCACCCCTGCCCCTTAAGGGCAAGTTGACCGTGCCCACAATGAGCCGAAGAAAATGAGATCATCAAGGATGTCCACATCATAAATCAAGAGGCCGACACCCAATTAAGCAGCCACGCAGCGGAAGACCTCGGGCTGGTGACGTTCACGAGAAGTGTGCAAGCGGACTAAACAAAAGAGCTACTTAACCAATTTGAAAGCCTGTTTAAAGGCCTGGGACGGATCAAGAAAGCTCCAATCAAGCTGCACATTGACCCATCTGTCACCCTGACAGCCCTAAGAGTCCTCAGGCTGCTAGTGGAACAGGTCTCTGGACCAACGCCATGGGTATCCCCCATGGTAATTGCAGGAAAAACCCAGACAGTCAGGAAAGATCAGGCTGTGCATAGATATGCGCCTCCCCAATAAGTCAATCCAGAGCGAACGCCACATCACGCCAACAATGGATAATGTGGCCCACCTCAACAGTTCCCGGTGGTTTTCCAAGTTGGACCTGAATGCCGGCTACCACCAGCTGGTACTGGTGAAGGAAAGCCTCTACATCACTACGTTCAGTACTCACCTGTGACTGCGGAGATATAAATGCCTCAACTTAGAGATCTCATCAGCAGCCGGAGTATTCTAAGAGGCTATAAAGGAGATCCTGACCGGTTTGCCGGGAGTACTGAACATAAGTGATGACATCCTCATCCACTCAATAACTGCGGAGGAGCATTACAAACACCTAAGAGCCACGTTGAAGTGACTCCAAGAGCACAAGCTCACCCTCCACAGGGAGAAATGCCTATTCTTCCAGAAATAAATAGAGTTCTTCGGTTACACTTTCAACCAGGAAGGAATCCAAGTGGATCCACTTAAGTCCCAGGCGATCAAGGATGCCCCAGGTCCCCTGACTGTATCAGAAGTACGTAGCTTCCCGACTGTCCCAGCCAGAAGTGTTACACCCACGCGCTCACGCCGGAAGGCGGAGCACATTGAATAAAAGGGGGCATGACCACACGAGGTCACTCTGCACCAAAGCATTGAGTGTGGTGTCCTAAATATTGGGCACAGCCGTGGCGCGCCTCACAGCGTAACTATTATACCATGCCTTGAAATTATGCACTGGTCACTGAAAAAATTAGCGCAAGCACACAGGAACAAAGCAAACCACCTGAACGAGAGTGGCTGCTGTTTGAGGCACCTGCGTTTTTTTGTGATTTTTAAAAAAATTCGCGTGATATGTTTCCACGTGCCAAAAATGGATGAGCTGACATTGAGCAAAAAAATAGTGCCAGATGCAGGTGTAGCATTTTACAAATTTCTCTTAATTACGTAATGCACATTTCGCACACCCCTCGCAATCTTTTAGGCTGTAAAACGGTTTACAGAAGAGACATTGTTTTGAATTATTTTCTCTTGTGAGTTTAATATCGCGAAGATAACTACGATTAGAATAATAGGACAGTAAATTAAATTGAATCTGGTTTTGGATTTGGTGGAAAAATGCAGGCAAAAGGGGTTCAGTAACAAACCTAACAGCAGTATTCAAATTATGCCAAAAGACCGCATTACTAAGATCAGTAAAATGGACACCATGTATGTGAAACGGATCTGGATTGTCATATTTTATTATACCGTAGTAAAAAAATCTGGCAAAAAGTTAATCTCCAAAATGTTGAGTTTTGAAACTATTTCATGTTACGACAGGCACAACTGAAGTCAGTAATGAGGAGTCCTTCTGAAGGTGGGCAAAAATACAGATATGCAACAGCATTCTCTAATTTTGATTGTGCTTTTCCCACAACGTAACTCCGTGCACATGTATGTTTTTTTCATTCCCAACTACCAGGGTCATAAACGGTTGTCTAACGGAGGCAAGCATGGCTAAACCACGCATGCCTCTACTATGCTACCTAAACCACCAATGCATCTGAACAACGCATGCCTTTATAATGCAATTTAGTGGGAAAGGCATCACTGGTATAGGAATGTGTGGTAAAGATCACACCCTATGCAACCTGCCCCGAGCCCTAAAAATTACCCTGATACCAACCTGAGCCCTTAAGCTAAACGACTCCCCCTGAGCCCTAAAAACACTGACTCCTGTGAGCTCTATAAACTACCCTGAACCCCGTGCCCTAAAAACTACCCAACCTCCGTGCTCTAAAAACTACCCCAGACACCCGTGTCCTATAATATACCCTGACCCCCCTAAGCCACAACTACCCCAAGCCCTAAAAACGACCCTAAACTCAGCCCTAAAATGACCCCAACTCACCCAGAGCCCTATAAAAGCTGCCCTAACCCTCACAAGCCCTAAAAACTACCCCCAACCCCTACAATCACCACCACCACTTACCTCACTGCGTCCTCTCGCAATCCTTCCCATTCCTGGGCCCCGCCCATCTCAGCATCTAGGCCACGCATTGCCTTAGCCATGCATAGTTAATGGAAGCATGGTTGTGCTTGGTTTTGGAACGGCATGCGTGGCTCTGCCGGTGTTGTTCAGGCTGTTTCCTTTCAAAAACACATATCCAGATACATGATGGGGAAAAAGATATCAGATGACTCCCAACAGCAACATAGTAATACTTACCTTTGCAAATGGTGGTGCCACCTTCAATAGTGTGTTTATCTCCCTTATGCAGCCATCCTGTATCAATATTTCAGCGTCTCTGCGCTTATAAGGATCTAAATTCCTTAGTGGGCCCTGCTCCACCATAACAAGAACATTCCATGCATGCATAACACAGCTACTAAATAATTGTAAATTATGTATATCCATATCAATCCATCTAAAACAATTGCCCCAAAAGACATCCAGACCAGTTCTTGACTTTGCCCATTCGCTTTTAGTACCCATTAGCCATCCTCATCATTTTTGGTGATCTTGAATGTCTAGTCACAACAGCCAGCACTGCAGAATGTTAGTACAACTCATTCTCCTACAAGTGCATGGGCATTATGACTTGCATCGCAGCAACATACTTCTGGTACAACAAGTGTCACAACACTAAGTACAATCTATGCCTTGAAAGGGCAAACCTTTCATTTGCACAGTGTCCTGCCTGCCGACAGCCTCCTGAGCGTAATTTAGGTAGAAGTTGGAGACCAATGGTAAATATTCTCTTTAATACAGTTGATTTGTGGAATGGTTTCCTGCAGGATTTTGTTTTTTAAATATAAAATAGCCTAAAGAAAAGATTATCCTGGAGTGACCCTCCCACGCACACTGTATAAGGTTTACAAGATACTATAAAACCTTGATGATGATGTGAAATGGAGTGAGTGTACCAAATTGTGAGATCAATTGTAGCATCTCTCGGATTCATATTTTGCATACCAGCTGAATAAAGAAAAAAATATATTTTTTAATCTGTGTGATCTAATCTCTGCCAACCTGATCCCTAAAAATCCTCACATTTCCAGGGTGGTAATAATCCCTTTCAACGTACATTTAGACAGTGTACATAATTTCCATTTGTGTGTACATGTATCTCATGCACCCAGCTCAATATTCTCACCCAGCTCCAGCCTTTCAAATGGAATCAGATACCTCTGAAAGTCACTTCATAATTCAGCACCGGTCTAATATGGAGCTCCGAATAAAACAGAAAAACTAAGGAGTTACTGATTCACCATGATAAAGAAGTGACCAGTTCACAAGAAGGAGCGGGAGAGAAGATCATAAGATACCAGGTCTTTACCACTCACCTGGGACACATGGTCTTCAAACGTAATCATAACTCATGGACAATCTGGCACAGATTCACAGAGGTTTAGCAGTTTTGGGTTTTCGATGGAACAGGAATCCAAAGAGATAACAAATTGAAGCCACATATGCAATTTCGCTGAGTTTTGTACATGTATAGGATTCTGTCACTCTTCTACACTTATGTTACATTGTCTTACAAGCTAGTGGGACAATTATTTGGTTAGCTTCACCCAAGAATGAAAGCTGGGGGACAAGGGAAGCTAAACTGGCCTGTGGACCACAGGTGGTTAAAATATGTATATATAAAGAAGGAAAAAAAATTATAATTTGCAGCTGCCTGACTGGACTATAAAAGAAGATTATAAAATCAAACTCCAAAAGGGGGTGTGTTTTAGTTGCATTAAGGATACTACATAACAGTTAATATGCAAAAAAACTATGTACTGGCTTAAAAATGTGTAAATCTAAGCTATACTCTGATGTGTACCGCCATGCTGATGAAGCTGTGGAAAATTTAGAGGGTTGGCAGATGCGATCCTCTTAGTTCTCCATAAATCCTTCTGTGACTCAAAAGGTTCCCATTGCCACACACTTTCCCCGTATTATTAACTAGGTTTTACTAAGTTACTGAATTTGACCTTTGCCACTAAAGCAGTTATTCCATGGGTATGCCAACAATCCCGTCGCCAGTCCAACTCATTATTCTGTATAAACTGCTAGGCCAGGCTGAGAACCAAAAGTAGACATGGCAAAAAAATCCCAAACAGTCTGCTGCTTCCTTGAAGATTCTCTCTTTCCATTATCTTCTCCTCTCCCGCTTTCTCTCAAACCTTTAAGTGCTTGGTGTCAACAACAGGTAGTCACAGACCTTAGAACTTCAAAAGTGCTCCAGCTTTTGACCACAAACATTAGAAATGACTGATGGGATGGCCAGTATAGCCCGTATATAAAACACCTCACACCAGGCAATGCGTAAACACCAGACATTTGTTGAATACATCCTTTAGTTTTCAAGGTAGCCCATATGACAAAAGCTTCCAATTTGTGCAGCCTCTTCGACACATCGATGGACTTGGTAAAAGCTTTACTCTTCTGGATATTTACTTCATAGTTGTAGCTCTGCAATTCTGTATATAGAACACTTAAAAACGAAATAAAGACTGAGTTCACCACTGGAGACTACGATGTCCTAGGTGATACTATTTTAGAGTAAATAATAAATAGCACAGAGGGGGACAACAGTTTACACATAGCTGTAAAGACGGACACAATCCAAGTAGTGAACTGACACCAAGCACAAGCTGAAATAAATAGGGACACCTAGGACAGATGCTCCAAGGATCCACTTTGGAGCACTTCTAAAAAGTTGGCCCAGTATTTAGCAACAGCTGGTAGCACAACATTTAGATGCATATTCAAGAGATTACCACATCATTTGATGGTAGCCATAAGAAGGAAAACAGTGTAGCTGTAAATAGGTGGGACAACATATGGCAGGCCCTGCACAATTAGTGGGAAAACATTTACTATTCAAGGTGGCTTGACAATGGTAAAGAGTATCTTGCAGCAGGAATAGCACAAGGTTGAGCAGTTGAAGCATGTGACACGAACCATAATACTTGCTCTGTTGGACCACTTTGCACCACTCTGCCCTCTTCTTATAAATAAGTATTTTTTTTTTAATTATTTACCATGGTATTTAACATTCTCAGATGTTTCAAATCTTGACCTATTCTATATTTTCCTTAGATACCCATTTTTTTGTTGTAGGTCTACACTAAAGTGGAGCCATTCCTTTTGTTACCTCAACACCCAATGTTACTTCACTGAAGTCACAAAAGAAATTATTCTCAGTCAAAGCATAGAAAAGACATCTTTAGAGTGAAGCATGCACTCATTTGCCAATCCTCTACCCTGGCTGCACTTAGGTGTTTACCTCACTGTGCGAATTGTAAACAGGTAATAAGGCCCCCATTTTAAAGTGATATTTGCAACAAATTAACTTTGCCTGGAAGTGGTACGTATGGCATGGGGCTCATTTACAATGGGTCCAGGTACAAAAAAGAATTTACAAGTTTACCAACGAAGATAAACCTTTAACACCTAAAGCAGAGCCCAGACCGAAAACACACAGACTGGTCAGGCAACCAAATTACAAGTAGTCAGTTTGCAAAATATATCTAGAAATGTTCTCCAATAATGTGAAAGCATGGAACATACAGAAAAAGTATGTTTATGCTTAAAGAACTACTGTGTGGAAATTTAGTTCCAGTCGAGTTCATGTTCTTTCACATGCCAACATTTAGATGGACTGTTCTGTATGCGGCTTTGGGTCTTTTTCTTCCAGATTTTGCTCAATTCTCAGTTGGGTCCTTTTTGCCATTTGAGATTTTGGGCTGGGCATTTGGTTTTCCTGGTTCAATGGCGACCTGGTTAAAAATGTAATTTCACCGATTTTCCACACTTTCATTTTAACAAGATTTCAAATGTCAAATTATTGGCCACAATAGGGGGTGTTATGCACAGATTTCAACTTTTATTCCATAATTCAACTTTGAACCAAGTGCATTTTCAAAGTATAAAAGGAGTCTGTCTATGCCAGTCCTAAAGTACTCCAGCTACGCTGTTGTGCAATTGTGAAGCTGGTGTTATGCTAGGTGACATTTGTTATCATACACAGAGCAGTGCGCATAATGAACAAGTATTTTGGGTGAATCAAGGCATAAACAAAGCTAGAATTTCCGATGACTCCGATATGTAGAGGTCATATGATTATTTATAATGCTCAGCTTTGCAAGTAGCTTAGCATCAAAGTGGGGCAAATTTTCACCTTTACAATACATAGCACACCAACTGCATATATAGGTAAATTTGTGAACTAAGTGAAACATTTAAATATGTACGATCAGGATGATTATTTAAATATAGAAACATTAGAAAACATGCTTCAGTCTGGTACTAGACGAAAGAGAGGGAGCCTAGAACGCACAGGTTTTGAGGAGTCGGACCTAATTTTCAAAGGAGGTCCTGTAGATTTCCTTTTGAAGGAGATAAGGGTCCACCTCCACCCAGTTAAAGGTCTTTTATAATGTTGTGCCAGAACTTTGGACCAGTAACTTTCCCCCGCTTATCCTGGAAATTTAAATAGGTTCCACTTCAGCATCTATCCAAAATTCCACTAGGAAACTATTAGAGGTGGTTCATTATTTTACCCAGCCTCTAGAACCACAAACAGTACCAATTACATTTCTGCAACGAGCTGGCAGAATTTTATCCACCAAAGGAGAGATCATTTATGCTTTAATTAAACAATCTCAAACTAGTGAGAGGACTTGTTTGGAGCGCACATAGGTCTTATTAGAATTGAATTAATTGTGTTTTACGCAGACTACCCTAGATGAAGTAACCACGTTGAGAAGAATGATTCAATCAGGCTCACTAGTTAATGTCTGCCCTATCATCCTGACTAAACTCTTTGTGGAAAGTATTTCACCACAAAATCACGAAGTTAATGAATCTCTCATTCATGCAAGGTACTGAGCCCAAAGCTGGGAAACAAGGTGTTGTGCTCCATCTAATAAAGAAAGATAACCTGGATAGTAAAATGGCAGAAAACATCCACCTCTAAAAAAGTGGATTAATAATTGGGATGGTGAGGAGTCATCCACAAGGAGAAGGTCACAAGTTAAGGCAAATCACAATCTCAATTATTTAAACCTGGGCTCAACTCCCCAGGTAACTGTGGAACAGAGTAGACCGGCTTCATTTAGAAAATATGCAAGAAAGTTAAAGTCAAACCACAATAAAAAAAACAAATCACACAAACAAGTTGGAAAAAGAATGAAAAATGAAGTAAAATGGTGCCAAACAAAAACAATAAGGGGAACCGGGATAGGATTTAAAAAAAATGTAAGGCAAAAAGTACCAAGAAATGTAAAGCACTCATCAGTAGTCACTATTCACAGTTGACTGGGACTTAGGCCCAATTTCATTCCAACCATGATGGAGCATGGTTTGGGCACATAAAGAGATTGTACCAGTCACCCCACCTTCTGCATTATGAGACCTGATATGGGGGTTCTTTTCTTGTTCAACGGGTTAATTTGACAGGTAGGCCTGAAGCTGCATTTCTTTTTTAGACTCATGGATGGGATAACATTTGCTCCAGTCTACATGTGACCTTTAACTCTTACATGCCATTGGTACATTTCCTTCACCCTATACTGTGTCCTTACTGGGAAGTTCATTTTGTCCATTACGAGTTAACTAATATTACCATGATTAAGGGGGTCAGAGCACATACACTCATGACTGGACAGCTGTACCTTAGTGTACAGAGTTAATATACCCAGCAGCATCAGTCCAAATATATATATGGCCACACAAAGATCTACTCTCTCGTACTGCTCTATTGCAGTGCTCGTTTTCTTGGCACAGATAGCGGAAAGAATAATGTCCACATAACCATCATTATATTTGGAGAATAACAAACCTTCACCCAGCCATCAAATGGGATCTAACCATAGAAGAAGCAGAGAGAGATCGTGCTCCTCATGGTTATAGCAGATATGAACCACCAGTGGTGGAGGTAAACTCTGTGTGCTTATTTTCCTGGACCTCAGAGTGGTCTCTTTTTCTGGCTTTCATTGTTGAGGTGCCCATCACTGGTGCAGTGTTCAAATGGCTTACTTATTTTGCTAAAGTTAATTCCCTAGCTCTTAACCTCCTACCTTGGTGATCAGTGAAAAGACCGGAGAGATCTCAGGGCTCCTCACTGCCCTCTATTGTCTCTAACATCTCTCAAACCTTTGATGGAGCCGATTAGGTCTTTCAGATTTTCTCTGTTTTACGCTGATGATCATCAGCTTCTACTTTATTTAGACCAAAGTGCAGTTGTCTTCTTGGCTTATTTTAATCTAGGTCTTAGGGAAGTTCAAGCCTGGCTAAGTAATATCTTTTTGAAACTGTACGGTGAAAAAACGAAACTCCTATTCATTAATAAAGATACTCCAAGATGGAATGGCGACTGTTTGCCATCCTACTTAGGTGCCTCTCCAGAGCAATCCATACAGGTTGACCTTTCATAATCTACACTTGATCTCGCAAGTCAACATATCTTTGGACTCTCGTCCGGAAACGACTCCGGAAAGGTTTCCCATTTGTATAAAAAGAGGATCACGCTAACATTACCTCTGTGAAGGTCATAAATAAAAAGAGAATACTGCAATGGCCTATTTTACATTCCAAAGTAAAAGACCTAAATATAGAAGCTTCAAATGAGCCAAGATTTGGCAGTCAAAGGCATCTGGACCAGGAAAAAAAGGAAAAATAAGTAGAATAATATCACTGTGCACAAAAGGTTGCAAACGCACCGTAGTAAGCAGGGCATCCTTTTTTTAAAAAAACAAATCACCATGTTTTGTCTATAGAAACTATATGTATCAAATACCTCTTGCTTTGCTATTAAATATAGCAGTTATGCCTGAAATAAGGGAATGTGTGTGGATGCTGCCTTCCAGCTAAGAGTTTCCTGTAAGAGTTGACTCATCCTGGACATCCCCCGACACAGCCACATCTCCGGACACCTGAGACCTGCACTGGCTCCCCGTCAACAAAAGAATCACATTCCGACTCCTCACCCACGCACACAAGGCCCTCCACGACCTGGGCCCCAAGTTCCTCAGCCGCCTGACCTTCCACAAGCCCACCCGCCAGCTCCGCTCTGCCAACCTCGCTCTCGCCACTGTCCCCCGCATCCGCAGAGCCACTGCCGGAGGAAGATCCTTCTCCTACCTGGCAGCCAAGACATGGAACTCCCTCCCCATCCACCTCCGGACAACGCAAGACCATCTCGCCTTCAGGAAGCAACTTAAGACCTGGCTGTTCGAGCAGTAGCGTTCCCCCCCCCCTCCCCTCCCCCCCAGCGCCTTGAGACCCTCCGGGTGAGCAGTGCGCTATACAATTGCCTATGATTGATTATCAACAGCATAAGGATCGGCGACCGGTCATTTAGCCACGTAGGACCCATTATTTGGAATGACCTACAAGTCAATGTATGTCACATGCAAGACCATCTGTCTATCAAAAAGTCTCAGAAAACCTAGGTTTTCTACTAGCCTGGTATTGGACTTGGCCCTTTTTGGCTAAAGTTCCTTAAACTTTTTGCCTTCCTCCTAGACCTTTTTCTGACAATGTTGCCGACTTCGAAGCTTTGGGCACTTTGCCACTGCTGATCAGTGTCAAAGTGCAGGTGCTCCCTGTATAAAGTGTTATGGTAATTGGTTGTCCATATATGGTATGTTTGTCTTACTAGTAAAGTCCCTAGTAAAGTGCACTCTGTGTGCCAGGGCTGGTAATGCAAATGCTACTGATGGGCCTGCAGCACTAATTGTGCCACCCACACAAGTAGCCTTAAAAAGGGATCTCAGACCTGCCACTGCAGTGCCTGCGCGCAGTTTGTTAACTGCCTTGTTGTCCTGGCAAGTGCACCCACTTGCCAGGCCTTACCTTCCCTTTTTATGCACATCAGACAACCTTATAGTAGGCCCAAGGTACCCCACTGGGCAGGGTGCAGTGTATGTGAAAGGTAGTACATTTACTGAGGAGTGTACCATGTCCGGAGAATGAAATACTGCCAAATTCGTTTTTCACTGTTGGAAGGCCATCTTGCCCATAGGACAGAATCGGGAGTGCTGTGTCCCATGTTTCCAGCATATCTTCCCATAGGCATAAGATGGAGAGATGGCGTTTAGTGTGCCTGAACTCAGAATTTAATAACATCATTTTGTGAAGATGGTTTTTGAATTGTGTGTTTAAAGCCACTCTTTTAGAAGCGGCTGGTTTCTTGTCTTAAACCATCCGGTGTGCCTCTGCCTGGTTGTATATTGCCTGCCTGGGTATGGATGTGACAGGGTCTGGGAAGTGTCCTGACCCCAGGGAGGAGTAGGGGAGACAGCAACAGGCTGGCCTGCGTTTGATGTCGGGGGAGGAGTAGCCCCCTGGATGTGAAGAGGGCTGTGTGGTTGCCACCAGAGGATGGCTCAACCTCCTGCTGAGCATCTGGGCCCCAGACCTGGACTAGCAAAGGAGGAGGGTGTGCACTGGTAGGAAGACACCCAGGTCTGGTTTGGACCGAGGTCAGAGCCCCATGAACACAAAGACTTCACAGGCATTTAGGGGTATAAATGTAAGAGCTGAAACCCCTGAACTCAAGACTGAAATCCATACTGAAAAAGGATTGAAACTACTTTGTGTTCAAGAGGAACCTCTGCCAAAGAAGAACAGCTGAAGAGACTGAAGAAAAGGACTGCCCTTGCTGTGTGTTCTGGGGCCAGCCTGCAGTTTGCCAATTTGACTAAGGAGAAGACAAGGGACTTTGCTGTGTCCTGAAGTATCATGTCTCCAAGGGCCAGAGGAGAGCTGGTCCCCTGTTGTGGAAACTGAGGAACATAAAAGTTTCCAACCGTGTCTCAGCGACGTTTGGTGCAAAAGTTTGCAACTGTGTCTCAGCAACGCTTGGTGCATGGTGCTTTTACATGCCTGAGGGTGCCATGTGGTCCGTGGCACTGTTTACGAGGAGCCCAGTGATCACATTGCCCCCGCAGTGTGAAACATAGTCCACGCTGCTGCACTGCTGTTTGTGGCCTGAGCCACCATCGTAACTGAGGATGTGAGTAAAGATCGCCGCCGCCGGCCCGAGCCACAACATGGTAAAGGCTTACTTGAAACGAAGGACTGTGTCTCAACGACGCGGTGTGCGTGTGCTCTTTGCACGCCTGAGACTGCAGTGTGGCCTGTGGTACGGTTTACGAGGTGACCCGTAATTGCATTGCCCTTGCAGCGTGAAAAATCGTCCAAGCTGCTGTTAATTGCCGTTTGTGGCCAGAGCCATCATCGTAACTGAGGCTGTGAGTAAGAACCACTGCCGCCGGCCCGAGCGGCAACGTGCTACAGGATTTCTGGAAGACTGCCGTGTGGTCCGTGGTACTGTTTACGAGGTGCCCCATGATCGCATTGCCCCCGCAGCATGAAACATAGTCTACGCTGCTGTATTGCTGTTTGTGGCCCGAGCCGTCATCATAACGGAGGCTGTGAGTGAAGATCACCACCGCCGGCCCGAGCCGCAACGTGCTAAATGATTTCTTAAAGCTAAGAAAGCTGCAAGGTGAAAGGGATCGCGATAGTTGTTCCCCGAGAGAAATCTGCCCAAAATAGTCAATGAAGGAGAAGGCAGCGCCGTAACCCGTCCGGCTACAGTGTCGCCTAGCAACAGAGCCACAAAGTGATCGGGATTACCAGGCAGGACGTCCAACGAGCGGAAAGAGAAAGAGAAAAAAAGAGAAAGAGAAACAGCACCCCCTCCCCCCCAAGGTAAGGCTTGGACTCCGGTTGGGAGCTGCAAGTGTGTGAGGCCTGGGGAGGTGTGCAGGAGGAGTACAAGAGCGCTCTGAGCTCTCACCCGCTGCACCGCGTTAGAAGCGCTGAGTCCCCGAGCAGCCTGTACCTGCCCAGCAGTACCAGGGCCGCCCCTGTAAGCTTATGACCTTTGTCTCTGGTGTTGGGGCCAAGTAGGGGCCCGAGTTGACCGTGCAGATTGTCATATAGCATTATTCTTGCATTACGAACCACAATAATATTGCATTATGAACTGCCTGATTCTTGCATTAAAGACTGTTTTATTACTACATTACGACCTGCATTACAAACTGCATAGCATTGCATTAGGACTGCATTAGAGATCGTGAATTGCTCATTAATACCACAAGAAACTACAAGTGATTGCTGGCCTAATAACCGGCCAAGTGAATTATTACTAATACGCATATGTTGGATTTCTATCGTTTGGTCTCATCGCATTCCTTTTTATAAAGATACCGCTATTTTTATGAAACCAGTGTAGCGTCCATTGGTGGGGTTATCACTGTTACTGGGAGTGTGGTTGCAAATACTTTACACATTGCCTTGGAGATTAGCCTGGCTGCTCGTGCCAAGCTACCAGGGGAAGAGCAGGGGTTATCTAAGGGTGTGT
This sequence comes from Triturus cristatus, assembly GCF_964204655.1. Lineage (NCBI taxonomy): Eukaryota > Metazoa > Chordata > Amphibia > Caudata > Salamandridae > Triturus > Triturus cristatus. The sequence continues at coordinate 388,281,329 of NC_140584.1, read as the reverse complement.
CCCTCCTTACCCTTACTTGAAGCAAGGGTCCCTATTTGGACTAAGGTACCTACCTCAGCCAACTAGAGACCCCCAGTTCTAACATCTGGTGAGTGGACAAGGTTGTTTCTAAGCCTCCTAAACTTAGGCTTTATTATGAGGATCTTTATGTTGTAATCATTGTGCACTCTAAATAATTTCCTTCCTCTTGGGGGTGGCTAGTATTCCAGTCACTGCCAGAACTTTGAAATCTGAACAGATGCTAGATGGGAGAAAAAAGGCCCGTCTTTACTGTCCTCCAGACTAGGAGCAGGCCGATTTTGATGGTTCACAGTCAGACTTGCAAGTTCATAGCACCTCTTGGTAGACCCATAGTATTTTTCCCTTAGGCTCTAGATAATGTGAGTGACCCACTTTGTACATTCTGTAGTTTGTGTATGAATTTTTTTGCCGTCAGTAGCTTGACGTGGTCAGTTGTCAGCACAGACCATTTTGGATAAAAACACCTTTCAGAAGCTGGCCTAGACTACTACAGCATATATTTAATACCTACTGGCAGTCGTCAGCAGGTACTTAAAGTTAGAACCTTGTTTCCATAGGAAAAGTGTTTAACATGCCTATATCATTGGTGCTAGTAGACAAATCAAGAAATATTCAACAACAATAAAGTCTGCAGGTGGGTCTTATTGTGAATGGAATGTTTTGGGGTGTCTGTCAAGCAGGGGCAGAGAAATAGGAGGGGGGGTCACAAAATGTGTGTTTCCAATGTTAATGCCTCTTGGAACAGTTATCATATCTTATGCTTCTAACCACATACTGAAGACAGGTGTTAATCTTCAAAGTCTCTCTGCAAAGGAATTCGTTGACAAAGTTAATGGAAAGGATGAAAAGTTAGAATACAACTGGATTAATTTGATGGCGTGCCAATGTGGCACCGAGTACTGGCATTGTCGTCATGAATAACTGAAATGTACATTGAGAAGCCTAGGTGCACCTACTTGGTTTCGGACACTCAGTTGTGCTGAGCACATGTGGGATGACCGGATTTAATTTGAGAGAAGCAAACAAAACATTAAGGACATTATTGTGAAGATGGCAGGAGAACTTTGCTCTTTGGATCCTAGCAATGTGTGTATATGTTTCAAGCCATGCGGTCTTTCATCTGCAATAAAACAAATCCTCCTCTGGACAAAGTAACAGATTCTTTTTGGTGGTAAGAGTACCAAGCAAGAGGTGCTCCTCAGATTCACATGTGGTTATGGATAAAAGATGCATCAAAATTTGGAACAGAGAGTGAGGAGTCTGTACTCTTTAATAGAACAGTATGTGACAATCGCAATCCTGAAAGACAGTGGTGAAAAAGGTGTGAGACACCAAGTCTTGTGCTTTCGAACGCATAGATGTGGGAAGTACTGTCAAAGTACAGAGGCAAAGGAAAATTGTACACAGGATATCTGTTTGGATTTGAACGAGTCAGTTCCGAAGGAAGAGCGAACAGCTTTTTATCTGCAGTCAGACATATAAAGACACAAAAAACACATAAAACCTAAGAACAGAGGTCTTCAAGTATATTAAGGACTATTAGCCTGTAATTCTCAAAATATAGAATGCGAATATGGATATTCAGTTTGTTGCAGACAACTCCATTGCTGTGGCTCGCTATGTCACTTCATATATTACAAATTCAGAGAAGATGGAGGTAAAGGAGATGTGGGAGGAGATTAGCAGAAATGACTGACCAAGAAATTGCACAGCTTCAGCTTGAAATTTCTTTCCCATAGAGAGATAGGCTCCTATGAGTTCTATAATCCATTGAGGTTGGCATGTTTGCTCTCAAAGTCAAGGGGAATGTTTGGGTAAGTCTAGGCCTAGCAAGCATGCGAAATAGAGTGCTTAAGTATTTCCTGGAAATGCAGTACCTAGCAGAGTTTGATCCGGAAAGTACAGACATTGTGAATTCAAATGTTTGACACCTACTATCCAAGAAGGAGTCCACATCTAGAAAACATGTGCCTTTATGAAGTACTTCAACATGACAGATAAACAAGCAATGTTAAGAGAAAACATGGAAGAATGGAAATATGCAGTTGTTTGATGTGACAATTGCTTGATCAGACACAATAAGGACATGTAATTAACCACAAAAAACGTAGTTGCCAAACTCCAGACAGAAGAGTGTTTTTCTATTTGGCACTTCTACAACTCTTCAAGCCTTGGTGTGCTGAATCGGAATTACATTGAGACTATGACTGCTTCGAAGAGTCTTTCAATGCTGTGAAAGACAGTACTCAGTCTTTCTAAACACTTGCAAATTTTAAATGAGGAGATTGAACAGGAGGAAACAATTGCTGTTGAAATAGCTAAGGAGAGTTCACAAAGCATGCAAAGATTCTCTTGGACAACTAATTATTGAAAATTAAGCTGCAATAGCTATGAATGAGGTGCAAAGTACGATGGAAGACAGGAAAGCGTTGACTTGTTAAAGTTATTTGGACAACTAAACAAAGAACAGAAATACATTTATATGGAGGTAAAAGAGAAAATAGTGCATGGATGCCTCCACAAGAATCAAGTAAATTCTCATCATTTAGGCCAATACTATAAAACATCAGTGGTTAAGCTGGCACCAGCAAAGGCTTTTTAATTAAAGTTCTCACTGCTTACCTAGAGAGGACTACAGAATCAAATGTATAGTGTAGTAACAGCATCAACTGGATTAGCTGCACAGAACATTAAAGGAATGACTTTACATGGACTACTTATGCTACCTGTAGAACATGACAACTGGAGAACCAAAAGTTATCTGGTGAGGCTTGCCATGAAGTCTCAAGAGTACTGAAAAAATACTTTTAATCATTGTTGAGGTAAGCATGATGTCAAATGAAATGCTTGTCTTTGTACACTTGAGACTGCAACAGACTTTAAAAACAGAGTAGGACATGCTTTTTGAAGGAGACATTTAATTTTCTGCGGTGAAATACTGCATCTTGCCCACATCGAAGCAAAGCCTATTTTAAAGAGACTGCTCCATGATTAAACTCTGAATTCTTTGAAAGCAATGGCAGTGCAAACATTTGCCTAGAGTTCCAATACAATGAACTACTTAGGAATATGTGTCAAGCATCAGACGTGGAATACGGAAATATTCTGAAACAGAGTCAGATCTGACAAAGGAGGGGAAACTTTCCTTAGAAAGTAGTCTTATCAAAAAACTATTTTTCTTCAACACAGCAGTACAGCTAATGTTCAATTTCATTGAAAAGGTGAAATCCATAGTCTGTTTAATGCCTGCACTTCAGGAGTTCTCCAATTTTAATGAAGAATTACTAAAACTGGAGAAATTAAATATTTTAGAAACTATAGTCTTTGACAAAATAGGACACCAGAAGGCGACAGTGCTCCCAATTGCAAAACTACAAAAATAATTGTATTCATTTGAGAAATCTATATCCAGGACTGCAGGACTTAAAATAGTGTTTGCGTGCATGCAAAAAGTGTAGAGTGATTTTGCTGTGTAATGTAAAAGTCGGGGAAGGATTAGTAAATGGTGCTATAGGTGATCGATTTCAATTATTTTCCAAATAGGGATCAGGTTGAATAATTCGCCATAAAATTTGATCAGATTGATGTTGTGAAGCAGATTAGCCAATGTGTTAAACTTGTATGCTTGGAAAGGACTTATATGTCCACAAACAGCAGTTCTCAGTGGCTCTAGCGTATGCTGTAACTATACATAAATCTCAAGGTTTAAGTGTAGATGCAGCTTTTACTAATATTGGTAGTACTGTGTTTAAAGAAGGTATGGCATATGTAGTAGTCTTGAGGAACAACATTGTCCGGTTTGTTTTTGATGACAGGAAGGTTAGTGCTGATTCAAGTTGCGTCAGAGATTACTATCAGTTAATTAGTGTATACGCTCCTCATTTAGTACAGTATTCCATTTATGAAAAACTGAATCTGTCCAAAGCAGAAGCTCACAAATCAATATATGGATGTTGCGGAGAAGAAGGAAAAGGAGAACAAGGAATGTGTTATGAAAAAAGGAAAAAAAAAAAAACTGTAAATGAGGGAGATATTGTAGGTCACCAGTAGTCAAAGACTTCTGGTGCCAACTGCTGTGCAAATTTGTCAATGTACGGCTTCATTTAGCACATCTTATAAATACAATTGAACAGAAACCACAGTAGAGATTATGTTCTGCACTGTGTAGTTTGTTGCAACGTTTAAATAGTGATAGGACTGTAATGCATTTTGCTTCAGGCATTCGAGATCTAGTAGATATACGTAAGGACCAGTACTATTTACTCAGAACACTAAAGATGTACAAGAGTTTATAATGGTCATCCTTGGAGTTTTAGAAGAAGAATAAATAATCAGTATTGAGGACTTATTTTGAATTAACTACACGTGGAACCATAAGTGTGAAGATTTCTCTTTTACGTCTACCACTCAAAGTCTCAGCGATTTCTGTACTTAACACTACCGGATTTGAAAACTGTCTGAAAGATTGATGAAAATAATATGACCTGCCCAAATTGTAGAGCAGATGTTATGTCTCCATTGCATGTAGGAAGAGGTAGAAAATACCTTATATTATTTCTATAACGAGGCGGAACAGATAGATCTAAATTGGAAACTAAGATTGCAAACTTCAAAGCAGGACAAAAATCAATGTCTGGAAGAGCATATTACTATGGCTGTCATCTTTCACGAAGGACTTAATGTAACATCTGGAAACTATATGGTCCATTTAAAGAGTGAAACTAGATGGACGGAATACGGATAGCAACCTTAAATTCAAACAAAAACTGTCTTTCAAACTTCCAAATTCTTACCTCTTATTCCTTCAAACAAAGTTGTAAGGAGAATTTCTAATTTTAAAGTGGTGTACGGTATTTCTCCTATGTGTATCAGTGTTTAAGACATCCTACGGCCTACCAGGGGTCATGTTTTCAAAAGGATCTCCAAAACGTAAGTACGCTTTATATCTATTAGTAGTATTCTACCCGTTAAAATAAAACTGGTATTTTTAACATTTAGACAAGTTCAGTAACTGTAGATACAACAATTGACTAAATCATTGTAGTGAGGGCAATACATAGTTTCACTTATTTGTGGTCATATACTTGCAGTTTTGGGTTTGTCTGCAATCTATGCGATTGTTTTTCCTCAATGTTTAAGGATGAACATTTATACAGTACATCATTTATGGTGTACAAGTATGAAAGCTGAGAACAGTAAAATAGGAAAAATTGAATGTTTTGCTATAATGTGATATACTGTTACAGCATAAGCAATGTGTACTGTTTTGTTTCTGAAATGTATTAAATATAATACATACATGTTTATTTTCCTTCAGTGGTTGGAGTTATAAATCTTTAAAATGTGTCAACATGCGTTTAGTGCCACATGAATATTTCTTTGATGTAGCCCTGGAAATGCATGCAATTAATTGCCGCTTTGCTGGGGGCTGCTTCTCCAAAGAACTTTGTTCAACAGGGTGTGACAACTATTCCTCACTGCCACCAGATGCCATTTTATTGGCAAATGATATAAAAAGCACCAAAATTGAATGTAAAAAAAAAGTAGGAGCCGGTGTTTAATTGTTTTCTTTCTTTAAACAATCTTTATGATTGTTTTTCCCCACTGATGAAGGATGAATCATTATACAGTACATGATTATGGTTTACAAGTACAAAAGCTGAGAACAGTAAAGAAGGAAAATGGTTTTCTATATTGTGAAATACTACTAGAGCATACAAAAATTCAACTGTTTTGTTTATACTATGAACTTAAGCATTGCAGAAACTTAAAGAGTATTGTAGAAGAAAACTGTCATACAGCCACTCATTCACCCTTTCACTTACCCTTACAGATATTCACACACCAACTCACTCATCCATTCATTCATGCAGCTACTAACATGCATTCACTCACCCATACAACAACTCAAATTAATTTAATTAATTTATAAGCTTTTATTCGGTCAATAAAATCAACCATATAAGCAGTACATCCATGATACAAACTGGTTAAAAGAAAAACAATAAGATCTAAAAACAGTGGGGGAAAAACATAAAAATATCGGAATTCATAAATGTAAAATATCAAATACAGAGATACAGAATACAATACAATACAAAACTGCAAGTGCATAAATCATCAGAATCTCATAACATATTACTTGATCATAAACGAGCCAAATTTAAAGTGCAAATGCAGAGTATGTCGACGAAGGCATACAATCAGCTATCAATAATCAAAGATTTCCTAGCACTAATAGCTTTCATAAGGAATGTAGCTAAATAAAAACACAGTTGCGGATCATCTAATCTAAAAAGCAACTCCATGGCGTTTTTAAAAGATCTAGTATTAGAATATAAAAAAAAGGGTTTTAGATAAATATTTCCTACGGTGGGTGTAAAAGTGACAAAAAAGTAACATATGGCAACAGCTTTGGCGGGATACTCCGTCGCATGGACATGGGTAATCAGAACTCTGTTTCGTGACAGGGAAGTTGACAAGATGGTGTATGGTACCTAATCTTAATCGTGTCAACACGAAACGATGAGATGCTCTGGTCACAAATGACAAAACTTTGGAAATTTGTAAATATAAAACAAGAGTTGGTTGAGACTTGATAACAACAGATCTTGCCTCTACTTTATTGGCCATCATAATAGTTTTGATCTCAGATTTGTCGATAGAAACTGAACACTTTGGATCCAATCGGATATCGCAATTAAATAAAAGTCTAAACCAATGGATATTATAATTCAGCCAAGGTATTTTTAAACAGTTATCCAAGCGGAGGCAATCCCGTATTATTGATTGCGTGAACAGTGTCTCTTCTTTTGACCAAATAGATTTCCATAGTAGGAGGGGGCGTATTAAAGTCAAGTCTGAAATATATTTTATGCCCACCTCCCTATGGATCAATTCTGTAGAGGCAGATAGTGGGGCGTTTTAAAAAGGTGTTTTCAATTGGTTGTAATTTGTTTCCTTGGCAGTGGCCCCAGACACCCGCCCCATAGAGGGCTGCGGTAACGCATCATTTCTCATAAATGACCCAACATGTCTCTAATGCGTCGGTTACCTAGTTTGGCAGCGAATCTGAAGATGCCATTGATGTTTCTCGACATCTTTGAGCATGCATTATCCTGTTCCGGTCCCCATGACCGGTTTCCTGCAAATGTAATACCTAGGTAACTGAAAGTTGTAACTGTCTGGACCTTAGAGCCCTCAATATAATAAGTACTAGATATTATAGGGTTCCTGCCACAAGCCATTGCAAAGGTTTGGATTTATTGATTAAAAGTTTCCTTTTGGTAATAAAAACAGTAAAATTATCCATGAGACGCTGTAAACCAATGGGGGTACGGGATAGTAAAACCGCGTCATCCGCATATAATAGAATTGGGACGGGCGAGCCGTCAACCCTAGGGGCATCCGACTCGTACAACTTCAGGGCTGCGTCTGCTTCATTAATAAACAAAGAAAAAAGCAATGGAGCCAGCACGCAGCCCTGGCGGATACCTCTTTTGACTTTAAAAAAGGGGGTATATTCGCCTAGGGGTCCATACCGCACCTTACTAGACAGGGTACTATATAATCTCGCTAGCAGATAAATTATCTCCTTGGGAGCACCCATGTCTAGCAATAATGGCCATAAAATGTATTGGTCTACTAGATCGAAGGCGCTGCTAAGGTCAGCGAAACATAAATAGAGATTCCCTTCCCTGGCTAAGGTATACTTTCCGATCAGAAGGTCTAAATTGACACACTGTTCTAGTGTGGCAATTCCCTTTCTAAATCCGTATTGTACTGGAGTAAGTACTTCCTTCTCCTGGACCCAGGCTTCAAGTCTTGACAGCATAACCCTACTCAGAATCTTAATAGACGAATCGAGTAGGGATATTGGCTGGTAATTACTAACGTCGGTTTTGAGTCCTTTCTTATATATGGGAATTATAATAGATTGACCCCATGATAAAGGGAGTTGGGTCTCAATGGCAACGTTAAAAACTCTGGTTAAAAAAGGGGACCATAAAACAAGTTCATTTTTATAAAAATCAATGGGGACCCCGTCGGGTCCGGGAGCCTTACCCCCTCTACTACTAATAATGCCATCAGTGACCTCTTCTAGACTAATTGATAAAGGAAGAGTAGGCCATTCATCGGGGGGCTGGTTGAATTGAATGGGTGATATAACTGTATTGATAGGGTTAAAAATATTAGAAAAGTGGGTTATCCAATCATTGCAGTTAATATGAGAGTTAATTTCGGGGATATGATCGTCCTTCAAAAAGGTGCTGTTGACAGTGTCCCAGAACAGTTTACTGTTTTTAGTATCAGCTGCCAGACTTAAATCTTCCCAGGCTATTTCTTGGAGTTCCGTTTTTCTATTTTTTAAAGCTGTGACGTATTCAGCACGCATGGTCTGAATTATATCTGGATTTCTGGGATTGCATCTCAAAGCTTGTTTGAGATTACTCAGTGCCGTTGTGCATCTGGTATCAAACCAGCCCACCTTAGGTTTTTTATTTTTGCAGACTGGTTTCGTCAAAAGCTTCTCCACTGTATTGTTTATCTTATTAAAGTTCTCTATCATCAATGCGGAATCAACCACGTCTCCTAAACAGACTTCAATTTCATTCCGACATTGAATGACAACATCATATAAAATTTCAGATGGGTCCACACCAGCCCATTTTATCCGGAATCCATTTGGTCTGGTAGGGACAATGGCTGTGCTTTGGGGTATATTAAGAGTGTGTTTTGGTCCCCAACAGAATAAGTACACAAAGATGCTATTATGATCACTAGTGGGTTGTTCTGTTATCCACGGTCGGGAGAATAAGTGTGTGCTGTTACAAGAAATTATGGTCAATAATTGACATCGCATTTCTGCCTGTAAACGTGGGGCATTTCTTGTTGTGTTTGTCAGTAGCACAATATAACAATTCAAGGTCCCATTTGGCCATAGCACCATTTAGAGCCATACCGTATTCACAATGGGGGAAATGCATATAACAATAGTCATCAAATTCGGATTCCCCCCTCCTGGGGCCACAGACTTTAGTTAAAGAAAGAGGACATATTTGAACATTGAAATCACCCACCCAAAAAATAACAATTGGCTTCCTAATGACACTAGTCAGCTCCTCAAGTTCTCTTTCCAGATCGTTAATGATTAAACCACGAGTGGAACTGAATACATGGTTATAAAAATTAATCAGGAGGACATCTTTACCTGTTAGGGAAACCAACCACAAAATCTGAGCATAAAAACCCACATTAATACATTTTTTAGTTTTACATTTGTTTAAGCTGGTTCAAATTAGAATCAGAAGGCCTCCCTTGGCTCTACCGGAAGATGAAGCCTGAGCCGGGAGCCAGTATGAGGTGAAACCCTCTACATAGATTGGATCAATACACCACGTCTCTTGAAGGCAGATAATATCGTGTTGTGCTGATATGAAGTCTGCCCATGATGGCGTACCTTTTATCCTATTAAAACCAGCGATATTCCAAGTGGTGACCGGATACCCTGTATCTGTATTCGTTATGTCAAGTTGCTGAAGGGATTCGTCATGTCCCTCCTCTTTCCTGGTAATGATTCTATCTAATGGGATATATTCACAGGAAGCAGTGAGTGGACATATTGCATTTTTAGGTAGACATGATCCCTTGCGTCAATCATTGCTGTTCAAATTACCCAGCACCTGATACTTCTTAGATACTGGGACGGCAAAATTAGGAGCAGGGGGATACCAAAGTGAAATCGGCTGGTGTCCTTTTCTGGGATGGCCTACGTACCCATCGCCGGGTATTCCCATTAAACGTCTATAAAAATATCCAAGAGGGAGAAGGGTGGTGTTAAAAACCCGGGGGGAGGGTAGTGGCGCATTGTTTAATGTGTTGGATGCCCATCTCGGGGACCCAAAATTAATAATTATACAGTCACCTGCAAAACATTTTCTAGAGGGACAGATCCACCCTACTCTTCGAGTTGTTAAGATCTGGTTGATCCCTTCTATTGGGAAATTACAGTTGTTGGTTAACCAGAACACTACTTTATTTAAAAGGGACTCATGGTCTTCTACCTGTCCGGATTTGAGTTGGGGTACATTGGCCAAAATAGTGACATATGCACTGCATTGCGGAGGGAGATTTGTAACTAGGGTCATTTCCTTTTCCTCATATACAGGCACTCTCGAGTTAGCCGGTATTCCAGAATTATGTATCTGGCTTAGTCACTATTCTATCCTTCTGTGGTGGTTTAGATCTATGATTATTAGCAGGATTACCAGATACCGGGATTCTTTCGTTTTCCCTATTACTCTCATCTAGATCGAGGAGCTGCTCCTTGTGATTGTCAAGAGAATCCCTCTCCTGTAGGGTGAGTAAGTTAATTGGGCCTAATGTAGCGACTTTCTGATCGGTTCTACTTGGCTCCTTTAAAAGTTTATCATTAACTTTCTACAGTGCTCCTGTAATTTTATGAATTTCCCTGGCCGGGGTATCCAGTTTATCGTATAATGGCCTTAATAACTGTCATTTTGTCCGATATGATGGCCAGTGTTAAAGGCTGTGATGTAGGGGCTGTTCTATTCAAATGATCATTTGGCAGACTTGGTTTCACTGAACGAGTATTCTTGTTAACCTTCTTTAATTTGGGGTTAGGATGTAAATTCCCCCGTTCCGAGATGTTCTTTCTGCATCCCCTAGTTTTTCCCAAAGGCGGGGGGCTATCGAGGGGGCTCAAATTAGGGGTCAGTGATATTCGAGAGCAATCCCCACTTCTCGATCTAATGTCAATGATGTCCGCGGCTGGCTCCCCTATAGCCACAGGGTTATTGGTCGACATATTGGTCTCGATCTCCGTCTCCCTGGAAAGACCACAGGGGGTACTAGTCTCGTTTCCTCGGTTGGCCCCCATAGTGTTAGAACCCAAAGAAAGTCGTCTATCAGTTTGGTTAATTTCTTCTGAGAGAACTGTAACTGCTTTGACCAGAAACGAATCGATCGTACTACATGATCGAACGCTAGGGGGCTTCACTACTTTCCTCCTGGCCATAATTCTACCGGGAAAACTATACAAATGCGGAAGCCAAAATAAAAAAAATGAATAAAAATAGCGCAGTCCGTTATATACGATACAAATTCAAGGTAGGGTGGAATAATCTATCACACTATAATTATTAAGCATAAAATTGGGTGTAAAATGTTTAAGCAACCTCTAAGAATAGAAAGTGCAAATACATAGCAAGAGGGCCGTCAGATAAAGTGTCACGTGCTAGCAGAAAATACAGTACTGAAGTACATCAAGCCTCCTGGATATAAAGTGCAGTTGCAAGGAAAATAGGGCCGGGATAAGGTGACACGTGCTATCAAGTAATCACATGAAAATACACTTTGATTATTTAAAACCCCACTGAATCAAACAAAAAAAGATCCAAAATTATAACTGCCAATAAGCAGCTAAAAAATAAATAAATAAATAAAAAATAAAAACAAAAATATCCAAATAAAGAACCGGATCCGTATATGAGATAGTAGTATTGTAAATGTCAAGGCAGTTCCCTCGTGTATCGGGATATACACGAGTCTATGGCACTAGGGTACCTACCCTTGCATAAGGTGTACGAAGAGTTCCATAGAGGTATTGCGAATGTTAGGGGGGAGGCCCTGCCCTGGCTCCTTCTGGCACTGACGGGCAAGGACGGGCCCGCCCTTGGCCCGGGCGCTGCCCGCGAGTGTCCCGCGCTGCGGGAGGCTGCTGGTGTTTTTTCAAAGCACCTCAAGCGACCGGCTGGGGCGTCTGGGGGCTGTGGTTTTGCTGGCCGTTGCCCTCACGGCGAAGGTAAGGCGTCTCTCCCGCCTGCTGCCGCTCCTGCCTGCTGCCGAAAACGGTTCCCGCTCTGCGGGAGGCTGCTGGTGTTTTTCAAAGCGCCTCCGGGCGCGCTTGGCCGCGTCACTGCAAGCGACCGACTGGGGCGTCTGGGGGCTGTGGTTTTGCTGGATGTTGCCCTCATGGCGAAGGTAAGGCATCTCTCCCGCCTGCTGCCGCTCTTGCCTGCTGCAGAAAACTGTTCCCGCGCTGCGGGAGGCTGCTGGTGTTTTTCAAAGCGCCTCCGGGCGCGCTTGGCTGCGTCACTGCAAGCGACCGGCTGGGGCGTCTGGGGCCTGTGGTTTTGCTGGCCGTTGCCCTCACGGCGAAGGTAAGGCGTCCCTCCCGCCTGCCGACATTCCTGCCTGCTGCCGAAAACAACTCATACATTCACTTAGTCACCAATACAATCACCTACACACCCAGTCACTCTCTCCCATGCAAACACAGATGCACCCACTCACTCACCCATAAAGTTACAAACTCACTCACCCATGCACCCCCTCAGTCACATATGCAGACAATAAGTCACCCGTATATCTAGTGACACACACACTCAGTCTCTCAGTCACGGACACACTCACCCACACTCAATGACTCACCCATACAGACACTCATGCACCCTGTCACTCACCCATAGTCACTCACACATCCACACAGTCACCCATACAATCATTTACACACCCAGTCATTCTCTCATGTAACCATTAACAAACCAAATCACTCACCCATACAGGAACTCACACACCCATTCACTCACTTATACACCCTATCATATGCCATTTACAGCTACTCATATACCCACTCACTTAACTATACAAACAATCACACATTTGCAAAGCCATAAAGCCACACACATCTACACACACCCCCACTCAATCACCCATATAGTCAGTCATACATCCACTCATCCATACAGGCCCTCACGCAGCTATTGAAGCACCCATAAACACACTAACCAATACAGCCACTCATACACCCACTCACTGACATACAAACACCCACACACTTATTCATGAAGCCATACAGCCAATGTTACATCCACATAAACACAGAAGCACACATCCAGTTCCTCACTCATGCAGCCACAAAGTATCTTACTCCCTCATGCTCATATACATGCGCGCGCACACAGTTCATCTTTTTTTAAACCAAGAAAGGTGGTTCTAACAGGAGCCTTTTTCTGAACTTTTAACTTTTTTTTATTTTTTTCCACAAATAAAATGTAAACTGGAAAAAGGGTTAGCAGACAAATCTGTGGACTGGGGACAGAGGTGACTTCTTAGAAAAAAAATGTTACACTGCCTCCAGAACTACAGGAACTTATTGATCCCCTACAGTAGGGGCTTTTTTTGCAGTCCAAAAATAAGGTCCCGATTTTTAGCAGCTCCAGGGACTTCAGGGTGAAGCTGCTGAACCTCAGTAGGTATAAAGTCCCCTGGTGCAATGGGTGTCGTCCCGACTATGCATCTGCTGGACAACAATACCTTTGGTCTCTGACTAAGCGGTTGGAATTTTACGTCTTCAGGTGGGTCAACATACTGGTTGTGCCACATGAATATTTCTTTGATGTACCCCTGGACAGGGTCTTCTCGCACAAAGAGCACTTCACGTGCTTCGCCACAGTTTTCTCCCCCCTGGAGGGCAATGCTGAAAAATTCCCATGCAATAGATTAATGCTTTGCTGGGGGTTCTTCCTCCACAGAACTGTCTTTATCAGGGTTTGGCTGCTGATGTTCTGTGCAACCAGATGCCTTTTAATTTGGAAAGTTTCCTCAAAAGAGTAGGTGTTGAAATAGAACCTCCAACCTTAGCACTGGAACTTTAAAAAAATAAAAACTGGGTGGGGACTTCCTTTCTAGAATAATGAAATGCATCTTGTCCAATGAAATCCCTTTCTTATATAGCCATGGGGTATTCATGAATCTGAACAAATTTGCAAGTACGAGAAATAGCAGAACAGAGTTGAACCATAAAATTACTTATGAAAATCTCACTTCATATTATATTAGTAAACTACTGATCACAAACAATTACAATGTGTGTATATATGTTTTTTAGACCTTCAAAAAAATCACTCCGAATTTGTGAATATGAAATGAGGTGCTTATATAGCGTCCTATCACCCGACGGGTACCCTGGCGCTTAAAAAAAAAAAAAAAAAAAGAGAGTCCCCACCAGAGGTTAATAGGGGCAGCCGAGGTGTGACACAGGAAGGGAGGGAAAGAGAGATAATATCAGAAGGAGAAATTACTCCAGCCTAGGGAATAAAAGCGTCATCAACTTTTTCCTGAAATCCATAAGACTTTGGACCTGACGTAGATCCAAAGGGAGAGTGTTCCATTGCCGAGAAGCAACGGCAGAGAAAGATCTGCTACCTGTTCTGGACCGCCTGAACCCGACTACATTCATCAGAAATGCAGAAGCAGAACGAAGGTTTCTAGTTGGAGAATACCAGCTGAATTTTCTTTGCAGGTTCTTAGGGCCCATTCCATGAGCTGCCCTAAAGACAGTGCATAGAGCTTTGAATTGAATTCGCTGGTGGATCGGCAGCCAGCGCAAATCTCGCAAGGCTAATATGGTGGAGGTCCCTCGCTGCCTATTGAAAAGGAGTTTCGCTGCAATGGCCTGTATTCTGTACAGCTTCCCAATAAGGGTGTTAGGTGCACCCAGATATAGAGAGTTGCAGTAATCCAGTCTGCTGAGAATTACGCATATCACAACCTGCGTTCTAGCAGAGTTAGGAAAAAAGGGAGGATCTTTCTCAGCACTCGGATTAGCGAGAAGCAAGTGCCAACCGTTTTGTTAACCTGAGAATTCAGTTGGAGGTCCTGATCCACCATCACCCCCAGATTGCGTATTGTGCTAGAAGGGGTAATAGGTGCGCCAGTAGGGGACAGCTGAAAGATTGGTAAAACAGGCTGATCAGATCTTCTGGAAGAACACAGGACCACTTCCGTTTTAGAGCTGTTAAATTGTAACCAGTTCTTCTTAAGCCACTTCGTGGTGCTAGTCATGCACTTGTGAAATCTTTCCAAGGAAATGGAATCATTCCCTTCCAAGGAAAACACGAGCTGGGTATCATCCGCGTAATTCACCACCTCCACTCCAAAAGATCTAATAAGCGGAATGAGAGGCTGCAAATAGATGTTAAAGAGCACAGGACTAATTCCGGAGCCCTGCGGGACCCCCTGTCGTAAGGAAGACGTGTTAGCAGAGAACGGATGAAGGCACACTGTCTGTATCCTTTCTGTTAGATAAGAACAAAGCCAGTCAAGGGCACGACCGGTCACACCCTGGTCTTTAAGTCTCTCCAACACTATACCGTGGTTTACAGTGTCAAAAGCTGCTGACATGTCCAACAGCACCAAGATCACGGACTGGCCACGGTCCGCCCGCATCCTCAGATCATCAAGCACGGTAACAAGTGCCGTTTCAGTACCGTGCTTGGGCCGAAAGCCAAATTGCATCTAGTCAAGGAGCAAATACTCCTCACAATACTGGGATAGAGACTTACTGACCATGCGTTCCTGAATTTTCACAGGATATGGCAATAAAGAAATTGGCCGATAGTTGGCCCACCCGGGGTCAATTTTTTTTTTTTTTTTTTTTTTGTTTTTTTTTAGAGGGGTCACAACTGCTTCCTTCCAGTTTTTAGGGACCTCCCCGTACTCAAGGATAGAGCACAAATCTGTCGTAAATAGGGAAAGAGCTCTGCCCCGTATTCCTTTCCAGATTCTGTGGGGAAGGGGGTCCAAGGGGGACCCAGAGGAGACACCCCTGGCTAAGGTATCAAAAAGTTTCCTTGTCCGGAATGGGAACGCAATCCAGAGTATGCTGGCAGGGTTTTAAAATGGTTGGGTTGCTGGACTTAAGAGTCTGGTGATGGCAGAGAACACTGCTCAGCATTTGACAACTGAGGGTCAGGTTCTTCCACCGCTGTTGATGGTTCAAAATCCCTAACAATCTTGTCGATTTTATCCTCCAGATAGGAAGCTAACTTGTCGCATAAAGCTTGAGTAACAGGAATTTTGTTATTAGCAAAGTCAGGTTTAGACAGACTCTTTACTAAGCTGAATATAGCTTTGGTGCCATTAGCTGCAAGAAGAATGGTATTAGCAAAATACTCTGCTTTAGTTTTCGCTATACTGTTTTTGTACAGATTAAGTTGATTCTTAAAAGCATTCTCATCTGAATCACTATATCCTTTTCTCCAGGCTTTTTCGGCCACTTTACAACCCATCTGGAGTGCTCGCAGTTCCTCATTAAACCAGGGGGCTGAAGGTTTCTCTCTCTTTTTTAGCTTCTTTGCAGGAATATGCTTATCAAGCCTGTCTCTGATCTGCACACAGTGGAATTGGTAATTCCAGTCCACCGACCTACTGGGGTCCAGGCTGTCTAAGTAATTGCAATGCAAGGAATTTTTAAGCTTACTCAATGTGGCCCATTCTCTGCCCAGCCAATATGGTCTCTGATGATAGATTACACAACACACATTAGGCAGAGTAAGCCTAAAATTTACCAGCCTATGATCAGTCCAGCACAGTGGTAGAACATCTGTAATTGTAACCATGTTGGAATTAGCAAACAGTAGATCAAATATATGTCCATCCTGGTGCGTAGGTTGCAACACCAGCTGGAGCATATCGAAGCTTGCGCAAGCTTCCGACAATTCCTTAAATGCCGTGTCCAGCGGGCCATCAGCCCACAAGTTGAAATCACCCAAGATGATCAGTTTAGAGCGTGTCAAGGCCAGGTTACACACCACATCAATCAGGGCAGAGCACTTAGTGTTAGGTCCTCCTAGGAGTCTGTAGCAAAGCATACCGGTTAATAGATGGCCGTGAGTTTCCCTTAAGGAAAACACCAGGAGTTTGAACCCTTCGGCCTCATCTAATTCAAGAGGGGTGAAGTTCCATTTATCTTTGAAGATTACTCCCAACCCTCCTACTCTCCCCGATATACGGGGTTTGTGAAAAACATTATACCAAGGAGGGCAAGCAAGTCCTAGTTCAACTAAAGAATCAGTGCGGGTCCAGGTTTCGGAGATAAAAAATACGTCCAGGTCGTGACATTCCAGCAGGATGTGTATTTCCGGATAGTGTTTAACGAGAGACCTGGCATTCACAAGACCACACATTACCTCAAATCAGCGAGCCCTCAGTACGCAAGGCCTGGTGTCCCTCCCTCCCAGCCTTAACCCCTACCTCGGACTTCTGCCCACCAAGCCTCATACGTTGGTCCTTGGAATAGCAAACACTAGCAGGGCGTGGGGGCCGGGAGAGCGATCCGGCAGCATGACTGGCACTGTGCACGGTCAATGCGCGGACGGGCGCAGACGGGCTTGCCTCTGGCATGCCATTGGCGCACCCGCTGCGCGCTTGCATGGGTCCCCCTTTTAAAGAGGGAAGGATCGTTATTGAGTTAGAATGCTAGAGCGCCAACCAAAATGGCGCTCACCCAGTGTCTCGACAGGAAGTGAGGGAAAGAAGACACACCGGCTAGAGCGTCTACAATATCCACGGAATAACGTATTGCAATTTTTCACAACAAATTCACAAATTTTTTTTTTATATAAAGGCCTTCTGGGCACATCTGTTTCTTGATGCAGAAGAAAACGATGCTGCTTTCTCGATGTCCAAGAAAATGAGGACATCTTCACCAAACAAAGAAGCACCTGCTTCACAGAGCTAGAAAAAAAGTACATGGAGATTCACCTCGTTTTAGTCTTGTTGCCTTCTCTATCAAAGAATTCATGTTATCACCGATTTCTGGAGGAAGACACACTAGGAACAATCACATTGCCAAATTGCACAGAAGTCCACTACAGACATTTCCTTGTGATCCATTATACAGTTACAGTGTAGAAGCAGCACCTGGCATTTGACAAAAGAGCTAGCACTTACTTGATAAAGGTGAAGGCATCATTGATCTATCAGAGCGTAATCTGTAATGACTGACAAATAAGTTTTTTTGGTCTCTCCTGGCTAGAGAAGTCCATGGTTCTACTTGTAAAGGACTAATAAGGTGTAAAATTGTAGGATCAACTGGAGGCATTCACTTTTTGGCCCCGCCCTCCTTTTCTAGCATGCAACTCATACGCCCATCCAACCACATACACCTCCATGCAGCACTTACACCTAGTCACCAATCCATTCCACCTCTCAAACACACACTAACAGACTCCGTGTTACTCATGCCCACAAAACAACTCACACACCCACTCACTGACCCAGCCACTCACACACTCACTCCGACTTATACTGCCACTATTACCAACAAAACCACTCAGACCCCTACATGCCCATTTTCCACCGTATACAGCCACTCACACCCCTACTGCCAAAAGGTTATGGTTAGAATATATAATTTTTAAAAATCATAGAAATTCACTGAAAAAAAACAAAGGTTACAGAGACATTATAGTTAGGCTCAGATTTCACTCATACAGCACCAGTGAAATTCAGCAGTTATAGTTACCCGAGCTAACCATAACTTACGCCCCCACAATGAACTGATTATGATCTTGCATATTACTTCACTCATGAACTGGTCAGTGACATCACTGATATCATCCAGAAAATCACTCACACCCCAAACTCCCACACACACACCACCACCACTCACATATCCATTCACAAACCCATAGAACCACTAACACACCCACGTACTCACCACTACATGCATTTACTCACCAATACAGTCATTCACAAACCCAGTCATTCACCCATAGAGCCACTCACACAGCTACTAACACACCCAAATGGCCACTCACACACCCAAATGGCCACTTACACACCCACTCAGATGAAATGTCAGTCATTAGTAGTGTAGAAATAATAGTAATGTAAGTTCTACAGTAGCTTACTATATAGATTTAAGTTCTGCAAACATTTATGAAAAACTTTACACTCACTGAAGGAGGTCAGTGATGTCACTAACCATGTCATGAGTGATTAAATATGTGAGGTCATAAGCAGAGCATTGCGGGAGGCATAAGTTATAGTTCGCGGAGGTAGCTATAATTGCAGAATTTCTCTCTCACACACAGACACACACACACACACACACACACAGAGGAAGGAAACAAAGGTTGCAAGGGACGATGTAGTTAAGTTCACAATTCACTCATGCAAAACCAGGGAAATTCAGCAGTTATAGCTATAGTTACCTCAGCTAACTAGAACTTATGCCCCTGCAATGCACTGCTTATGACCTCACATAATTCATCACTGATGACATCATACACAGAACCACTCACACACCCACTCACTACCGCATACAGCCTCTCATACACCCACACAACTGCTCATATACCCATTCACAGACCCATATAAGTACTCGTGCATTCCGCCAATCACACACCCACTGACTTACTCATACAGATTCTAACATGTACTCAGTCACTTAAAAAGTCACTGAAACAACCACAGACTACCATCGAGCCTCTCTCACGCTCACTTACCTATACAGAAACTTACTCTCCCACTCACCCATAAAGCCACTCATACACCCTCACACACCCATACAGCCAGCCATGTACCCTCTCTCACACCCAAACATCACCGTCTCCAACACACCTCCTGACCATTAAAGCACCTAGAGACGATCTGCAGCACAGTTGTGCATTGTACAACAGGCCTCAATCACTTCCTGTGCCAGGTGCTCCAAGGTAAGTGAGGCACAGAGGTTCTGAGACAGCAGAGAAACACTCCTGAGGTGTATGCGTTTCCAAGCAGCCACTGCCAAAAGGAAGCTGCCACCTCTGCACCATGCTTGTAAAGCAATTAACAGGGCAGCGGATCAGGTAACAGCACATGATGTATTTGTACAACACACTGGCTTCATGCTATGCCATGACAGTGATCCATACATAATAATTCTAAGCAGTGTAATCTGCTTAAGTATTCAAGCATTCCGTCTTAGTGGCTCATCGCTCGCTGAGCCATTGTAGACTGTTTCTACTTGCACCATGAAGCTTCACAGCCAGTGGAAGCAGCAGCTCTGAAAGTGGATAGCCAATTAGAAGAAATACAAAAAGCATGCTTGGTAATACATGTCCTAAAACAAGATAGCTTGTAAATGAAATATTGACCACACAGAGGAACCTACCTGGCTGCCCTGACCCTGGGGGTGCAAGCAGGCAGGGGAGGAAAACACTGCCTGAAATGATTGCTCTGGAAGCCAGCCAAGTTCCTACATGGTGCCTTTGCCGCCCATGGTCACTCCGGTCTGACCTCAATAGGAACCTGTGCACTTTGTGGAATGCATTACCTATATTTGGTGTTGTGAACAGGAGTATGGCATGTGTTGTAGGTCACTTTTAGAGTGTTATTGTTCTGCCAAAAGCGTCACACTCACTGGTTGCACATGTGGTCTTATAGTGGAACAAATGTAAGTGATGCTCACTGAAACCATCCACCATAGACAAAGTGATCTTGCCACCAATGCGGGATTTGGAAGAAGGCTGTAATACACCACTTCCCTGGCTTGCATTGTCTGTGCATCAGCACACTGTGTCCGCACCCCTTGGCTGCTGAATACAATGTTCTTTCTGCGGCAAGAGGAGCACTTCTCAAAAGAACAGACAAACCGAAACATGGAAGTTGTGGTTTATGCCGTCAGCCCCCCTGTACAGTGCACTGTGAAACCGTGGCAATATTGAAACCCCACCTACACATCTGTTGTGCAGCGTCTGACATACCCACTATCTACTCACACTAGGCTCCTCTTCTCTCTGTCCGGTGCATCCAAAAAAGCTAGCTCCGTATCACCTACAATCTCCAATGCATCAGCATTCCGCTGTTACAATGTATTGGAAACCAGATTTTTACACTGCACCACCACCTATCCCTCTAATTTCCATGTGGTCACGAGCATGAATGTGCCTCGCTGTCACGATATCTATTGAAAGAGAGCATCTGCAAACATGCATATCTAGGCTTCTAGCACTACATTCTCGAGTGACATGTTGTTCTTCAGCATTCTCCCCCTTTGAGTCCCTACACTCCCGCCCACCCCATGGTCAGTCTCCTCTCCCAGTATTGTACCTCAGCTCAGAACGATGTTGGTCCTGTCCTCACACCTATGTGAGTGGTTCTCCTGCTGTTGCACTTTGCGGATTTTCAATCTTGGCACTTTGGACGCTTCTGCCTGCTAAGTTTGGCACATAAGATGTCAGGTGCTGCTTCCTCACCGTTATATCAACTCAAACTCGACAAGATGTAGGAGGCATGGACTTTCTAGTCCCTCTTTTCAAATGCAGCGGCTTTGTTTCATTCTGTACTGTGTAAAGGCTTCTTTAGAGTATATCTGCAGCGTGTCGATCCTCAAGCTAATTAACAAAGAGGTACGTTACCGGTGCATTGTCATCATCGACTCCCCTTTAAAATGTAGATTCAAAATATCAAACCTCCTATTGCATTTGTCACAACAGATGTCAGGTGCTGCTTCCTCGCAGTTTATGTTGATAAAATCAAACTTGAAGAAATATGGGAGGCACGCACTTTATAATAGTTGTTTTTAACCGCTGTGGTATATATCCACAGCATCTATCCGATTAGTACCTCCCGAGTGCGAGACCTCATTTTACATATACCTGTGGCCTGTCACTATTTAAGCTCATTAACAAGACCACATGTTCCAGTTGCACTCCTAAATTAAATTTGTCTCCACTGCGTACTCGATACACTATCAATTTACAAATTCAATGTGGATCCAAACATTCTGCTGTTGCATTTGGAATACAAGATGTCAGGCACATCGTTGATTTTTTTTTCTCTCCACTGTGGATTCAAAGATCCGTTGCAATTTACGATGAAAAGAAAAAAAAATAAGTTTTTTTTTTTGCCCTGAGCTAAGGGATCAGAGTATTCCCACCCTTCCCCCTTTTCTTTTCTGCTTTTTAACATTTTTTTTCCAGGGATTCAGTTGAAGCGGAGTCCCAATTTGACAGTCATCACTTCCTAGTTGAAGGGTTGGCAGCCAACCAGATCAGGAGGGTTCACAGAGCCTTCGAGTCCATGGAAATCCAAATTTGGATTTCTTTAACTCGCTCTAAAACTACTGAATAGATTTACACCAAATAACAAAGTCACTCTTTCTGGACCAAGAGCTACCTTTCTGTCGAATGTGGTGTAATACCATCCAGCAGTTTGGGTTGAAGTCGTGTGCAAAATCTCTATGGGAAACATACTCCTTTACCCCCTCGCCCCCCAGATCACTCCATAACATTCCATGCACAAAAAGACTTGACACTTTTTGGAAAATTCCGTTAAGTTCGTCAAAAGGGCAGCAAAGATAAAGGCAAGTCAAAAAAAAGCTTTTCCTGTGGAAAATAGGTCCCAACTATAACTACTTAGTGGCAATCGCCAGTAGGTAAAATGTGTGTGTGTGTGTGTGTGTGTGTATATATATATATATATAAATAAAATAAATAAATAATCATCTACTGGCGGTCGCCAGTAGATAGTTATAGTTAGGATCGTGTTTCCATAGGAAATCTGAAAATTCTATTTTGAATAACTTTTGCGCCGGTTGACGAATCCTCGCGAAATTTTCAAAACGAATGGGGCGCTCCGTTCAGCTCCTACCCTGAAAGTCTCGGGGTGATTCGTCAAGTAGGGGCCAAGAAAAAAGGGGGGTCCCAAAACGCGTTTTTCCCATGCATTTTCCCATAGGACCTTTAGACACAGCTACAGCCCGAACGGCTGAACAGAATTACTTGAAATTTGGCAGAGAGGTAGCCATAAGGTCAAGGAAGTGCCTTTTGCAGGTCTGGTGTAAATCTGTTCAGTATTTCCTGAGAAAATAGCATTTAAAAGCATATCAATATCTATACGCATGCAGGGTGCGCGCACCGTGCGAGCACCCTAACGTGCGCGAGCGTAATTCTGATTGGTGGTTACATGGTGGTTACATGTTAGTCAACGTTCGAATCGGTCGAAATCAGGAAGTGTCGGCCGCCATTTTGTTTGTTTTCTGTGCGAGAGTGAAAAAGGAAGGTGGCGACCGTGAAAAGGGGGCAGGGTAGAGAGTTCCTGACCCCCCTAGCCTTTGTCAGGGGGTCCCTGAAGGACCCCGAAGGCAGAAAACGCGCACGGTGAAAACCAAAAAAATAAATAAATAATTTTAATACGTAGTTTATTGTAAACTAAATATATAAAAAAAATATTACATAAATAAATTAGCATTTAAAAAAACGTACAAATTCACTGAAAAAACCATAGGTTTCACACACGTTATAGTTAGGAATTAGCATTTAAAAAACCTTGCAAATTCACTTAAAAAAACCATAGGTTTCACACGTTATAGTTAGGTGGATATTTCACTCGTAAAAAACCAATGAAATTCCCCCGTTATAATTAGTTCAGATAACTATAACTCGAGCGCCCGCCACTCTATCACAAGGATGATGTCATCAGTGATGTCATGAGTGATGCCACTGACCATGTCATGAGTGATGTAATATGTGACGTCATGAGCAGTGGATTGCGGGCGCGCGAGTTATAGTTATCTGAACTAACTATAACAGGGGAATTTCATTGGTTTTTTACGAGTGAAATATCCACCTAACTAGAACATGTGTGAAACCTATGGTTTTTTAAGTGAATATATATATATATATATATATATATATATATATATATATATATATATTCTACAACTTGGATGTGTAATATTATATTTTGAAGAACAGTCAAGAATACAAAGGGATAAAACATAGCATGGGGCCATATGTATCAGGCATTTTTGCAGTTGCAAACGACACGGTAGGGCAGTTTGGGACCGCAAAAATGCATTTCAGTATGTATGAATTCCAATTTGCGATAACATTTTACCGAATCGCAATTTGGAATTGTTAAGACATACCTATTCGGTATTCGGAAGGGCATGTTCAGGGCAAACCTTTCTAATACCGAATCACAGCGGTAAGTGGGAATGTTTTATGCCCAATATGTGGTCGCAAAACCTTCACTTTGTACCA
The DNA here is from genome assembly GCF_964204655.1 of Triturus cristatus. Classification (NCBI taxonomy): domain Eukaryota; kingdom Metazoa; phylum Chordata; class Amphibia; order Caudata; family Salamandridae; genus Triturus; species Triturus cristatus. The sequence goes on along the minus strand of NC_140584.1, from coordinate 388,257,471 downwards.
GCTACTTCATGTAGGTGGTCACCCATTCAGAAATGGGATGGGGTCCCCAAGGATCCCCTTCTCCTTTGTGAATGGTAGCAAAACAGTGTTTTTAGGAACCGACAGTGGCCCAAAGGACCACTGTCTATTGTAATAAAAAATGACTACAAGAAGACTTCATTTTTTTTTCCAAATACGTCCTCCTGCATTTAAAAAAACAAAAAAAAAAAAACACTAATTTAAAAGCAATCCGACAGTGATCTGCTGATCCCCAGCAGGTCACCACCCTTGTGATTTGTGTGTTTCCTAAAGGGTCGCAAATTGCACTTACCTCATGAATATTAATGAGGTAGGTTGATTTGCAACCCATTCGGAAATGCTAAATGAAACTCATGGGGTTTCATACACTCAAATAGCAATTACCCAATTGCGATTCACAGAAAATGGCAATTGGGTAAATGCCATGTCTAATGATATCTATGGCCCTTGGCTCTAAATTCCTCTGTAGCAACTCAGTGACCTGGTTTCCTCATTGGTATGGTTTCTGAGGTCAACCAGAACACAGGCACCTTTAGCAATCATACAATTGACCAGGTCCAACTAACGAAAAATTGCAAAAGGTAACACAAACAGATTACAGAGAAGGGCTTGCAGGGCCTCGAGGGGCTCCACAGTCTAGCATGGGAAGATGATGCGGTTAATTGATCGGATATTATCGGTAGGGGATGGTCTTCTAGACTAGATTCACACCTTATTTCTACAAGGTAGGTTTGTGTATATAGTCCTTGAAGTACCACCTCGAATACAATGTATTTAAGGACAGGGCCAAATTCTCACTAGGTAAATTCGAAGCATCAGCATTGAACATTGTGTACACTAGTGACTCATGACTACACTACTGGTGAATTTCACATTATGGAAACTTGACAAAGCAGCAAAATTCACCTGTGCAATCACAAAAAAATAAACGTATCCATCTAACTAATGTCTAGTTTTTCCTTCAACACTCCGTCCATCATTTCCTTTGGTTTTTGCTTTGTTCGCCATAAGTTGGCAGGGTATGCTCAGACGTGAGTCCCTTGCTCACTTTGCCACTGGATTCAAGCAAGCCTGGCTGAAGACGGCTGAAATGCCAGAAACAGGTCCTAGGAAGCTTGTTTCCGGTCCAGGGAAGACATGGCTTGGCAGTTCGGGCTGGACTGTTCCCATGAGGCACAGGGTCAGACTGATTTGCATATGGCCATGTCTGAACTGGGGTGGCAGAGTGGGCTAAAGAACGGTGATGGATTAAACCCAGATCAGTTGACTGGGGGTGAGTGCTTGCAATGTTCAACACTCCGTCCATCATTTCCTTTGGTTTTTGATTAGTTTTTCCTTCTCACACACGTTTTTGAAAATTTGAACAAGACCGGAAAAAAAAAATAAAAAAAAATAAGACACCCCCCAATTTGGGGTAAATGAAAAAGGCCACCCTTGCACCGCCTCACTAATGTTATCACTTTGGATGTTCCGTCACAAAGATTCAAGAGAGATAACACCAATATCTGCACAAAAAACATTTCGATTATTTCCAGTTGTAATAAAAGCACAGCAGGAGGACCTAGAAGAGCAGAAAAGTCACACTTGTGCTAATCGGCTGTGCCCAGTCCTTGTCCATGCAGCAACGATGGAAACAAAACAAGAAAATAAGTTCTTGTCCATACAGAACATAATTAATGGTTGTACGGTGCGTGAAGTTAATTGACTTACAGTGTCCCAATTCTCTGTGAAAGCTGGTTTCTAAACTGACCAATATTTGAAAGTGGACTTAAAACATTCAACGTGTGATTGTGTCATATACTGCATCGTCCTTTGAGTGGTGTTGAACTATTTTCATTGTGGGGGTGCTGGCCACCAACATCACCTTCCTTAAAGGCACAGGGTTTATGAATGTTGTGTACAAAATAGGTTAAATTCATGGGGTGGTAGAGAATTTTGGACTGGTACTGCATATTCAGAAACATATGGCTAAACATGGTGTGGTAGGTTTATGAAAGAATGGCATTTACAGATAGCATATATTCCATATTTCGGAACGCCAACCCAAGAGCATCATTCACTTTGATAAAGGGGGAGCAATATTAGCAAAGGGGGGTAGGGAGGTTATTTGCCATTGCCAGAGTAATTGTGAAGAAATATTTTCAGAACGCTACAAATCTGTTGCTAAAGGAATGCAAGTTCACAGTCCTCACGAAATGGCCTCTTTACAGCATGCACAAATACCCAAAACGTGAAAACAGAACAGGTCTAATAGTGACCTTGAGGAATCATACAACCTCATAATAATCAAAAATGCACCTAGGTACTTCAAAATGCTTATATTTCCATGAAAAACTACTTGTGCATAGTGTGCGAAGTTTCTGAAATGGTGTCATTCGGAAACACGAGTCACAGAAAAAAATAATGCATACGGAAACGTAGTGTTGCTCTCAAATATTGAGGGGAAAAAGCATCAAGGCCTATTGGGATGGATAGATTCTGCCATCATAGGCAAGGTCGTTGACAATATCCCACAGCACTACACAGTAATGGCATCGCATCCCTTAATAATGGACCATGGAAATGTGTTCTCAGAATATTACTTCATGGGTAAGCACCTCATGGGTAAGCACAATACATTATGTTGCAGACAGGTTGCACCCAGGTGAAGGTTTGTGTCTTCTAGCATCGCCTGCTCCCTAAATCAAATTCCTTTATGTCCCCAGGGCCACTGTTGGCTCGTTTGTGTTTCTGGCCCCGAACTGCGCCCTCCGAGTAGCAGTGGGCGTGGCAGACACAAGAAGTACAAAGTTCCTATTCTAACGCCAGTACTAGAAATTTGGGGGGGGGGGGGGGGGGGAGAGAGCAACTTTCCTAAAACATTCCGGGATGCTTGTTTATTCCAGAACTGGAGTTGGAATATTATTTTGGGGAAAATTAGACATTCCCCAAGTATTTCGTCTTACAAGTCATTTGTTATCAGAATGCAATGAGCTGCCAAGTGGACGTAGAGAGAACTCTGGCAAACCCGAACATTGCCAAACGTGGACAAAGAGGTCACTGGAGACCCCTTGCAGCAACTGCTTAATTGTCACCACTCCATACTAACTGAGATGGTCAGCTGCAATTATGATGTTGCATGCAGCTGTGGTTGTGGCCTAACCGGAACTGGTCTTGCCAGCTTACTAAACCCCTGTTTGCACAGTCCTGGTAACCCTGAAGTGGGGCTGGCAAAGAGCTTCCATAGCCACACACCAGGAGCATACGGGAATATCTCTCTGCAATCCATGCTGGAGACCTTTCTGGCCCCCACCCTCCCACCGACGTGTGGGTTACAGAAGTGGCTGAGCCTACAGGCGCAGGCCTGACTAATACCAAACTGAGGGAGTTGGAGCAGGATCCACTTCCGGTTGCACTTCCATCACAAACTGTTTAGCATCAGTGTCGGTTTTTAGCACAAAGTGACTTGCCGATTATTTAAACATGCCTTGGCAACACCACATTTGGTTATAACAAAGTACAGTTCGTCTTCACAGAGCTTACCGGCCCCTTCTTCTTTCTTCCTCGAGGTTGTTTTTCAATAATGTTGGTTTCTACAAGAGAACACAGCAGAACAAATTGGAGGCACTACCTTTTTTGCCCATTGATAAAAGAGGTTGTCATGTATTTAAACAATGAGGGCGAATTCACACTCGAAAAGGACAACCAGAACCAGAAGCAAGCAACACTTACATATTCCATATCACCAACACCTTTGACCAAATGGGGTAAGCATTTAAAGTTACCAGAAGACTTCATGACTACAACTAATACCCAGTTCCAAGTGAAATACAGCCGCATTCTGGGACTTGTAGTTTTAATTCATAACAATTGCCACTAGCATACCAATGTGCATAAGGTCCAAGACTGAACGTGGTGTATAACGTGGGATGGGGTAATCTGGTAAAATTACAGTCACTTCCCTGAAGTCTTGTTATCTTTCCTGCCCCCTGCCTTCAGTCTACCCTGCCAAAGGACCCTTTCCAACCCACAGCCTCTCTCTTCTCCCATAGCAATGAACGAGCTCCCATATCATGAAGCAGACTTTCAGCCATTCCCTCTCCGCCCCCCCACCCCACCAAAAAGTAAGCGTCCACGCATTCTGGGTTCAATTGGCCTATATTTGTGAAGAGAATAAAGCATAAGTCCCAGAATGCTTAGTGCTATACTACCTGGTCTGACTGAAAGTCACCTTCAGGACATGGGGCAAGTCTTTAGTTCGGCAGGGAAAAAGATTACCACATGGCTCCCTGTCACAGAGCACACATTGCTCAAGTCTGTGGATTTTATTTTTCAAACCATTGTTTTCAGGTGTGTTAGTCAACATAGAGTGAACAAGGACCACAACTCCCAAAATGAATTATGGGGTTAACTGAAAGCTCAGGCCTGGGGCACTGCCTCCTTGTTGGCACACATGCACCTGCAATCCTTACCACTGAGTCCCCGCCAGAGCTTCAAGCTTCTCAGGGCCACACTTAAGCAGTTTATCCGGTGCAGGTTTTTACTTTACAATCTAGAATTTGCAGTACTTACATAATGGGATGCAACTAGATAACACGTTCTAAAATGTAAAGGCCAAACCCGAACAGCTACTCGCACGCAAGCCATTACGAAAGGAGAGTTTCACTTGCATACTGGCGTCAAAAAGTGTTCTTTCGTTAAAGTGTTCAGTTTTGAAACTGTACTTTACTAAGGGACAGGGATGCTTGGTAAATTGGCTCCGTGCGGAAGAATGTGAAACAACCTTATTGCACAAATAAACACACCCTGCCCCAAACCAACAGAGACAACCTTTCAGACACGTTACACACATCAGGCTTTCTTGAAAACCAATGTACAAGAAAATTGAACTACCTGTGGTGCCATCCTTACTGTGGGCCGTAGCAGTGGTTTCTTCGTGCATACCCTGTGGCGAGGTTTCAGCGTCACCAACGTAGAAGGAGTCTGCACCGCGCGGGGCGGTGTCCGAGGCAGCCATGATACTACTGGTCTTCTCTGCCAAAGGGGGGCGCACTCTAACAACAAAGGTTTCCCTTCTGTTGTACCCCGAAACGCCACCTGGGTAAACGTCGTAAGTTCTCCTCCGTATCTTGCTGTAAGGGTCTTTCGCTTCAGCAGCTCCTGCCTGCTCTGGGAATGCGTCTTCTGTGACAGGCCTCGCTGGCGAATCCTCCTGCATCGGAGGTGACTCTCCAGTGTGTTTCCGAATAGAATTTACGATTACAGCGACAGGGCTGCCATTTTCTTCTCCTTTTTCCGGAACAGCCCTCTTTTTCCTTGGAGGCATCACTGCCCTCAGTCTTTCCTTCAAAGGTAACCAAACAATGCAGAAAAAAACCCACACCAGAACCAGACCAGGTGCATCTCAGACTAATTGAAATCCCCGCCCATCTCCTCGAAGGAAACGCGGGGCTCGGCTGTCTTTCCTTCGACCGACTTTAGCTATTGGATGTCAATCGGGGCATGGCCTCGAGACTCCCAGCTGAGCTTCACAGTTCTCGTCGTGTCTGACCGTTTCATCATTCTGAATGAGAGAATCTAGCGTGCTGACGACGGCCATTTCTACAATAGGTTATCACGAAATGTGCCGACTCCTTTGCATTTTCAGTACTCAGTCAAAATGTTTATTGTTTGATACATTACATTCTAACTATAGTCCTAATCATGTTTCATAGGCTAGCAAAGAGGCTCTGAGATAGACCTGTCTTCCTTTACGTTTTCAGTACTCCCAAACTGATCTGATTATTTCACCCAGTGTCTTAACCGATACCTATAAACTGGGGTTCAAGAAAGCAACTCAGCCTCATATACCATGCTTAAAAAAGCACTTCTGCAAAAATGTATGTCGATACGTCATAGTTGACAAGTTTCTCATGTCAATGCATGACTAGTTAGGAAAGTCCCTTTTTTTCCATATAAAAATGGGACTTTGAGCCTTATTTAACCGAGTATAAAACCAGGACCACAAGTCCCAGAATTCTAAGAATAACAGACACCTAGACAAACTCGTTTAGCAGGGACCTGGAAAACTTGGCAGCTGTGATGCTTACAACAAAGATTAAGCAGATATGCTGAGACCCAAACTTGGTTCCTTGTTGCCACCCTGACGTATTACACAGGATCCACCAGTAAGCAGTCAATACGACTAGGCATTCTGGAACTTGAAGTTTCAATTTTATAATTTTCTTGATAATGTTTTGGATGACAAAACAAAGACTGGCTGAAATTAAACCTAATGGCATAGGGTCAGTTTAAAACTCAGCTTGTCCAGCTGCATATTTCCTCGCAGTGGCCAATCTCATATTTGATCACTACAGTCACTTCTGGCTTTTGTGTGCTACATTTTTCTCCAGCTAGCCACTGGCACTAAAAGTATGGGGCTCCTAGGCTCTAAATCTGAGTTGGCCATTATTCAATGCGATAATTATCACACTCAATTAGAACACAAAGGTGTTCGATATTTATTGTTTTTGATGATTATCATCCTTCACAAGACTTTGGGAATTCTGGTGCTTTGGGGAATAATCTGCGGCTTTTGGTGCTTATAGCATAAAAATGCAAAAGTTCTGGTATTACCGGCTATTTTGCACCCAAATAAATATTGACAGGTTTGACCTACTGATATTTGGCACAAAACTCATACTTCCCATATGTGAAGGCCATAGTTATTGCCCATATCCAAATTTATTGGCCACTTGTAGTGAAGGCCCATTTCTCTTAATGAGATATGTTGGCCAAAATAGAAATAACTGAGTGAACATGTCACATTTCATGTGACATGTTTTGAATTGTTCAGTATGCGAGTGAACTTGCCAAATGTTCTACACTCACAGACTCATTTTCCCTGTATTCCTCTTTCCTTGTCCCTTTAATACTTATTAGGTTAACCAACCTCTCACAGGAAAAGGGAACAGGAAGTGAGCTAGATCCCACCCAGGGTGCTAAAAGCTAGCTTTCCTTAGGTCACTTCGTGTTTCTTTCTTCTTCTCATGTCCGAGGCAGGGACAGAGGGAAGTGGAGAGATGGGGACCCTTGCTGGATTGAGTTATGCAGATCACTCCCACGTACCACTGTGTGGCCTGCACGAGTGTAGGGGTAGTGCAATACATAACGAAGCCTCGCTACATGGAAGGGTGTACTAGCCAGTATAGAGACCCTCTGCTGAAGACAGGCTGTCGGAAGAAGTTCAGGAAAACTAGTAGGTAAGTGTAACTGTTATGTTCAAGAGAGCTGGAACTATTGGATTTAATGGTTTATTTTCTGATGTGGGGGAGTCAGGCCACCGATATCAGATGAAGTATCTCTCTGCTGGAATGTACTCTGGGTTGCGTGCTGCTTTTTTTACATGCCTCTTTTTGGGTATATAGCTTAAGAGAGAAGCGTATGCAGTCAGTTGTAGGACTGTGCATGCACCAACGTTCGTTTTCTTGGGGTGCGTGATCTGTTTTTTTATAAGGAAAGCGCACTGTTTGTCAGACTGCCAGTGATTGTGTTTTTTCCTGCCAATTTAAGATGCCAGGAAAAGACTGGCATACTGGCAGATACAACAAAGAGAAAATATATATGTGGATTCCACTTCCCATTCTTCTTTTAGCCACCCCCCTGCCTTTAAGAATTCCAGGAGTGTCGAGGGGGAACCAACCCTTGAAATATCTGTACATTTTTTTTAACGAAGGCAATGAAAGAAATGCACGCTCCAACTCCTCGTTCATCTAAAGCAATGGGCCATAGCATCTTTTTTAAATTTATTTATTTCTATCTTTGATTCCTCTGTATCAAGCTCTAAAGAGGGGAATCTAGAGTATGAACCACCAGACCAGCAAGGCAGATATGTAGATAAAGAGCATCTACCTGAAATTTTGAGAAGAATAAGGAGCAATATGGGGTGAGACTCCTGGCACTTCAGGGGATCCTGTTCCTGGGCAATTCCAGAAAGCTCTTTCCATGGATTTTCCCATGCATGTACTAATGCTGGATTTTGGATTCAGGAAATGGAAGGACCCTGACAACATTTCCATTCTGAGGTTTATGACAAAATTGTATTCCTGGAAAAAATGGATAGGAATGTGCCAGATTCAATGGTATTGGATTCACTGGTGGCCAACTTAGTGGGTTGTACCTCTATGACTGAGGAGAGTTTTTGGGAAGGCTGCATGGATAAAAAGATTGATCAATTTCTCACGCAATCTTATTTAGGTTCTCTCCTTTCATGTCACATTGGAATTTATGGAGCGTATACCTGATAGTCTATGTTTTCAGAGTTTAAAGACTTTTCAAGACTATTCAGCAGGGAGTAGTATGCTTTGACCTTTTGGAAGCAATCAAAAATAGATTCAATTCCTTTCAGGCATTTTTTGATGTTGCAAGAGCTGAGGCCCTCACATTAGTACCAGAAAACCAGAAGGGGAAAGGCAGCTATTACAGGGTATTTTGGTGCCAAAACCTCTGGGAGACTACAAAAGATAATAGATCTATGTAGACTGGAATTGTGGATCAGGAGCATTCCTTTTAAAATGGAAACTCTGCAAAAAATAATTTATTTGATACCAATGGCAAATCGCTTAAGCAGAATATTCCTTTTCTGTAAATATCTGTCCCTCTCCATACAGGTGTTCTCTCTGATAAGTCTATGGTTTTGAACACATTCTGTAGACCTATTTGCCTCCCAAGAAGGCAATCATGTACTAGAGTTCTTCTCACTTTCCTGCACCAGGATCTCTGAGAGTGGACACCTTGTCTCTACTATGACCTCATCAGCTTCTCTATTCATTTTCCTTTTTCCTCTCCTCCTTCAGGTGCTTTTCAAGATTCGGGAGGAAGCGGTGGCAGTGATAACGGTTCTCCCTATCTGGTCTTACCACTCCTGGTTTCCTGTAGCAAAGAAGATGGTGATAGCTCTTCACTAGGACATTTCTCTTGACTCTTGTTCTCAATGCACTCCTAGTGTGTTCCTCTATCAAAGATTTCTATGTCGGTTCAGGGATTGAGAAGATAGAGTTGTAAAACAAGGAAATTCCAAAGCATTTAGCTTAGGTGCTACAGGCTTTGTCTGGCCACATTCATTTCTTACTCTGAACACTGGACTGTGTTTCAAAGGTAGTGGGAATCTCTCTTTTACTACTCTGCCCTGTAACATCTCTTCGATACTCCAAATTTCTGTGGGATGGGTTCAATAAGAATTTGGCAGTAGCCACTTTAAGATCTCAATGGGCTGCCATTAAAACCTTCAGAGAACCATGAAGAGACTTTGGTGAAGATGACCAGCTAATTGTAAAATGTCTGAAAATCATTATTATTGCTAGACTATTAAACAGCCCTTCGGTTCTTGTTTGGGATCTTCCCTTAGTATTAAGAGTTTTGGAAGTAGATCCCTTTCAACCCTTAACTTCAGTAGACCTACTATCCCTGACAATGAAAGTTTATTTCCTTGCTGTTGTGATGTTTGCTAGAAGGATTGAGGAATTTGGAGCTATCCTATGTAACTCTACTTTTCTCTCCATTCTAGATGATGAGATAATTTTGAGGCCCAACCCTGTTTTTTTAACCAAATGTTCTATGTAGGTTACATTGACAGCAGGACATTGTTTTAAGCTACTTTTATTTCTTCCTCAGCTTGATAGAAGATAGGGTTTTACATCTGTTGGATGTTAAACATGCCCTTCCCATTTATTTGGATAGATCTAAGACATTCAGAAAGACTGACCATTTGGTTTTTACTTTTGGAAACTCTAACCAGGGAGTCAAGGCATTGAATATGACTATTAGTAGATATATCACTTTACTATATCATTGTGTTACTTTCTGTCTAGCATTGCTACTCGGGGTGGCTACCTCCCGGGCTGAATATCAGGGAGTTCTACTAAATTATATATGTAGAGAATTCTTCCAGTTCCAGAAGTCCTTGTCACAGTCATTACAACCCAGCCACCTCTTCCTTTGATCTTGACCTTCATACGGCTTGATATTTACAGGAAATGACCTAGGGTAGCTTTTAGAACTCTGGTTCGGCGGGGCTTTGCTTATTTCCTATTCCTTTCTTCCGGGGAAGGTGAATTCTTTTAGTAAGAAATGACTGTGATGAGGACTTTTGGGGCTGAAGAAAATGCACATTACTGATAAGCAGCCTGCCATCCACCACTGGCCAGCACCTTTTTACATTTATCTACAGCTTTAAAATTACCCTTGTCAGTTATGAGATGGTCAGTCAGTTCCAAATTTGAAGACTACAGTTTTACATTTTGCTGAAACGTTTAGCTCTGTATTTCTAAGACTTTTGAGGAGGGAGACTCACAAATAAATACACATTATCAAGTAATGGGGTAAGCCAAACAATGTCCTTGGACCTGGGTATCGAGTTGTACAGAAAACAATTGGTCCTGGACCTTTCTTTTTTCAACCCTAGCAATTTCTGGGGAGGTTATTATTTAGATGTAACTTAATGCATGCATATGGTCAGCAAAAAGATACTTAATCCAGGCGGAAGACATTGATGTGCATTAGGCCTGAAAACATACTTGGCATCTGTTAATTCTTTTAAAACACTTATTTATTGTGCACAGATTCAATCAAACAAGGGGGCGCTAGGTGGCGCACATCCAAGATGGCCGCACACCTGTGAGGCTTTGGAGGCTTGGCGACAAAGCTCCGGCATTTATCCTTCTTCTACCACCCAAAATCGCACAGTGAGGCGGCGAATCTCGTCCTCGGAACCTTGAGCCATGCTGGAGTGAATTTCATGCCTCTTGCATGAAGAGAGGAGTCTCTGGAGCAGACTTAAGGCTGCGGGGGACTGAGACAACAATGCTCCAGTGATCTTAGCAGCAGACGTATCCACTCGAGCTTCGGGGACCCCACGAGGTGGTAGGCCCTGCGCTATATAATTGGCCTCCTGAACCCTTGCAGAGGAGTGAAAAATCGGACCGCTCACGTTTATAGCGGCACCCTGGGAGCGGACCTTCGGCTGCGAGGGACTGAGGCACCACTGCTCCGGTTGACCTGAGCGCGGATGTCTCTACCGGAGCCCCGGGAAGCTCACGAGGCAGTAGGCCCAGTGATGCGTGCTTCGCTTCCCGATCCCTTGCTGAGTGCCCTACAAAGCCCTGGGCGGACCCAAGCTATGTAACACTAAAAGAGGGGGGACGGGGAGTATGTTAGAAAAAGCTAGGTCCAGTTCTGTTACTCCCAAGAAATACCAATTTGTCACTATGCGGTTACTGTTCCTAAAAGTAGATGTAAGTGACCAATTTGGTCACAGAGATGAAGATGAGATGAAAAAGTCTCTATAAGTGGTGTCCCTTGTAAATGCAGGTGGGGGAATTTCTCCTTTAAACTTTAGTGCCCTCACACACCCTTGCGAGTGTCATGCTTCATCATCGGGTGTGCTCCTCGTGGGGGTGGCGCTGCAGTCCCCCACGGGCCCCGCAAGAGGGCTCTTTGTTGGAGATCTTTTCAGGAGATGCCGCAGTTGTGCATGCGGGTGTGTGGACCTAAAAGGGGAATGTGGTGGTGCTATGAAATTACCCACCGGTACCGTGGTGATAATTTTATTCGTGGGTCCGGGAGGTAAGGATAAAATTGGTACAGGGGCGTGGGGCCACATCTATTAATAGATAGCATAGAGGTCGGGGTATTACTCCACTGCTCCTAGTGCCAATGTGTGTGAGTGAATGTGTGTGCTGGTCAACATGTTTCACCTGTGGTTGGGTCCCTAGTGGATCCCCATGCGCTTTGTCAGGACCATATGTGTGAAATGCAAAAGAAATAGGAATAGAGAATAGACGCCCTTTATCCCTATAGTACCTCTTATTCAGGTGTTGTGTGCGTTGTCTCTGACCACGGGCCCTCTTGCGGGGCCCGTGGGGGACTGCAGCGCCACCCCCACGAGGAGCAATGCGCGATGATGAAGCATGACACTCATAAGGGTGTGTGAGGGCACTAATGCTTAAAAGAGAAACTCCTGCATTTACAAGGGACACCACTTATAGAGACTTTTTCCTCTCATCTTCATCTCTGTGACCAAATTGGTCACTTACATCTACTTTTAGGAACAGTTACCACATAGAGACAAATCAGACCCAAGCTATGCCATGAATCTCGGGGGCAGGTGGAGTGCGAATGAACCTTGTTTAGATGAGGGGGAGAGTTGGCTGCACGAGACTAGGGGTTTGGCGCCATTTCTCTTCTGGTTCCAGTGCGTGCGACTGGAGCCGCGTAAAATTCTATGGACCTCTGCTCTGACTCGGATCTCCGCCTCAACAACAGAGCACTCCGGGTGCAACGCCACCATATTACAAGTGTAGGGAGACAGCGGAGGCTGTGAACACACGAAACCTCTAACAGCCAGTAGGACAAAATCCTTTACCCTACCCGCATCTCCCAAGGCGCCTCCATCCTGGGCCTACCTGTATATCTCCATTGGCCGGGTGGCTGGTGACTGTTGCTGGGGAGCTGGGGCTCGGGTGTAACTGCCTGCACTGGCTTCATGCCTGATTGACTGAGACCTGCTACCGGCTGCATGCACGGCGACAATTGGAAATCCTTGGGGAATGCGTAGGGCCCTCTCGAGACTGTGTGGGAGATTGGAGCTGCAAGGAGAGCTGAGCATATGCGCTACGACCTTGGGTGCGACCAACCCATTGATGCGCTGACAAGAGTTGGGCACCACTCCACAGCAAGGCTACTATTTCTCTCGGCATCTCATCTAAGGGAAATACACCGCTGAGGCCTGGTGCGTTGCTGGCTGGCCCTACTGGCATAGCCCTACCTGCTTAGACAACACTGCAGAGCGGGAGGTCCCTTGTTGGCGACCTCCTCACCACAAGGACTCGCCATCATTGCCTGCCATCTCGCCAAACGGGCCGGCCCCCTGCCTGAGGATATGCGTGACTTACATGCAGGGGACATGCCCATACACCTCTGAAATTCTTTGTTCACTACTACCACAGGACCAACCTAGAAAGAAATGCTGCCATCTTCGGATATCTAATGGTCTGATCTCTGCTTCCCTTGACTGGCTTGTCAACATTCGGATTCTCACTGTACTCCTCATACCGCCCTTCTTCTCGGCGCAAGGCATGAGACTAATGAGATAAAACAGGGAAAAAAAAAAAATACACAAATAAATATACCAAACACGAAAGCATCATGGGGGAGCCTGATGGCCGCCAACCTAGACTCACCTTTGACAACAAAAAAAACCACTACTAGATCCACCTCGGCTGACTCCGGACAGACCGGTACGGATCAGGCCCATGCACCCTTGCCGACCCCGGACGATGAGGTAAAAAACGCAGCTCCTGGCTATGAAACACAGCCTCAGCGACCTATCTGGGAAAAAGGACGCGATGAACAATAGACTGGACTTTCTTGTTCAGAAGGTTGACAAACATGACGGACAACTGAAGGAGGCCGAAAGGCGAATCGCAGAAAATGAGGATGCCCCAACCCAGATGCAAAAGCAAATGTCACAAATGGATAAAGTGCTGAAAGTCATAGCTGCCAAAAATGAAGATTTAGAAGCTCGAAGCCGCCAGGACAACATCCGAATTATTGGCATACCAGAAGGCACGAACACCAGGCGCATGGAGGACTTCATTGAGCGCCTTCTGACCACTACCTTTGGAGCGGACTCCTTCTCATCGCAACTGGTGGTTGAGCGGGCACATCGCACCCTGGTCCCCCGGCCTCCACCGGGAGGTCATCCACAACCCATGATTGCACAGCTTTTAAATTATCGCGCTCGAGATGTGGCCCTCAGGAAAGCTTGTGAATAAAAGACAATGCCCTTCGAGGGTAATGAGTTCACCATTTACCCTGACTTTACTATGATGGTTCAGGAGGCGCGTCGCAAATTTCTGCCAGTCAAACTCAAACTTCGCAAGTCTCAGATCGAATATGCCCTCATGTATCCTGCATGGCTCTGGATTACGTACCACGGCAAGGACACATTCTGCAATACCCCGCAGCAAGTGGAAGATTTGCTGAAGACAATTCAACGACGATCGCCTCAACAGGATTGCATTTCCAGATCTCCTTCTCCATCTTCAGATTAATTTGAGCCCAAACTGTCCTCAATACAAGAACCAGCTTTGATCTCTCCTCTCCCATCCTCGCTGCGGTGGCTGGATGGGGAGGATACACTGACGGGCTCCAGGCGCCCTGCCTCCCCTAGAGAGAGACTGAGACCACCCTCTGGGATGAGCCACCTCGCATACAGGATAAACATGGATAGCTAAGTGCCCTTGGGGTTTTACACAATGTCTAAGTTGTATGATTGAAAAGAAAAGTTCATTGTTTTGGTAGGCTTGAACTCAGCTTTGCCAAGCACCCTTCCCTTACCGCTCTACTCCCCCCCTCACATCGGTATACATGGGGATTGTAACACATTGGAGTTGGACCATGGGAAGGTTTGCTGTAGCCCCCTGGCACACCCCCTTATGGGAGATCCCCCCTTACTGCTTATAATGTACTCTTTCTTGTTGTATTTTACCCTACTGGGTTGGATTTTCTTGTGCTAGATAGTACGGTTCTCATATTGGGGATTATGGGTGGGCAACTAAGTACCAGCACGATTGGGGTGCTGTTGTGGGAGGGGGTGGAACGGGTGTTATCTAGTCGACCTATTGCCGACATGTTAGGGAAAATGTTGGGGAGGGGTGTCAGGGTGGGAATGTTAATGTTTGCATTGATGTATAAGAGACAACATCTGATAGCCATGATGAATCTCTGTGGAACATACACACAACGCATGGACACTGCTACACGCACTACAACACAGCGCTACCCCCTGATACAGCATATTACACGGAATTTCGACACACACTGAGCCTCTTCGAAAAATTAAACTGATTACGTGGAATGTCAGAGGCCTTGGGGATCCCCGCAAGCACTGACAAATACTGGCGTATCTGGACAGGCACCATATACAAGTTGCAATGCTTCAGGAAACACGCACAGACCCACGACGTGTTCCTTGTTTTGGCAGTAAATGGGCCTCTACGCAGGTATTCTCTTCTTATTCCACATACTCACAGGGCACACTCATATTGGTAAAAAAGAACACACCGTTTATACTCAGAGGAACATATAGTGATCCTTCAGGGAGAATCTGCTTACTTTGGGGTACACTGGGCACGCAATCAATTACTCTGGCCTGCTGCTACGGTCCGAAAAAAGGACAATCCAGATTACTTCACTACACTGTGGGGACAGAGAATCAAAGTAGGATCCACTCATGTCATATGGGGTGGAGATTTTAATACTGCTCTAGGTGCCTCCCTGGACAGATCCAATCCTCTCCCACACCACTATAACAACACACAAGATGAAATTTCTCAATAATTTCTTGATCACAGGCTTAGAGATGCGTGGCGATATGTCCACCCATCTGACAGAGAGGGCACTTTTTACACGGCCGGACACCACACTTGGTTGTGCTTTGATTACTGGGTGTGCTCCAGAGGGTTTAGCACTTGGATACACACAGTAGAGCGTATGGCCAGAACGTATTCAGACCATGCGCCTGTGTTCCTCAAAATTACACCACCTAACTTGATTGCTAGCCTACAATGTTGGAGACTTGTGCCGGAGGCACTATTGGATGCTCTATTTCAGGCAGTTAGGTGAAGAAATAGCTGACTTTTTTGCAAGAAATAAGGACTCTGTTACACACATAGGTATGTTTTGGAAGGCTTTTAAAGTTACTATGCGAGGCACATGCATGTCCAAAAGTTTTGGGGTCTTACGCGACATACGACGAACCTTATGAACTCTTGAAATTGAGCTGAAGCAGCTTGAACTTAGTATGTGGAACAAGATGTCAGGCGCCCAAAGGGCATTACTAAGGGAAAAACTGACAGACTATACTACCACTGTAGACCCGGAAGCTAAATTCAGTGGCAAGAATTTTACTGCCCGCAGATGCGGGGAGAGGAGAGACCTGGGCGGGCACTGGCGACTGAAATTAGATCACCAAGTTTTTCTAATTTTGTCCTGGATGTGGTGGATAGGACCGGGGCACGACATAGGGATAGCCGAAATATTCTCCATACATTTACTGACTTCTATGCAGATTTGTATAGCTCATGTCATACTGCTCCCCCGGATCTGTTGCACTATCTTGAAGATATAGTGCTGGGATGGCTGGGAGATAACCAGCGGGAATTTTTGGAGGCGCCAATTGACGATGATGAGCTTCGTGAAGCCATCATGCAGATGCCATCGGGAAAGGCACCTGGGCCCGATGGCCTCCCCATAGATTTTTATTAAATGTATATGGAGAAACTTCTTCCAGTATTGAAAGAAGTATTCCTGTAAGCCCAGGAAACTCAGACATTACCTGTGTCAATGAGGGAAGCACGGATTATCTCAATACTAAAGCCTGGGAAGCCTGCAGACCGATGAGAGTCTTATCGGCCCCTCTCGCTAATTAACGCAGAGGTCAAGATACTCGCCAAGCTAATAGCCAACCGTCTTAAACTCCTCATGGAGAAATTAGTTTTACCAGATCAGGCCGGCTTCATTTCTGGTAGGGCAACCTCTCATAATCTCAGGACACTATTTTCTATACTGCAAAATGTGGACCCAAAATTGGCACTTGTGGTGGTGTTCTTCGATGCCACGAAGGCCTCCGATTCGGTGGAATGGGATTACCTTTTCACTATACTCCAAAGTATGGGACTTCCCAATGGATTCTTAGCCTATATTGACTCCTATACACAGCACCAACAGCAAAGATCCTGAATAATGGTCACATCTCTTCCCCGATCTCTCTTTCGCGGGGCACCCGGCAGGGATGCCCACTATCTTCCCTTTTATTCGCTCTCGCAATGGAGCCACTGGCAGCCAAGATCCGGCAACACCATCGGGAAAAAGGGCTTTGCTGTTCCTTCACCCCATTCTCATATCTCTTTATGCAGATGATGTCACTCTTTATGTAAAAGAGCCGCATCAAAACCTTAACCCACTCCTCAGGGAATTTGTTAAGTTTGGTGGCCACTCTGGTATTCATATAAATCGGATCAAATCCCAGATTTTACCATTGACTGATGCCGCCACGCCCTTCGACACAGACTTTCCCATTGCATGCTGCTCTGATGAGGTGAAATACCTCAGGATCACTATCACGGCGGGCCGCGAGGAACTGATGAGGCTAATTTATGGACGTACATCAGCTGACCCAGTCCTGAGGCGGAAGCCGGGAGCTGGAGGTACTGAACGAAGAACACTTGGCTAATCCAAGTTTTAAACCTTTGTGTGGTGTCACTTGTTAAATCTGTGCTTTTAAACAAAAATTGAATTGCCAAATACCCCCTGAAGCACTCAGCGGTGCATACGCTGTAGCGCTACTTACAACAACAAAGCGGCCGCCATTAGAGCAGGCGCGCTCGCCGGACACGCCCACTAGAGGCCACGCCCCCTTGACTATATAAACGCTGCTCCACAGCGCAACGACCGATCAGCTGACCCAGTCCTGAGGCGGAAGCCGGGAGCTGGAGGTACTGAACGAAGAACACTTGGCTAATCCAAGTTTTAAACCTTTGTGTGGTGTCACTTGTTAAATCTGTGCTTTTAAACAAAAATTGAATTGCCAAATACCCCCTGAAGCACTCAGCGGTGCATACGCTGTAGCGCTACTTACAACAACAAAGCGGCCGCCATTAGAGCAGGCGCGCTCGCCGGACACGCCCACTAGAGGCCACGCCCCTTGGCCCTACAAATGTGCATCTACAGGAAGCGCAGCGGACGAGCGCAGCGGGAGCGCCGTCTGCGCGCCGAAGGCGCGCCTAAGGCAAGCCCGTCTGCGCCCGTCCGCGACCAGCCGGGACCCAGGGCCACAACCCCTGGCCCCTTCCTCGCCCAGAGCAGGACTTATAGCTCGGCGGCCCTACACAAAATAGGTAGGAATTGTACTCCCCAATGCCCTCTTATATATGCCCCCACCGAACTACCCGGCTCATGTCAGGGATGCAAGCACCTCTTCCACAAAACTCCGTCGGCCAAGGCACAAGTATTCCATATGTTTGCATTAAACTGCCGCTCCCTACCGAAACACCATACGGAGATTGCCATATTGCTCGAGGAGGAAAAACCTGACGCAATCTTCCTGACAGAAACATGGCTCACTGTCCACTCCGATCCAGACGTGGTGCGAGCACTACCCGTAGGTTATCACATTCTCAGAGTGGATAGACCGGTCGGCAGAGGCGGAGGTCTGGCGATCATTCTGAAAAACCAGTACCAATGCCGTTTCTCGGCAGACACTATCCCTGATTGTGAAAGCGCAGCTTTCTGCTTAGAGTTCGATGCAAACAACTCCTTCTCAGGCACCCTGATTTATCGCCCTCCGGAACCTGCAAAACTGTTCCACAGGTCCCTGCCAGAAATCATTGCGGAAAGAACCCTCACATCAGCCAACCACACGATTTTGGGGGACCTCAATCTTCATTTTAATTCCCCTGCTGATCACATCGCACAGGACTTACTAGAAGATCTGGAGGCCCTCCAACTCACCCAGCTGGTGGCGGCTCCGACCCATGGAAAAGGCACTTTGCTAGACCCCATTTTCAGCAACTGCCTGGACCTAACGGTTGATCAACCCATTCCCCTTCCGTGGTCAGACCACTTTCTGGTCCCTTTCTCGTGGGCCACTCATAAAAATCCCCAAGCACCCCCTCAAGTGACCATCAGGAGGAACTGGTCAACACTCCCGTTGGAATCCTGGCTGCACCAACTGGATTCCATTTGCCCCTCACCCTGCTCGGATCCTAATGTGGGAAATGACATCTATAGAGACTGGATCACCCGCTCATTAGACTCCACTCTCCCGATGCGTAAATCCTCCTCTAAAAGACTTCATAAATCTGCCCCCTGGTTTTCTGACTCTCTAAAACAGCTTAAACGCACTTGCAGACAAAGAGAGAGAGCCTGGCGCCTAGATTTCCTCCCAGAAAAGAAGACCTCTTATAAAGAGGCCATCAAGGTATATAAAGAAGGGATTAGAGCAGCCCAGGCTACCTATTTCTCAGAGAAAATAATGGAAGCGAAGTCCAAACCCAAGGAAATCTTCCAAATCATAAAACAATGCTCTAGCGCCACCACGGCTCCCCCCCCTATCAAATCCCAGAAGCAATGCAACGAGCTTGCAGATTTTTTCCATAACAAAGTTTTAAAAATCTATTCCACCTTTCCACCTGCAGCCACCCCCCCGGAAGCGTTCAAACCACCTCGCCTCAGAACTCCTCCCCGTCCAGGCCAGCCGTCGCTCGAGCACTTTCTCCCCCTCGACCTCGACACTTTAAGCAAAGTGGCCCGGGCGGTCAAGTCAGGATCTCCCCGTGACCCTGCCCCTCCAGACATCCTGATGCAGGCAAGCAAAGCCACCCTGCCTGTAATCTTGGATCTCTTGAACTCGTCCATCTCTGCATGCTCTGTCCCTACAGCCTGGAAGCAGGCCATGGTACGGGCACTGCTAAAGAAACCTAGCCTAGACCCAAACGATCTGTCAAGTTACCGTCCCATCTCACTCCTTCCTTGGACGAGCAAGGTGCTAGAGAAGCACATAAATGCACAGCTGGTGCAGTTCCTGGAGGATCACTCGCTGTTACACATATCCCAGACAGGATTTAGACCACAACACGGGACAGAAACCGCCTTATTAGCAGTCACCGAAGATACTAGAAGGATTCTGGACCAAGGAGGATCAGTGGCAGTGATCCTCCTTGATCTAAGTGCCGCATTCGATACGGTCAGCTACTCCACCTTGCTGGACCGTCGCCATAACATCGGAGTTTCAGGTGACGCTTTAAGGTGGCTGGAATCCTTTCTGTCTGGGAGGTCGTTTCAGATCTTCGACGGTGTAACAGTATCCTCAAGCAAACCCCTGAGCTGCGGAGTACCACAGGGCTCTTCCCTGAGCCCTGTGCTGTTTAACGTCTACATGAGGCCGCTGGCAAGTGTCGTCGAACCGCATGGCATCAAAATCGTGTCATACGCCGACGACACCCAGCTGGTGGTCTCGCTGGCCACCGAGAACAGCAAGTGCTCCCCTGCCGATCTGCTACACTGCCTAGAGGACATAAAGGGTTGGATGACCAACTCCTCCCTTAAATTAAATGGAGATAAGACGGAGCTCATGCTCCTAGGCCCACCTTCTCCAGTCCCATTCACCTCCCTGTGGCCTAATGCACTGGGTCCCCCCCCCACCCCAAAGGAAAGCGTGAAGAGCCTGGGAGTGTGGTTGGACAGCAAACTCTCCTTCTCCACCCAGGCCACAAAACTATCTGCCACATGCTTTGGCCTTCTAAGAACCTTGAGGAAGGTTCTTCCGCTGCTGCCACTAGAAGCCAAAAAGGTTGCGGTCCAAGGGCTAATCCAGTCTCGCCTTGACTCGAACAATGCCCTATACATGGGGGCACCTGAGTTTACACTTCGAAAACTGCAGGTTGTTCAAAACTGTGCAGCTCGTTCCTTGCTAGAAATCCCGCGCACTCAGTCTGCTAAACCTGCTCTAAAAATTCTCCACTGGCTGCCAGTGAGGCAGAGGATAGCCTTCAAAGCACTGTGCCTGGCGCACCGCACCTTCTGGAACACAAGCCCAGCGATCAACAGAAATCTTGTCACCCCCTATCATCCCAACAGGAACCTACGATCAAAGGAGGCCTTCCTTGCCGTCATTCCCAGAGTAAAGCGAGCCAGAGCAGGGGGAAGAATGTTCTCGCTGAATACCGCCAGGCTCTGGAACGACCTTCCCCTCTCACTCCGGTCCAACTCAAATCTTCTATCATTCCGCAAAAACTTAAAAACATGGCTGTTTGACAAACCCACTGTACCATAGCACCTCCTCCGTCACTTTCTGGTCAGTTTAGCGCTTGGACGCCCACGGGCAGCAATCGCGCTCTACAAATACCATTACAATTACAATTACAATTACATTGGATCACATCACTGACTGTGTGACTCACTGGAATGCCCTCCCCCTAACCATGGTGGGCCGTATCTCCCTAATTAAAATGTTGGTACTTCCGAAATTTTTGTATTTGTTCTTAAACATTTCATATGATCCAGGTAACATTTTTTTTCCAGCCTCCGTGCGGAGCTGAGCAGGCTGGTTTGGGGAGGCAAACAGCCACAAATAAAATGGGACACACTCATGCGACCATACTCACAGGGGGGCTTTGATATCCCTAACTTTGAACTGTATCACATATGCGCCTAAGCAAATTTCGCTCACTTTTGGTTCCATACACCTCATGTGGCAACCGAACATTGGCTTGCAGATCCCATTCCTTTAGAGGGGGTTATACTCTCAACGATCAAGACTCGTGAGCCTCGCCCCACTTCTGTGGAGTGCACGCTCCAAGCCTGGCACCGCATAGCTGACCGCTTACAGGTGCCCTGCCTATATTCCCCGCTGCTCCCACTTGCTTATCACCCACAGATGCCCTTACTTCAGGAGGGGGTTTTCAGGAAGTCCACTACTTGCTACTGAGGGGATTTATATTTAAATGGTAAATTCCGTACCCTTCACCAACTCTATTCAAATCCCCACCTTCTACTATGGAAACCTTTCTCTACACTCGCTTACGACATGGGCTGAAGGATTGTACCCCTGATTACCCATTGGAGCCTGTGATGGTAACCCCGCTCCATCATGTACTACGTGCAACCACTGCATCTCAGTGTCCGCATTATATCGCAGCCTATACATAGATACTGCGCTGCACGGGAAAATTGGTCGGCTGAACTGGAGCATCCCATCTCTGACACACAATGGGTATACTGTTGCAAACAAACTGAACAAGTTTCTTCTAGCAGCCGCCTCTCTATAACTCACTGCAAATTTCTCCAGCGAAGCTACTACACCCCGGCTAAACTACATAGGTTTGGGTTACGAGACACACACAGATCTGATAGATGTAAGGCAGAGGATGAGGACTTCTGACACCTCGCTTGGGGATGCCCGGATGTTCACACATACTGGCAACAGGTCTAAACAGCATTAGACCGCATGGTATCACTTTCTCTCTCGAAGTCTCCTCTGGTGGCTTTACTCAGCTATACTGAGCAGATCCCAGTGAAACATTGCAAATTTGTGTCCTTTGGACTTGTGCTGGCCAAACGACGTGTGGCCTGTAGATGGGGTCGCGGGAGGGCACCTAAGTTTAAGGAATTGATGGGAGACATGATTTTATGGCAGGACCAAACATGCATGTATGCCGAGCGTCTCCCAACCTCCTCACGCCCTAGGGACATATGGGGTTCACTTCAGACATACTTCAGAAATACCTGCTGGAACACCCAATCACCACTGAAAAGGAAGATGGAAGCCCACCCGTATAAGTATGAGTTCCGGCCCTTACACCACATGGTCTGTTCTCCTCATTGTAACAGCCGTCCACCTCTTGTGGATGTTATCCCAATCACTGGCCTGTATAGGCGTATATGACATTCCTGGCATTTGATGTTCCTGTACAATACTAAGGTGTGAGCCACTAAGGTGGTGGATGGCTCCCTTTGCTTGTACAGCTGTGTTCCAAGTGACTCTAATTCTCAATTGATGTGATATGGTGTTGTACATTGCTGAATGGCTCTTGCATATATTGTGATTTGCCTATGTATTATATCAATAATAATAATAATAATAATAATAAAAATAACAGATTCAATCAAACAAATGGTGGACATTCTACCATATTCATTGTTTAAGAAGGAGAGGTTGCTCCACAGAGGGGGTGCAGGGAAATTGTGCTCAAGTGTATAGTGAGTGAAAGAGAAAGGAAGGAAAATCAAAGTCAAAGAAATTCAGGGAACAAACATCACTGAAATCATTCTGGATATAACTGATAGCAAAACCACTCAAATTAAGCCTGTCGAACATCAATCAATATCCAAGTAATTAGTTCAAATAATGTGCAAACAACACAGAGTGAGCGGTAATCTGTAGCTCGGGCAGGGTAATAGAAACGTGTGGTACAGGCCTACGGTGCCAAGAAAGGTGCTGACTTTGTCCCGGGCTGCCGGACAATTTAGTTGGCGATTAATTTGCTTCAAAATATCCATTCACCATAGGCAAAAGAGAAATCCCTATACTGAATACATTGTTTCCAGACCGCAACGTGGTTGCGGATGTCGATTGTTTCACCAATCTTTTACATGGACTCGAGAGGATACCTCCATCCCTTGTGATGTGAAATACTGGACCCTCGAACCGTAATGTGAGTACGGGTCGCTACCCCGGGAGCCTTGATCAACGTACATTTCGAAAAGAGTCTCTCCCCCTTGTCTCCTGTCCTGAGGAAGACCCATCAGCTGAGGAACCAATTACCCTCCTTGCTTCTAAGTCGGGTCGAAATGTTGACGCTCACCCCCATGTAGGCCTGTACCACACTTTCCCATTACCCAGCCCGAGCTACAGATGATCACTCTCTCTGTGTTGTGGAGCAACCTCTCCTTCTTAAACAATGAATATGGTAGAATGTCCACCATTTGTTGAATTGAATCTGTGACCAATAAATAAGTGTTTTACAAAAATTAACAGATGCCGAATGTTTTCAGGCCTAATGCACATCAAGGTCTTCTGTCTGGATTAAGTAACCTTTTGCTGACCATATGAATGCATTAAGTTACATCTAAATAATTACCTCCCCCAGAAATTGCTAGGGTTGAAAAAAGAAAGATCCTGGACCAATTGTTTTCTGTACTACAAATAAATACAAGCACCAAAATGCAAAGTGAACTAAATTGCGATGGATGGTTAATAAGCTCTCTGAATGAGAACAGAAATGCAATATATGCAGAAACATATTGAAATGAGGGCACCATATATAGCAAGTGGCACCATGTCATTTGCAACAGTCCTGGCTTTTTAACCAAAGATTTTGCACTCTGAGATTTGTAGAATCATTTTTATCAATGTAAGTATTCAATCATAAACCCAAACATGCAAAGTGCTGTCAGATAAAAAAAAGCACATGCTCAAGATGTCACAAAAAACAGGGGTCACAACAACTATGAGGTGCACATTATAATGTGCATTGCACTATTGACACTTGTGTTTGATTGTCCAGGTAACAGTGTCACAACGGGCAAGCAGAGCATAAAAGGACCACACTGCTATTCATAGCTGTTGAGTTTCTGATGTCCATGTATGGCTAGCTACTCCCACCTATGTTTTTTCTTTCCATTCTAAGACTGATAGTCCTGGATTTATAATGGGATAAACATGATTTCAAGTAAAGGAATGCAAAGTAAAAACATTGACTTGAACATCAAGTCACACAGGGACCTTGGAAACTTGACACTGCTAGTTATTGTGCTATGTAGAATTACAAACAATGTTTTAAAAATGGCGGGTGTACCATTCAGGTTCTGGGAAATGTTGGATTATACTCCAGTACTACTGTTGCATTCTTTCCTTTCAGTGATTTCTATAAATCATAGTCATGCTCTCAATAGGTAGCTAAGATGAAAAAAAAAGAGCACACCTGCTAGAATGGTGATTTATAACAACCAATCACATAGCTGCATAAGAGAGAGGAACAAATGGGGATCATAACTGGAGGGAAATGGACAGACAGCAGCCGCGGCCCATGGAGGGAGTTCCGTGGGGCAGAGAGGCGGGGAGGGGGAGGGGCAGGGTGGGGGATACTAAAAACCAGAATATGGATAAATGGAGGTAAGTAAACAATTAAATAAATAAAACGAATTTCGTAGTGCGCGCTGCATCGCAAAATGCAATGCAGCGTGCGCTACGAAATTCGTTTTATTTATTTAATTGTTTACTTACCTCCAATTATCCATATTCCAGTTTTTAGTACCCCCCACCCTGCCCCTCCCCCCCCCCCCCCGCCTTTCTGCCCCACGGAACTCCCTCCACGGGCCGCGGCTGACAGACAGCCTTAGCTTTGTGCTCGTATAACATTGCAGTCTGGTACTTATAGATTTATTTTTGCACTTCTGAATGCAGGACAACACATAACAGAATGAAAAGGAATATCAGTTAATAACCTTGGCATGGCTGAAACCTTAACACCTGAAATGGGCAACTTGAGAACTTCATCGTGGTAGGTTGACAGAATGCTGAAAAAGTACTGGTGGAAAATAGCACATAGCTGCCTACTACTACTACTTGGACCTTGCCCTGTCTGCCGGTTCATCCCCAATATTTTTTCCTTCACCCTCCTGTTTTCTGAACCCATTTTTGTTGGCTCATAGGACTCTGTGCATTTTACAACTGCTAGCCATTGCTAAAGTGCTTGTGCTCTTTCCTTTAAGCATGGTAAAATTGGCTAATACCCAATTGGCACATTTATTGTATTTGAAAGTTCTAGTAAAGTGGTACAACATGTTCCCTGGGCCTGTAAATTGAATGTTACTAGTGGACCTCTAGCCTTTTAAACTTGTCTGAGGCCCGCCATTGTAGCCTGTGTGTGCAGTTTTGAACTGCCATTTCAACCTGACAAAATAAATCAATTGCTAGGCCTGAACCTTCCCTTTTAATACATATAAGTCACCCCTAGTGTTGGTATTAAACAGCACAGAGAAGTTGGACATGTACTTTTAAGTTTTACATGTCCTAATAGTGAAAAATCAATTGGGAGCAGGTAGGAATGTCGAGCATGGTGTCTAAAGATTTGTAACTTAAAACTTACTTTAATGGTAATGTTGGATTTTTAATCACAATTCTGAAAATACTACTTTTAGAAAGTTGGCATTTTCTTGTCTTAACCACTTGGGGCCTGATTACGAATCTGGTGGTCAATGGACTGCCAGACTCACGAAGGCGCAGTAGTGGTCGTCTCCTGATCACCCTATTACAACTAGGGCAGTCGGACCGATATTGCACAGTGCAACCGACAGGGATCAGAGATCCCTGGCGGTGGCACGGCATTCTTGAGGCCGCAATAGGCTTGATGGGACATGCCGCAGTCCCGCCAATCATATTACGAGTTTCCTCTCTGCCACGATTTTCACAGCAGTTCCTACTCCATGAAAACCGTGGCTGTTAGGAAACAAAGCAGGCTCTATAGGGTCCCCTCTTGCCTCTGGGCCATGGGGTGCATGCAGGGGGGCACAAGTTGTGTGTATGCACCCCAGTAAGTGCATGGCATGGACTGCACCAGTCCATGCCGTGTAGGTACTTTCTTTGACGTTCCCATTGCAGTGCCTATTTCATAGGTACTGTAGTGGGAACGCCAAAGAACTGGCTGTCAGTGACTGGAAACGTCCTACTCCTGCACCACCAAACACGTAATCAGACCCTTGGTGCCAGCAGCTTGATCCTGGGTCACATGACTGGGTGTAGCTGGCAGTTGGTCTTTGTGTATGGCTTCCAGACAGTGAGGCAAAGGGAAGATAGGTGCTGGTAGGATGTGTCACACTGTGTTAATGAGGCAGAGGAGCAGTCAACTACCACACTTGCACATCACAATGGTTCTGTTTGAGCACTTTCACAAAGGGGCTGGTCACTGGTCTTTTTCTAACCCAAATAAGCTGGGGCCAAGACAGGGTGGAAGGGGATGTCTGACATCTCAGAAAACCTCTAGAAGCATCCTCCACTTCAAAGTGGACACCACGT
The DNA here is from genome assembly GCF_964204655.1 of Triturus cristatus. Classification (NCBI taxonomy): domain Eukaryota; kingdom Metazoa; phylum Chordata; class Amphibia; order Caudata; family Salamandridae; genus Triturus; species Triturus cristatus. The sequence goes on along the minus strand of NC_140584.1, from coordinate 388,230,860 downwards.
TTTAGCATTGGACCCTTAGTCCCAACTCATCAGTACACGTCTGGACCTGTGTACTCACTCTGCCAAGAAGAAGGACTACTGTGCTCCTGAAAGGACTGCCACCCTGTTGGACTGCTGCCCTGAAGGACTGCTGCTATGCTGACCTGCTTCCCTCTTTCCTGGGTAAGAAGGACTGGACCTGCATCTTTAAACCCAGACCCCAGAGTGATTTCAAGGTCTAGTTGGTTCCTGATTAGAAACCTCAAGGACAGAAGGTTCAAACAATCTTGAACCTAGCACCTTGATTCTGACATCTTTGAGTCCTGCCCTCCCAAATGGTGCCACCGTAGTCTTGGACCCTTGGAAGTATGCCTGAAGGTGCTCAACCAACTCATCTTCTCCACGGTGCATCTCCCACAGAACCAGCACATCATCTTTGCTGCTCGACCCCTCACCCAAGGATCTGACGCGTCACCTGCTGCAAGACTTCTCTGATGCAAGGACCTTGCATTGCCTTTGCAGCCCATTGAACCACTACTGCATGCTCGCATCTCCACACAAGAACATCACTTTGCAGCTTCTTGGAACTGCCGCTGCGCAAGGCATTATCTCGCCCATACCTCGCATCAATTCTGCTGCTCGACACATCCGTGAAACGGGATTCTGCATCTCTATGCAACCAGGATATAGGTACTGTGTTCAGTGGGCTTAAATGGGGCCGCGTAGCTGTCCTGCGCTCCATCGCATTCGGCCTGGACTAGTGACTTTGCTCAGGTTTGGCTTGATCAGATAGCCACGGTTGGAACTTTGAGCTTTTTGGTGCTATTATCACCAACATCTTTAAACTTGCATATCTCTGGTTGTACACATTGGAATTTTGTAGGTTTAGTCTTGTTTTATTTATTAAAATGTAGTCTATGTTTTTAATTGTTTTGGGATTCTGCCTGTGTTGTGGTTTCACATTATTAATGTTTGAAATTCTGCACAAACACTTTACTGATTGCCTCTAAGTTAAGCCTGACTGCTCTGTGCCAAGCTACCAGAGGTTTGAGCACAGGTGAATTCGGGATTTGCTTATGACTTCACCCTGACAAGGATCGTGGTTGCTTTACGAGTAGTGTTTAACCCCCCTCAATCAGTAACGGCATACGTATCTTAGCGCCAGGATACCCGTTGGGTCACAGTGCGCTTATAGGTACTGATAACATTAACATTAACCTAATTATTTTTACATTGGTGATCAGCGATGAAGATTTGGACTTTTGTCTGTGCAGTGGTATACAGTAATCTTGTGTTACAATGAAAATCCCAGATAAATAATGTAAGACCTCTTCGAGTTTTACATTTCTCCTTTTTGCTTTTTCAAAAATTCCCTCTCATTTTACTTGAATGTAGCTCCTGAAACCACACTTGCAAGGATGGAGTATGAGCTGGTCAGCATGGAGTTCTACACTGTGGCCCAGCTTATAGAGTTTTGCAAGGAGAGGGGACTTCCAACCAAGAGCAACACCAGGAAAGTGGTGCCCCAAAAAGTGCTGAGGGCCAGGGTGGAAGTCCACCAGTCACTGGTTACAGCAACAGAAGAAGATGATGATGTGGAAAGGCAAGGAGAGGACCTGGATAGATGTCCTAAGATTCAGCAGTCAGCTGAGGGGAATGACTTCTCTTTTCAGTTGGAGCTCCCTGCCAGAACCTAGAGCAGATGTCTTCTCAAGGCCTGTGCCCAGAGAAGCTGGTGGACAGGAAGACCGAAAGGGAGTTTAGGCTGCAGATGGCCCAGTTAAAGATGGAAGAAAAGAAACTGGCCATGGAGGAAAATCAGGCTGAGAGGGCCTTTGAGAAGTAAAACTGGCTATGGAGGAGAGAAACATGTTGTTTGCTCATGAACTGAGACATAAGGAGCTGGACATCAGGGACAGGCAGGCAGAGCCCAGCATTGTTGATGGCAGCATATTTATAGTGCCCTCTTTAGATGAGGGTTCACCTTCCTAATGGTCTGATGCCTGCATTTGTTATGAGGGAGGACATTGACAAGTGCTTTGGAGGTCATGAGGTAGCTTCGCAGATGCATAGGATCCCTGAGGAGGATTTAGGGGATAGCCTCTGGAAGCATATTCCTGGTGAGGGGAGGGATGGCCTACTGGCCCTACAAAAGGTTAAAACAACAGTTGATGGACAGAATGCAGAACAATGTCATACATTCACCCCAGTACAGAGATCTGGGCCTCAATCCATCGTTTTTTTGCTCACCATGCCGTTCCAGTTTGAACCTAGCCATATGTAAATCAGTCTTGACCCTGTGATTCATGGGTACAGTCCAGCCCGAACTGCCAAGCCAGGTCCTCCCTGGACTGGAAACAAGCATCCTAGGACCGGTTTCGGGGTTTCAACCCTTTTCAGCCAGGATAGCTTGATACCAGTGGCATGGAGAGCACGGGACCCACCCCTGGGCATACCCTTCCCACTCGGGGTGACAATTGCAAAAACAACAGTTGATGGACAGAATGCAGAACAATGTCATACATTCACCCCAGTACAGAGATTTGGGCCTAAATCCATAATTGTTTTGCTCACCATGCCGTTCCAGTTTGAAATCAGCCATATGCAAATCAGTCTTGATCCTATGCCTCATGGGTACAGTCCAGCCCAAACTGCCAAGTCAGGTCCTCCCTGGACTGGAAACAAGCATCCTAGGACCGGTTTCGGGGTTTCACCCCTCTTCAGCCAGGATAGCTTAATTCCAGTGGCATGGAGAGCACGGGACCCATGTCTGGGCATACCCTTCCCACATGGGGTGACAAATGCAAAAACAACAGTTGAGGTTCAGAATGCAGAACAATGTCATACATTCACCCCAGTACAGAGACCTGGACCTAAATCCATCATTTGTTTGCTCACCATGCCGCGTTTGAGAGGTAGACAGGATAAGGTATTCCCCCATAAAGGAATCCCTTCGCAGGAATTATGATCTAATCTATGAAAAGTATAAGCAAACGTTTAGGGATAGCCAGATGCTGGCCCATCAGTCATGGGTGATGTGTGTAGATTCCTTTTGCAAGGAACTGGATGGTGGTTGGGTGAAGAGCAGAGTGCTAGAGAGCACATGTTCAGTCTTTGTTTTGCAGATCTGCACCGACACCTGATTGATGGTAAGCTTTACGATCCCAGGTAGCTTGCTAAGGAGGAGGACCCCTGGCTCAGTAAGAGAGTCCATAAGAAGGTACCTGGGAGAGACCCAAAGAAGGGTAGTTCAGGTTCCCCCCAGTAGAGTGAGGGAAGGGCTAAAAGTGACCAAGACAAGAGTAAGATGAGGGAAAGGTTTCGCATGCCCCTTCTGAGAAATAGGGAGGAGGTTCTGGTGGACCGTGGTCCAGGACATCCCATTTCCAACCCAGCTGAATTGAGTGCTCCCAGGTAGGAGCTCTGTCAGTCCTAGGAAATTACACACTGGTGGGACCTCTACAAGTGTGGCTAATATGGCCTCAGGAGTAAGTAGTCCCCAAGGGCATGTCACAGATCATGCCATGATCTCCCTTAGTTGAGAGTCACACTCAGTGGGTGAGCTATTGATCCCTGAGTGGGGGGGGTCGTCACCTCCACCAGCGAAAAGTGAATGGGATCCCTTTTACCTCTCTGAACCAGACCATACTAATGGAAAGGCTGGTCTCTCCAGGGCAGTACACCAACGAGGTGTGTAGGGTAGTTCAGGTCCAGGGGCAGGACTTTTTCTGCCCCATGGCAGTGGTATCCCTGGAGTGAGGTGAGGATGTGACCTAGAGAAGGGTTAACGTTAGTTCCCAGATGCCGCAAAGACTCCCGTCAGGGGAATTAGTTGCCCCCAGTGTTAGGAGAGCTGGGAGGAATTACCAACAGGTGTGCCCTGATAGTTCAGTTTTCTGGGATTACCACTCCAAAGGGAGAGTACAGAGGCCCAGGTGGAGGGGCAAGACATGGACCCAGTCCACAGTGGATCAGAGGTTGCCATCTCTGACACCAGGGTACCCCAAGACTGACCATAGTGAGGCCACTTCTCACTTGGAGTGCTCCCTGAGCTGTCACAGAGACAGAGGGCTGGAGATATGCTCTGGGCAGACCCCTGCATGACACAGACAGAGTGTGTCACCCCTGAGGTTCTGTCTCAACAAGCACCCATTCAGCCTCTGGGTTCCGACCCTGGGCTGAGTAGCCAATCCCAGGCTATCACCCCTGGTCTGGTGGGAAGGAGAGTGGAAGTAGGATGACTAAAACCCAAGGCTGTTGTCCCTGACGCTAAGAAACCTCAGAGGTCAGAGAATCTTGGATGTACTTGTACCTGGCTCTTGGCACTGACAGCTGTCAGTGGTGTCTGTTGATTACTGTCCTTAATGGAAGAGTTTTCCTTGGGATGGGGACAGAAGCCTGATCCAAAGGGTGGAATAGGCCCATCACTTTGTTGGTAGTGGTACTGTCTGCCTAATGGGATGCATCTGTTAGCAAGCTAAGGTTAGGTGCTGCACATATGAGGTTCACAGATCAGAAGGGTTCCCCATAGGTCAGGTCAGTGGCTCAGGAGAGTGTACACAGAGGCATCCAACTGAGTTCAGAGAGGTGTAGAACTGAAAAGTGCCTCTGCATGACAGGGTCTTTGTCCGTGTTCTACCACCTACGCAGGGAAACCCATCAAGGTATTGATTAGCCTACTGTGCTTTTGGCTAGATTAGGTGCGTATTGGACCTGGCACTGTCTGCAGGTTCATCACCAAACCTTTTGCTTTCACCCTCCTGTTTTCTGAACCCTTTGTTGTTGGACTCTGCACACTTTACCACTGCTAACCAGTGCTTAAGTGCATGTGCTCCCGCCTTAAAACATGGTAGCATTGGCTTATCCCCAGTTGGTGTATTTAATTTACTTGTAAGACCCTAGTTAAGTGGTAATACGTGCACCCAGGGCCTGTATATTAGATGTTACTAGTCAGGTTGCAGCGCTGATTCTGCCACCCACTTACAATCATGTCTCAGGCCTGCCATTGCAGCCTGTGTGTGCTGCTTTCAATTGCCATTTTGACTTTGTAAAATAAACCTTTTGCTGGGCTTAAAGCTTTCTTTTTAATAAATATGTCACCACTATGATAGGCCCTAAACTGCCCACAGGAACGGGTGCAATTTATTTAAAAAGTAGAACCTGTTATTTTAAGTTTTACATGTCCTGGTAGTGAAAAACGATTACATTTGTTTTTCACTATTGCAAGGCCTTCTTCTCCCATAGGATAACATTGGAATTACCTTATTACATTTATTAGGCTATAATTTCAAAATGGGAACAGGTAACTAGTTCATGGTTGGTGTCTTTGGAATTGAAATGGAAAATCGTCTCTTACGGTGAAGTCAGATTTTAAGTTACAATTTTGAAAGTGTCACTTTTAGAAAGTTGTCATTTTCCTGCCGTAGCCATTTATTGCTTGCAGCTTGCCTCTGGTTCTTCCTAGCAGGGGTACACTCCAGATGAAGTAACCAGGCACTTTATAAATTACCTATTATTATTATGAGTGGGTGTAGCTGACAATTGAGCTTTGTGTCTTCCTCCTAGACAGCCACACAGACTAGAGAGATTAGGTGTGCCTGGAGGGCCATCGTTGGCAGGTTGGGATGGAAGTGCTGGGCACAGCCAACCTTACACTTGAATAGGCTGTGTCCTGCCTCCACGCAAAGGGCAGCATACTCCCTGTTGTTAGTCTGGAGTCAGTGCAGGGGATATATGAAACCTGTGCACTTCAAAAGGAAACCTCTAGAATCTACTCCAATTTAAAGGAGGCACCTGGTATACATATTGGACCTCAGACACAAACTCTTCAGTACACTTCTGGACCTATAGAAGACTCTGCCAGGAAGAAGGACTGTTGTGCTGATGAAAGGACTGTCACTCTGCTGGACTGCTTCCTGCTGTGCTGACTTGCTACCTGCTGCCCTTTTGCCTGGGTGAGAAGGACAGAACCTCCAACTAGTACTCGGGACTAACAGAGCGACTCCAAGGGCTAGTCTCTTGTAACCAGCACCTGGACTCTGCCACTGTGAGTCCTAAACTGTCAAGTTGTGCAACCCCATTCCTGGACCCTTGGAAGTGGGCCTGAAGGTACTTTGCCAGCCCATCCGTGGATCCAGCTGAACTGAAACATTTCCTTTGCTGCAAGGGCAACACCGAGCAGAACAGATGCATTGTCTCTGCTGAGAGGATTCTCCCAGCGCAAGGACTCTGCACCAACCTCACAGACCGCATCAGAAATGATGCTGTGCGGGGGCGTGGCTTTGGAGCCGTTGGTGATGGCCGCTGATTTCGGGAGCTCCGCGGCAACGTAGACAGTGGAGAGCTTCCAGGCTTCTTTTCTTCTGTTCTGGGTCGCAGAAATCGACATGTCCTTCGTCGGAATACCTCAGCTATCGGTGTGAGGAATAGCGGAGAGTTTCCATGCCGTTAAGGTGATTTTATTTCGGGAAATGCAGTCAGTCAGAACAACGGCCGCCATTTTGTTTTTTGTGACGATAGTTTCCTGATACGTTCGTCACCCTTTTTATCAATACCATTCACTACGAGACTGATATTATATCATATGCACAAAGGTTTTTTCTTCATGTATGGTGTAATTTCCGGGTCTTCTTTGTGGCAATTATTGGAGTACCTCCTGCAGAATCTTTTTTCTTCAGTTTTTCGTTCTCCTCTCATCAACGCTCTGTGGCGGACTTCTTCCAACTTTGACAGATATTGTTGTCTGAATCATCTCTCCTTGTGACCGTCTCTTTCGTCACCAAAATAGACTTTGTCTTCCGTTTCTTCATGGCAATGCCGCGCGGTGCTCGCAGTGGCGCTCGCGCTGGGGCTCACCAAGTTATCTCCTCGCCACTGGCTGATAACAACCCTTTTAATGTCCTACGAGGCGCTATGGATGAAGCTTCTCCGGAGTCTTCTGATCATAAAACCTCCTCTTCCGCGGATACTCGCCCCAAACAACTCTCCAAATTACCTGCAGCTTCGCCCTCTGGCAAACGGGCAAAAATTAACCCCCCTTCTCCTACTAATCCACCTTCTTCAGTCTCTATGGAGCTTCTCCTTGAGGAAATCCGTGCTCTGAAGCCGTATATGGAAGAAACTAATTCGCGCCTACAAAGCCTTGAAGACAACTGGTCTCACACCGTCCAGAGAGTTGGGGTCCTTGAACAAAGAGTTGACGCGTCCGAAGATACCTTACAGCAAGTACCCCTCTTACATACAGAAGTTGATCGGCTCAAACAACAAGTCGAACAATTGGAAAACCGCAACAGGCGCAACAACCTGCGTATTTATGGTCTAGCTGAAGGCCTTGAAGGTTCCAATCCAATTTCATTTTTTCAGTCATTCTTACCGTCTCTTCTTGGTCTTCCTGAATCTCCTCCTTTGAACATTCAACGCGCTCATCGTTTGGGCCGGTTGTCTGCTTCTTCCTCCTCCTCAGCGAGACCTCGAGGTACTATTTTATATTTTTTGGAATACACGGACCTCCTCAAAGTACTCCAAGCTGCCAAACAAAAAGGAAAGATCTCTTGGCATGGCTCCAATCTATTTTTTACTCAAGACTATGCCAAAGTGACTGCAGACCGTCGGAAAAAGTTCCTGGAAATGAGACCTGCTCTTCGGAGTCTTAATGCGAGATATGGCCTTTTTCATCCATGCCTTTTTAAAGTGACATATAATAACAAGACTGTTTCTTATGAGGATCCGGCTGTTCTCCAACAATTTTTGAATAACTGTCGTCATGAGTCTATGGATGTCTCCAGATTATAATTATTTTCTCTCCCTCATGTAGAATGTTTGCTGTTTTACTGTATATGGTTTTATTGTTCCACATCGTTAACATTTGTATTTGGTCTTTTTTCCCCTTAGTTTTGGATACTTGGGCCCCTGTTTGTTACCCTCTTCATATTATTCCTGGATGCCGCCCTCCCTGCCGTCGTTGCCCTGTGGTTTCCCGTTCGGCGTTTCATTTCCCTGATGTGGTTCCAACACCCTCATCCTTTCTTGTTCTCCTGTGGTATGTCTTTTGCCATTGTGTTCTTATGTTTATGGAATTGGTTGTTTTTGCTTTCTCGCTTTCTTCTCCTTATTCTACTCTCTTCTCTTACTCCTTCTTTCTTTTCTCAGTATCATTGTCTCATTCTTTCTTCTTTTGCTCTTACCTATTGCTCTTTTCTTTCTTTTTCCCTCTTTCTCGGGATTCAGTTCCTTCAATCTATTTTTTATCTTTTTTCCTTATTTGTTTATGCCTATTTCATTCTCATTTTATCTCTGTATTCTTTGATTTTCTTCCCTTTTCAATATAATGTGTTTTATGGTGGTTCCTTGGTCGTATTTATTAAATTATGTATCTGCTTTTCTTTCTTGTATTTGATACTATCTCTTCTCCCTGCAATGCTTTGTCTTTCCTTCCTTTAATAATGTAAGGATTACTATCCAATTTTTCCCTATTTATGCTTTTCTGTTTTCCTTTTATTTACATTTTTCTCCTTCTATGTGAATGACTTTGAATATTTTATCCTGGAATGTTAAAGGTCTTGGGTCACCTATTAAACGCCAAAGAGTTTTATCTCATGTAGCAAATTTAAAAGGGGATATTGTTTTACTACAAGAAATTCATGTTAAAGATACTGAAATTCCTAAATTGCGTCGCAATTGGGTTGGTCATGTGTTTGCCTCTCCTGGTTCTGGGAAGCGCAATGGTGTTGCCATTCTATGCCATAAGAAGTTAGATGTTCAGCTTGTCAATCAAGATAATGATACAGATGGTAGGTGGGTAGCAGTTTCTTTGTTGATTAATAAAGTTCCTTTGACTATTATTAATATTTATGCTCCCACTGTTCCAGATAAAGTCTTTTGGCCCCATATTCTCTCCTTACTTATGCAAGTCACCGATGATTATCTAATTTTGGGTGGAGACTGTAATATGGTTGTGGACCCCTTTTTGGATAGAAGATCTGATTCTAGATTCTCCCCTTCCCACATGCATTCTTTGTTTACTTCCACTATTTCTCAAAGAGCCCTTGTTGATTCGTGGAGGCTCTGCCTCCCTACTCTTAGAGAGTATACCTTTTATTCACCTCCTCACTCTTCCCAGTCCCGGTTAGATTATATTTTCATTTCCAAAGCCCTCACTCAGCTTATTACTCACTCAGACATAGGTTCTATCTTAATTTCTGATCATGCTCCAGTCTCCTTAAGCCTGGAATTACTCCCCCCCCGTGAAAGGCACTAGGAGATGGAGGTTTAATAACTCTCTTTTACTGGACCCACAATTTACACCAGCTTTTATGGATTTTGCCTCCTCATTTTTTGTAGAAAATGACTCACCTCAATTAACTCCTTCCCTTATTTGGGACACATTTAAAGCCGCCTCTAGAGACTTCATTATTACATTTGTTGCCCGTAAACGTCGTAAAGCCTCTCAATCGGCCCAGTTACTTAATACACAAATTAAACAATTAGAACACTCCTTTTACCTTTCTAAGAAGCAATCCGACTTAGATAATCTTATTAAGGCTAAGATCTCCTTTAATAAAATTTCCACTGATTCTGCCAATCTATTTTTACTTAAGTCTAGTGCTAAGTATTATACTGCCCAAAATAAAGCCGGTAATCTTTTAGCTAGATACCTCAAAGTCAGGAAGGAACGTACTAAAATTGAATCCATTGTTACCTCCTCTAATGTTGTGGTCCATAAAGATGAAGATATTTTGGCCGAATTTACGGATTTTTATCAGCGTTTATATACTCCGGAATCCCTCCCAGCCGTATCCGAAATTACTCGTTATTTATCATCCATTACCCCACCTTCCTCCTCAGAAGTTGATTTTTCCCCTTTAGAGGCTGACATTACTCGCAATGACATTCTGGAAGCTATCCAAACTCTGAAGAGGGGTAAAGCCCCTGGCCCTGATGGGTTTACTATAGAATTTTATTCCCATTTCTCCTCCTTACTTCTTCCTAGGATTCACCAACTATTCTCATTCTTTATAACTTCCCAAAGATCAGAAGGTACCTTTCAGGAGGCCCTTATTTGTCTTCTCCCCAAGGATGGTAAAGATCACACCTTTTGTAAGAATTATAGGCCCATTTCCCTAATTAATTTAGACTACAAAATTTTTGCCAAGATCCTTGCACTTCGTTTAGAAAAAATTCTCCCAAAATTAATTGCCAAAGAACAATGTGGGTTTATCAAAGGACGTCACTTATCTGATAATACCCGTCTCTTCTTTAATGTTTTAAGTAAATCGCACTCTCATAAGTCGTCATTGGCAGCTATTGCATTGGACGCTGAGAAAGCTTTTGATAGAGTCAACTGGCAATTTATTTTTTCCTCCCTTTCTTGGTTTGGTTTCGGCCCTAAATTTCTTTCTTATGTCTCAATGCTTTATTCCTCTCCTAGATCTTTTATTCTAGCTAATGGCCTTGTTTCCTCTTCCTTTCCGCTTCTCCGTGGGGTTCGACAGGGTTGTCCGTTGTCCCCGCTCCTATTTATATTAGCATTAGAACCCTTTTTAACTAAAATTCGTATGAACGCTGATATTTCTGGTTTCCCTTATGGTTCTACACAGTTAAAGATCTCTACATACGCAGATGATATTCTATTATTTCTCTCGAATCCCCATACATCTCTTCCGGCATTTTTATCAGAAGTCTCGAACTATGCATCAGTGTCTGGTTATAAGCTTAATGTAGACAAGTGCGAAATTCTTCCTCTTAATAAATTATGTTTTCATGCCGATTTCTTAACTTCTTCCTTTAATTGGAGCCCGAACAAAATCAAATATCTTGGTCTTTGGTTTACTCCTTCTATTAAGGACACAGTGGCTTTGAACTTTAAAAATTTACTTACAGCTCTCACTACCTCTACGAATCAATGGCATCCTTTGTTCTTATCTTGGTGGGGTAGACTAGACTCTATCAAGATGATGTTGGTTCCTTTAATCTTATTCCTTTTATCGAATCTTCCGGTTCACATTCCTAAGTTCTACTACAAGAATATCTACTCCATTTTATCTAAATTTTTATGGCAAAACAAAACGGCCAGAATGTCTTTCTCTAGACTTAAATCTCCCAAACACTTAGGTGGTGTTAATTTTCCTGATTTTTCGTCGTATCATACTTCCTTTTTTCTTGCTCATTCTGCTTCTTTCATTTCTGATCATACTCCTGACCCCTCTTCTTGTCCTCTATGGGTAGAGGTTGAGACTTCCTTTTTTCAGCCTTTTACGTTTGAAGAATTTGTTTCATTGTCACAACCTCCAAAGAAATTTTCTCTTCCTATTCTCCAACATGTTTGCAAGACCTTTCAACCTATTATTTTCCATAACCTGGATGACCGTGCTCGTTTTTTACAATCCCCTATTTGGTATAACTCTCTTATCAAGATTAAAAATAGATCTATCTTTTGGAATGATTGGCTTTCCCTAGGTCTTAAATGGACTCATCAACTCTTTCATGATGGTTCTTTTATTCCCTTTTCTATTCTTCAGGATCGTTTCTCTCTCCCTCTTTCTTCTCACCCTAAATATACTCTATTAAAATCGGCGGCTCAAGCTACTTTTGATGCCCTTACGGATACTTCCATTCAACACAGTTCTTCTCTCATTTCCTTACCATCTTTGCATTCCTCTCCATCTGCTTCTCAAATTTATAAAAAATTGCGAGATACGTCTGCTAATCGAATGAAATCTCCTGTGGAGTGTGCCTGGGAATCAGATTTAGAGGATTGTTTTCCTCTTACTACTTGGGATAACATTTGGAACAAAATAAGGAAGTCATCTAGAGCGGCAAATACAACCCAAACCCTATTTTTTATATACAATCGACTTTTAATTACCCCATCCAAACTACACCACATTGACCCCTCTATCCCGTCCAGCTGTTGGTCTTGTTCGGCTTTAGTGGCTGATCTTAATCACATGTTGTTTATTTGCCCTGCTGTTCATCTTTTTTGGGGCAAAGTTTGGCAACAAATTAACTCCATTTTTTCTACCAATTTCCCCTTCTCTTTTTCCCATATTTTTCTTGGGAGTCTCTCACAATTGTGGTCCTCCTCCAACACTGATACTTCCATAGTTGACCTCCTTCTTGCTGTGGCATTTCAACAAATCACGAAAGCTTGGAAAGATACTTCCCTTATTTCCTATCAAGCATGGTGGTATGGGGTTTGTTATAACCATAGGCTAGATAGAGCATATGTCCATCCTATCTCCCTTGCGATTAAAAGAGACTTATTATGGCTACCCATTACCTCTTTTCTAAATGTGTCTGCCCAATCCATCCCCTTACACAACCCTTGCAGGGAGGAAGTATCTAAACCTCCTTAATGTTTTTGTTCTTATTAATAATTCTGATAGTATTAATATAGGTAATTTTGCCAATTTGCTCTATCTCTTGTTACATACTAATTCCTGTATTATGAAATCATATTTGTTCCTTATACTGCCACTTATTTAATATATTGTTGTAATATGTTTTTGATGATATCCCTTTTTCTTTCCCTCTTTTCTTCTTTCTCTTTCTCTCTCTACTTCTTTCATTGATCTGAACTGATTTATAATGTATTTTTTATCATAAATGTATATTATTATTGTATTGCAATTTTTTCATTCTTCAATAAAATCCTCTTTAAACTGAAAAAAAAAGAAATGATGCTGTGCAATGCCCCCTCTGACACTGGACTTCGTATTTTTAGGCCTCATCAACAGGATCTTTGAACATGACACAGTATGCAGCTCCTCAGAACTGACGCATCGCCTCAGCTGCGCAACGCTTCTCCAACGCAGGACCTCACAATGATCCGCAATCAGGATTTAAGGTACTCTTGCTCAGCAGGCCTAACTGGGTCCCTGTAGCTGGCCCACACGCCATTCAAAAATACTTTACACATTGCCTCTAAGTTAAGCCCTTCTGCTCTGTGCCAAGCTACAAGAGGGTTGAGCACAGGTTAATTTGGGGTTTACTTGTGACTTCATCCTGCAAGGAGTATGGTTGCTGCTTGAGAATAGTTTCACCCCCCTCAACCATTTACCCAATTACTTAGACTAATGTTTCACAATAAAACGCATCCAGGAAAATTGAGGTTGCTTCTGAGTTGTACATACCTAAGACAGAGTGGCCCAACTATGTTGTGACTACGCTTAAAATAAAATATTGTACTTTATAGGGTGTTTGTGAAAATGTGTTTTTAGGATTTAAGGGCTACATTTGAACCTGGTTCCTGCACCAACTTCAAGCTCACTAGTCTGGCCCACTGGGATGACTTCTCTAGCTCTGCAACTGTGTAAAGCCTAGTGGAACAATCTTTAATGACCGCTGGAGACCTTAATACACCTACTTTCAGGAATCAGGCTGCACACCAAAGTCTGAAAAGACCATCACTTTCTTCTGGAAGCATTCTCTTTTTCACAGATCTGCCTCACAAATCTAACAATAGTTTGAGGGGCGAGGTGGGTGTCTTGCTCATCAAGTATCAAGGGGCCAACCTTGGCATTGTCGTTTTGCTTGGCTCTTTTCTTCTTCCTTATGTTTGGTGCATTGCTGATGACTCTAGTGCTAACTTCATCTTCAATCAAGAAATCCAAAATTGCCAAAGAAGGTTTTGATTACCCTTTGTCTTTTTTTCCTTCCAACCAAGACCCTCCTAAGAAAACACTTGACACCTTTCCTGTGTAATATTCTGTGCATCCTGGTTTCTGGGAGGAGACACACTTTTCTCAGACATTTCAGAGGTGTATTCAATAGACATTCTCTGCATCCAGTTCTTGACAGTAACACTTTTGAATTATGTCACTGCAGGCATATGCTAGTGACATGCTTGTCACGGAATGCTTTTATGTCGTTTGGGAAAACACACTTGTTGGTTACAAAACACTTTTTATAACTGACTTAATTAATTTTAGAGGTAGACATTTAAACATGTTGCATAGGCTTATTCTGACTTGCTTGTGCAACACAAGCTTGGCCTACAGTCTAGGGATCCTAGGTGCAGCCCTAGTGTAATTTTATATAATTGTAATGTAATACATACCTCATGAGGGTCCCGCAAAGCCACTGGGGAGCCTGCTTGTCACATTTACATTGTATGCTATTTGCACGGTTTTTGGCTATAACAAATGGCTCCACCCAGATAATCCCCTTGTAGTTTTCACTTTTTCACTATGCAGTTTTGGGTTTTTAGTTTTGCTGAGCCTCAATCAGGATAAATCCTGTAGAAATTTACCTAAAAGTGACCCTAAGTCTACCAGGGATTACATTTAGGACTCCGGGAGACGTTTTCAATGTTTTTGAAGCACTCCAGGAGCTTGTGCTTTTGCATATAGGCTCTAAAGGGCAGAGACTTCTATGGGTAGGTCCTTTGCCTGTGTTTGTTGCATGCTGGAAAAAAAAGACGCTTGCACAAACTGAACTGAATAAATAATGCTACATTGACAGTGTATAATGAAGATTATTGAAAGAGGGTATCATTCATAGTTATATAAATGGTGTTGAATACGTTTTGTGTAATTCAGTTTTGCTTGCCATGAATGTGGTGACATTCTGACAAAGCCAGTAGGCCTGCCTTTTTGATAGCAACACCCTATTGTACTGTGTCAAGTATAGGTGGGTAATTGTGATTATAGGGTTAAGAGCTTGCTGAGGGTAAGAACTGTTCTGAGAGTGTCCCAAGGGTATTTGTATCTATCTACTTGTACATATTTGTAAATGTGAAATATTCCAGCAGTGTATGCGTGATAAACTACGTTTCATTTTTATAAGAAAAACCACTGATTGGACAATGATTTTTTTCGGTGTTATTTGTTACGTACCTGTGAGCTGCAGGTACTAGCCCACACCATCTCCCCTGAGAAGGTCCTGGACTGCTCTGCTTTACTACCCTGAAAGAGTAAAGTGCTACAATGGGGTACTTGGTTCCCAGTAAAGAAATGGTTGTGGGCTTATTAATTGTGAGGAACTTACATCCTGCAAAATAACACCTCTTCCTTACATTGGCCATTTTTATTGTACCTGCACTCACAATTAGGGCTGGTCAATGGCTTGCCATGTTATAGAGCTTAGAGGACATGGAGAGTATTTTTATCAGCTTCTGAGTGGTGATCGTCAAATTATACCATCAAGATGAGCAAGAGAGGGGAAGCAATGTAAAAAATCTCCTTTCCTACAGAAGCATCACTAACCTATGAGGTATTAAAAAAACAGTACTTATTAGACCTTATTCCCCCATTCCTGCAGCGGAATGTTGCATGAGGATAGTAAAATAGCCAATGTCAGCGATCTCATGAAACATCAGTAATGCAGTTTGCATACATATGTGCCAACACTGCCACCTATTCTCTCCTCTGCCACTCCCACCTGTAGTTACTATTATAATCACTGCAAGAGCCTTAAATGTGTTGTTTTGAGGAGATTGCAGAGCAGTTAAATTGCAGCAGTACTGGACTGTATTCAGAGTATTGTAGTTTATTGTCAAATTCTCAAAAGTGCTAAGGATAAGCAAATTACGTCTTATTGTTCTGTTCCAAAAGGGTTTCCAAGTTCTTACTGACTGATCCTCAGTTTTGGACCCACTCCCAAAAAGGGGGCAGGACAATTAACAGCTGCCTGCCCCCAGCAACATGTAGGAGATCATTAAGCAGCATGTGGGAGATTTAAGCATTATGATTGGCTGAGCAATCAGCAAGAGATACTCATTGGACAGTTTTTCCAAAGATCCACAGGCTATTTAAATTAGTTCCATTTAAATCGATTGTGAGTAAATTCAGCTAACACGGATAGCCTTAAAATCTGGCTTGTGTATGGACCTCTGAAACCTCCAATGTACAGTCTTCTTTTGCCTGTTTCAAAGACACCAAACTGGCAATCATTTCCAAGACCTTGAAATATGTTTCTTGATTTGAATTTCTGTGTCACATGAATAAGGCCCCTAAATATTGCATGAGAAGCTGCGGCAATGCTTCACACGGTCTATTTCTGAATTGTCCCAGGAGAACCTCCTTTCATTTTCATGAGGAATATGACAAAGTGACACAGACAGAACATGCATTTCCTGTTTCTAACAGTTTTTACAGTTTTTTTCACCCCCAAGAGAGTTTCAAGGCAAAATAAAATAGGCCAACCCTAGAGGCAAGAGGATGTAACATCTGTCGTCTCCGGCTTCACACCTACCTGGGAGACTCCCCTCTCCTGTCTCTCATTATTACTTGGATATGATAGTTTTCTGTGTGAGCTTTTTCATCCCCACAGTGAATAGAAAAAGGCAAAGTTAGACTTCTGATCTCTGAAAGTGCACGTTTTACGGTGGGCCAGAGCAGCAAAAGGAGGAATGGGCAAAACGAAATTGGCTATCCAATTAAGGACATTGTTGTACAAAGTTGAGCAAACTTATAATGTCATAATATAACGAGAATACCGTATGTAATATGCGACAATGAATTTGTAAGCTCTCTGATAAGCTATACAGCAAGGGTAGTCCTGCATATGTAGGTCCCTGATCAATGACAGACATTTTGGTTAACCACTGACTATGTAACTGAGTGCTCTTTGGATTCGTGTTTTGTACATACACTTAATAAATATCCTGAAACACCAACATAGATCCAGCCCTCGTGGACGTACGTTGAAAATCACATATGCAGCGCCACTGGATTTATGCGATTCTGTGGCTGTGGTGTTTTCCTCATAATTATGGACTCACCTCATTTAACACATAACCCACCATCTGCTGCATAATTTGGGGATTTCAACAGGAAAAAAATGCTCTCGCTAAAATGGAATAATAGATACCAAACAGGATGTTGCAAAGTTTAACTTGTCAGCTTTAAGTTGCTGATTGTCTTCAGGTGCCAACTAACTCTAAAGAGTTGAAACATTTTCCCAGTGTTTTTATGAGTTAGTATGACAACATAGCGAAATAGCACTGCCACAGAGTGTGCTGCAATATGATGCATAATTTGCCTTTTGTTACCATACAAGTTAGTGAACCTGACGCATAATTTGCTCCTCCCCTGCCGCATGATTCTCAGGGACCTGCTATATGTAATGGAAATAATATACCTGCATCCATTGTAAATCATGCACACCTTTATCCTCTAGTAAATGTGTTTTTTTCCCCAACTTCTTTAGGCATGCATTGCTGATGACTGTGTGATTCGACTAAGTCCACTATTCATCTTTTGTATTGTCGGAGGGTTTGGCTTGAAACATTCTAGGCATTGAAGAATTTTACGTCATTTGCAAGATAAATAGTAGTTGTGGGCTCCGAAAAGAAGGAAATGCGATGTTCTCATAATTACAGCATTCTATATCAAACTCCACATAAGAGCCTCTCTGGTTACAAAGCACGAGGACACTTTTTTAAATCATGTCAGAATTTACCAATCTGTACATTTTATTTCACTCTACACTTTATAGTAGGTAGGAAATGGCACACCGAAGTTTATGTAACTGATCGCTGTCCTACAGTCATTGGCTGAAGTGAAGTGGAGGATTCCTCCTGTTCTGTTTTTTCTGTCATGGCCAACAGAATGATGAGGACGAGGATGGGGGTTACTACTGCGGGGTTCGAGCAATCCATCAGCTGCAGTCGTTCCGGCTGGAATTCTAGCTTGGCGGGGTCTCAAGCAGAAGGATTTAGCATCTTCCTTCCTGCGGGGCTTGAGGGAAGATGCATGGTGACCGGGAGTAATGACGCATGCATTATTTATTTTACGACAAAGGAATTTTTTTTAACCCACTCGCTGCTAGGCCTTTACCCCCGCTGTGCTACGCTTTTTTTGTGGCTATTTGGGGTAGTTCACGCTTAGTCCCCTGTAACGTTTTGGCCACATAAGGTATCCATGCCAAATTTGAGTCCTTTTCATCCAACATCCTGGGGATTCTAAAGGTACCCAGGGTTTGTGGATTCCCTGGAGGGGACCCAGAAATTAGCCAAAATACAGCAACATTTTGCTTTTTTGGGGAAAAATGGGAAAAAGTGCTGCAAATGAAAGCGTCTGGGTTGTTTCCCTGCAAATGGTATCAAAAAAGGGTTTGTGGGGCTGAATCACCATTTTCCCAACTTTTAGGGGATGATGGACTTTTGTAAGAAAACCAAAATATTTTACACAGTTTTGGCATTTTTCTGGGACATATCCTATTTTTGCAATTGTTTGTGCCTTCAACCTCCTTCCAGTTAATGTTAGAAATGGGTATGAAAGCAATAATGGATCCTGGAAAGCTATACATTTTAGAAAAGTAGTCAAACTTCTGAATTCAGCAAGGGGTTATTTGTGTAGATCCTTCAAGGTTTCTTTATAGAAACTAACGGTTAAATATAGGAAAAATTGAAAATAATTTTAAAAATCTCCCTTTTGTATCAACGTTTTTACCTGTAAATTCTTCAAATTATGAGAGCTCTTTGAAAGCAATATACCGTTACATCAACTGGACCTTACTGGTTGTGGGGATATATAGGACTTGTAGGATCACCAAGAACCCAACGAATCCAGAGCCAAAAACTGAGCAGCGACTTGCAATGGTTTTTTATTATGTACCGGGTATATAGCAATTATTCTGGGAAAATGTATACATGGAAAAATCGGTATGAAAGACACCTATGCATTTGTGAAATGGGAACAAAATATAGAGTTTAAAAACAGTAGATATTTGCACATTTCCGAAATTGGGAATACTGATACTAGCATGAGAATTATCGGTCATTTTTCAAAATTACTTCTTTTTTACACATTGTCTTTCATTTGGAAGTCGGAAATGCATCGAAAGTCAATAGGTAATAACAGTTGCTTTACAAATCTGAATTACCCTTAGTGTCCGATAAAAATGGTACCTCACTTGTGTGGGTAGGCATAGTGCCCATGACAGGAAACAGCTCAAAACGCAATGTGAACACACCACATTTTCACAGTGAAAAATTACCCTTTTTTTGTAAAGTGCTTAGCTGTAGTTTTTTAACCCTAGCTCTGCCGGCACCTAGGGAAACCTAGCAAACCTATACATTTTTGAAAACTAGAAACCCAGGGGAATCCAGGATGGGGTAACTTGACTGGCTTTCACCAGTATCTGTTACCCAGAATCCCTTACAAACCTAAACAACTGTCAAAACAAACACATTTTCCTCACATTTCTGTGGTGGAAAGTTCTGGAATCTGCGTGGATCCACAAATTTCCACCCACCCCGCATTCCCCAAAGTCTTCACAGAAAAATGGTACCTCACTTGTGTAGGTAGGCCTAGTGCCTGCGACAGGAAACAGCGCAAAACGCAACGTGGACACACCACAATTTCACAGTGAAAAATTACCCTTTTTTGGCAAAGTGCCTAGCTGTAGTTTTTGAACCCTAGCTCTGCCGGCACCAAGGGAAACCTAGCAAACCTATACATTTCTGAAAACTAGACACCCAGGGAAATCCAGGATGGGGTGACTTGACTGGCTCTCACCAGGTTCATTTACCCAGAATCCCTTGCAAACCTAAAGAATTGTCAAAAAACCCACATTTTCCTCATATTTCTGTGGTGGAAAGTTCTGGAATCTGCTTGGATCCACAAATTTGCACCCACCCCGCGTTCCCCAAAGTCTTCCAAGAAAAATGGTACCTCACTTGTGTGGGTATACCTAGTGCCTGCGACAGGAACGGCCCAAAGCGCAACGTGGACACACCACAATTTCACAGTGAAAAATGACCCTCTTTTGGCAAAGTGCCTAGCTGTAGTTTTTTAACCCTAGTTCTGCCGGCACCTAGGAAAACGTAGCAAAACTATACATTTTTTAAACTAGACACCAAGGCAAATCCAATATGGGGTGACTTGACTGGTCTCACCAGGTTCTGTTACCCAGAATCCCTTGCAAACCTAAAAAATTGTCAAAAAACCCACATTTTCCTCACATTTCTGTGGTGGAAAGTTCTGGAATCTGAGTGGATCCACAAATTTCTACCCACCCCGTTTTCCCCAAAGTCTTCCAAGAAAAATGGTACCACACTTGTGTGGGTAGGCCTAGTGCCTGCGTCAGGAAACGGCACAAAACGCAACGTGGACACATCACATTTTCACAGTGAAAAATTACCCTTTTTTTGCAAAGTGTCTATCTGTAGTTTTTGAACCCTAGCTCTGCTGGCACTTGGGGAAACCTAGCAAACCTATACATATTTCAAAACTAGATACCCGTGGGATTCTAGGGAGGTATGGCGTGCGTGGATCCCCCAATGTTTTCTAACCCAGAATCCCGTGCAAACCTCAAATTTAGCAGAAAAAATCACTTTTTTCATACATTTTGTGTGGGAAAGTTGTGGTATCACCGGGCTGACAAAAATGTCCTACCACCCAGCGTTCCCCCGGGTCTCCCAATAAAAATGGTGCCTCACTCATATAGGAGGCCTGTTGGACTTGGCCCTTTTGGCAGGTTCACCCCTAAACTTTTTGCATTTATCCTAGCCTTTGTCCCTATGTAGTGTTAGTGGTTTTAGGCCTCAAGGCACTTTAGCACTGTGTCCCAGTGTAAAGTGCGTGCGCTCTGTGTTATATTTAGTGAGACTGGCCTGCCCTCCCATAGGAATGCATTGGGGATATGTGTGTCCATGGTAATTCCTGATGTGAGAGGAATGCAGGGTCAAGTTTAGTATGTGCGAACTCATAAGAATAAATGCTGCGGAATGATGTGCACAGATTTATTATAACTATAGGAGAAGTGCCACTTCTAGAAGTTGGCATTTCTGTGTGCTGTGTGTCTGCCTGCCTGATGTGGATTGCATGTCTGGCTTGTGATTGACAGGTGCTGGATGGTGTGGGGAATTCCAGGAGCCAGGGTGAGTCAGCCCAGTGGTGAATAGAGAGATCTGCATGCAGATGGGAGGGAGGTTCCATTTCTACCAAGGCCCAAGTACCCGCGACAGGCAAGGGACCAAAACGTATTGCGGCGCCATCAAAATTGCCTATCACAAAACGACCTGGTTTCTCAAGGGGGGTCACCTGGGTTTTTGGCCCTGTGCTCGGCGGCCATCTAGAGAAACCTACCAAACCCATACATTTCTGAAAACTAGACACCCGGGGAATTCCAAGGAGGTATGGTTTGCATGGATCCTCCAATGTGTTCTTATCCAGAATCCCCTGCAAACCTCAAATTTAGCTGCAAATCACTTTTTTCACACATTTTTGTGTGGGAAAGTTGTGGCATCACTGGGCTGACACAAATTTCCTACCACCCAGCATTCCCCCGGGTCTCGAATAAAAATGGTGCCTCACTCATGTAGGAGGCCCAAGTACACGCGACAGGCAGGGGCCCAAAACGTATTGAGGCGATATCAAAATTGCCTATCACAAAACGACCTGGTTTTGCAAGGGGGTTACCTTGGTTTTTGGCCCCGTGCTCGGCGGCCAGCTAGGGAAACCTACCAAACCCACACATTTATGAAAACTAGACACCCGGGGAATTCCAGGGAGGTATGGTTTGCGTGGATCCCCCAACGTTTTCCTACCCAGAATCCCCTGTAAACCTCACATTTAGCTGAAAAAATCACTTTTTTCACACATTTTTGTGTGGGAAAGTTGTGTCATCACCGGGCTGACACAAATTTCTTACCACCCACCATTCCCCCGGGTCTTCTGATAAAAATGGTGCCTCACTCATGTAGGAGGCCCAAATACCCACGACAGGCAAGGGCCCAAAACATATTGAGGCAACATCACAATTGCCTATCACAAAACAACCTGGTTTTGCAAGGGGGGGTCACCATGGTTTTTGGCCCCGTGCTCGGCCGCCATCTAGGGAAAGCTACCAAACCAACACATTTCTAAAAACTACACACCCGGGGGATTCTAGGGAGGTATGGCTTGCGTGGATCCCCAACATTTTCTTACCCAGAATCCCCTGCAAACCTCAAATTTAGCTGACAAAAATCACTTTTTTCACACATTTTTGTGTGGGAAAGTTGTGGCATCACCGGGTTGACACAAATTTCCTACCACCCAGTGTTCCCCCGGGTCTCCTGATAAAAATGAGGCCTCACTCGTGTAGGAGGCCCAAGTAACCGCAACAGGCAAGCGCCCAAAACGTATTGAGACGACATCAAAATTGCCTATCACAAAATGCCGAGCACGGGGCCAAAAACCCAGGTGACCCCCGTTGCAAAACCAGGTAGTTTTGTGATAGGCAATTGTGATGTCGCCTCAATGCGTTTTGGGCGCAAGACATACCTCCCTGGAATTCCCCGGGTGTCTAGTTTTCAGAAATGTGTGGGTTTGGTATAGGTAATTTTGATGTCGCCTCAGTAGGTTTTGGGCCCATGCGCGGTTGCTTGACCCACCCACACAATTGAGGTACCATTTTTCTCAGAAGACTTTGGGGAATGCGGGGTGGGTGGAATTTTGTGGATCCACGCAGATTCCACAACTTTCCACCACAGAAATGTGAGGAAAATGTTTGAGGTTTGCAAGGGATTCTGGGCGAGTCACCCCATCCTGAATTCCCGTGGGTGTCTAATTTTGAAAAATATATAGGTTTTCTATGTTTCCCTAGGTGCCGGCTGCGCTAGGACCCAAAACACACAGGTAGGCACATTCAGAAAAAAAAGTCTGTACATAGTGGGCTTTCTGCCGCCCTGGGGAGGGGGGAAATCAGGGGCTACTGCCCGATATGCCCCAGAGGGGCACAGAAAGACTGTGGCTATTCTTTTGGGGGGGTGGGGGTTGGGGGCATTGGGATGCCCATTCTGGTCAGCGACCACCCCTGCGTATAAAAAAACAGGCATTTTGCTGGCGCATAGTGGGCTTTCTGCCCCCCTGGGGGGCAGATCAGGGGCTACTGCCCCCATATGCCTCCTGGGAGGGGCAGAAAGACTGTGGTATTTTTTTGGGGTGGGTAGGGGCCTTGGCATGTCCATTCTTGGCAGCCCCACCCCGAAATTTGGAGAAAAAAAGGTGCTACTGCCCCATCTGCCTCCCAGGGAGGTGCAGAAAGACTGTAGCATTTTTTATTTGGGTGGGTCATTGCAATGCCCATTCTGGGCAGCCCCCACCCCTACCTATAGAAAAAAAATCTTAGGCGCTTAGTGGGCTATCGGCCCCCTGGGGGGGCAGATCAGGGGCTATTGCCCCCATCTGCCTTCTGGGGGGCAGAAAGTCTTTTGTTTTCTTTGGGGGGTAGGGTTGGGGCATTTGCATGCCCATTCTGGGCAGCCCCGACCCTGGCTTTCTGTCATCGGGGGGGTAGATTGGGGGCTACGGCCCCTATCTGCCCCCCAGGGGGCATCAAACTGGAATTTTGTGGGGGGGGAAGGGGTGGAGGCAATTTTAATGCCCATCTTGGGCAACCCCCACCCTTAAATTCATCGGGGGGAAAAAACTGGTGCCTAGTGGGCTTTCTACCCCCCCGGGGGGCAGATTGTGGGCTACTGTCCTGATCTGCCCTCCAGGGGGGGCAAAAAGACTGTACCTTTGCAGCGGGGGTGGGGGCATTGGCATGCCCATATTGGGAAGCCCCCACCCCTAATTATAATTTTCAAAAAAATCCCTCGTATCTAGTGGGCTTCCTGCCCCCCCAGGGGGAAGATTGGGGACTACTGCCCCATCTGCCCCCCAGGGGGAGCAGAAAGACTAAATTTGCCCAAATGCATATGGGGGAGAAAAGGTCCTTGCCCAAAGGGCAGCTCCCCCCTCCCTGGTGTCTAGGGGTGGATCCCCAGGAGGGCGATCCCCAAGCTGGGATCCTCTGGGGAGGGGTACCATTATAAAGGGGAGATTCTCCCCTTTCCAATGATACCTCTCCCATCTTTTTATGTGCTCAGAGGGCTGAGATAGCCCCCTGAGCACATAGAAAGTGAAACTGAAATGAGCCTAAAGGCTCATTTCAGTTTCGGTTTCTGCGAAATGATGTCAGCACGACGTGCGCGCTGATCGTCAGTTCACAGAAACGGCAGGGGTGCCTCGGGAGCTGGCTTTGGGGGAGAAAAAGAAATCCCTCTGCTGTCTGCAGCAGAGGGATTTCGTTCCCCTGTCCTCATGACGGAATGGTTCCGTCATGAGCACAGGAGCACCGATGCTCATGCCGGAACCATTCCGTCATGAGCATCGAAGGGGTTAAGTGATGGAGTTTGGCTGCCTGACTTCTGGGGATTTAGTTCGGAGCATGCGCACTTAAGCAAGAGTGTGCGCATTTGCGATCCAGTTTCTGCCCTCCTGGCAAAATGCAGAATGATCGGTACTGCATAGTGGTTTTGGAATAATTTTGAAGTAAAGTGATGCTGGGCATTTAATGTTGGTTTTTGCTGGCTAATTTGTGATGGACATATATTCCAAGAAGAGAAGGCACATTCCATTCTCCTCGTATGGGTCATCTTCCTCCCCTCCTTTCCAAAGCACTGCAGGAGGAATGCGAGCAGACCGCCAGGTTTGCAATCAGGGAAAGGCAGCCACCATTGGGCGGTACAGGGGAGTGCACCACAGTGCTTATTAAAAGTTGCCTGTTCCACGAGCGAACCACGGCGGTCCGATCGCCTGCTTCAATGTGGCAGTTACAAAGGATTTGGGTTGCGTACTCACCCTTTTCTTCTTTTTCCAGGAGGATTCCAATGTGGATCCTTTCTCCAGTTTCCCCCTCACAGCTGGGTCTTCACCCCGAGAATTATGACCCTGTGTGCGGCGATCTACAGATGAGTCCTTTTTGTACCATATACCCATTGCCAGGACTACCTACATATGGCCCGAACCCCAGTAATGGGTGGTATTGTTCCACATATATCATGCATATATGTGCATCCAAAACATTTGCAGTCGAAATGCACACACATGCATCAACATATTTGGTAATAGTAATAACCAGCACTGCAATATCCCCGCCGACACACCGCCAGCCCAGTGGTCAACTCGTAATATGCCTGTCTGTGGACCGCCAGCGTTGTGGGTTGTTGGCGGGGGTGGACACTGTCCTACAGCGGTCGGACTACCAAACTGGTAATAAGGCCCTAATTAAGGAGACTTTGTTGGAAATGGGGTCTGACAATGTAAAAGGGAAGGATCTGATGCTGGTAACATCCTCTCAGTGCTCTGGTCATTCATTCAAGAGCATGGATTTCTGCTCAATCAAGGGAAGTTCCAGTTGGTTCCTACCAGGGATCAAGGCGCCTTGATGCCCAGGGGGCTGAGTTGCGCTCTATAAATCTATTTTCATTCATTCATTTTCATTCATATTGATAGGGGCCTGATTCCATATGTATCTGAACAGAGTTTTCCTTCCAGCTCCCAGTGCTGCAATCTTGAGGTCCCTGACCTCTAGAACAATGGGTTGCCACTCCCTCCCAGTTCTTCAGAGGTTGAGTTTGCTGGGGCACATGGCTGCAGCAGTTTTCATGGTTCCCTGGGTTCAGTTTCATCTTTGTCCACTGTGGTTCCATGTTCATTCAGTCTGGGACCCAAAATCAGGGAATTTCGACTGTGTGGTTCCAGTGACTGCAGGGCTATCAAGGTCCTGAGATGGTGGACCCAGCTGGCTTCTCTTTTCAAAGGCATGGTGCTGCAGCGGGATCCTCGATTGGTTCTTATGGCAGACGTCAGATCCTGGGGGACAGGTCCCTGCAGGTGAGATGGTCTCTACAGGAGGGTAGGTGCTCCTCCAATAGGCGGGGACTCATGGCTGTATACAGGGTAGTTATGGGGTTCCATATTGTGGGTTCCAATCTATCTATTGGTCCAATCAGACAACCAGGTTACAGTGGCCTACCTGAAGAATCAGGGGGACCTGGTCCAGTTCCCTCAAAGCTGTTGCTACCCTTCTGTTTCACTTGCAGTCTCTGATGGTGGTCCACATCAGAGGAGTGGACAATGTGGTGGAGGGTTCACTCAGCTGGTTCTTTCCACCTTCGCAGGAAATGTCTGTATCACCTATTGTCATTCTTCAGGTGTGCGCAAGGTTTGGTGTGCCCTTTCTAGGCCTCTTTGCTTCCCAGTTCAATGTGCAGGTTCCCAGGTTATGTTCTCACAGTCCATGGGAGGAGGCCTGGGGAGTGGATGCATTGACCCTTCCATGGCGGGATCAACTATTGTATGTGTTTCTACCCATTTCTCTAATTTCCAATTTGCTTATGAGAATGTTCGGAGAAGTGAGAGTGATGGTGGTGGAGGTCCCGTTGTGGTCCAGGTGCTGATGTTTCCCGAGACTCAAGTTTTTAGCAATCCAGGGTCTGTGTATGATTCCTTGTACTCCCTCCCCTCTCAGGTTATCCCACTTCCTGTCCCTGCAGTTGCTGTGTCTCTTGGTTTGGAAGTTGAGAAGAGGGGGGGTTATAGAGTAAGAGGCTGCCCTGACATTTAGCTGAGGCATTTCAGCAGTCCTGGAAACCATCTACCTCAAAATTGTATGAGAGACATTGGGATCATTTTCAACCTTGGTGTAAGCCTCTTCAGCTGTCCCCACTAGACTGTCACCGAAATGAGGTTCTGAAGTTTTTGTGGGAAGGGTTTGAGAAACATCTGGCTGTTTCTAACATACAAGCCCAGTGGGTGGCTATTAGAGCTTTTAGGTCCCCGTCGGGCAATTTGGCTGATGTGGAGGATTTGGTATTGCAGTTGTTGCAAAGCTTTTCTCCTTCCCGACTTCTGGTGAAACCCTTATTTCCTTTGAGGGAATTGCAGCTTGTTCTAAAAGCCTTGGTTTCTCCCCTCTTTAAACCTTTGGAGGTGTTAGATATTAAGTTTGTAACCTTTAAAGTTGTGTTTCTGGTGGCCATAACTTCTGCCACCATATTGAAGAGTTGGGGGCTTTGATGGCTCGAGACCCTTTTCTATCCTTTTCTAATGATGGGGTGTTTCTTCATTTGGAATAATCTTTTGCGCCTAAAATGGCTTCCCAATTTAATAGGAACCAAGAAGTGATTCTCCCGGCTCCTTGTGCTGAGCCTGGATCTTCCTTGGAGGACCAGTGGTCTTTATTGGATGTTGACTCGGGCGCACTCATATTCAATCGGTCCTGAAAATTTACAGGGCTAATTGTATCTCTCTAGTGTGCTATGGCAGTGGAATTTGGGGATATGGCCGGGTGGCTGCACTCCAAGTTGTCGAAAACAAGTTTTCAAGGAGCATTTTAGGAGTTTTTCAAAATATATCTTATGAAATTGTCCTTGAAGAACTAGGTTTAGATTTTTTAATTGACTGGCTCCGCCTGTGTCCTTTAAAACTCTGGAGGAACTCAGTTTTAGTAGATAATTTTTGCAGGATTGCTTGAAACTAGAAAAGTCCTTACAGATCCCATGGCTGGTGTATGTGGCGCGTCATTTGCGGGACCTAGGGAGGCCAGATATGTTTGTTAATAGCTCAGACATAACTCATACTGATTGCAAATGGGTGGAAACTGCTTTTAGGAACAAGTTGGCATCAGAACATGAGGACTCTGCACTAATAAAACTCTCTATGCAACATGCAATATTGGTGAAAACAGTTAGCAATATTGAACCTTACCTGACTTGGAATATGTCTCGCCACCAAACCACTTGCTGACTTATTTCAGGTTAAATTTATTTCCCTGTTTAGTCCCTTTTAACCATGATTGTGTTACACATTTGGATTTACCCCTTTGCAACTGTGATAACATTACACGTGATTATGCTCTGCCAAAAACATAATAATCTGCGACACAAGTTCATACAGCCAATTTTAATACCTTTGAATTTGGCCAGCCTTACTGTTTTTACAGCTATTAAACTTTTCCTCTATTTGTTTTTTACTTGTACGCTTTTTGATGGGGGTTTTAAAACAAGAATGATTTTGGCACTGAAATTCTGTATGTTGTTTTTAACGATTTGTCTTTTATGATTTTATCTGTAAAAGTGAATAAAGATTATGAATTTGGATTTGAGGAAGGCTCTGATGGTCTATTAAGCATTACAGTTTGCAGAATGTTCTTTGTGATGAAACAATTTGGTTTGGGTGTTTTACATTCTGTTGTGCTTTAAATTACCCTCTTGTCGGTATGAATAAATCACTATGGGGTGCCGTCATTTTGTGCTGATGCCTTTGTGTTGTCTTTCCCTATGGATGCTGGGTTGCTCGGCTTGGGTATTCTCACTTGTTATGAAGGGATCCCGGGGGGCAATGTCCTATTACTTACCCGTAAACTTTATTAATCCTGTTCCTGTTTACCTTGTCCCATTCATTACACCTCTCCCTCCGCAAAAAGTTCCGCCCACCCCTAGTCCCGACACTAGGCCTGCAGAGGAACGCCCATTCCCTGCAACCCTTGCATGAGGCCAAAGGATAGATTTTAAGTGCCTTCCTATATGCTGATTCCTGAGAAATACCCTGCATAAAGAGTGGAAACAGGTGCCACTCCTTGCTTTCAGTTACCAAGATCGAATGCCCATCCTTCCTAACTCACTGGAATTTCTGCAAATTAAAAAACAGAGCTGAGGTGAATGGGAGGTGTTGGAAATTGGGGTACTAGCTGAGGAGGGTGAAACCTTACTCAAGCAGCAGCCACAGATTCTGCCAGGGTGAAGTCACAAACAAACCCCAAATTAACCTGTTGTTAACCCTCTGGTAGCTTGCCACAAAAGCAGTCAGGCTTAACTTATGGGCAATGTGTAAAGTATTTGTGCAGCACTTCAAACAGTATTAAAGAGAAAACACCACACAAGAAAAATCCCCCAACAATTTATAAAAATAGAGTGAGATTTAATAGACTATTTGATATTAAAATAAGAAAATCCAGTCAGAAGAACCAAAGATATGCAATTTTTAAGATTTCAGGTAAGTAAAGCTCCCAAAAGCACAAATTGCTACTTGCAGATATCTGGACATGAAAGTCAGAGGTTCAGACTGACAGCCATAGAGCATGGGCCAGATACTGGGACCACTGATAGAGTTACTTTTAAAAGTTCATTGCGAAGAGTTCCGATTAAAGTGGAGTAGACTGTGAGCAGCAGTGAGAGAGTTGCGGTTGGCCATCATTGTAGCATAGAGAGCAGACCCGGCATTGCAGATGGTCATTGCTGTAGCGAGAAGATTGGGCATCATTAAAGGTTTTTGCTGGAACTTCACGTTGCTGATTCCTGCTGGCTGTGGATGCTGTACCGCGAAGTGCAGATCTCGCATTGCCGGATGTCGCTGTGGTACAAAGACTACAGTTCACCGGAACTTTGCATTGACAAGATCTTGGTGCAAATGGGCCCGTTCATTGTTGCAGAGAGCCAAAATCTTTAAGATTTCTAATTTTCAATGAGTGGGAGTACAATTATGCCACACCAAGGTCTAGCACCTGAGATGCACCTCTTGCTGGTCCGGAACTCACTACAGCCGAGGACAGCAAGGCTCAAGCTCACCCAGTTACAGATCCAGTTGAGGGCCTAAATCCAGGCAATAGGTCAGCGGGCAGTTACAGGGGGTCTCTGGAGTTTGTTATGTCCCTGCATCTCAGAACAAGAGGTCAGTCAGCTGGTCCTTGGAGTCCCTTTAGCCTGGGATGAATGGTGCAGGTCCAGTCTTCCATCTCACAAGCAGGGCATTAGGCAGCAAGACAACAGGTCAGCAGGGTAGCAGTCCTTTTGGCAGCAAAGCTGCACAGCAGTCCTTCTTCTGTAGTATCCATAGGTCCAGAGGTGTACGGAAGTGATAGGCCTAAGGATCCACTATTTATACCTGGTGCCCCACTTTGAAGTCAGATAGTGTTCTGGAGGTTTCCATCCCCCAGAGGTGTTTGGAATTTCCTGCCTCCGTGCCCTGGCCCCAGTTTGTCTGAGGCAACAGAATACTAGTGATAAACCCTATATGAATGTGCTCAAGCCGAGGCTTTATGATGTGCAAGTGTAGTAGATGACAGCTGCTCCCCCCTGCCAAGTCAGAGATGGCTTATCCTGCCAAAGCCTATTCCCCTTTGTCTCACTGACTGGTAGCAATGCAAAAAGACCAATTGCTAACTACATCTATCCATGTGACCCAGGATACAGGTTGCAGACACCCAATGGTTGAGACATGAAAATGGCAACTTTCTAAAACTGGCATTTATCAAAACTGTGAATTAAATATGACTATACCTTTAAATAGGGTTTTAAATTACAATTCTTTAGACACCAAACTCGAGGTTCCTACCTACTTCCAATTCAAAGTTAGCACTTATTAAATGTAATAAGTTAACCCAATGTTATCCTATAGGAGAAATAGGCCATGCAGTAGTAAAACGCGAATTTAGGATTTTTTCACTATCAGGACATGTAAACTTAAAAAGTAAATGCTCAGCCTTTTAAATACACTGCACCAAGCTGTATAGGGCCTACCCTAGGGGCGACTTAGATGAATTAAAAGAAAGTTTAACCCCGGGCAAAAGGTTTTCTTTGTAAGGTTGAAGTGGCACTTTTAGACTGCACACACAGGCTGGAATAGCAGGCCTGAGACATGCTTTAAAGGCTACTTAAGTGGGTGGCACAATAAGTGCTGCAGACCCACTAATAAAATTAAATGTGCCAATTTGCTGTAAGCTAAATTTACCATGTTTAGAGCAGAAAGCACAAGCACATTAGCACTGGTTAGCAGTAAAACCAGGCTGAATTTTAATTCTGTGGGCAGAATAGGAGAATTATAGCGACTCCATGTTTCTCTTGAAACACAGAGTTCCTGCCATTATCTGCAATCTCCGAGTGGTGGAATTGTTTTCCCATTCGAGCAATATATTGACATTTGGAACAAGGAGAGGCTTCAGAATACAAGCTGACAAATGCAAGAAAGATTTGGCATCCCCTAGCGTGAATTCCGGTCTCTGGGAGGACTTCTGGCAAGATTTTACAAATATGGGAGGCCGCAAGCGGTTGCAGTTGGAGGGCTGCTTTCCGAGTAGATTTTGTCCTTGAGTGGCAGAAAAATCAACTCGAAAATAGTTGTTCGAGTGGGTATTCTACCCGAATGGACAGTTCAGACTGTTGTTATAGCTTAAAACTTTTTTAAAACATTTTACTTTAAAAAAAATTAAATTAAAAGAAGAAAGTGCCGCAGATACTCTAACATCCTCTCACTGTCCAGATGGCCCCTCTCACTCCATTGTACATCCCTTGGTCACTTTTCATTTGAATTTAGGGGAAAAGGATCACTCTCTTTGTCTGCAATCCCTGCTGCATGTATATACAATTGGATTTGGATTTTCCATTTTTGGGTGAAAAATCAGGTAAGTTTAAGGAACCTTGGATAAGTTTGCTATTTGATAGAGGACACGTACCAGTATTTATTTTTACTTTTTGGTTTTTTTCTTACATTTTTTAATTTAATTGTAGGAGGCCTGAAGTTTGAGTAAATGTTTATCTTTTATTATCTGTTTTTAGTTTTCCTAAGTGAAAAAGTTTGCACATTTTTGGGAGGATTAGGGGCCTGAGTTGAAAGTACTTTTTCTCCATTTTCCTGTAAATTATTTGTGAATGTTACACTACATAAACACACTGGGAAAGTCAGAAAGTAATAAAAAGTCAAAAACTAAAGTAAAGAAAACTAGGTGGGATTGGGATCAGAATGTGGTGGATTCAGTTGGAATGGACCTAGGAACACAAAAAATATGAGAGAAAGCTCGGCAGGTATACTTGGGCAAGATGTCGGCCGAGCTGTCTGCCGAGTGAGCGCTCTCATCTGAATGATCCCCCCCTACTAAGCTCAAAGGAATCTCGCACAGTGATTAACAGCTAAATTTGCCCTATTTCTTCAAGCTTTTTCTGGATGTGCTAAAGAGGTATGATCTGGGCCATCTATTATTCCCAGCGGTGTGTTGTTCTGCTCGCCCGAATCATCAGATGTCTCTCGCGCAGTCTTCACTCGGTGTGCGTTAAGTCTGGGCACGGCTTGGCTCTCTGCTCCATTGTAATGCTGCCAAAAAGTCTCAGAGGAGCTGATGTGCGTGGCGGCTCCGTCTGGGTCGGGGAGAGTCCGCGAAGAGAGATAGCAAACCGGATTAGGGACTGTAGGAGAAGCTGCTCCAGCCTCAGACAAAAACTCGGGCTCCAGGATCATCTCAAAAAACTACTCCAGCACTTTTTCTCCCTATAAAAAAAGGAAAGAATCAATATATGGCAGATGGATCTGGAAATGCATCAGTCTGCACTACTAATACCTGGCAGGAGGAATGGCTGCTGGGAAAGACTGGCAGGACTGTGCAACATAAGGAGGTGATCTCTGTTAAGAAGGAGGGTTCTGGATCAAGTTTGACCTTTGATTATGTTGTCATGAAAGAGGGGGCACAGGGGGCCTTGATTCAGAAGCTTCTGGCAGATCTAGGGAGCAAAGTGGGGGGCAAAAAGAGCTAGCATCCCCCAGAAAATGCCAATCTCTAATAGAAGTCTCTATGAAAGAATCCAAAGTGGTTAAGTCTGATGGGTTCAATAGCCATAGCGGGTGGGAGCAGGGTGACAGCTCTGCTGCCCGGGCGGAGATTGGTTCCGGCGAGCATTTTTTCTCCATGTCAGATCCGTCGAATTCATCAGTAGATGAGGCATCCCATGTGTCAGAACCACGTTCAGGGGGCGCATCGCCAACCTATAAATGGAGTGAGACCAGCAGTGTACAATTGGAGGAAGAGGGCTTCGGTAACTCAAAAACTGCAACTGGTACTGGCACTGTCCTGGGATTATTCATTCTCTTCTAATTTGGGGACCGATCGCGGTGATACATCCAGGCAGGCCGTTCTCATGACATTTGAGCATCCAGAGGACATTTCACTCTGTTATCTATTAAACAATTATGGCACACAGAGTAGAAACTTGCACAGAAAGCCAAAGAACTCAAGGTCTTACCGTAAGTTGCAGAACTCTATGCGTCGAGTTGCTAAGTCATGCTTGGAATTCGTGAAAAAGATCAGTGAAGCTGAGAATTGAATTTCCACGCAGGAAGATGAGATAGTAGCGCAAAAAGCAGACTGATTCTTTAGAATTTCAAAACATGACATGCTGTGGAAATTCGAGGACCTAGAAAATCGTCTTCAACCTAAGAGTCGTTGGTCTACCTGAGGGTGTGAAAGGCTTGGACTCTCGTAAATTCATAGTCAAACTTTTCTCAGAAGTGTTCCCTGAGCTTACGCAATGGACTGGGGACTTGGAGGTTCAGAGAGCCTATTGGTTCCCGTTCAATCAAAATGTCCGCTCAGGACAGTCAACTCCTAAACCCAGGGCAATTTTGATTTGTTTAGACAATTTTGTGTCTCGGCAGGCTCTCTACGATCTGGTGCATCCAGATAGGAAGAGAAGGGGGAATGAGTTTGTTGTCTGGCTGGATTATTGTCACACGACATTCGAAAAACTCTGGCAGCCCTGGCAATTGATTTCAGTGTTCCAGAAAAAGGGGGCACAGGCCTTTCTTCTCAATCCAGCAAAACTTAAAATCGTATATAAAGATCAAACCCAGTATTTTACCTCTGAGGTAAAGGCCAAAGAATTTCTTCAGACATTAAAAGTTTAAGAAACTTGATAGGTGGGAGGTGGTGTGGGGTTTTACATAATTTGTATCGGGTTTCTATTTTCTTTTTGATCTAGCAGCTTCCCTCTCTCCCCTCCACTCCCCCTTTTGATATGCTTTTCCTTTTTTTTGGAGCAGTGAGGCTGGTTAGATCAGGTGGGGGGGTTGATCGGTAGGAATCGGGAGGCTTTCCACCACTTGGACCTTGGATCCTTTTGCCTTGATGGTTGGGTTAGAAGGGGGGGTCCAAATTGCAGGGGAAGCACTAGGGTGGGTCAGGGGGCATCTTTTCAGGAGTGGCAGCGAGGTTACACAGGGGTAAAATGATAAATAAGCCAGTTGGTTGTTTGGTTGTAAGGTTGGAGCAAATACTATGGATTGGGTCTACATGGTTATTATGTTAAATTCACTGCTGGAAAGTTCTCAGTCTGATAAATTCGATATGGGTTGATGTCTGTCAGGCTTAGCATATTCTCATTTAATGTTTATGGTCTCTATAATAGGGCTAAGCTGCAAAGAGTTGCTCAAGAGACCCACATACCTTGGGGAAAGCGCAGGGTTATATCCGAACTGGGGCATACTCTGCTAGCTTGTACAAAGCAAGACACTACCACCCGAGGGGTCGCTATTCTCACAAAGTCGAAAATACGTTCTACCGGTAGAGTACTTGTCGATAAATATGGCCCCTGGTTGATTGCAGAATGTGTGGATGACAATAGTAAATTTTAATTATGTTCCTTTTATGTCTCCAATATGATGAAGCACAGACTCTGGACTTTCTTAATATTAAGTTGGCTTCTTGGCCCACGCCGTTGGTATTAGGTGGGGATTTTAATATTCAGCTGGATGATACTGTTGTATGTGCTGGTAGGAATACATATAGTGATCGAAAACTGTTGGACTTGGCCCTTTTTGCAGGGTTATCCCCAAACCTTTTACTTCTTCCTCTTATTTTTTTCCTGACCTGTTGTTGTTGGTTTTAGGACTCTGGGCCCTTTACCACTGCTAATCAGTGATAAAGTGCATATGCTCTCTGTGTAGATTGTTATTATGATTGGTTCTCCCTGATTGGCATATTTTGATTTACTAGTCAGTCCCTAGTAAAGTGCACTGGGTGTGCCAGGGCTGGTAAATCAAATATTACTGGTGGGCCTGCAGCACTGATTGTGCCACCAACATGAGTAGCCCTGAAAAGATGTCTCAGGCCTGCCACTTCAATGCCTGTGCGCAGTATGCTAACTGCCATGTCGACTTGGCAAGTGCACCCACTGGCAAGGCCCTAACCTTCTATTTTCTTACATAAAGGATACCACGTGGTATGCCCAAGGAACCCCCTGGGCAGGGTGAAGTGTATGTGAAAGGTAAGACATGTTCTGATGTGTGTAACATGTCCTGATAGTGAAAGACTGCCAATTTCGTTTTTCACTATTGAAAGGCTATCTTGCCCAATAGGACAGAATAGGGAATGCTTTGTAACATTGTACAAGCATATCTTCCCATAGGGATAACATAGAAAAATAAAGTTAAGGCTCTCTGAACTCAGAATTTAATAACACATCTTTTACTAAAGATGGTTCTTAAATAGTGTGTTTGAAAATGGCCCTTTTAGGAAGTATGCATTTTCTTGTTTAACCATTCATTTTGCCTCTGCCTGTTTGCGTATTGACTGTCTTGTTTTGAAGTAACAGGGGCTGGGGAGGTGCATTCTCTCAGACAGCCACCATGGGTGGGGAGGTTGATGTGTGTCATGCCTTTCCTGAATGAGTCAGGACTGCACTGAATAGACTTGGGCTGCATTCAGAGTATGGGGAGAAGTTCTCACTAGCACCTCAATAGGCCCTGTTTGCATTTAGAGTGGTGGGAGGAGATTTCTCTTTCACCTGAATAGTGCCTGTCTCCCTTACACAATGCTGTCTCTACCTCCCGCCAGGCAGCTGCACCAGAGAGGACAGAACTGGTTTGGAGGGGGCTCAGAGACCCTTGTAACAAAGAGAACAAAGACAATTTAAGGTATAAGTATTAGACCAAAAAACCCTGAACTTTAGATTACTTCCAGAATCAAGAGGAACCTTTGCCAAGGAGAAGAGCTG
Organism: Triturus cristatus; assembly: GCF_964204655.1. NCBI lineage: Eukaryota > Metazoa > Chordata > Amphibia > Caudata > Salamandridae > Triturus > Triturus cristatus. Next base: position 388,195,369 of record NC_140584.1, on the reverse strand, counting down.
GAGAAACTGAGAAGTACTGTCCTTGCTGTGTGTCTGGGGGTAGCCTGCTGTTGCCGTTTGTGCAAAGGAAAAGAAAGGACTTTGCTGTATGTTGTGTCCCCTGCTTGTGGAAAGTCTCCAAGGGCTTGAGTAGAGCTTGCCTCCTGTTTTGAAGTCTCAGGAACACAAAGACTTCACCCCCAGCTCCCCTGAACTTCCTTGCTGGGAGTTCTGACCTGCCAAGAAGTTCCTGTGACTGTGTGGGTCCTCTGGAGGTTGTTTCTGCTGCTGGGAGCTGGAAAGCAACGCATCAACAAGACAATCCACACAATGCTCTTCTTCTGACAGTTTTTCTGATGCAACGCCGTGGTGCAAGAAGCATCTTCCCGCACTGCCGTGACACTGCCGTGACACTGCTGAAACCGATGCAGCGCCTTTACCGCGGCAAGAATCAACGCATCAAGGGATCGCAGATAAAAAGGTTGACGCAATGCCGCGCTCCGCCACCTCTTCGTTCGCCGACCCAGCCCAGATTTCCACACATCTACCCTGTGCGTCAATTTTTCCCCTATGCATCACCCGTGGATCGGAGTCATCTCAGAATTGATGCATCACTTCCCCCTACTGACCAGACCTGACACTTCACTCCCCCGGAACTGTCGCATCGCATCCATGAAGGTCTCAGAAAAGACGCATCTCTTTGTGTTTTTGACGCTTCTCATCGCTGCAGCTGTTTGGCTTGGTGAATTTTGTCGCAACAACTGGTACTTTACTAGAAATCACGCATTCATAGTTTTCTATGAGCTCAGTTGTTAAAACCTTTTTAAAGTCATTTTTCTTAATACTAGCATGTTGGATTTTTGTCGTTTTGGTCGTGTTAAGTTTAGATAAAGATACTTTATTTCTCGAAACCAGTGTCGTGTCCATTTGTGGTGTTATCACTTTGTTACTGTGAGTGTTGGTACAAATACTGTACACATTGCCTTTGGGATAAGCTTGTCTGCTCGTGCCTTGCTACCAAGAGGGTGAGCAGGGTTTATCTAAAGTGTGTATGCCCCTTACCCCGACTAGAAGCAAGGGTCCCTATTTGGAAAAAGGTACTTATCTCTGCCAACTAAAGACCCCCATTTCTAACAGAAACCTAAAGTTATTAGGCCCCTACAGCGGCTTTTAGGTGATCAAAGTTTAACTGATGTGTGGGCTAAATTAAAAAATCCTGATCCTGGCTTTACACACTATTCATGCCCACACAAAAAGTTTGCTAGACTTGATTATTTTTCATAACTAAGATACATTTAGCAGACGTTAATATACAGATTTTCCCTAGAGTCACATCGGATCATAATCCTCTGTTATTGGATATTCCGGTGCAAGGTCTGTTACGACCACCCCGGTCCTTTTCTTTTAATAGGAAACTATTGCTCGAGGAACACTTTGTTAGTCAGATTCATCAGAGGTTAAGTCAATTCTTGGCCATTAATCAAAATAGTGCCTCTTATATGGTAGTTTGGATGCATTAAAGTAGGACTTAGGGGGGAAATTTTGGGCTTTGGTTTACATAGGCAGAGACAGCAAAGGCAATTAATGCAGGGCTTATATGAGGATCTTCAGAAGGCAGAACAGAGTCTTATACAATCTGTGCAGGGGGACTCTGATATCACCCTGGCACAAACTGAAGTCACCCGTTGTCGTGTTAGAATCAATGTGCACTGGTCCAAAGATAATGCTAACAAATACTATCTTTTTAAAAGGGAATGTTATGAATATGGGTAGGTGACTGGTAAATGCTTGGCAAAAAGAATTAGGTGTAAGGAGGCTGAGCGTGCAGTTGCTGCTATTGAAAATCCATCTGGGAGGCTGGTTGAAACACGATCTGAGATTCTAAAAGTGTTTAGGGCATTTTTTGTAGACTTGTATACTGAGAGCCACAATGGGAATACAGGACTTGAGTCTAAGGATCCATAAAGTAGGATTCTTAGCCCAGAAGTTCGAGTATTTTGAAGATCCTATTACATCAGGTGAGCTCAAGGAGGTTAATAGTTCTTTGCCAGTCGGTAAGGCTGCAGGCCCTGATAGGTTGCCTCTGGAATTTTATAGAACTTTTTTTCAAGAGCTAACATCAGACATGTTGATAACCTTCCAGGAGGCAGAAAAGGGGAAAGCCCCATCATCTTGGGATTCAGAGAATATTTGGTATTTTTTTTAAAAAAAGGACAAGCCTCCTACAGTACCTGTGTCGTACAGACGTATTTCCTTATTAAATTGTGATTATAACATCTACTCAAAGATTATGGGCACGCAGTTAGTGAGAGTTATCTCTTCTTTGGTTTCAGCCCGACAACATGGCTTCATCCCAGAAAGAGGCATGGTCAACCCTATTAGCAGGGTGGTGGTCTGTTAGATTTGCCAATGTACATCAATCCCCGTTTGGTATGGTACTACTTGACGCTAAAAAGGCATTTGACCGTGTCTCTTGGGAATTTCTGTGGGCAACTATGCTTTGGCAGGGCTTTGGACCTGGTTTCATTATTGCAAAAAGAGTTATGTATAGATCTCCCTTGGCTCAAATCTGTGCACTGGGGCCACAATCTGAACCAATATCTATCTCCAGAGGGAAAAGAAAAGGCTGTCCATGCTCCCCTCTATTGTTCGCACTATATATGAATCCATTTTTGAATATGCTAGAAAATATTCCAATTATTAAATCTGTACAACACGGACAGGATGAGTATAAGGTGCTAGCCTACGCTGACGATGTAGCTATTGTCACACCTGAGCCAGCTGTAGCAATAGCTGAGATTGAATGGTTAGCATCTCAATTTGGGCAGGGCTCTGGTAATAACATTATTGCAACCAAAACTTAGATTATTTGCACCAATCAAGCTTTTTTTAATGACTCTAGGATCACAGAGGAAGTACTCAATCTTGGTGTTCAAATTAGAACATGTCTGGACAAAATTGTATCTGCTAATTGGGATCCCATGCTGGGAAAAATGAGCTAGATCGAATGGAATGCTTACATCTCTCACTCGTTGGAAGGGGTACCGTATTAAAAATGAATGTATTACACAAGGTCCTCTATTATTTAAGATCTGTACCCTTGGAGATCAATAGAAATCAGCTTTGGAAACTGCAGGTGATTTATAGTAGTTTTATTTGGGCCCAGGGGCAACCACGCAGGGCAATGAAATAAATGAGTTTACCTAGAAGTCGTAGGGGTTGGGTGGTACCCAATTTCACATTTTTTATTGGGCCTGTCTTTACCAGCATATGCAAATTTTACTTAGGTGAGGGAAATGTCCAGGTGGCAGAGACTCTATCTATTTATCAAATGTTGTTGGGTCCAGAGGCAAAGAGAAGCTTTTTTAAATGCCTCGAATACAGCTGCTATAAGAAGACTTATTTAAGGTTCTTCAAGCAGCCAGCAAAGTATGGCAGCAGGTCCGAAGGCATCTGCAGCTTAGTAAGATCTGTTACCATATGCCCACTTCAGCATCCACATAATTACATTCTATTTTTTGGGATACCAGTATGGTTAGATGGAGACGAAAGGGCATAGTGATATTGGGGGACCTGCCTTATTCTAGTTTGGCAGCAAAGTACTCTTTATTAAAAACGGATTTCTTTAAGCATTTACAGATCCAGGATTATCTACAGAGAAAATTAAATCAGGAAATGTTAGCCAAAAAGAATAGTTTGATCGAGGCAATTAGAGGCTGTGGGAGGATTGGTATCCTTTATCAAAGTCTTATTGAAACACAGCAGGATGATCTGGGGGTTCAAAATTGCAAATCAAATACCAGATTATCCCAAGGTGGCGAAAATCTTACAGGAGTCTATCGCATTGAGCATGAAGATCTTGATTTCTTCTAATTTTAAAGGACAGCATTTCAAGACCGTCTTCAATCTCTATTATACTCCAGCTAAAATCTCTCAATGGGATGGATCAAATGTACACGGTGTGGGGCTGATCAGGCAGATAGCCTCCATATTTCCTTCATGTGTCCTAAATTGAGGGGAATTTAGACCTTTTTTACAGGAATAACTGGGGCGCAGATTTCTATCACACCTACAGTTATGCTTTTGGAAGTGCTGGATGAGTCTTTGAGTAGCCGGGAGATGTATCAATACAGGTATTTGATCTTTATGGCTGTAGCAGTGACTCGGCTATGTATAGCCTTATTTTGGTTTCAGAAAGAACCTCAGTTGTTTGAAATATGGATAGGAAGATTTAATGTCATATGGAATTTAGAGTACAGTCTGTTTCCATTAAAGGGCTGCAAAAACACAGACTTGGTATAAAGATCTAAGGTGCAATGTTGGACCATATAGGATGATGTAATAATAGACATACTGAGGATTTTTATTTTCTTGCTATATCTGAATTCGTATGCACTCAATTATGTTTAATAAGATTGTTTGGATTTTATTATACATGAATTTTATGTTTTAGTCCCGGCAATGCAATTTTGCCGTTTGTATGTATTTGCTCCAATCTTGAATTTTTTATAATTGTGTTATTTATTGGCTAACAAAAAAAAAAAAAAAAGAAGCTTGGCAGCAGCAGGCTGGATAAAACAAAATAACTGCACACTTGAGCACTGTGTGGTGCCTCTCACACTGATTTTTCAGCGCAGATTGGGAGAGTGTTTATGTAACTCCACCTGATTCCGTGGAATGAAATTCAGGCAGTTCCATCCAGGCCTAGTTAGCAGTGGTAAAGTGTGTAGACTGCTAAAACCCAACAAAAACAAGTTCAGAAAACAGAAGAGTGACAGCAAAAAGTTTAAGATTGACGCTGCACAAAGTGTAAAGCCCAACAGAAAGGTTCTGTGTGAAAGGTAGTGCACGTTCTTGTTTATCAAATATCATGGACCACGCTTGTAGAAGGCTCTGTGGATGAGCGTAAGAGATTTGAACATAATCCTTTTCTTACTAGGGAGTCAGTGCAAGGCATGCAGACGATAAGAAACAGACTCCCTTTTGGATATGCCCAAGGTAAGTTGGGCAGCAGCGTTCTGAACCACTTGAAGCTTCTTGATCCATCACTGTGGGAGGGTAGATATAGCATGTCAACATAGAGAAATATGGATGTTACCAAAGCATATACTACTTTGCTACAAGTTGTTATGGGAAGGAAATTGTTTTGAAAAAGGTTTATTAGTTGGGATAAGTAGGGACCTACCACTAGTAATGAGGCAACAAAAACGATAAAAGGTTCAGTCAAGGTCTCAATAAATTATTCCCTTGTTCAACCCTTGGTAGGTGGCTAGGAGCAGGCAGACTTAACTTAGAAGACAGGTGTGTAAATCATTTTAAAAAAATCAATACATTAAATATGACTAAAAGTAGGTAATATTTTTATGAACAAATAGACACCAAAATGACAAAAATCCAATGAAGGTAAAGTCAAAGTTTGAGGCTGACCATGATGGAGCGTGGGTCGCATACAGTAAGTGGAAGAACTTCATCAACATTTTACCTTCACACTTTTTCCCCTTGACATTGAGCAAGACAGTTAATCAGGCTGGATTTGCGTCGATGTCATTGGGTTGGTCCAGCGCAAGCCCTCTGTAAACTCCTTGAGGTCTTGAGCTCCAGAGCTTTCAGCTGGACAAACTTGAAATCCAGGCTGGGTCGTGGTTCGACATTGGCCGCTTGACTCTTGATGACAGGTTAGTCACCTTCTGGAGCTTTTTATCAAAGTTGCTCCAAACTTCTGGAACTTCTTACTGAGGTTCCTCTTGTGGGTTCAAAGTGTCAAAAATACCAATCCAAGGGTATCGAAGCTATGAAATGGCTTTTGGTATGTTGAGACTACAATTCCAAAAAATGCACCAGGCCAAATCCTTAAAAGTTCACTGGACTCACTCCTGGCTGGGGATTTCTTGGTGGAGATGGTGCAGGTGAGCTCTGTTAACCTGTTGCTTTCAGGGAGTATACACCTTAATCACTATGAAGCCAGGCAAAGTCCTTGGGGCTGTAGTTCCATATTGTGCAGCAGGTGCAGTCCTTCAGAGTGCAATCCTTTGGGAGCAGATCAGGGTTCCAGCAGGGCAGTCCAACACAGTAGAACACACTTAGGTGCATTAAGTCCAGTGAGCCTCTAAAAGTACATGCCCTGTTATATACTAGGGACGTACAGCTGCGCAGTCAGTATCAATTGTAATTAAGCCTAATTGTCATATACCTTTAAATCAGAACACTGGCCCTGGGTCTAGGGCACAATAAGAGTCAGTTACCACCAGTATCCATCAAAAAATGGGGATGATCAGGGCAAAATGGATGAATATCTCAGGAGCTTTCTAATAGCATGGAGTTAACCGACGCATGGCCCCATCACAGACAAAATCTGAGAAAACTTATGATCATGCTTAACTTTGAGATTCTTTGCAACTAAGGTAGTTGCGAGTGGCGGTAGAGAACCTGCAGGCAGATGGAGGATGACCAGTGCTCTCTCACTCACCCAAACAAGATAATCTATGTTTTGTCTATATTGCATTACCGAAGGGTTGTGTACAACCCATACCTTGCATTACCATATCCTGCCCATGAAAGCTGGGTTAACAGTAAGTAGCTACTGGGGATTGTTGGCATAGTAGATGGTCACCACCCCATAAGATTCAAAAGGTTTAGTTAAGGGGCCATGTTGATAATAAATAGAATACGGCTGAGGGAGAAGCCCTAACGCACCCCAAAAGGTAGATGCTTGCTAGACAAAAAAAGGGTAACAAGCCACATTTCTTGCACTTTTCGCTCCAAAAAAGATTCCAGTTAGCACCAAGCCACACTTCCGATGCCTAACTCCAACATACGGTGAAGCAAGAATGAGTGGGAAATGTTGTCAAATACTTCAGACTGGTACAACACAATCAAAGCAGCACTTTTGATTGTCATCAACAGCAAAGTTAATCACACAACCTCAAGAAGGGATGTTTTTGTGCTATGTTGTGGGTAGAAACCCGACTGAGTACAATGCAGGAGTTTGTATTTATCCTTCTAGGTGGAAAACAGGGTATTAGCCAGCTTTGGGGTCAAAGTTAGTTAAAAATGATGGGCTGGCAGATGGTGTGAAATGAGCTTGGGGGCCTTTTAGTAAGCTGTCCATAATCCTGGGAAAAGGCAGGAAGATGTTGCATTCCACTAATGCATATGGGGTGGGACCAAATGGGCGGGTCTTCTAGGCAAGTTTACATACTTCTATTTTTGAAATGTTTTGAACATGACCCCTGATCTCAGCAGCAGATGACAAGAAAGAACTCCCTTGTAAAACACACTACACGAGGTACAGAGCTCCAGAAAAGCAAGGATGCAAACACTTCCATCATGGATTATTGATAACTATTTGAAGGAAATGCAGAGAAAAAACACTTGTTTTGCCTCCGCCATCCGTACAAAGTTTTTTTTTTGTTTTTTTTTTTTTTAAATCTGTTTATTATTTTAAAGCATGGTACATCTCGCCGTCGTCTGTGAGCGGCGTACAGACAAACATAAAACATTGTAACAACATTACAGTTCCGGGCTAATCACAGAACACAAAGTGCACTGCTAAAATACAGCAAACGTCCTGCGGCAGGCACGCAGTACCGACCAACTAGTAGCCACCACCTTGTTAATTCACCTGGGCACAGAAGGAGATAAAACAATATTCAATCAGCCTCATTCAGTGCCGCCTCAGCAAGAAAAGCGTCTGAGCGGCTCCCAGATATCCTTGGGTCTGGAGGTGGCGGGCAGCTCCTCTGCATACAGTTCTAAGTTTTCCCGACAGTATACCATGTCCGACAACCATCCACACACCTTTGGTTTAGCTGCACTGTCCCATGTAAACAGGGTGCGCCGCTTGGCCAACAGAAGGGCAACCCTCACAAACCTGCCCACCAAACCCCGCAACTGAGGCACGGAGGTCAGCAGACACACCGCGGGTTTGCACGGAAGCTCAGCGCCAGTCATTTTGTGAATGTGATGTAGCACCTCTCTCCAGTACTCAGACACTGGCCCACAGCCCCACGCAAGATGCAGAAAGTCCGCAGCCCCCTGCCTGCACCGTCTGCAACGATCCGACTCCCTCAACCCCATTCTGTGCAGTCTGGACGGGGTATGGTATATTTGATGTAAATACTTGAAGTGGATTATACGCAAGTTACCATTAGGGGTGAGGCGGCCCGTTAGCTGACAAATTCGCCCCCAGTCCTCAGTTGACATCTGGGGGACCAGCACAGCATTCCATTTTGCTAAACTACCATCGGGGCCATGAACCGTCTCCTCCTGTACTGCTCTGTATAATTTTGTGATTAGTTTCTTCTTGGACGGGGTCACCAGCAGCAGCTGCAGGGCTTTAAGTGTGGGGGGTTCAGCGGGGAAACAGGGGTAGTGATCTCTCATGGCCCGCCTGAGACGGTGGCAAGTGTACACAAACAGGGGTGTGGGGTTCTGTATGTATGCCAAGTCCCTCTGCTCTAGATAACGGCCCTGTGTGTAAAGGTCCTGCATATGTGTTATACCCGCTTCTTTAAGAGATGTGAGAGGGCCAGCTTCCTGCGCAACTGATAAGGCCGCGTGGTGCACCAATGGCAACGCCGGCGCATATAACGGTAGTCTCTGCGTTCTACGTCCAATCGCCTGCCAGGCCCTAATAGTCATGTCCAATGTGTTAATCTCAGTGCGCGGCGTGTGCCGGACAGTATGCGTTAGTATACCTCTAAGTGGGGTGGGATGGGCGTCCCCGTCTTCCACCGCCACATGTGGGACAAAGCTATGCGGTCTATACCAAAAATACGCATATTGCGCCTGTGCACACAGGTAGTATACATAGAAGTCCGGCGCCGCAAAGCCCCCCCTGTCATACGATAAAGTCAACGTTTTCCAGCTAATCCTAGGGTGTCTTCCACCCCAAATTAACCGCAGTAGTTTGGCACGCAGCGTTATGAAAAATTGTTGGGTCAGCCTAATCGGAATATTACAATATAAATATAGGAAACGCGGGAGAACAACCATTTTTATCACAGCGATACGATCCGCCAGAGACAAGGGGAGGCGCAGCCATCCGTCCACCTGTTGCACTAGTGCGTCATATGCCCTACCATAATTTTCCCGGATCACCACCGCAGGATCGCGGTGGACCCACACCCCGAGATATTTCACTGGTTCCGTCGTCCAAATCAAGGGGTACTCCATGTGGGGCCGTGACGTGATCATCGTAAGCGGTATGACAACCGATTTGTCCCAATTGATCGCAAGTCCGGAGTACAAACCGAATTTAATGTATTCCCGGAGTACCGGAGATAGGTGTGTCTGGGGATCTCTAATGAACAACACCATGTCGTCGGCATACATCGATATGCCCACCGGCCGGAGATTGAAATTTAGGGCGGCCGCCCTGTGACATTGCCGAATCTTGCAAGCCAGTGGCTCAAGGGCCAAGGCGAACAGGAGAGGGGACAGAGGGCACCCTTGTCTAGTACCTCGACCAATCCTAAATGGCCCCGACGTGTGGTTACCTACTCGCACCACCGCCGATATATCAGTGTATAAGAGCTGGATCCACCGTAACGTGACCTCTGGGAAACCAATCCTACGTAATACGCAAAACATATATTGCCATTCCACGGAGTCGAAGGCTTTGGCCGCGTCCAGCATAACAGCGGCTGCCGATAATTCAGGATTGAGGATATGAAACATGGAGAAAATAGTCCGCAAGTTATGGGAGGTGGACCTTTCCGGTATAAACCCGGACTGATCTGGGAGCACCAGACAGTTCATCAGGGGCTGCATTTTTGTGGCTAGAATCTTAGCTAGTATTTTTGCGTCTAGATTGATCAGCGACAGAGGACGGTAGGAGTCGCAACTGGATGATGGTTTATCCTTTTTGAGGAGAGTGATAATCATGGCTTGTCGCAAAGACGGGGGCAGGATGCCGGCCTCATGTGCCTCAGCATACATTTCCAAAATGTGCGGGGCAAGTAGATCAATGTACGCCTTGTAGAATTCGGCCGATAGGCCATCAGGCCCTGGGGCCTTATTGTTGGAAAGAGACATGATGGCGTCGCGGACATCGTTCACGTCTATAGGCAGGGATAAGTATTCCCTATGGGAGTTGGAGAGCCACGCACATGCTATGTCCGATAAGTAGTCTGTCAAGTCCGCCCCGTTCACCTCACCCTGTGTGGTATAGAGTGTCTTGTAACAGTCCTTAAATTGATCCACTATAGCCTGTGGCCTGAAGTGCTCATTACCGGCGGCATCCACTATTTTGTCAATCTGCTGATGATTTGCCCGAAAGTGCAGCTTAGCGGCCAAGTTCCTGCCGGGTCGTCCTCCCTCCCCATACGCCCTAGCCACGTGCCGCTTCCCCCTGTATTTTATTTCTGTGTCGGCCATCTTTTCATATTCCGTAAGCAGTGTTTGAATGCGTGCAAGCACCGCCGTGGACGGCGCTGCGTAGTAGTCCCGCTCCAACCCTTCAAGAGCTTTCTCAGTTTTTGCGAGCTGCCCCCTAAGATCTTTCAGAATACCGGCGGTGGTGCTAATGCAGACCCCCCGAATCGTTACCTTGAACGCCTCCCATAGTGACGCCTGACTAGACACCGAGCCTGTGTTTTCAGTGAAGTAGTTCACGATGGCCTCCCTAATGGTGTCTGTGTATATAGGATCCCGCAGTGCCTCCGCTCGAAAGCGCCAAGTGAAGGGGCGGTGTGGGTTAGTAGGGATTCGCAGATGTAAGTATACCGGGCTGTGATCCGATAGTGTGCGCGGCAGATTGTTGACGCCGATCACCCATCTATTTGTCTCCTCACTCAATAGCCAGTAGTCCAGCCGGGACCAGCTGTTATGGGCCGGTGTGATGTGCGTACCCATGCAAGCCTGCTCATTCCGCAACCTCCAGACATCCACCAGCCCCATCTCCGCCATAGCTTCACGGACACACTGAGCCACTTTTTAAGCGTGCGAGCTCCCGCCGGGTTAGACTTGTCAACTTGGGGGTTGAGATGTGTGTTGAGGTCACCTCCCCAGAGCACCGCAGCCTCCGGCCAGGAGCGCACCTTAGCAAGCATCTGTGTAAAGGGGAGTGGGTCATCCACTACTGGACCGTATATATTCAGGATCGTAACATAAGTCATGCCCAGCCTGCCCTGCACTGCCGCCCAGCGTCCCTCTGAATCAGTAGCGGTGTGTGTTGGTAGGAATGGGTTACCCTTTTTGACCAGTATAACCACTCCCCGCGCATAAGCCGAGTAGGAGGAAGCGAGCCGAAACCCCGCCCATCTGTGAGCCACCGCAGCCTCTGTATGTTTAGTGAGATGCGTCTCCTGCAGTAGTGCAATCTGAATGTTATGCCTGTCTAAGTAGTGTAACACTTGACGTATTTTTTTGGCGGTGTTAAGCCCACAGACATTCCAAGTCAGGCATCGGCAGTCGTCACCCATTGTCTGTATGCACCAGCACAGCTCCAGAGCCTACCGCCACACTACGCTCCGCATCACAACACGCATCTCGCTTCATCTTCTCAGCAGGCACATCAATTGACGTCCCCAATCGCATCCGGAACTGTATTGAACACCCACCCCCCACCCACTTCAGCAACCCAACCTTGCCAAAGACAGACCCCAATTTCGCACACAGAAAAACAAAACCAAAACCAAAAACAAACCCCTGAGGTAGCAATACCAAAGAAAGGTGGGGAGCACCCATCGGGGGAACGTGTTGGCTGCGAATACCTCCCAGTCTTTTGGGGAGGGGCCGCCATACTGTGGCTAATGCTCTCCGTGGGTATCCCACCATCCAAAACGCCTCGCAATCACCCATTGTGCAACTCGAGCTCCCCTAGTACAGCGGCGAAACGTCATCATGAGGGAAACAGCCAGGGAGCCCCAGCCGCCCCCCCGCATCACAGCAGCCAACTGGCGGAGACAGCATGCACACGGCATCGAGACATGCCCGTTACTAGATGTGAACACTTGCACCCGCTGCAGCGCCCCAGAGTAAGCACCAAAATGGTGCACATGAGTCAGAACAAGTGCAATACGAGTACATCGCGGGTATCAACATGTGTAACCCAGTAAGCATCCCACGCAAGTCGGCCCCCCAACAGTCTGGTAGATCAGGCCCAGGGCAAACTCAGCAACGGTCCATCAAAGTAAAAGGGCCACAGTCAGTCCTCAATCTCGGAGGTGGAAGCGGAGGGCTGCCGCCCCCTTCTCAGCGACTTGGCGTGGTCCATGGCTGCTTTCGGGTTAGTGAATATCTTAGCGGCGTCATCCTTGCCAATCCGAAGACGCGCTGGATATAACATGGCATAGGGGACCTGTTCCTTCATGAGCAGCTTCTTAACGCCGAGAAATTCTTTGCGGGCAGCTTGAACCGTGGCAGTAAAGTCTGGGAAAAAGGAAAGGACATTCCCCTGATAGGTGATCGTGGTTTTCTGACGAGAGATACGGAGCAGTGCGTCCCGATCTCTGAAGTTCAGCAGTCTAGCTATAATGGGGCGCGGTGGAGCCCCCGGAGGCGGACGCGCATTTAAAGACCTGTGGGCGCGTTCAACAGCAAACATGGTGGAGAGATTCGCAGGCTCACAAATATCTCGTATCATCGTTTCGATGTAGTCCTCCAGACGGCCCACATTGGTGGATTCCGGCAGGCCTAAGATTCGTACGTTATTGCGCCGAGAGCGCGCCTCAATATCCTCATTCTTGGCCTGTATTACCGCCAGCAGCCGTGCCATTTCCGCAGTCTTATCGGAAACCTGTTGGAGACCATCTTCATTGTCCGATATACGTTGTTCCGCCTCGCCCAGGCGCACCCCCTGCTTGTCCAGCCTGGCGGAAATGGAGTCCATGCGTCCACTAAGAGCCTCTATTTTGCCATCAATGGACTGCAGGCTGGCCTGAATCGCCGCCAGTGTCGTTTCCAGAGTCGTGGGGCCCTGCGCGGCAGACTCCAGCTCCGTGTCCGGCGTCACGGGCCGCGAGGGTTTCCCCCATTTGCGGGGCTCGAACGTGAGCCTCGGTTGTGTTTTGTCCGATTTGCCCATGGTCAAGACCGGACCGAGTGCAGCAGCGGGGGCAGGAGGGGCCGGCAACGCACTCCCAGAGCAGCGGGGAGCAAAACACAGGCCAGCAGCAGTACTCAACCAGGGCCGGAGGGGGGGGGGGACGGCTCGAGGACAACTCCTCCCCGTGCACACCAGTCAGTTCCAGCCGGCCCGTGCGCCTCCAACACCCCCAGGTGACACCACAGGCCCCACGCGGGAAGTTAGCTGCATGCACTCCACAAATGTCCAGATCTGTCCCACAAGTCGCAGCACTCCAATCCCTCCAGAGGCGTGTATGGCCAGGAACCTTGCAGGGCGCCAGGTCCAACGAAGGACGTAGTGGGGTATCTCGCTGAGCGGCCGGCAGCTCGCGTGCGCCCTGCCCCCTCCACTCGCAGCCCCCACAGTCACCTTTCTTCTCCGTGGACTCCACGTGCGTAGTCGCTCCAGCAGGTGTGCCCGCACAGCAGCGCGAGCAGGGCACGGGGGGGGGAGCTCGCCGCCAGCCACAGGGCCCACTCACCCGTCCGAAGCCGGCAGCTCGCGTGCAGCCCGCACCGCCCACCTCACCTCCGCATCCGCCAGGCCACCACTCGTCTTCGCCGCTGCGGCGGTAGGGGAGTCCCAGGTCAATCGCCGTCGCTGCCACTCTCCGTCGTCTCCACACACAGCACCAGCTTCAGGTATGGAGCGCAGGGCCCCCAACTCGCCGCTGATCTACGCCGCCTCGTCTGCTCCGCACACCGCAGCCGGCTACCAAGATGGCCGCCGCAACCGGCGCGACTCTCCGATCACAGCCTCAGACCACGGATCTGCCTCCCGACAGAAGTCTCCGCCAGCACAGTGTCCGGAGCGTCAGTCCTCCAGTCGGGCGTTAGGCGATGGGCACCCAGAGAGCAGGATAGTGTAGGATAGTTACGGCGGCCGGCGGAGCAGCACTACAGTGCGGCCATCTTGCCGCGCGCCAAGCCACGCCCCCCCCCATCCGTACAAAGTTACGGTAATTAGCATGTTAAAGAAGTGGAGCTTAAACATGGGCGCCTGCGTTGTATATATCTGTAAGTGCTTCCAGTTGATGTTTCATTTCTGTGAAATGAGCACCATGCCAGAATCAATCCTGCCCTGTGTATTTATCCAACAAGAGGCTACCATTTTGTGCAACACTTCTACCCCAACTGGAGTACTTTCTACAGCTTAATTACTAAGTGCTACCTTATTTGCTAAATGTATATTGCATCTCCTACACTAAAACTTCGTAAAGGACGCAAAGGAAATGTCTCCAGTGACCTTGTGTGTCTGCAAATTGGCCAATGAGATTGTTCCTCAAGCCTCTTCATCAGTGTGGCGGGGTTGTAATAAAGGGACGTGGGCCAGGTCGGGTTAGGTATGGTTTTATTTTGCCATAAATTCGCTTGTGTCTGCTCCTAAGTCTTTCTTTCGCAAATGTGGCCGGATCTGTCTTGGTGTCGGTTTCGGGGCTCCCTGGGACTGGTTGGGGTTCCGTTGCTGGAGCTCCTAGCATCTATTTTCCGGGTCTCGTATGTCACGTCAGGTGGAGGAGTATTACGTGAAAGAGAAGAAAGTGAAGCGATATCAGAATTCTTGTCCTTTTGGTAGTTTTTTTAAGAGGACCAGGGAGTGAGGGAAAACACCACATACTGTGCACGTTGTGACACACGACACTAACCAAAAGATATTCAAGGTAGTGGACTTGTGCTCGTGTGGGTGAAAGGAATGGGGGTTTTAAAAACTAGTGGGAGTTGGAGGGTTTTCGCTAGGTGGTTTACGCTCCTTCCTTCCCACCCACCCCGAGAATTTGTCCCGTACCTGTTCCAGCCATGCCCCTTCTGGAGCGTGGCCCGGCGGCTCGCGGTGTCGTTGGCCTCCTGGCTTTTTCGCTGCTACCGCGGGGCCGGTTATTCACTCTTCCTCATTTCCTCCTTCTGCTCCTCTCGTCACCGCAATCGCGCTCTCTCTCGACTCCGTCTCTCCTCCGGTATCTGTGCACACCGGTATCCAGGAAGTCTCTGGTCTAAATGCCGGGAGCGTGCTCGTCAGGTATGTATCGTCAGGTATGTATCCCCAGTTAAAGGAGCCGTTCCCATGTTCGTCATTGGTGTGGTGTAGTAAAGGTTTATTCTCTGGCATCCATACCTCCTGCTGAAAGGGGACAAGAGTTGTAGAAAGAGGTACAGCAGACCACCAGTCGCTCTTTGTTTCCAGATTTCTGTCGGGTGACCCCAACCCATCACAATCAGATAACTTTACAAAGTGGAACTGCAGAGAAAACACTTGGATGATTTCTACTTTACGGAAGTAAGTGCTACTTTGTTTGATGGGGATATGATCGTATTTGTACGTACGAAGATCCCATCTCCAAAATCCTGAGAAAATCTGCTTGGGCTGCCTTTTACTAAACTGTCCATCATCCCGGGAAAAGGGCAGGAAGACATTACATACCGCTAATGTATATACAGGGGGAGCAAACGAGCAGAGCTTTAAGGCAAGTGTACATACTGCTAGTTTTTTAAAGTTTAGAACACAATCTCTGGTGTCAGCAGCAGATGACAAGAAAGAACCCATTAACAAATGGGGGAGAAGACCCCCTCGGGACCCATCCCCCGGGGTCCCGCCTTGTTATTTAGTTCATTTTAAGAGAGGAGGGGGCTGTGCCCCCCCGGCCGATTTTAGCCACTGATACCCCATCCTCTGGGGCCCGGACAGTATAATATCGGGGAGGGAGTTCTGAAGCACCCCTCCAGGGCCGAATTCGGCCACAGGGACTCCATCCCCTGGAGCCTAACCATGGTATGAATACCCAGGCTACACTGGAACCGCGGAGGGACTCTGAAGTCCCCTGCGTTCCCCACTGGCTCCCCGCCTCCTGTGGGAGCCAGCTTTACTTTCATATACAGGGAGCTGCTAAACATTTCTCCCTCCCCGGGCCAATTTTGGCCCCGGGCACCCCATCCCCTGGGGCCAAGCCAGTATACTATGGGGAGGGGGTCACACATGTTAATTCCTATAGGGATTTTGAACATGACTACAGCCCAAACTCCTGGACAGAATTACACCAAATGTGGCAGAAAGTTAGCTTTTGGCCGAGAAAGCGTGCTTTTCGTGAGTTGGGGTAATTCCGTTCAGTAGTTTAAGAGATATTTAAAGAAATCCAAATTTGTATATCAAGGGGCGCGAATCCTTCATGGATCTACACACGGGAAATCCCCCAGACTTGCGCGCCAAACTAAAGTAATGAATTGCTGACCGCTACTTCACAGAAAAGTTGCAGCCGCCATTTGTTTTATTGGGAACTGTCGCCTGGGTAGCAAAGGTGCATGAATAGTGAGTGGAGGGGTCAGGTGAGAGCTTTCCCGACCCTTTGTGTATTTGAAAAATGAGGTGAAAGCATATTTAATGGGCTGTAATTTGACTGAAATTATTTTTTTGGTCACTCTCAAGACCCACGGAGCTGTCACAGGGCTCAGAGCAGCCCCCCATGTAAATCTGCTAACCTCCCCACAAAGTTACATGGGGGAGGAGTGTGCTGAGCGTCGTCAACAATTCAGGGATTTGTGGAAAAAAAACAATCAAATCGGGCTTCTTTGCAGGAATCATGGAAAGGGTTAAAGAAACACCGACCATATAGTATTGGTATAACAAATAGAAGGATGAACAGAAGCCTGTGATTTGTTAACACGAGCAGCATAAGAAAGAGCACTTGGTGAGGGCTAGCCAGTTTACCTGCTTTTCTACTGAGAGAGGAGGTGGTTTGCAAGAGTTCTGACTGGAGATTTGGAATGAAAACAGATGTTGCTAGACAAAGAAATAAAACTGTCAGAACAGCAAAAAGCTTTTACATGTATGCTAATTAGGTTGTAGTATATAAAAGTATATTTAGATAAAACATTGTGAATATATGTAAGCTGAAAGAAAATGTGTACCTTCTATTCACCACAATGGGAGGGTAAATATAAGGGAGTTTAGATGAGAACATTAACTAAAAATACAGCGAGTAGGAAAGGCTAATGAGAAATTGATATACTGAAAGTTTATTAATTTTACTAAGCCAGTTTGAATGAATATGTTTGGAACTAGATTTGGATGTTTAATGATGGTATGTATTTTCAAAGTATACAATTTGCAGATGCTCACATAGTCAGGCAGGCACCTACATATCAAGTTACACTCCCACGAAAGCAGTAATGCACCCACCACTCATATAGCCAGACAGTGACTGTAACACTCAGTCACACACCCATAATACCATTCACAAACCCATTTACTCACCTATGCGTCCACGTTTGAGTACTACTTCACCCTTAGAGCCTGGGAGGAGAAGTGCAGAATGCAATCTGCACCTCATGAAGCATTTAAAGAGGACTACTTTAGCACTCTTGAAACAGGAGAACCCTTATTGTAGTTGACTTCAGAATCAGGGCCCCAAAGGGTAGTGGGTTTCAGAATGACGGAAATGAAAGGAAAAATGAGTGGGTAAAGTATACAGAGGAGAGAGGGTATCCTCCAGAGAGAGACTTCTCTATTGGATACGGTACAGAAAGTATTGTCTCCTCCCAAACCCAGTCCCCTGAGGGCCTCAAAGACAGACAGGCTGAGTGGGACCTGAGCCGCAGCTGGCCCAGATGGTTGCAGAGGAGAGAAACTGTGAGGTTAAGAGAACCTTAGAGGTGAAAAGGGTCTTGCTGGTTGGAGTGTCAAGGAGGTGCATTTGGTTGCTAAATAGCTGTTAGAGTCCAGCAAACAAGTTGTGAGCAACACTACTATGTCCAGTGCAGAAGAAAGAGTTCATATATTCAGAGACTTGGGGCCATATGTATGAAAATGCCCATTTGCGATTCTCAAATAGCGATTTCTTGCGAATCGCTATTTGAGAATCGCAAAACCCTATGTATGAAGGATTTGCAATAAATTTTGAGTATCCTACATATTCCTTAATTGCGAAACGCAAATTACGATTCGCAATTAAGGAATACCTTCCCATTCATCCCTATGGGCCTAGAGGCCCATAGGGTTGAATGGGAAGACATTCTCCATTTGCGATTCCCAATTAGATAATTGCAAATTGCGAATGCAATTTCAAGGGTGCCAGGGTGTCAAAAGGACACCCTGTTGCAGCCCTGAAATGAGCATGGGTGCAGATGTGGCGTACCTACATGCCCTGTGAGTCACATGGCACTTTGAAAAATGCATAAAAGTGCATTTTTCAAAGGAATCGCAAATTGCCACCAACTTGAAGTTGGTGGTAATTTGCGATTCCTTAAGTCCAAATTGCACTTTTTTCTGTGCTTTTTACATTGCATTTAAGGAATCGCAATTTGCGATTCCTTAAATGCAATCGCAAAATAAGGAATCGCAAAATTTGCGATTCCTTATTTTGCGAGGGGTGGTTTGTGTCATACATATGATACTGCTGTTTTGCGATCGCAAACACTGAAATTCTGCGAATTTCGGCGTTCGCGATCGCAAAATTGCCTTCATACATATGGCCCTCGGTGCCTGACTTTAAGGAGGATTTTGCCATAAACAGGTAATTTCTGGCATAAGAAGTAGCTGTAGATTGGATCTCTTCGGAAGATTGTCAAGGTGCTTTTGGAATTATATTCGTGCTGATAGGAGGGACAACGTACTGGATCTAGAGAAGGGGAAAAGGTTGCGGTGTCCCACTATAAAGGAGGTCCTTGTCAGTAAGTGCAGGTTGAAATTCAGTGTTAGTCATAAACTGTGTCCCTACTGCTGGGAGGAGTTTGTGGGGTAGTTTTGAACTGTCTGCTAAACGTACTGTTGTTTATAAGAAGGTGTTTATAACAGTTGTATACTTTTTCTTTTTTTCAAAGAGAACTGAGAAGACGCAACTATAGAAACAGTCATTGGAGTTCTTTTAGCTTGTTTTATCTGATACCATTCAGTAGCACCCCCCCTAATCTCTTTTGAATGTAGTGGATGGATACTGCAAAGTTCATATATTTTTTTCAGATCTACTTCTAGCCACTTTTTCAAACTGTCTACTTGAAGGCACCATGTCTTACTCTATGCAATGTCCATGTTAGAAAACATCTACTTCTTTATAGCACTCATTATTGTGTTTAAGATATAATATAGCTTTCTTCACCTTATTTACATCCAGTAGTTCCTGCCAGATGTTGTTGATTTTTGTGGGACACCATTCATTAGAATAACAAGTTGTTCTTCCAAATCTCTCTCTACACACACAGCTTTAATATTGTTTTTCACATCTAAAGTAAGATACAGAAATGTACCCTTAAGCTCTTTCTGAAGCTCAGTGCATAATACCTTTAATGTTGGAGCTTGTTCTCCCAGAAATTAATACAATTGATCCCCTGTATATTATGCACAAATCAGGGGTAGAAACTGAACTAGTGTGCCTAAATTTCACAATATGTTCCTATGCTCAACATGACAACAATACCAATTCTCATCCCAATATATGCAGAGATGAAGTGAATAGACAGCAGCACTGCAATTACTTGGTTGGGGTCCTACTCTATCAATGTATTTCTGGCAAATAATACAAATAATACTGCACTCTAATTTATACACATGAGCATGTACATCACCGTTGTACCTCTTCACCTATTTCTGCATCTACATTTCTAGGCATCATCTCTTCTTTTCGGATGGTACTACTTTTTGTTGTGAAAGTCCAAGTTTCAGTGTTGTATTTGTAAATAGTTAAATAAAGTATGTTATATTTGTATGTATTTTGGTAAAATTGTATTCTAATATGTTGAAAACTATACTTTCAAAGTTATAAATATATTTATTATTTAGTTAAGTTAAGGGTCACAAACACACCTAGGCAGGTACTCATACATGTACTGACACACCTATACAGTCATTCACACAGGTACAGTAGAAGGGAAAATGGACCCACATAACACATTTTTACAGCTGCACAGTGAGTACTGATCTCACTCAAATTTTCACAAGCTGCAGGTATTGTGGTTACTGCAGCTGATGAACATTCTCCCAAGGGTGCTCCAGAGGTGGAATATTCTGCTGCACATGGTTTCTTGTGCAACATTTACTTGTATACCCTTTCATGAATTGTTTTTAAGTGCTTCCAATTGGAACTTGTCCCATGTGAATACTTCTTGGCAGTGCTGCTTGGTATCTGTATGCCACAAGTGTTACACTGCATATATTTAGCTGTAATCTTTTCCACTGAAGGTATTCTAAAATGTTTCCAGATATTACTTTCATTTGTGCCGGTGTAAAGAGAAACATGCATGTGTTTGAAGTGTTTGTGCACAAAACTGTGATAATAAATAGTTAAATAAGTTGTGTTATGTTTATTTGTAGTGCGTAGAATACAGTGTTCCTTCATTGCAATGAGATAGTGTGCAATTTTGATTTCTACAATCTTTATGATGGTTGTTTCCCCACTGTTCAATAAAAAGTACATTGTTTACGGTGTATGGTTAAGGAAGCTAAGAGCCATAAAAAAGGGAAAATGGAATGCATATTTAAATTAATACACACCTTCACAATATGAGAAATGTCTAGTTATTTCATAACATTATGTCTTTATGCTTTGTTAAATTTGTTGGTTACTTAATTGTGAAACTAATAACAAATTATGTTTTTTTCTTTTTAAGCAGATCAATGAGACCATCTTTTGAGGTAATGTACTTTACTAATTAGTTCTTGCAGTGTTGTTGCATAGATTTACACTTTGAGGATGCATACCCAAGGACAGATTACTACAGTTTCTAACACACCTACACACACATTAGCAATGCAACTCACATACCCATCTACATACAGATAGAGGTACTCACACACACAGGCTCACACTGATACAGCCTCTGACACAACAAGACACATATCAATATAGTCACTAGCACACACAACTACACACTGATACAGCCACTGACTCATTCAGCCAAACACTAATGCATGAAATAACACACCCACATACACAGTGACACACCCAGGGACTTACTAATGCAGACACTGACACATCCAGGCATACGCCTGTTAGAATACAAAATGTTTTTGCTGTGTTGCTCATGTATTGTTCTGTGTAAGTTTGCATTTGCGGCACCATTTTATGTTTGCCCGCTATTTTGAACCATGATCCAAACTAATCTTTCCTTTCTGTAAAAAACAACTATTGGTAATTCTTGTTTCTCCAAGGTTGGGCCTTGCTTTTTCTCTATGAAAACACTGTTCTCATTAGCGCATACCTTTCCCAATAGATAGAAGCCTTCTCCCACTAGACTAGCGGTGGGCACGGATGGAACGACCTTGAGTAAGAGATAGTGTGTGCCCGGTCTCAGGATCGAAGCTTATCCTTCTGTGCTTCTTTGTGTAGCTGCATCTGCCTGGAAAATTCCATTCTGGGTGTGCCTTCATTAGTTCTGAATTGTACATAATGTATCTCCATTTTTGCTAATGTCAGTCCCTCTGCAGCAATCCTAAGAGACTGGGCAGACTGGGCTCCACTCGAATGTATCTGAATAAATATATCTGTTTGTATTCTATACTGTCTGACCCACTCTTCATTTGTATGGAAGGTTGAGAGGTGGTTGCGAGTGACCTGGGTGACCCTAATTGGGTCACTTCCTTCACACCAATGCAGACACTGATACACCCAGCCACACACTAATACATACAATAAAACACCCAGGCACACACTGACTCATACACTGACACACCCAGAGACTTACCAATGCAGATACTGACACACCCAAGCATGCAGCAATGGTTGGTAGGTTTCAGGGGATTCTCTAGAAGGATCTCCTATGTGTATTCATTAATAAATCCATCACCGGGACCAGCTAGGATTTGTTAAGATGAGATGTTTGGTATTGAACATCTCTTGCTACAGTGAAGCCCTCTTGAGGTTAGGAAACGGGTATCAAGCCCATGCACTCTTTATGGCTTCCCTGTGCACTTGAATAATAGAGAGATGGACAGGGGCTTGATAGGTCTATCATACGTGCTCCTATGTATGAGTGACATAAACAAAGGTATGCAGTTTCTGGGGGTAGTGGGGAAGGGGGTGCCTAAGGGAATGAGAAAGGTAGTGTCCCAGGTGCCAGAAGATTAAGAAAATTATGGGAGGGATCACTACTATTAAGAGCAAGGGCCCTCACACACCCTGAAAGGTGTCATGCTTCATCATCAGGCAGCTCACAGTTGGGCTGGTGCTGTAATGCCCAATGGGTCCCCCGTGTGGGCTCTCTGCCACAGGTCTTTTTTTTTTGCCGATGTGAAGTTTGAAGGGTCAAGGGGCATAACAGTAAAGTGTAAAATGAGTAGAAATGGGAAGGTGTGAGTGAGAGCTAAAAATAGCTATAGGGATCCCACAGGATTTCTCTTATTGACTGGGTTCGTATGCTATGGCAAAAACAAGGACTGTAAAGTCGTAGCTAGAGAGGGTGAATTATAACCTCTCAAGCTCCGATTGGTGTATGTGCAGTAAAGGGGGTCCACATGTTTCTTGCCTCCCTCCTATTGTTTTCCTAACCTTCTGGCACCTAGGACACAACCTCTTCTTATCCCATTAGGCATCCCCTTCTTTACTTCCCCTAGGAAATGCATACCTTTATTTATTCCCTGTTGACTAACAATGCTCCAGCATAGACTGGACAATGTAATGGCACCCCTGCTCATGCAGGGGTACCCTCACCTGAGATATAGTGCACATTGCCTTAGTGCTATTAAGGCCTTCGAGAGGGGTGACTTACCCATATCTCAAGCAGTGCGGGGAAGCATGGCGCACAGGGCTGTGTGCCATGTCGACTCTTCGGTTTGTCTTGCAGCTGGACACATAGCCTGCAATAGCAGAGCTGTCTTGTCTGGGTGAGGGGTCACCAGGGGACCTTCTTCAGGCCCTAGGTACCAGTGGCTTACTGAGGAAAAAGAAGCTGTGTCAATCATGGTACATTTGTGGGCAAAGAGATCAGGTGTCAGGCCCTGGTTGGCAGGACCCCAGCACATGTACAGGTTGAAGCCACATCAACATATGGCAAAACGTGGGGTCTAACCATGGAAAAAAAGGCACTTTCCTACCCCATGCACATAGCAATGCAGACACTGAAACACCCGGTGAAACACTAATGCATCAAATAACATACATAGGCACAAACTGATGCACACACTGACATACACAGGGACTTATCAATGCAGACATTGACATACCCAAGCATACAGTAATGCAGACACTGACACAGCCAGCCAAACACTAATGCATCTAATAACACACCCAGGCACACACAGATGCACAAACATACACACCCATGAACTTACCAATGTATACTCTGACACACCCAGGTATACAGCAAGGCAAATACTGACATACCTAGGCTCACACTGATGCATAACCTAACACCCAGGCACATACTGATACATTACACACCCAGGCACTCACTAATACATGCGCTAACACACCCACGCATACATTCCTTCACACACTGGCACACCCACTTTCACAACAATATAGTCACTGACACATTAAAAATACAGAGCTAGCTCTTTGCTTGAGTAGATAGTGGTTTTAACTAGAACCATTTCTTATTTTTTAGAAGGGTTTTTTTAGGCAGAGGGGTGTACATTTGAGCATGAATTTGTAAAAATATCAGTGAAGTTGCGGATCGGATTCACAGATTCATTCCGATCACGTGATCGAAAGTAAAAAAACAAGGAGTTGTGGTCCTTCTATACTTCCCGACTCGCGAAAGTACAGCAGTACCCCAAAATATTTTTTTTTAAATCATCATTTTAATTACATTAAAGAAATCATTTACTTACATTAACTTCATACACAATTTTTATATTTTAAAACCAATAAAAAGTTTATTTTTAAATAAAGAATATCTACAGTATAAAAAAGTCAGTAAAAAAAGTTGTAATGCACTTAGTATTAAAAAGAAACCCTACAAATTAACTAAAACATTAACGTTAGAGGGACATAATATTTTAGAAATTAAATTTGAAAAACCTTTGATATTTTCTGAAAACAGCAAAGGTTACATGGAAATTTTAGTTAGGAAGTAAAATAAAGAATACAAAAAAAATTACATTTCACTGAAAGAACTAAAGGTTACAGGGAGTTATAGTTAGGAATTAGATTTTTAAAAACCTTAGAAATTCACTGCAAAAACCAAAGGTTACAGTGACGTTATGGTTAGGCTGAGATTTCACTTGTACAAAAATATAGAAATTCAGCAGTTATAGTTTCCTAAGCTAACTGTAAATTATGTCCTAGCAATGCACAGCTTATGACCTCACAGATTACAATTCTCATGACATGGTCAGTGATATCACTGATGACATCACTCATGACCTCTCAGATGACATCAACGATGATATCATCCACAGAACCACTCACACCCCTATACAGATTCTCATATACCTAGTCACAGACGCACACAACCAATCACATACCCATTCACAGACACAAACAACTACTCACACACCCACTCACTCATCCATTGAGCCACTCACACACCCACACATTTACTCAGTCACTAATACTGCCACACACAACAACTCACTCACTCACCCATACTTCACTTTGATAGCTTTATTTCGGTCACTGACCATAAAAGCACAGATAAAATATTTACATAAGCATAACATACATAAATAATCATCATTAGGATAAAAAGTTATTAAACAACAGTTATCAAAGTAGCAACAATAAACAGTAAACATATTCAGTCACTAAGAGGGACCCAACGCCTTTAGGATGCGATTGCGTGTGTGCCAGACATTAGTAAGAAACTTTGTTAGCGCATAGACAGTTGGACCAGAGACATCACATTTCAAAATCCTATACATTGGTGCGTATTCCCTGCAGCCCATATTCCTTATCAGCGGAAGAAGCCAGTATTTTCGTGCTGCCTTGTAGGCTGGGCAGAAGAAAGCCACATGCAAGTCAGTTTCCTCCTTAGCATCGCAAGCCGGGCACTGCTTTATAGTAGGAGCCTTTGACCATGTGCATGTGAAGGACCGAAAAGGGAGTGTGCTGTATCTCCATTGGAGAAACAGCTTCCGCGCCAGTACAGGGGAAATGGGATCTAATACTTTCTCGAACTTGTAGGAATCCTTGCTTTGTAAAAAAACGAAGGCTAAGGACCCGTTTGCCTGAATGGCTTCAGTCCTGGCTTTTTTGTGTTCATGATATACATTAGCCAGGGACTTTTTGGAAATTTTTAATGCGGCTTTCGCTGGATCAAACCATAAATCAGGAAGCCCTATTTCCATGCAAGTGGCTTGAATGTTTTTGACCCAAGGGATATTGAGCACTTTTGGGTGGTTCAAGAGTTCGACCAATTCCGCCCGATATTCTGCAAGATCATTACTGCTCCACAGCCTACGCCAGAATGCTATGGGTCTCAGACTTATTTCATCTGCTAACGGTCGTAGGCCCAAATCAAGCCTCAGGGGGAGGAGCGGGGTGCTGGGGGGGAGTGCGGTTTTCTGTCTTATGAACTTATTTTCCGTTATTGAGAGACTCCCGCAAGGCGTATGGCCCCATATTTCCGCCCCATACATTATCGCTCCCCTGGCCTGGGCCTTGTATATCTGGATT
This sequence comes from Triturus cristatus, assembly GCF_964204655.1. Taxonomy (NCBI): domain Eukaryota; kingdom Metazoa; phylum Chordata; class Amphibia; order Caudata; family Salamandridae; genus Triturus; species Triturus cristatus. Next base: position 388,169,783 of record NC_140584.1, on the reverse strand, counting down.
AGTGCCCCCAATGGACGGTATGACGAGCCAGTCATCATCCGGGTGATACCCCCAGTAGTTTGCGTGAGTTTAAGATTAGCCCTAATCTGGTGGGATCCCCAAGTCATCGTTTCGTTGAGGGTCACGAGGACCCATACATCTTCTCACACACCCACTCACTCACCCATACAGCCTCTCACCACAGCCACTCATTTACCGTTTCAACCACTCACACACCCACACAAACACTTATATACCCATTCAAGCAGACACAGACAGACATTATAAATAGGCAGGCTGAGAGCCAGAGAGTATACAGCAGATACACTCATAGCAGCAAAAATAAAAATTATCACACACAAAACGGAAACAATGCTGTTCCAGCATAAGGCCCCAAAGGGCAAAAATGAGAGTATCTGCAATTGTATCACTACATACAACAATCAACCTAACACAATATGGAAGGCACTATACAAACATTGGCATTATATCAAGGATGACCCTGTTATAGGAAAAGAAGTGGGAAAGACTGCCAACTTCAAGTATAGAAAAGCACAACCAGTCAAAGACAAATTAGTATACAACAATGTAACAATGGAGGAGACACAATGGCTAAAACCACAGGAAGGATTTAAAAAGTGCAGCAGATGCAATGCCTGTGAGCATGGCAGAAACATCACGGAAATTACACCCAATCTAAACAAGATACTTAAAATTTGACATGTCCTGAACTCCAAAACAGAATATGCCATCTACATGTTAGAATGGCCACATCCCAAGAAGAACATAGGAAGCACCAAACTGCAGGTGCTCAAACGCATACTGCACCACATAAGAGCCATTCAAAATCAAGAGGACAGCTAACCCACAGCAAGACATTTCAAGAGTGCTCATAACAGTGACCCAACCTACTGGCATACAGCACAATAGACTGCATACCTAAAACACCAAGAGGGGGAGACAGGGAGAAAACCCTGTGAAGACTGGAATTTAAATACATTCTCAGGCTAGATACCAAGGAACTTGCAAGGCTGAACACTGACGAGAAATCATACACACATCTGTGAAAATTCAAACTCAATGGAACTTAGAGCATTACCATGTTCTTAGATGATTTTATTCTAGTAAATGCACTATCAATTAACCTCCTTTCTTTTATTTATCTTTTGTTGTAGGTGCACAGTTGAGATAAGAGCAGACACTAGAGAGACTTTTGGTGAAGGATTTCAACTCCACAAGGCAGTCAGCTAAGTGTATATTACACCAATGATGCGATTGTCAAGAGTAACAAAGGCCACTAGGGCACAATATTAAAAATGGGGTACAGTCACAAGTAGTCTTCATCAAGTATTTTGCCACACACACACCTACAAGACAAGGGGCAGTACACAATGCACACAAACGGCATCAGTTACCTTGCTGTTTTTATATGATTTTGATTATCCATTATGAACATAATTATTATACAATTGTATGATTGATTGCTTTTCGTGTACAATTGGCAATTGTCCACATTGGCTGAATTACAGGGGTATTATGCAAATTATTGCTATGTATGCAAATAATACCAGCTACCATATTGATTTAAGAAAATTTGGATTCAGCCTTCATGAATTTAGTGCCATCATATTATGGTTACTTTCCTTTTTTATTTTTTTATTTTATTTATTCATTTTTTATAATAACCACAGGATAGTACATATGCAAACATATCATTTTGCACAATAGCACAGTTTACATTATCACAAGGCCCTTGCAGACACGTGCCAAGAGAATACAGTGAATGATATATAAAAATATGAGGGTAAATTGAAACCATCAGCTTATAAACGTCTTGGTAGAAATGGTCCTTAATGGCGGCAGATTATTGAATGTGGGAGTCCAGCATCACAGTAGGTTGTCAGGATGTAGTTGTGTCTTGTGCAAGAGTGCATAGGTAATCACGCAGGGGTTGCTAGAAGTCAATGGGGCGTGAAGTAAGGGGTTGAAGAGTGGCGTGTCACAATAAGACATGTGTTTTAGCCAAGAGGCGGGTGCTGGAGGTACCGCCGTTCCCCAATGCCCTACCATCTCATGCTTAGACAATGGGAAGGACATGGAGGCCAGTCTGCGCACTGACCTGGGGAGCTGGGCAGTAAAGCCCAGAAGTGCTACTGCTGGGGACGGCTGTATAACAACTCTGAACATAGTATTGAAATGTGAGTACACCGTAGTCCAATATAGGGATATTGTGGGCCAGGTCCATGTGAGGTGTGCAAAGTCTGCCACAGGGGCGCAGCATTTGGGCAGTGATCTGATCTGTTTGCGTCATACTTGGCAATGTCTGTTGGTACGAGATATGCCAGATGAAGGAACTTAAAATGGGGTAGTTTATGTTTATGGCTTAGAGAAACTTTCTGGATTTGTGCACAGCAATAGGCCCACATTTTGTCTTAGATTAGCATGACAAGGTCCTGTGCCCTTGCTTTGTGTACCCTGTAGTGTCAGGCTTTAGCACCAAGCTAGTGCAGTACATTTGGATGTCGGATGGGTGCCGTCTGGGCAGGATATCACCAGAGAAAGCAGTGCATGTGAGTCATGTTAAGAAATCTGGGATCCTCAGCAATCTGTAACACATGGCCATCTGGGAAGAGGTCTCCGACGGTACAAATGTTATAATGTCGCAACATGCGCTTTATAAGGGGCTCGATGATTAATTACTAGCCACGAGTTATCCTCCAAGTGAAGCATTGGAGAGTAAAGACTGCCACCCCCAAGTTTGCGCCGCAATGCTCGCCACACCCAACATGTCGTGGCTGCAGTCATATTATCAGTGGGAGCCAGGGAAATACCCCTGGGCAACAAGGCTGAATGTGGAATGTCCTGTAGTTGCTCTAGTTCCGGCTTCAGATAGGGAATGCGAGGGTCAGGATGGTACCACCTAGGTGCATTGGCATTGAGCTGCAAGGTAATATAGCTTCAGGTTGGGAATGCCTAGGCCTCCTCTGTCATATGGTAAGATCAGGGTATCCAATCTCACTCAGGGCCTGTGACCCACCCAGATTAGACGCAGCAGATAACTGCATAGTGTTTGAAAAAGGAGTTTGGGTGCGGGATATAAGGAAGAGGTATAAGAATCGAGGAAGTACAATCCTTTTAATAATGGTCACTCGGCCTGGCATGGAGAGTGGCAGCTTAATCCACTTCTCAACCTGAATTGCCAGGTTCGCTATCGCTGGACCATAGTTTATTTGTTGCACTTGGTGCTTGTCCTTGTGTAATTGTACAACCAGATATCTTGTATGACCATCTGTCCATTGTACTGGGTAACCTGTCGGTAATGGGTGGGTGGCATCAGTGAGCAGAAATAACTCAGATTTGTACCAGTTAATTGCAACCCCGACAGTTCGCCAAAATGCGTTATTTCTTCCACTAAGGGAAAGAGGTTGTTTGTAGGGTGCCTAATAAAGAGAAGTATATCATCTGCATGTAGGGAAAGAAGTAATGGTCCCTGCTTAAGCTGGAGTCAGTGGTGGAGATGTCTTGCCTGCATGTGGCGAACCAAGGGGTCCATGGCTATAATAAACAATAAGGGGGATAGATGCATCCCTGCCGAGTTCCCCTACTGACAGGGAAGACATTGGATAATGTATAGCAACTGAATCAGGGAAATAAAGGGGGGGATTTCGAGTTTCCACAATACCGCTGTCAGGAAGGGCCATCCAAGAGAATCGAATGTCTTCTTGGCGTCCAGTGGGCCCACCGCCGCAGGCACAGGCGGAGACACCATATTAAGCACTGCAAATATTGTTCGGAAGTTGAGTGAGGTTGACCTATGGGGGACAAAGTCAGACTGTACCGGAGAGATAATTAGCTCCATAAGGAGGGCCAGCCTGGTCGCCAAAGCCTCCGCTAGTATTTTATTATCTTTGGCATTGGAAACAGTTCTTTAATGATATCGCTACCATAAAATAATATAGACGCGTTTCTGCAGTTGCTGCTTCTTTCAATGTATGTTCAGTTCTTATTTGGGTCACTCCCCTTTATGCAAATTTTCCATTCCACTCACACAGACTAAATCCTCATACAGTCATCTCTCAGCCATGCCGTCATGATAAACGCAATGTTTTCCTTATCTCCACAGCTGCAATGAAGAGAATTAAAGTGTTCTAACAATAGTATGCTGTGTAACCCAAACAGTTCATACTCAATGGCAAGTGGCTTGGTTTCCATTCCTCACCACTAGATTTGTGGTGCCCTGCTCCAGTTCATTTCATTCCGTTTAAGGGAAAGGCTTTGTATGGGAGCAAGCAGGTCCCCACCACAGGGTACAACCTCTGCTCCGACCTCATCCCTTTACCATGACGGGTTCTTGTTATACTTTTCAGAAGACTAATGTGGTCAACACAGTTCTGCATTCCTGCAGTTTTCATCCTAATAAGTTGAAATATGGCATCTGTTAGACCCGGGATCCCTGGTTGGCTGAGGTAGGTACCTTAGGCCAAGTAGGGACCAGCGTTCCAGCGTCAGGGAAAGGAAGGTCACCTTCTTAAATAGCCCCGCTCACCCCCTCGGTAGCTTGGCACGAGCAGCCAGGCTTATCTTCAAGGCAAATGTGTAAAGTATTTGCAACCATGCTCACAATAACCCAATGATGACACCACAGATAGACTCCACATGAGTTTTATAAAATAAGTATACTTTATGTAAAAAGATATAGGATAAGACCACACGATATAAAACCAACATATGAGGTTCTGTAATATTTCTCCTGGCTGGTTGTTAGGCCAGCCAGCCCTTGTAGGTTCTGGCGATGTCAATGAGCACTTCTAAACATTCTCCTGCACTCCTAATATCATATCATACAGTTTTTAATGCTAGAATCAGGCACTTCTGTAATGTAAAAATACTGTAATGCATAACATAGCAATCAGACACTCTGCAATGAAAAGAATGCAATGCGTAACACAACAATCAGGCACTTTGCAAGGTAAAATAATGCAATGCGCCATACAACCACCAGATATGTCGTTCTGCGAAAATAAGACTATGCGTATACACTAATCAGGTAATTTGCTATGCAGGAATAATGCAATGCGCAATATGCTAATCAGGTAGTTCGTTATGCAGAAATATTGCAATGCGTCATACGACAATCAGGTAGTTCGTTATACAGAAATGATGGAATGTGTAACACGTCACTACGATCACCGGGCCTTACACGGTCTCTCCGCCTCTCCTTCTGACCTTCAGTCAGCCTCTCAGAGTTGCCCCCAACACAGTACGATATAATACCAAAGTGCAGCTTTGCACTCCGGCCCCTGTACTGCCACTCTCTTGGCAATACAGGCCGCAACACGAGCCGAAGCAGAGGCTCGCGCTGCCAACATGAGAGAGAAGCCGTGAGCGTCTCCCTCCGAGCCAGCGCCCCGCCCCAGGAGTCGACACACGTTACCTGGGGGGTGCGAACCCACTCTCCTCTCCTCGTCCAGCAGCTGGGCCTCCAATGCAGCTTTGTGAAATGGTAACGGCGGCTCAGGCCAGCAACTCAGCTCCTCCGGGACTGCCGGTCCGGGCTGCTTCACTTATGAAGATCTCAGGCTGCCACAAAGCACACGCACACAGCGTCGCTGAGTCTTCCCTTACTCCGGGTGCATGATCACTGGGCACTCCACACACAGGTCTCAGGCTGCACGAAGATCACACGCACAGTGTCGCTGAGACTCACTTTACTCCGGTGCACACGATAACACGGCAAATCCTCAGGAAAGTTTCCCGGTGCACAACGCACCTGCACACAGCGGAGATGTGACTCACTTGGATTCCGGTGCACATGATAACAAGGCAAATCCTCACAAAGGTCTCACAGTGCACAACCCACACGCTCACAGTGTCGATGAGACTAACTTGGATTCCGGTGCACACAACAACAAGGCAAATCCTCACGAAGGTCTCCCGGTGCATAACGTCCCGCACACAGCGGCGATGAGACTCACTTGGATTCCGGTGCACACGATCCCTGGACAATCCTCACAATGGGGTTCAGGTTGCACAAAGCACACGCACACAGCATCGCTGATCCTTGCTTGGATTCCAGGTGCCCCCAATCAAAGGCTGATCCTCCTGAAGGTCTCAGGCTGCACAAAGTACATGCACAGAGCGTTACTGAGACTCACTTGGACACCAGGCGCCCACGATCACCAGGTCAGTTCTTACGAGGGTCTCAGACTGCAACAGGCACGCTCACACAGCGCCGCTGAGACTCTCCTGGAAACTTTTGTGCTTCTGTGTTTCCAAACAGGGAGCCAGCTCACCTCAAGCCCTTGGGGATAAGTTACTTCAGGACACAGCACACAGCAAAGTCCTTCAAGCAGGCGGACACAGCACACAGCAAAGTCCCTTTAGCCTTTCCTTGGTCAAAACAGCAAACTGCAGGCCAGCCCCAGAACACACACCAAGGGTCAGTCCTATTCCTTCAGTCTCTTCAGTTGTTTTTTCCTTGGCAAAGGTCCTCTTAACCACGAAGTAGCTCTAGTCTTGTTCACACTTGATCAAGCCATTCTCCAAATTTCAGGGGCTTCAGCTCTCATTGTTATACCCCTCAATGGCTTTGAAGTCTTTGTGTTTCAGGGGGCCTGACCCCTGTTCAAACCAGTTCTGGGTGCCTCCCTGCCAGTGACACCATTCTTCCTTTGATTAGTGGGGGCCTGGATTCTCAAGCACTCAACAGGAGATGAGCCAATTGTTTTATAGCAGCAACCAAGGCCTCTTCACCTCTAAGGGCTTCTCCTCCCCCTAAAATCCAGATGCAGGTCTGCCTGTTGCTGTCTCACCTCCTCCCCTGGGTCAAGACATTCCACAGATCCTATCCCTTTCAAATCCAGACAGTCAATCCACAGCCCGGCAGAGACACACAGAAATGTTAGAGCACAAAAACTCAGCCACTTCTAAAAGAATGACTTCTGAACACACAATGTAAAAACCACCTTCATAACAAGAGCTGTTATTACATTGTGAGTTCAGGCATCCTAAACTTCACCTTTACATCTTAAGCCTTTGGGAAGATAGGCTGGAAAACATATTACACAGCCTTCCTATTCTATACTATGGGCAAGATAGCCTTTCAACAGTAAAAAACGAAATGGAGATGATTTCACTGTCAGGACATGACACACACCTTAGTACATGTCCTACCTTTCAGATGCACTGCACCCTGTCCAGGGGGTACCCTAGATGTACCATAGGGGTGTCTGATGTGCATAGAAAGGGAAGGGTAAGGTCTGGCAAGTGAATACACAGAACAACATGGCAGTTTAACAAACTTCGTGCAGGCCCTGCAATGGCAGGCCTGAGTTCCCTTTTTAAGGCTACTTGTGTGGGTGGCACAAATAGTGCTGCAGGCCCACTAGCAGCAGTTGCATTACCAGCCCTGGCACACATAGTGCGCTTTACTAGGGACTTTACTTAGTAAGGCAAACATACCAATCATGGACAACCAATTACCATTACTTTAAACAGGGAACACTTACACTTTGACACTGTTTAGCAGTGGCAAAGCGTCCAAAGCATCTAAGTCAGTCAAAAATAGTGGAGGTAGAGGCAAAAAGTCAGGGGTAGTCACGCCAAGAGTGCCAGGTCTAACAGCATCCCATATGTGGAAAATCTCCACATGGTGAGTAACTGCAGTAGCAATGCAGAACTAGATTTAGCAGAGCAAGAACTCAGTGATAGGTTTGCTGCATGGGGTTATAATCAGAAGGTACTTGAGGGTGCTAGAATCAGAGCCAATTCCAAATCAAGAGAACAACTGTTGGTTTCAGATAAGAAAACAGGTGTAGATAGTCAGAAAGATATTCGACTTATGACAGGTTTTAGCATTCAGAGCCAAAAAGTAGGGCAGATCCTACAGCTAAATTGGCATCTGCTTCGTAGCGATCTTGACATTGGTCCAATGATAAACTGTGGGCCTTTCATTGCATTCCGTCGAGCATGATCCATGCAAGATGATCTTGTGGTTAGTAGTCCAGAAATGCAACAATGAGGGATGTGGCTAATGGAGAGTGGCTGTTTAAAAAAGTGCCACAAATATAAGACATGTAGTCATGGGGTTAACACCTCTCAAGGTGCCCTACCTTTTTCTGATGGAGACCTCAGACTGCCCAATTGAAGATATTTCACAGATAAACGTCCACACCTTAAATAAACCCATTATCCCTTCTGTAATTTGATCTTTATTGAGCGGAACAAGAAAGCTCACCGCTTCCTTTTCTCATTATGAGGCTAAGTAGTACACATTCCATTAACCATCCCTGATCCATTCTTACAGGTATTCTTAGGTCCTCACTACTGAGGAGGCCAACGTGAAATAAGCATTTGACTTTAGCCTCAAGCTGCAAGGGAGTTAGAATCCAGCACAATCATTAATTTCAGCTAGTTATTTTAGCTTGGGGGGCACTAAAGATTAAATTGGCCTGTGCCTTTCTGAATGTCCTAGAGCAGAGGCTCATAACCTGCGTTCCAGGGTACTCTGGGGGTCCACAAAGCCTACTCAGGAGGTCTGCGACTGGTTAGAAAGTGAAATAATATTAGGAGATTAATAAAGTGAATATAAAATAGAAAACAAATGTAAAAACGAAAATCTTAAAACGTTCTCTAAATGTGAAGGAATTTCAAATTGGAGGCTAAAAATTAAGTCAGTATCCTCAGATTGATTTGTGGAAGCAGTGCAAGTGCATCAAACAGAATATAGTATGAAAGATGAATGGCCTCAATTGAATTTAGACAAGCTCCAGCCTTCCTATTAAAATTAAAAGTTAGGATTTTTTAATATTTGTTTGTGAATTAAAAAAAATACTTCACCATTTGCGCATTGTTTTGATGAATGTGTGTTTTTGTGTGTATTGTTTTGCAGTTCAAGTCATCTGAAAAACGTAGGCCCCGTCCCTGCTTCCAGTAATAACTCAGCGGGGCTCCCCAGGTTCTGGTAAAGATTAAAGGGGGCCCACAGAAGTCAGAAGGCTAAAAACAACTGTCCCAGAGGGGCTGATCTCATCATTACTACCTATTGATATTTGTGATCATCTCATAGTGATAACAATTTTACAGATTTGTAAAGCAAGTAAGGCACTAAGAATCCATTGTGGTTAGACATGAGCTATATCAAAATGATAAACAAACAGTCAATAGACCACGTGGGCCAAAAGTTGAACATTTCCATGTTCTGATATACTTTCATTATGTTTAAGTGTCATCCCATGGTAACTCCTGGCTTGTGTTGCTGCACCTTCTGACTTTACAGTATTTATAGATATTATGCCTTCTATAATTACATGGAAAAGTGCTGCAACCTAGTCCCCAAAGTCTTGATAATTATAGAAGTCTCAAAGGAAATATGTCTGTGATTATCGCTTCTCCTACAGACACTTAAATCTCAGTGGACCATTTACTATTGCAAATTAGCCTCACGCGTCTTCTTGCTGAAAAAGGTACTGGAAAAAAACTGCTTCTTGAGAACTGGCTTTTCACACAGTCTAGCAGTGTTTTCTATCACCCTGCATGCAGCCTACCTACAGAAAATGAGAATGCACATGACGGGTCTACCAAACAGTCATGGCCCAAAAAAGTGGGTTAGCCATACCTTCCCTGCTTTCCTTTCAACCAGACCCGCCCTCCCACAACAAGACACTTCTGCTTTCTCGCAGTGCAAGAAGCAGAGGCACAAAATGGTAGTTTTACCATTTTATGTTTCTGCTTCTCAAACTGTGAGAAAGCAGTGGGCAAAGCCCCTCTGCTCTAATGGAGGAGCCACCCCTGAAGCCACACAAGTCACCTCATCCTGGATTCCCTTTGATATTTAGTTTTAAAAAATGTATAGGTTTGCTAGGCTTCCCTAGGTGCCGGCTAAGCTAGGGTTCAAAATCCACAGTCAGGCCATTTGCAAAAAAAAGGTCAGCTTTCGCTGGAAAAATGTGATGTATCCACGTTGCGCTGTGGGCTGTATCCTGTCGCGGGTACTAGGCCTACCCACACAACTGAGGGACCATTTTTATTGGGAGACATTGGGGAATGCAGGCTGGGTGGAATTTTGTGGATTCACACAGATTCCAGACCTTTCCATCACTTAAATGTGAGGTAAATGTTTTTGTTTTTTTAAAGTTTGACATTTGCAAGGGATTCTGGGTAATAGAACCTGGTGAGAGCCATACAAGTCACCCCATCCTGGATTTCCCCGGGTGGCTAGTTTTAAAAAATGTGTAGATTTGCTAGGTTTCCCTAGGTGCTGGCAGAGCTAGGGTTGAAAATCCACTGCTAATCACTTTGCAAAAAAAGGGTCAGTTTTCACTGTAAAAATGTGGTGTGTCCACATTGTGTTTTGGGCCGTTTCCTGTTTTGGGCACTAGACCTACCCACACAAGTGAGGTACCATTTTTATTGGGAGACTTCGGGGAATGTGGAATGCATAGAAATTTGTGGATCCACACAGATTCCTGAACTTGCCATCACGGAAAAGTGAGGAAAATTTGTTTTTTTAACAAATGTTGCGATTTGCAAGGGGTTCTGGGTTACAGAACCTGGTGAGAGCCACTCAAGTCGCCCAATCCTAGATTCCCCTGGGTATCTAGGTTTCACAAATGTATAAGTTTGCAAACTTTACCTACGTGCCGGCTGAGCAGGGGTTAAAAATCCACAGCTCGGCACCTTGCAAAAAAAAGGATCTGTTGTCACTGTGAAAATGCGGTGTGTCCGCATTGCGTTTTGGGCCATTTCCTGTTGTGGGCACTAGGCCTACCCACACAAGTAAGGTACCATTTTTATTGGGAGACTTTGGGGAATGCAGGGGGGACAGCAGGTCCTGGATCCACACGATCCCACCTATTTCCATTACAGAAATATGAGCAAAAATGTGTTTGTTTTTTTTACAAAGTTTGAGGTTTTCAAGGGATTCTGGGTAACAGAACCTAATAAGAGCCACACAAGTCACCCCGTCCTGGATTTCCCTTCATGTCTACTTTACTAAAATGTACAGTTTTGCTAGGTTTCCCTTGGTTCCGGCTGACCAAGGGTTCAAAATCCACAACTAGGCATAAAAGTGGTCAGTTTTCACTGTAAAAATGTGGTGTGTCCACATTGTGTTTTGCACCATTTCGTCTGGTGGGCACTAGGTCTACACACACAAGTGAGGTACTATTTTTATCGGGGGTCTTCATTAAATGCTAAGTGGGTAGAAGTTTGTGGATCCATGCAGATTCTAGAACTTTCCATCACAGAAATGTGAGGGAAAAGTGTTTTTTGACAAAGTTTGAGATTTGCAAGGGATTCTGGGTAACAGAACCTAGTGAGAGCCACCCAAGACCCCCATTCTGGCTTCCCATGGGTGTCTAGTTTTCAGAAATGTTTAGGTTTGCTAGGTTCCCCTAGATGCCGGCTGAGCCAGCATTCAAAATCCACAGCTAGGCACATTGCAAAAAAGGGTTTGTTTTCACTGGAAAAATTTGATGTGTCCTCGTTGTGTTTTGGGCTATTTCGTGTCACGGAAACTAGGCCTACCATCACAAGTGAGGTCGTATTTTTATTGGTAGACTTAGGAGAACACAGAAAGGTAGAACAAGTGTTATTACCTATTGACTATTTTTGCATTTCTGCCTTCCAAATGTATGACAATTTGGAAAAAAAGAAGTCATTTTGAAAAATGACCTCTAATTTACACGCTTGTATGGGTACCCACAATTTTAGAGATGTGCAAAAAGCCACGGCTTATAAACTCTATATTTTTCTCCGATTTTGGAAATATATTGGTTTCCTTGGTAAAGATTTTTCACTCTTTATATTTTACCAAATGAATTGCTATATACCCGGTACGCAATGAAAAACCAGTGCAAGATGCAGCTGCTATTGTATCTGGGTTCCTCGGGTTATTGGTGAACCTACAAGTCCTATATATCCCCACAAACTGAAACGCCCAGCAGATGTAACAGTAGTTTTCCTTTCAAAAATCTGTCATACTTAGAAGAAGTTATTGGTGAAATCTTTGGCACAAATGGCTGTTTTTGTTTTAACTCAATTTCAATATTTTCTATTTCCAACTGTTAGTTTCTATAAAAAGTATCTTGAAGGATCTACACAAATGACCCCTTCCTCAATTCAGAATTTCGTTTAGTGTTCAGAAATGTATAGCTTTCTGTGATTCATTATTGGTTTCACACCCATTTCAACCACTAAGTGGAAGGAGGTTGAAAGCACAAAAGATGGGAATATAGGCTCTGTCCCAGTAAAATGCCAAAACTGTGTAGAAAATTTTTGTTCTCTGACAAAATTCTGGCTGTCCCTGAAAGCAGAGAAGATGGAAATTTCAGTATCACAAACCCCTTGTTGATGCAATTTGCTAGGAAAAAAACAGATGCATTCTTCTGCAGCAATTTGTTCCCATTTTTAATAAAAATGATAATAATTTATCTGTATTTTGGCTCATTGCTGGGCCCCCTCCAGGGGAATCCAAAAACGTTTAGTACTTTTAGAATCCTCAAGGAGTTGGAAAAAAGGGTGCAAATTTGGTGTTCATACCTTATGTGGTCAAAAAGTTACAGGGGCCTAAGCGCAAATGACCCCCAAATAGCCAAAAAAAGGCTTAGAACGGGGGAGGCCTACCAGCGAAAGGGATAATGATGTGCCATTTGTATCAGCGTCCATCGGAGAATGTTCCAGTGTTTCTAGGCAAATATGATAATAACTTTAACTTTTGAATTCTCAAGGACACGTGCATTAAAGTCACACTGATGAACGAGCAGGGCTTGATTTCGTCTCGATTTTGCAGTCCCTTGCCTTCTTCCGGTCTTCATCTCACCGGTTCCCTGCATCGTGCAAGCATTGTTTGACGGCCTTCTCAGGAGAGTCAAGTACTGATGCTCCATATCCAGCTCCCTCTGCACTCTCCGCTTACCACGTACTTCCTGCAATGAAAGAGAGGCTCAACAGAGAAACGCGGACATCATTTCTCTTGCGTTTTCCTTGTATCTGCAGTCAGGTAAAACAACCTTTATTCATAGTGTGCAGACAATTGAAGGTGTTGATTGAAAGGCACAAGTGTATTTCCACAGAGTAAAGACAGTGACTTCTGTACGGTACACTTGGACATTGTGAAAACGTGTTCCATCATAGCAGTACCATTGTGACAGAGTGGACATTTATGGAGAAAGTACTTTTTGTAATAGCAGCTCTACAGAAAGAGTGTGTAGGTCTCCATAGATGGAATTTAAAAGAAAACTTTGGAACTATTTTGCCTCTGTTGGTACGCAATGCATGCTTTATCTGATTTGCTTTCTTCTTACAGATCAATGGGTGATCATAGTCCTCTTCATGATTTATTGACCACTCCTGTAATCTCATGTGTGTGTTACAATCTTTAAGTGTATTGCTCTATATGTGAGATAGTGTATAAGTTGTTTAGTCCCTTGATGGTAATTATATTCCTCTACTTACGGACCCTCAATAACTAACTCCCCCGAGTCCGGCATTCTCATACCCTGAAGAGACGCTGTTCTGAGTCCAGAACTCCTGACACAAAGACCCAACACCCGCAAGTAAGCTGGTCTTTCTCTTTTCTCATTCCAAGCCCTATTTCTCCTGGGAATTTTTGGGAGTGCGCTGTTACCAGTCACTGTCTCATTAGTTCCTACTGTGATTCAGGGAATAATGTCCTCAGAACTACATGGTTTTCAGGTGAGTGGCTCACAACATTGACGGATCACCACAAAATGTTAGCGATAGCAGCTAGAGTGAACGTCATGATGAAAAAAATGTCTTCCTGCGGAAACTACAACCTAACTATAACTACTTACCTACTTACCGGTGGCTGCCAGTAGGTATTATATGTATATGTGTATATACATTCACTGAAAACAACATAGGTTTTAGGGACATAAAAGTTAGAAATTAGCATTTAAAAAAAACAGAGAAATTCACTGAAAAAACCAAAGGTCTCAGGGACATTGTAGTTAGTTGGACATTTCACTTGTACAAAACCAGAGAAATTCAGCCGTTATAGTTAGTAGAGCCAACTATAACTCGCGACACTGCAATGCACTGCTGATGATGTCACATATTAAATGAATTATTACATGGTCAGTGACATCACTGATGACATCACTGATGACATCGCAAATGAAATCATTACGTGAGATTCAGATATTTGTTAAATAAATAAAACATAAATCTATTCCTTTCAACCTTTGTCTTATCCCTCTCCTTTCGCACTCATCCCAAACATTTCTGACAGCTATGAACGATGAAATACCTTTTCAAACTTCCCTCTGCTTTTTGGGCAATTCACCCAACTAACATGCGCAAATGTCCACTAATTCCAATAAGAACTTAAAACTGCCCTTTTCTGATCTATTTCATTAATCTATCCCTACTCAAAACCCTACTGAATGCACAAGAACTCTAAAGCACAAACCTAAAAAATATGCCACAACCAACTCACAAAGAAAAAGAGAAAGTGCATAATACTAATGCTCTATTTAAATTTAACAGTAAACTCTTATATTCGGTTCAGGAATAGCGTGCTACTTGCCACAAAGCGCTTCAACACTTTGTCAGGGGTAGAAAGCATTATATAAGTACTATTCACGGTTACGATTACAATTTTTTCTGGCCTTACAAACTAAACTGGAGTTAAAAATGTGTCAGAATCCTCCCCCACTTAAACAAATCGCACAACAACGAAAGATGCAGAAACATGCTGCCTTTCTGCTGCAAGCCCGACGTTCGCCTTGTGGCAGGATATTATTTTAATCAGCCATGCCTTTAAAAGCAAAGTACTTGTGTTAGAAATGATGGATGCACTGGGGTTTTGTTGCTAGAAGGGTCCCTTGCATGATTTGCTTCTCTGGGCGGCAAGGGTCGGGCCACGTTGTGCTGCGTTGGAGAGGTAGTGTACCTGGAATAATATGAATGCTTCGCTTATGCTTCTTTTTCGCCACTGGGCCTTTTGTTAAAGCATCAAATAAATAAACATCAATCAACCCTCCAAATAGCTGTCAGGAACCGTCTCTGGAGGACATTAATGCATCGCACTGATATTTACTTTAGGATTTCATTAAATGTACAGGTTGGAGTGCTTGGAGCCTCTGTTAAAATTGAAATCTCAGATCCACAGAGACCAAACTTTATATCAGGAATGCATAGAACTACTGAGGTTAGTCAAAACCTGAGTAACAGACACATGCGCATGTGTGCTTTACAATTAAGACCACTAGAAAACAAGGCAATGCTTGAGCACAGTAGGCCTCGTGGCAAGTTAATACAAATTATGTGAACAGTATTTAGATTTTATGAAAGTCATGCTTGGGTTTTTACTCTAAACAAATACCAATGTTTTAGAAAGGATACAGATTTTATTAACAAGGAACATAATACACATCAAGCAGAGGATTTGCACCAAACATGTACTGGTGTGAAATAATTGGTGCAGCTTTTTTCTGTTAAGTTTTAAATCTTGTTTCCTGGGAGTCATGCAACTTGTATTTTATGTTGTAACTACGTTACTGCTGAAACTAAACATTCCTCTGAAGAAGAAATCCCTAAAAACAGGAATAGATGATAAATGAAAGTGCCTCTCTAGTCGTGATTAGGCTTAGGCACTCAATAAGCCATCAATCATGTGCTCTGTTTTTCATCCATGCACGCATACATTCATTCATCCAACCACTGACTCATTCTTGTATTCACCCTCCGCCAAAAACACAGCAAAATACTTACAAACTAAAAATCAAAGGCAAGGTAAATAAAATTATAAAAGTAGAAAGATAATGGGCTGCCTAACATGACACACTTATGCTTGTCATAACAATACAATTAAATCATCATACATCATGAACAATATCATTCCCTGGAGGTCAGCTAGCTCAGCTGGCCTGCCCATGCAGAATGTGGTGCATTGCTGATTAAACGAGAGCCAAAGAAGCGGCCAGTTCATACTGTCTGAGAAGCTATAGTATGCTCTATAAATGAAAATAAAAAAAGAAGAAGGAAAGAAGGAAAGAAATGAAAGAGGGCCTATGAAAGAAGATGACAAGCTAAAATACTGGCCCACCATCTCTGGAACATAAGCACTGTAATTTTCAGGCGGCTGTTCACTTGTGATCAGACAAATGACATGATTCTCAGTAACACAGCATCAATTTCTACAGTGAGGTTGATCCATTGTCCATGCTGTATGCTGTCATGGATGGATGCAGAAGTGTAAATTATTTATATGTAAACAATCATTGATATTTTTAATCAATATCCCACTTCTCAAGGAAGCTTTTCTAAGTATCACGTGGAGATGTTTTTCAGTTTCAAAATGTTTAAACCTAAGTTATTCATATTTCGATACACTCTCATGTATATTGCATTTCAAGTCATTGTAGTGGCCATATTTAAAGACTGGCATTTTCTATATAATCAAAATGTATTTTTCCTTCTTAAATGCAATATATAACATCAAATTAATCTTTCCTCTATGAAGGAAAAACACACTCTCTGAACATTGAAGGATGCAGCAACTTGTTAGTCCATCATTTATGTTGGCATGATTGCTGTATCCTGAATGTTCTGAAAGTGTGTTTCTATAGCGGAGGAGGGGTTCGTTTGATGTTATGTGATGACAGGCAGCTCCGCTGGTCAAATACAACATACTAACTTGGCCACAGAGTTTTGAGAGCCTCGAGTTTTGATATCTATTTTATGGCCTTACCCAGTAGGTAGTTATAGTCAGGACCAGAGTTTTCATGGGAAAAGTATTTTTTATTTTGCCAATAACTTTGGAGGTGTTTAATGAATTTCACAAATTTTTCAGAAAAGTCCCCTTTTTGTCTCAGGTGCTGTGTTGAAAAGTTAGGGGTGATCCGTAGAGCGGGAGCTGCGAAGAAAGGGGGGTCCATAAAGAGGTTTTCCCATGTTAAGTCTATGGGGATTTTTCATGTTTTGAACACGACAACAGCCCGAACTGCTGAAAGGAATTACACCAAATTTGGCAGAAAGCTGGATGTTTGTCCACAAGGCCTGCTTTTTGTTATTTGGTGTGAATCTGTTTAATATTTTTTGAGATATCTAACTTAAGAAAAAAAAATATATTACCTACTGGCGGTCGCCAGTAGGTAGTTATAGTTAGGACCCCTTTTCCATAGGAAATCCGCAACATTCTATTTTGAATAACTTTGGCGCCGGTCGATGAATCCTCGCGAATTTCTCAAAATAGGTGGGGCGCTACGCTCCGCTCCTACCCTGAAAGTCTCAGGGGGATCCGTCAAGCGGGGGCTGAGATAAAAGGGGGGTCCCAAAACGCGTTTTTCCCATGCATTTTTCCATAGGACCTTTAGAACGAGCTACAGCCTGAACGGCTGAACAGAATTACTCAAAATTTGGCAGAGAGGTAGTCCCTAGGTCAAGGAAGTGCCTTTTGTAGGTTTGGTGTAAATCTGTTCAGTAGATTCTGAGAAAATAGCCTTTAAATCAATATATATATCTGAGCCAGCTTACGGTACGCTTACCGTACGCTTACGGTAAGCGTACGGTGGCGTGCGCGAGCGCGATTCTGATTGGCTCTTAGATCTTAGTAAACATTCGAATCGGCCGAAACCAGGAAGCGGCGGCCGCCATTTTGTGTATTTCACTCTGAAAAAAAAGAGTGAAAACAAGGAAAGGGGGCAATGAGGAGAGTTACAGACCCCCTAACAATTGTAAGGGGGTCAAAGAAGGACAGAAAAGTACAAAGAAAACATTTATTGATTTTAAAAAAAATCACGGGGTACGCGTACGGTAAGCTTACGGTAAGCGTACGGTAAAAAAAATAAAAATAAATAAATGAAAAGCAGATTTAAGAGTTTAGAAATTAGGGAGCTCTAAAAAGAGCTGTTGTGTTTATGGAGTCATTTTTTTAGTGGTACCTACAAGTAAGTACCGATGCAGAGTCTAAGGTTCAAGAGGAAGACTCTGTTCCCTTCATCATTGAAGTGCACACCATCTCCTCTATAAATGTCTTGCATGTCGTAACGCAAGTTGTTGTGGTAAATGGCACCCATACCATAGTCACGGAGGAAAGCAGAAACAGATTTGTTGACGTGCTTTCTTGCTTTGTCAATCTGTGGACAGAAATGATTGGACCAGTTCCATTTTTGCCTTTGGCATATGTTGGAAAACACAAAGGCAGTTTTAGGGAAAAGTGTAAACAGTTGTGCAAAGGTGTCCTTCATAAGCATTTCCAGACCTACCCCAGTCAAAGTGCCTAGGTCATTGCCACCACAGTGCACTATTATGAGGTCAGGGTGTTGGATTTGAATGAAGGATTTCACCAATGGCATCAATTGGTGCCACTTTAACCCTCTCTGACCAATCCATTTAATGTCTACATTTGGCAAAGCAAGGTCTCTCACCATATCTGTTTTCTCTGCAAACTTTTCACTCCAGAAGACATAGCTGTGCCCTACAATCCACACTGTGAACATCTTCAAAGGAGAACTGGATGCACTCAGGAGGTGTCTTTCAGTAGAATGGCAATATGAAAAGAAAGACAGTTTGGAAATGGAGGCATACATAATTTTTACAAAACAAAAAGAACTGATTGGCTGTTTCATACCATTCTAGAAAAAAAACTAGGCTGTATGTGAAAATTAATACAAGCATGTTTTGTATTGGTACAAAAAAATGTGTAACCAAAGAACAGTACTATGGATTTGCTGTTAGGTTTGAAAAGTCAAGCACTCTTGCTCTGTGGAATTGAAACATTGTGTGTCGAACTTCTGACCTAACTGCACACAGCAGTGTTCCATGAGCTGTTGCTATGGTAGCAGGCAGAAGTCAAGTTGGGGGAAGGGTACTAGGCAGAAGTCAAGTTGGGGGCAGGGTACTTTTGGAAAAGGGTTGGTTTTCAACCAATAGAAATGTGTCATTACATTTGAAAAAAAGGGGGAAGCACTGAGATTTGAAACTTACATGTATATGTGTGGAAAAATAGAGGGAAAGTTTGCCATTATCTGGTTCTGCTGAGAGGAGAGAGGTGAACACAACAGAGATCCTGGCTCTGATATTCTGCTGTTTGAGTGTCACATTTCTTTCACAACTAACTAATTATAAAGGTGAGTTTACAGTTTGAGAGGGGATGTATGTGGTAACTTAAGAAATGAATAATAGAAATGGGAATTGTTTTTGTTGTAGTTACACATGGTGGTTTCATAATGTGTCAGTCTGTAAAAGTGATTTTCACTTGGCCCGAAAAAAAAAGAGCAGTAAGTGTGTTTTCAAATTGGCAAAGAAATTTCGTTTTGGCACTAATGTGAAAACATGACTCTGTGTGCATAGAAGAATTATAGGCAGAGATTTATTGCGTCTTGCTCTGGTGATTTCACAGTTGCAGTAGATGGAAAAGAGGAGCGAATTTTTGAGGGAAGAAGCAGAGGCTTAGCACACACCCATGTGCTTGCCATGTATAGTCATGCACAGTAATTAGAAGCGAGTGGGGTTTTCAGGTTTAAGTCTGTAATGCAAATACATTCAGCATCACTAAGGCTGGTTGCCCCTGCTGGAGTGTAGGCAGTCACAGAGAATACACACGGTGGTGGTCTGAAAAAACAGCTTGGTTTCATAATGTGACAGTTTGTAAAAGAGATTTTCACTTGCCCAAAAAAAAGAGCAGTTTGTGTGCATTCAAATTGGCAAAGAAATTTCGTTTTGTGACTATTGTGAAAAGAAATGTAGTAATATATTTAAATACAATAAAGGATTTTTTTTTTAGTTTTTTTCAGGTATTACTGAAGAACAGTGAACAAAATTTAAGATGCCTACAAAATCTCGAGTTCAAAAAACGCTAAAAAAAAAACTATATTTGAAGACAACTGGAGGATCAAAGTTAGTAGAAGATGCTGATGTTGGGAAAAAGAAAAAATCTTCTGGTAAGCAAAAAAAACAATTTCTAAACAAAATATTCAAAACAAAGAAAAATGTACAAAATGTCTGTTCTCGGAAAAATGTAACAAAACATAGAGAACAGCAAAAAAATGAGAATTTAGTTAATGCAAATATACCTTCTGCAATTGAAAAGTTTAACATAAACAGAAAAACAGCATTTAAAGAGATACGTAGAAAAATGTTTCAGAGAAGAGTTATGTCCAATTTGATAAAGGATATAAAGAAATATAAGCAAAAGGCTAAATATTACAAGAGAAAAAAAGAAATTGAAGCCATTGCAGCAAAAGCATTAGAATTAAAAAGGAAACTATTCATATTAATTTTGAATAGGATGCGTACATTAGATAAAATGGTTAATGTACTGAAATCACAAAGCAAAAGCAAAAGAGTAGTGAACAGAACAAACTTTTGTAAAGTGTTTTTAGGAAAGTGGATGCATAGTTCAAGTAGTGAACCTTTTTTTAATGAAGAGAGCTATTTTCAAAGTAATAGTTTGCTGCATGCAGTTGACACCAGAGGTCGTTCATACGAAGTAAAAAATGGTTGCATAATGGAGAAGGAGATAATGGTTCCAAGAGATGAGGTACAAGTGATGGCAGATGAGGCAATGGGGAGACGTCCTAAAGCCCCAGTGTACACTTGGAATTGTAGTAGTATTTGCACTGTGCGTCAGGAATCTATTGACAGATTTCGAGAGTTTCTAAGAGAATATAGTAAAAAAAGTGTAAAACAAAAGATTAAGGTGCTTCAAAGTCTGGATCCATGCAGAGTGAGAGAGAATACTGGTTTGCAGGGTCATTCTCTTGCTTGTCTATCTAGAAAAGTGTGCAATAGTGTTTTCCATCATTTTAGGATGCTGGCTGTTCATCATACTGAAATGAGAAAGTTTGTGAGACGGTTGTATTTTGCCAAAAGTCCAGCAATAAAGTTAAATGAATTGAATAGGGCTCTGTTCCGAGGAACGGTATCAGATGTAGAGAAGGTTGTTGATGAAATTCAGTTTTGTTACTTTGGTCCTGAACAAAACAGTGCAGAGAAGGACACAGTAAATGAGGCAGAAGTGGAAGAGAATGTAGAACCTTGTGTAAGTAAGACATTTAATGATCACATAACAAAATTTGCAATAATCTCTAATGAAAGACCAAATGTTACTTGTATTTGTTGCCGCAGAACTCATTATAGAAAACAAACTAGGAATGTTGATCTCTACAGAAAGAGTGAAAATGAAGATAATTATAAGTGGATGGATTTTGCCACATATATATTTCTTGAAAATTGTTTTGAATTGGGTGAAGATCAGCGTATTTGTAAATACTGCTACAACAAGTTAGAGGAAAATAGAATGCCGACCAGAGCTGTACATAATAATTTAGAATTGGATGCTATTCCTGCTGAACTTTCTGAATTAAATACATATGAGTCTATACTCATTCAATGTGTTCATCCGTTCCAGACCATAGTACGTATGGAGCCCAAAACTGGTAAATTACCTCCTTCAGATTTACTGAGAGGTTTAAAAGGTAGAGTGGTGTATTTGCCCTTGGATTTGAAAAAAAATATGGAAACTATTGATGCGGATACTTTGGAAACTGAACCATTAATTATTCTGGTTAATGGTGTACCTACAAAGAATAAGAAGATTTGGCAGGAGCTGGTAGATGTGCGGAAAGTACAAAGAGCAAATTTGTATTTGAAAAAAAATAACAAATGGTATGAATCAATTTATATAGAAGAAGAAGAAGAAGAAGAAGATTTACAAGGAGACACAGAAACACCAACTGGACAAATTGAAAAAGTGGACAAGTCAAAGGAAGAAGAAATTTATGAACATTTTAGCATACATCCTCTCCATTCGAAAGAAGTTATGGGAGACAATATTGATCTCTTTCAGATGAAGAAAGCAAAAGGAAATCCCGTGAGTGTATGGGAGGAGAGCTTGGAAGCTCGATGTTTTTCCCAGCTGTTTCCTAAAGGAAAAGGAGGACGATACGATGAACGTCCAAAACAGATTCCAGCTTCAGAGTATCGAACTACAAGACTATATGCTGAAGATCCCAGATTTCGACAAAGTATTCCTTATTTGTTCCATCTTTTATTTGAAAGCGACTTGTCTGCACTGTCTTATGCAGTAAATCACATTTTAAAAAGTGGAGTACATTTACAAAATGTGTCTGCTAAGGATTTTATGGAGAAAGTGCAGCACCGAGATGATCATTTGGAAACACAACTGATCAATCTGATGGCTTGTCAGCGTGGGACAAATGAATATTGGTACCGACGCCATGGTGAACTAAAATGCATGTTACGCAATTTAGGAACACCAACATGGTTCCTTACCCTAAGCTGTGCCGAGTACGCTTGGGATGATTTACTGGATTTTCTACGAGAGGCCAATTCAAACATTAAAAACATCGAATACAAGACAGCAGGAGAACTGTGCTCATTGGATCCGGTTAATGTTTGCAGATATTTCAATCATAGATTTGAGGCTATGATGTCCTTCATCTGCAATAAAAAAAATCCACCTCTTGGAGAAGTAGTGGATTTCTTTTGGAGAAAAGAGTACCAGGCAAGAGGTGCTCCTCATATTCATATGCTGCTGTGGATCAAGGATGCCCCAAAGTTTGGAACTGATACTGATGAAGCAGTGTTATCTTACATTGAAGAATATGCAACATGTGCTATACCTAAAAGCACAGAAGAGAACAAGTTAAAGGAGCAAGTTCTACGTTTCCAAAGTCATCGGTGTGGAAAATACTGTCGACGGAAATACAAGAGCAAAGAAAAATACTACACTAAATGTCGATTTGGATTTCCTAGACCTGTTCTTACAAATGGAAGAGTCAACAGTTTTATGTCAGCTGTGAGACATACTATCACAAGAAAATCACCTAAGAATACCTACAACCTTAAAAGAAAAGAAGAATCAAAAAATATAAATGACTACAACCCAGTCATTTTATCCATGTGGAACGCTAACATGGATATACAGTATGTTGCTGACAATTCCTTTGCTGTTGCTCGATATGTAACGTCTTACATTACGAAATCAGAAAAAACAGAATTGAAGGAAATGTGGGAAGAGATTTCTCACGAGAAGACTGTCAGTAAGAAGCTGTACAGTTTCAGTTTGAAGATGTTATCGCATCGAGAAATTGGATCCTACGGATGTTCAGATAGGTTATCTTCTGCAAGTCTCTACTCGAAGTCAAGAAGAATAATTTGGGCAAGTTTAGGCCTTGCAGCAATGAGAAATCGGGTACTGAAATCTGTTGGAGAAATTGAATATTTGGCTGAGAATGACCCAGAAAGTACAGACATATTGAAAACAAACATGTTGGACACATATTATCCCAAGAGAAGTCATCATCTGGAGAACATGTGTCTCTATGAAGTGTTACAGAACTACATTTATTCACGGAAAGCTGCAGAAGACATCAACAGTGGAAAATATAAAGTTGTTGGTGAAGAAGGATGTTTGGTGAAGCAAACCAAAGGAAGTTTGATAAATCAACGGAAGCTGAGTTGCGACACTACCGACAAGAAAGAATTTTACTACTTGGCTCTTTTACAGTTGTTTAAACCATGGCGTACAGAGGATGAACTACTGGGAGAATTCCAGAGCTATGAAGATTCTTTTAATGCTTGCAAAGACAGCATACAATGCAGTACATTCTCAACTTATCTGCAAATGTTAAATGAAGAAATTGAACAGGAAACTACAATTGCAGCAGAAATAGCTAGAGACAGTTCTCAGGACAGCCAAAGTTCAGGAACACACAGTCAAGATCCCCTAGGACAACCAATCGTTGAAAATGAAGCATCAATAGCCATGAATGAAGTGGAAACGGCTATGAATCAAGCTCAAGAAGAATTTATAGACTTAGAAAATTTGGAAAGACAACTGAATCAAGAGCAGCAACAAATTTATGAAGAGATCAAAAACAAAATTGATCACGGATTTCTACATATCAAAAAAGAGTGCTCATGCACATCATTTCATCCAATCAGGATGTATGTAAGCGGACAAGCTGGCACTGGAAAAAGTTTCCTAATTAAAGTCATCAGAAGCTACCTAAAGCAAAAAACGGATTCTACTTTGTCTTGTGTGGTTACTGCTCCAACTGGGTTAGCAGCATATAACATAAAAGGAATCACCTTACATCGTTTGCTAATGTTACCAGTGGAGCATGAGAACAAAATACAATTCAACAAGCTAACTGGAGAAGCATCCTTGGAAGTTTCACGAGTATTGAAGAAGATGCAAGTTCTCATTATTGATGAGGTGAGCATGGTATCAAACTTAATGCTTGCCTTTGTGCATTTAAGAATGCAGCAAATTTTGAAGACAGACTATGACGTGTTATTTGGTGGAAAACACGTCATAGTTTTTGGGGATCTTTTGCAACTTACTCCAGTTAAAGGACAACCAGTGTTTAATACTGTGACACATGAAGACACGAAGAAGTCATTGGGAAGCATTGGAAATACAAATATTTGGTCCTTCTTTGAGTACAAGGAACTTACAACTAATATGAGGCAAGCAAACGATGAAGAATATGGAAGTATTCTGAAAGATATCAGGATTGGACTACTCACAGAAGTTGGGAAAAAAGCATTACAGAGTCGGCTGCTACATAATTTATTTCCAAAGGAAGAAATAGTTGCAGAGAAAATATACAAGAATATTGCAGAAAACAAAAGTGTCATCTGTTTAATGCCAACTCTACGTGAATGCTCAATATTTAATGAGGAGCTTTTGAAATTGGAAAAGGAAGACATCAGGAAATTGGAAGCAGTGGACAAAATTGAGGATGGAAGAATTACTGTCACAGTAACAGGCAAACTGAAAAATAAATTGGACTCACTAGAGAAGAACATCTCCAAAACAGCAGGATTAGAAAAAAATCTATATGTTTGCATGAACTGTAGAGTGTTTTTAAGGAGAAATTTGGATGTTGAGAAAGGCTTAGTGAATGGAGCGATGGGAAGAGTTGTGGGTTTTATTAATTATCAGAAAAAAGATGGAATTGAATGTTTAAAAATAAAATTTGATCAGATAGAGGAAGTTAAAGACATTTGTCGTTGTTCAGTTCGTTTCATGCTTGTGAAAGACTTATATGTACGTAGGAAGCAGTTTCCGTTTTCACTAGCATATGCTGTAACTATCCACAAGTCTCAAGGATTGACTGTAGATTGTGCATTTGTGAACATTGGTTCAACTGTGTTCAAAGAAGGTATGGCATATGTAGCTTTGTCACGAGTCAAAACATTATCAGGTTTATTCATGATAGACTTTGATGACTCAAAAGTTAGTGCTGATACAAACTGTGTAAAGGAGTATAATAGATTAAGAAGAAGCTATGCTCCTCATTTAGGTCAGTATCCTGTGTTGGAGAAACGTGTAGTTTCTCGTAAAAGGAGAAATGAGAATATCTGTAATGAGGATGTAGAGAAGAGGAAAAAAAAGAGGAGTGATGTAATTGCAAACAAAAAGAAAAAGGACAATGAAGAACAGGTTGTAGGATGTCATTTTGAAAATAACTCTGGTGTCAACTGCTACGCTAATGTAGTGCTGAATGTTGCATTTTATCTGGAAAGTTTGCAAGAGCAGATAATAGTAAATCAGGGAAAAAGATTCTGTTCAGAGCTCAGTCTCCTTTTTCAAAAGCTGAGTAAAGATAAAACTCAAATAGAAAGTGCTACTGATATTAGAAAACTTTTAGATGTATGTTCAGGACGAACACAGTTTTCTCAAAATGAACAGCAAGATGCACACGAATTTTTGATGTATTTTCTTCAGGTAGTGGAAGAAGAAGGAGTTCCCATTGACATTTTTTTTGGTCTCTCTTATAAATGGGAACATAGTTGTGATAATTGTTATAATATATGTGGCTCTATTGTTGATAATGAAAGGTTTATTTATTTGACATTGCCAGAGAGTAAAACAGTCACTTTTGCAAAATTAGTTAAAGATGCTAATCATAGCATGAAATGTGGTGAGTGTAATTCTGACATGTTATCAACATTAATTTTAAGGGAATACGGACAGTATGTAATTTTAATGATGCAACGATGTAGAGCTGATGGATCAAAATTGGATACTTTAATAAAGAAGTTTACAGGACAGCAATTATCAATTTCAGGAAAAACTTTTGTAACTGTTGCAATAATTTTCCATGATGGACCTACTGTTACTTCTGGACATTACACAGTTTATCTAAAATGTGAAAATGGCTGGACACTGTGTAATGATTCCCAATTGATTTTCAAACAACGTTTGCCTTTTGATTTAGCAAATTCCTATCTAATCTTCCTGAAACCTAAATTTTAGAGAGATTTGGCAAGATCTGGACAAAATAATTTTACCATTTTACTGGATTACCATTGCAATTTTGTAGAAAAAAGATTTTTAAAATTATCATTTGGCCTAAAGGAAAGATAACCAATTGTAATGTGGACTTTTTTAATTTTTAATGCAATTTTGAAAAACCAATAATTTAGAGATAATCGGTAACTTCTGCACATTTTAAATTTTGGAATGCTATTGGACTGCCATTGGAAAATTTTTCAAAAATGATTTAAAAAATTACTATTTGGCCATGTGGAAAAGTAAGCAATTCTATTGTGGACTAAATAAATTATTCAAAAAATTTTCGTGAACCAAAATGTTACAGAGAATTGGTGAGATCTGGACAGATTAAACTTTAGAATTTTAATGGTTTTCCCTTGGAAATTTATTCCAGGAAAAAAAAAAAATACTATTTGGCCTAAAGGAAATGAAATCAGATGTATTTTGGAGTTATTTGAGATATAATATTGTGATTATACTTCTGAAACAAACATATCAGACGGTATTTTAAAGAAATAAGTATTGTTTTTAGATGATATTTTTTTAGAATAATATGCATTTCTGTAATGATAAGTTTAAGTGAGAAGAGATTCTGGGCTTTTTTAATACAATCTTTGAGATTGTTATTTTTTTTTGCCCGCTGTAAAATGATGAATGCAATTGCTTTCACAATTTATAGTGAAATGCAATATATTCTGAAAACAGCAAAAATAAGGCAAAAATATTTTTTGGTAAAAAATGTAAATATGTGTACTGTATTATAAAATGGTTTAAAAATATTAATACTTTTTTCTTTTTTTTCAGATCGATATAGAAAATTTTCGGAAACTACAACCATTTTAAAAACTATTTTTTAAAAAAACAAATGAATAAATATTTTTTTGAGTGAGTATGGTAAGTCAATAATAATAATTGTAGTCTCTCAAGGACCTTCTAATGTGATAAATGATTTTTAGTGTTTTTTTTAAAAAATAAAAAAAAGGTACGCTTACCGTACGCGTACGGTAAAAAAAAAAAAAAAAAAGTTTTTAAAAACATATGTAAAAAAAAGATGAAAGATAAGGTTGGCTCTTAAAAGAACCGTTGTGTTCATGCAGGGACAGAGGAAAGAAAGATTGGGAATATTAGACGGTACGACAAGTGTGCTGATCTATTTTACTGTTCACCAGGGAAACACTGGTCTCCCTATAAGTAATTAGATCGTGACAAGTGGCGCACCGTACTTCAACCCTCGCAAACCGAGGGTTAATTTCCAGAGGGCCAGCAAAAGGAGATTCTCCCCCCACAGATGAAGGGCTCACCTGACCTGCAGAAGAAGGAGTCTGCCCTGCAGGTGATGGTCCAGGCTGAGCTGCTGTGGATGTACTGGCTCGTCTTTCTGAAGAGTTACCTCCAAAAAGATGACCATGTGTCCTTTTGTGTACATCCTTGAGGTGTCTGATCATGGTATGATTCCCA
Organism: Triturus cristatus; assembly: GCF_964204655.1. Taxonomy (NCBI): domain Eukaryota; kingdom Metazoa; phylum Chordata; class Amphibia; order Caudata; family Salamandridae; genus Triturus; species Triturus cristatus. Next base: position 388,142,071 of record NC_140584.1, on the reverse strand, counting down.
AAGGAATACTTCCTGTCAGGATTACCTCTAGAAAGTACACGCTGACACAGCCTGCAAGTAACTAAGGGTGCATTCACCTTTTGCTGGCCTTCTGGAAAAGTAAAATAATCCCAAACATAAGAAGGCTTTACTTTCCTCGCTCTCTGCCTCAAGACAGTGCTGCTGGTGCTAGCCTCACTCTCAGAAGGGCTCTGCTGTTCTGCCATCGTATCCCAAAGACAAACCAGCTCCTTCTTCCAAGGGATCACAAGCAGAAATGAGGGGAATGGGTGTGGTGTAGGAGAGTTCTAGAACTGAAAGTAGTTTCCACCAATCAAAAGTTGTGTTTCATGATCACATGACCTACCGTACGCTTACGGTACGCTTACGGTGCGCTTACGGCAAAAAGTACGCGTGCGCGTAAAAAAGACACGCGCTTGCGCGCATGCGCATAACAGTCACTCCCCGGCACTTCCGCGTAACGTGCGCGTGTTGCGTAAGCGCGCACGCGTCCCACGCGCAGTACGCGCGGCTACGCAAAGTACGTAACTATACGCAAGCAGCGTAGATAGATTACGGACGTTGCGTAAACCGTACGCTTACCGTGAGCTTACGGTACGCGTACTATAAAAAAAAAAAAAAAAAATCTGGAAATAAATTTTACATGTTTATTTTAAAAAATATATATAAAAAAAATATTTAAGGATTTTAAAAATTTAAGCATAGTCTTTATAAAAGATAAGAAAATTAAATTAAAAATATGTTTGAAAAAAATGAAGAATAAAAAAAAAAATAGCATTTAAAAAACCTTGCAAATTCACTGAAAAAACCATGGGTTTCACACACGTTATAGTTAGGAATTAGCATTTAAAAAACCTTGCAAATTCACTGAAAAAACCATGGGTTTCACACACGTTATAGTTAGGAATTAGCATTTAAAAAACCTTAGAAATTCACTGAAAAAACCATGGGTTTCACACACGTTATAGTTAGGAATTAGCATTTAAAAAACCTTAGAAATTCAGTGAAAAAACCATAGGTTTCACACATGTTATAGTTAGCTGGACATTTTACTCGTAAAAAACCAATGAAATTGCCCCGTTATAGTTAGTTCAGCTAACTATAACTCGCGCGCCCGCAATGCACTGCTGATGACGTCACATATTACATCACTCATGACATGGTCAGTGACATCACTCATGACATCACTGATGACATCTCAAATGACATCACTGATGACATCACTGATGACATCATCCTTGTGATAGAGTGGCAGACCTCCTCTCACCTTAATATAAGCTTTGATACACACATTCAAAAATAGAGACTAAAAATTTCAAAAAAATGGACATACCAATACCAGTTACAACAACCTCTTCAGTAATTCTAAGATCCACATACACATCCACTCATTCACCAACAGTCCTATACAGTCACTCATACATGTACTCACTTATCATATGTACTCATACATCTATACATCCTGTTACACAATGCCACTCATCCATAGAGTTACTCACACACATAGTCACTCATGCTAATAAAGAATAAAACATACATTTACTTGCATATACAGTAATACACACACCACCATACTTACTTCTACGGAAACTTACACATACTTAGTCTTTTAAACAATCACTTACAGAAACACATACTTATTCATACAGGAACTCTTTCAATCTCTCCCTCTCACATATACTCACATATATACACCAATAGTCACATATACTAGTTTAAAACATATGTAGTTACTCCTGAAGACACTATTGAGACAGTCATTCACTCACTAACACACCCATACACACACTCATCCACCCATACAGTCCTGCACACATACTGTCTTCAACACATACAAACAGTGAGTCACTCATTCACGCATCTATGCACTACGTAATACCCCCACCGTACCATACAGACACTCAGACTGATACTCAAAAAAACAACTAATAACCTATATAGACACCCATGTAGCTACTCACCAACCCATGCAGCCACTTATACACAAAGTGAGAGATACACTTAATCAGTCAGTTACACAATCAATTTTTCAAGAACAAATCATCCATTTAGACACTTATATACCCATTTATTCTTCCATCGACCTTGAGATATACATATATAAAACATATTTAATTTTCAGAAAAACACACATTCACTGGATGATGTCATCAGTGAGGTCATCAGTGATGTCATTTGAGATGTCATCAGTGATGTCATGAGTGATGTCACTGACCATGTCATGAGTGATGTAATATGTGACGTCATCAGCAGTGCATTGCGGGCGCGCGAGTTATAGTTAGCTGAACTAACTATAACGGGGCAATTTCATTGGTTTTTTACGAGTAAAATGTCCAGCTAACTATAACATGTGTGAAACCTATGGTTTTTTCACTGAATTTCTAAGGTTTTTTAAATGCTAATTCCTAACTATAACGTGTGTGAAACCCATGGTTTTTTCAGTGAATTTCTAAGGTTTTTTAAATGCTAATTCCTAACTATAACGTGTGTGAAACCCATGGTTTTTTCAGTGAATTTGCAAGGTTTTTTAAATGCTAATTCCTAACTATAACGTGTGTGAAACCCATGGTTTTTTCAGTGAATATATATATAAATATATTAAATCCCAATCCTGGCGGTAGCAAAACAGTCAGGCACAGACTCCGTGAAGACGCGTTTCGACGGCAAGCCGCCTTGTTCACTACATATATATATATTCTCACAGAAAAAAACATAGGTTTCAGGCCTGATATAGTTAGGAATTAGCATTTAAAAAACCTTAGAAATTCACTGAAAAAACAATAGGTTTTAGGGGCGTTATAGTTAGCTGGCCATTTCACTCGAACAAAACCATTGAAATTCCTCCGATATAGTTAGTTGTACTAACTACATCTCGCGCACCCGCAATCCACTGCTGATGATGTCACATATTACATCATTCATGACATGGTCAGTGACATCACTGATGACATCTCAAATGAAATCACTGTTGACATCGTCCAGTGAATGTGGTTTGGTTCGGTATTTAAATATGTATTATATATATATAGCAATTTGCATTGAAGAATGAGTGGATATTACCTACTGGCAGTCGCCAGTAGGTAGTTATAGTTAGGATCTATTTTCCATAGGAAATCCGCAACATTCTATTTGGAATAACGTTGGCGCCGATTGACGAATCTTCGCGTAATTTTCCAAACTTTTGGCCAGCTACGGTTCGCTTCTATCCTTCAAATTTCACGGTAATTCGTCAAGCTGGGGCCGAGAAAAAAGGGGGGTCCCAAAACGCGTTTTTCCCATGCATTTTCCCATAGGACATGTTGACGCAGCTACAGCCCGAACTGCTGAACAGAATTACACCACATTTGGCAAAAAGGTAGTCCTCAGTTCAGACTCATGCCTTTTGCTTAAATGGTGTAAATCCGTTCGGTACTTCCTGAGAGAATTAGAGATAAAAAGATAGATATATCTGGGCGGAACCTAACCGCACATCTCATTGTGAGATCTGATTAATTGTCAGTACTTCATCCAAGAAGTGTTGGCAGCCATCTTGGGACCAATATACATGATAGCAACTAATTAAAAAGCATTGCAGTTAATAGAAGGTGTTAAGACTTTAGTTACATTATAAATCATTTGTTGATGGTGCCATACTCATTTTAGGAATTGTGGTGTGTTCTAAGGTGATTTTACCATGTGAAAAAGCCTTCTGCTGTGATAGCATGAATCATGTTTGAGAGAAAACTATTTTCTCATGCTTTTCCCACAGAGGTTTGGAAGGTGATCTATAAGCTAAACTGAGAGCATATTTTCTGTAAATTCACATTATCTTTCTCAGTCATGTGAGAATGAAGTCTGACATTCTCAGTAAAACATGTACATCCAATAAGGGCAGAGACTGTCAGTTGATTCCTTTGTGTTCTACTGCAGCTTCCCAGAGTGTTCTAAAGAACAACTAGAGCGCTAACAGTCCTACTTATGACAAACGTATTGCACACCTGAAGCCATCTTGATTGGAATAAAGTGGTAACTCTTAAAACATTTAATTTAAAAAGGAACAAAATGAGGGGGTTCATTTTGCCACAAAAAGTATGATTAGTGCTGCAGAAAGTAAAATTAGGGCACATTTTGAGTAACTTCTCAAATCCTCTTCTATTTCATTAAAAAAATCCTGACATGCAGACTGAAACATGCACTTTGAATACCAGCAGCAGACTTCCCCGCTGAGCAGTAGCTTTGCTACAGTGATCTAATAAGCAACTAGAGTGCTAACATTCAGAATTTATGGCAAATGTGTGACACATCTGAATGCCTTCTTGATGGAGTCAAAGTAAAAAACTGAAAGTATTTCCTACTAAGGAGACTGTAGTAAATGAGGAAATTAGGAAACTTCATAACAAATAAGTCTCCCAAGATGGCCACCAGAGACAAAAGAGCCCAAATGTAGCCCAAATATCACCCAGATGTAGCCCAACTATAGCCCAATGACAGAATGTCCCAGAGTGTTCTAATGAACAACTAGAGCGCTGACAAAAGTATGGCACACCTGAAGCCATCTTGATTAGAATAAAGTGGTAACACTTAAAACATGTAATTTACAAAGGAACAAAATGAGGGGGTTCATTTTGCCATAGAAATTATGATTAGTGCTGCAGAAAGAAAAATTAGGGCACATTTTGAGTAACTTCTCAAATCCTCTTCTATTTCATTAAAAAAATCCTGCCATGCAGACTGAAACATGCACTTTGAATACCAGCAGTAGACTTCCCTGGTGAGCAGTAGCCTTACTACAGTGATCTAATGAGCAACTAGAGTGCTAACATTCAGAATTTATGGCAAATGTGTGACACACCTGAATGCCTTCTTGACGGAACCAAAATAAAAAACTGAAAGTATTTCCTACTGAGGAGACTGCAGTAAATGAGGAAATTAGGAAACTTCATAACAAATAAATCTCCCAAGATGGCCACCAGAGACAAAAGAGCCCAAATGTAGCCCAAATATCACCCTGATGTAGCCCAAGTATAGCCCAATGACAGAATGTCCCAGAGTGTTCTTAAGAACAACTAGAGCGCTAACAGTCTTAATTATGACAAAAGTATGGCACACCTGAAGCCATCTTGATTGGAATAAACTGGTAACACTTAAAACATTTAATTTAAAAAGGAACACAATGAGGGGGTTCATCTTGCCAGAGAAATTATGATTAGTGCTGAAGAAAGAAAAATTAGGGCACATTTTGAGTGACTTCTCAAATCCTCTTCTATTTCATTAAAAATTCTGAATACCTTCTTGATGGAATCAAAGTAAAAAACTGAAAGAATTTCCTACTGAGGAGACTGCAGTAAATGAGGAAACTTCATAACAAATAAATCTCCCAAGATGGCCACCAGAGACAAAAGAGCACAATGCAGCACAAATATCACCCAGATGTAGCTCACATGTAGCCCAATGACAGAAGTGTCCAAAACACTTATCTTTTGTGTATTTGCAGTTTTATATAGTGCAGACTTGTCAGGTATTGGAGTGCTTTACATGAGCATTGGTTACATCACACAAGATCAAATTCATTTTGGTTGTAGACATGGGGAGATTAAGTGATTTGACCAGAATCACAGAATGTTGAGCTGAAGCAGAAACTCCAACCTGGTTCCCCAGTTGCAAAGTCTGCAGCTCTGGAAGTAACACCACATCCTCTCCCATAGGTGCAACATTTAATCAAGTGGTCAACTGGATAAAAAAACATAAAGATTACAAATAATTTAAAAGTTCTTTGTCGCTATTTGAAAACTCAGAAAATATGTCCTCATTTTAGTTTTTTAGAGCACTACCCATAATTTTGATGCAAATAAGACCCTCTCATATATGTAATTTCTAATGCAAATGCTCTAGGTATTCCAATTTTGATTACATCAAGATGACGTCAAGCATTCCACACTTTTGTAATAAATATAGAATGTTAGCAATCTAGTTGTTCATTGGGATACTGTTGAGAGGCAGAGGCCAGGGGCACGGTCTCTGAAAATTGAAGGCAGGTAGGAGAGTGCAGAGGCAACAATTTGATCACACTGGGCAGGCAGGAAGGGCAGTGGCAGCACAACCAACTATGGAGGGCAGTGGAAAGGGGGTCAGGGACAACGAACCAACAATACAGGACTGGCAAGAGAGGCTATGGCAATATAATAGACCATTGTGGGCAGAAGGAAGAGGTAGTGCTAGTACAACCACACATGCCAACAGACCCGTTTCAGCCAGGAAACGTCCAATGCTTCTTTTAAGCTCAAATGGGCTTTATTTGATCTGTCTCCTGTCTACAATCTCCTCTTTTTCAATGTAACTCAAAGGGGAAAATCAATACCCCAGTTTTGTTTCAAAATCTCCCTCTTACCAAGTTCAAAATGTTCGCACGTATGGTACATTGGATCATGGTAGGCAGGAGGAATTGGGGTAGGGAAAGGGACTCGGATAACAGAGGACAGGAGGGACATGGAGAGGTGCACCAAACTGACCCTATAGGGCAGGCATCAGGGTTTGCAGCAGCACAATACACCACACAGGGCATGCGGGATGGGAGTGCAGCACAACAATCCATAGAAAGCAATAGGGTTGGGACAGGACCATGCACATGGACAACAGAGAACAGAGGGGAAAGAGGCAATGGTAGCTAGCTGACCATAATGGACAGACAGGAGAGAAAGCTGCAGCATAACATACCATAAAGGGCAGGAGAGATGGATCAGGGGCATTACAATGGAACAGACAAGCCAGGAGGGAGGGAATAGGGGTCTGCACATGGAAACAGAGGGCTGGGGGCAAGGGGGCAGGGCAGGAGCAGCAAGATGACCATGGAGGTCAGGCAGGATGGGCACTAGAAACAAGCCACACCATGGAGAGCAACAATAAGACTATGATGGCATACACACAGACCATGGAGGGAAGGTGGGAGGGGGTCAGGGGCAGCTAGCTGACCACACAGGGAAGGTGGGAGGGGCCATGGCAGCACAGAAGACCATGCATGGCAAGCGGGAGGGTTAGTGGCAGCACAATGGCTATGATGGGAAAGAAGGAGGGTGCGGGGCATGCACAAAGGACCATGGAGGATAGAAGGGAGGGTCAGGACCTGGGCACAGACAAGAGAGTTCAGGGGAAGGGGCCTCACAACAGACCACACTGGGCAGGCAAGAGGAGCAGTTGCAGCACAACAGACCAGGGAGGGCAGAAGGGTGTAGCAGTAAAAGGGACCATAGAGGACAGGAGGAAGGGGATAGGGGCATGGCATGTGGACAGGCAGGGTGGAGGTGGCAGGGACAGGTTACAGTCATCTGACAATGCTAGGCAGGTGGAAGGGGAGTGGCAGCTCAACAGAACACTCAGAGTAGATAGGAGTGGCAGGTCCATGGAACATGGTGGGCAAAAAGGATGGAGCAGGGGCATGCACAAAGACATCGGAGGGCAGGGGGAAGGAGAATAGGGGCAGCAAGTTAAGCACAGAGGCTAAGCAGGAGGTCAATGATGGGCCATAGAATTGGGCAATGGAGGGCAGGAGGAGTGGACTGGTACATCATGCTAAATGGAGGGCAGTGGCAGCACATCAGACCATGCTTGCCAGGAGGGAGATGGTTAGTCCATGGATTCAGACAACAGAGGATAGGGAGGAGGTGGATGGGGCAGCAAACTAACTGTTCAGAGAAGGTGGGTATTAGGAACTTTATTGTTTTTAAAATGTATGTCTGTGCGAACTACTTAAAATATGAACAAGTATGCAGCATAATCTCACTTTTATTCAGGAAGAAGAGGACGTTTGTGACTGTGACTCCGGGCTCACTTGGCAGAAACAACCCCTGACCCTCCACCCCCATCGCAAAATGTAATGCCCGTGAAAAGGGTAGGTGGACGCAGTGTTATATAGAACATAGTCCTGAGAGCACGATTGAAAATGAAAACTAGATATAGTATATGGTATAAACTATGCACCAAAAAGTGTGATATAAGATGAACCGGGCGTGAAATATAATATGTAATACATTCTGCACAATTGCAGTTTCATTGGAGAGCGCGAGATAGCACAGGCACTAGCGCGTGCTATGCGATATGCACCTTGGAGTGTAATATGCACAGGGCAGTGTTGTGTAACCTAACTAGTCCCTAAAGTTGTAATATAAAATATGTGCTGGGGAGTGTAACTTTGCATATGCACTGTGACAAAGATATGGATCCCAGATTGTAATATGTATGGCATAGCGCTGTGCGTTATAACATAGGCATCGAGGAAGGCACATTAGATAGGGCAATATAACCCGTGTGAAGGCAAGTGTGGCATGACATATTCACGGGGTGGTGTTACAGTACACATGGGCTAGAGAGTGTCATAGCATACGCACTAGCTGGTGGAATACAACACAGAGGTGTGTGGCACTCGGCGGGCACTGGTGGGTGTAACACAGCATTGGGCTCAGCCAGGAGCACGCTGTGACACTCAAGTGAGGTCCGTCTCTTTCCAGAGAGTAAAATAAAAAGTATTACACATCCGGCGGTGGATGTGTGTTTTATTAACCGTGAGGGGGGTTTCTTGCATAGTTTGGTCGAATTTTTGTCGAATCCCCTTTGAATGGCTTGGTGTGCGTGTGTATTAAATGTGCCCATCAATATCTACCCATGTTTGTATAAATAAACAACAAGGGTGTCTACTTGGAGAGTACCCACCGGCGGGGGCGCCGGGATTAGGCACGATAGGGCGTCAGACATGTCAGAGCTTCACTAGCGGTGTAAATACATTCCACGTGGATTCATTGTATGCATAGTCGCCTTTTAATGAATATCACGCAAATCGTCATGGTGATAGGTACATACGGTTTGTCCAGCATGTCCTAGGTGTTTCTATAAATATATATATTTTTTTAAGTTGGTCCAGAAAGTGACCTTTTTAGGTCGAGCCTGTATGCGCGCATGAGCCGTCTGCAGGACATGCTGTTATCAATAAAACCACTCTATTCACACCTCCTGCTTTCGTTTGGTAAACTCCAGCATCAGTCTTCCTTGCAACCTCCTGTCTCATTCGGCATCCTATACCTCACTTCTTTTCAAGGCTGAGGCACACACACTTGCTTTCCTTATCTCCTGTTCGGGAGAACTTTGTTGTAATTGATTCTTTGGGCCCGTTGTTGTTTGTTTTGCTGCCCGCTTCAGTCGCTCCTTGTTTCCTTTTACTTTGTCTCTCCCTACCCGCAACACTGCTTGACCGCCCCTCCAAGATCGATGTTTAAAAAAAAGAAAAATTAATTAGAAGATTCCGTAATTTGTATGTTTAAATTAGTATATTAAGTGATTTGCTAAGAATCACAGAGTCAATGCCGAGGCTCAACCACTGGTCCCCAGCTTCTGAGTCCGCAGCTCTGACTGCTGAGCCACCTCCACTCCCTCTGGGGACAGCACAATATTATATATATTTGCTTGTTATGCAAACACGTTCAATTAGAAACTACACACAGGCAAATTATAACAGAGAATTGGTAATGACCAACGTTAGAAAAAACATGATGGCATTTTTGCGTTCGTTTATTAACATTTCTCCATTGTAATTTGCCCCTTTATAGTTTGTATCAGCACATGTTTGCATAACAAGCAAATATATATAATATTGTGCAAATCAGAATTTACTGAATGCCTACTATTTCATAACATTGTGAAAATTATATCATAAAAGCTCAATTGCTGTGCGAATATATTTTATGTTTGCCTTTACAAAATGGCCCCCAGATTTACACCTACAAAGGATGACTGCAATTAAACTTGGCGTCCATGGGAGGTGTTGTCACATGACAGTGCTCGAATGCCCGGTAAAGATGACTGCCAACATTCTGTTAAAAGGGGGCAAGTGTCAGAACCTAACAGCATGGCTACAGCAGCATCAGTAAGTGACTTCTAAGACTGGGAGAGTGGTTCTTGCAGCTTCAGTAGGGTAGTCTGAGAATAGCACCTGTGGCATGTGTGCGCTTAGCTACAGGGAATCCTGCCATTGACATTCACTGTGGTTGACCCTGGCTGTATGTATTAGTGAAACAGTGCTTGGGCTTTACCACTTCTGTTGTAGTGCATGCCTATTTTTATTCAGTTGTTTTCTATGGCGCGGACAAGTGTCAAAGTGATTGTCTCTCCTACTGTGCCAGAAGAGACAATACTGTTCTGGATGAGATAACCCAGCCCCATGTGAGCCACAAACAGGACGGTCCCATGCATTAGAAAAACACAATAGTGTCTCCTTCTTTTTTCTTTTACTTTTAAGGCATCTCTCTTGCTGCACCAGAATAGACAACAACACTGCTCCCGACAGCAATATCCAGCCATGGGTCAAGGCATCATTCATCCATAGACTCACCTTTTAACTTGGATTCAGCAAATGAAAAAATCGGTATCTGCATGCAGCACTGCTGCTAATTTCAGGTGCACTGCATGGGGTCATTAACAATGAAATATTGCCTCTCAATATTGTGATAGTGAGTGTTTTCTTTAGTTTGCCAGCCCACCCATCCATGGAGAGCATTAAGGCATAGGACTGGGCAGAGGCAGGCCAGCACACAAGGTCACGTTGCACAAAGCCAGCAGTCAAAACCGGCGGTTCCTCCTGGAACACAGCAGTCCTCTGTTGAAGAACCAGCAGCATCTAGGTACTGCGAATACTAAACTGTAACCAGTTAGCTGCAGTGCTATTGTCCATTAATGATGCTTCGTTCTTTACAGTAGACTGAATTTAAATAATTCTTTAACACGTGCATAAAATCACTTTTTTTCGAACTGTGTGAGCCATTAACCTTTGATTCCAATTACTATAACACCAAAAGCATTTGAGCCCAACGGTTGTATTATTTCAGCTCTATATTACTTGACTAAAAATATGTTTTTCCTAAAGCCTCATTTAAAGGCAAGAGTTCTTCTATCTGTCTGGGCCTTTCACCGATTGGCGTATCAACAAACACTGCTGCCTCACAAGTGTTTTATGTGCTCCACAAATGATGTTTGGGCCCTGTCATCACCATGTTCTCTCTTATCAGCTTATCTGAACAGTTTTCTGTAGGAAATACAGAAACATGGCATGTGCTGTGCGCCTCTCTTATGTTCAGCACATTGTTCGTCTGCTCAGCTCTGCCTAAAGGAAACAAAAAGACTGAAAAAAATCTGTTCACAAATGAAATTCTTGGATTTATGCACCTGCATTTCCAAGCATCAGTTGAATATCTTGCTGAAAGAAATGCCCATTGTTTACTTCAGGTTTTTTTTGTAGTGCAGAGCAGCCTAGGTTTGCTTCCGAGTGCTAAACAATGTAAAAATAAAAACAATCAGAGGTGTAGAAATGCCATTATTTTATCTCTCCCATGAGTAGAGACGGAATATTCAATGTCAACAAAGACATAAGTGGTCATCAATTCCTGAATCACGTACAGCTGTGTTAGTGGCAGGATGGTATCAGGAGGTGAAGGAAGTTGATATTAATATGTGGGATCAGGGACACATACGAAATATGGAGTAAAATATGGTTGGACGGTTCTAGAGAGATCCTTCTACAACATATTGGGTTATGGTAGCTTATTAGAGCTATTTTATATGAGCCATTAAATCCAACCTGATTATAATGCTTTTTTTACCTGTGAGTAACCATAATTGACCCAAGATTATATCCTCGCTCTTCATCCCCAACCATACCGCTTACACACAAACTGACAGACTGATACAGACATTTACACAGTTTAGTCACTAACCCATGCATACAGTAAGACACGTTTAAACACTCACTTATACAGTCAGTCACGCACCTACTAAATCATCCATTCAGACACTTATACACCCACTCATTGTTCAATACATCTTTGCATTTAGCATTTAAGAAACCTTTGAAATTAACTGAAAAAAACATAGGTTTCAGGGACATTATAGTTAGTTGGACATTTCACTCATAGAAAACCAGAGAAATGTGGCAGTTGTAGTAAATATGTTTATATATATATATATATGTATTCTAAGTGTCTTTTAGCATAGCACTGGCTCTAGGCCTGGTTAGGCAGAGTCAGTTACCACCAGTACCCATCAGCAAAAGTTGGGGGCACAGGATGGCTTTGCAACAAGGCCTCTTTCCGCACCTCTGTTGGTTCTTTTTGCATTTCTCTTGCTTCTTTCTGCGCATTTCTTCCTCTTTCTGTACATGTCCTACCTCTGTAGGCATAGTTAGAATTTAGCATTTAAGAAACCTTTGAAATTCACTGAAAAAAACATAGGTTTCAGGGACATTATAGTTAGTTGGACATTTCACTCATAGAAAACCAGAGAAATGTGGCAGTTGTAGTAAATATGTTTATATAAACATATTTACTACAACTGCCACATTTCTCTGGAACTTTCAAGACAGGAGCTGACCTGAGAGAACCATTGGTTTTGAAAATTTCGCGAAGATTCGTCAAACGGCACCAAAGATATTGGCAAATCAAAAAACCCTTTTCCTATAGCTAATAGGTCCTAACTATAACTACCTACTGGCGATATAAAATATATATATATATATATTTATTTATTTTTTCACTAAAAAAACCATAGGTTTCAAGGATGTTATAGTTAGTTGAGCTAACTATAACTTGCGCGTGATGTCACTGACCATGTCATGATTGATGTAATATGTGACGTCATCACCGGGCGAATTTCTCTGGTTTTATATGAGTCAAATGTCCAACTAACTATAACGTCCCTGAAACCTATGGTTTTTTCAGTGAATTTCTAAGGTTTTGCAAATGCTAATTCCTAACTATAAGCGTCTGTAAAACCTATGTTTTTTTCAGTGAATTTCAAAGTTTTTTAAATGTTAGTTTCATATTTTAATATTTATAAAACCTATATTTTTTCTATTTTTTTGTAATTATTTGGAACTCTATTATCCTTTTTTTAAAAATTTTAAAAATATGTAATGTTTTATATCTTCAAAAAAAAGTATGTATATCGTTTTGGTTTTTTGGGGAGAAAACTGAAGTCCCGTACCGGTAGTGTACCAAGCTCCATCAGCATGCGAATCCTATCCGCCATATTGCTAAACTCGTAAAGGATGCGCATTTTGTATCCAACGAGTTCGTGGCCCGCGTCCCGCGTAACATCATATGCGTATGTGGTCGTGCCAGCTGCTACTTTGGTATGCGCAGGTACGCAGTACACAAATCAAAAAAAATGTGTGCGGACCCTGTGATGATGCATTTGCGTGGTGCAGACAGAGCGCACTGGAGCAATGTTTTTTGCCTACAGGACTGCTTCATCCACAATAGCAACTCGATCTGAATTGTGAACACTGCTGTCTGCAGTGTAAAGTGAAGGCAGTAATAAGCACAGTCTTCCATGAATACTTTTTCTCACTTCCTCTTCACAAAATAAAACAACATAAATTACACAAAACTCTGCAATAATTAAATCAAAAAAATTCGAATTGCGATCTCTGCTGTCCACTGTGTACACTGTTATTCAGTGTTTTTTACCACTACCAAGAAGAATTTGGTCATTTTACTAGACCTATAAGTCATCTTAAAAACTTCATCAAGCAAGTATACTAAAAGGCTATTGTGTATTTTTCAATAGACGTAGTTAGTTGCCTACTGGATTCTGTAATTAAACAATCACCACTCGATCTGACTTGTAAGCCTTGATGACCGCAGTGTAGGCCAGAGGTAGTGGTCATTAACGCCTCACAGCCACGTCCCGTTGGATTCTGAAGCATGGAGTTGGTTGCACCTGATCGGAGGGGGTACAAACAAATCATCACAAACTTTAACTTCTGACATCCTCAATCACAGAATCAAGACCCCGTTTCACTGTTCTGACCTGCTGTACCACAGTGTACTCCACCGACTGCAGTCACCAAGCCCAATAATCATGTGCAGCAGTTAGCTACGGAAGCACATAGTCTGATGCACGTCAAAGGAAGGAGTTCTGTGAAAAACAAGCAGCAGGAAATATCGGACATCGTCCATTTTGGGATCAAGACACCGTTCCACTGTTGGGACCTAGAGTTGGTTGCACCTGGTCGAAGTGACTACCTTCATCTCCACTCTCACATACAGTTCTAACTTCGTCCATTGTGGGATCAAGACCCCGTTTCACTGTTCGGACCTGCTGTACTTTGGTGTACTCCAGCGACTGCAGTCAGCCAAGCCCAATGATCATGTGCAGCAATTAGCTACAGAAGCACAGAGTCTGATGCACGTCAACGGAGGGACTTCTGTGAAAACCAACAAGCAGCAGGTAATATCAGACATTGTCCATTCTGGGATCAAGACACCGTTCCACTGTTGAGACCTAGAGTTGGTTACACCTGGTCGAAGGGAGTACCTTCATCTGCACTCTCAGATACAGTTCTAACATCATCCAATGTGGGATCAAGACACCGTTCCACTGTTGGTACCTGTTGGACTACTGTGTTAGTAGTATATAGAGCACTCCACGGTGCTGGGCCTCAGGCTGGGTGCTGTGTGTCTGTGTCACGGTAGCCAGCGTTGATCTCAGGAGCCTTCCCAGCTCGCAGACCTCGGCCCAGGAGCTTCCGCTGGCACATGGTGGGCCCTCTTTCACATGTGGCGGTGTTGAAAGGTTAACTGTGGAGCATATGTGCGTAGCAGCAGACATGACGGTTTCTGGGTACCAGCAGGCTGAGCGCATTATTCCCGCAGCCACCTTCGCTCACGGCATCAGCCTCATGGTGGTGTAAGCTACGCAGACCTAACAAACATGTTTGCCATTCCGGAAGAGAACCACACCTAGAGAAACGTGACTTTTATTCATACCCCTACGCTAACCTTGCGTACGCCGTGCCAGCCCACTATGCTAAAGATTAGGGGGCCCGTATGCGCTATGTTTTCATAATCTTCCCTACTGACTGTACTATCATGGTTGCGTCCACTGTCCACTTCACTCAATAGACCATCAGTGTATGTTGACATGTACATGTCTGTGCTCTGCATACTCAAGTCTGTCCGGCACATCCCCTCAACACTTTGCATTGTATACTTTTATAATCGAGAATCACTTGCCACCTTCCCTCATACTTTGCTCCCATCTCTCCCCGCATTCTGCATTGTGTGGCAGAGGTGCTATGTTTGGTTTGTGTACATGGCTAGCCATGGTTCCCACAGTACGTAGTGTCGTTGTGTCTGCTAGGTGTACATGTTGTTTGTTATGTTGTATGTGATTATATAAGGTAGCGCATTTATTTACGAGCA
This sequence comes from Triturus cristatus, assembly GCF_964204655.1. Classification (NCBI taxonomy): domain Eukaryota; kingdom Metazoa; phylum Chordata; class Amphibia; order Caudata; family Salamandridae; genus Triturus; species Triturus cristatus. Next base: position 388,126,853 of record NC_140584.1, on the reverse strand, counting down.
GTGGTTTCTCCCATTTACATATCGCTGTCTTAAAGAGGATACCGAAGTTTTTCTCACAGCTGAAAAGTGGGAGCACAACGGGAGTCATTCATTACTATGCAAGAATGTCCAACTGCACGATGTTTCTAAGCTTACAGCCCCCTATCTTGCGTGCTTTCTTAAAAGCACACCAAATCCCACAATCAGACCAACATTCACACAGCTTTCTAACGGCAGTTATCTGCTTCTTAATAACATGGACTGCTACGCAATGTAAGCTGGCATACCGTATGTCCTTACTGTTTCAAACCGGATAACTTCCTCTGGCAATCTCTATTCCCACCCACACAAAGTAACTCCCAAAGTTCAATTTGGCCTTCAATACCTACTTAGAAAACAGATTTTATTAAACGGAGCAAACTGAAAGCGCTTTTGTTTCAAACAGAAGTTTCCCTCATTTCTCCAAAAGTAATTTATCGACTACAGATAGCAAAAACTTCAAGTAAAATACACTCCCTTTTAAATACGAACCTCCCATCACACGTTGTGAATTGTTACACAATTTTCAACACATCTGACATTTAAGGTCTGGCACACTTTTTTAACACTGTCTCCTCCGGTCTTCTCACAGGCTTTCAAACTGTTTTTAATCTAATACCAGACTTCATTCATTCGATCATCTCTGGAATAACAGCAACAATGCCCATAATTCTCGCTCTGTTTGCAGCCATCCTACTACTATTTTAGCCTGTTAAAAATAGCTGTGCTCCCTGTGGTAACAAGCATGTCCGACAGAATACGCCTCTACGCGAAGCTACATCAATACCGTGAAAAAATGTAACAACTTTTCAGCGGCCTGCCTCTATCTATTATCGGAGCTAGCTAGAACATGACATTTATTCACACATATACAATCTGCGTTCAACCATCTTTTTATTGCAAAACTTGCCCAATCAACGCGAATAGATCTATGCCTTGCCAACATCCCAGCCAACGCTCCCGATATCCAGCAGGTAATGGAGTATCTTGAAAAACATGAACTTGATTGTTCGGGTAGTGGAGCAATGGCGGATGCAACGCAAAAAGGTATCCTGGCGGAATGGGATTTCTGCGCAGCCGCGAAAAATCTCCTGCAACGTGCGACCTTTGACAAAATCGCAGATTGCCTGCCAATTCAAATTGCCGCTCCAACATTCGAGGAACATTAATGTCCCTTCGAGCATATGAATTGGATCGCTTCGATTTTCTCCCACGATGGCAACAATCACCTCTTGGCACATTACGCATCTCAAGCCGCTGAAGAACTTCCGGACTGCAATCTCTAAGACTTGTAAGAAATTCACTTTATTCTTGGATTGATTTTTCCCAACTTTTTTTACTTTTTCCTTTTTTTTTTTTTTAAATCTTTTTATTAAATATTTTGACATTTATGTACAAGGCACAGTGCGTTATTACAAAAAAAAAGAGAGAAAACGGCAGTGAGACATCCGGTCAACAATTAATACAAACAGGGCAGAAGAAAAATTCATTCATTAATTGCCATACACAGTATCCCCCGCTCTAACAAAAAACAAACTGTACAGCTTCTGGGCATCAAGGAGAATGTGTATATATTGGCAGGCCTATTTAATTCATTAAACTAAATTAGAAATTCCCTCCTTTCCATCTAGTAATGGGATCCCAAATTATCCTGCCCAATTTCCTCCCATTTTTACCTTTCCTAGCATATATCTCTTTCTCAAGATGATACACGAAGAGCAGTTTAGCAAGCCATTGATGATATGTAGGCAGTAGAGGATCTAGCCATGCAGTGGCTAAGCACAATCTAAGAACTGCTACCGCTACAAACAAGAACTCCCCCCCTGACTGCATCCCTCCTTCCTCCTCATTTATGCCTAATAGAATAATTGGGGGAGTTAACGAAAAGTTATTTATTCCTAGTACAGTCTTTATGAAATTCCCAATGTCCTTCTTTAGCATGTCTAGATGAGGGCACGTAGCAAACACATGTTCTAAATCTGCTACATCGCTTCCACATCTGAAACATTTTGTTCCTACAGTTCCTCCCCATTGAGCTATTTTAAATGGGGTATAGTACAGACGGTATAGCGTTTTATAATGCTGTGCCTGCAATGATGCAGAACACAGGAGTCTATGCCCCTCTTCCAGGGATAATTCAAAACAATCCTGACTAACACTCAGACTATCCTTCCACTTATCACTCCACTTCACTAAATCATCCTGCTTTCCCTTAATTAATTCAGAGTAAAATCGCTTAATCGTACACTCTTTCCCTATCCGTATTAATTCCATTACCGAATCCTTATCAAACCCCAGAGATCCACCTACTTTGTTCATCAAGAAACTCCTGATTTGCAAAAACTTAAAGAAATGATTATTTTGCAGATTGTACCTATTCTGGATTTCCAAGAATTGGCAAATACTTGAGTCCCCCATAACGTCCCCTATGCTCCTCACCCCCTTAGCTACCCACTCTGTAAACACCGAATCCGCGAAGATCTCTTCAGGAATATTAGGATTATCTTTGAGTCTAGTATAGCGGTTAAACCTCCCCAAACCTGCCCTTTTCCGAAATGCTTTCCAGACGGCAAATGCTGCCATGAGAGTCTTAAATTTTGTACGCTTATAGTAGCTGGCCTCCGTGAATTTTAGTAACACATTTTCTACCTCCATGCCCAGAACCAAACCGTATATTGCAACCGTACCTAAATCGCTACCCCCTTCAGCCTCAGCACCCCCCACCAACCCTAGCATGTTTTGGAACGTTGCAGCCCAGTAATACAATTTCATGTCGGGCACTGCCCACCCTCCCCTTTCCTTTGGCAATGTCATGAATCTAAGTGCCCTTCTTGTCTTCCCTTTTCCCCAAATGAATCTATTAAGCATGTGTTCTATCTTTTTGAACCACCTAGCATCGAACAGTAAGGGGATTGCCCTAAATAAATATAAGAATTTAGGGAGAATTAGCATTTTGATTATATTAGTCCTCCCCACTAAGCTCAGATGCAAATTCTCCAGTCTGTCCAGGTCTTTTTCTATTTTACCCATTAATGGAGCAATATTCTTTTCCACTAAGGAATCCAAATCAGCCGATATTGAGATTCCTAAATATGTTCCTGAGCGAGTAACACGATTATCAGTACAGATATCAAATCTATTTTTAATTATTTGTGTTTTTCCCACATTCAACTTATACCCCGATATATAGCCAAATTTTGTGGCCTCGATTTCAATTTGGTTAATAGACTCCGTTGGTGTTGGTGTAACCACTGCCACATCATCAGCATAAGCTAACACTTTACACTGTCCAGTTAAAGTAGGGAGGGCGCTGACCAACCCACATGCCTCAATTCGCCGAATAAATGGATCCATGTAAATGGCAAACAACAATGGCGAGCAGGGACACCCTTGCCTTGTTCCGCGACTTATTTGGAATTGTCTAGTACACCCTGTATTAACCCGAATGGAAGCAACAGGATTCAAATACAAGGCCTTAATTGATTTGATAAATCCCTGTTTTACACCGGACCTTTCCAAAGCCCCCCATAAATAGCCCCAGGAGACCCGATCAACTGCCTTTTCCGCATCCAAAAGCATAACAGCCATCGGGTCTCCTGCAACTTCCATCGCATCAAATAGCGTGATCACTTTTCGAATATGGTGAGTTGTCCCCCTTTCTGGAATAAAACCATGCTGCATTCTACTCACAATATCCGCAATCACTCCTGCTAGTCTTGTTGCCAATGCCTTAGAAAATACTTTAGCGTCGGAGTTCATTAAAGTGATTGGTCTGTAAGACCCAGGCTCCTCCGGAGGTTTCCCTTTTTTGAGTATTAACACGATCACCGCACCCCCCCATGATGCAGGGATTGAGGATCCTGTTTGCGCCTGTTGCATTATGTTTGTTACAACCTCCTTCAGTGCCCCCCAAAAGACCCGATAAAATTCTACCGGGATTTGATCCGGTCCTGCTGCCTTGCCCGCCGGCAAGTTCCAGACTGCCTCTTTTATTTCTTCTAATTGCAATGTCCCCTCTAAGCGCTCCGAAGCCTCCTCCTCCAGTGCTGCCCCAGGCATCCCTTCAAAATACTCATTAAAAGCCCGTTTATCAAATTCCCCGAGATCCTCGGTATATAGCTTTTCATAAAAACTCCTGAATACGTCCCGAATTTCCTCTGAATCCGTATGCAACCTACCCGCAGTGTCCCTTATCTCCCTTATTATACCCTCAGATTCTTGTTGTCTTGCCCGCACAGCAAGGTGCCTGCCTACGGCTTCACTACACTCATAACACTTCTCCCTTTTTGATGTGAGCAGCTCTGCTGCTTTAATAGACACATCCCTTTCTGCCTCCCCTTTCACTTTCAGTAGCTCATTCCATGCATTGTCAATTTGGATACCGTTCAAGAGACAACCTTCTAGTTCTGCCTGAGCCACAATCACCTTTCCCCTTACCTCCTCGCCCCTCAAACGTTCTTGCTTCTGTTTATAGGAACTAAAGCTCATTGTCTCGCCTCGGATTCCTGCCTTAAAGGCATCCCAGACCACTCCCTCTGCCGCACTACCTCTATTGATCAGAAAGAAATCTTTAATCCACCTAGTCATATGCTCTACATAGCCCTCACCTTTTAACAATCTCCTCTCGAACGTCCAATTAGTGCGCTGTCTCTCATTTGTTTTATTTAAAAAAGTAAGTATTAATGGGTTGTGGTCGCTAAATAGCCTTGGTAATTTACCTATCTGTACATTCGACACATCTGAACTAGGGATCAAAAAATAATCCAGCCTGACACACACTTGATGCGGGGCCGAATAGTACGTGTACCCCTTGTCCGCCATCCGTTTAGTCCCCCAAACGTCTATTAAGGCATTATTTACAATTAGATTTCCCAATGCCCGACTCACTCTTTTCTTTCTTCCTTTATATTTACCAAAAGAACCTTGCCCTAGCCCATCTGACCCGTTAATATTAAAATCTCCTGCTATAATAACTCTAGGGGCCCAAGTAGCCATCTCCACATCTAAAAATTGAATGATTTCCGGATCATCTTCCGTTGAACCGTACACCGATATGAGAGTGGTCCAAACCCCATCCAAAAGACATTCTACCATAGCCCACCTTCCCCACTGATCCTGCGCTTTCTTCCTTACCACAATAGTCCTATTTCTAGCAAGAATAGCTACGCCTCTCTTCTTCACCCCCTGTTTGGAGCTCACCAATAAGCGGAATCCCAGCTGGTTCAACAGGTATACCTGCGTATCCATTATATGTGTCTCCTGTATAAAAACCAGATCAACATTCATTTGCCTTAAAGCAATAGAGATTCTCATTCTTTTTTGTGCATCATTTAACCCACACACATTCCACGTTACGCACCTAAAACCCATAAGAAACCATAGATATCATTACTCACAGCTTCTCCCATTTCTTTCTTTTTCCTTGAATTATCTTTGTTTTTTTCTGCTTCCTGACTTGCCTCCCTTAGATCAGCCTCCCTCTGTACACGAACACCCGCCTTTTCCCAGTTACTTGAGCCTACTAAACCTGGTGCCACCTTTCTGACCCTCTCATTAAATCCTCCTTGCCTGTTTTGCCTCACTTTCTCTAGCTCTGCCTGTCCAATGCGCACCGTGCATTGTCCCCCCCTGAGTGCCCCAACCCACTCTCCCCTCCCCCCCTTCCCCCCCTTACCGGCAATTAGGTCGATCCCGACCTAAATGTGACGACCGGCCCTCCAAGGAAGCACCCCCAGCCTTCCCATGCCCATGCCTCTTAAACCTTCATATTGCTGATGCGATGAACCCACCTTTTTGTGGTCAAATCTAATCTTCCCTCTTTCCATTTCGTTTCATTTCTTTTACTCTTCACACCCCCTTTTTTTTTTTTTTGGGGGGAGTATTACTATACTGCAAATAATGACACTATGTTAGGCGTTAGGCACTATGTTAGGCGTTCTGTGTTTCTAATAGCTACACCTCGATCGTTTTGCCTGCTTTGTTCCCTTTCCCCCCTTCGCCCCTTCTCTTCCTTCAAAAAAGTTAAATATTCCTGTGCCACAATTTCCGAGTAGAACACTCTAGTCTGTCCGTTGATGATAACCTTAAGACGTGATGGGAACATCAAATACGCTTCACACCCAATGTTCTGAAACGGGTTAATAAGTTGCCTCATTTGCAATCTTCTCTCAACTGTTTTGGGGCAAAAATCTGGGCGAGCAAAGAAGGAAATATCTTTATATGTTCGCTTCTTCATTGGTTTGGCTTTCATAATTATCTCTTCCCTCAGCAGGTAGCTCCCCACGTAAACTAATATGGCTCTTGATTTGGCTCCTAAATTGTTCTTCCTCTGAACCAGCGGGAATCTATGCGCGCGCTGTACCTCCTTGTCCCAATCCCAATTAACCATCTCCGGGAATGCCCCTTTCAACAACTCCACCACAAAAGCCCGCATATCTCCTTCTTCTCTCCCTTCTTCCACACCAAGGATTCTTATATTATTTCGCCTCTGCCTGTTCTCAAGATCTTCTAGCTTCCAGAGGACATCCAATGCTGTTTTCTCCTGCTTTTGTCTAAACTCTTGCAGCATCACCACCTTCTCCTCCACCTTGCACGTTCTCTCTTCAACCTCATCAAGTCTTTTAGCTACTTCTTCATATAACTTGTCAACTTTACAAAGTGAAGACTGGATTTTTTTATTCGCGTGCTTTGCCCTTTTGCTCTCCAGACGAGCCTCCCCCTGAATCTGTTTCAGAGTTGTAAGTAACAGCTCAAACTTATCTGTATGCCCCTCCATTTGTCCAGCAGATTGCCCTCCGGCTTTTTCCTGGGTTGGGTGCAGTTGGTTCCCTCCTGAGGCACCCTCAAACATCGGCTGCGAGGTAGCTGGTGCCTCCCACACTAACCTCTTTGCGGTACCTCCTTGTGGCAGGTACCCTGACTTTTTTGCTCTCCTTCGTGGCCCACCCCTTGATCTGTTAGGAATTGCCTTTAACTTCGACTTCGCTGCTTGAACTTTCCCTGAAGCAGAGATTTTTCCCGCCATTGCCTCTGACATCTCTGACATCTCCGAAGCCTCAGATTCTAGCTCCTCTGAACAGCTCTCCACTGAAAAGTCTGTGGATGAATCAGAACTAGAGCTTGTGTCCTCTAGCCCCCCATCCTTTTCATCAACCCCTGTGTAAAAGCACTCATCGCTAGGTGATCCCGTGGATCTCAGCTGAGTATCTCTGCTACCTTTCTTTCCTGTATATGTGTCTCTCATAGTCTTGCCCCTTGTAGCTAATGCGCAACCATTTACTGGCTGTGTTAGGTTAACCACGCAATCTCCATTATTTAAATTATCATGAAATATAGAACTACTCACAACTTGAGCAGCTTGAACATCTCCTTGTACTGCGGCCATAGCGCAATTTTTACCACCGTCTTTACCGCTTTTACCGTTTTTATCGTCATCCTCCTTCCTTCGCTTCTCATGTGAAGTAAGCAATGTGTCTTGACTTTTGGGTGTTGCCCCATTCTCTTCATATCCAGACTGGTTAATATTTATGACGGGTGTTCCCTCCTTCCAGCCCTCTGTCTCCGTCTCCGCCTCTGCCTCCTCTTTCCTTCCTTCACTTGGATTTATTTGCCTGAGGCCACCCTCCGACAAGCTCAATTCCACCTCCGAAGTCTTTGTTGCATCTAAAATATTGACCTCGCCCGGCGATTCTCCTGCTCCTCTGACAACCGCTGCATCTGTTGATATCAGCGCCGGTGCTTGGGTCTCCGTCCAATCTGACAGCGCGCTGACAGCTTGCGCGTCGATCACGTCACCCCCGGCTGCTCCTATGAGAGGGGTGTTATTGACCAGCTCTGTAACTTTTGTCAGTAGTGGAGCAGCTGCTGACACCCGCATACCTTCCACCACTGCTGCAGTCGCTGCTGGTGTCTCCAGTTGAGCCGCCGTTACCGCTGCTACCGCCGACATCTCTCCTGAAACATCCCCTTCTGGAAATACGTTGACGTTGACAGGAGCAGTTGCTGAGGTTAACTCCGGATGAACCAAGGTAAAAGACTCATACAGTGTTGACTGTCGAAAGGAGCTATCTTTCTGCCTCTGCCTCTCGCCGCTCGTGACACTGTTAGCCGCTCCTTTTCCAGGCACCGCCTTCCTCCTGCACTCGACCTCACGATCCTGTCTTCGCCTCTCGCCGGCTGCCAAGCGCTCCTCTTCGCGCTGTCTTGCGGCCTCTTTTCGCGCTTGTCCCTTCCGATGATTTTTAACTCTTAAGTTAGCAGCTGGTATGTCAGAATCACTCTCCAGTAGCTCTTGTCTTCCTGCAACCTCCTTCACAACCCTCTGCAATTTCAGAGCCATACTGCGTCTGTCACGCCCGAAGTCACTTCTGTCTTTTGGGCGGTAATCTGAGAGACAGTTGGCCACCAGTTTTATCAGCACCGTCAGTTTGCTTCGCGTGGTTTGCTTCTCACCCAATCTCCTAACCAGCCATGATATAAGAATATTTGACTCCCATAGCATCTCTTCAATATCGTATCTCCTCGCTTTCGCTCACTCAGTTCAGTCAGTTCACTCTCCCTTGATCACCAGCTTTTCCAATCGAAGATCCATCGCATCAGTGTATCTCAAGCAGAGATCATCGGGAGCAGGTCCAGAGGCTGCCGCTTCCTACGGGCAGTCGGCGGCCATCTTGCCTCATCTCTAGATGGATTGTCCTGTGTATGTAAAAAGGTATCCTGGCGGAATGGGATTTCTGCGCAGCCGCGAAAAATCTCCTGCAACGTGCGACCTTTGACAACATCGCAGATTGCCTGCCAATTCAAATTGCCGCTCCAACATTCGAGGAACATTACTGTCCCTTCGAGCATATGAATTGGATCGCTTCGATTTTCTCCCACGATGGCAACAATCACCTCTTGGCACATTACGCATCTCAAGCCGCTGAAGAACTTCCGGACTGCAATCTCTAAGACTTGTAAGAAATTCACTTTATTCTTGGATTGATTTTTCCCAACTTTTTTTACTTTTTCCTATAATTTTTTTTAATACACTTCAATTGAACTAATTTCATATAATAACTTTTTAAGTATGCTTAGGCATTTGAACTGTGTTTTTTATTATTGGCTCTTATGTCTCCACACTAACCAGGGATGGATGATGTATGCCCTATGCAAATACGCTATTTACTTGCTAATTTAGCCTAAACCTGACATACATTTTGAAACCATCCCTATTCTTTGTACACACGTCTCTCTGCCTGCCTGTTATCCACGAAGCCCTTTCACACAAATTAGCTCATCCTCAGCCTTTGCTCATGAGCAGGCGATCAAGATCAAAAAACACGGCATTGTTAATGAACTGGTTGGCACAGTGTGGTAATCGTATCCTACCTTTATTTTCATTGTACAATTTACAGTCCTTCATGTCTAATAGGTATTGTTTATGTCACATAGAATTGTAACATGTAATGTGGAATTGACTGATGCAGGAGCTTAGGTTTGAATACAGCAGAAGCGGTTGGAGTTTGCCTCAGCTGGATGCCTTGGCTTTTGCACCAGTGGTTCCATTTATGGCACTTAAATAAAGACACTTTTTATATAACTTGCAGACGCCATTGCTTTATCCCACACAGCCACTTTCTTAAAGACACCTGATTTCACCATTTGTCTTCTGTGGCACTGCAACATTCTGCATTATATTCTTCACGATTATTTCTTTATTCCTGCTTGCTAAAACACTCCATTCGAGTCTTCAAACCGGTAGGGGTGAGAAGTTTGCTTCCCACTCCCGCTATAGTCTAAACCCATAGTAACACCACTTGCACAGCTATGCTACAGCGGCCAGAATGCTACAGCGCCCAGAGCACATCAGTTTACAGCAATCAGCTCACGGTTTCATCCCCGAGTGTACCGGCACCTCACCTCAGCACCATCTCACTCTGGGCAAAACAGCACTTTCACACTGCTAGGGGTGAGTACTTCGCTTCACACTCTCACTATAGCACACCCTAACCACCCCACAGACCTCACAGCCCTCCTACCCTCCTCTTTCCTACTCTTTGTGCCCTTTTTCCCCTTACTCACTTCAACAGAATCACAAAATGGCTGCCAACACTTCCTAGTTGCAACCGCTCGCACCACTCGCAGCCACTAAGCAGCAAGGCCGTGCTCGTAACCCCTCAGCCAATCAAAAGGCAGAATTTCCAAATATCGATATCTGTAAATTTCGATATTTCTCCAAAACTGCTGAACGGATTTATACCAAATTAACAAATGTGTGCTTTCTAGACCAAGACCCTTCTCTCTGCCAAATTTGGGGTAATTCCGTTCACCCGTTCGACCTGTAGCCTTGTCTAAAGTTTCCTATGGAAACTAACATGGAGAAAACACGTTTTGGGACCCCCCCTTTTTTCTCGGCCCCCCCTTGAGAAATCACCCCCAGACTTTCAACATAGGAGCTGATATGAACACAGAATTAGTTTAGAACATTTAATGAAGATTCATCAAACGATGCCAAAGTTATAAGCAAAACAAAAAATGTTCTTCCTATGGAAACTTGGTCCTAACTATAACTACCTACTGGCGACCGCCAGTAGGTAATATATATATATATATATATATATAACTATAACTATGTTATAGTTAGCGGAAATTTTACTGATAAAAAACCAATGAAATTCCCCGTTATAGTTAGTGCAGGCAACTATAACTCACGCGACCGCAATCCTCTGCTGATGCTAATACTGTATTTAGACACTTATTTGCCCATGTCTTCTTCCATACATTTTTAGCTATACATATATTACAAATATTTTTTTTTCATAAAGACACATATGTCATCAGCAGAAGATTGCGGTCGCGTGAGTTATAGTTGCCTGCACTAACTATAACGGGGGAATTTCATTGGTTTTTTATCAGTAAAATTTCCGCTAACTATAACATGTGTGAAACCTATGGTTTTTTCAGTGAATTTGCAAGGTTTTTTAAATGCTAATTCCTAACTATAACGTGTGTGAAACCTATGGTTTTTTCAGTGAATTTGTACGGTTTTTTAAATGCTAAGTTACTTTACGCCATTCGTGGCGTGCGCGCCCACTTAACGCAGTTCGTTCCGTGCGCGCACAGTGAGCACGCGGTGCGCTTCGCGCACCGCGCGCCCACTTTACGCAGTTAGTGCCGTGCACGCACGGTGGGCACGCGGTGCGCTAGGTGCACCGCGTGCCCACGTTACGCTAGATGGGCCATGTACGCACGATGCGCTTCGCGCACCGTGCGCACATGGAGGACATATGATGCACTTCGTTTTGAAAGGTAATATTTTAATTTGTCGTATATGTTATAAGCCATGCACAAATGGTGCCCTTCGGGCGCCATTTGGACACGGGGTGGAGAGAGTGTGGATCATTTTTTTTTTTATTATTTTTTTTTTAAATATTTTAGTTTAACTCATCTTTAATAAGCCAAGCACAATTGGTGCCCTTCGGGCACCAATTGCACACGGGGTGGGGAGAGTGTGGATCATTTTTGTTTTTTTTATAATTTTTTACCGTACGCGTACGGTAAGCGTAATCGGCGAAATTAGCGAAAAAAGAAAAATTCTGTTTTTGGCCTTGGGGGATCTTTGGAGACTCCCTCAACATTGCTATGTGTGTGGGAGCTGTCTAAACAGCCCCTTTACATGTTTTTGTGCTTTATATTTTTAACATCACTCTCAGTGCGAGAGAGAAAATGGCGGCCGCCGCTTCCTGGTTTCGGCCGATTCGAATGTTTACTAAGATCTAAGAGCCAATCAGAATCGCGCTCGCGCACGCCACCGTACGCGTACGGTAAGCGTACCGTAAGCGCACCGTAAGCTGGCTCAGATATATATATTGATTTAAAGCCTATTTTCTCAGAATCTACTGAACAGATTTACACCAAACCTACAAAAGGCACTTCCTTGACCTGAGGACTACCTCTCTGCCAAATTTCTAGTAATTCTGTTCAGCCGTTCGGGCTGTAGCCCTGTCTAAAGGTCCTATGGAAAAATGCATGGGAAAAACGCGTTTTGGGACCCCCCTTTTATCTCAGCCCCCGCTTGACGAATCCCCCCGAGACTTTCAGGGAAGGAGCGGAGCGTAGCGCCCCACCTATTTTGAAAAATGTGCGAGGATTCGTCGACCGGCGCCAAAGTTATTCAAAATAGAATGTTGCGGATTTCCTATGGAAACGTGGTCCTAACTATAACTACCTACTGGCGACCGCCAGTAGGTAATATATATATATATATATATATATATATATATATATATATATATATATATATATATATATATATATATACGCAAATCCCCGGCTCCTCGTGCAGTCACAGGCCCATCCAGGCGACATCCATAGCATTGACCATAGCGGAGGCGAGCAGGAGCTGATCCGATACCTCGGAAACAAGTAAGCAAGCTGCAGCAGCCGACGCCAACATAACTCCCGCCACTTGACAGAGCGGAGCCCCTTTCACGCTGTTGGCAAGCGTGTAAAATGTCCATACGCAAATCCCCTTTGTGAAAGAAAAGGTAAGAGGCCTCTTTGGGGAAATCACGGGAACCTTTATTCACAAACAGCATAGGCATAATGCATTTCGGCGTTTGTAGCCTTCATCAGACGCCGCTGTCACCTGGATTCACCATTTAGTCCCGCCTTTATGTGTCCAGCTGTACCACCATAGGATGGAACAAGCCACCCCCTCGTCACATGACCACGCCGTTGCTGTGTTTCACTGCCAACTACAGATCCCAGAAAGCAGTGTTCCTGGTAACGGGTTGCGAAGGAAAGGCTGCAGGGAAAAGTACGCGTTGTTCTGGGGTAGGTAATTCAGGCAAGAATGATATCCACAAGTTCCCTTGGGTCCCCTTAGATGCTCTAACTTCCAACACAGGCTTCAGCAAGATGCGAGACAGTGAAAGTGCACTCGGCTCCTCGTGTAGTCACGGGCCCATCCAGGCAACATCCATAGTATTGACCGTAGCGGAGGCGAGCAGGAGCTGATCCGATACCTCGGAAACAAGTAAGCAAGCTGCAGCAGCCGACGCCAACATAACTCCCGCCACTTGACAGAGCGGAGCCCCTTCCACGCTGTTGGCAAGCGTGTAAAATGTCCATACGCAAATCCCCTTCGTGAAAGAAAAGGTAAGAGGCCTCTTTGGGGAAATCACGGGAACCTTTATTCACAAACAGCATAGGCATAATGCATTTCGGCGTTTGTAGCCTTCATCAGACGCCGCTGTCACCTGGATTCACCATTTAGTCCCGCCTTTATGTGTCCAGCTGTACCACCATAGGATGGAACAAGCCGCCCCCTCGTCACATGACCACGCCGTTGCTGTGTTTCACTGCCAACTACAGATCCCAGAAAGCAGTGTTCCTGGTAACGGGTTGCGAAGGGAAGGCTGCAGGGAAAAGGGCGCGTTGTTCTGGGGTAGGTAATTCAGGCAAGAATGATATCCACAAGTTCCCTTGGGTCCCCTTAGAAGCTCTAACCTCCAACACAGGCTTCAGCAAGATGCGAGACAGAGTGAAAGTGCACTCGGCTCCTCGTGCAGTCACGGGCCCATCCAGGCAACATCCATACCATTAACCGTAGCGGAGGCGAGCAGGAGCTGATCCGATACCTCGGAAACAAGTTAGCAAGCTGCAGCAGCCGACACCAACATAACTCCCACCACTTGACAGAGCGGAGCCCCTTCCACACTGTTGGCAAGCGTGTAAAATGTCCATACGCAAATCCCCTTCGTGAAAGAAAAGGTAAGAGGCCTCTTTGGGGAAGTCACGGGAACCTTTATTCCCAAACATCATAGGCATAATGCATTTCGGCGTTTGTAGCCTTCATCAGACGCCGCTGTCACCTGGATTCACCATTTAGTCCCGCCTTTATGTGTAAAGCTGTACCACCATAGGATGGAACAAGCCGCCCCCTCGTCACATGACCACGACGTTGCTGTGTTTCACTGCCAACTACAGATCCCAGAAAGCAGTGTTCCTGGTAACGGGTTGCGAAGGGAAGGCTGCAGGGAAAAGGGCGCGTTGTTCTGGGGTAGGTAATTCAGGCAAGAATGATATCCACAAGTTCCCTTGGGTCCCCTTAGACGCTCTAACCTCCAACACAGGCTTCAGCAAGATGCGAGACAGAGTGAAAGTGCACTCGGCTCCTCTTGCAGTCACGGGCCCATCTAGGCAACATCCATAGCATTGACCATAGCGGAGGCGAGCAGGAGCTGATCCGATACCTCGGAAACAAGTAAGCAAGCTGCAGCAGCCGGCGCCAACATAACTCCCGCCACTTGACAGAGCGGAGCCCCTTCCACACTGTTGGCAAGCGTGTAAAATGTCCATACGCAAATCCCCTTCGTGAAAGAAAAGGTAAGAGGCCTCTTTGGGGAAATCACAGGAACCTTTATTCACAAACAGCATAGACATAATGCATTTCGGCGTTTGTAGCCTTCATCAGACGCCGCTGTCACCTGGATTCACCATTTAGTCGCGCCTTTATGTGTCCAGCTGTACCACCATAGGATGGAACAAGCCGCCCCCTCGTCACATGACCACGCCGTTGCTGTGTTTCACTGCCAACTACAGATCCCAGAAAGCAGTGTTCCTGGTAACGGGTTGTGAAGGAAAGGCTGCAGGGAAAAGTACGCGTTGTTCTGGGGTAGGTAATTCAGGCAAGAATGATATCCACAAGTTCCCTTGGGTCCCCTTAGATGCTCTAACTTCCAACACAGGCTTCAGCAAGATGCGAGACAGTGAAAGTGCACTCGGCTCCTCGTGTAGTCACGGGCCCATCCAGGCAACATCCATAGCATTGACCGTAGCGGAGGCGAGCAGGAGCTGATCCGATACCTTGGAAACAAGTAAGCAAGCTGCAGCAGCCGACGCCAACATAACTCCCGCCACTTGACAGAGCGGAGCCCCTTCCATGCTGTTGGCAAGCGTGTAAAATGTCCATACGCAAATCCCCTTCGTGAAAGAAAAGGTAAGAGGCCTCTTTGGGGAAATCACGGGAACCTTTATTCACAAACAGCATAGGCATAATGCATTTCGGCGTTTGTAGCCTTCATCAGACGCCGCTGTCACCTGGATTCACCATTTAGTCCCGCCTTTATGTGTCCAGCTGTACCACCATAGGATGGAACAAGCCGCCCCCTCGTCACATGACCACGCCGTTGCTGTGTTTCACTGCCAACTACAGATCCCAGAAAGCAGTGTTCCTGGTAACGGGTTGCGAAGGGAAGGCTGCAGGGAAAAGGGCGCGTTGTTCTGGGGTAGGTAATTCAGGCAAGAATGATATCCACAAGTTCCCTTGGGTCCCCTTAGAAGCTCTAACCTCCAACACAGGCTTCAGCAAGATGCGAGACAGAGTGAAAGTGCACTCGGCTCCTCGTGCAGTCACGGGCCCATCCAGGCAACATCCATACCATTAACCGTAGCGGAGGCGAGCAGGAGCTGATCCGATACCTCGGAAACAAGTTAGCAAGCTGCAGCAGCCGACGCCAACATAACTCCCGCCACTTGACAGAGCGGAGCCCCTTCCACACTGTTGGCAAGCGTGTAAAATGTCCATACGCAAATCCCCTTCGTGAAAGAAAAGGTAAGAGGCCTCTTTGGGGAAATCACGGGAACCTTTATTCCCAAACATCATAGGCATAATGCATTTCGGCGTTTGTAGCCTTCATCAGACGCCGCTGTCACCTGGATTCACCATTTAGTCCCGCCTTTATGTGTAAAGCTGTACCACCATAGGATGGAACAAGCCGCCCCCTCGTCACATGACCACGCCGTTGCTGTGTTTCACTGCCAACTACAGATCCCAGAAAGCAGTGTTCCTGGTAACGGGTTGCGAAGGGAAGGCTGCAGGGAAAAGGGCGCGTTGTTCTGGGGTAGGTAATTCAGGCAAGAATGATATCCACAAGTTCCCTTGGGTCCCCTTAGACGCTCTAACCTCCAACACAGGCTTCAGCAAGATGCGAGACAGAGTGAAAGTGCACTCGGCTCCTCTTGCAGTCACGGGCCCATCCAGGCAACATCCATAGCATTGACCGTAGCGGAGGCGAGCAGGAGCTGATCCGATACCTCGGAAACAAGTAAGCAAGCTGCAGCAGCCGGCGCCAACATAACTCCCGCCACTTGACAGAGCGGAGCCCCTTCCACACTGTTGGCAAGCGTGTAAAATGTCCATACGCAAATCCCCTTCGTGAAAGAAAAGGTAAGAGGCCTCTTTGGGGAAATCACAGGAACCTTTATTCACAAACAGCATAGACATAATGCATTTCGGCGTTTGTAGCCTTCATCAGACGCCGCTGTCACCTGGATTCACCATTTAGTCGCGCCTTTATGTGTCCAGCTGTACCACCATAGGATGGAACAAGCCGCCCCCTCGTCACATGACCACGCCGTTGCTGTGTTCCACTGCCAAATACAGATCCCAGAAAGCAGTGTTCCTGGTAACGGGTTGTGAGGGGAAGGCTGCAGGGAAAAGGGCGCGTTGTTCTGGGGTAGGTAATTCAGGCAAGAATGATATCCACAAGTTCCCTTGGGTCCCCTTAGATGCTCTAACCTCCAACACAGGCTTCAGCAAGATGCGAGACAGAGTGAAAGTGCACTCGGCTCCTCGTGCAGTCACGGGCCTATCCAGGCAATATCCATGGCATTGACCGTAGCGGAGGCGAGCAGGAGCTGATCCGATACCTCGGAAACAAGTAAGCAAGCTGCAGCAGCCGACGCCAACATAACTCCCGCCACTTGACAGAGCGGAGCCCCTTCCACGCTGTTGGCAAGCGTGTAAAATGTCCATACGCAAATCCCCTTCATGAAAGAAAAGGTAAGAGGCCTCTTTGGGGAAATCACGGGAACCTTTATTCATAAACAGCATCGGCATAATGCATTTCGGCGTTTGTAGCCTTCATCAGACGCCGCTGTCACCTGGATTCACCATTTAGTCCCGCCTTTATGTGTCCAGCTGTACCACCATAGGATGGAACTAGCCGCCCCCTCGTCACATGACCACGCTGTTGCTGTG
Organism: Triturus cristatus; assembly: GCF_964204655.1. Taxonomy (NCBI): domain Eukaryota; kingdom Metazoa; phylum Chordata; class Amphibia; order Caudata; family Salamandridae; genus Triturus; species Triturus cristatus. The sequence goes on along the minus strand of NC_140584.1, from coordinate 388,109,809 downwards.
TTTCACTGCGAACTACAGATCCCAGAAAGCAGTGTTCCTGGTAACGGGTTGCGGAGGGAAGGCTGCAGGGAAAAGGGCGCGTTGTTCTGGGGTAGGTAATTCAGGCAAGAATGATATCCACAAGTTCCCTTGGGTCCCCTTAGACGCTCTAACCTCCAACACAGGCTTCAGCAAGATGTGAGACAGAGTGAAAGTGCACTCGGCTCCTCTTGCAGTCACGGGCCCATCCAGGCAACATCCATAGCATTGACCGTAGCGGAGGCGAGCAGGAGCTGATCCGATACCTCGGAAACAAGTAAGCAAGCTGCAGCAGCCGACGCCAACATAACTCCCGCCACTTGACAGAGTGGAGCCCCTTCCACACTGTTGGCAAGCGTGTAAAATGTCCATACGCAAATCCCCTTCGTGAAAGAAAAGGTAAGAGGCCTCTTTGGGGAAATCACAGGAACCTTTATTCACAAACAGCATAGACATAATGCATTTCGGCGTTTGTAGCCTTCATCAGACGCCGCTGTCACCTGGATTCACCATTTAGTCCCGCCTTTATGTGTCCAGCTGTACCACCATAGGATGGAACAAGCCGCCCCCTCGTCACATGACCACGCCGTTGCTGTGTTTCACTGCCAAATACAGATCCCAGAAAGCAGTGTTCCTGGTAACGGGTTGTGAGGGGAAGGCTGCAGGGAAAAGGGCGCGTTGTTCTGGGGTAGGTAATTCAGGCAAGAATGATATCCACAAGATCCCTTGGGTCCCCTTAGACGCTCTAACCTCCAACACAGGCTTCAGCAAGATGCGAGACAGAGTGAAAGTGCACTCGGCTCCTCGTGCAGTCACGGGCCTATCCAGGCAATATCCATAGCATTGACCGTAGCGGAGGCGAGCAGGAGCTGATCCGATACCTCGGAAACAAGTAAGCAAGCTGCAGCAGCGGACGCCAACATAACTCCCGCCACTTGACAAAGCGGAGCCCCTTCCACGCTGTTGGCAAGCGTGTAAAATGTCCATACGCAAATCCCCTTTGTGAAAGAAAAGGTAAGAGGCCTCTTTGGGGAAATCACGGGAACCTTTATTCATAAACAGCATCGGCATAATGCATTTCAGCGTTTGTAGCCTTCATCAGACGCCGCTGTCACCTGGATTCACCATTTAGTCCCGCCTTTATGTGTCCAGCTGTACCACCATAGGATGGAACTAGCCGCCCCCTCGTCACATGACCACGCTGTTGCTGTGTTTCACTGCCAACTACAGATCCCAGAAAGCAGTGTTCCTGGTAACGGGTTGCGAAGGGAAGGCTGCAGGGAAAAGGGCGCGTTGTTCTGGGGTAGGTAATTCAGGCAAGAATGATATCCACAAGTTCCCTTGGGTCCCCTTAGACGCTCTAACCTCCAACACAGGCTTCAGCAAGATGTGAGACAGAGTGAAAGTGCACTCGGCTCCTCGTGCAGTCACGGGCCCATCCAGACAACATCCATAGCATTGACCGTAGCGGAGGCGAGCAGGAGCTGATCCGATACCTCGGAAACAAGTAAGCAAGCTGCAGCAGCCGACGGCAACATAACTCCTGCCACTTGACAGAGCGGAGTCCCTTCCACGCTGTTGGCAAGCGTGTAAAATGTCCATACGCAAATCCCCTTCGTGAAAGAAAAGGTAAGAGGCCTCTTTGGGGAAATCACGGGAACCTTTATTCACAAACAGCATAGGCATAATGCATTTCGGCGTTTGTAGCCTTCATCAGACGCCGCTGTCACCTGGATTCACCATTTAGTCCCGCCTTTATGTGTCCAGCTGTACCACCATAGGATGGAACAAGCCGCCCCCTCGTCACATGACCACGCCGTTGCTGTGTTTCACTGCCAACTACAGATCCCAGAAAGCAGTGTTCCTGGTAACGGGTTGCGAAGGGAAGGCTGCAGGGAAAAGGGCGCGTTGTTCTGGGGTAGGTAATTCAGGCAAGAATGATATCCACAAGTTCCCTTGGGTCCCCTTAGATGCTCTATCCTCCAACACAGGCTTCAGCAAGATGCGAGACAGAGTGAAAGTGCACTCGGCTCCCCGTGTAGTCACGGGCCCATCCAGGCAACATCCATAGCATTGACCGTAGCGGAGGCGAGCAGGAGCTGATCCGATACCTCCGAAACAAGTAAGCAAGCTGCAGCAGCCGACGCCAGCATAACTCCCGCCACTTGACAGAGCGGAGCCCCTTCCACGCTGTTGGCAAGCGTGTAAAATGTCCATACGCAAATCCCCTTTGTGAAAGAAAAGGTAAGAGGCCTCTTTGGGGAAATCACGGGAACCTTTATTCACAAACAGCATAGGCATAATGCATTTCGGCGTTTGTAGCCTTCATCAGACGCCGCTGTCACCTGGATTCACCATTTAGTCCCGCCTTTATGTGTCCAGCTGTACCACCATAGGATGGAACAAGCCGCCCCCTCGTCACATGACCACGCCGTTGCTGTGTTTCACTGCCAACTACAGATCCCAGAAAGCAGTGTTCCTGGTAACGGGTTGCGAAGGGAAGGCTGCAGGGAAAAGGGCGCGTGTTTCTGGGGTAGGTAATTCAGGCAAGAATGGTATCCACAAGTTCCCTTGGGTCCCCTTAGACGCTCTAACCTCCAACACAGGCTTCAGCAAGATGCGAGACAGAGTGAAAGTGCACTCGGCTCCTCGTGCAGTCACGGGCCCATCCAGGCAACATCCATAGCATTGACCGTAGCGGAGGCGAGCAGGAGCTGATCCGATACCTCGGAAACAAGTAAGCAAGCTGCAGCAGCCGACGCCAACATAACTCCCGCCACTTGACAGAGCGGAGCCCCTTCCACGCTGTTGGCAAGCGTGTAAAATGTCCATACGCAAATCCCCTTCATGAAAGAAAAGGTAAGAGGCCTCTTTGGGGAAATCACGGGAACCTTTATTCATAAACAGCATCGGCATAATGCATTTCGGCGTTTGTAGCCTTCATCAGACGCCGCTGTCACCTGGATTCACCATTTAGTCCCGCCTTTATGTGTCCAGCTGTACCACCATAGGATGGAACTAGCCGCCCCCTCGTCACATGACCACGCTGTTGCTGTGTTTCACTGCGAACTACAGATCCCAGAAAGCAGTGTTCCTGGTAACGGGTTGCGAAGGGAAGGCTGCAGGGAAAAGGGCGCGTTGTTCTGGGGTAGGTAATTCAGGCAAGAATGATATCCACAAGTTCCCTTGGGTCCCCTTAGACGCTCTAACCTCCAACACAGGCTTCAGCAAGATGTGAGACAGAGTGAAAGTGCACTCGGCTCCTCTTGCAGTCACGGGCCCATCCAGGCAACATCCATAGCATTGACCGTAGCGGAGGCGAGCAGGAGCTGATCCGATACCTCGGAAACAAGTAAGCAAGCTGCAGCAGCCGACGCCAACATAACTCCCGCCACTTGACAGAGTGGAGCCCCTTCCACACTGTTGGCAAGCGTGTAAAATGTCCATACGCAAATCCCCTTCGTGAAAGAAAAGGTAAGAGGCCTCTTTGGGGAAATCACAGGAACCTTTATTCACAAACAGCATAGACATAATGCATTTCGGCGTTTGTAGCCTTCATCAGACGCCGCTGTCACCTGGATTCACCATTTAGTCCCGCCTTTATGTGTCCAGCTGTACCACCATAGGATGGAACAAGCCGCCCCCTCGTCACATGACCACGCCGTTGCTGTGTTTCACTGCCAAATACAGATCCCAGAAAGCAGTGTTCCTGGTAACGGGTTGTGAGGGGAAGGCTGCAGGGAAAAGGGCGCGTTGTTCTGGGGTAGGTAATTCAGGCAAGAATGATATCCACAAGATCCCTTGGGTCCCCTTAGACGCTCTAACCTCCAACACAGGCTTCAGCAAGATGCGAGACAGAGTGAAAGTGCACTCGGCTCCTCGTGCAGTCACGGGCCTATCCAGGCAATATCCATGGCATTGACCGTAGCGGAGGCGAGCAGGAGCTGATCCGATACCTCGGAAACAAGTAAGCAAGCTGCAGCAGCGGACGCCAACATAACTCCCGCCACTTGACAAAGCGGAGCCCCTTCCACGCTGTTGGCAAGCGTGTAAAATGTCCATACGCAAATCCCCTTTGTGAAAGAAAAGGTAAGAGGCCTCTTTGGGGAAATCACGGGAACCTTTATTCATAAACAGCATCGGCATAATGCATTTCGGCGTTTGTAGCCTTCATCAGACGCCGCTGTCACCTGGATTCACCATTTAGTCCCGCCTTTTTGTGTCCAGCTGTACCACCATAGGATGGAACTAGCCGCCCCCTCGTCACATGACCACGCTGTTGCTGTGTTTCACTGCCAACTACAGATCCCAGAAAGCAGTGTTCCTGGTAACGGGTTGCGAAGGGAAGGCTGCAGGGAAAAGGGCGCGTTGTTCTGGGGTAGGTAATTCAGGCAAGAATGATATCCACAAGTTCCCTTGGGTCCCCTTAGACGCTCTAACCTCCAACACAGGCTTCAGCAAGATGTGAGACAGAGTGAAAGTGTACTCGGCTCCTCGTGCAGTCACGGGCCCATCCAGACAACATCCATAGCATTGACCGTAGCGGAGGCGAGCAGGAGCTGATCCGATACCTCGGAAACAAGTAAGCAAGCTGCAGCAGCCGACGGCAACATAACTCCCGCCACTTGACAGAGCGGAGTCCCTTCCACGCTGTTGGCAAGCGTGTAAAATGTCCATACGCAAATCCCCTTCGTGAAAGAAAAGGTAAGAGGCCTCTTTGGGGAAATCACGGGAACCTTTATTCACAAACAGCATAGGCATAATGCATTTCGGCGTTTGTAGCCTTCATCAGACGCCGCTGTCACCTGGATTCACCATTTAGTCCCGCCTTTATGTGTCCAGCTGTACCACCATAGGATGGAACAAGCCGCCCCCTCGTCACATGACCACGCCATTGCTGTGTTTCACTGCCAACTACAGATCCCAGAAAGCAGTGTTCCTGGTAACGGGTTGCGAAGGGAAGGCTGCAGGGAAAAGGGCGCGTTGTTCTGGGGTAGGTAATTCAGGCAAGAATGATATCCACAAGTTCCCTTGGGTCCCCTTAGATGCACTAACCTCCAACACAGGCTTCAGCAAGATGCGAGACAGAGTGAAAGTGCACTCGGCTCCCCGTGTAGTCACGGGCCCATCCAGGCAACATCCATAGCATTGACCGTAGCGGAGGCGAGCAGGAGCTGATCCGATACCTCCGAAACAAGTAAGCAAGCTGCAGCAGCCGACGCCAGCATAACTCCCGCCACTTGACAGAGCGGAGCCCCTTCCACGCTGTTGGCAAGCGTGTAAAATGTCCATACGCAAATCCCCTTTGTGAAAGAAAAGGTAAGAGGCCTCTTTGGGGAAATCACGGGAACCTTTATTCACAAACAGCATAGGCATAATGCATTTCGGCGTTTGTAGCCTTCATCAGACGCCGCTGTCACCTGGATTCACCATTTAGTCCCGCCTTTATGTGTCCAGCTGTACCACCATAGGATGGAACAAGCCGCCCCCTCGTCACATGACCACGCCGTTGCTGTGTTTCACTGCCAACTACAGATCCCAGAAAGCAGTGTTCCTGGTAACGGGTTGCGAAGGGAAGGCTGCAGGGAAAAGGGCGCGTGTTTCTGGGGTAGGTAATTCAGGCAAGAATGGTATCCACAAGTTCCCTTGGGTCCCCTTAGACGCTCTAACCTCCAACACAGGCTTCAGCAAGATGCGAGACAGAGTGAAAGTGCACTCGGCTCCTCGTGCAGTCACGGGCCCATCCAGGCAACATCCATAGCATTGACCGTAGCGGAGGCGAGCAGGAGCTGATCCGATACCTCGGAAACAAGTAAGCAAGCTGCAGCAGCCGACGCCAACATAACTCCCGCCACTTGACAGAGCGGAGCCCCTTCCACGGTGTTGGCAAGCGTGTAAAATGTCCATACGCAAATCCCCTTCGTGAGAGAAAAGGTAAGAGGCCTCTTTGGGGAAATCACGGGAACCTTTATTCACAAACAGCATAGGCATAATGCATTTCGGCGTTTGTAGCCTTCATCAGACGCCGCTGTCACCTGGATTCACCATTTAGTCCCGCCTTTATGTGTCCAGCTGTACCACCATAGGATGGAACAAGCCGCCCCCTCGTCACATGACCACGCCGTTGCTGTGTTTCACTGCCAACTACAGATCCCAGAAAGCAGTGTTCCTGGTAATGGGTTGAAAAGGGAAGGCTGCAGGGAAAAGGGCGCGTTGTTCTGGGGTAGGTAATTCAGGCAAGAATGATATCCACAAGTTCCCTTGGGTCCCCTTAGACGCTCTAACCTCCAACACAGGCTTCAGCAAGATGCGAGACAGAGTGAAAGTGCACTCGGCTCCTCGTGCAGTCACGAGCCCATCCAGGCAACATCCATAGCATTGACCGTAGCGGAGGCGAGCAGGAGCTGATCCGATACCTCGGAAACAAGTAAGCAAGCTGCAGCAGCCGACGCCAACATAACTCCCACCACTTGACAGAGCGGAGCCCCTTCCACGGTGTTGGCAAGCGTGTAAAATGTCCATACGCAAATCCCCTTCGTGAAAGAAAAGGTAAGAGGCCTCTTTGGGGAAATCACGGGAACCTTTATTCACAAACAGCATAGGCATAATGCATTTCGGCGTTTGTAGCCTTCATCAGACGCCGCTGTCACCTGGATTCTCCGTTTAGTCCCGCCTTTATGTGTCCAGCTGCACCACCATAGGATGGAACAAGCCGCCCCCTCGTCACATGACCACGCCGTTGCTGTGTTTCACTGCCAACTACAGATCCCAGAAAGCAGTGTTCCTGGTAACGGGTTGAAAAGGGAAGGCTGCAGGGAAAAGGGCGCGTTGTTCTGGGGTAGGTAATTCAGGCAAGAATGATATCCACAAGTTCCCTTGGGTCCCCTTAGACGCTCTAACCTCCAACACAGGCTTCAGCAAGATGCGAGACAGAGTGAAAGTGCACTCGGCTCCTCGTGCAGTCACGAGCCCATCCAGGCAACATCCATAGCATTGACCGTAGCGGAGGCGAGCAGGAGCTGATCCGATACCTCGGAAACAAGTAAGCAAGCTGCAGCAGCCAACGCCAACATAACTCCCGCCACTTGACAGAGCGGAGCCCCTTCCACGGTGTTGGCAAGCGTGTAAAATGTCCATACCCAAATCCCCTTCGTGAAAGAAAAGGTAAGAGGCCTCTTTGGGGAAATCACGGGAACCTTTATTCACAAACAGCATAGGCATAATGCATTTCGGCGTTTGTAGCCTTCATCAGACGCCGCTGTCACCTGGATTCACCATTTAGTCCCGCCTTTATGTGTCCAGCTGTACCACCATAGGATGGAACAAGCCGCCCCCTCGTCACATGACCACGCCGTTGCTGTGTTTCACTGCCAACTACAGATCCCAGAAAGCAGTGTTCCTGGTAACGGGTTGAAAAGGGAAGGCTGCAGGGAAAAGGGCGCGTCGTTCTGGGGTAGGTAATTCAGGCAAGAATGATATCCACAAGTTCCCTTGGGTCCCCTTAGACGCTCTAACCTCCAACACAGGCTTCAGCAAGATGCGAGACAGAGTGAAAGTGCACTCGGCTCCTCGTGCAGTCACGAGCCCATCCAGGCAACATCCATAGCATTGACCGTAGCGGAGGCGAGCAGGAGCTGATCCGATACCTCGGAAACAAGTAAGCAAGCTGCAGCAGCCGACGCCAACATAACTCCCGCCACTTGACAGAGCGGAGCCCCTTCCACGCTGTTGGCAAGCGTGTAAAATGTCCATACGCAAATCCCCTTCGTGAAAGAAAAGGTAAGAGGCCTCTTTGGGGAAATCACGGGAACCTTTATTCACAAACAGCATAGGCATAATGCATTTCGGCGTTTGTAGCCTTCATCAGACGCCGCTGTCACCTGGATTCACCATTTAGTCCCGCCTTTATGTGTCCAGCTGTACCACCATAGGATGGAACAAGCCGCCCCCTCGTCACATGACCACGCTGTTGCTGTGTTTCACTGCCAACTACAGATCCCAGAAAGCAGTGTTCCTGGTAACGGGTTGCGAAGGGAAGGCTGCAGGGAAAAGGGCGCGTTGTTCTGGGGTAGGTAATTCAGGCAAGAATGATATCCACAAGTTCCCTTGGGTCCCCTTAGACGCGCTAACCTCCAACACAGGCTTCAGCAAGATGCGAGACAGAGTGAAAGTGCACTCGGCTTCTCGTGCAGTCACGGGCCCATCCAGGCAACATCCATAGCATTGACCGTAGCGGAGGCGAGCAGGAGCTGATCCGATACCTTGGAAACAAGTAAGCAAGCTGCAGCAGCCGACGCCAACATAACTCCCGCCACTTGACAGAGCGGAGCCCCTTCCATGCTGTTGGCAAGCGTGTAAAATGTCCATACGCAAATCCCCTTCGTGAAAGAAAAGGTAAGAGGCCTCTTTGGGGAAATCACGGGAACTTTTATTCACAAACAGCATAGGCATAATGCATTTCAGCGTTTGTAGCCTTCATCAGACGCCGCTGTCACCTGGATTCACCATTTAGTCCCGCCTTTATGTGTCCAGCTGTACCACCATAGGATGGAACAAGCCGCCCCCTCGTCACATGACCACGCCGTTGCTGTGTTTCACTGCCAACTACAGATCCCAGAAAGCAGTGTTCCTGGTAACGGGTTGCGAAGGGAAGGCTGCAGGGAAAAGGGCGCGTTGTTCTGGGGTAGGTAATTCAGGCAAGAATGATATCCACAAGTTCCCTTGGGTCCCCTTAGACGCTCTAACCTCCAACACAGGCTTCATCAAGATGCGAGACAGAGTGAAAGTGCACTCGGCTCCTCTTGCAGTCACGGGCCCATCCAGGCAACATCCATAGCATTGACCGTAGCGGAGGCGAGCAGGAGCTCATCCGATACCTCAGAAACAAGTAAGCAAGCTGCAGCAGCCGACGTCAACATAACTCCTGCCACTTGACAGAGCGGAGCCCCTTCCACGCTGTTGGCAAGCGTGTAAAATGTCCATACGCAAATCCCCTTCGTGAAAGAAAAGGTAAGAGGCCTCTTTGGGGAAATCACGGGAACCTTTATTCACAAATAGCATAGGCATAATGCATTTCGGCGTTTGTAGCCTTCATCAGACGCCGCTGTCACCTGGATTCACCATGTAGTCCCGCCTTTATGTGTCCAGCTGTACCACCATAGGATGGAACAAGCCGCCCCCTCGTCACATGACCACGCCGTTGCTGTGTTTCACTGCCAACTACAGATCCCAGAAAGCAGTGTTCCTGGTAACGGGTTGCGAAGGGAAGGCTGCAGGGAAAAGGGCGCGTTGTTCTGGGGTAGGTAATTCAGGCAGGAATGATATCCACAAGTTCCCTTGGGTCCCCTTAGACGCTCTAACCTCCAACACAGGCTTCATATATATATATATATATTTTTTTTTTTTCCAACAAAGGACGCCGCACTCTGGAACTTGTAATGTCAATTAACTAATCCCATTGACTTCTGGGAGTTGTGATATGACTTGATGAATACGAGACGAAAATTGTCAATGTTTGTGAATACCAACAATCATCACTTGACCCTCTATGACTACTGAATTCATAGTAATAATCTGTTTGGGTTTTGAGATATTTTACAATTACGTCTGCATTGGTAATTGTGAAAAAGTATTAACAATGTGTAAAAACATCTTATCTGTCATAAGGTGATTTGTAAATAATTGAAACTACAACTCCCAGAAGTCAATTGGAGTAGTTAATTGACAGGAAATGACATATAACAGTAGCAAAGAGTAGTGCCACCTACCGTGAGAAAGGCCGTTGTGGCCGAAACGCGTCGGTATGACAGACTGGGCTCAATTTAAATAAAACTTTAAACATTACAAGTTCCAGAGTGCGGCGTCCTTTGTTGGAAAATTGAACTTGGTCTTGGTTTGGCCCAACGTCTGCACCCGCTGTTGTGCGTATATATATATATATATATATGCAAACCAACGGTAACCTATTTGAGACGCACTCGAGCTGAAATGAAAGGTTACCAGCCTTTAATAAAAGGTATGGACACAGTTCAACATGCCAAACAATTTAAAAGAGCCTTATGTAGCCTGACGCGTTTCGAGAGTTTTCTCTTCTTTAGAGGCGAGATAAGGTGCGAGCTTCGGCGAACGCTGACATCCCCTTAATTTATGCATGATGACGCCCCCATTGGGGCTGCTCCAGTGAGACAGTGTGCAAGCATTATGGGAGTTGCAGTGTTCGTAATTCCTCCATTTAAATATGCGCACTCATTACTGTTCGTGACAATGCAGGCCCAAGGTGAACCTCGGCAGATGAACGTGCCCTCAATCCCACATGACAGCTCCACGTTGAGGGTGGTGAATCCAATCCTCGTGGCCCCCTGAAATCCTGGGGTGGTGCGTGCTCGGCGGCTAGGCTGCCGCCTATTGATGCAAACCAATGGTAACCTATTTGAGACGCACTCGAGCTGAAATGAAAGGTTACCAGCCTTTAATAAAAGGTATGGACACAGTTCAACATGCCAAACAATTTAAAACAGCCTTATGTAGCCTGACGCGTTTCGAGAGTTTTCTCTTCTTCAGAGGCGAGATAAGGTGCGTGCTTCGGCGAACGCTGACATCCCCCTAATTTATGCATGATGACAAGCCCCCATTGGGGCTGCTCCAGTGAGACAGTGTGCAAGCATTATGGGAGTTGCAGTGTTCGTAATTCCTCCATTTAAATATGCGCACTCATTACTGTTCGTGACAATGCAGGCGCAAGGCGAGCCTCGGCAGATGAACGTGCCCTCAATCCCACATGACAGCTCCACGTTGAGGGTGGTGAATCCAATCCTCGTGGCCCCCTGAAATCCTGGGGTGGTGCTTGCTCGGCGGCTAGGCTGCCGCCTATTGATGCAAACCAACGGTAACCTATTTGAGACGCACTCGAGCTGAAATGAAAGGTTACCAGCCTTTAATACCTTTAATAAAAGGTATGGACACAGTTCAACATGCCATACCTTGTATCAAAGGCTGGTAACCTTTCATTTCAGCTCGAGTGCGTCTCAAATAGGTTACCGTTGGTTTGCATATATATATATATATATATATATATATATATATATATATATATATATATATATATATATTCTACCTCAAAGTTCCCCAAGCATTGAGAGAGCACTCGACAGTGCTCAGCCATCCGGCAATTAAAATGCAGCTTGCTTTTTGCTCCAACTGAGTTGTAAGTGCGATTTTGAACTGCTCGATGTCATGTGGAAGCACAGTGTTCAATATGCTAATTAAGCCTGCATCTATGCCCTAACACCTACTATAGGATTGCTAATTTGCTTGAAATCAAACGCACATTGAACTTACTAAAAGGAGACTGTTGCGTGCATTCTGGGAACTCTACATCCCATCATGTATTATACAAGAGAGTGCTTCTTAGCACACGCCCATTGGGGGCGAGCATGTTAATAAATGAACCGAAAACGACAAGGAAAGAATGCGTGCCTCTCTGTGTGTTTGCAGCAGCCCATGAAGAAACGGCCTGAGGCTGTGAAACGCGTTGGCACTTACAACTCAGTTGGAGCAAAAAGCAAGCTGCACTTTAATTGCCGGATGGCTGAGCACTGTCGAGTGCTCTCTCAGTGCTTGGGGAACTTTGAGGTAGAATGTAATGCACGGCATCCCTGCCGTGGAGAGAGCACCATCGTCAGCTGGAAAAGAAGGTTCACAACCAGCTGACTGAGGCTTTTGATTTCGAACTGCTCGATGTCATGGAAGCACAGTGTTCAATATGCTAATTAAGCCTGCATCTATGCCCTAACACCTACTATAGGATTGATAATTTGCTTGAAATCAAACGCACATTGAACTTACTAAAAGGAGACTGTTGCGTGCATTCTGGGAACTCTATATCCCATCATGCATTATACAAGAGAGTGCTTCTTAGCACACGCACATTGGGGGCGAGCATGTTAATAAATGAACCGAAAACGACAAGGAAAGAATGCGTGCCTCTCTGTGTGTTTGCAGCAGCCCATGAAGAAGCGGCGTGAGGCCGTGAAACGCGTTGGCACTTACAACTCAGTTGGAGCAAAAAGCAAGCTGCACTTTAATTGCCGGATGGCTGAGCACTGTCGAGTGCTCTCTCAATGCTTGGGGAACTTTGAGGTAGAATATATATAGATATATATACAAATATACTCCATTTACCGTGATGCAATGCGTTGAGGAGCCCACATAGGGAGGATACATTTGATTTTAAATCACTGTTGGAGATGGAAATGAACACTGAGACAGCATGCCGCCTCTGAGGAAGAACATTATGTTTGAAACGCATCAGGCTAAGACATGCTTTCATTAACCCTGCATCTTTTGGTAACCAAAGCTGTTCCATTTCTCTGATTAACTTGTTGGGAGTGTACTCTGCATGAGGGCACCTTCGGTTGCTGAATATATATATATATATATATATATATATATATATATATATATATATATATATATATACATATATTATCTACTGGCGGTCGCCAGTAGATAGTTATAGTTAGGACCGTGTTTCCATAGGAAATCTCAAAATTCTATTTTGAATAACTTTGGCGCCGGTAGACGAATCTTCGCGAAATTTTCAAAACTAATTCGGCGCTCTGCTCAGCTCCTACCCTGAAAGTCTCGGGGTGATTCGTCAAGCGGGGGCCGAGAAAATAGGGAGGTCCCAAAACACGTTTTCCCCATGCATTTTTCCATAGGACCTTTAGTCGAAGGTACCGCCCGAACGGCTGAACAGAATTACTTGAAATTTGGCAGAGAGGTAGTCCTCAGGTCAGGGATGTGCCTTGTGCATATATGGAGTCAATCTGTTCAGTAGTTCCTGAGAAAATTGCATTTAAAAGCACATACATATCTATAGCCGCGCACCGTGCGCGCACCCTAATGTGCGAGAGCGTAATTCTGATTGGTGGTTACATGTCAGTCAACGTTCGAATCGGTCGAAATCAGGAAGTGTCGGCCACCATTTTGTTTGTTATCAGTGTGAGAGTGGAAAACGAAGGTGGCGAACGTGAAAAGGGGGCAGGGTAGAGAGCTCCTGACCCCCTAGCCTTTGTCAGGGGGTCGCTGAAGGACCCCGAAGGCAGAAAAAAACATTAAAATATTTTTTTTTTAAATCGCGGGGGTGCGCGCACCATGCATGCACGGTGAAAAACCCTTAAAAAAAATGTTTTTAATACGTTGTTTATTGTTAAATAAATATATAAAGAAAATAATAATACCGACATAACTTAGCATTTAAAAAAACGTACAAATTCACTGAAAAAACCATAGGTTTCACACACGTTATAGTTAGGAATTAGCATTTAAAAAACCTTGCAAATTCACTTAAAAAACAATAGGTTTCACACATTTTATAGTTAAGTGGATATTTCACTCGTAAAAAACCAATGAAATTCCCCCGTTATAGTTACTTCAGATAACTATAACTCGCGCGACCGCCACTCTATCACAAGGATGATGTCATCAGTGATGTCAAGGGTGATGCCACTGACCATGTCATGAGTGATGTAATATGTGACGTCATGAGCACAGGATTGCGGGCGCGCGAGTTATAGTTATCTGAAGTAACTATACCGGGGGAATTTCATTGGTTTTTTACGAGTGAAATATCCACCTAACTATAACATATGTGAAACCTATGGTTTTTTAAGTGAACACCACATCTGATTCCCTGCAGAACAAACCGGACACCGACACAGGGAGGTTTCTGGCAATAAAGTTTTTATTCCAAGATTACGCTGTGACGTGTTTCGGCATCAACTGCCTTGATCACACAATGATCACTCCTTGTTTGGCGCACATTTAAATTAAAAACCATCATAGTGATCCGATCACATGACCGGAAACTATTCAATGAATCATGAAGACAGACTTACTTATCGGCATATCCAAACAGTTATAGTCACTTGTTTAGTTTGAACATTTACATTGATGTGCTCAATAATTGTGGCAAGGCATTAATGATTAATTCCATACAGTAAAATTATATATGGCTTCATCAAAATAGTTAACAATTAAAATGTCATTGTTTAACTATTTACAGCGTTGGGTTACAAAGAAAGTGCAAGAGTTCCTTTTCTTTTCCTCATTTATCCATGAGTGTTTTTGAAGATAGATGCACATATTAAAAAGCCCATTGATGGGCTAGTGCCTGAAAACCAATGTTACAACCTCACATCAGAGGCACTGTATGATTGTATTGTGTGCATCACTCTCTGTTCACTTGGTCTTGCAAAATACATCACATTTTCATTACAATTCATGAATTGCTATGCAATATATTACTCAATAATAATTAAAAAAAAATGTCTTTAAAAAGAAAAGATCTAAAACCCAACGTATTACTGTTCCATACTAATATACAATCAGGGACAGTTTTATACTTATGAAAACTCCAGTTTGTCAAACCCTCATATTTCAGAAAGTATTGGATGTCACTCTTATGTGCATATACGGTTTCTCAATATTATCTTGGGGCCATTATCCAATTTTCTTTTTGGGTGCAGCATACCACGATCTGAAGAGAGAAAGTTTTAAATGCCCATCAGTGCCTATAGTATAAGCACTCCGGTCCAAATTATTTCTTGGTCAAAATAGTGCAAAATTCCTCAATAAAGTGCTAGTGCATGACAGTACTAATAATCCATTTAAACATTTCATACATCTGCCAATATTCCAATATCTGGTGCAAGTGCAACCCAAGTCCTGTTATACTGGCATTCATGAATAGTGCAAATTCACATCTCATATTAAAGTGCTAGTGCATCACAGTACTTATGATATATCCTAAAAGACCAGTTGTTTTCATCACTATAAAGACCACAGTCACGACATTCTCAACAGACTCTGGATAATCTTTCTGTTGCCCTTCAGGATATAATTAAAATTTCAAACTGCAAGACATCCATCATTACTTCCATCTTCATAAAAATAATGTGACTCAACAATAACAATTTTCAATTCATTTGTCTCATTACTAACACTATCCCTACTCAATGCCTGCCTTCCAGCGTGAAATGTCACTCTGCTATACAGCCATTCAAATCTGAGAAAACAATAACTGGATTAACATAAATGGATGTACAGATCTTCCTCAACATTCAGTCCATTTGGTGTTTTTGTGTTAAATAGCATGATATACTTGGACTCCAATTGATGAAGTCTACCCTCTCTATCCCCTCCTCATTTGAGTTTGGGGACTTGGTCAATGGCAAAATAGGACAAATCATCTAAGTTCCCTTTGTGAATTTCATTTAGATGCCGAGCCACCACATAATTCTTATCATTATTCCTGATAGCCCGTAGATGCTGTAGAATGCAGATATGAACCATATGGATGGTACTACCTATGTACATCCTTGGGCATGTACATTGCAAGATATAAACAACATAGTCTCTTCTATAGTTCAGAAACTGTCTGATTTTCCATCGGCTGTACAATAGTGGTGACATCACTTGTTTCTCATTGCGTCCGATCTTACACGCTTCGCATTTGGAACATCTATGAAAACCTGGGACACTTTTCAACCAGCTTGCTTTTTTGCTGACTTCAGGACTGTTGACTACCAGTTCGCCCCTCATTGATTTCGCTCTATTGAAGGTGATCATGGGCATTCGGGATACCATCTCACTTAGTACCGGGTCTCGCTCTATTAGGTACCAGTGCCTACACAGACTATCTCTCACTCTAGACTGGTAGGCACTGTATCCCATGATCATCCTTATCTGATTCCCTGAACCAGACTTCTTCACCTTGATTTTCTCAACATCTGGTTTTAAGAGTGTATGTCTGTCTATGGAGGTGACTTTCATTCTGGCTTGATCTAGAATGGCAGGATTGTAGCCTCTCTCAACAAATCTCTTAGTTAGGGAATTCTGTGCCTCTGTTAGAGCTTGGGCCTCACTGTAGTTGCGCTTCATCCTCAGATGCTCATTTTGAGCCTCTGAGGATGAAAGCTCCCAGCATGAAGGATTGTATTTCCTGCTGTGGGCTTCCTGAACGTTCTGGTATGAATCTCTCCTTTTTCAATATATACCTCCAAGTCCAGAAATGTCACTGATGTCTTGCTGATACTTTCTGTGAATTTCCGATTTAGATCGTTGGCATTAATATCACATGCAAACCTCTTAGCTGTTTCCAGGGAACCGTCCCAGATCACAAATAAGTCATCTATGAACCGGGTCCATGTTACAATGTTGTTGTTCCATTCTTCGGCAAACTGGACCCTGAGCACCTGCTCCTCCCAGCAGCCCATATGGAAATTAGCATAGCTGGGGGCGCAGCAGGTGCCCATCGCGGTGCCTTGAAGCTGCCTATATGTCTTCCTCCAAACATGAAGTGATTGTTTGTTAAGCATAACCTGCACATTTCTATCAGTATTCCTGAATGTTGGTACAAGCTGATAGGGCGTGTAATTAAATAGTGTCTGGTTGCACGGAGACCATCATCATGAGCTATGCTCGTATATAGGCTAGTAACATCTAATGTCATCAAATAATAAGTGTCCTTCTAGCGTACATTTGAGATTTTATTTAAAAAATCCCTGGTGTCCTGAATGTAGGCTGGGAGGGCTCGGACAAAGGTTTGCAAAAAAGAATCAAGATACCTGGAGGTGGGCTCGAACAGGCTTCCAATTGCAGATATTATTGGCCAGCCTGGAGGGGTCTCTCTATTTTTGTGGATTTTTGGTATTAGATACAGAATATGGGTGACCGGGTGCTCTACCTTCATAAAAAGATACTCCGATTGTGTAAGCAACCCCATCCCTCTCCAACGGGCAAGATCCTTCCAAAGTTTAAGCTTCACCTCTCCCAAATTACTTTGTGGTACTTTGAGATAACAGTGACGGTCCCTTAGTCGGGATTTAGCCTCGGCATTGTATGCATCTAGGGACCAGAGCACTACGTTCCCACCCTTGTCCGCCTGTCGGAGCACCACATCATCCCTTAATTTTATCTTATTTATGACCATATGGTAATCTTTCTCAAATTGACCATATTATTTAGGGAATGTTTTACTAGAGGTGATTGCTAACTCTTTGAGGTCTTTGATTTGATTATAATATTCCAAAGTGTATTGGTGAAGAAGTGGTTGTATCAATGACTATATGGATGATTCAGTGGGTGTGTGACTGACTGTATAGGTGAGTGATTATGTGTCTCAATGCATGTATGAGTGAGTGACTGGTTGTGTGAATGTTTGTATCAGTCTGGTAGTTGATGTCTAAGTGGTTGTATGGGTGTGTGAGTGGGTACGTGAGTGGCTGTATGGGTGATTCATTGGTTATCTGTGTACCTGTATGGGTGTCTGTCCGTGTGGGTGGGTGAGGGTGTGTGTGACTGTCTGCATGGAAAAGTGAGTGAGTGGGTAAGTCAGTGGCTGTATGGGTCAGTGTGTGTGTGTGAGAGGCTGTAAGGGTGAGTGAGTGTGTGTATGGCTGTGTGGGTAAGGGGATTTGTCAGCAGTGTATGGGTGAGTAACTTGCTATGTGAAAGACAGCATTGGTGAGTAATGGGGTATATGAGTGACTGTATGGGTGAGTGCTTGAAGATGAGTGGCTGTATGGGTGAGTGTGTGTTTGTGTCAGTGACTGTATAGGTGAGTGAGTATGTGCTAGTACCTGTATGAGTAAGTGAGGGGGTATTTGTGTGTAACTGGAGGGGTGAGTATGCAACTCTGTCATTGTCTCTATGGGTGAGTGAGTAGGTGTGTGAGTAGCTCTATGGGTGTCTGCCTCAGTGTGTGAAAGGCCGTTTGGTGTATGAGTGGATATGTCAGTGGCTATATTAGTGAGCGAGTGGGTGTATGAGTGGCTAAATAAATGAGTGAGTGTGTTTGTTTGTAGATCTATTAAGCAGTGAGTGGGTGTGTAAGTGCTGGTTTGGGTCAGTGAATGGGTTTGTGAATGGCTGTGTGGGAGTGGGTGCATGAAATGTTCTATGGGGTGTGAGTAGGTGAATTAGTAATGTTGTGGATGATGTCATCAGTGATGTTATCAGTGATGTCATTTGAGATGTTTTCAGTGATGTCGTCAGTGATGTCACTGACCATTTCATGAGTGCTGTAATATGTGAGATCATAAGCAGTGCATTGCGGGTGCACGAGTTATAGTTAGCTCAGCTAACTATAACTGCTGAATTTCACTGGTTTTATACAAGTGAAACCTGAGTCAAACTATAACATCTCTGTAACCTTTGTTTTTTTCAGTGAAGAGCCTAACTATAATATCCTTGTATCTTCTGTTTTTTTCTGTGAATATATATATATATATATATATATAACTGTAATGCCGATTCCAACTTCCACAGGGGCGATGAAAAGACAGCACAAACTCCTCTTTTTGGTATGGCGAGATTCTTTATTGCTCACATTGTAGTCATTACGCGTTTTGGCTGACACAGCAGCCTTGATCACATGAGGAAATGTGTTTTTTAAATACCACCTCCTAGTGTCATGTGATCCCTATAAACATAGAAGACATACTATGAGTATACACCATCTAATGTGCAAAATAAGGCTAAACTTAATACATTAAAATATTATTTAATGTAGTAATCCCCCTCAGCCTCGGATTTGAGTTCAGCCGTGGAAAGCAGCTCTGAGTCAGATAATTTAGGAACAAGATGAGAGGCAAGCATCCTCAAATTAACGTTGGGGGAGGAGCTGGAGATTTTAAAACGCAGTCAGAGAGAGACATTAGGGCCACGCATCCAGGTCCCCGGCAAAATAGGGCAACCCGAAGGAGAAGGGGGCGTAGGCAAGCGCACAAGGAAGCGCGGGAGAGGCAGAGCCCGACGATAGGGGTTACAACAGGGGATACAGCAATGGGAAATGAAATGGTTGACCCCGTTGCCTCTGACAATAGCAACAACCAAAGGAAGTGATGGACGGAGTGTTGAACATTGCAAGCACTCACCCCCAGTCATCTGATCTGGGTTTAATCCATCACCGTTCTTTAGCCCACTCTGCCACCCCAGTTCAGACATGGCCAAATGCAAATCAGTCTGACCCTGTGCCTCATGGGAACAGTCCAGCCCGAACTGCAAAGCCATGTCTTGCCTGGACCAGAAACAAGCTTCCTAGGACCGGTTTCTGGCATTTCAGCCGTCTTCAGCCAGGCTTGTTTGAATCCAGTGGCAAAGTGAGCAAGGGACTCACGTCTGAGCATACCCTGCCAACTTATGGCGAACAAAGCAAAAACCAAAGGAAATGATCGACAGAGTATTGAACATTGCAAGCACTCACCCCCAGTCAACTGATCTGGGTTTAATCCATCACCGTTCTTTAGCCCACTCTGCCACCCCAGTTCAGACATGGCCATATGCAAATCAGTCTGACCCTGTGCCTCATGGGAACAGTCCAGCCCGAACTGCCAAGCCATGTCTTCCCTGGACCGGAAACAAGCTTCCTAGGACCGATTTCTGGCATTTCAGCCGTCTTCAGCCAGGCTTTCTCGAAACCAGTGGCAAAGAGAGCAAGGGACTCACGTCTGAGCATACCCTGCCAACTTATGGCGAACAAAGCAAAAACCAAAGGAAATAATGGACGGAGTGTTGAACATTGCAAGCACTCACCCCCAGTCAACTGATCTGGGTTTAATCCATCACCGTTCTTTAGCCCACTCTGCCACCCCAGTTCAGACATGGCCAAATGCAAATCAGTCTTACCCTGTGCCTCATGGGAACAGTCCAGCCCGAACTGCCAAGCCATGTCTTGCCTGGACCGGAAACAAGATTCCTAGGACCGGTTTCTGGCTTTTCAGCCGTCTTCAGCCAGGCTTGCTTGAATCCAGTGGCAAAGTGAGCAAGGGACTCACTTCTGAGCATACCCAGCCAACTTATGGCGAACAAAGCAAAAACCAAAGGAAATGATGGACGGAGTGTTGAACATTGCAAGCACTCACCCCCAGTCAACTGATCTGGGTTTAATCCATCACCGTTCTTTAGCCCACTCTGCCAGTTCAGACATGGCCAGAACGGTGATGGATCAAACCCAGATCTGTTGACTGGCTGTGAGTGTTTGATTGGTTCTGATGCTCCATCCATCACCACCCCTTTTGTACTGCTTTGTTCACCATAAGTTGGCAAGGTATGCTCAGACATGAGTCCCTTGCTCACTTTGCTACTGGATTCAAACAAGCCTGGCTGAAGACGGCTGAAATGCCAGAAACCGGTCCTAGGAAGCTTATTTCCGGTCCAGGAAAGACATGGCTTGGCAGTTCGGGCTGGACTGTTCCCATGAGGCACAGGGTCAGACTGATTTGCATATGGCCTTGTCTGAACTGGGGTGGCAGAGTGGGTTAAAGAACGGTGATGGATCAAACCCAGATCTGTTGACTGGCTGTGAGTGTTTGATTGGTTCTGATGCTCCGTCCATCACCACCCCCTTTTGTACTGCTTTGTTCGCCATAAGTTGGCAGGGTATGCTCAGACGTGAGTCCCTTGCTCACTTTGCCACTGGATTCAAGCAAGCCTGGCTGAAGACGGCTGAAATGCCAGAAACCGGTCCTAGGAAGCTTATTTCCGGTCCAGGGAAGACATGGCTTGGCAGTTCGGGCTGGACTGTTCCCATGAGGCACAGGGTCAGACTGATTTGCATATGGCCATGTCTGAACTGGGGTGGCAGAGTGGGCTAAAGAACGGTGATGGATCAAACCCAGATCTGTTGACTGGCTGTGAGTGTTTGATTGGTTCTGATGCTCCGTCCATCACCACCCCCTTTTGTACTGCTTTGTTCGCCATAAGTTGGCAGGGTATGGTCAGACGTGAGTCCCTTGCTCACTTTGCCACTGGATTCAAGCAAGCCTGGCTGAAGACGGCTGAAATGCCAGAAACCGGTCCTAGGAAGCTTATTTCCGGTCCAGGGAAGACATGGCTTGGCAGTTCGGGCTGGACTGTTCCCATGAGGCACAGGGTCAGATTGATTTGCATATGGCCATGTCTGAACTGGGGTGGCAGAGTGGGCTATAGAACGGTGATGGATCAAACCCAGATCTGTTGACTGGCTGTGAGCGTTTGATTGGTTCTGATGCTCTGTCCATCACCACCCCCTTTTGTACTGCTTTGTTCGCCATAAGCTGGCAGGGTATGCTCAGACGTGAGTCCCTTGCTCACTTTGCCACTGGATTCAAGCAAGCCTGGCTGAAGACGGCTGAAATGCCAGAAACCGGTCCTAGGAAGCTTATTTCCGGTCCAGGGAAGACATGGCTTGGCAGTTCGGGCTGGACTGTTCCCATGAGGCACAGGGTCAGACTGATCTTCATTTGGCCATGTCTGAACTGGGGTGGCAGAGTGGGCTATAGAACGGTGATGGATCAAACCCAGATCTGTTGACTTGCTGTGAGTGTTTGATTTGTTCTGATGCTCCGTCCATCACCATCCCCTTTTGTACTGCTTTGTTCGCCATAAGTTGGCAGGGTATGCTCAGACGTGAGTCTCTTGCTCACTTTGCCACTGGATTCAAGCAAGCCTGGCTGAAGACGGCTGAAATGCCAGAAACCGGTCCTAGGAAGCTTATTTCCGGTCCAGGGAAGACATGACTTGGCAGTTCGGGCTGGACTGTTCCCATGAGGCACAGGGTCAGACTGATTTGCATATGGCAAAGTCTGAACTGGGGTGGCAGAGTGGGCTAAAGAACGGTGATGGATCAAACCCAGATCTGTTGACTGGCTGTGAGTGTTTGATTGGTTCTGATGCTCCGTCTATCACCACCCCCTTTTGTACTGCTTTGTTCGCCATAAGTTGGCAGGGTATGCTCAGACGTGAGTCCCTTGCTCACTTTGCCACTGGATTCAAGCAAGCCTGGCTGAAGACGACTGAAATGCCAGAAACCGGTCCTAGGAAGCTTATTTCCGGTCCAGGGAAGACATGGCTTGGCAGTTCGGGCTGGACTGTTCCCATGAGGCACAGGGTCAGACTGATTTGCATATGGCCATGTCTGAACTGGGGTGGCAGAGTGGGCTAAAGAACAGTGATGGATCAAACCCAGATCTGTTGACTGGCTGTGAGTGTTTGATTGGTTCTGATGCTCCGTCCATCACCACCCCCTTTTGTACTGCTTTGTTCGGCATAAGTTGGCAGGGTATGCTCAGACGTGAGTCCCTTGCTCACTTTGCCACTGGATTCAAGCAAGCCTGGCTGAAGACGGCTGAAATGCCAGAAACCGGTCCTAGGAAGCTTATTTCCAGTCCAGGGAAGACATGGCTTGGCAGTTTGGGCTGGACTGTTCCCATGAGGCACAGGGTCAGACTGATTTGCATATGGCCATGTCTGAACTGGGGTGGCAGAGTGGGATAAAGAACGGTGATGGATCAAACCCAGATCTGTTGACTGGCTGTGAGTGTTTGATTGGTTCTGATGCTCCGTCCATCACCACCCCCTTTTGTACTGCTTTGTTCGCCATAAGTTGGCAGGGTATGGTCAGACGTGAGTCCCTTGCTCACTTTGCCACTGGATTCAAGCAAGCCTGGCTGAAGACGGCTGAAATGCCAGAAACCGGTCCTAGGAAGCTTATTTCCGGTCCAGGGAAGACATGGCTTGGCAGTTCGGGCTGGACTGTTCCCATGAGGCACAGGGTCAGACTGATCTGCATATGGCCATGTCTGAACTGGGGTGGCAGAGTGGGCTATAGAACGGTGATGGATCAAACCCAGATCTGTTGACTTGCTGTGAGTGTTTGATTTGTTCTGATGCTCCGTCCATCACCATCCCCTTTTGAACTGCTTTGTTCGCCATAAGTTGGCAGGGTATGCTCAGACGTGAGTCTCTTGCTCACTTTGCCACTGGATTCAAGCAAGCCTGGCTGAAGACGGCTGAAATGCCAGAAACCGGTCCTAGGAAGCTTATTTCCGGTCCAGGGAAGACATGACTTGGCAGTTCGGGCTGGACTGTTCCCATGAGGCACAGGGTCAGACTGATTTGAATATGGCCAAGTCTGAACTGGGGTGGCAGAGTGGGCTAAAGAACGGTGATGGATCAAACCCAGATCTGTTGACTGGCTGTGAGTGTTTGATGTGTTCTGATGCTCCGTCTATCACCACCCCCTTTTGTACTGCTTTGTTCGCCATAAGTTGGCAGGGTATGCTCAGACGTGAGTCCCTTGCTCACTTTGCCACTGGATTCAAGCAAGCCTGGCTGAAGACGACTGAAATGCCAGAAACCGGTCCTAGGAAGCTTATTTCCGGTCCAGGGAAGACATGGCTTGGCAGTTCGGGCTGGACTGTTCCCATGAGGCACAGGGTCAGACTGATTTGCATATGGCCATGTCTGAACTGGGGTGGCACATTGGGCTAAAGAACAGTGATGGATCAAACCCAGATCTGTTGACTGGCTGTGAGTGTTTGATTGGTTCTGATGCTCCGTCCATCACCACCCCCTTTTGTACTGCTTTGTTCGGCATAAGTTGGCAGGGTATGCTCAGACGTGAGTCCCTTGCTCACTTTGCCACTGGATTCAAGCAAGCCTGGCTGAAGACGGCTGAAATGCCAGAAACCGGTCCTAGGAAGCTTATTTCTGGCCCAGGAAAGACATGGCTTGGCAGTTTGGGCTGGACTGTTCCCATGAGGCACAGGGTCAGATTGATTTGCATATGGCAATGTCTGAACTGGGGTGGCAGAGTGGGCTATAGAACGGTGATGGATCAAACCCAGATCTGTTGACTGGCTGTGAGTGTTTGATTGGTTCTGATGCTCTGTCCATAACCACCCCCTTTTGTACTGCTTTGTTCGCCATAAGTTGGCAGGGTATGCTCAGACGTGAGTCCCTTGCTCACTTTGCCACTGGATTCAAGCAAGCCTGGCTGAAGACGGCTGAAATGCCAGAAACCGGTCCTAGGAAGCTTATTTCCGGTCCAGGGAAGACATGGCTTGGCAGTTCGGGCTGGACTGTTCCCATGAGGCACAGGGTCAAACTGATCTGCATATGGCCATGTCTGAACTGGGGTGGCAGAGTGGGCTATAGAACGGTGATGGATCAAACCCAGATCTGTTGACTGGCTGTGAGTGTTTGATTGATTTTGATGCTCCGTCCATCACCACCCCCTTTTGTACTGCTTTGTTCGCCATAAGTTGGCAGGGTATGCTCAGAGGTGAGTCTCTTGCTCACTTTGCCACTGGATTCAAGCAAGCCTGGCTGAAGACGGCTGAAATGCCAGAAACCGGTCCTAGGAAGCTTATTTCCGGTCCAGGGAAGACATGGCTTGGCAGTTCGGGCTGGACTGTTCCCATGAGGCACAGGGTCAGACTGATCTGCATATGGCCATGTCTGAACTGGGGTGGCAGAGTGGGCTAAAGAACGGTGATGGATCAAACCCAGATCTGTTGACTGGCTGTGAGTGTTTGATTGGTTCTGATACTCCATCCATCACCACCCCCTTTTGTACTGCTTTGTTCGCCATAAGTTAGCAGGGTATGCTCAGACGTGAGTCCCTTGCTCACTTTGCCACTGGATTCAAGCAAGCCTGGCTGAAGACGGCTGAAATGCCAGAAACCGGTCCTAGGAAGCTTATTTCCGGTCCAGGGAAGACATGACTTGGCAGTTCGGGCTGGACTGTTCCCATGAGGCACAGGGTCAGACTGATTTGCATATGGCCATGTCTGAACTGGGGTGGCAGAGTGGGCTAAAGAACGGTGATGGATCAAACCCAGATCTATTGACTGGCTGTGAGTGTTTGATTGGTTCTGATGCTCCGTCCATCCCCACCCCCTTTTGTACTGCTTTGTTCGCCATAAGTTGGCAGGGTATGCTCAGAGGTGAGTCTCTTGCTCACTTTGCCACTGGATTCAAGCAAGCCTGGCTGAAGACGGCTGAAATGCCAGAAACCGGTCCTAGGAAGCTTATTTCCGGTCCAGGGAAGACATGGCTTGGCAGTTCGGGCTGGACTGTTCCCATGAGGCACAGGGTCACACTGATTTGCATATGGCCATGTCTGAACTGGGGTGGCAGAGTGGGCTAAAGAACGGTGATGGATTAAACCCAGATCTGTTGACTGGCTGTGAGTGTTTGATTGGTTCTGATGCTCCGTCTATCACCACCCCCTTTTGTACTGCTTTGTTCGCCATAAGTTGGCAGGGTATGCTCAGACGTGAGTCCCTTGCTCACTTTGCCACTGGGTTCAAGCAAGCCTGGCTGAAGACGACTGAAATGCCAGAAACCGTTCCTAGGAAGCTTATTTCCGGTCCAGGGAAGACATGGCTTGGCAGTTTGGGCTGGACTGTTCCCATGAGGCACAGGGTCAGACTGATTCGCATATGGCCATGTCTGAACTGGGGTGGCAGAGTGGGCTAAAGAACGGTGATGGATCAAACCCAGATCTGTTGACTGGCTGTGAGTGTTTGATTGGTTCTGATGCTCCGTCCATCACCACCCCCTTTTGTACTGCTCTGACAATAGCAACACCATTGTTAACCTTGCAGGAATTGATCTCTCTGCCGCGGAAAAGCCGCTTTTATCGTTGGGACTTTCTTACTGTCCGGAATCGAATTTTAACTATACCCAGACCCGGGCAGACATTTACAGGTTCAAACGAAAATTAAAATTGAAAAAGTTTCATTACCAGCGCAGCGCCAGGGGTGGATTGGAGGAAGCTGAGAGGGCAACTCAAACCTCGGAGATGCAAGGATTGCTGGGATCAGATTATGAACTATTAAATGACTTGCGGAGCTTGGAAAGAGGGGATACAATGGCAACTGGTATCCATAATCAGTCCCAGGGGACAATAGAGTCAGTGGACACTCAGGCATCCCAAATCCAAGGGACAAATGTCAAGCCACGGACTCCATTTAAACAAAAATCTAAATTTGTTTCTATCATGGCAAGAGACTCCATAGATGTTTTTAATGAGCAGATTGTGGCACAAATAAAGAGACTCAACATTGCTATTAATAGTGCCAATAACAAGAAATTTACTAATCATGAGAGAAGATATTGGCAACTCATCAAGAAGTTGAAAGAAAATCATCAGATTATTATACGCAATTCGGACAAAGAAGGCATTCTGGTGTTATGGCCCCTAAAGGAATATCTGGAAGAGGCATATAGTCAACTTAATAACATGGAGTGCTATAGAAGGGTCTCACCTACTAAATTTAAGGACATCCAGGAGGCATTGTTTTCTCAACTTGTAGCTCGGAGGAGTATGGGGTTGCTAAGTTGGGATGAATTTAAATACCTTAAGAAGGAGCATGCCATTATTCTGGTGATTTATTTCATACCCAAATTGCATAAAAGTATGAACAAACCACCAGGACGCCCTATTATTGCTGCTTGTGATGGCCTGCTAGAGAACCTTTCCAGATATATTGACTTTTTCTTGCAGAAATTTGTAAGGAATTTGAAGTCATATGTGCAGGATACAAGTGACTTCCTGAGAAAGGTGCAGAACATAACATGGAAGTCCACTTATCTAATGATAGCACTAGACATGTCCTCATTATACACTTGTATTAGGAATAATGATGGTATGAGGGCGGTTGAATACTTCTTGATGAATAGACCGATTGATCTCTTTCAGCATAACAACATGCTCCTTAAAATGTAATTATTCTGCCTGGAAAATAATCTGTTTCTGTTCAATGGGAAGATGTATCAACAGATCCAGGGAGTTGCTATGGGGGCCAGCTTCTCTCCCAGCTACGCCTGTTTGTTTATGGGGTGGTGGGAGGAGCTGGTCCTCATGCAGCAACATGAGCAGATTTTTCATAGGAGAGTTGTTACTTGGCTCCGCAATATTGATGATTTGTTTATAGTGTGGGATGGCGATGTTGAAA
Organism: Triturus cristatus; assembly: GCF_964204655.1. Classification (NCBI taxonomy): domain Eukaryota; kingdom Metazoa; phylum Chordata; class Amphibia; order Caudata; family Salamandridae; genus Triturus; species Triturus cristatus. The sequence continues at coordinate 388,083,005 of NC_140584.1, read as the reverse complement.
GTGCCACAACTTTTATTGAGATATTAAATGATAATTCGCTCAATCTTCATTTCACATTTGATATAAGCAGGGAAATGGTCACATTTCTGGACATACGAACCCAGATATTGAATAACAGGTTATTTACTACCCTCTACAGAAAACCTACGGCGGGCAATACATTGCTTCATGCCTCTAGTGCACATCCTCCTCACCTCATCTAGAGCATCCCTTATGGGGAGACACTCCGAATTAGACGGATATGTAGTGAGGATGAGGAATGCAATAGAAAACAGAAGGAAAGACGAATTAGGTTTCTGGATAGGGGATATAGCTCACATGTGATTGAATCTGCAATCACCATGTCTAATTCTTTGGCCAGGCAAGATCTGTTAAAGTATAAGAATACACAAGTGGCCATGGAGAAGGAGAAGAACCCATTAGGTTGATCCTAGGATTCTCACGCCAAGAAAAACAAATAAGGGCAATAGTGAGAAAAAATTGGCCCATTGTGAAGGATGACCCAGTAATTGGGGGATTATTACCTATTAATCCTTCAGTCACCATCAGGAAAATGAACAGCATGGGCATGGCATTAGCAAGAAGCAACCTTGAAATGAAGGGAAAGGGTTCATGGCTTATGACAAGGAAGGGGTTCTTTAAATGCTCTTCATGCAAGGCATGCCAATATGGAATTAATACTAAGGCCTATATAACAGCATTTGGGTCTAAAATATGTGAAATCGGACATTTTCTAACATGTAAGTCTGATTTTGCAGTATATGTGCGAACCTGCAGCTGTAATTTGAAGTATGTGGGTAGCACGAAGCTGCCTGTGCACAAAAGAATCCTTCAACACATCCGGGCTATTTGTAACAATGATGACAACTATCCTGTTTCAAGACATTTTAAGACTAACCACAATAGTGACCCGAAGTATCTGAAGTATTATGTTATAGACACTGTTACCCCTCAAAGAAGACGAGGAGATAGGGAATCTAAATTAAGAAGGCTGGAAACAACCTATATTCTTCAATTTGATTCCAAACACCCGAGGGGTTTAAATACAGTGAAGATTTATACACATTCCTATGACATTTGTGAAATTTAAGGAATTCAATAAGTAACACTGATGGGGTCTTTTGCATAATTTATAGGACAAATGACTTTTTCCTCTATTTTTAGTCCTTCTTTTAAGATGTGCGTCAAACAATTTCCACTAGATAAGAATTTTTAAGGGAAATTTTAGGACGGTATTTATATATTTATGATGTTTTAGGATTGATTTTAGGAATCAGTAATGGAAAGCATATTGCATGTTTCCATATATATGAAATGATTTCTAGCTGGATCTACCTATTATATTTATAATATTTATTGTTGTCCTGAAAACTGTTTGCACTTTAGAAAATTCTTGCTGTTTGCACAACCTCTCGACTCAGAGTGGAGATGGATGATTTAATATGTGAGTTTGAGTAGGAATGGAGACCTCGATTGGTCACCTTGTTGTAACCCGAAACTGTGTAGTGTTTATGCATTTCTTTTTTTCTTCAAGTTTTATTATAAATAGCACTTTATTATATTTTGGTAAGCACTCCTATGGTTTCATGGTTAGGATATAGTGAAATATAGAACTAATTTATGCATTTATGCTGCTATTAGTATCTGTTTATTTCAAACAATGGAAATTTAAAAGGAACATAAAAAAATAGTTTCTTTTTTGCAATCCTGTAGGTAAAAAAGTGTAATTTGCAGTTTACATTTATGTAATTACATATGATCCTGTTTAGCGCTTTTTTGATACTCTATAGTGTTTTTACTATGACCATGAAATAAGTCATTGCACTTGTACTTTAAATAATGTGGTTTTCAGCCAATGAGATGTCATGTGATCAAGTTGCGGAATTGGCTAAATAAAGAAATTTAGCACAAGAATTACTGGGTCCACGCTCGTTTGTTTCTAAGAAAAAGAGGAAGTGAGGGCGAGTTGCAGTATATATAATAATAATAGTTAGTTGTCATGTCAATATCAACAACTACAAAGCCACCAATTTATAGTTTGTTATTCTGTGTCAAATACGCAATTTTTGTAGACCAAAGAAAGCAGACTAGCGCGAAATAAGGATGTTTTCTATGTTTAGTATCACATGACACAAAAGAAAAAAACACACAAAAAAAAGTTACACAGGTATAAAAACTGTTGGCGGACTGCACTTCGGTATGTGAACAAGGATACTGTGTTATCCAAAATGCGTCAGAAGAGCTGCAATTTTGAAATAAAGACCTGATTTTGCCACGAAGGAAACTGGTGTCCATGACTCTCTCTTCTCTCTTTGCCGGATGGGAAGTGGGAAGAGTCGGGAAAGTGCTTCGGATATATATATATATATATATATATATATATATATATATATATATATTACCTACTGGCGGTCGCCAGTAGGTAGTTATAGTTAGGACCACGTTTCCATAGGAAATCCGCAACATTCTAATTTGAATAACTTTTGCGCCGGTCGACGAATCCTTGCGAATTTTTCAAAATAGGTGAAGTGCTCCGCTCCGCTCCTACCCTGAAAGTCTCGGGGGGATTCGTCAAGCGGGGGCTGAGATAAAAGGGGGGTCCCAAAACGCGTTTTTCCCATGCATTTTTCCATAGGACCTTTAGACACAGCTACAGCCCGAACGGCTGAACAGAATTACTTGAAATTTGGCAGAGAGGTAGTCCTCAGGTCAAGGAAGTGCCTTTTGTAGGTTTGGTGTAAATCTGTTCAGTAGTTTCTGAGAAAATAGCCTTTAAATCAATATATTTATCTGAGCCAGCTTACGGTGCGCTTACGGTGCGCTTACCGTACGCGTACGGTGGCGTGCGCGAGCGCGATTCTGATTGGCCCTTAGATCTTAGTAAACATTCGAATCGGTCAAAACCAGGAAGCGGCGGCCGCCATTTTCTCTCTCGCACTCTGAGGGGGGAGCTGATAAACAAATGCCAAAAACATATAAAGGGGCTGTTTAGACAGCGCCCATGCACATAACCATGTTAGTTGAGTCTTCAAAGATCCCCCAAGGCAAAAAACGGTAATTTTTTATTTTTCGAAAATTTCGCCGATTACGCTTACCGTACGCTTACCGTACGCGTACGGTAAATAATTATTAAAAAAAAAATACCCCACTCTCTCCACCCCGTGTGCAAATGGTGGCCGAAGGCCACCATTTGTGCATGGCATATAAGAGCACAGCATTTCCCAAAAAAATTTCAACAGATTACCTATCACAAGGAAGCGCATAATATGTCCTCCATGTGCGCACGGTGCGCGAAGCGCATCGTGCGTACATGGCCCATCTAGCGTAACGTGGGCACGCGGTGCGCGTAGCGCACCGCGTGCCCACCGTGCGTGCACGGCACTAACTGCGTAAAGTGGGCGCGCGGTGCGCGAAGCGCACCGCGTGCTCACTGTGCGCGCACGGTGCGCGAAGCGCACCGTGCGTGCACGGAACGAACTGCGTTAAGTGGGCGCGCACGCCACGAATGGCGTAAAGTAACTTAGCATTTAAAAAAAACGTACAAATTCACTGAAAAAACCATAGGTTTCACACACGTTATAGTTAGGAATTAGCATTTAAAAAACCTTGCAAATTCACTGAAAAAACCATAGGTTTCACACATGTTATAGTTAGCGGAAATTTTACTGATAAAAAACCAATGAAATTCCCCCGTTATAGTTAGTGCAGGAAACTATAACTCACGCGACCGCAATCTTCTGCTGATGACATATGTGTCTTTATGAAAAAAAAATATTTGTAATATATGTATAGCTAAAAATTTATGGAAGAAGACATGGGCAAATAAGTGTCTAAATACAGTATTAGCATCAGCAGAGGATTGCGGTCGCGTGAGTTATAGTTTCCTGCACTAACTATAACGGGGGAATTTCATTGGTTTTTTATCAGTAAAATTTCCGCTAACTATAACATGTGTGAAACCTATGGTTTTTTCAGTGAATATATATATATATATATATTACCTACCGGCGGTCGCCAGTAGGTAGTTATAGTTAGGACCACGTTTCCATAGGAAATACGCAACATTCTATTTTGAATAACTTTGGCGCCGGTCGACGAATCCTCGCGAATTTTTCAAAATAGGTGGGGCGCTACGCTCCGCTCCTACCCTGAAAGTCTCGGGGGGATTCGTCAAGCGGGGGCTGAGATAAAATGGGGGTCCCAAAACGCGTTTTTCCCATGCATTTTTCCATAGGACCTTTAGACACAGCTACAGCCCGAACGGCTGAACAGAATTACTTGAAATTTGGCAGAGAGGTAGTCCTCAGGTCAAGGAAGTGCCTTTTGTAGGTTTGGTGTAAATCTGTTCAGTAGATTCAGAGAAAATAGCCTTTAAATCAATATATATATCTGAGCCAGCTTACGGTGCGCTTACGGTGCGCTTACCGTACGCGTACGGTGGCGTGCGCGAGCGCGATTTTGATTGGCTGTTAGATCTTAGTAAACATTCGAATCGGTCGAAAACCAGGAAGTGGCGGCCGCCATTTTCTCTCTCGCTCTCTGAGTTGGGCAGCAAAAACGATGCCAAAAAATGTCTAAAGAGCCAGTTTCTTGAGATCCTAACCACCCAGCATTGATGTAGGGGTCCCCAAACAACCCCCATGCCCAAATAAAAAAAAAATTTTTTTAGGAAAATCGGCGATTACGCTTACCGTACGCGTACGGTACAAAATTTTTTTTTTTTAAATTATCCACACCCTCCCCACCCCGTGTGCAAATGGTGCCCGAAGGGCACCATTTGTGCACGGCTTATTACAGTTAAGAAATAAACAAAGAATAAATTTCACAAAGATGTGCATAATATGTCCCCCATGTGCGCACGGTGCGCGAAGCGCATCGTGCGTACATGGCCCATCCCGCATAATGTGGGCACGCGGTGCGCGCAGCGCACCGCGTGACCACTGTGCGTGCACGGCACTAACTGCGTAAAGTGGGCACGCGGTGCGCGAAGCGCACCACGTGCTCACTGTGCGCGCACGGTGCGCGCACGGTGCGCGCACGGAACAAACTGCGTTAACTGGGCGCGCACGCCACGAATGGCGTAAAGTAACTTAGCATTTAAAAAACCGTACAAATTCACTGAAAAAACCATAGGTTTCACACACGTTATAGTTAGGAATTAGCATTTAAAAAACCTTGCAAATTCACTGAAAAAACCATAGGTTTCACACATGTTATAGTTAGCTGTACATTTCACTCGTAAAAAACCAATGAAATTCCCCCATTATAGTTAGTGCAGGCAACTATAACTCACGCGACCGCAATCTTCTGCTGATGACATATGTGTCTTTATGAAAAAAAAATATTTGTAATATATGTATAGCTAAAATTTAATGGAAGAAGACATGGGCAAATAAGTGTCTAAATACAGTATTAGCATCAGCAGAGGATTGCGGTCGCGTGAGTTATAGTTGCCTGCACTAACTATAACGGGGGAATTTCATTGGTTTTTTACGAGTGAAATGTACAGCTAACTATAACATGTGTGAAACCTATGGTTTTTTCAGTGAATTTGCAAGGTTTTTTAAATGCTAATTCCTAACTATAACGTGTGTGAAACCTATGGTTTTTTCAGTGAATATATATATATATACACCACCAGTCCCGCTTTACATCAAAAACGGGTCAGACACAGGCTGGAGTTGCTCAGCGGTAAGTTTAATGCCACCAGTACGCACAATAAAAAGAAAACAATGTCCTCAGAAACTGCTCCTGGCAGATGCGTTTCGGCGGATGCCTTTATCAATGCCGGTTTACAGCTAGATAGTTCAAAGTGAGGCTCTTGGCGGGACGGTGTTAAATGTCTGTGGCAGGGAACCCTATTGGATGACTGATGTAATCATCGAGAGAGGACAAAGACAATTCCATTCAGTAAGTACTGTTCCTCTCTCAATGTGTCCGTCCAAGGTTCCCCTCACTCCGCCCTGTGCAACGATCCGGCAAAAAGGAACACGCACATCCAACTTAGCGAGCGAGGTATAATAACCCGCCCGTGCATACAGTGATGCCGTGACATCGTCAGCTTTTGAAGTGTTTGCTCCCTCATACCTGCATGATCCGTGGCGAATATTATCACCGCTGAGCAACTCTATCAGCAGACCAGCTGCTGCTCTCTCCCCAGTGCCTTTAACACAGTCCAGGCTGGGGGGGCGCCGCATTGTGCAGTTCGTGCACTAATCCACAGAGTTTGTCGGTAATACGTGGAGCTCCAGATCGAGAGGCGTGCCTGACAGCGGAGCCGACTTCCGCTACATATACACCACCAGTCCCGCTTTACATCAAAAACGGGTAAGACACATGCTGGAGTTGCTCAGCGGTAAGTTTAATGCCACCAGTACGCACAATAAAAAGAAAACAATGTCCTCAGAAACTGCTCCTGGCAGACGCATTTCGGCGGATGCCTTTATCAATGCCGGTTTACAGCTAGATAGTTCAAAGTGAGGCTCTTGGCGGGATGGTGTTAAATGTCTGTGGCAGGGAACCCTATTGGATGACTCATGTAATCATCGAGAGAGGACAAAGACAATTCCATTCAGTAAGTACTGTTCCTCTCTCAATGTGTCCGTCCAAGGTTCCCCTCACTCCGCCCTGTGCAACGATCCGACAGAAAGGAACACGCACATCCAACTTAGCGAGCGAGGTATAATAACCCGCCCGTGCATACAGTGATGCCCTGACATCGTCAGCTTTTGAAGTGTTTGCTCCCTCATACCTGCATGATCCGTGGCGATTTCCATCACCGCTGAGCAACTCTATCAGCAGACCAGCTGCTGCTCTCTCCCCAGGGACTTTAACACAGTCCAGGCTGGGGGGGCGCCGCGTTGTGCAGTTCGTGCACTAATCCACAGAGGTTGTCGGTAATACGTGGAGCTCCAGATCGAGAGGCGTGCCTGACAGCGGAGCCGACTTCCGCTACATATACACCACCAGTCCCGCTTTACATCAAAAACGGGTCAGACACATGCTGGAGTTGCTCAGCGGTAAGTTTAATGCCACCAGTACGCACAATAAAAAGAAAACAATGTCCTCAGAAACTGCTCCTGGCAGACGCGTTTCGGCGGATGCCTTTATCAATGCCGGTTTACAGCTAGATAGTTCAAAGTGAGGCTCTTGGCGGGACGGTGTTAAATGTCTGTGGCAGGGAACCCTATTGGATGACTGATGTAATGATCAAGAGAGGACAAAGACAATTCCATTCAGTAAGTACTGTTCCTCTCTCAATGTGTCCGTCCAAGGTTCCCCTCACTCCGCCCTGTGCAACGATCCGACAGAAAGGAACACGCACATCCAACTTAGCAAGCGAGGTATAATAACCCGCCCGTGCATACAGTGATGCCCTGACATCGTCAGCTTTTGAAGTGTTTGCTCCCTCATACCTGCATGATCCGTGGCGAATTCCATCACCGCTGAGCAACTCTATCAGCAGACCAGCTGCTGCTCTCTCCCCAGTGCCTTTAACACAGTCCAGGCTGGGGGGGGCGCCGCGTTGTGCAGTTCGTGCACTAATCCACAGAGTTTGTCGGTAATACGTGGAGCTCCAGATCGAGAGGCGTGCCTGACAGCGGAGCCGACTTCCGCTACATATACACCACCAGTCCCGCTTTACATCAAAAACGAGTCAGACACATGCTGGAGTTGCTCAGCGGTAAGTTTAATGCCACCAGTACGCACAATAAAAAGAAAACAATGTCCTCAGAAACTGCTCCTGGCAGACGCGTTTCGGTGGATGCCTTTATCAATGCCGGTTTACAGCTAGATAGTTCAAAGTGAGGCTCTTGCCGGGACGGTGTTAAATGTCTATGGCAGGGAACCCTATTGGATGACTGATGTAATGATCGAGAGAGGACAAAGACAATTCCATTCAGTAAGTACAGTTCCTCTCTCAATGTGTCCGTCCAAGGTTCCCCTCACTCCGCCCTGTGCAACGATCCGACAGAAAGGAACACTCACATCCAACTTAGCGAGCGAGGTATAATAACCCGCCCGCACATACAGTGATGCCCTGACATCGTCAGCTTTTGAAGTGTTTGCTCCCTCATACCTGCATGATCCATGACGAATTCCATCACCGCTGAGCAACTCTATCAGCAGACCAGCTGCTGCTCTCTCCCCAGTGCCTTTAACACAGTCCAGGCTGGGGGGGCGCCGCGTTGTGCAGTTCGTGCACTTATCCACAGAATTTGTCGGTAATACGTGGAGCTCCAGATCGAAAGGCGTGCCTGACAGCGGAGCCGACTTCCGCTACATATACACCACCAGTCCCGCTTTACATCAAAAACGGGTCAGACACATGCTGGAGTTGCTCAGCGGTAAGTTTAATGCCACCAGTACGCACAATAAAAAGAAAACAATGTCCTCGGAAACTGCTCCTGGCAGACGCGTTTCGGCGGATGCCTTTATCAATGCCGGTTTACAGCTAGATAGTTCAAAGTGAGGCTCTTGGCGGGACGGTGTTAAATGTCTGTGGCAGGGAACCCTATTGGATGACTGATGTAATCATCGAGAGAGGACAAAGACAATTCCATTCAGTAAGTACTGTTCCTCTCTCAATGTGTCCATCCAAGGTTTGCACAACCTCTCGACTCAGAGTGGAGATGGATGATTTAATATGTGAGTTTGAGTAGGAATGGAGACCTCGATTGGTCACCTTGTTGTAACCCGAAACTCTTTAGTGTTTATGCATTTCTTTTTTTCTTCAAGTTTTATTATAAATAGCACTTTATTATATTTTGGTAAGCACTCCTATGGTTTCATGGTAAGGATATAGTGAAATATAGAACTAATTTATGCATTTATGCTGCTATTAGTATCTGTTTATTTCAAACAATGGAAATTTAAAAGGAACATAAAAAAATAGTTTCCTTTTTGCAATCCTGTAGGTAAAAAAGTGTAATTTGCAGTTTACATTTATGTAATTACATATGATCCTGTTTAGCACTTTTTTGATACTCTATAGTGTTTTTACTATGACCATGAAATAAGTCATTGCACTTGTACTTTAAATAATGTGGTTTTCAGCCAATGAGATGTCATGTGATCAAGTGGCGGAATTGGCTAAATAAAGAAATTTAGCACAAGAATTACTGGGTCCACGCTCGTTTGTTTCTAAGAAAAAGAGGAAGTGAGGGCGAGTTGCAGTATATATAATAATAATTGTTAGTTGTCATGTCAATATCAACAACTACAAAGCCACCAATTTATGGTTTGTTATTCTGTGTCAAATACGCAATTTTTGTAGACCAACGAAAGAAGACTAGCGCGAAATAAGGATGTTTTCTATGTTTAGTATCACATGACAAAAAAGAAAAAACCACACAAAAAAAAGTTACACAGGTATAAAAACTGTTGGCGGACTGCACTTCCGTATGTGAACAAGGATACTGTGTTATCCGAAATGCGTCAGAAGAGCTGCAATTTTGAAATAAAGACCTGATTTTGCCACGAAGGAAACTGGTGTCCGTGACTCTCTCTTCTCTCTTTGCCGGATGGGAAGTGGGAAGAGTCGGGAAAGTGCTTCGGATATATATATATATATATATATATATATATATATATATATATATATATATTATCTACTGGCGGTCGCCAGTAGATAGTTATAGTGAGGACCGTATTACTATAGGAAATCCGCAACATTCTATTTGGAATACCTTTAGCGCCGGTTGACGAATCCTCGCGAAATATTCAAAATAGGTGGGGCGCTCCGCTCCGCTCCTACCCTGAAAGTCTCGGGGGGATTCGTCAAGCGGGGGTTGAGAAAAAAGGGGTGTCCCAAAACGCGTTTTCCCCATGCAATTTTCCATAGGGACCTTTAGTCCAAGGTACAGCCCGAACGGCTGAACAGAATTACTTGAAATTTGGCAGAGAGGTAGTCCTCAGGTCAGGGAAGTGCCTTTTGCCGGTCTCGTGTCAATCTGTTCAGTAGTTCCTGAGAAAATCAAAAGCAAAATCATATATATATGTGGGCGGAGCCTAACCACACATCTCATCCTGAGATCTGATTGGCTGTCAGCACTTCATCCAAGAAGTGTTGGCAGCCATCTTGGGACCAATATACATGATAGCACCTCATTAAAAAGCATTGCAGTTAATAGAAGGTTTTAAGACTTTAGTTACATTATAAATCATTTGTTGATGGTACCATACTCATTTTAGGAATTGTGATATGTTCTAAGGTGATTTCACCATGTGAAAAAGCCTTCTGCTGGGATATCATGATTGAGAGAAAAATATTTTCTCATGCTTTTCCCACAGAGGTTTGGAAGGTGATCTATAAGCTAAACTGAGAGCTTATTTTCTGTAAATTCACATTATCTTTTCAGTCATGTGAGAATGAAGTCTGACATTCTCAGTAAAACATGTACATCCAACAAGGGCAGAGACTGTCAGTTGATTCCTTTGTGTTCTACTGCAGCTTCCCAGAGTGTTCCAAAGAACAACTAGAGCGCTAACAGTCCTACTTATGATAAACGTATGGCACACCTGAAGCCATCTTGCTTGGATTAAAGTGGTAACTCTTAAAAAACATTTAATTTAAAAAGGAACACAATGAGGGGGTTCATTTTCCATAAAAAGTATGATTAGTGCTGCAGAATGAAAAATTAGGGCACATTTTGAGTGACTTCTCAAATCCTCTTCTATTTCATTAAAAAATTCTGACATGCAGACTGAAACATGCACTTTCAATACCAGCAGCAGTTTTCCCTGGTGAGCAGTAGCTTTACTACAGTGATTTAATGAGCAAAAAGAGTGCTAACATCCAGAATTTATGGCAAATGTGTGACATATCTGAATACCTTCATGATGGAATCAAAGTAAAAAACTGAAAGCATTTCCTACTGAGGAGACTGCAGTACATGAGGAAATTAGGAAACTTCATAACAAATAAATCTCCCAAGATGGCCACCGGAGACAATGACAGAAGTGTGCAAAACACTTATTATTTTGTGTTTTTGCAGTGTTATATAGTGCAGACTTGTCAGGTATTGGAGTGCTTTACATGAGCATTGTTACATCACACAAGAACAAATTCATTTTGGTTGTAGACATGGGGAGACTAAGTGATTTGACAAGAATCACAGAATGTCGAGCTGAAGCAGAAACTCCAACCTGGTTCCCCAGTTGCAAAGTCTGCAGTTCTGGAAGTAACACCACATCCTCTCCCCTAAGTGCAACATTTAATCAAGTGGTCAACTGGATAAAAAAACATAAAGATAACAAATAATTTAAAAGTGCTTTGTCGCTATTTGAAAACTCAGAAAATATGTCCTTATTTTAGTCTTTTAGAGCACTAACCATAATTTTGATGCCAATAAGACCCTCTCATATATGTAATTTCTAAAGGAAATGCTCTAGGTATTACAGTTTTGATTACATCAAGATGACGTCAGGCGTTCCACACTTTTGTAATAAATATAGAATGTTAGCAATCTAGTTGTTCATTGGGATACTGTTGAGAGGCAGAGGCCAGGGGCACGGACTCTGAAAATTGAAGGCAGGTAGGAGGGTGCAAAGGCAACAATTTAACCACTCTGAGCAGGCAGGAAGGGCCGTGGCAGCACAACAGACTATGGAGGGCAGTGGAAAGGGGGGCAGGGGCAACAAACCAACAATACAGGACTTGCAAGAGAGGCTGTGGCAATGTAATAGACCATTGTGGGCAGAAGGAAGAGGCAATGGTAGTACAACCATACATGCCAACAGACCCGATTCAGCCAGGAAACGTCCAATGTTTTTAAGCTCAAATGGGCTTTATTTGATCTGTCTCCTGTCTACAATCTCCTCTTTTTCAATGTAACTCAAAGGGGAAAATCAATACCCCAGTTTTTTTTCAAAATCTCCCTCTTACCAAGTTCAAAATCTTCGCAAGTATGGTACATTGGATCATGGAAGGAAATGAGGTAGGGACATGGACTTGGATAACAGAGGACAGGAGGGACATGGAGAGGTGCACCAAAATGACCCTGCAGGGCAGGCATCAGGGTTTGCAGCAGCACAATACACCACTCAGGGCATGCGGGACGGGAGTGCAGCACAACAATCCATAGAAAGCAAGAGGGAGGGGACAGGACCATGCACATGGACAACAGAGAACAGAGGGGCAAGAGGCAATGGTAGCTAGCTGACCATAATGGACAGACAGGAGAGAAAGCTGCAGCATAACAGACCATAAAGGGCAGGAGGGACGGATCAGGGGCATTACAATGGAACAGACAAGCCAGGAGGGAGGGAGTAGGGGTCTGCACATGTAAACAGAGGGCTGGGGGCAAGGGGGCAGGGCAGGAGCAGCAAGATAGCCATGGAGGTCAGACAGGATGGGCACTAGCAGCTAACTGACCACACAGGGAAGATGGGAGGGGCCATGGCAGCACAGAGGACCATGCATGGCAAGTGGGAGGGTTAGTGGCAGCACAATGGCTATGATGGGCAAGAAGGAGGGTGCAGGGGCATGCACAAAGGACGATGGAGGATAGAAGGGAGGGTCAGGACCTGTGCACAGACAAGAAAGTTCAGGGGAAGGGGCCTCACAACAGACAGCACGGGGCAGGCAGGAGGAGCAGTTGCAGCACAACAGACCAGGGAGGGCAGAAGGGTATGGCAGTACAATGGACCATGTAGGACAGGAGGAAGAGGATAGGGGCATGGCATGTGGACAGGCAGGGTGGAGGTGGCAGGGACAGGTTACAGTCATCTAACAATGCTAGGCAGGTGGGAGGGGAGTGGCAGCTCAACAGAACACTCAGAGTAGATAGGAGTGGCAGGTCCATGGAACATGGTGGGCAAAAAGGATGGAGCATGGGCATGCACAAAGACATCGGAGGGCAGGGGGAAGGAGAATAGGGGCAGCAAGCTAAGCACAGAGTTTAAGCAGGAGGTCAATGATGGGGCATATAATTGGGCAATGGAGGGCAGGAGGAGTGGACTGGTACATCATACTAAATTGATGGCAGTGGCAGCACATCAGACCATGCATGGCAGGAGGGAGGAGGCTAGTCCATGGATTCACACAACAGAGGATAGGGAGGAGGGGGATGGGGCAGCAAGCTAACTGTTAAGAGAAGGCGGGTATTAGGAACTTTATTGTTTTTAAAACGTGTGTCTGTGCGAACTAATTAAAATATGAACAAGTATGCAGCATAATCTCACTTTTATTCAGGAAGAAGAGGACGTTTGTGACTGTGACTCCGTGCTCACTTGGCAGAAACACCCCCTGACCCTCCACCCCCTATCGCAAAATGTAATGCCCGTGAAAAGGGTAGGTGAACACAGTGTTATATAGAACATAGTCCTGAGAGCACGATTGAAAATGAAAACTAGATATAGTGTATGGTATAAACTATGCACCAAAAAGTGTGATATAAGATGAACCGGGCGTGAAATATAATATGCAATACATTGTGCGCAATGACAGATTCATTGGAGAGCGCGAGACAGCACAGGCACTAGCGCGTGCTATGCGATATGCGCCTTGGAGTGTAATATGCACAGGGCAGTGTTGTGTAACCTAACTAGTCTCTAAAGTTGTAATATAAAATATGTGCTGGGGAGTGTAACGTTGCATATGCACTGTGACAAAGATATGGATCCCAGATTGTAATATGTATGGCATAGCACTGTGCGTTATAACATAGGCATCGAGGAAGGCACGTTAGATGGGGCAATATAACCTGTGCGAAGACAAGTGTGGCATGACATATTCATGGGGTGGTGTTACAGTGCACATGGGCTAGAGAGTGTCATAGCATATGCACTAGCTAGTGGAATACAACACAGAGGTGTGTGGCACTCAGCAGGCAATGGTGGGTGTAACACAGCATTGGGCTCTGCCAGGAGCGCGCTGTGACTCTCAAGTGATGTTCGTCCCCTTTCCAGAGAGTAAAATAAAAAGTATTACACATCCGGCAGTGGATGTGTGTTTTATTAACCGTGAGGGGGGTTTCTTGCATAGTTTTGGTCGAATGTTTGTCGAATCCCCTTTGAATGGCTTGGTGTGCATGTGTATTAAATGTGCCCGTCAATAGCTACCCATGTTTGTATAAATAAACGACAAGGGTGTCTACCGGGATTAGGCACGGTAGGGCATCAGACATGTCAGAGCTTCACTAGTGGTGTAAATACATTCCACGTCATTGTATGCATAGTCGCCTTTTAATGAATATCACGCAAATCGTCATGATGATAGGTACGTACGGTTTGTCCAGCATGTCCTAGGTGTGTCTATAAATATATATTTTTTAAAAATAATAAAAAACAGTGGCCGGCCCTGCGGATTGGGGTCAAAAAAATATAATTAGGAGACAGGCCCTGGGGGATGGGGTCATCAGGGCCAATAAATTAGAATAAGAAGGGGAAACACACAGCCCCCCTTCTTAAAAAATTAAAATAAATAAAAGACTGGCATCGTGCCGGAGGCCACGCCCCCTCCTTGCAGCACTCTGCAAACGCGCCCCCTGGCGAGTTGGAAGTTGGGGAATTAATTCCTCTTCAATACTGAGGGTCCCTGAGGGCCAACTAGCCCAACAGGCATCTCCAGTATGCGCCAGGGAGCTGTGCTGCAGACAGGTGTTCTGAGGCCAAGCCCCTTTTTACACCTCTCTGCAACGCAGCTATGTGGCGCTTACTGGAGGTACCTAGTGGTCTAGTTTGACCCTAGGGACCCTTAGGATTCAAGGGGACTTAATCTCTCAACTTAGAACAGCCACAGGGCGCGTTTACACAGTGCTGAAGGGAGGGGACGGGGCCTGAGGTGACGTGTGCAAACACGCACTATGGCACGTTTTAAATTGGGGATATAATTTCCCTTCAATACTGAGGGCCCCTGGGGGCTAACTAGCCCACCAAGTGCTTCCAGTAAGCGCCACTGAGCTGCATTGCAGAGAGGTGGTCCAGGCCGTGCCACTTTTTACACCTCTCTGCAGCGCAGCTTTGTGGCACTTACTGGAGGTACCTAGTGGGCTAGTTGGACCCTAGGGACCCTCAGGATTCAAATGAACTTAATCTCCCAACTAAAAATGGACACAGGGCGTGTTTACACAGTGGTGAAGGGAGGGGACGGGGCCTGAGTTAACGTGTGCAAAAACGCCCTGTGGCCTGTTTTAAGAGGTAGTTTTAATCCCCCTGCCCTATTATATACTAGGGGCTTACAGAGGAGGTCATGCTAATCACAGGGGGACCCCAACGCATAATGTTCCCTAGTGTATGTAGGTGTTTTCACTGTATTCTAAGTGTTTTTTAACATAGCACTGGCTCTAGGACTGGTTAGTCAGACTCAGTTACCACCAGTATCCGTCTGAAAAAGTTGAGGGTACAGGATGATTTTGCAACAAGGCTTCTTTCTGCTCTTCTTTTTGTTCTTTCTGCACGGTATCCTTCTTCCTGCACTTTTCTTCGTCTTTGAGGACTTCTGTTGCTTCTTTCTGCACTTCTTTTTTTTCTTTCCGTGCATTTTTTCTTCTTTCTTCACATGTCCTATCTCTGTAGGCATAGTTATAAATTAGCATTTAAAAAACCTTTGAAATTCACAGAAAAAACCATAGGTTTCAGGCACGTTATAGTTAGGAATTAGCATTTAAAAAACCTCAGAAATTCACTGAAAAAACCATAGGTTTCAGGGGTGTTATAGTTAGCTGGACTTTTCACTTGTACAAAACCATTGAAATTACCCCGTTATAGTTAGTTCAGCTAACTATAACTCGCGCGCCCGCAATGCACTGCTGATGACATCACATATTACATCACTCATGACATGGTCAGTGACATCACTCATGACATCACTGATGACATCTCAAATGACATCACTGATGACATCACTGATGACATCATCCTTGTGATAGAGTGGCAGACCTCCTCTCACCCTAATATAACCTTTGATACACACATTCAAAAATAGAGACTAAAATTTTCAAAACAATGGACATACCAATACCAGTTACAACAACCTCTTCAGTAATTCTAAGATCTACATACACATCTACTCATTCACCAACATTCCTATACTGTCACTCATACATGTACTCACTCATCATATGTACTCATACACCTATACATCCTGTTACACAATGCCACTCATCCATAGAGTTACTCACACACATAGTCACTCATGCTAATAAAGAATCAAACATACATTTACTTGCATATACAGTTACACACACACCACCACACTTACTTCTACGGAAACTTACACATACTTAGGGCCATATGTAGGAAGCCAAATACCGGTCGGTAACTGCCGATTTTCGGTAAATATCCCGTTACCGACCGGTATTTAGGCTTTTGGTATGTAGGGAGCATATTTCAGGATTCGGTAATTTACCGAATCGGTAAAATTACCGAATCGGTAATTTTACCGATTCGGTAAATACCGAATCCTGAAATGATATGTAGGGGGAGTGTGTCGTTGGTGTGGGGATTCGTTATTTACCACCAACTAAATGTTGATGGTAAATGACGAATACCTGTAAAAAAGCATTTTTTTGCAATTTGAAGTGTGCAATGTGGCAGACATACATGCCCTTAGGGCATGTATGTGCGCCACATGTGCACACATGGACGAATCAGGGGTGCAACAGGGTGTCAATGTGACACCCTGCCACCCATGATGATGCCTCCCCCATTACCGATTCGGTATTTACCGAATCGGTAATGGCAACTGGCTTCCCATTCATTCCTATGGGCCTCCAGGCCCATAGGAATGAATGGGAAGCCAGTTGCCATTACCGAATTGGTAAATACCGATTCTAAAATACCGACATATACCGAATCGGTAATTATTTACCTACATTACATTTACCGATTCATAAATACCGAATCGGTAAAATTCGGTATTTAAGAATCGGTAAATGTAATTTACCTACATATAGCCCCTAGTCTTTTAAACAATCACTTATAGAAACACATACTTATTCATACAGGAACTCTTTCAATCTCTCACTCTCACATATACTCACTTATATACACCAATAGTCACATATACTAGTTTAAAACATGTAGTTACTCATAAAGACACTATTGAGACAGTCATTCACTCACTAACACACCCAAACACACACTCATCCACCCATACAGTCCTGCACACATGCTGTCTTCAACACATACAAACAGTGAGTCACTCATTCATGCACCTATGCACTACGTAATACCCCCCACCGAACCATGCAGACACTCTGACTGATACTCAAAAAACCAACTAATAACCTATATAGACACCCATGTAGCTACTCACCAACCCATGCAGCCACTTATACACAAATTGAGAGACTGATACAGATATTTACATATTTAAACATTACTCACTAAGCCATGTATTCACTATGATACACTTAATCAGTCAGTTACACAATCAATTTTTCAAAAACAAATCATCCATTTAGACACTTATATACCCATTTATTCTTCCATCGACCTTGAGATATACATATATAAAACATATTTAATTTTCAGAAAAACACACATTCACTGGATGATGTCATCAGTGATGTCATTTGAGATGTCATCAGTGATGTCATGAGTGATGTCACTGACCATGTCATGAGTGATGTAATATGTGATGTCATCAGCAGTGCATTGCGGGCGCGCGAGTTATAGTTAGCTGAACTAACTATAACGGGGGAATTTCAATGGTTTTGTACAAGTGAAAAGTCCAGCTAACTATAACACCCCTGAAACCTATGGTTTTTTCAGTGAATATATATATATATATATTCACTGAAAAAACCATAGGTTTCACACATGTTATAGTTAGCGGAAATTTTACTGATAAAAAACCAATGAAATTCCCCCGTTATAGTTAGTGCAGGCAACTATAACTCACGCGACCGCAATCCTCTGCTGATGCTAATACTGTATTTAGACACTTATTTGCCCATGTCTTCTTCCATACATTTTTAGCTATACATATATTACAAATATTTTTTTTTCATAAAGACACATATGTCATCAGCAGAAGATTGCGGTCGCGTGAGTTATAGTTGCCTGCACTAACTATAACGGGGGAATTTCATTGGTTTTTTATCAGTAAAATTTCCGCTAACTATAACATGTGTGAAACCTATGGTTTTTTCAGTGAATTTGCAAGGTTTTTTAAATGCTAATTCCTAACTATAACGTGTGTGAAACCTATGGTTTTTTCAGTGAATTTGTACGGTTTTTTAAATGCTAAGTTACTTTACGCCATTCGTGGCGTGCGCGCCCACTTAACGCAGTTCGTTCCGTGCGCGCACGGTGCGCTTCGCGCACCGTGCGCGCACAGAGAGCACGCGGTGCGCTTCGCGCACCGCGCGCCCACTTTACGCAGTTAGTGCCGTGCACGCACGGTGGGCACGCGGTGCGATGACAAAGCAAGAAAGCACGTCAACAAATCTGTTTCTGCTTTCCTCCGTGACTATGGTATGGGTGCCATTTACCACAACAACTTGCGTTATGACATGCAAGACATTTATAGAGGAGATGGTGTGCACTTGATGAAGGGAACAGAGTCTTCCTCTTGAACCTTAGACTCTGCATCAGTACTTACTTGTAGGTACCACTAAAAAATCATTTCATAAACACAACGGCTCTTTTTAGAGCCCCCTAATATCTAAACACTTAAATCTGATTTTCATTTTTTTTTTTTTTTTTTTTTTTCTACCGTACGCTTACCGTAAGCTTACCGTACGCGTACCCCGTGATTTTTTTTAAAATCAATAAATGTTTTCTTTGTACTTTACAGTCCTTCTTTGACCCCCTCACAAATGTAAGGGGGTCTGTAACTCTCCTCATTGCCCCCTTTTCTTGTTTTCACTCTTTTTTTTCTGAGTGAAATACACAAAATGGCGGCCGCCGCTTCCTGGTTTCGGCCGATTCGAATGTTTACTAAGATCTAAGAGCCAATCAGAATCGCGCTCGCGCACGCCACCGTACGCTTACGGTAAGCGTACGGTAAGCGTACCGTAAGCGGGCTCAGATATATATATTGATTTAAAGGCTATTTTCTCAGAATCTACTGAACAGATTTACACCAAACCTACAAAAGGCACTTCCTTGACCTAGGGACTACCTCTCTGCCAAATTTCGAGTAATTCTGTTCAGCCGTTCGGGCTGTAGCTCGTTCTAAAGGTCCTATGGAAAAATGCATGGGGAAAACGCGTTTTGGGACCCCCTTTTATCTCAGCCCCCGCTTGACGGATCCCCCCGAGACTTTCAGGGTAGGAGCGGAGCGTAGCGCCCCACCTATTTTGAGAAATTCGCGAGGATTCATCGACCGGCGCCAAAGTTATTCAAAATAGAATGTTGAGGTTTTCCTATGGAAAAGGGGTCCTAACTATAACTACCTACTGGCGACCGCCAGTAGGTAATATATATATATATATATATAACTGTAATGCCGATTCCAACTTCCACACGGGCGATGAAAAGGCAGCACAAACTCCTCTTTTTGGTATGACGAGATTCTTTATTGCTCACATTGTAGTCATTACGCGTTTTGGCACACAGCAGCTTTGATCACATGAGGAAATGTGTTTGCCATTGTTTTTTAAATACCACCTCCTAGTGTCACGTGATCCCTATAAACATAGAAGACATACTATGAGTATACACCATCTAATGTGCAAAATAAGGATAAACTTAATACATTAAAATATTATTTAATGTAGTAATTAAAAGCTGACAATTGTAAAATTGAATAAATAGAATATTATGACCAATAAATTATAAATAAGAGATATAAATCACATTATGTCTTTGAGCGAAATTTCTAAAACGGCGTAAATGCACAATTTTACAGTATATCTATTGGCATCGGAATATATTGAATAGTCAACATGAATCTAGCCCTGTATAAAGAGCGCAATGTACTAAATTGGCATATATGTTGTCAGAGAGTTGTACTTGTTTCTAAAATATAGTAAGATCATAACAATTGTGCATATGGTCTTGGGAAGCGAACCATGGATATACCGGTATTCTAATGTACCTGTATACCAACTAATTAGCATAAATGCAATGACAATGTATGGTTGACATTACTACTCATAACTGGTTCTTTATCCCCGATGGAATATAATACTCAGAACAACAAATATAAAGAAAACACGGCAAAACTATGTTTAATACTGATACTGCCAATTGAATCACGCCCAGTAGTATATAGAATGCTTTTGTACTATAGAGCTCTGATTGTTAAATGTATATCTCTAAATTACTATAACATTATATTCATTTTAATTTGATAAATTGCATACCTATATGTTGTGCAAATAACGCAACTAGAGAGACCTACTCTCAAGTCTAAAGTGCAAATGATGTGCTTAATAAATACCAGTGTTATAAAAGATAATATTAAAAATAATATATATCTAAAAAACACTTCTACACTTCTAACTAGGTTTCATTTTTATGGGATTTTCTTGATAAAAAAATTATTTTATATAAAAACAATCTGTGTGATCATAAGATGGTAATTGAACAGGTGATACAAAAAGACTAAAGCCTACTCGTTCAAAAACTACCAACTAAGATGGATATGTGTCTTAATAGTTTGTCTAGTATAATGATAACATATATTGTACCAAATAACGATGGGAACATAGTCTTCAGAAATTTTACAGGTAATAATACAGGTCTTCTGTAGTATTGAGTCCATTGGGGGCCTTGCTGTCAAATTCCATAATCAAATGTGTTTCAAGTTTCCTAAGCATGAGCTCTCTATTACCACCTCGGGGAGAGACCGGGATGGCAGCTACTACATAGTATTTGAGACAACTAAGATCATTGTGGTGTATTGCCTTAAAATGACATACTACAGGGTAATTGGTGTCATTGTTCACAATAGCACGAAGGTGCTGTAGGATGCGGATATGTACTGCAAGTTTAGTGCTTCTTATGTAGTTTAAACCGCAGGTACAGGTAAGAACATATATCGCAAATTCAGTACGGCAAGTAAAATGGCCTCTTATCTCTCTGTGTTGAGGACTGAATGGAACTGTGTAGTGAGTAGTGTTTTTACCAAATTTACAAGGTATACATGTAGAGGACTTGTAGAAGCCTAATTTAGGCTTCAACCATATTGTGTTGGTAACTGTCTCTGGACTATTTCTAACAAGTTCTGTCCTCATCGATTTTGCTTTTCTAAAAGTGAGAGTGGGTGCTGTAGGTAAAATAGGTGCCAGTACCCTATCAGTTAACAGAATGGGCCAATTCTTATTTATTATTGCCTTTACTTGCCTCTGTTGTTGGCTATATGTAGTAATTAACCTTGGTGCATCCAGTTTTTCATTGGTTTCCTGGCTCGTCCCTTGTATGGCACCACTTTTGTTCAGAAGAGAGTCCCTGGATCTAAGTGTTGCTTTATGGGTTGCTTCCTTAAGTGCTTTTTCCCTATACCCTCTTTGCCTGAACCTTTCCAAGGAATCTGATGTGCATTTGTTAAATTCTTCTTCAGTGCTAGAGATTCTTTTCAATCTCAAAAGTTCACCATATGGGATACTTGCGATCAAGTGTTTGGGATGTGAACTAGTAGCATGTAATATGGAGTTGCCTGCTGTGGATTTCCTATGTAGAGTTGTGTGTAATTTATTATTGGCTACATAAACAGTAGTATCCAGAAAGTCAATATTGACTTTGCTTATACATGATTTGAATCGCAGATTCATTTAATTAGTGTTGATGTCTGATATAAACATTTCTGCACTCTCAATGTTGCCTTTCCAAATTATGAAAACATTGTGTATATAACGAAACCAATTCATAACATGTGTCTCTACAGTGTCTTTATATGTCCCTCTGAGAGCCTGCTCCTCCCACCACCCCACATGTAAACACGCATAGCTGTGAGAGAAGCAGGCTCCCATCGCAACACCTCTGGATTGTCTATATGTCTGTTTATTAAACATAAAAAAATTGTTAAAAAGACACCATTCAATCATCTCCATCAACATGATATTGTGGTTATAGCAGTTCAGAGGTCTGGTCTCTAGATAATGTTGAACTGCAGCCAATCCTTTTTGATGCTCAATACTTGTATAGAGTGATTCTGTATCAAGAGTAATTAGTACACATTCGTCATTCCAAAATGCTAGCTCCAATTTGTTAAGAAAATCCCCCGTATTTTTAACATAAGTAGGAAGCATCCGCACATGGCTCTGTAAAAAGTAATCAACATAGCGACTCATATTTTCACACATGCCACCAATTGCCGTAATAATAGTACTGGTTCAGTTTTCTTATGTATCTTTGGAATGAGATACAAAATAGGGATTATAGGGAATTCTTTATACAAAAATAAATGCTCTTGATTGCAAACAAGACCCTCAAGTTTGTATCCCATCAGCATTTTCTTAAGTGCATCTTTGGCTTTGTTATATTCCACTATAGATTTATTTATTTATTTATTTATTTGAGAAATTTATAGAGCGCACAGCGGCCCCAACGGGGCGTCCCGGCGCTGAAACAATGAAAAACAAAGGGAGGTCGTAGGGGCAGATATCCAAATTTATGAGGAGAACAGATGTGTTTTCAGGGATTTACGGAAAACTAATTCAGTCTGACAGGTGCGTAAGGCTAATGGAAGTTTGTTCCAGCACTGAGAGGTACAGACCTCAAAGGTTTTGCCACCGGCCCGAGATCGTTTACATCGGGGGGTTTCCAGGAAATGGAGGGTATTGGACCGTAGAGTCCTGGAGTTGGCATAAGGTCGAAGAATGTTTTTGAGGTGTGCCGATCCCTTGCCTTTTGAAGCTCGAAAGGCCAGAGTCATGGCCTTGAATACACATCTTTTTGCTATGGGCAGCCAATGTAACTTACGGAGATGAGGAGTAATATGGTGTCTGGCCGGGATTCTCTCAACCAGCCGTGCGGCGGCGTTTTGGACCGTCTGGAGCTTGTGGCAGAGGCCCGCTGTGATACCAAGGTAGAGAGCATTAGCATAATCAAGATGGGATATGATCAGGGCCTGGATCACAGTCTTACGGCAGTCTACCGGCAGATAATTGATGAGGCGTTTTATGATTCTAATCTTGGCGAAACAGGAGGTTGCTACTGTTTGCACCTGATTTTTGAAGCTAAGTTGAGTGTCCCAGCGGACTCCGAGATTTCTCACCGAGTCTTTAGGGATGGGAGCTAGGCTTAAGTCTTCTGGCCACCATATATTGGAATCCAAGGGAGATGATGTGTTGAAAAAAAGGATCTCTGTTTTACCGGCGTTGAGCCGGAGGGAATTGGTATCCATCCAGCTCGAGATGTCCCTGAGACAGGATTTCAAAGGATCAAAAGCAGAGGCAGAGTGAGAATCGAAAGTGAAAAGAAGCTGGATGTCATCAGCGTAGGAGGTAGATTTGATCCCCGTCTGTGCAATCAACTTGGCCAGAGGGGTGAAATACACGTTAAAAAGGAGCGGGCTCAGGGAAGAGCCCTGAGGGACTCCCCATTTGAGTGGTCTGGCCAGAGAAGAAAAAGGGGGTGTGAAAACCTGCTGTGTGCGGTCCGAAAGGTAGGATGAAAACCATTTCAGGACAGCTCCACCCAGCCCAAGGTCCTCCAGTCTTCCCAGCAGGATTTTGTGAGAGACGGTGTCGAATGCTGCCGATAAATCTAGCAGCACCAACACCGCCCTCGATCCTTGGTCAAGCGTCCACCTCACCGAGTCGGCCATTTCGATAAGGGCCGACTCGGTGCTGTGGCCCGACCTAAAGCCGTGCTGGGAGTCGTGGAGAAGACCATGGGTTTCAATGTATTTCGACAGCTGGGAATGTGCCAGTCTTTCCAAGATCTTAGCTGGGGCAGGCAGGAGAGAAATAGGCCTGTAATTACTGGGATTGTCTGGATCTAGGTTAGGTTTCTTTAGGATGGGAACTAAGGAGGCATGTTTCCATTTGGCAGGGAAACAGCCCGTTCTGAATGAATCATTCCAGATGAGATTGAGGTAGGGGTTGAGAAGGGGTGCATGTTTTTTATAGAACTTGGCAGGCCAGGGGTCTTTGGGTGAGCCTGATTTGCATTTGGTTAGTTCGGCCAGAGAGTCTACTTCTGATATGGTGTCAAATTCGAATAGGGTAGGTAGCTGGGGCGAGGGGGTAGAAAGTTTCTTTTTTTGCCCTGCGGTTTTGGGGAGGGGGAAAGAGGAGTAGATGTCCTCAATCTTATCCTCAAAGAATTTAGAGAGTTTGTCGCAAAGCGACTGGGAGGCAGGCTGAGTACGAGTCAGCGCAATGGGGTTTGTGAAGGATCTCACTATATTGAAAATTTCCCTAGGGCCATTACTGGCAAGTTGGATTCGGGATGCCAGAAAATCACGTTTGTGTCTTTCAATCATTCTCCGATATTCTTTAAGGGCTGATTTGTAGGTAATTTTGCTGTCAAGGGAGAAGTTGAGTCTCCAAAGGCGTTCGAGGGATTTACAAGAGGCCTTTTTCTGCCGCAGCTCATCAGAGTACCATGGTGCGGAGGGTGTCGCCCTGTAGGTTTTTATGGGTTTGCTGGGAGCTAAGGCATCCAAGGCCTGAGTAATCCATGAGTCCAGATTATCGATCAATATGTCCGGATCGGACGACAGACAAGGAGGAAAGTTTTTGAGGTGTCCCAGGAGTGATTCGGGAGTGATGCAACTCCAGTTTCTACCTGATGATTTAGGGGTGATGGCAGGTCTAGCGTGGCAGGTGATGTCAATCTCGAAAGGGATGAGGAAGTGATCCGACCATATAACCGGGATGGGAGATGTGACTCGGATAGATGGTAGATTGGAACAGATCAGATCCAAAGTATGACCGGCTTTATGGGTAGGTAGAGTAACTGTTTGGACAAGCTTACAAGCGGCTAGCGTCGAAATGAAATTACTGCTGTGGGGGCAGGAATCATTATCGACGTGGAGATTAAAGTCTCCTAGAGCGGTGAAATTGGCGTATCGTGTGCTGAGCTGAGTAAGATAGTCCGCCAGAGCCAGTAAGTGAGAGACATTGGAATGCGGGGGGCGGTAAATAAGAATTCCAGAACAAGAAGAGGATGGGGAGATTTGGACGTTGAAGGGGAGACCTTCAATGCTGTCAATTTGGTCAAATGGGGGAAGGGAGACCGCCCATTTGGATTTATGAATTAATGCAACACCACCCCCGGATTTACCGTTGGGTCTGTTTGCACAGATGATGTTGTAGCCCTCCGGAAGTGCGAGGGTAATGGCGGGATTCGTGGTGTCATTTAGCCATGTTTCGGTCAAAAAAAGCAGATCCCAGTCGTTGTCCTGAAGGGACTGCCAGATGTCAATGGCGTGTTTACTCAGGGATCTGCAGTTGATCAGAGCAGCTCGGAGGGTCGAGGGGGATGGTAGACCGCGTGAGGGAGGGGAAATCAGGACGTGAGTCGTTCTGATAGTGTAGCCAGGAGAGGGAAGAGAGAAATTGCAGACAGAGCAAGCGTGAGCGATGCCTTGAACGTCAGAGGAAGGGAAAAGGCAGATAAGGCACTGAGGGGGTTTCAGAGACAGCAGCTCCTTTCGAGAATAGGTAGTGATCACATGGCTAGGTGGTCGGAGATAGCTACCGGCCCCGGTCGCGTCCTGATCGCGGACGAGCGCAGACGAGCTTGCCTTAAGCGCGCCTTCGGCGCGCCATCGTCGCGCCCGCTGCGCTCGTCCGCTGCGCTTCCGGTATATGCACATAATTATGAAGGTAAAAAGGGGATGGGGCGTGGCCTCGTAGTGGGCGTGGCCAAGTCAGGGCGTGGGAAATGGCAATTAGATAGAGGGCGCCGGTTTCAGCTTTTCCAGTGCTCGTTTTGCTGGAAAAACGGGGTGTCTACACACAGCAATCGTGTGGAGAGAGGGTAAGTGCAAAGTTAAAAGAGTTTCCAAATTTGCAGTTTTTAAAACACAGTGCTACAAACACGATCTAGAATCTGCTCCCGGCTGTGCCTCAGGAGTGTTTACAAAGTTGTCAGAGCGCTAGCGAATCAGGGCGTCTTTTAAGACCTTCGGCGAGGGGGCGTGGCCTCGTAGTGGGCGTGGCCAAGTCAGGGCGTGGGAAATGGCAATTAGATAGAGGGCGCCGGTTTCAGCTTTTCCAGTGCTCGTTTTGCTGGAAAAACGGGGTGTCTACACACAGCAATCGTGTGGAGAGAGGGTAAGTGCAAAGTTAAAAGAGTTTCCAAATTTGCAGTTTTTAAAACACAGTGCTACAAACACGATCTAGAATCTGCTCCCGGCTGTGCCTCAGGAGTGTTTACAAAGTTGTCAGAGCGCTAGCGAATCAGGGCGTCTTTTAAGACCTTCGGCGAGGGGGCGTGGCCTCGTAGTGGGCGTGGCCAAGTCAGGGCGTGGGAAATGGCAATTAGATAGAGGGCGCCGGTTTCAGCTTTTCCAGTGCTCGTTTTGCTGGAAAAACGGGGTGTCTACACACAGCAATCGTGTGGAGAGAGGGTAAGTGCAAAGTTAAAAGAGTTTCCAAATTTGCAGTTTTTAAAACACAGTGCTACAAACACGATCTAGAATCTGCTCCCGGCTGTGCCTCAGGAGTGTTTACAAAGTTGTCAGAGCGCTAGCGAATCAGGGCGTCTTTTAAGACCTTCGGCGAGGGGGCGTGGCCTCGTAGTGGGCGTGGCCAAGTCAGGGCGTGGGAAATGGCAATTAGATAGAGGGCGCCGGTTTCAGCTTTTCCAGTGCTCGTTTTGCTGGAAAAACGGGGTGTCTACACACAGCAATCGTGTGGAGAGAGGGTAAGTGCAAAGTTAAAAGAGTTTCCAAATTTGCAGTTTTTAAAACACAGTGCTACAAACACGATCTAGAATCTGCTCCCGGCTGTGCCTCAGGAGTGTTTACAAAGTTAGATGATTTCACATAGCATGTTGTGTCGCTTAATTGTCGAAATGCTTCCTTCATATAATCACCGTGCGGTCAAATCACTAAATTACCTCCTTTGTCTGATTTGTTGATTATGATTTCCTGATTATTTTTTAACTTAGCAATCAGATTGTTATATTCTTTCTCACAAAATTTATTTTTTTTCCTTTTCTTTGCATGATTGACCTTGTAATATACGTTTTTTAGATCCTCAGTTCTTTCGTAAAAAATATCGATTGCGTCCTTGGGCATCATTGGACAGAAGGTAGATTTATTCTTAAAAGGACTTTTGCCTGCGCACGATTCAATGAGATTAAATGTGTTAATTCTTTCTTGCGTAGAATTGAGCGTTATATTATTGTCAGAATCATCAGAATTATTGCCCTTAAGTTCATGCATTGTAAGAAGCATGTTCGCATCTGATGCTTGGAGATTTATTTCTGGACTGGATAAAGCTTCACTAGTTTTGTTTATTTGTTGTTCATTAGTGTTATCTTTAATGGTGAAGAATTTTTTCAATTTGAGTTTTCGAATATAGGAGAAGAGGTCAACTCTTGTTTTGCTATAACTAAAGCTGCTTTCCGGGCCAGTAGTTGTTTTTCTGCTCTACTCAGGGTCACAGTTGATAAGTTTACAATGGTGTTGTCTTCTAACGTCTGCGCCACTGACCTCTTTTCGATTTTGCTCCGTCTGAGCTTGCGCCTGGCTTTGCGTTTCTTGTTTCTTCTTGTCCGTACTGCTTCCGTGGATTGCGCGGCCTTAATGTTTGCCGCTGATCGTTCGCTAAAAAATTCAAGTCTTCACCTAGTTTAAGTTTACTCCTTTCATCATTGCTATAACTGGCATTATCGCTTGCTTCATCGACTTCACTTCCACTTGTTAATGAGGTAGTGTCCGAAACTGAGGATTCCAAATCAGTTGGGGGCATATGTATCAAACTCCCCTTTAGCGAATCTCAAATTGCGAGATTTTGCGATTCGCAAAATCAGATTCGCTAAACGGGATGTAAAAAATAAATCGCTAATCATTTGCGATTCCTTAAAAATCGCAAATAATTCGCAGAATCCCGTATTGCGATTTCTTAATAGCGAAATTCGCTAAATAAGAAATCGCAAAAACGGGAATCTGCAAGCCTGGTGCAGGCTGATGACATCACAAACAGGAAACTGTAGTGATTGCCTGCACCTGCTCACCTGAGCCACACCCAGAGGCTGCTTGTGGAGTGTGAGGAGGCTTTCCTGGAGACAGCAACCAGCAATGGATCCCAAACAAAACCAGCAGGGCAAAGATGCAGAAAAAAGAAAGAGAAAGCACAAGTTTTCAGAAAAGGAGCAGGAGGTCCTCATTGAGGAGATGGTCTGCAGCCATGAGCTCCTGTTTGGGAAGAAGGCACTCAAAGTCCCAGAGGCCAGGAAGAGGAAAATCTGGCTGGAAATACAGAGCAAGGTGAATGCTGTTGGAGTCACCACACGCACCATCGAGGAGCTGCGCAAGCGGTGGTATGATATGCGCCAGAGGTCCAAGGAGAGGGTGGCAGCCAGACTCAAGGATGCCACTCAGACTGGAGGAGGACCATCCACTGCAGAGCAGCCAACCCCCCATGAGGAGCTCGTGGAGTCAACCCTCCTGCCTGAGAGCGTTGGTGGTGTGGCTGCAATCGACAGCTCCGACCCCTCATCCAGCAGACAAGGTAAGATGCATGCCACATCACCCTGCACTCCTCCCCATCCCTTGCACACTCCCCCAAATGCGCATAGTTAACTCCCAACATGCCAATCCAGCCCAGGTCTTACAGCACACCCAGCAATGCATCATGGTACTCGTAGTACTGTGTCTGACTGTGTGTCCATGACACCATCACAAGTAAATGCAACATATGTGTTTTGGGGATCATTGAATAGAAATGTGTCAGAGGTTAGCCGTCAAAGATTTGTAACTTTATTGAGTGCCACATGCAGACAGTAACACAAACTCATATAGTCCCCTTTACATCCACAGCACACGCCATGCCACAAGAAGACAGCGCTGAGGGAGAGGAGCCTGCAGACCCTGCGGACTCCAGCGATGAGACAGAGCAGCAGCCAATTCAGCGCAGGAAGCGCGCACATGTGCCCCCACTGCCTCCATTTGAGGATGAAGTCCCAGCAACAGGCGATGACACCGACAGGAGAGAGGGGAGTCAGGGTGTGACAGACATGCCCCGTCATGACGCACCAACACCAAGGCAAAGGGAACAGGCCATTTCCAGGTCAAGGCCACGGAGCAGCACTGCAACAGAAGGAGAAGGCACCGTGTTCTCCGGCTTGGAACAGTGCATGTTGCACGAACAGCGCCTGCAAAGCAAGGCAATGCGGTCAATGAATCGCCAGCTAGGCCGCCTACATCAGGACAATCGCAACATGGTAGCGGCAATACGAGAGCTCTGTGCCACTTTGAGGGACACCCAAGCTGCCAATGACAGGGCTGGACGACGTGCCAATGCACGGCTGCACAATTATACCAAGGCAGTCAACCGCCTCTGCACCACCACCAGCGCACTCACACGCAGAAGCGTAACCATGCAGGTGGACATGGCACATTGCTGCCAGGACATAGCGCGAGGGCTGGCGCAGGTGACCACTGCTGTGGAACAGCTGCAGACAGCCAATGCAGGTGGCAGCGCACTAATGGCCTCTGCTGAGAGTGAGGACACATCGAGTCGCAGCAGCATCACTCCAACCTTGCCAGGTGAAAGACGCCGCAGTGGCAGACAGGTAGCAGGCCAAGGGCGCACCATGGGGGTCAACCACCCTGGACGGCACCGACGGAGGTGATCATCTGCGGGGACACTGACTGCAACACGGGTGCATTAACCCGCTAAAGGCTGTTTGCCCTATTTCTTGTGCCTTCTCTGCACTGTGTGTACAACATGTGCTGGGGACAATTACAATTTCTTTCATGTTAAGTGTGATTAAACACTTGACACATCATCAGGCTTTGTAGTCTCATTTCCTCAATACTCACCTAAAAGTAGTTTTGTGTGATCTCAGTCCGTCTCTGGCGTCCAGCAGCTGCCCCAACTCCTGGTGCTGGTCTGGCAGGGGGAGCAGGGCGCTCGTCATCCGATGTGTCTGTATCGGTCACATCAATTGTGGTGCCTTTCCTCATTGCCATGTTATGTAGCATTGCACAGCTTGCCACGATGTTACAGCAGGTCTCAGGGCTGTATTGCAGTGCGCCTCCACTCTTATGCAGGCACCGGAAGCGGCTCTTCAGGATTCCGAAGGTTCGCTCAATGACACAGCGTGTAGATCTGTGTGCCCTGTTGTAGCTCCTCTCACTTGCATTTGCAGGATCCAGGTATGGGGTCAGGATGAAGTCGCGCACTGCATAGGCACTGTCACCTGCATGGAAAAAAACACAATAGGTGAGTCAATGTCCCCCCCCACAACTGATGTAGTGGATGTATTGATGTGTGCAATGTATTTACCGAGCAGGTACCCCTCCCCAAACTCTCCAGCACTCAGACGTCTGTGTATTCCACTGTGTCGGAAGATGAAGGAGTCATGTGTACTGCCGGGGTATTTGGCTACGATGTCGGTGATGTGATACTTAGCGTTGCACACAATCTGTATGTTGAGGGAATGGTAGCATTTCCGATTCCTGTAGACATATTCAGTTTCTGCTGGGGGTGTGATGGCCACATGGGTCCCGTCAATGCAGCCGATGACGTGGGGGAAACGTGCAATCTGGTAGAAGTCCAGTATCGTTTGTTGTAATGCCTGTTGGGTGGTGGGGAAGTAAATGTGATGTGGGAGCCTCAGTAGCATTGCATCTAGGAAGGCATGGAAGAAGCGCGAAAGTGCACTCTGTGACACCCCACCAACCTCCGCTATGACCCGTTGAAAACTCCCTGACGCGAGGAGGTGCAGGGAGCACAGGACCTGCACATGTGTGGGAATTGTTTGTGTCCTGCGAGTAGGGTGCTCCAAGTGGGGTTTCAGCTCCTCAATCAGGTCCATTATGGTCTGTGGGTGCAGTCTGTACTTGTCATAGATCTCCTCTTCAGTGTTCTGTAACAGGGTGATGCGCAGCCTGAAGATACGTTCCTGTCTCATTCTCCTGTGTGCAAGGGCCCGAATACGCAGCCTCCTGGCTATCACGTACATAGCAGCCATTGTGGGTGTGTTTGTTGCATTGTGGGCTGGTTTTTGTACCTTGCACCAGTTTACCACCTGCAAGCAATTGGTGTTAATAGCGATTTCTTAATTAGCGAATTTCGTGAAATCGCAATTTGCGATTTTTTGATACATGTGTTTGCGATTTCTTAGCTAGCGATTTCTTGTTAGCGATATTCGCAACGCTAAGGAATCGCAAATTAGGTATTCGCTAGGAAATTCGCAGATTTCTTGTTTCGCAGCCTAAGAAATCGCTAATTTAGCGATTTCTTATTTTTCAGTTTGGAAGTGTGTCATACATATGAAATAGCGAAAAATCAGTCGCAAACGCTGTTTTTTGCGAATCGCAGCGTTTGCGACTAATTTTTGCTTTCATACATATGCCCCTCGGTCTTATGCTCACTTGTGCTGTCGAATTACCTAATGTTTTGGATGTTTCATTAAACCTTATTTTTCTCACATTTTCGTATATTCACTAAAAAAAACATAGGTTTCAAGGACGTTATAGTTAGTTGCACATTTCACTCGTACAAAACCATAGATTTTCACCCGTTTTAGTTAGTTTAGCTAACTAGAACTTGCGCCCCCGCCATGCACTGATGATGATGTCACATATTACATCATTCATGACATGGTCAGTGACATTACTGATGACATCTCAATTGACATCACTGATGACATCATCCAGTTAATGTGTGCTTCTGTAAAGTTTAAATATGTATTATATATGTGCAAAGGTATATTGAAGAATGATTGGGTATATAAGTGTCTGGATGGAGGATTTAGTAGGTGTGTGACTGACTGTATAAGTGAGTGATGTGTCTTACTGAATGCATGGGTTAGTGACTAACCCATGCATTCAGCATTTGCAGATCCTACCTGGCGTGATACACATCTCCTGGCATTTCTCCTGGGACGGCAACGCTGTTGGTCTCCCCCGCCGCCATCACTTCCGCTGGCCGCTGTGGGGGGAGACTACAGCTCCCAGAGTCCTCGGCGGCACTTCCTGGTCCCGCCTACCAGCGCGCCCGGAGGCGATTAAACCAGAGAGGCTCCCTCGGTGGAGCGGGAGCATTTGCAGATCCTACCTGGCGTGATACACATCTCCTGGCATTTCCCCTGGGACGGCAACGCTGTTGGTCTCCCCAGCCGCCATCACTTCCGCTGGCCGCTGTGGGGGGAGACTACAGCTCCCAGAGTCCTCGGCGGCACTTCCTGGTCCCGCCTACCAGCGCGCCCGGAGGCGCTTAAATCAGAGAGGATCCCTCCGCGTTGCGGGACGTGCGCGGGCATCGCTGGGCAAAGGGCGGGCCGTTGTGTGGCCGTTAGGGGGCCGGAGGAGGTCGGGTCGGGCCACCCCCCTAAGCAGCAAGGATTGTGGTGAGACTGCACTAATACTGTATGGATATTGTCAGTCAGACTGGATATACATTGAACTGTGTTATCTTTAGCACTCAGGCAACCCCTTGGTTCGTATTGACAGACATTGTGCCTTATGCGATTGGGAATCCACGTGAGCTGAACATTAGCGATATATTTCCGGTGCTCCACTGGCTTCGCGCTGGTTTTGTATAATTAGATATACTATCTTTAACCCTTTTCCTTTATCCACAGTAGTTCTGATTGTCGAAATACATGATTTGGGATTTGTGTATTGACATGGCTAAAAATAAATCCACTATGGATAAATATTTGTTTAAAAGGGTTAGTATAATTAACAGTGAAAGAAGGAAATCTTTGGGAAAGGAGATCTCCACAGAAAATGTGTTGCTACCCCTAGATGTTAGTACTATTACTTCTACTGCAGTGGACCCTATAATTGAAGTTCCTTTAATGGAGAATTCAGTATACTCTCCTTTGGATCACATTGTCCAAAGTCAAGCTTCATTGGAGTCCCCCAATGGGCCTGTATCCCTTCCTACCCCTCCGAAAAGAGCCGTTAGAAAATGTAGGAAGCTCCAAAACAAGCGGGGGAGTGTCCACCATAAGACATTATCGGACCAATCCCAGAGAAGTACTGTGGCCCATAATGAGATTCCGATTAACAATGGAGATGAGAACTCTGCTCTTATGGGGCTCTTTACTAAGATGCTCGAGGAAAAATTAGTGCTTACGATCAAGCCCCTTGTTGAGAAAATTGAATTGTTATCAAATGAAGTACTAAGTTTGGGTGGCATTTTAGAGAACATAAAACAGCCCACAAAACTACCTGAGGCACTGATACAACCTGCTCACCCTGTATCGCTGCCTGTAACTGAGGTAGTGGGTTCCCTTAGTTCTACGAGATTACCGCATGCAGCTGGTAGTAATATTTGAACTAATATAGCTCCACCTAGTAGTGAGAGGTTTACGGCCTTAGTGCAAAAATCACACTCTGTTAATCTTCCACCAGCCTGTGAACCTTATGTTATCGTCCTTTCAAATGTTCCTCCCTTAGACCTAGCAACATCTAATTTCCGAGAGGAACCTCATGATTCGCTTAAACGGAAATCAGACGCTTGGCTAAATAAAAATTGTGGTTTCCCTACAAATCTTTCTGACCAAATATTGTCCACTAGACGAGTTTCTTGGATAGGTAATGCAAGGAAAACTTATAAGGGGGATTGTGTCATTATAAACTTTAGACACCCCCAACATGTTGCAACTGTCCTATTAAGAGCAGCATCACTCGTATTGGGGGAGAATGATGTGAGTGTACAACCCTTGGGTTATTTTTATAGTCACTTAGACAGGTCAGCACAAACTATGAACAGGATAAGACCTATGTGTGCCAATAGCTTATCAATTTTTGCAATTCCGACAGCAAATAGATTCGCAGCACTGAGCTCATTAGATTCAAACGATTGACTCCCAAAGGCTGATAAAAAAATTCTAGTACCTGCATTAGATACCCCGCTGAGGGGGACTCATATGAGTAGTGAAGTTTTTGATCTAAAAATCTTAGTAGCACCGAGCCTAAAAAATGTGCCAGTAGACGAGCTGCCACACACTGTTGGGACTACTTATGCCCGATAGTGTGAACCAGCTAGAGTGGATATGGTTGTCAAGTCCCAAATAGTACGGTTGGAGGCAATAGGCAATAATACAGATGATCACAAAGCGGAAGTAGTAAATTCCCTAGTCATACCTGAGGATGATACTGTTAGTGAAGCCATTCTATTAGGAACATCTCCATTATTTGTAAAAGATGTTCCTAATATAAGGTTGATATCCTGGAACATTGCTGGTCTTTCTAGGAATTTAAAGGACGTAGTATGGTGTTCATACGTTGAGAATTATGATATTATCCTTCTACAGGAAGCTTGGATGATAGAAACCCCCCATAGATTAGGATATAAAACCTTCAGCTCTAAAGCAATACCATCAAATAGAGGAAGGGCATCTGGGGGGCTGGTCATCTGGATTAAAGTTTCATTGGAAATAGTCATTACTCAGCTTTTTATTCCCTCTCCTGATTTGTTAGGCCTTAAAATTGTAACAAGAGGGAAAGCAGCTATCTATCTAATAAATATTTACAACAGACCGTACCCATCTAATAAGGAATCAAAGGTGGTAGAAACTTTGGACTCCACTTTAGAAGATCTAGGACAAAACGCTCAGGTACTAGTTTGTGGGGATTTCAATTATAAATATGAACCTATTCAGGGACTGGAAAGATTGTTCGATGAACAAGATGCTGCTAATGATATTATGCCCTTGGAGCCCGTAAGATCTGTTAAAAGTTCAATAGCCGCCACACAGATTTTACAGATGACTGTGTCGCATGATTTAAAAGCATGTAATGGCCGTTTTTGTTCTGATAGACCACCAGCTCCTACATACTAAGGGAAATCTTAGGTCACATATAGATTTTGTAATGGCCTCCCTGAACCTATGGGCCTTACTATTCGATTTTAAGATAGACTCCAGAACGGAGAGTGATCACTTTCCTCTTCAATTATGGCTAGACCCTTTACCTTTCATTTGTAGACCAGATGACGAGGGTTTATTAAACTCTCCGGTCGGGGAATTACAGATATCTAATAACAGGCGTGCTCTAAAATGGTCATATATTTTGGGTAAAAAAGAAGCGCTGACCAACATTTATAACAAATTCAATGAAACTATTGGAGCATCCCAGTTGCCCTTATTAGGCACCCAGGGTGTTCTTTAATTACACTATAAGTTGGTCGACGCTTTATCCCCTCTCTTGAGTAAAATATATAAAAAAGATGGAAACTGGAAAAAGGACCCTCTAGAGTCAGAAAACCCAGGGTACAATCTAGAATGTAGAACAGCAAAATCAAGGCTGATTCTGGCAGTAAAATCCGGGATTCGAACTGAAATAAAAAGTGCTAGACTGGCCTATCATAAAACTATGGCTCAAGCCAAAAAATCTATGGGAGGATCTATTGAGTGCAGCTAAGTTACACGATCAGAGCACGTTCTGGAATCTAATCGCCAAGGGAAACAAGAAGGGTAATTCGCCAAAGGATATTTTCTTGGATGAAAGCACTTGGTGTGACCACTTTTCCAAGCTTTATTCTAATAGTAGGGACGAGTTGCCACTTGACGATAATTAAACGAGTTTAGATAAGAGTACTGTCCCATTATACTTTAGCCTAGAAGAAACTAATCAGGCACTACAAGCTGTTAAAATGGGTAAAGCCCCTGGTCCTGATAAAATCCCCGGTGATTTATTAAAACATGACGTGGAAGTGTGGGGTCCATACATAAATTTCTTAAGTAATTCAATTGTGGCCGGAACATCGATTCCTGAATCGTGGAAAGGGGCAGAAATTATAACAATTTTCAAGAAAGGTGATCGCTATGATCCATGTAATTACCGCCCTATTAGTTTAATAGATATTTTACAAAAAAATTTCGCCAGACACATTTTAAATAGGCTTTTAGACTGGATGGAGGAGACAAAGTTACTAACCAAATACCAAGCAGGTTTTAGGTCCAAAATCAGCACAGTTGATCAGGTGTTTAGGTTTATGTGCATCTGTTGGAAATATATAAATATTAGGAAGGGCAGCCTTTATGTGGCATTTATGGACTTAAGGGCCGCCTTCGACCTTGTTCCTCGCAACTTGTTGTGGTCCACACTAAGGAAGATGGCGGTCCCAGGTGAGCTACTCAATGAACTTATTAAGTTACATACAGGGAATTATGCCAAAATTAGAAGGGGGAAGGCTGGCGAAATATCAAGAGCCATTCCCGTAGATCGAGGCGTGCGCCAAGGTTGCGTGCTAGCCCCTACACTTTTCTCGCTGTATGTAAATGATATCCCAAGCTTCCTAAAGAATTGTGCTCATGACTCTCCAACACTAGACGGAGAAGCAGTCACTTCCTTATTATTTGCTGATGATACTATTCTCATTTCTCAGACTCCGAGAGGTTTACAAAATTTGGTTAACTCCTTCCAAAATTACTGTGTGGCGAAGGGGTTAGAAATAAATCCATCTAAAACCAAATATATGGCCATAAATCCCCAAAAAACCACAAGGAATAATCTGTTCCTAGAGAATCGCAAATTGGAACATGTAGGAAGTTTTAATTATTTGGGTCTGACGTTGGATAATAATTTGACTTGGAAAGGACAGTTGGATAAAAGTACATTATCCCTTAAACAAAACTCACTGCCTATTTTAAAAGTGCATGGCGCCAGCCATTCTAAAGCTATTTCTCCAGCACTTGAGGTATTCAAAGCGATGGCCCAATCAGCTGCTCTTTATGGTGCTGAGGTAGGGGGTTGCTGCAGTACTAATAAATTTGGGAAGGTAGAAAACAATTTTGTACGCAGACTGCTTAAAATACCGTCCAGAACCCCCCTTGTCCCCGTATTTTTTTATATAAATCTCAAAAGAACAGAGTACCTAGCATCATTGAGACCACTGTTGTATTGGGTTAGGGTCTGGTCTACCCCTGAGTTGAGCGATTATAAGTGTGGCCTGACTGAACTAATCCAGATTGATGAGCAGTTGAAAACCCCATGGCTAAAGTATGGCTAAAGTATATATGCAAGTGGTTTAAGAGACTAGGGCTTTCTCACTTTTGGGAGGCACCTCAGAACATGACTATGTCCTCCAAAAAAATTCTAAAGGATACTTTGTCAACGGTGAGCTAATGCTTGGATCTACAACTGGCATATTGACTCAGAATTTCCTAAATATAAAAGATACACCCAATTTTGAAGAATTTATGGATGAAATTGGCCCCCCTCTAGCAAAATCATTATACTTGCAATTTAGGTATGGGGTCCTAGCGATCAGTGCTTATACATGCAGTTGGGATGGGGAAAAAGGTTCGGATCTGTGCACCTTCTGTTCCTTGGGGGCAAGGGAAGACGATGTCCATCTACTCTTCTTTTGCCCGGCATATAAGAAACCGAGGCTTCGTTGGATCAAACCTCTTTGTAAACAAGTGGGGGTCAGATCCTATAAAGTAGCAGAACGAATACTGAAATCTAACACCTCACAATTAGTGGTCTTTGGTATAAGTAGATTCCTATTTAATGTGTATCTTATTAGGAAATGGTCTGGTTATAAATTGTAATGCAAGAATGGAGAACCTACTCATTTCCTTTGCCATATATCTTAAGATACTTAGACTTCCCCAGTTTTATTCAGTGTTATTTATTTTTAAAATCTGGCTTTTAATTAATATAATATTCTTATTTATTTTTTTAAATATCCGGTATTGCTTAATCATGGAGATAAAACCCCTTTTGTCAATTGTATGTAATTGTATATTATGGTCATGCATGCAAAATGTGTTATTTATTGTCGTGTAGGCTTTTATGGCTAATTTGCCGAAATAAAGTATTACTGAACTGAACTGAACTAAACTGTGTGAATGTCTGCATCAGTCTGTCAGTTGTTGTGTAAGCTGCTGCATGGGTTGGTGAGTAGCTACATCAGTGTTTATATGGGTTATCGATTGATTGTCTGAGTATTTGTATGGGTGCCTGAGTGTGTGTGCGGGTGGGTGGGAGGTGTGTGACTCTGTGCATAGATGTGTGAGTGGTTGATTCACTGGCTATATGGGTTTAAGAGTGCATGTGGAAACAGCTGTATGGATGGGTGAGTGTGTGTATGGGTGTTTTGGTGAGTGAATGGATGTCTCAGTGGTACTTGTGCGAGTAACTATATATGTAAAAGGCAGTATATGTGAGTTATGGCGTATATAAATAACTATGTGAGAGTGAGTGATTGTGACAGCTGTATGGATGAGTGTGTACTTGTATCAGTGAGTCTATAACAGAGTAATTATGTGTTAGTATCTGTATGAATAAGTGAGGTGGTGTGTGTATAACTGTATAGGTGAGTAAATGGAAGTGTGATTGATTAATACGTTGCATGACTAACTAGGTGTGTGAGTAACTCTGGATGAGTGGCATGTGTGAGTGTTTGTATAGGTGTATGTGTGACTGCATGGCTGAATGAATGGATGTGTATGTAGACCTAGGAATCAGTGAGTACGTATGTAGTAACTGGTATTGGTGTGTATGGTTTCGAAAATGGTAGTCTGTAATTTAGAGTGGGTGTATCAAAGGTTATATTAGGGTATGAGGAGGTGCATCAGATTGTCACATGGATGATGTCATCAGTGATGTCATCAGGGATGTCATTTGATATGTCGTCAGTGATGTCACTGACCATGTCATGAATGATGTAATATGTGACATCATCAGCAGTGCATGGCAGGGGCAGGAGTTATAGTTAGCTGAACTAACTATAACGGGTGAATTGCTATTGTTTTGTATGAGTGAGATGTGCAACTAACTATAACGTCCTTGAAACCTATGGTTTTTTAGTGAATTTCTAAGGATTTTTAAATGTTAATATCTAACTATAACGTCCCTGAAACCTATGGTTTTTTCAGTGAATTTCAAAGGTTTTTTAAATGGAAATTTTTAAGTATAACGATCTTTATATGTGCGTTTTTTTTACTGATTTATTTGAGGTTTTTAATTGTTAATTTGTTAATGCAATATTTGTTAAACAATATTATATATTTTTCTGAAAATTGCATTTTTTTTCTTTAAAAAAATTAAAACTGTATTAATCTATAATTCTTTTATTTTTATTTTAATATAATTATATAATGTCCTTTGTCTTTTAAAATATATATATTTTTTTATTTTGGAGTCGCGCACCCAATGCGCACAAAGCTCAGCGGGTGCGCGTATTCTAGCCGCCATGTTGGAAAAGTGGTGAAGGATCCGCGTACGGTGCGTGGCTTAGTGTTACGTCATATACGTATAACATCACGTGATGTGCGCGATAGGTAAGTGTCAGGTACGCGACTCCTGCTCCGGCCTAGTCGCATCTTTTGCGCATTGCGGTACGTGACATTTGCGCGGTGGCAGGACCCGCGTGATGTCATATACATGATACGCGACTCCCGCAAAAAAATGTATATCCCAAAACCAAATGTATGTAACCTAAATGTACATATCAGGGCAAGAGATTATCTAAACTACTGATAACACTAATATATTTGTACTTGTAATAAACTTATATTAGTTTTACATATATCTTCGCGAAGTCGCGTCAGGTGCGTTCTCCGTGGGCACTGGGTGCGCGATTCCCGTAAAACTTTTTATACTGTAAAACTATATGTATGTAACTTTAATGTACTTAGTAGGGCAAGAGATTATCTAAACTATTTATAAAAATAATATATTTCTACTTCTAATATACATAATATTGTTAGAAATATTTTTGTGGAGTCACGTCGGGTGCGTTCTCCATACGCGCTGGGTGCGCGCATCCCATGTGACCCTAAAAAAAAGGATTTTGATTGTTTCCTAATATTTCCCACTATAACAGTTGAAGGACCCGACCCATTTTCTTCATTCTTCTTGGAGCAGCTTAAGGGAAACATCTCTTCTCCTGCTAGAAGTAATTAGAATTTTTTTGGTGTTGATTTAAACCTGAACACTTGCAATGGCATCTCAACAGGGAGAAGTTCACGTTCCTTCAGATGAAGAGGTGTTAGAGGAGGCACCACCCAAGAAGAGACTGGAGTCAGTGGTGCGGAAGTTTTTTACTTTTCCTGAAGGAGAAAAAAAAGTAAATGCTACAAAGGTGACATGCAAGCTGTGTGAGAGGGTGCTGTCAAGAGACAGCAATAAGAAATAGTCTTGTGGTACAGCTAGTATGTACAAACATCTTCGTACTATTCATGCCCGCAATCTTGCATGGTAAGAAATGCGACGTGCTGCAGAAAATCCACCACCAGGTATTGCAAGCACCTCAGGAGTAGGCCTGGGCGTAAATTTCGTTCCGCTCACGAAATTTGCGATATTTTGGAAATTTTGCGTTCCACGGAGAACGCAGAAATGTCAAAACTTCCGCAATCCGCCACGAAACGGAAGTATTTTCTTGTTTGCGCTTCAAAATGCGTTCTCGCACGATGGCGACTTACAGGATCCCTGCGTTTGGCAACGAGTTTTCCTATCCGTTCGCGTGCACCACGAGATGTTGGTAGGCTGTCATGCTATCCGACGAGAGTTTGCGATCGCAAACACGTCATTCACCGCGCCATCAGACACCACGAGAGTGTGCGATCGCGAATACGTCATTTGCCACGCCATCGAGACCACGAGAGAGAGTTTGCGATTGCAAACACGTCATTTGGATGCGCCAGCGGA
This sequence comes from Triturus cristatus, assembly GCF_964204655.1. Taxonomy (NCBI): domain Eukaryota; kingdom Metazoa; phylum Chordata; class Amphibia; order Caudata; family Salamandridae; genus Triturus; species Triturus cristatus. Next base: position 388,042,366 of record NC_140584.1, on the reverse strand, counting down.
CGTTTGGTGAAGCTCGCGATCCCGAACACGCAAAAATTTCAATCTGGAGAAGAAGAATATCTCGAGCAGCATAAAACCTTCTGTAAATTATGATTTTGATGAAAAAAACTCTTCAGATTGACATTTGGCTGCAACTGTATCCATGTTCGCCATGGAGAAATCTCATACTGCTGTAAACATTTTGGAAGAGTTTCACAGCAAGGTCTTTGAATGGCTGCGCCCAAGAGGGCTTAAGATTGGTTTTGCTTCCACAGTTAATGGCAATAATGTACTTAAGGCCATGGACCTTGGTTCCTATTTCAGGGTCCCTTGTTTGGCCCACTGCATCAACATTATAGTTCAAGACTTTCTGAAAAAAGAAGCCATAGTCAGCAAATTACTGATCACCTGCCGAAGAATATGCACTCATTTCAGCCATTCTTTTAAAGCTCGGAAGCAGCTGAGGATCATTCATTATAAAATGCCAGTCAAAGCACTCATCCAGGAGATGGCAACAAATTGGAACTCAACATATTACATGCTTGACCAACTGTTTGAGCAGTACAGACCAATCAATGAATATGTCATGCAAAGAGACGATGCTACTGTGAAAGGCATGACTCTTCAGATGGACCAATGGTGCCTAGTTAAATGCCTGACTGAGATGCTTCTTCCTTTCGAGGTCTTCACACGTGAAGTCAGCAAGGAGGACTGTACTATGGGCCAAGCTATCCCATTGTTGCACAGCTGGAGGAGGTGTCTGAAGCGTACAAAGGTGTAGAGGAAAACAAGAAGCATATGAGTTGGTGGAGAGCTTATCCCGTCGCTTAGCTGACAATACAAGGGTGCAAAATAAGATTTTGGCAGAAGAACATTACATTTGTGCCACAATTCTGGATCCATGGTCAAAATCAGCACTGAAAAGTAAGACATTAATTCCATTTTCAGAAGTGGATGTTGCCCGGTACAAAATTTGGATAGCTGAGGGGCAGCCAGTAAGTTGGAAAATGAACAGCTGGGAATTAAAAGCGCACTACATACACCCACAACCACAACAAGTACTGCAGCAGTGCATCCGGCATCAAGTTCAACTTCGGAACCTGAGGGCAGTGCGTTTGGCTCAGAACACTCACCAACACTATCGATAACAGCAAGAACCGGATCATCAGCCCCAGTAAAACTGTTAAAGGATTGGTATTTACAGCAAGGATTTTCTAGGTCGAGTGCTGATGCAAAGACAAAAGTGGCCGAACAAAGTGTAGCACCCCTGAACATAGAGCGCATGGTCCAGGCCTATCTGGATGACCCAACAGAGGTGTCCATTAACAAAACCCATTGCGGTATTGGTATGGTAAAAGGGACCAATGGCCGCTGCTCAGCAGGCATGCATAAACTATCTGGCTTGCCCTGTCACAAGTGTCTCTTCAGAACGTGTTTTCAGTGCTGCTGGTTCCATTGTAACAGTGAGAAGGACCAGTCTCTCACCCAAAAACGCGGAGAGGTTAACCATGATCAAAATGAATCAGCACTTTATACCACAGAATTACACAATACATGAATCAAGGGAGGAAGATGAGGACAGCGGCTCAGGTGACGGAAGTAGTGTGTTAGATTATGATGATTACCTACTTCTGGTTGAACCCCCAGAGTTTGAAGATCGAGCTATACTTCCCTGTCAATTAGGCTTGCACTTCTTACTGTCTTCCTCCCTTATTTTGTTTTATTTGTGTGTCTGTCTTTCTGGTTAGAAACTTCGAATCACAACAAATCCATCACCACCGTCTTCTAGTGTTTTTATTGCCATATACGAGTTTCAGCTGTCTGCATTTCACAGTCCTCTCCTCCGAATCCTGCTCCTCCATCCTCCTGAATCTCCCTAAATCCATTGCCCTCAAGCCAGGTGATGATTGGATGATGCAAAATAGAAGAAAAAAGACAATCTTTCCTCGTTGAGTCCGTCCAAAAGAAGTGGAACATGATGAAGACTACCATAGCTATCCTCCTTTCTGAGCCGAGAGAGACTGACCATTAACTGAAGATGAGAAGGAACAGGTAATGAATGATGCTATGCATTGGACGCTGACTGAGTGCTTTGTGTTGTTGTTGTTTGTTGTGCATGAAGTGAAGTCAAAGTGTACTAGTATTTAATCTACACACTAACAGTGACTCAAGTCAATATTTCAACTCTTGTTGTTTAATAACACAATTGTACTTCTACTGCAGGCCGATATATTGTATTTTGAATATAGAAAGGGCACTCAATCTGCACACTGAGTTTGACAACATCATGATGATGATGGCGAGAGAGACTGCCCCTTCACTTAAGATGAGAAGGAAGAGGTAATGAATGGCATGCATTGGACACCGACTCTGAGTGTTTGGTGTTTGTGTTGTTGTTGTTTGTTGTGCATGAAGTGAAGTCAAACTTTACTAGTATTTAATATACACACTAACAGTGACTCAAGTCAATATTTCCCCTCTTGCTTTTTAATAACAAAATTGTACTTCTACTGCAGGCCGATCCATTGCATTTTTGATTATGGAATCAATCTGGACTCACTCGGTACACTGCGGACTGAGTTGAACAACACCATCATGATGACCACAGTGACATAGTATCTTCGCAGTCACTCCGTAGGATCGGAGATGATTGATGAAATAAGTCAGGGCGTTTCATGAGTGACATAAAAGGTGAACAAGTCAACAACAACCATAGCAGACCTAATTGTCTGTGTAGTGGTCGAGTCGAGTGTAGTGTGGTATGACTGCGGTGCATTGATTTAGTGACTTACAATTGTAAAATGCTATGTTGCTGGATATGTGCTTTGTCCAACTCTTCCAAAAAATGTATGCTAAATGGAGGATGTGCAAAGGCTGCCATCACCGTGGGCCTGCTCTGTCCTGTTGTTGTTGTAGGTTAATGCTTTAAACAGACTAGAGTAGACATGATGCATCCATGCCACGTCCGAAAGTGTTCTTGTTGCACTACACCATAACTTGTGCATTTCTTTTAAACTTGGTTTTTAAACATCCCGTTTGTTTTTCCATCTACAATTACAGGCCGGCACTTACCATGTGCTATACTTGGGAAAACAATGCACACTTACCTTACTAATGAATTTACATCTGCCAGGCAGGCAGTGGCGTCACCCAAGATTGATGGATGGAGCATCCATGGAAGGGAGGACCAAGACGAATGCCGAGATGCAACTCCCCATTTTGACCAGGATAACACAGTAACAGTATCAACTTTTGTCATCTTTTAAATATAATTTGATTCATTTTTTTGTCTACAATCATTACTGCAGTTATTATTATTATATTTGCTGTCTGCTTATAATTCATCCCTACAGATATTTTACAATTTTCTTTGCTATCTTTAAAAGTAAGCCCAGTACCTCAGAACACAAACTGTATGTAATCCGGGTCTCCTTATCATCATCATGCATGCATTTCCTTTTTCTCCCTTAACATATTGATAGGGATATGGTAGTCTACCAAGATTGTGTTTTGTTGTTTGTCCATGCGTACTGTTTTTCGCCAAACCTTTCCCCAAACCCCCCTTCCCAACCATTCAACAAACCCTAACCCTCTTACCCCGGGCTGTGTGACTTATTGAGGTGTGACTAAAGTAAATGTACACTGATAATTTATCACACGCTTGCTGGGGCGGATGTGGCAAAAGCAACAGTAATTAAATTTCAAGGCAGGGCGAGGATCTTCTTCTGCTTGACCACGCATGATCGGTATATTTGTGAGGTAATTTTTTTACCAAAGGAACCTAATACATCAGCATTAATTACCGGCATCGATTGGATTTGTTGTCATCCCCCTACACAGCACTAATGGTTACGCTTGTGTCCAGTGTACTCTAGGCCTAGTCGAGTGACTCGACAAAACTAGAGTTTGTAACTCTATGTACTAGGCTATCCCCACCACCATTATGTTTTGTTTTATTTTGCATATTATTGTTTGGCAGTAAGATCTGTACTGTACTTCATTCTACTACTCCTCCCTCAGTCTCTCTCAGGCGACTAACTGTCTCATTTTCTTTTTTTGTACATGCTACTGCCAGTGTCTAATACTACTACTACCACCACAACCATGGCATGTTAGGAAAGAAAACCATCATCACCATGCAGCCATCGCTGTGCCTAAGTTAAACATCAAGCAAAAGTAAGAGAAGTTTGGGGGAGGCATAATTAATAATGGACATTTTTTTCATTATTTTAATTTCACACACCCCTTTGAGTCCAGTTGCAGAATGCATAGACTAGGAGGAGAGACTGACAGTACTAGTAGGACAAGTCACTAAGTGAGGGGTGCCATATCTATCTGTTTGTGTCTTACAAAGTCAGCCAATTATTTTAATCAAAATTGGCTGTGGCCCAGCACCAGCAAGAAAACAGTGTGACGTAAAACAGTAACCCCACCCACAAAACATTAACAACATTGTATGTAAAGTATAAATATATAATTTAATCCCCTAACAAAAATAAACTATATAAAAAATCCCACAACACCTGACCCACCCCTCTCCCTAACCCCAACCAATGTCTGTAACGAAAAAGTCCAACCTATATGAATGCCCAAAGAAAGTTAACCCTAACGCCCGATTCCCACCCACCAAACGAAGAAATAAAAAAGGGGCAATGAACAGGGTCTTTTTGGCGGGCTTGCTGGAGGACACAAACTTGCTCCTCTAGCCGGGCTACACGGCGCTTCAACGCACTGCAAATGCATCCACATGGGTGGGCAGCAGTAATATTAAAAGAGGGGCGGCGGCGGGCTGCTGCCAGATGGTGGCACCATAACACTGGAGGGGGTGGCTGGGGCCCGGGGCATTTAAGGAGGCTGCAGCTGCTGCCACCTCCTCCTCCTCTTCTTTCAGAACCATCAGCCGACAGTATTCCGTTTGTATGGCCTCCAGCTTCCGGCGCCAGGCCTTGGCTGCCAACTCCTTCCTATCTGGTTGCCCTTTGGAAGGAGTAGCTATATCAAGAAGGAAAAACAAGACTATTGTAAAATATACTCTTAGCAAAGCAGTAAGACAAATGAATTCTACACATAGTGGCACGGTAGCACTAGAAAGCACAGTACATAACATTTGTGGTATGTATCTATCCTCCCACTATCTTGCCCTTTAACATTTGTGGGAGTTTCAGGCATTCAACCAACCATGCATCTGATTCCTATCAGCCACCTATGCATGCATGCATCCCACGTATCCTTCTCTGCCAGTCATAATTATTACATCTAGCCCGTCCTTCATCCTTCCACCCTTCTTTCCCTTTTCGTTCAACACATCCATCAAGGTCATCTGATCTGACTTTTAGTCTTTTTCATAAAACTTTCACAGCTGAGTTGAGGTCAGATAGAAGAGGCCATTGGTTACTCAACTCCCGCCGCTAATGCTATTGCTAATGCTATTGCTAATGCTAAGTAAAGGGTGTCTTCTTCAACTGTTGTTAACAACTTCTTACTTACTAAGTCTCAACAGTACAGTGTACACCCTTGCAGCGAGTGTAATGTCAATAAGTAAGGAATATAACTGACCACCGCCCGCCACTGCTGCTGGCTCACCCCCTGCAGCTCCTCCTGCAATTGCCGCATCCTCTCCGCCCTCAGCAGCCGCGTCGCCTTCGGTGCTGGCCCCGGCACTGGTGGTCGGTAATACGCCTAGAAAAAACAGTATACATTGTTTAGATGCCATATACACCTCCCCCTATTTTTCACTAGCAAGATTGAAAAAAAAGTTAATACATACATATACAACATACATCACTAGTACAAATCAGGTAGTAGAGTAGACACTAGTAGTTAAATGGTCCCTAGGGTCATTCTAGTCTTTGCTTAGTTAGCCCGAGCCATGTAACCATTTTACCTTTGTGTCTTTTATTTTTGTGCACGTTACCTTGCAGCTTGTTTTGTAAGACGCCTTTGAGCCCACATCAGCTCATACTGTTACTGTCTAAGCGCTGCGTACAAGCTCGAACAAAACAAGCCACTTTGTTATGGAGTTCTGGTGTTAGTCCATATTGCTTATCCATAAAAATGCTATACTTTTTGGCACGTCTGAGAAATGCTTGCAATATACTAACGGGCACCAGTTTTCTCATAACAGACAGAAAATTACCTTCTACGAACTAGAGCTTTGCAGAGCTTATGATGTAACCAGTACTAGGTTCTTCGAAGGTGAGGGGTCCCCAGAATTCACTCAGAGATCTTCATTTATAATTGTATATAAACGATATTCCTACAAAGGGGATGGTGGCGCTTCCACCACTGTTCAGTTATCATAAATCCATGATTTCAACTTTTGTCTTCGTTATATGGACTTGTAGTTGTTGTAAGTGTAACTAAGTGTAACAATGTTTATTGTTTTAATCTTAGGCATTTTGCAGTTGGGGTTGCATTATAGAACAACGTACAGAGCTTGTCAGTTGCAAATAAACCTTTTGAACTTACATAGACTCGTGGTATTTGGTGTGGACTTACACGAGTGAGTGAGCGAAAGGAAGGGTGTGCATGTGCATTGCTTTCCGCGACTGAGAGGTCGGGAGTGTTATGTTCTGGGTTGTCTGCTCATTGGGTATCTTGGGGGGGTTTGGTGAGCTAATAGTAATGAGACACTACTATAACTAGTCGGGCAGGGGATTGTGGTGGGTTCTGATTGAGTATGTCCTATGCTATCAAAAATAGGAAAATCTGGTTGTCGAAAAGCATCAAGATGAAGAAAGCCTCAAGATTAAGAAGACTAGAAGTAGTAGAAGAGGACAACCAAAAGGACTGGAGTCAATGGCTTGAGATACTGGTGAATCTGAGTTTTATTTAAAACCTTTTAAGTAAAGAGTGGCCAACTGGGCAAGCTTAGCTACAGACAAATAGTAGTAGTACTACAGAGAGTCATCGCAGAGGCAGTTCGAGGCAGGGCTAACAAGAATTTAGAAACAATCTAGATCGAAGGAGAATTGGTAAAAAATAGCATTAGGAAACGGAAACAATAATTCGGGAAAAAAAACAGAGCAGTAAAAGTTAGGGAATAAGAATTATTAATATTAAAAACAGGAAGACTTACTGGGGCCAGCAGCATAGCTCTGGTCCTGGTCCTCCTGTCCCTGGTGTTCAACTGCTCCCCCCAACTCAGACCCCATCTTCTTGCCCCTGGTTGCTGATCATGAAAGATATAAGAAAGAAAGAGACAAACATTGATGATTGGTGTGAAACAAAAAAAATATTTTTAAAAACGGTCAAAAAACATTTATATAACCAACAATTGCAATAAAATTGACCTATCTAATCTGGACGACGACGACTAGTAGTATCGGGGGATTTGCGGACCGACTAGTTATTATTTATCAACACTAATCCAGTGTTTCATTCTGATTCCAGAATTCTAAGTAAGCCTAAGTACCACCAGACCTAGCCCACCTATTCCAGGCATGCCAATTGTTCATTAAGTCTGCATTTCCACTTCTTTTAGTCCTCAAAAATGCATAAATGGAGGACACATGCCTACATTTTTGCATACACCAAATTGTTGGTTGGTTGCTGCTGATGTTCTGCTAGTGCTAAGCCTATTACCACTCACAGAACAAACTACAAAAGGTTGCACTAAGGACTGGGGTAAGCAGCACTCAGCAGCACGTGACGTAACATAGGGTGCGTCACGCAGACCACTAAAAATTTACCAACTCATACTAATAAGTAACTATACCTGAGTATCAATCCACCACTATCTCTTAGTGACAGGACAAAGGAAGAACTAGACTCACTCTAGCATTACCTAACTTAAGACAAGTTCTCTAAAAGAAACTTTTACATAATCACACAGCAGCGCAAAGTTGCAAACAAGTAAGATTAGTAGCGCAGTGCACCTGTGTCATAACAATCACAGAACACTTTTAACGTAATTTACCTGCAATGTAAGTAGCAGCATTCTAGCTGGTCGGAAAAAAAAAATATTCACAATATATAACACAGAGCAGAAGAACAGACACAAAGTAGTAATAATTAAATAGCTACTCTCCAAGCCCCGGGACCTCCACTCCTAGGAGGTCCAGCAGGTCCTGCTCACGTCCAGGATATCGGACCACGAGTGCGTCAACTGGTTATGGGTGCGCCGGACACCAGAGCAGCGAACCACTGCCCGGCGCACCTTTCTCCAACGCTGCTGATGCTCCCGGAGCCCGTACCTGGACCCAGGCCTGCCACCTGCTGCCAGGGTTAAGGTGAAGTGGCGCTGCACCAAAAAGCCAGTGCGGCCAACTCCCCCTCCCCAAATAAGGCCCGTGCCTGCACCCCTTGTGGGCGCCGCCGTCCGCAAGGAAGGTGGTGGCGGCTCTGGCTACGACGAGCCTGGCCCCTGTGGTCCTTTGCCATGGTTCTGGGTAGGCAGGGGCGGAAAAGAAAAGGTAAAAATTTAAAAAGTAAGTAAAAGAAATTAAAAATGCAGGTAATGAAAAAAGAGTGAAAAAGTAGTTAAAAACACACAAAAAGTAGACAAAAATAAAAAATATAGAATCAGGAAAATAGAAAGATAGATAATAAATAAAAAGGATCAAAAAAAAGTTTCCTTAAACAAAGGATTGAAAAGATAGAGGGAGGATTGAAAAGCAGGCCCCAGAACCATAGCAATAGAGTGAAAAACAAGATGGCCGCGCCCATTGCGACTGCATGGGCAAGTTCGCGTGATGTTGCCCCCCCGAGCACGCAGAAAGCATCGTGAACACGTAATACGCGTTCCCGAACAAGAAATACTTATCGCGAACGGGCGGGAGCATGCAATGCACGACCCGGAACAGGAACTAAGCATCGTGAGCGAGCGGGACAAGAGAAAACAAGATGGCCACGCCCATTAGCGACCGCATGGGCAAGTTGGCGACACATTTTCAACGCGATCAAGCAAAAAACATTGTGAACAGGTGGGGCAAGCACTTCCGCGTCTTCAAAATATTTCCGTGTGTTTGCGGAGATTTTTGGCGCTTTCGCAGAGATTTGTGTAACGCGATTACGCAAATTCCGCCCACCCATAGTATAATTCACAAGTGACAACGGATATGCAGTCCACAAACTAGTGACAGATTGAGTGGGGTAACATGCCGTCCCTTCTCCAAAAAACTTGTTATGTGTTTCTAAGAATATATTGCTCGGAGTTGCTCTTTTGTTTCTTATCAAGAAATAACCTTACCTGCACCACGTACTGGTGCACTCTGATCATTTTCCAACACCCAGGATATCCCACATAATATCACCTGCAACAGTACCACAAACGTAACACAAACTGGTTTTTTTTTCGGGTCCACATCATATCATGCTGTGCAGCAAGAACCATTGGCTGCTCCTCCTCAGCAATCTTTGTACCAAAGGGATGCATAGTGAATCACAAAGGGGGCAAGAATGCAAAGAAAATATATAAGTTCCCAGTGTCCTTCAGAGCCTCACTGGCACAGGCTCCTATTGTTCATCAAATACGTTGACGCTCTTGAGCACCGGCAGTGGAGCTTGCTCTTTCCTAATCTCATATCCCATTTAAATTAAGATGGAATGTTTTATCAAAGAGAACTAGCTCTGGAGTGGATGCACCTAGCGTATGTTTGTTTTGGTAATGAAATACATTATGTTTATAGTAAGGCCCTTACTCACCAACCTAGTTGGTAACATGCTTCACCATCGGGCCCCACCCAAGGCACCGAGTGCACCTTGGGTGTGCTACGATGCCTGGATACAGCGGAGCTGGTTTTGTGCCATGAGAGTGCAGTGAAAGGAAGTGAGTGAATGTTAAAAAAGCTGTCCTAAGGGTCCCTGGGATAAAAAATGACTATTTTAATGAGTGAGCCCTTGGCAGTTAATAAAAAACGAGAGTCGGATATTTAAGGGGATCTTAAGGTAACTCCAATATCCTAGTCGGTCAACATGTTTCAGCCATGCTCTCTTTAGTGGTATGGCTTTCTTCAGGACCTATGTGTAGTGCAAAGTGAGTGGTCTAAAAACGTGTTATTAAAATACCATATGTGACACACGTGCTAAGCTGTGATATGTGGTAGAGGAGAATTTCCTCTAGTGGCACTTTCTGTGGGGGAGGAAAAGACAAACAAACATACAGAGAAACATTTAACATACTGGTATAGTTGTTTCAGGAGTTGAGTGTCCGTGCTCTTATGCGGTCAAAGGCACAGTGAGGACGGGGGGTGGCATAATTAGTTATCATAGATGCCTGGTAATTTATTCGATACCGAGTGGTAATCAAGATGCGCATAACGTGGTGCATCGTGTAACTTAAAAAGCGAAAAAAGCAAAGTATCTTACTCAGACAATATCCGGAAAGTGCCCCATGAGTTCCATGTGGGGGCCCAACCTGTAGTCACACTCTATGCAACAAAAAATAAAACGAGGAGACAAAAGCGATTTAAAATGTATCTGCATGCTTGGCTGTGAGAGAATGCCAGCAGTGGGGTGGAGAGGCAGTGTTAAAGCATGCCCACCTTAGAATGTTCCCACTTACTTCATCAAGGTCTAGGACCCTTCTCAGTACCTGCTTCAATGTCATGGAGCTCCGTGGTAGAATGAGTGGAGCTGGGTGGTGGTTTAAATACTCTGCTGGTTCCAACAGGTGTCAGCAAGTTCGGTTAATTGGGAACCGCTGTGACTGGTTCAATGGGTTTCAGGTGCTGGTTTAGGTTGTCTTCTGATGAGTCTGCAGGAGAGTATAGGCATAGAGAAAAGACACGCCCCTGTGGGAGTGTAGACATAGAGAAAAGACACGCCCCTGTGGGAGTGTTGAGTGCTTGTGTGTGCAGGAAAAATAAAATAAACTAAACTAAAGTTTAACTCATAAAAGACCTAGAGGCACTGCTAAATTCAGCAGGTGTTATTATTCTCAATTCAAGTGTGCAATGATTATTATCATGAATTTCGCCCGTCTTTAGGTTCTTCACGTTGTTCGCTTACTTTATTTCTCAGCTCGTTTGCTTCGTTATCTCTTTCGCCGTTTCCGTTTCCAGCCCTAAATACTTCTTCTGCCCCGAAGTCTCTCAAAGTCCTCCCTTGCTCGATGCAGGCCGCGTATTCTAGCGCGGCTCTGCATCGCTCCGAGGACTAGAGGAATGCTCCTTGGCAACGGAGACAAAACATCCACCAGTTGCCAGGAGCCTTTCCTCTCAACGCTGTTCCTCGGCTTCCAGCTGATCCCAAACGCGATCTACGCTCGAGGCCGGCCTAACACTGATTGCTTGGCAACAGCTGATCGCGAGCACGCGAGTGTCAGTTACTCGGAGCGATCGCGATCAGCTGCTCCTTCCTCAACTACTGCAAGTGCATTTTGTTCAGAACTACATTAGAAGTCTGGTTCCTTTACTGTAAGGACATTCTTCAACCTCAACATTTAAATGGAATTTTCACCCCTCTTAGACAGAAATCTACTTTTTTGGGGGGATTTCATAATCTACTTTGGCATTCCCTAAAACTACTCTGGCATTTCCAGCCATTCCCTAATACTATTCTGGCATTGAAATCACACTGGCATTTCCCATCAAGCCTTGACCAATTTCAAAGGGGTAAAACCTACCAAGCTTTGAGCTTGCCATTTAATAAATCTGTTTAACACCCTTATCTGCGCCATGTCTGATTCCGATTCAGAAGACGCTTCTGCCCCTACTCCTAACATTGACAATGAAACCCTCAAAAAAATCCTTCATAAGGAAATGAGGTCATGCATGATGGAGACCCTAAGTCAGATCATGTCCTCCAAAAGGTCACTCCCTGATGAGGATGAAGCCTCAGAGATTTTTAATCCACACTACTCTGATGACCTCTCAGAATTAAGGGGAAAAGACTAAAGAAAAGTAAAAATATTGATAAGAGCAATATGGGAGGTCCTAGCACCTCATTAAATCAGGGAGGTCTTAGCACCTCAACTACTAATGGAGGTCCCCGCACCTCGAACTCCATGGGTGTCCCTAGCGGCACAACTTATTTGGGTGTCCCTGGTGGCACAAAACACCTGGGCGTCCTTAGCGGCACAAAATATCATAACGCTCTTTACAATATGGGAGATAACCAATTTAACGATATCGAGTCATTAGACATACCTGATGAGTATGTCCTCGTCCTTGATGAGGATGACCAAGAATTCAATCTTGAAGAGGAACTCCCATTATCTTCTAAGGATATTATCGTTAACCCCGTGGGAGAAGAAATGTAGTCCCCGTTAAAACTCAAACACCCATGAAGCTCCGAGTGGTACCCTCAAGACCACGTTGCAAAATTCATAAAAAAGTGGGTAAGAAACCTCTTAAAGAGAGACACCCGTAATATTCTTAGAGCTGAACGCTCTAGACCCTGTATTGAAGACAAAACTTGCTATACCCCCAACTTGGACCCTGAACTGATTAAATTTCTTTTTAAACTTGGTAGTGATCCAAGAAAAGGGATGGAAAGATCCCTTAAAGCATGCTAAGATGATGTTCTTGACGTACTGGGTCCACTATCCAGAATTCTAGAAACCGTTGAAGATAGCCACATCAAGGGCACTCCCCTCAATACAGATCTAATCAGGGGTTGGAGCCAGAGGGCAATATTACTACTGGGAAATGCCAACGCAAACATGAACGCTGAGAGACATAGAATCGTTCTAACCAAAATAAACCCAAAATTAAGTCATATGGTGGATAGAGAACCCTCACAAAGCCCCAAAGGGTTACTCTTCGGTGAAGATCTCATCAAATGTTTGGGGAAATACGTCTCCAAATTCACCGCCTTAGATATGGCACAACAAAACATGCACAGGATATTAAACCCCAACCTTTTTGGACGGGCTGGAAGACGGGGCCTCTTTTCCAGCCGCTTTAATAAAAGGCCCTATTCTAGACCCCGTGGTTACAAAAGAGGGTACCAGCAGTACAACATACCTCAATTCTACCCCCAGAGAGGTAGAGGACAACGCAGCAGAGGATTCAGATCTTGCGGAACTCCTAATTCCAACATCCCTACAAGTGAGTACTCTCCCCTCCCCTTCTTTCCCTCTAAAAGTAGGTGGCAGACTTAAACACTTTTCTCACAATTGGAGATTGATCACTCTCGACCCTTGGGTCCTAAACACCATCAAGGGATTTATGATAGATTTTACACATACACCCACTCAAACCTCTTTCCCGAGAGACTTTCCTCTCTCTTTAGATCAACAAAAAATTATAGAGGTAGAGATCTCCTCCATGCTTCAGAAAGGAGCAATTATAGAGGTCCCCTGAGAAGCGCTAAGATTTATAAGCACACTATTTCTTGTGGAAAAAAGGACAAGGGTTGGAGACCTGTCATAAACTTAAGAGAACTAAACAAATATTTGGTCTACCGGCACTTCAAGATGGAGGGTATCCATGTTCTCAGGGATCTTGTACTAGAGGGAGACTGGTTAGTCAAGCTGGACCTAAAGGGCGCTTACTTCACCATTCCCATGGCCGAAACCCATCAATCCTTCCTTCAGTTTGTGTGGAAAAAACATCTATACCAATTTCAGGCACTCCCCTTCGGTCTCTCTTCTGCCCCTTAGTGCTTCACCAAGGTCATGAGATCTGTCGCCTTGTTCCTAAGAGCAAGGTGCATTCGTCTAATTATATACTTGGATGACATTCTTATAATGTTGCAAGACCTTTCTCAAATAGTCAAAGATCTCAAGACTGTGATGGATCTTTTAGAAAGTTTAGGATTCATCATAAACAAAGAAAAATCAATTCTAACCCATGCCAAAACCCTGGAGTTCCTAGGTTTCACGGTAGACACATTAAGATGTCTCCTCTTACTCCCTTCCAAAAAAATTACAAAAATCAAGAAGGAAATAAAACATGTCCTGAAACAACAACATTTATCTCTGAGGGAACTGGCCAGACTACTGGGTCTCCTCTCCTCCTCCATCCAAGCCATCTTTCCTTGTCGCCTAAACTATCGGCCCTTCCAAAGGGTAAAAGCGAGAGCCCTAAGATCTGGCCTCTGGTACGGAGATCGGATCTGCCTGGGTCAAGAAGCCCATTCGGAATTAGCCTGGTGGCTCGAAAAGCTTGATGCATGGAACGGAAAAGCAATCTTTGGGTCAATACCAGAGTTTGTTTTAGAATCATATGCGAGCGTTCATGGTTGGGGAGCTTGCCTCCTCAATCAGAACACTGGTGGTATCTGGTCGCAAGAGGAATCCTCTCACCATATAAATTATTTGGAGCTAACAGCTGGTCTTTACGCATTGATGAGCTTCAAATAATCTCTCCAGGGGAGTTCAGTCATTCTAAAGATGGACAACATGTCCGCGGTAGCCTATATAAATCATCTGGGAGGCCCCAAATCTGCGGACCTCTTGAATCTAGCAAAGAAACTATGGATGTTCTGTCTGGAACACAAGATCGCTCTCAAAGCGGAATACCTCCCGGGGAAATTGAACATCTCTGCAGACTGGAACTCAAGATTCCTGATAGATCACAGTGATTAGAAACTCAATGTTTCCGTGTTCAATACCCTGAACAAGATCTGGGGCCCTCTAGAGATAGACTTATTTGTGAGCAGACTAACTTATCAATTGGAGAACTATTTCAGCTGGATGCCCAACTCGGGTGCTCTGGCAGTCAACGCCTTCCTACAATCTTGGAAAGGAACCAGAGCATACGCATAAACTCCCTTCGCCATGATTCAGAGAGTTCTTCAGAAAGTGAGACAGGATCAATGCTTCCTTGTCCTGATAACTCCCTTTTGGCCATCTCAGGCATGGTTCCCCACCACTCTAGAACTAGCTTGCAACCCCCCCTTCTTAATTCCTACCCTAGAGAATCTTCTTACAGACGTAGATGGAGGAACTCACCCCCTAATTCAGAGTGGGGGTTTAACCCTTCTTGCCTGGAGAGTGTCAGGAGATCCAATGAAATCTCAGGACTTTTGGCAACACCTGCAACTCTCCTCGGAGAGTCTTGGGCCCCAGGCACTCACTACAGATAAAACAACATATGAAGAACCTGGGTACGTTGGTGCATGGAAAGGAATTTGGATTCCTTGGAGGCACCTATTGTTGACATAGTTAACTTCCTGGTTGAATAATTTGAAAGAGGTCTTAGCTATAGAACTATCAATTGCTATAGATTGGTTATTTCTGCTGGCCATGTCCTTTGCAACGGTAAAACAGTAGGTAAAAATGTCATTGTTTGCAGAATCATGAAAAGCATTCGTTTAAGAAGACCTCCTAAATCTAAATACGAAACTCTCTAGGATGTCAAGCTAATCCTTGATCTCTTTAATAACTGGCCTGTTAACTCTCTCCTAAATATGAAAAACATTTCCATTAAGCTGGCTACCTTTCTATGCCTAATTTCATGCAGAAGGGCCTCTGATGTCAAAGCCATGGAAATTACGAATAGATCTTATAACATGTTCGGTGTCAAATTTGAGATTTATGGAAGAACTAAGACTATGTATGACTCAATCTTTTATCCACGTTTTGACTTATGTCCAAAACTTTGCATTGTAGACTGCATGAGAGAGTACGATCGCAGAATGTTCACCCTTCGTCCCCAGGGTGTTAACCAATTACTTATTTCCTTTGTTAAACCACACAAAGCTATAAGCTCGACCTCTATTGCTAGATGGGTTAAGACTGCTATGAGTTTAGCAGGTATTGACCTAAAGAAATTTCAAGCTCACCCACTTAGAGGTACTATGGCCAGTAAATCTCTCTGGCCTGGAGGTAAGTTGGATGACATTCTCAAAACGGCTGACTGGCCAAATGCCAGCACATTTGCACGTCACTATTGCAAGCCTACCGAACATATGTCTGATGTAGTCTTACAAAGCTACCAACATGCATAATGTAGCCTCCGTTCTTGTAATGAAATTGCGATTCTCATATTAACATGACGAGAGAATCTGGATTTCATTAAAGACACGGAGGCTGAGATTATACCTCCCGTCCCACCCCTTGGTGGTATTACAATGAAGTAATGTTCTTTTATTACAGTTAATTAACGTTCTTTTTATTAACATACTTTATCATCTCTTTTTTAGTCAGCTTGATACGTTTTACACCTTTGTTGTGTTCTGGAAGTATTCACTTCTCTCTCTCTCTTTTCAGGTAACCCTCCTTAACTGTGAGTCACCTGCCCTTTGGATTTACCTTTGTCCTTCCTTCTCCTTCATCTTGTTCACCAGAAGATCGTTTTGAAGTTTCAAGTTTCCTGAACTAATTCTCCTCCACATTTAAAAGAGGCAGATTGTGTATGGCTCATGCCTTTTATGTGTTGCTAATGGTCTATTCTGGAACCTTTTAATATTGTGATGTATGCGGCTGCTTGAACTGCATTAAAAGAATAATGCATAATGTCAGACTCCGTGCCTTTAATGAAATCCAGATTCTCTAGTCATGTTAATAGGAGAATCGCAATTTAAAACAATAGCCATTGACATATAGTTCTCCTTAGGGGTCAGATAAGGGAACATCAGTCAGGTCTACCTGTCCCGTCGTCTCTTCTTCCGCCCGGTAGATACAATCATACTTATCAACTGCATAATTCTCGGAAGGGAGGGGTAGTAACATGGCTGGATTCAGATTAGCACATCTTTTAATTGTAATGCGTTTAGCAAACTATGGTAATTCATAGCCAGTGAGACTTGCACTGGTGAGGTGCTGTGTCTTCGCCTTATTCAAAAGTGTATCCACAGCATGGGGTACCATAACTGTGAGGTCAGTATCAAGTACGAGTCCAGCTGATTGTCTGATTGAAATGGCCACATCTCTCAGGCAACTCGGGAGGGCCCTTGCGACGGGATCAAGCTCAGCAGGGAAATAGGCACACGGCCATTGCTTATCACCAAATTTTGGTGTTAAGACTGAAAGCGCACAACCAGCCATCTCATGGACATTGAGCACGAGCAGCTTGCCGTAGCTAGGAGTACCAAGCACTGGAAACAAAAAAAGCGCAGTTTTCAATTGCTCAAAAGACTGCTGACATTTAGGCGTCTGAAGGCAAAGGCTCATGCACTTCTTTTGTCATTAATGCAAGCAAAGGTGGGGAATAGTTAGGTATCCACTGACAACAGTAAGAAGTGATACCTATAAAAGCACGCACATCTTTTTGAGTTTGTTGAATGGGCATTTTAACAATGGTACTGATGCGCTCAGGGGTCAATCTCCTACCCTCCTTCAACAGCAGGTGACCTAAATAGGTGACCTCCTGTCGACAATACTGAAATTTAGAAAGGGAAAACTTATGTCCATGATGGGCCAAATGCAACAACAATGCAACTGTACCGCCTCTACAACCCTGTTCCGTATCAGAAGCTACGAGTAGATCATCAACATACTGGACCAATTCATTACCTGAGGGAAGCGACAAGGAATCCAACTGATTTTTTAATGATTGACTATTAATACTAGGACTTTCCGTATAGCCCTGAGGAGCATGACAGAATATAAAACTCCTACCAGCCAGTGTGGACCCAAACAAATATCTGCTGGCTGGATGGATAGGAATGCTAAATAAAACATTTTTTAAATCAGTAACAGAAAAGAATTTAGCAGTGGAGGAATCATCGTCAAAACATAGTGATATCAGGAACTACCGGGAACTGTAGTACCACTATTTTATTAACCACGCAAATCAATCACAAACATCCTGATGATCAATAAGGGAGTCAGATGGTGCCCTCTTAAGAATCGGAAGAATAGGGCTATTACAAATATTAGCAGATGATTCGACAACCACTCCCTTTTGTATCAAATCCTGAAAATCTGAAGAAGGGCGCGTTCACCAGGGGTATTTTATACTGAGGAATAGAGGGTAAAATGGCATTCTCCTTAACTTGTAGAGGAACTGGTGGTATATGCAACAGCCCCACATCTGTATCACCCGTGGCCCACAATGTTGGTGGCACCTGAGCAAATTCAACTGGAAGAGGCGAATCTTTAGACAAACACTGCTTAGCACTCACATCTGGACCCATAGTAATATAAACACCAGCTGGAGAGTAATAGATAGTAGCATGCAACTTCTTCAGCAAATCCAAACCCATCAAATTCTCACCACAGCTCAATGTCAACAAAAACAGAGATTCCACAGTAAAAGGACCAATAGTCTGTGCAAAAGGGTGTGAAATGGGGCTAACAACTGGCACACCTGAAAAACCTACCGAAACATTATTCTGGCCACACAGGGCTGCTCTTGGGACCATATGTTGAGAAACAGAACTTTTTGTCACACCTGTGTCCACCAAAATTCCTTAGTCAAGCCTTGCAAATCTGCTGTGACACAAGTACCACGCTGGTCTGCAGGTATTGGAACTGGTCCCTCTCCCTGTCCTTGGCTGTCCAAGCTATAGTACATACCAGTTGCTTCATCTATGTCATAATCATCATGATAATACTGGCCATCATGAGGGCCATCAAAAGAATTATTAACAGAACGACCCTGTGAAGCAGTAGCATTCAGAGCTCTGTCTGTACCACGACCTCTCCCACCAGAACATTGCCCTCTAGGAGCTGCAACTTTCTGTAAAAGCACAGGACACCGGCTACACCAATGACCCTCCTCCTTACAATGGGCACACTGATTTGGCCCTAAAGGTGTTGCTGAAGGCTGTCTACTGGTACGTGGAAGCTGTCTAGAAGGACCACCCCGCCCCCTACTATTTTCCCTGAACGCTTGCTGTAACAACGCCTTTGTTTTCAAATCCTCTTGCTTCTTGTCTGTCCTATCCTTTTCCTCCTGATCTCGATGCTCATAATACTAGGCCATGTTCAAAATAACAGAAGGGGAAGAGGTGGGCCAAGTACTCTTAAACGCCTGTAAACGAGTCGCAATTTCAGGAAGGAGATTAGAATTGAACTCCTCCCTCAACAGACATACCCTGCCCACTATAGTCCAAAAACGTATCTTCAAACTGGGTAAAGAAATCAGACACACTTTCATCCTTCTTTTGCTGACAAGCTGTCAATTTGTCCCAACTTACCTTCTTAGGTGGAATGAGGGAGTGCATATATGTAATAATACGACCAGGCAAAGCAAGTATTTCAGCACAAGGCTTATCACCTGGTTCTTTTTCTGATCCCAACCTTTAATTACATCCCATGTACCCCCCAACTCTGCAATATGATCCTGAGTATGAACCTGTCTCCAAATGTCAACCAGTAGTAAAAGACCAAAAAACATTTCTATATCGGCTAGAGTCATCACAGTAGAAGACGCAGCCTCTGTCAATTCTTTATAATAGGCTGTAGGATTTGACCTGAGATCGGGTAGACGAGCCTTAAGAGCTAGAACCTCACTCCTTTTCCACAAAGTATAAACCCATTGCTCTTGAAAACGGGGTGCCACAGCCGGTCTAGTAATATTTCCACGCTGGTCCGTTACAGCAGGTATTTATGGGTGATATATTGGATGGACCTCTCGCATTGGAAATTGGGACACCATGGTAGGACTTTTCTCGTTTAATCTGCCCCTATAGGCAACTAAAGTCGCAATATTTCCAAATACCGAACATGGTCCCAGCTTAGCAGCATATACACGATCTTTAATATCAAATAGGAGTTGGGGGGCTTGCATTCCAAAATGCGTCTGCCAGAGATTGATCAATGTAGTGGACATATGTTTAAGGGCATGTTACAGTATGAAGAGTTCGAAATCTTGCAAAACGCTCCAAATATCCTCAACACTATAAAGTGCATTACGAGCCCACCACACAGCCTGTTCCACTATTACTTGCTTCTCATCCTCCCCCACATCGGATCGAACTCACATACCCCTTCTATTGCTGAATTGCATCCAATCTCTATCCTCAAACGCCATCACTGGTGTAACAGCATCCAAAAGTGACAACGGATAAATAACCAAAGAACGAGAAGCAGTTAAATCAAGGGGTATAACTGGAGCCGGTTGGTGCGCTGGGGGAGAAAGAGATGCAGGCACAGGTGTTGAAACAGTAGGGGCACTAAAGTTCACAGTTGCCAAGGATGGTATTTGCAAAGGAGGAGCAGGGGGTGACATAGCAGAAGCTGTAACAGTAATAGCCGTAGATACGGGAGTAACCACAACAGATGAAACCGACTGCGGTGGCTGCAAGGGAACAGTAGGATACATCCGTTTGGGAGCATAAGGAGGCCGGGGTTGGGTATCTATCAACTGCTCTACAAAAGCATTGTCTTCTTCCTTAGCTAAATAGGACTTATCAATGTGCAACCGAAATCTCCTGTCCTTACATTCAATTCCAGACTCCTGTTTTGTTTTGTCATAAGCCACAGCTTTCTGTGTTAAAGTTTGCATCTTTCCCTCTTGTGGGTCTCTTTCCATCTTTAACCGCCTCTGTCTAGCCTCTTTTTGCCAAGTTCTGAGGGAATCAAACATAGACTGTCTACTTCGTTTCTTAAACAATTGCTCCTGTAAAAAAAAAATTTTTTGTTCATCAAAAGTGCTTGTCAACGGCCACTGCAACTCGGCATTTTCCCTCGTATATTTGTGCTATAATGTACCAAACATAATAGGGCCAAGACCATGCTTCACATACATATTAAAATTAGGGCTGCCTTCAGGAGACGCCGGCTGAACTTCTTCCAATCGAGCATCTGCAGAAAAACCGACAACACAAATACAATATTTTGCTAGGCATTTTTCACATTCGTTACTTTTTCCTAGCAAAGTCATTGTAATTACTTTTATCAAAAACGGTCCTCATACCGTACCAAACTCAAACCATAATTATACCATATCCACAAAGAACTAAAACAAACTCACCTGATATGAGAAGCACAAACAGACCAATTCTCCACTGCCGACACTTCAGACCAAATGGTCAGATCCAAGGGTTTTGCCGTTCAGGACTCCAGTCGGGATGACAACTGGGCGAGGCACCTCCTGGTGGGACAGAGGCAGCAGCTGCGAGTACCAAACTCTTCGTGCAGGGATCCCTGAGTCTTCAGTCCGACCTGATGGTGCTCCCGTTCTCTCCTCTGGTTACGGACAAGGGTTGGGGTATAACCCGAAGGAAACCCTGTTCGGGCACCAACTGAAGGAAATGACCCACTTCGGGTCACCAGGGTCACTTAGACCACTCCTCTGCCTTCTGCACAAATGAAGAACCGGTCAGACTACAGAGAATACAAACCAATAATTGTTTATTTCCGATACACTCAGAGTGAAGCCCAGTCTGCCCAGTCCCTAGGAGTGCTGCAGAGGGACTGATATTAGTAAGCATAAAGATACATTATGTAAGGAGTTGGCCTAACGGCTAGGGCACTCGACCTCGGACCTGGGGAACTAGGTTCGAGTCTCGGTAATGACGCCAAACATCCTGTGATTCTGGGCAAATCACTTAATCTCCCCGTGCCTAACAAAAAAATTAATGTGTGTCCTGATGTAACGAAAGTGGTGCTATGTAAAGCGCTCTGATACCTGATTGGATTCGGGTGAAGTCTGCGCTATATAAAACTCTTAAAAAAAAAAAAATGTACGTGTCATAACGGGGCTAGAACACGCCCATAGTGGAATTTTTGAAGCAGATGCAGCAGGACATGAAATTTAAAAAAAAATGTTTTAATTCTCCTATCTCACACCTCCCAATTACTGCCCAAGGTCGTTTCACCCTGCTTTCACCACCAGACAAGTGGGAGAGGGCCTCTATCTAGAGAGAAAGGTATGTGCTAATAAGATCAGTCCATTCATCAGTGAAGCAAAACCAAACATTGCATAAGCGAAACATATCGGAGGCCTTTTCTCGGAAACAGCAAGAAATTAGTTTCGATCATGGTTCAAGATGGCATCTAAATAGAAAATGGTGCCGTGAATGCTAAATTACATAAAACAATACGCAAACATGAATATTCCTAATCTAACAGGTGGCGATGTTTATTTCATGTTAACCAGCCTTACGGTTAACTAATGGAACTATGGACTAACGGAAGATCCATACATGTTTAAGGGAATTTGTTCATGTAACACATGCCTCGAAGGAAAGGTATTTTGGTGAATCCTTTAAAACAAGTACCTCCAAGAAGACAGTAAGCATACTGACATACCGCTAGAGCTCCCACCGTGTTTGCTCATTTGTGGGAATCGGGGCCCTTGTTATCTGCTCCTGACATTTCCGAGTTCTCAGGTCTGTCCATATGTAAACACGTTTTACCAAATGTCTCATAATAAGTGGGCTTCATGCTGCACCCATAAGTAAATACTTGCCTGTGAGTCAAGTAGCAGTAATATGAATGTTAATATAACACAATTAGCTAAAATGCTTCTCCGTGTAAAGCGCATCATATTTGCTCAGCTTGCTGCAGGTCCGGGCATCTCCACTGAACAATGACCTTTACAGAAGGGCCTACGGGATCACCTTCTAATTAGCTAAAGAGTGGCTTTCCACTTGTATGAATGCTCCGAAAATTGCATTTCTTTATTTGGTGGATAAGCATTGCTTTCCTAAATATTTTCTGCTCCCAGTTTCAAAACAACACATGAGGCAAGACCAATTAAGTAAGCTGGAAAAAACGAATATTATCAGCACATGCCTCCATCTAGGACGTTTTCCAGAGTCAAAGCAAACCGAAGATACTCCAGTCTTTTAAGTCCTCGCCTTCTGGATTATTCTGGAATCGATACCTGGATTTGGAAGTATTTTTCTGCCTTTGTCTGTTTTTTCTCCAGTGTGGAAGTCTTTTCAGCACGGACCGGCGTTTCACGGGAACTGTATTCTGTTGAGCATAGTGGCTCTCATAGGGCGTCGCCCTTACCTCGGATAGGCATGGTCAGTGCCTCGGAATGACATCTGCGTTCAGCCATTGACACTGCCACAGTGAGCACTGCTGTACACGTGTAAATTCAAATATACCCTTTTACCGCGTTTGATGAATGTCATAGGGTGTTTTTTGTTTATCTCTTACATTTTAAGTCTGGAGCACAGACAAAGACCTTGTATAGATGTATGTCTCCATCAAATAATGCACATTATGGGGAACTCTCTTTCATTACCTGAATTAGCGGACGTTTCTTGTAGGCCAGGAGGTCTGGATCCATCCATGCCAGTCATTGAGGGTTACTAGTGACAATGTAAAGTAGTTCCAGCCAGATTCGTTGTTTCCAAATTCGTTTTGAGAATAATTTTCCAAACCTGCCATGAACCTAGTCCTCCTGCGCCAAAGTTGGATGTTCTTTTATTAATGGTATTCGCTTTGGGAGAGTTGAGAACCTTTTTAATTATTGTATTGACAGGCATGTTCGCCTTTCATGGTACATTATTGTACTAATAAGCTATTCACCGCTTTGTATGTAAGCATGTTACATTCAGTTGTATGTGACATGGCCTATAGACAGTGGAACATTGATGCTGAAGGGTGTCAAGGCCTATCAGTCAAATAAAGGCCCAGTGAAGCTTTTTCTATGTTTTGGGGCTAGCTTATTGTCCTGAGAGGCGTGTGGCCCGCCCAAACCGAGACATAATAATGTGCTGTTTGTACAGTGCCACGGTTACTGCCTACCTATACTTGCTGCTGCATCATTGTGGCTGCCTCGGAACAGTGTTAATATGTAACTTGGGAACATGGCTGGAGAGGGCATGGGGCAGCATGTATTGGGGGAGGAAAATGGCTAGAGAGTGTAGTGCAGTGTACTGCAGTGTACTGCATTAACGTGGGAGAAACTTCAGGAAGGCATTCCGTCCAGAGCATAGCATGAAGGATTTATTGTAGGAGGTGCTCCTAGTTTGCAAGGATTCCTAGCGAAGCCCACAGCTTGGCATGTGGGAAAAGATTCCAAGTTCAGAAAATAGCAAGGGTCACAGGAGAGGGACAAGTGCTGAGCACGAAGCCTCAGAGAGGAGAAATTCAAGTTTGGAGAGCCCAGATTAAGGCAGTGGAGATGTGTAAATGAAGGGGGTCCGAAAATGGGATGTAAGGGCATATTTATGAGTCCCCTGCGCTGCCGGAGTGTCATTGTTGTGATGCTCTGGCCACGTAAATCACAAAATCTTATCAATGAGGCCAAGCAAAGCCACAATGCGTGACTTTGAATGGCCTCATAGATATGGAGTAAGGCAAGGCAATGCAAATCGCTGAATTGCCTTACTCTGCGCTCGGGAGGCAATCCATGGGCATTGCAGTGGCTTTTTCCATGCATGCCCTACGCATTTTTACACTTCCCCAGATGTACACTTCCCCATGTGAGGCATAACGAGGAGGAAGAACCTTATTTCTCCTCATTTTTTCTTCTTTTTAGTGTGCTGCGTTCTGTCGCCACTCTCAAAACCTGTGCTGCCTGGGGCGTTCCGACCCCCCAACTTTGCCACTGGCCCTAATGTTTAATAAAAAGGCTGGATGGGCAAAGTATGTGCTTCTGGTGGACAAAAGAAGTGGAGCCCTGGATTTGAGCAGTTGCCCAGACCAAACCCTATCAGGAAGCTGTCAGCATTAGCATACCGTACAGAGTTGCCTTGATCGGTCTTGGACAGTCTAGGGATTGTACAATGCCCATATGATCATTTTTGTTTCCTTTTTTGAGCTAACAGTGAGGCTCACAAGAGGATTCAGGGGCATCAAGCTAAATATTGAGCATTACCTGGAGAGCAATTGGTCCATCTAGTAAGTCTAGTTCTCTTTCCCTTTCCAACACGTCCTATATAGCCCCAGTTCAACAGACTGCGTTTGTTCTCACCATTTGGTATTGGTGTGAGAACTCAATGTGTTTTATGCCTTCTGTCTTGTCGAATACAAAAGTGTGCTTGTTGAAGTCATTCACGATGTGTGATGAAAATGTCTGTTGCAAAATCTGACCACAAAAGAGTTGTCATCTTTTTAAGTGTTGGTGCTAGACCTGGCATCTTCTGGTGTGGTTTACCTTGCCCTTTTGCTTTCTGACCTCCTGTTGTGACTGTGTGCTGAGCTTCAATTTTGCTGGCTTTAGGACTCTATGCACAATTTTAACTGCTGACCAGCGCAAAAGTGCATGTGCTCTGTGTCTTAAATGTAATGGCATATGGATTCTCCATGACTAGAATATTTGATTTACTGATAAGTCCCTAGTATAGCGCACTACATGTGACCTAGGCCTGTAAATCAAATGCTCCTAGTGGGCCTGCAGAACTGATTGTGCCACCCACATGAATATCCCTTCAAACATGTCTCAGGCCTGCCACTGTAGAGCCTGTGTGTGCAGTTTTTTAAACTGCCATTTTGACTCAACAGATAACCTACTTGTCAGGCCTAAACCTTCCTTTTTTCTTACATATAAGTCATCCCTAAAGTAGACCCTAGGCAGCTTAAAGAGCAGCCTACAGTGTATTTAAAAAGAAGGCATGTACTTTTAAGTTATACATGTCCTGGTAGTGCAAAACTATTGAATTCGTTTTTCACTACTGCATGGCCTATTTCTTTAGTCTAATACTGGAGCTGCTTGGTGACATTTTACAAGTGCAACTTCTAATTGGGAATGGGTAGGAAAAGTGAGCATGGTGTCTCTGGACTCACAATTTAAAAACACATATTTAATAAAGTGGATTTTTAAATTGCAGGTCTGAAAATGCCACGTTTAGCATTTCCTTACTTTAACAATTCTGTACCTTCTGCCTATCCCTGGAATACATGTCTGGGTTGTTTGACAGCTGGGCCTTGTGCATTCCCTCTGGACAGTCCCACTCAGAGGGAGGTGAGGTGTGCCACACACATCCTGAGGACCTATATTCAGGCTGATGGTTCCTCCTGAGCTAGAGTGAGAGGGAGAAGGTGACACTTGCACCTGAATAGGGATGTGCCTGTCCCCACACAAAGGGTTGCATACCCCCCTGTAGTGTGTCTGGAAATAGGGCAGGGTCTTGAGCACTAAAAAGACATTTTTTGAAGCCTCCTTTCTTCAAAGGCTAAAATGGGTATAAGTACTGGACCTCTTACATCATATACTCAGAACACTTCTGGATTAAGAACATTCTAGCAGGAAGAAGAGCTGTTGTCCTGCCAGGAGGAACTGCGACTTTGCTGCTTGCTCTGCTGTGTCGGCCTGCAGCCTACTGCTACTTGCCCGTAAGTGAAAGTGCTGGACTTCACTCTCTACATCCTGAGTTTCTAAAGGTTCTCCAGGGGCTTGTTGGGCTTTCCTCCTGTTTCTGAAGTCTCAAGGATGTCAAAGACTGCACCTGCATCTTACTACCATCAACTGGGCTCCTCTGCTGTGAGTCCTGCTCTGCCAAGTGGTTCCAAATCCAGTCCTGGGCCCTTGGAAGTGAGTGTTTGATGATGCAACCCAAGAAAACTAATGCATTGACACTGGCGAGTCAATCAGAACTGGCACATTTCTCTGCGATATCAAAACATCGCCTCTGCCTGCACTGAAGCTGTGGACACTGCCCGCCCATTGCGCAATGCAACGACCACGACTTACAATGCAGCCCCAACTTTGCAGATGCAGCACCTCTGCATCACTGGTGCTGCATGAGTCGTGGACACCGCATCTCTGATGTCTGTGACGCATCATCCCTGGACTCCAATGCAGCCCCAGTCCTACAGAGCTTTGCGGCAACGTGTTGACTGTGTGCTGCACGCATCACCTGCAGCCCAGCGGTTAAACATCGAGACATCAGCTCGACGCACAAAGCTCTTGATAATGACGCATAGGATGTTGCCCGACTTTGGAAATGATGCATTGCCTTCTCCAGTGACTCATCTCCTACTTTGCTCAACTTCGATGCAACCAAAGTACTCTCAGCAGGTCTGCATGACTTCTGACTCCGGCCCAGGCTCCATCGCTGTCAGACTCAACTTTTGGATTTGCCCCAGTCAAGCGCGACCAGATAGCCCTAGTTGGAGCTTCTGGTTTCTAAGCACTGCATTTTGGTGTAATCTTGCAAAATTCATAACTTGATTTGTGCATGTTGGATGTTTATTGTTTTGGTCTTGTTTTACTCAGACAAATATTGGCAATTTTTCTAAACTGGTGTGAAGTACTTTTATGCTGTTTTTACTGTGTGTTTGTGTGTGTGTGTGTGTACAAATAATTTATACATTGCCTCTTTAGTTTAGCCTGACTGCTCTGTGTCAAGCTACCAGAGGGTGGGCACAGGTAAACACTTTTACTGTGTACTATACTTACCCGGACAAGGATTGTGGTTCTTGTTTGGGCAGGTTGCATACTTCTGTTAACCAGTAACCCAATTTCTGGCATGTAGGAGAGACTGTATTAGGCTATTTTCTCAGAGGGAACAAAACTAATATTAGTTTGTTTTTCAGGTTTAGCCTAGTGCAGCGCGCATGCGCTGCCCTAGGAAAACAACCTCTTGAAATCACTCTGGACTTTTCACACGCTCGTGCATGTTTTTGTTTTAGCATTTTTTCCATTGGGCTTTGCGTGCCTCTTTCTAAAAAGACAGCACGCAATTAGACAAAGGCGGGTGCATGTCCCACCTTTCCTAGGAAATGTATCTGCCACAGCCTACGACTTGCGTTTACGAGCAGGGGTGCCATCTGTTCGGGGTCATGTCACCATCTGTTTTTAATTAGAGCATTTGCTGCGCTGCCGTGCTCACTCGCCCCTGCTTCTCTCTTGTGCCATTCTTTAAACCAACCCTCCCTTCACATGCCATATGCACATGCACAGCCCTGCCAATGCTCTGTTTGCAATGAGAAACTTGTGCATTCGCTGTCATGCTAGGCCCATTGCTGTTGCTCGCTTTCTGATTTGGTACTAGCATTATATAATGCAAACTTAACTTTAAGGCAATCACCCTATTAATCTCATGTTTGACCTCACAACCGCAGGTTCGAACCCCAGCGCGTCTGCTCAGCCTTTCATCCTACTAGAGGCCGACGGACTAATTAACATTCATTTGGTTGGCAATAAACATCTGTTACTCGGCACCAAGATGCAGCATACTCCAGCCCTGCCTTCACTTGCACACTGGGATAACTCACTTTCGCCTCCTTTCAATTCGGCTCCTGATTTTCTATACTGTGCTCGCTTTCTGATTTGGTACTGATTTGGTACTGGCATTATATAATAGGAGCCAGCGGCAGCGGCGCGCAGGCTGCCATCTGTTTTGGGTCAGGTTCCATTTCCAGACCATGCCGCTTTCATTAGAAGGCACGTTCCCTCCACCCCACCTCCACAAGAGTGCGCTTTCATTTTCTCTAAAACACAAAGGAACAGAAACAAAATCAATTACGGTGACATCTTACTTTTCAGCGGAATCGTCAGCACCGTCTAATGAGCGGGCCTTGGCCAACAAGCCTACCCTGGAAGGCAACAAGCAGCTGCTACAGTAGTTAAAGCTCCTTAAAGACCACTCATGTCTTGGTGAGGAAGGGAATGATCCTCATGGGGTTTCAGTAAATAGCTACATTGTGATGCTTAACCATTTGTTGACCGGATGATCATGCTTCTGGTTAAACAAAACAGAAGAACATTAGCAATCAGCATTTTACCCTAACTGTTGTGGAGAAAAAACAAACATCTACAGCAGGTAGGCACAGCGTAACTCTACAGAGTGCATCTTTTCGCTCCCCCACCTCAGAAATCTGCAAGCACTTCTCCTTTCATTACTTTTTATTTTTGGCATTATGTAGCGCGAATGAAGGTATCAAAGCACTTTACATAAGTACTTGTTCCATTACAGAAATCTACCCGATGGGTGATAATGTGCTGCATGGCTAAACACTTATAAGGTCCCAAAGGCGAGACCTATTGGCTATGCCAATGCTTGTTGTTTAACTAGTCACAGTGATTATTCAGTGCTTAGAGTAGGCATACAGGTTTAGTGTCGATGAAAGCTCTTTTTAAAGCTCGCTTGACAGCGATTGGGCAGTTGCTTGAGAGAAAATGTGTTTACTTACAGGAGGCCTTAGAGCCCATTCATTGCTTACCATTGGTACTTTATCAACATTCTTATTTCCCTGCTTCTCTTTGTTCAGCATGTGCAGGCTTCACTTCCTGTTTGTGTGTTTGTCCCTCCCATGAGCACGTCCCAAGTACTGCTTTCTTGCCCTGTGCCTTTCCACTGCTGGAGCTTTCAGAGCTACTGTCTTCTTTTTGTTGTAGTATTTCATAAGAGTGCATGCGTTTGCAGGCCTCACTTCAGCCCTGCTCCGCTGCTTGCCCCTCCTACCACTCATCATTGCTTGCCCACATTGGTGCTTTCCACTCCATGTGTTGTTTTGCTTGTCATGGCGTTGATTGCTGTCCCGCATTGTTGCTTAGACACTCCCACCCGATATTGTTGCTTGCTGATGCTGTTGCTTACCCCTCTTATCCTCCCATTCTGCATTGCTTTGCTTGCCTTCACCTTCTCTGCCGCTTGCCTCTCCTCAATCTCCGATCCCGCATTGTTGCTTGCCACTTTTGTTGGTTGCCCCGTTCAACCCACATCGTTGCTTCGTTCCCTCCCAACCTCCCCAACGGCATTCAAACATGACGCTACTGGATTACAAGTTTAGCCCAAAGATGGAGATTTAGAGGATACACAGTTTTCTGCACACTTTTCTCTTAATGCAACTAGTGGAGTTCACGAGTTCAAAAGCAGGCAAGAGTTTTTTTACAGACTTAAGCACAAGTTGGCGGCCTCTGCTGCTGTGGACAGTTTGCTAGTTTAAAATTGTGACTTGACAGATGTTGTTTCTTGTCATGTCACTGAGTACAAATTACACTTATTGATTCTCTTAAATGAATACTGCTGTTCTTGAAAATAATTAAAACATCTCACGTTACTTAGTGCACACTAAACTTTAGTGTCAACTACTGAGGTGCAAACTGAAAACAGCAGTGATCCATAGCTTATTCCTTGAAAACAATATGTCTACACACTTACTTGAGAAATAACTACAGTTTGGGCTATATGTACAAAATGTAGGGATTACAATTTCCTAAATGCAATTCTTACAGAATCACAATTTGGAAATCACAATTCCTAATGTACAAAAATGTAGACCTCTTAAGTAGGAATTCCCAGTGGGTAGTAAATCGACCTACCGATTATGTGTCGTTACCCTGCATGCATTTACCCCGCATGCTTTTACCCCGCAGTTTTTACTCCCCAAAATCTTTTACAACACAGGACTTTACAACTCAATTTGTCACAAAGCATTCCCCATTCCAACGCAATTACTATTCTAACTCCAGGGGGGTTGTTACTTTGGCGAATGCATTATAACAGTTTTGCAGTGTAAAGCCCAGCATTGCAAAAGTTATTGCGGAGTGGAAAATGCAGGGTGAAGCCATGCGGAGTAAAAAATGCGAGATAAACGACGTTTTCCTGACCTACCTCATGTATATTAATGAGGTAGATCATAGTTTGCGCCCCATTTCGAATTGCAGCAATAACTGTGATGGTGCAATGTGATCAGCAGACCACCAAGTCTGGGATTGCTTTTTGATAGAGAAATTTTTAAAATGTAAATACAGCCTGTTTTCCTTAAAGTAAAACGGGATGCATTTAAAAAAAAGAAAATTAAAATTTTACATTTCATTTTTTAAGAGTAGTCAGTAGGTGGTGGAACTACTGCTGGACCACTGCCTGCTGTGAAAAAATATTCATTTATACATTCGCAAAGAGAAAGGGGTTGCTCTGGGACACCTTCCCATTTGCAAATGGTTACCTCTTCTTTTAAGGTGTTGGTAAAAAATGTATGTTTTGCGACCGTAATTCGGTCTATGCCACTCCACACTATGCCACTCCTCTCTATACCACTCCAATCTACACCACTCCACTCTACGACACACTACTCTACTTCACTCTATGACACTCTACTCCACTCCATCCCACTCCACTCTACACATACCACTCAATTGCACTCCACTCTACAACGCTCCACTCTACCCCACTCCACTCTACACCACTCTACTCTGCACAACTCCACACCACCCCATTCTACTCTGCCCCACTCTACACCACTCCACTCTACTCTATCCCCCTCCACACCACACCTCTACACTCCAATCTATGACACTCCACTACACTCTTCTCCATGCCACTCCACAACTCTTCACTCCACTCTGTGCCAATCCACAACACTTTACACCACTCCACTTTACGCCACTCCACTCTATGCCACTCCACTCGATGCCACCCTCCTTTAGGCCACTAACTTTTAGCCATGCTGAACAACAGCCATATTGGTGCACAACATGGCTAAAACACATTGGCAAAGCCAATAGCTCTTGAATAGACTAGACCTATTGACATTTCCAACACTTGTCTTACACCAGGCTCTGTGAAGAATTAATAGGCAAGGCGGGGCAAGCCTTCATCAAGGGGCTGCACCAGGGAGTGAGTGCGTAATAGCACTTTCTTTTTAAGATTGCTGGCATGAGGGCAGGCGGCAACTCCATGGGGGGAAGGGCATGTAACAATTAGGGTGTAGGTCAGTGCTTAATTTGAGCCTGCGGTTTCCAGTGATCCGCACCAGCACTTAATTTCCAACACCGGCACTTATGGCACTCTGCCACATGGTGGTGCTGTTTGTGCAATTTAGAGATAAGCACAAAATCAGTTGTTTAATTCAAGTACATTAAAAATAACTAATACCTGCCATCAAGGCCATTCTTATAGCTTTAGGATCATGAAAGAGTCTGAATTGCCAAACTTGTAGAGGTGTGATGGTTAGCAGTTGTGTTGGTACTGTCATTGGTAGCACTGGCAGGGGCAATGGGTGGTGCCAGCTGCAGCGGCCTCCTGACGAGGGCCTTGGCACTTACCTTTTTTTTACAAATTGAGCACTGGTGGTGTAGATGCTTTCAGGCCTGCCCTCCCGCTAGCATTATTAAAAACGCTATGCCATGCAGGCGCTGGCCATACCATAGCACCTTTCATCTCTATGTCTGCACTCAGGGCGGACATCCAGCCCGAGTGCAGCCTTAAAGATAATACTCGTAAATGCCCTTTGTGTATTCCCAAAATCGTAAACGTAGATTTTTGGTCTAAGTTTAGACCAAACATCTAAGGTTACATTTGTGAATCAGGTCCCGAGTGCAGACATATATATAGTACTTGTAAATGCCCTTTGTGAAAGCCAAAAGTTAGTAAGCTTGGTCTAAGCTTAGACCAAACGTTAAAGTTTACCTTTGTGTGTCAAACTCTGTCAATTGTCATTCACAGTTTCCCGTTTTCATGTTGAGAAGTCATCTGTGCCTTTAGAAACTGAAATACAAAAAATCCGGGGTGTAAGTGGTTCTAGAGAGGTCCCTCCAACTCTTCTTCTGCAATTGGTTAAAAAAGAATTAAACCTTTAGTGGAACTGGCCCATGAATATTAGTACGATCACAGGTATCACGTTAGGGGATCTAGCTAAGGTGATAGAAGGGTTGCATAAAAACAGCGAGGAATTGTAATAAGATCTGTCTCAGTCCCAGGCTGCAACCACGGTATTAACACTGAGATTATATCAGATTCAACCAGTAGCTTTCCCTGCTGTGGTGGTTAGCCAGTGGGTCTTACCTTCTCAGGGTTTCCCTAGAACTCTTCCTTTAAGATAAAACATCTTTAAGAGACTGTAAACAAAGCCCTCCCCGTGCCTCCTGGTTAGAGCAGATAAGAGAGCTTACTTACATTGCAACAAGAGGAAAACATTGAAAGAGGTTACATTAAATACCTGCCATTTGTATAAAGCACAATGTGGCATTGCCATGGCGTTGCAGGGCTTTCCATAGTCAAGATATAACCTCCCAAACTTGCACTCATATGTTGCATCAAACGAAATGGGCAATCTGACCCTTCCCAGACAGGTCATCAGAAGTTCATGCAAGAAACATTTTAAATAACATTCTTTATAAGCCAGTAGATTTCGATATTTTTTTAGTGCATGCAAAGCACACATGTACAAAAATATAACACCAATGCCCACAATTACATAGGTCATATACACAAGCACTTATGCTGCCTCGGCATACTTACAGACATCACTACGCACACTCCTACAGTCGTCCACTTGTACACACCAGTCGTCAACCAGGCACACAAACAGGCTTCCTTGCACACAAACCTATACTTCAACTGCATTAGCTGATTTCATTCGATGTACGTGTTCAGAGTCTGTGCATGCTCGGTTTATGTTGTCACATAATATATACACACCTAAGTTTAATGTTTTGAATGAACTAATGGATCTAAAGGGTAAAACATCAATTCACAAACTCTAGACATTGCCCTCCCCCAAACTGGGCTTGGAAAATACTAAACTATTTCATGAGTGCCCTCATGGCCGTTTAGCATGTTTAAGTGAAAACATGGCTACACTACTATTTGACCCCATTTTAAAAAATATTTTTGATGTGGGCGAACCCCATGAAGACCACTTCAGGAAGACGTGCTAGCTCACTTTCTGCAATTCAGCTTTGAGCATTTGATCGTGCAAGCAGAAAGTGGCGGCTATGGTGGTGGAAGTGGGTATCATCAGCGGGTATCATCAGATGTGGATAAGAGCTTTCTTACGCAAATTGTGAGCTCCCACATTTTTTAAGCACTGCTTAGGGGTTCTTTAAGGGCAAGAACTACGACCTGATGTGCTAATCCCATTCTCAAACAAGAGATGTGCAATTTTCATACGGCAGGTTTGGAAATAGGATGCAATTTGCGATGCAACCTATAGACCTAATATTTCCCATCACAAATTGTACTTTTGCAGTGGGTTGTACAATGACTGACCTAAACATTTTTATTAAGGCAGGTCACAGTTTGCGACTCTGGGTGATTGATTCCAAAGCAGGGATGAAGGCCTACAAGGAACATCATAGTTCTACACTGGCAACGGGAAGCATTGTTCAAAAAGACACACCCAATGCCCATTAAAGGGATAGGTTCAGTTTAAGTAGGAAAAAAATATGTCCACTATGAAAGGAGCTGGGAGTACAGGCAGTGGATTCTTAGATCACTTCCTGCCCTTGCCCTTAGAAGTTGGCCAACACAGTTCCTAAAAAGCAAGGTGTCCCAAGGGGACTTCTTCCCCTTTACAAATCAGTTGCCATTGGAGGTTTTGGTAACTGAACAATGGTTTGCACAACAATGGTATTTGCATACCACTGTATTTCTGAAACGTTTTAACAGTCAATCATCAACCACTGGAATTCTACCATAATATTAAGGTTTTAATATTGACTTTAATATTGACCCACACCAGATGTGCCTTTCTCTTGAGTATAAACTCACAGGTTTGTGTACATCATGTACATACTTTTTTTAAATGTATTTTTAATAACCAGATCCATAGGAGACAGCACATTTATAAATATTGTACATACATATATAAAATTCTTATTATGTCCACAAAATCCGAATAGTAGTAAAACATATATAAAAAATCCCATAAATAGAGAAATAGTCTTCTTTACTTTCAATAAAGTGCACCAGTGCTACCTTTAGCAGTCTGTCATTACCTATTCAAGATACATTTAATCGAATTTCGTTCTTGGTCTTTTTCTAATTAATGTTAAAACTAGATATTCCTTATATTATTACGTCTTGTAGGTCATAATTTTCATTTCATCAAGACTATATCCACAAAGTGCCACTGTTCGGTTTACTTTCAATAAAGTGCAACAGTGCAACAGTGCTAGATTTTGATAGTCCACCATTTATATTCAAGATTGAGTTCCCACTACTCAATGAGCATACTTGTTTAGGTAATTCTTGTAGATGAATTAACTCAAGTGACACTTGTGGACAAATCGAGACTCTGCAACAGAATTGCAAATGTCCTGGTGTTCACATAAAAGCTAAACTCACCCAAAACGAAGTGACCTTTGTCTATTTTACCACAAGACATAGCAAAGATTGTGAGAAAAAAACGTTGTTCCTCCTTGCATAGCGTTTGCTTCTAACCATGTTTGACCTGGTTGAAATTTTTAAATATGCTTGCAAAATTGACAACATTTCTTAGAAATTTGCATAATACAGTTTCTCTTATCTTATTATAAAAAAGTAGGAACCAGCTGCAGTTATGCTGGAAAAGAAAATGTCTTTTAGAGACATGTTCTGCTTACACCAGTATCCTCTCTGTATTTCATAAGAGGTTTTTAAGCATGGTGTGCGCTCGCTTAAAAAAAAACATTCAAAGTACCAGATAAACACATTTCACTCTGAAAACGTTATTTTGCATAATATCATGAATTTCACAAAAAATACACAGCTTCACACACCCCTGTAACCATTATGCTTTCTTCTATGGGCCTCGAAGGGCTTCTATTGTGTGCACAAAAGATGCATGTTATCTAAAAGTAGAAGGTCTACAGTAAACGAGCACTTCATGCACCACCTAAGCCAAGGTTAATCATCGGCTGTAAAATGTATCAGCAGTGCTCTGAAACCCCCGCAGATATGCCTTCCATCACTGTCATCACCTCCACCTAAAGTGATTTGCCAGGTAGATGGACCTGTCAACGACTTGGCAGAGCTCAACAGTCCACTTTAGAAGAACCCTCTGTCTTTCCGTGATGCGGTGACAGGGCTGCTGGCAAGGAGCGAGAGCAGACTTTCTGTACTGATAAGCACAAATAGGTTCCATCCAGACAATGAAAAACTCAATTGATGTGTTGCATCCGGTAATTGACAAAGTTTCGATTTTGTCTGAATCAGAATGATGAGCGTTACAGTGGTGCCAAAATGACATATTTCAATATTCTGTAGTATATGTTTAGATGTTTTTGTTGGACGAAACGCAGTGGCTTAAAAGACTATAGGGCATATTCTCAATGATAGCTGCACTTTATCACCACCAAAGTGGCGATATATTCATCGCACTTTTCACAAGCTGGTGTTAACAGCCCATATCACCACTTTTCCTATGATAGCCGCCACAAAAAATATCGCCACAGATGACACCGGCAACTACAGCTAATGAGATGCAGAGTAGGCATTCCCATGCAAAAGCCACGACAACACTACTTTGCAACATTCTCAACGACCTGCCAGATTGGCGATAAGTTAAAAAAACATGCGATAAGGCGCGTTAGCAGCAGGGATTTAACACCTGCTCCGACCTGGTGTTAAGTCGGACGACACCGTGCACCATAAAGGGAGCTCAGCCCAGAGCCACACCTGAAGAACAACAGATGCCATGGAGCTACTCATCATGCAGATCCGAGCCCCAAGAGGGCCACAACACCCACCGCCACCACACCCAGGCCCGCAATCCCCCCGACACCCCCTCTGCCACCCAGACCACCACAGAGGCAGCGCAGACAAAGACAGCGGAGCTTCAGAAAATGCACTGGCCTCACAGACTCAACACCAGAGGATGCCATTGCCCACTACAGGCTTAAAAGGACAACCATCCTACACATCCTGACCATCATTGCCCACAGGCTGACGGTACCAACACAGCGGAAAACCAACATCCCTCCTCAGACAAAGATGCTGGCTGTGCTGCACATGTTGGCCTCTGGGACCTTCCAACCAACAACTGCCAGAGTCGGAGGAGTCTCACAGCCAGCCCCATCAAAGTTCCTCACACCTGTCTTGGATGCCATCATCAGCTTGGTACCCCAGTACCTTCACTTCGCACACACTGCCCAGGAACAGCTGGAAACCAAGCAAGGCTTCTATGCCGTAGCTGCCTTCCCACACGTGTTGGGGGCAATCGACTGCACACATGTACTCCTCGTACCCCCCTGATGCCACTGCACACAATTACCGCAACAGGAAGCACACGCATTCCATCAATGTGCAGGCAATAGTGGACCACCGGGGACTCTTCAGCAATGTGGTCGCCAACTACCCAGGCAGTGTGCATTATACCTTCATCTTCTGACAGTCCATCATCAACCAGCGCTTTGAGACTGCCACCTATGGGAATGCATTGCTTGTTGGTAAGTAGCAAATGGACACACCACACACCTCAACTCCACAATCATGCAACTCACAACTCTGGGAATGCACACGTTACAAACTCACACACAACATGCCAAACAACATGCCCACCTACCAGACACAACAGCACAGCTTACTGTGGTGATCTGGGCAAGCCATGTACATGAGCCATCAATGGCATGGCACCTCAGCCACACAATAGCAGAATGGGGGGAGAGGTGGGAACCATGCATGTGCGAAGAAGGCAAGTGTCCCATCAATGAGAATGTACACAATGCTAAGTGTGGCGTGCATGTGCTGGCCAGACTGCAGTATGCAGACCACAGACACACCCATGTCGACATATACTGTTGGTGTCTGGAATGTAGTGAACAGTGGACACAACCATGTTACCCCAGGCAGAGGGGAAGAGCGTGGAAATTAGCTCATTATGTCCCCCCCCTGTAAGTGTGAGTGGAGTGGGCTGGCCCGGCATACGCCAGACCAGCGTAGGGGTGTGAACGAAAAGCCTGTTTCTCTGGGCGTGGTTCTCTTCCGGAATGGCCAACGTGTCTGCCAGGGCGGCACCTCTGAGCACACCACGAGGCTGACGCTGTGAGCAGCGGTGCCTAGGACCATGTGCACCTGCTGCACCTCAGGCTGCAGGTCTCCAGACCCGTCTTGGCCGCCCCTGTGCAACCAGGCCACACCGCTCACCTGCCAACACCGACGTGTATCAGAGAGGGTCCACCACGTGCCTGTGCAAGCTCCAAGCCCGAGGGCCACAACCCTGGCAACCTCCTCAGACCATCGGTGTCTTCCACAAGACATGCCCGCAGCACTCCTTTTTGTTGACGTACTCCACCGGCCTACACAGCAGTCAAGTAGGTCACACATTTGGAACTGAGTCTTGATCATAAAGTGGCCGAGTACACATGTTAATGCAGAGTTTAAATCACTATACTCCCTTCGATGTGGTGCCATCAACTCTGTGCATAGCATTACAACCACACGTGTCTGTGGGCCCTTGCTGACTATGCCTTCGGCGTACACTGCGGTCCAGCAGGCCTCACACCAATCCAATCCAGTCCGTACCAGGCAGGACACGGCATCGTTGCTGGCTAAACACCCGCTCAGCTCAGGTGCTTCTACCTCTGTCAACCACAAGTCATCCCCACATGCCATTTCCACGTCATGTGTTAGAGTTCCAGGAGGAGCTTGCTGAACAGCGGTTGGCCCGCACTGACTGCTGGCACCGGCCTACACAGCGATCAAGTAGGTCACCCATGTGTAGCTGAGTCTTGATTATGCAATGGTAGAGTACACACCTTATGGTAGATTTTATGTCACTGTGCTCCCTTCGATGTGATGCCACCAACTCTGTGCCTAGCATCCGAACGACACCTGTCTGTGGTCCCTTGCTGACTACTGTCTTCGGCCTACACTGCGGTCGAGTAGGTCACACTCTTGATTTGTGTCAGGCAGAGTTCATATCATTGTACGCAAGGAGAGGAGGAAGACGTGGTTCAGTCCGGAGGAAAAAAGGATCCTCGTTATGGAGGTGATCGAACACTATCAACAACTGCTCTTGTGCCACTAACTCTGTGCATCGCAAGCCATGTGGACACATGGCTGTGGGCCCATGCTGACCACTGCCTCCGGCCTACACTGCGGTCCAGTAGGTCTAACATTTGATTCTGAACCTTGATTTATTTATGGCTGAGTTGATATCAGTGTACAGGCCTCATCGCAGACTGCATCCCCTTTCAGCCCTTGTGCCACTGACTCTGTGCCCCGAAATTCATGGACACTCTCTGGATGAACTTTGGTGGCGTCTGAGTCCATGGCCTGGGGGTATCCTCAACATCATTGCTGATACTGACTTGGTGGTAAAAAGGAGTCCTCCATTTGCCAGTTTTGGCTTGCTTCTGCCCTCTGCATCATGCCCTGGAAGGACACCTTCCACTGTCCCCCGAAACACTCCGCGACATTCTCCTTGGACATCAACGAGGACCGGCTCAGCTCGCGTGGCCCCACCTCGGTGCACCCCAAGTCATCGTACCATGGCGGTGTGCCTGTGCCAGTTGCAGTGCATCCCGGGCCGCTAACTCTGTGCAGCTCAAGTAATAGACCCTGTCTGATTGAGAATTGGAAGGCCTCTCTGTCGATGGCCTGGGGCTCATCAACGCCATTTGTCAGTGGCCCTGCTCTGTCAGCTGCCTCCGGCCTCAACTGCGGTCCACCAGGGCTCACATATCAAATCGAGTCCTGACCTGCCCGGACGACGCATCGCCGCAGGATGCACACGCCACCACCGCCAGGACCACCTCCAAACAACAACTGCCAGAGTCGTAAGAGTCTTACAGCCAGACTATCTGAGTTGCTCACACATGTCTTGGATGCCATCATCAGCTCGGTACACTGCTCAGCTCTTCAGGTGCCACCAACTCAGTGCACCACAACTCATGGACCCTTTCCAATAGATCTTTATTTATGTGGACAGCTCGCACAACAATGTCACATCAGGCAGTGGGGAAAACCTGGGACGATGATGGGGAAGATGTGGCTGGTGTGCGGAGGGGTGAAGGCACGGACAAGGGAGGGCAGGAGGCAACAACCAGAAGGCAGCAGTGCAGACTGGAGGTGGTAGTCCAGCTACACACCAGGAGCTATGGATGAGCTACGTGCTGTGGACTGCGGACGCAACTATGTCAGCTCAGACAGTGGGGAAGACCTGGGACAATGATGGGGAAGATGTGGCAGACATAAAACGCCCTACTGCAGCTGCAGCAGGAATATCCCGAAGGGACCCAATCTGGGACAATTTCTTCACATGAGCACGATCAACTCTGGTGCCCCTACCTCATGCACTGCGACTCGCCGACCCTTCTAATTGGATATTGGGGGACCTCTGTACTTACTCCAGCTACCAGCATGATGCTTTACAGTTGATTGTGTTATGTTGGTGGTTTCTGTTTCTCCTTTAATGGTGAACATGGTTCAAGTTGTTGCCAGCACTAACCACTCCCTGAGGGCTGGCTCACACTCACTCCACACACAGCCAGCAAAGGCGTCACTGGTCACGTGACCCTGGAAATAAAGAGTGGCCGAGCGCACGTGCCTGTGGTCAGTTCTACTGACTATCAAAGTGTGTTCGTGTGCAGTGGGTAAGACCTTGTGCGTGTAGCTCTGTCGTCCCTCCCTCAATATGTAAGAGGAGTGGACTGTGCTGGCGTATGCAAGTCCAGCGTAGTGGTGTGAATGATTGTCCCGGGGCTCTGGGCAAGGTTCAGTACTGGAAATGTGCAAATGCATGTGGCTATGTCGCAGTGTGTGTGTCCCTTGGTGAGTATAAGTGGTCCCTGATGGGAATTAGACACCCACGTATGTAATCGAGTTTGGCTGCCATGAGTTTGAACCCCACCCGCACCTGTTCAGCCACCTCCTTCTGCAGTCTGACACCTGGCCATGGAATTCGATGTGTGCTCCTGTGAGGTGCTGGGAGCCATCCGTGGTGGTGTGTGCTTCCTGCTTTGTGGTCTGTGCAGGGGGTGTGGTCTCCTGGATGCAGCTGGGCTGCCCTGCTCCTGGAGGTGGGTTGCATAAGATGTCCATGAGCTGTTGTAGAGCGTCGGTGTCGAGGGTGTGGAGGTCCTCTTCATCATCACTGATGAGTTGTCTGGTCTACTCTACAGGAGGTGTTGATTGTCCCTCTGCTATGTGAAGGGGAGATGCATTTTCACATTGTGTTGACATGTATGTTGACGCATTGTTCATGTTTACCTCGGGACTTGGGTGTATTGGACTCTTGATCGAGTTGTGACTCTTGGGCATGATTTGTCCGCAGATTTTTTTTTTGCGTCAAGGGTTGCTTTTGCACATGCTTTTGCGCGGTGTGGCCTGCTCCTTTCCGGATGTGGTCCATACTCAGCCACCTCAGTGTCGTGGTATGCACAATGCCATGATGATCGGACTGCAGCCATGCTAATCGTCGTGTAGTGTCACTTGCATTGTCGGTGTGGCTCACAGATACAATTCTTTGCTGGGTTCTGCACTTGTGCATGTGTTGGTTGTGATATTGGTGATGGATGGGGTGGGACCCTTTTGGGCACGTTGTGGAGGCAGGCCTACATGCTATTTGTATGTGTGCTGCAGTGTGCCACGGGGGTCAGGGACATGATCCAGAGTCAATGTGGGTGTGCAGTGTGCTCTGCTTAATTGTGCATGTGTGCCATTGTGCCTGTCTCCCCCGTCTCCCCAGTCCCTGGTCAGTACTCACCCTGTTGATGTTGTGTCAGGTCATGTTGGCAAGTGTCCGGTGCCATGACTCCTGGCACCGTATCCCGACTGCTGACTGTCACCACCATTTTCTCCATGTCATTCAGCTCCTGGTGTGCCACTGGACCCCCACCTCCAATCTGCGTTGCTGCTTTCATGTTGGCATTGGGTTTCTTCTTGGTTTTGGCCTTCACATCCTCTTGACCTCTTCCATTGTCCTCCTCAACGCTGCAACTGCATTCACATGGTCCAAGATAGTCTGCCATATTTGCGTCTTTGTTGCCAATGACACGTTGGATGTGACGTACAGTTGTTGGGTAGTGTTCTATCACCTCCATGACGATTATCCCGTTTTCCTGTGGACTGAACCGCGTCTTCCTCTTCCTCTTCTACAATGCCTTCACCGACCCCGGGGTTCCTTGCAGGTCGTCGGTGGGTCTTGTGGGTTTTGCGTTGTCCTCTGCACTCGGTCCGGGTGCATCCATGGTGCTACGCAGTTTACTTGTTTTTGTATTTGTTTTACACTGCTTTCATAGTGCATTATCCCGCATGACACGTGGGAATTGCAGGCCTGTCACTGGTTATCGCTGATTTTTGTAACGCGATTGGCCACATTGCAGCTTTTTTCCCGTTCGTGTTTTGCGTTTTATCGGTGTCACGTTCGTTTTAACACGGTCATGTGGCGTGTTATTGTGAGACTATTGCAGGGTTCCGCAGGGTTGAGAATACAACGTTAACACGGCATTATTTACCCGCGATAGACTGCGATGTGCAAAGTTGCGTTAAGCAAATTTGGCGATACTTATCACATGTTCTTGAGAATATCCCCCTCAATTTTATGGCTTTGCATGAAATAAGGAAAATATTTCACCTTTCCACGTGAAATATTGGTTTCCTCATCATAAAATTAGTGCAACACCACAACCAAACAGCACAGTGCAGTATTTCAAATAAGCAATCTCGTGTTGTAAAAAATAAACACTTTATTCAAGATAAATGCCACAAAATAAGCACGTAACATAAAAATACATATATTTTCATTGGGTAACGTGTAATATGGTCCTATATTGCCATCACAGGCTCATGATGAGATGTACAAACCACTGGTTTAAGATGTCAACCTCTGGACAGCAACACAACGTAAACCCAATATACACGTTTACTCAATATATATCCTGATTGTGTGTGTGTGTATATATATTCACTGAGAAAAACAAAGGTTAAGGCAACGTTATAGTTAGTATATATTGTAAAAATAAATATATAAAACCGACGTGTCCTGGACATTCTTACAACTTTGGGTGCCCGGCAGTATTTTACATGGCCATATTTGAATTAATGTGATCCTTTTGGCAGCTTTGGTAGTGGGAGTGGGTAGTGCATACTATAATGGCTTCCTGAGAAATATCTCAGGCTTTGGCTCTTATTTTTCTACAAATTAAGCACTGCATACGTTCGAGTGTGGATTGTTATTACTCTGTTTTAAAACCTGCAGATAGGTATTTTGTTACATAAAATATCGCTGATTAGTGAAGCATGTAATGGATCTGGTGTTGGTTAACCCATCTGGCGAACTGTGGGGA
Source organism: Triturus cristatus (assembly GCF_964204655.1). Classification (NCBI taxonomy): domain Eukaryota; kingdom Metazoa; phylum Chordata; class Amphibia; order Caudata; family Salamandridae; genus Triturus; species Triturus cristatus. The sequence continues at coordinate 387,999,770 of NC_140584.1, read as the reverse complement.
TAAAAGATTTCCACCTTGATATCCTTGTTAAGCTCTCTTAGGAGCGATAGGATTTTGCTTTCCGAAATGTAATTTTGTCTGCATTTGTAATTTAATGATTGTATATCTGATGGTTTCGTTGTTGGGAAGTTTACTCTCAATAGAGTAGGTTGAGTTGATTATGGTGACAATAAAATGAAACAGGTTATAGGCCTAATCGAGTCATTGGAAAAAGTTTGTTCTAATTCCCTAGGTTTGCTCTGTTTATTATAAAACGCTACTATAAAAGCAGAAAGCCTGGCTTATTTATTATACAATCAATTGTTAAAGCCAAAAGGCCTCTTTAACACTGAATTGTCAATACAATGTTTTACAGGCTGTTACATGAAATCTCTCTGATTACTTTAGTAGGGAAGGATTTTGATATTGGTCATCTCTTCTAACAAACCATATGGGTAGAAGATTTTTATTGAGATTCTTCTTTTAAGGCCACTTTGAGAAAAGCTGTGTATTGTTTTGCAAACAGTAATTTTGTACATATTTTTAACAGTTTATGCTTTTTCAGTAAGCCTGAGTTGCTTCTAGTGTCAAGCCATTCGTAAAGGCTATGACCCTTGTTACTTCATAGGGAAACTGTTGTACCTGGCATCCTTGGTGTGGTTTTCCCCTTACCTTTTGCCTTCAGACCTCCTGTTGTTTGCTGGCCTTAGGATTCTACACACTTTACCACTGCTAATCAGTGCTAAATTGCGTGTGTTCTGTTGCTAAATCAAAATAACATTGGCTTATACCCAATTAGCGTATTTAATTTACATGTTAATCTCTAGTAAACTGCTACTACATGTGCCCAGGGCCTGTACATTAAATGCTACTAGTGGGCCTGCAGCACAGGTTGTGCCACCTATGTAAGTAGCACTTTAAACATGCCTCGGACCTGCCACTGCAGAGCCTGAGTGTGTAGTTTAAAACTCCCATGTCAGCCTTGCAAAATAAACATTTTGCCATGCCCAAACCTTCCTTTTCAATATATATAAGACACCCCTAGCTTAAGCCCTGGATAGTTCCAAGGGCAGGGTGCGGATGGGCGTGCTGGAGCTTTGCGTTGGTTGTCCCTCGCTGGATGTCGATACTTCTGTGTGAAGAGGCTGGCTGGCAGTGGCTAACGCTGATTTTCAGTGTGAGCAGTGTGGTCTTGATGCAACTGGGCTTGTTCACTGTTGCAAAGAGCACAAAAGCTTGATTTTGGAGCCCAAGAGCCACATCAGGGGTCCCAGACCTTACAGGCACCATTTGGGGGTTAGGAATTCTCTCTAGCTGGGTCCAGGAGCTGGTTGGGGAGCTTTTCACAACTTTGAGGCTTAGGTCAGGAGGCCAGAAAACTAGCCCTTCACTCTCTTAAGCCTACGCTCTCCTTGCTCCTCGCAGCCCTCTCCAACATGAAGGGGATTCTTGGCACAAAACTTGAGAAGGTAAATCTTCAGTGGGAATAATCTGGGACTGTATCCGACCTAATTTCAGATGTTGTAGGTGTGATCTGCTTATTATGAAAACTTCAGATAAAGGCAGGGGAAACAACCATTACAACGCAGTCATTACAACGCACTATCTTTGCAGCACTGTTATTACAACGCAACATCCATTACATCGCATGCCATTACAACGCAGCCATTACAATGCATGTCACTACAACCCATGACATTACAACGCATGCCACTACAACACATGCCATTACAACGCTTTATAAGGTAAGTAATGGGAAATAGTAATTTTTACCCCTACACTATCCAACACTTACCCTACTGTTGCTCTCACTGGAGTGGAAATAGTAATTGTTACCCTACACTATCCAGCACTTACTCCACTGTTACACTCACTGGAGTGGGAATAGTATGTTTTACCCCTACACTATCCAACACTTACCCCACTGTTGCACTCACTGGAGTTGGAATAGTAATTTTTACCCCTACACTATCCAACACTTACACTACTGTTGCCCTAAACATATCATGCGTTGTAATGGTATGTGTTGTAATAGAATGCGCTGTAAGTGTAATTTCTAAAAATGCATTGTGATGGTATGCGTTGTAAAATCATGCATTGTAATGGATGTTACGATGTAAAAACCGCATTGTAAAGGTATGCGTTGTAAAAGTTTGCATTGTAACGTGTCCTATTTGAAGGCAGTAGACCTGATGTATTTAATAAGAAACGCATATATCAAAGCCAAGAAGCCTTTAATTGTAGCTTGGCACTGCACCCTGTTAAAGCCTGTAGATATGTCTTTTTTACATTGACATCTCACAGATTACATTTATAGGCAAGAATTTTGATGTTGATAATCCTCTTTGATAAATCTTAGGAACAGAAGATTTGTACTTTCCTAATTGTTGCTAGAATCTTTTCGGAAGGCCTCGTAGGGTTTACTTGTCTTTTTTTGATTAGGTTTTGAAAAAAGACATAATATATTTTAAATGCATATACATATGTAGACGGGTTTTGGATCAGCGGTCTTTCATCATTGGTCTGTAGAGGTGTGCGAATCACAAGAATTTAGCAAAATGTTGGCAAAAGTATGCTTAGTTACAAGAAATTGCATGAAGTGTAAATCTTTCATTTCATGCTATATTTTGTCACAAAATGTGTCCTTGCATCCATTTTTGACATGAGGGTGAATTTAAACAAATGCCCTAGAGATAACAGCTGCTCACATTCTGTTGTTCCTGTGCATTCACAGTATATTTTTAAAGCAAATGGCATGTTCACAACAAAGTTTTTCAACAAACAGTCATATTTACTGAAAGTGGCATAATGGTGTAACTTTAGAACTTTAGCGTAACAAGTGTACCTGTGAATTTCTCGAAATTATTCAAATTATGCTGGCATAATGTAAATTGTGCCCAGGGCTAGTCGGATAAGTGGAATTTATAATCTGCTTCATTCGATGACAGCATCAGGCAAGAGGTCAAACCATTTCAGCCATTGGCTGTCTTGCCTTGTCAGTAGTTATCTGATCACATGTGCACATTTGCCTGAAAATTAGTATAATTCAGTGTCATAAATTCAGTGTCATAGCTGGTGGGCCAGTACTTTAGTTTTCTTTTTTCTCCATGTATAAGCCCTCTTTCATTCATTTTCTTCTCCTCTTTCAATTCAAATTTTTTTAGGGCAAACATCAGCTCGCCAGACTGTGCTAATGGGCTGCTTGCCTGCTGCTTTTCATTTAATCTACTCACACTACCTCCTGCGTGGTCACTGCCTTTAAACCAAGTAACCATCATGCAAAGGTATTGCTTATAGTTTATCAATGTTGGTTTTAAACATATCTGCCATGCTGGAACTTTAAAACAATTATACCTTACACACAACACCATTGCCATATGGCTACCTGCTGCTTTTTAAATTGTTTTTGTTATTGGGAGTACATGCCCACCCCATTTAAATGGCATAGTTTCTTTTTCTGCTTTTATTTTTTTATTATATTACATAGTTTGTAGCAGTCCAAAAGGTAGCCAAGATGATGACACTTTGACTTTGAAAAAGGTCTCTAACTTGCCCTGTATCTTTGCCCTTAACATTACAGATAAAAACACAGATCCAGTTTAAAACAATGACTGTAAAAACCCTAAAGGTAATCCATGTCATTGAAGCAGTCCTTTTTTAGATTTCACATTTTACGTCACCTTTCACTTCCTAAGTATATTTACTTATTCTAGCTTTGTTTCTGTATGTTTTCTTTTCCTTATGACATAGGAATCTTATATAGTGCATACTGTGAACTGAGTCATATCAAAGTGTCTCAGTGAGCTCAGGTTGTTTGTAGGTGTTCTTGAAATTGGGGTATTAAAGCGTTAAGACTATATGTTCATCAAATCTTTGACATCTCTGCAGAGTGCAGAGTGCAATGTTCACATAGATGAAATTGGGTGAAAGTGGAAAAACACAGATGTTGAAATATTGACAGCAAAAAGTAGAAGAAAATGATGTGTTGGCGAGTGAGGAAAGAGAAAAAAGTGTGTGTGTGTTTCTGAGGGTGTGTGTGTGGGGCAATGTTAATGGGAGTTGTGAGGATAGTAAATACAGGTCAATACAAACCCTGGGCGTAGTTCGCGAAGTAGCACTATGCGTAGCTACGCAAAGTGCACTTCGCACTATACGAGCTATGCGTAGCACTTCGCAAACTGTGTAGTACCCTGTTCGCACTTTGCAAGATGCCGTCTTCAATGATTGCACAGTGCGGACAAGCATCCGGCACTGTGCAATCATTGAAAACGGCATCTTGCACAGTGCGAGCTGCCGTTTTCTGCCGCTCGAGTAGATTTTTACTCGAGCGGCAGCTTTCTCAAGGCGGACTGGTAGTTTCTAATCGCGAGCCTACCGGGTCCCTGATCGTGTCCGAACCTGCATCCAGACCGAGGTGGCGAAGATGCTAGACCTCGGGGTGATTGAACCCTCCGACAGCCCCTGGGCCAGCCCGGTAGTCCTGGTCCCGAAAGCGACTACCCCGGGTGTTGCCCCCGAGCTGAGGTTTTGCGTGGACTACCGAGGACTCAATGCGGTCACCCGAGCGGACGCTCACCCTATCCCCCGTGCCGACGAGCTCATTGACCACCTTGGGGCCGCTCGCTACCTCAGCACGTTCGACCTGACCAGTGGATACTGGCAGATTGCCCTCACCGAGGGAGCCAAGGAGCGCTCCGCCTTCTCCACCCCGGATGGACACTACCGCTTTAGGGTGATGCCGTTTGGAATGAAGAATGCCCCGGCCACCTTCCAGCGGCTGGTGAACAGGGTCCTGTCCGGACTAGAGGGGATCAGCGCAGCATACCTCGACGACATAGCGGTCTTCAGCTCCCAATGGGCCGAGCACCTCCAGCACCTCCGTCAAGTCCTGCTGGCTCTGCGCCGGGCCGGCCTCACCATCAAAGCCAGCAAATGTCAAATTGGGCACGGCTCCGTAACCTATCTGGGGCACCAGGTGGGAAGTGGGCAGGTCGCCCCCCTCCAGCCGAAGATCGACGCCATCTTGTCCTGGGAACCCCCCGCAACCCAAACGGAAGTCCGGGCCTTCCTGGGCCTCACCGGCTACTACTGAAGGTTTATTAAGAACTATGGCAGCATCGCAGGCCCCCTCACAGAACTAACCTCCAAAAAACACCCCAAGAAAGTACACTGGACTCCCTCCTTCCAGAAGGCGTTCGACACCCTAAAGGCCGCCATGTGCGCGGCTCCAGTGCTCAAAGCACCCGACTACGCCCAGGAGTTTGTGGTCCAGACGGACGCCTCGGAACACGGCATCGGGGCAGTCCTCTCCCAGTTCGACGACAAAGGCATAGATCGACCCATGGCCTTCATCAGCCGAAGGTTGCTGCCCCGGGAACAGCGGTGGAGTACAATTGAAAGAGAGACCTTCGCAGTAGTCTGGGCCCTCAAAAAGCTACGGCCCTACCTGTTCGGAACACACTTCCCAGTACAAACAGATCATCGACCCCTGCGGTGGTTGATGCAGATGCGAGGGGAAAACCCCAAGCTGCTACGCTGGTCCATCTCCCTCCAAGGGGTGGATTTCACTGTGGAACATCGCCCCGGGCCGGACCACGCCAACGCGGACGGCCTGTCCCGATTCTTCAGCTTCAGCGAGGAGAACCCCCAAGTGGATGGGTAGTTCTCCCCGGATTTCAGCTGGGGGGGGCACGTGTGAGACCGGCCTCGTGGCGTGGGCCCTCCCGACCAGCAAGTTACACTACAACCACGCCGAACCTCGTGGGCACGGCCTTCCGGCTCCCGTGGGCCAACATCCCGAGGGCCGACCAGATCCCCAACACGCATGCCCGGCCGAGGGCGAACGAAACCCCCCCCCAAACCAGACCGAGAGGCGCCGACCCTGTCACACCTCTGGTCTCTTCCCCGAGGGAGGTTTCGATCGACCACCAGGCCCCCGGTGAGCGGGCGCCTCGCCTGCTGGGCGTCTGGAGTCCCTCCCGGACCCACCTGAACAGATCAAAGGGCCGAGCGACAGGAAACCCTATCACACCGCCCCTCAGGCACCAGACCCCTCTCCGCGAGGACTCCGGACTTCAAAGAGGAGGGGGAGTATAACAAGGGGTGCTGAAGGGACGGGGGGCAGAGAAGACCTGGACTGACGAGAGCCTGCTGACTTGGTCGCGGCTCGATCGCTCCCCGAACAGAAGAACGCTACCCGAACTCTGAACCACCTGAGTCCTGCGGACGCTGTCGCGGCTCCCCGAACTCTGAACCATCTGAGCCCTGCTGACGCTGTCGCGGCTCCCCGAACTCTGAACCATCTGAGCCCTGCTGACGCTGTCGCGGCTCCCCGAACTCTGAACCATCTGAGCCCTGCTGACGCTGTCGCGGCTCCCCGAACTCTGAACCATGAGCCCTGCTGACGCCGTCGCGGCTCCCTGAACTACGACCCTCCGGTGCCTGCTGAGTGACTCGCGGCCCGCTCCTCCAAGAGAATCGGCAGAGATTGCCGAGAGAAGCAACATCCCCTCAGCTCGAGGATTGAGAGCTGGGCGCCGGATACCTCGCAGAAACACTGATTCAAAGACTGTCCCGCTACCCCTTTTCCCCTTATCACGAGATCGCTGCCGCTTGTGGCATTAATTCTGCACCTGCCTGCCGGATCATAAAGATCCCTGACAACCACCGATAAAAGCATATTATCTTACAACGAATTACTGTGTGGTGTCCCTCTATCCGAAGAAGAGAGTAAGCGCAGCGCGTGCGATCCTAGGTACGAGACCCTTCCAGGAAGGGCCTCCCTGCTCTTGCTCGGCCTAACTCTGGGTAAGGTGGGCCTCTGGGTGGTCAGGAACGCATTCCGCAGCCTCCCCGGGGAACGCCTTCCAACAGTGGTTGTATGTGTGGTTGTGTGTGTGTGGTTGTCTGTGTGTGTGTGGTTGTGGTTCTGTGTGTGTGGTTGTGGCTGTGGTTGGGTGTGGTGGTTGGGTGTGGGTGTGGTTTGGTATGGTTGTGGTTGTTTGTGGGTGTGGTTGTGTGTGTGGTTGTGTGTGTGTGGTTGTGTGTGTGGTTGTGGTTGTGTGTGTGGTTGTGTGTGGTTGTGTGTGTGTGGTTGTGTGTGGCTGTGTGTGGTTGTATGTGGTTGTGTGTGTGTGGTTGTGTGTGTGTGGTTGTGGGTGTGTGTGTGGTGTTGTGGTTGGGTGTGGTTGTGTGGTTGGGTGTCGTTGGGTGTGTGTGTGTTGGAAGGCGTTCCCCGGGGAGGCTGCGGACTGTGTTCCTGACCACCCGGAGGCCCACCTTACCCAGAGTTAGGCCGAGCAAGAGCAGGTAGGCCCTTCCTGGAAGGGTCTCGTACCTAGGATCGCACACGCTGCGCTTACTCTCTTCTTCGGATAGAGGGACACCACACAGTAATTCGTTGTAAGATAATATCCTTTTATCGGTGGTTATCAGGGATCTTTATGATCCGGCAGGCAGGTGCAGAATTAATGCCACAAGCGGCAACGATCTTGTGATGAGGGGAAAAGGGGTAGCGGGACAGTCTTTCAATCAGTGTCTCTGCGAGGTATCCGGCGCCCAGCTCTCAATCCTCGAGCTGAGGGGATGTTGCTTCTCTCGGCAATCTCTGCCGATTCTCTTGGAGGAGCGGGCCGCGAGTCACTCAGCAGGCACCGGAGGGTCTTAGTTCAGGGAGCCGCGACGGCGTCAGCAGGGCTCAGATGGTTCAGAGTTCGGGGAGCCGCGACAGCGTCAGCAGGGCTCAGATGGTTCAGAGTTCGGGGAGCCGCGACACCGTCAGCAGGGCTCAGATGGTTCAGAGTTCGGGGAGCCGCGACAGCGTCCGCAGGGCTCAGGTGGTTCAGAGTTCGGGGAGCCGCGACAGCGTCAGCAGAGCTCAGATGGTTCAGAGTTTGGGGAGCCGCGACAGCGTCCGCAGGGCTCAGGTGGTTCAGAGTTCGGGGAGCCGCGACAGCGTCCGCAGGGCTCAGGTGGTTCAGAGTTCGGGTAGCGTGCTTCTGTTCGGGGAGCGATCGAGCCGCGACCAAGTCAGCAGGCTCTCGTCAGTCCAGGTCTTCTCTCCTCCAGTCCCTTCAGCACCCCTTGTTATACTCCCCCTCCTCTTTGAAGTCCGGAGTCCTCGCGGAGAGGGGTCTGGTGCCTGGGGGGCGGTGTGATGGGGTTTCCTGTCGCTCGGCCCTTTGATCTGTTCAGGTGTGTCCGGGAGGGACTCCAGATGCCCAGCAGGCGAGGCGCCCGCTCACCGGGGGCCTGGTGGTCGATCGAAACCTCCCTCGGGGAAGAGACCAGAGGTGTGACAGGGTCGGCGCCTCTCGGTCTGGTCTGGGTTGGGGGGTTTCGCTCTCCCTCGGCCAGGCATGCGTGTTGGGGATCTGGTCGGCCCTCGGGATGTTGGTCCACGGGAGCCGGAAGGCCGTGTCCACGAGGTTCGGCGTGGTTGTAGTGTAACTTGCTGGTCGGGAGGGCCCACACCACGAGGCCGGTCTCACACGTGCCCCCCCAGCTGAAAGGCGGGGAGAACTACCCATCCACTTGGGAGTTCTCCTCGCTGAAGCGGAAGAATCGGGACAGGCCGTCCGCGTTGGCATGGTCAGTCCCGGGGCGATGTTCCACAGTGAAATCCATCCCCTGGAGAGAGATGGACCAGCATAGCAGCTTGGGGTTTTCCCCTCGCATCTGCATCAACCACCGCAGGGGTCGATGATCTGTTTGTACTCGGAAGTGTGTTCCGAACAGGTAGGGCCGTAGCTTTTTGAGGGCCCAGACTACTGCGAAGGTCTCTCTTTCAATTGTGCTCCACCGCTGTTCCCGGGGCAGCAACCTTCGGCTGATGAAGGCTATGGGCCGATCTATGCCTTTGTCGTCGAACTGGGAGAGGACTGCCCCGATGCCGTGTTCCGAGGCGTCCGTCTGGACCACAAACTCCTGGGCGTAGTCGGGTGCTTTGAGCACCGGAGCCGCGCACATGGCGGCCTTTAGGGTGTCGAACGCCTTCTGGCAGGAGGGAGTCCAGTGTACTTTCTTGGGGTGTTTTTTGGAGGTTAGTTCTGTGAGAGGGCCTGCGATGCTGCCATAGTTCTTAATAAACCTTCGGTAGTAGCCGGTGAGGCCCAGGAAGGCCCAGACTTCCGTTTGGGTTGCGGGGGGTTCCCAGGACAAGATGGCGTCGATCTTTGGCTGGAGGGGGGCGACCTGCCCACTTCCCACCTGGTGCCCCAGATAGGTTACGGAGCCGTGCCCAATTTGACATTTGCTAGCTTTGATGGTGAGGCCGGCCTGGCGCAGAGCCAGCAGGACTTGACGGAGGTGCTGGAGGTGCTCGGCCCATTGGGAGCTGAAGACCGCTATGTCGTCGAGGTATGCTGCGCTGAACCCCTCTAGTCCGGACAGGACCCTGTTCACCAGCCGCTGGAAGGTGGCCGGGGCATTCTTCATTCCGAACGGCATCACCCTAAAGCGGTAGTGCCCATCCGGGGTGGAGAAGGCGGAGCGCTCCTTGGCTCCCTTGGTGAGGGCAATCTGCCAGTACCCACTGGTCAGGTCGAAGGTGCTGAGGTAGCGAGCGGCCCCAAGGCGGTCAATGAGTTCGTCGGCACGGGGGATAGGGTGAGCGTCCGCTCGGGTGACCGCATTGAGTCCTCGGTAGTCCACGCAAAACCTCAGCTCGGGGGCAACACCCGGGGTAGTCGCTTTCGGAACCAGGACTACCGGGTTGGCCCAGGGGCTGTCGGAGGGTTCAATCACCCCGAGGTCTAGCATCTTTGCCACCTCGGTCTGGATGCAGGTTCGGACCCGATCAGGGACCCGGTAGGCCCGATGTCTCACTGGCGGGCTGTCGCCGGTGTTCAGGTCGTGGACACACCAGTTGGTGACCCCAGGAGTCAGGGAGAAGAGGTCCGCGAACTGCCCTAGTAGCTGGCGGCAGTCGTCGGTCTGTTGGGCTGTGAGGGCGGTTGACAGTCTCACTCCCTCCACGGACCCATCGGTTTCTTTCGCCCCCAGGGGGTCTGGAAGGGGCTCGGTGTCTTCTTCGGCCCCATCATCGGTGGCCAGGAGTAAACTTAATTCGGTCCGTACAAAGTGAGGTTTGAGGCGGTTCACGTGGAGAACCCGGAGGGGGTTCTGCGGGGACTGCACATCGATGAGATAGGTGACTTGGCTCTTCCGCTCGACCACCTTGAAGGGCCCAGTCCATTTATCTTGGAGAGCGCAGGGTCTCACCGGGGCCATGACCCAGACTTGTTGGCCCGGCTGAAACTCGACCAGCGTAGCATTCTGGTCATACCAGTGCTTCATTTCTTACTGACTGGCCTCGAGGTTCGCTTCTGCGAGTTCTCTGAATTTTCGGGTCTGGTTGCGGAGCGCCAAGATGTATCGGAACACATCCGGAGGGGTCCCCCGGGGGGTTGTTTCCCACCCCTCCTTGACCAGGCTCAGGGGTCCTCGGACGGGGTGTCCATATAGTAGTTCGAATGGGCTGAATCCCACGGATTTTTGGGGAACCTCCCGGTAGGCGAACAGGAGACATGGGAGGAGGACGTCCCACCTCCCGCGTAGGGGTTCCTCGAGGCCCATGATCATTCCTTTCAGCGTTTTGTTAAAGCGCTCGACTAGTCCATTTCCTTGGGGGTGGTACGGGGTGGTGAATTTGTACGATACTCCGCACGGCTGCCAGAGGGACTTCATATATCAGGAGATAAAGTTCGTACCCCGGTCGCTCACGACTTCGCGGGGGAAACCCATGCGGGAGAAGATCCCCATCAAGGCCCGGCCTACCACGGGGGCCGTCACGGTGCGGAGAGGGATGGCTTCGGAGTAACGGGTGGCATGATCCACTAGGACGAGGATGAACCGGTGGCCCTGGGCAGTCTTGGGGTCCAGCGGTCCCACAATATCGATTCCTACCCGCTCAAAAGGGGTACTGACGACGGGGAAGGGCTGTAGCGGAGCCTTGCGCTTGCCCCCACTCTTTCCGCTGGCCTGGCACGTGGGGCAGGACTTGCAGTGGGCCTCCACATTTGCTCGCATCTTGGGCCAATAGAAGTGGGTGACGAGTCGTTGGTAGGTCTTATCTTGGCCTAAGTGTCCGGCCAGGAGTACATCATGGGCCAGGCCCAGGAGGAGACTTCGGAAGCGTAGGGGTACCACGAGTACCCGGGCCGATCCCAACTCGGCCGACTTCTGTTCGCTGTACAGGAGGCCGTCCTCCCAGTATACCCAGTGGGTGCCAGTCTGGTCGCCTGCTGCTTGGGCCTCGGCCTGTTGTCGGGGTCCAATGAGGGACGGGCAGGTAGATTGTTCTTGGCAGAACTCTTCACGGGAGGGGCCCCCTTCGCAGGGCCACTGGGCCAGTTCTGGCAAGTCCTCGAGGTGGGTCAGGGTTTCGGGGTCAGAAGGCACTGACCCTTCGTCGGGAGCGGTCGGTTCATCCAGAAGGGGGTTGTTGGCCTCTGGTGGTGTATTCTGGATCTCGGGGGTGGTGGCGGTGTCTAGCGGCATGGCCTCTCCCCCCTCGGAGGGAGGCGCCCTGAGAGTCATTGAGCGCGTGGTGGCGCATACCCACTCGGGTAGGCCCATCATCTCGAGGTGGGCTCTTCGTTCCACTTGTCCCCACGGGGAGTTCTCAAGGTCGTTGCCCAGGAGGCAGTCCACGGGCTGGGAGGTTCGGACCGCCACCTTTAACTTGCCGGTGACTCCCCCCCATTCGAAGGGGACTAGGGCCATCCGGCAGAGGCTCTCGGAATTGTCTGAGGATATGACGGGGCAAAAGGCGCCAGGCAGGATCTGATCTTCGGAGATCAGGTGACAATGAACCGCCGTGACACTCGCCCCCGTGTCCCGGAGGCCCTCGATGCGGTGACCGTTGACCGTCACCTGCTGTCGGTACTTCTTCGTGTTGGCGGGCAGGGATGTTCCGGGGACCATCTCCCGGTCCCCTAGGGAGACCAAGGCCATGGCGGCTGGTTCCCATTCTTCGGAGTCTTCTATCTCTTCCCCCAGGGCTACGGAGGCCACCTGTCGAGCCGGCGGGGTTGTTGTGGTGGTCCGCTGGTACAGGGGACACTGAGGGCCGCTGGCATAGTGTCCGGTCTGTTGGCAGCGAAAACAGGTGATCCTCACTCGGGGCCCTGGCCTCCCTGGTGGCCCGGTGCTGGCCGGAGGTGGAGCTGGAAAGGGCGGAGATGGTCCTCTGGGAGGGCTGAGCGGGGGTCCCCCCTGGAGCTCCCTTTGCCATCCTTGATTCCCTCCGCCCCTCTGGCGGGGGGGTCCCTGACTGTGGCAACCGTAGTCTCCCACGGGGCCCCGGGAGGCCCGGGTGTTCACCCATCGGTCAGCCTCGACGGCCAGTTTTCGAGGGTCTGTGAGTTTGCTGTCCAGGAGGTGCTGGCGCAGCTCTTCGAAGCAATTAGCGGACAAGTGTTCCCATGCGATTAGGTCGAACAGCTCCTCAAAGGTGGAGACCTTGCTGCCCTTGATCCATCCGTCCAAGGCCCGGCTGTAGAAGTTCACGTACTCCACCCAGGTGGTACCGGGTATCTTTTTGCAGTCTCTAAACCGTTGCCGTTACATTTCAGGGGTGAGCCCATATCTGGCTACTAGGGCCTCTTTCATGTGACTGTAGGAGTTCATCACCGTGGAGGGCAGGTCCAGCAGGGTATCTCTCCCCTCGCTCAGGAACCGGCCCCACAGCCCAGCCCCCCAGTCTTTCTGCGGGACTCGGTGGGAGGTCATGGCGACTTCGTAGGCCTTGAACCATTGCTGAATATCGTCGTTCTTATAGTATTCCTTCACCACATCTTTGGGGATGTGGACCTTTGGTTCCACGGTGGAGGAGATGGGTTGTGTTCCCGAGGGTCGGGCCTCCTCCTTCCTAGCCTTGAGCTCGATTTCTTTTAGGCTACGTTCGTGCTCTAGTTGGAGTTTTTTCTCTTCGTGTTCTCTCTGTCGTTTCTTTTCCTCTAGTTCTCCTTGTAGGGGTAACTGTTCCACCGCCAGTTTTTTCTCAGCCAGTTTTAGCTCTCCTTCGATTTTTAATTTTGCTAGTTCTAGTTCGTGGTTGCGATCTCTTTCTCGGTCCGCTAGTTCCTCTGGGGATAGGCCCCTCTCGGGGGCGCCGTTCCTCCCCGGGGTGCTTCGTGGTTCATTGGGAGGCTCTCCTTCTGTTTGTGTCCGGGGAGTTTCCGCCTCGACCCAGGTTTTTAATGCCCCCTGGAAGTCCTCTTTCGTGCTTAGTCCGGTGGTAGCGATTCCAAAGTCTTTGCAAAATTGTTTCAGTTCTCGGTGCGTATAAGATTCTAACTGGTCCTTTTGGAATGCCGTGCTCGGGTTGGTGCCTGCGGCACCTAGGGAAGTTTCTCCTTCCATTCTTCTTGGTAGTGCGTAAGCCGTCTACTGTACGATCTCTAGGTGTTGGCTCGGATCCCGTCGCCTGCCACCAAATGTTGGAAGGCGTTCCCCGGGGATGCTGCGGACTGTGTTCCTGACCACCCGGAGGCCCACCTTACCCAGAGTTAGGCCGAGCAAGAGCAGGGAGGCCCTTCCTGGAAGGGTCTCGTACCTAGGATCGCACACGCTGCGCTTACTCTCTTCTTCGGATAGAGGGACACCACACAGTAATTCGTTGTAAGATAATATACTTTTATCGGTGGTTATCAGGAATCTTTATGATCCGGCAGGCAGGTGCAGAATTAATGCCACAAGCGGCAGCGATCTTGTGATGAGGGGAAAAGGGGTAGCGGGACAGTCTTTGAATCAGTGTCTCTGCGAGGTATCCGGCGCCCAGCTCTCAATCCTCGAGCTGAGGGGATGTTGCTTCTCTCGGCAATCTCTACCGATTCTCTTGGAGGAGCGGGCCGCGAGTCACTCAGCAGGCACGCTGTGTGTGTGGTTGTGTGTGTGGTTGTGGTTGTGTGTGTGTGTGTGGTTATGTGTGTGGTTGTGTGTGGTTGTGTGTGTGGCTGTGTGTGTGGGTGTGTGTGGTTGTGTGTGTGTGGTTGTGGTTGTGTGTGTGGTTGTGGTTGTGTGTGTGGTTGTGGTTGTGTGTGTGTGTTTGGTTGTGGTTGTGTGTGTGTGGTTGTGTGTGGTTGTTTTTGTGGTTGTGTGTGTGGTTGTGTGTGGGTGTGGTTGTGGGTGTGGTTGTGGGGGTGTGCGGCTGTTCGGTTGGGTGGGGTTATGTGTGTGGTTGTGGATGTGGTTGTGTGTGTGTGGTTGTGTGTGTGGGGTTGTGTGTTGTTGTGTGTGTGGTTGTGTGGGTGGTTGTATGTGTGTGGTTGTGTGTGGTTGTGTGTGTGTGTGGTTGTGTGTGTGGTTGTGTGTGGGGTTGTGTATGTGGTTGTGTGTGGTTGTGCATGTGGTTGTGTTTGTGGTTGTGTGTGTGTGGTTGTTTGTGTGTTTGGTTGTGTGTGTGGTTGTGGTTGTGTGTGTGGTTGTGGTTGTGTGTGTGTGGTTGTGTGTGTGTGTGGTTGTGGGTGTGGTTGTGTGTGGTTGTGGTTGTGTGTGTGGTTGAGTGTGTGTGGTTGTGTGTGTGGTTGTGGGTTTGGTTGTGTGGTTGTGCATGTGGTCATGTGTGTGGTCATGTGTGTGGTTGTGGTTGTGTGTGTGTGGTTGTGTGTGTGGTTATGTATGGTTGTGTGTGTGGTTGTGTGTGGTTGTGTGTGGTTGTGTGTGTGGTTGTGGTTGTGTGTGGTTGTGTGTGTGGTTGTGTGTGTGGTTGTGTGTGTGGTTTTGTGTGTAGTTGTGTGTGTGGTTGTCTGTGTGGTTGTGATTGTGTGTGTGGTTGTGGTTATGTGTGTGTGTTTGGTTGTGGTTGTGTGTGTGTGGTTGTGTGTGTGTGTGGTTGTGTGTGTGTGGTTGTGTGTGTGTGATTGTGTGTGTGGTTGTGTGTGTGGTTGTGGTTGTGTGTGTGGTTGTGGTTGTGTGTGGGTGCGGTTGTGGGTATGAGTATGGTTGTGGGGGTGTGTGGATGTGTGGTTGGGTGTGGTTGTGTGTGTGGTTGTGTGTGTGTGGTTGTGTGTGGTTGTGTGTGGTTGTGTGTGTGTGGTTGTGTGTGTGTGTGGTTGTGTGTGGGGTTGTGTGTAGGGTTGTGAGTGTGGTTGTGTGGGTGGTTGTGTGTGTGTAGTGTGTGTGTGGTTGTGTGTGTGTGTGTGTGTGGTTGTGTGTGTGGTTGTGTATGTGGGGTTGTGTATGTGTGGTTGTGTATTTGTGTGGTTGTATGTGTGGTTGTGGTTGTGTGAGTGGTTGTTGTTGTGCGTGTGGTTGTGGTTGTGTGTGTGTAGGTGTGAGTGTGTGGTTGTGGGTGTGGTTGTGTGGTTTGATTTGGTTGTGGTTGTGTGTGTGGTTGTGTGTGTGGTTGTGGTTGTGTGTGTGGTTGTGGTTGTGTGTGTGTGTGTTTGGTTGTGTGTGTGTGGTTGTGTGTGTGTGGTTGTGTGTTTGGTTGTGTTTGTGGTTGTGTGCGTGGTTGTGTGTGGGTGTGGTTGTGGGTGTGGGTGTGGTTGTGGGTGTGTGCGGCTGTGTGGTTGGGTGTGGTTATGTGTGTGGTTGTGGATGTGGTTGTGTGTGTGTGGTTGTGTTTGTGGGGTTGTGTGTTGTTGTGTGTGTGGTTGTGTGGGTGGTTGTATGTATGTGGTTGTGTGTGTGTGGTTGTGTGTGTGTGTGGTTGTGTGTGTGGTTGTGTGTGTGGGGTTGTGTATGTGGTTGTGTGTGTGGGTGTGCATGTGGTTGTGTTTGTGGTTGTGTGTGTGTTGTTGTTTGTGTGTTTGGTTGTGTGTGTGGTTGTGGTTGTGTGTGGTTGTGGTTGTGTGTGTGTGGTTGTGGTTGTGTGTGTGTGTGGTTGTGGGTCAGGTTGTGTGGTTGTTTGTGGTTGTGGTTGTGTGTGTGGTTGTGTTTGTGGTTGTGTGTGGGTGTGGTTGGGTGTGGTTGTGGTTGTGTGTGTGTGGTTGTGGATGTGGTTGTGTGTGTGGATGTGTGTGTGTGTGTGTGTGGTTGTGTGTGTGTGGTTGTTGGAGCCGGCCTCGTGGCGTGGTCCTGTTCCCCCTCGCTAAGCCGCACGAGGTCCCATGCACATCGGGGCTCCTCCATTTTGGATTGTACGTGACTCTACGTAACCACCTACGTGACCCCGCTCCACCCGGCCTCGGTCCCAGCGAGGCCCGACATCGAGGTGCCAACCCCTGGCCCGGGGGATACCACGTGAACCCTTCCCACTCCCGGCGGAGGGCAGTAACGATGGGACCCCCAACCGTCCTGCCACACCTAGGTGCGATCGCCCCACAGCTCTCTGGGGACTGGCGCCTCTCCTGCTGGGCGTCTGGCTGCTCCCTACCCGGCCTCTCCGCCCCCCCCGGACGCAAGGGTCAGGACATCAAAGGGCTCCAGACCTATATCTGGGGCGACCCGACAACAAGACGACAGTTGTATCCCGGAGTCAAGAGCCCTGCTGATCGGATCGCGGCTGACCCTACGGAGAAAGACTCATCCTGAAACCACACTCTGAGCCCTGCTGACGACGTCACGGCTCCACCGTGCTTAAAGACCTTCACGAACCTTTGGGGCCCTGCTGACGCTGTCGCGGCCCGACCTTGTTGAACGTACCATCAGAGCCCAGCTGACCTCGTCGCGGCTCGACCGAAGCGGAACTACCACCCGAGCCCTGCAGACGCCGTTGCGGCTCTCCACGTCTGAGCTGCTTTGAGACCAGCACGCAAGGTCTGGCGCAGAGCCTCCCCGTACCTGGCTGGTACTGAGCCTGTCCCGCTACCCTATCCCTCTAAGGACATTGAGACTCCTTCTGGATCACTCGATCCCACTGTAAATATTGAATGTGCTACCCTTGATAAATAACCAAGATAAGCAACTGATACGGAGTCCTGTGTGGTGGTGTTACTGGGCCTAGTACGATCACAGGAGAAGGACCTCTCCTAGGAGGCTTCTCAGTGGCGCTCGGCTATAACTTTGCGGTAGGAAGGTGCCCCGGAGCAGTCCCCCCGACTCCCCGGTGGTCCTCCCTCCAACATTTGGTGGCCAGCGACGGGATCCGAGCCAGACGCAATCGTACAGGCAAGTAACGCAACCACTACCTAACCAGACGGAAAGAAGGGAACCATGAACGGCCAAGAAGCAACCGTCGCCGCAACCTTCCAGCTGGAAAAGCTGGAAGAATACACCCACAAAGAACTGAAACAATTCTGCAAGGACAAAGGTATCCCAACCACAGGATTGGGCACCAAGGAAGAAATGCAGAAAGCCCTGAAAGCCTGGGCAGAATCCGAGACCACTCCACCCCGAGCCGAAGGAACCTCGGCCCGGGCGGAAACCTGCCACCGACCATAACCCCGACCGATGGGGGACAAAGCATCCTGGAAGCCGGCCTGTCCCACGAGGAGATGCAAGAATGGGAGAGGGCCCGGACACACGAAATGGGCCTCGCACGACTCCGGCTGGACGGTGAACTCCTGCTGGCAGAGAAAAAACTAGCCTTGGAGCAACTACGGCTGCAGGAGGAAATCGAAGAAAAGAAACGGCAGCGAGAACTAGAAGAGAAACGGCTAACCGGATCGCGGACAACACCGAAAGCATGTGCCGGATGGCCAGGATCCCCTTCGAGTGGGGAGGAGTGTCAGGCACCCTCAAAGTAACTGTCCGCGACGACGCCCCAGTGGACTGCCTCCTGGGGAGTGACCTAGAGAGCTCCCCCTGGGCCCAGGTGGAGCGCCGAGAGCATCTGGGGATGCTAGGGCTGCCCGAGTGGGCCTGCGCCACCACCCGGTCCATGACCGCCCAACCTGCCGCTGCCGCGGCCCCCGACAAGCCTACGGGCCCAGAACTACCACCCTCCTCCGGCACGGAGGAACCTGACGATGAGGTCGGGCCATCCGAACTTTCTCCCGACGAGGTCGCCTCCCTCAGCGAGATCCCCGAGCTGGCCCAGTGGCGCCACGACGGGGGCCCCACCCGCGAACAGTTCCAACAAGAACAGAAGGCCTGCCCGTCCCTCGAGGGGGCCCGACAGCAAGCGGCTGCCCAGGCCTTGGGGGACCCCACAGGAACCCACTGGATCTATTGGGACAATGACTGTGGGAGCCGGCCTCGTGGCGTGGTCCTGTTTCCCCGCGAGGTCCCATGCACATCGGGGCTCCTCCATTTTGGATTATACGTCACTCCACGTGACCACCTGCGTGACCCTGCTCTACCCGGCCTCGGTCCCAGCGAGGCCCGACATCGAGACGCCATCCCTTGGCCCGGGGGATACCACGTGAGCCCTTCCCACTCCCGGCGGAGGGCAGTATCGATGGGACCCCCAACCGTCCTTCCACACCTAGGTGCGATCGCCCCACAGCTCTCTGGGGCCTGGCGCCTCTCCTGCTGGGTGTCTGGCCGCTCCCTACTCGGCCTCTCCGCCCCCCTCCGGGCGCAAGGGTCCGGACATCAAAGAGCTCCCGTCCTATATCTGGGGCGACCCGACAACAGGACAGCAGTTGTATCCTGGAGTCAAGAGCCCTGCTGATCGGATCGCGGCTGACCCTACGGAAGAAGACTCACCCTGAACCCACTATTTGAGCCCTGCTGACGACGTCGCGGCTCCACCGTGCTTAAAGACCTTCACGAACCTTTGGGGCCCTGCTGACGCTGTCGCGGCCCGACCTTGTTGAACATTACCAACAGAGCCCAGCTGACCTCGTCGCGGCTCGACCGAAGCGGACCTACCACCGGAGCCCTGCTGACTGCGTCGCGGCTCGACCTAAGCGGAACTGCCACCCGAGCCCTGCAGACGCCGTTGCGGCTCCCCACGTCCGAGCCGCTCTGAGATCAACACTCAAGGTCTGGCGCAGAGCCCTCCCGTACCTGGTTGGTACTACGACTGTCCCGCTACCCTATCCTTCTAACAGACATTGAGACTCTTATAGGATCCCTCGATCCCACTGTAAATATTGAACGTATTACTGCTGATAAAGAACCAAGTCACGCAACTGATATGGAGTCCTGTGTGGTGGTGTTACTGGGCCTAGTACGATCATAAGAGAAAGACCTCCCCGAGGGGTTTCTCAGTGGCGCTCGGCTATAACTTTGCGGTAGGAAGGTGCCCCGGAATAGTCTCCCCGACTACCCGGTGGGCCTCCCTCCAACATTTGGTGGCCAGCGACGGGGTCCGAGTCAGACGCAATCGTACAGGCAAGTAACGCACCCACTACCTGACCAGACGGGAAAAGAAAAAGGGAACCATGGATGGCCAAGAAGCAACCGTGGCCGCAACCTTCCAGTTGGAAAAACTGGAAGAATACACCCACAAAGAACTCAAACAATTCTGCAAGGACAAAGGGATCCCAACCACAGGATTGGGCACCAAGGAGGAAATGCAGAAAGCCCTGAAAGCCTGAGCAGAACCCGAGACCCCTCCACCCCGAGCCGAAGGGACCTCGGCCCGGGACGGAAACCTGCCGACTACGACCCCGACAGATGGGGAGCGAACCGTCCCAGACACCAGCCTTTCCCACGAAGAAATACGAGAACGGGAAAGGGTCCGGACACACGAAATGGACCTCGCCCGACTCCGGCTGGACGGTGAGCTCCTACTGGCGGAGAAGAAGATAGCCTTGGAGCAACTACGGCTGCAAGAGGAAATCGAGGAAAAGAAAAGGCATCGGGAACTAGAGGAGAGACGGCTAACCCTCGAGCACGAGAGGAGCCTTAAAGAACTTGAACTAAAAGCTAAAACAGGGGAGACCAGCAACCCCGGAGCCCGGGACGCTCTGCCCCTGACCGAGCCAAAGGTTCACATCCCCAAGGATGTCGTCAAGGAGTACTATAAAAATGACGACATCCAGTAATGGTTCCGAGCGTACGAAGTAGCCATGACCTCCCATCGGGTACCCCGGAAGGATTGGGGTGCCGGCCTATGGGGGAGGTTCCTCAGCGAGGGCCGGGATACCCTGCTTGTTGGACAGGCCACACGAAGGGCTTGGTCCCTCCCCGCACGACAGGGCCCGAGCTCCGGCCCACCAGGCATAACCCACGAAAAGCACCTGTACCCCGTCTCCCGACGGATATTCTGCCCTCGGACCTCTACTCATCACGGGGCCCAGCCCCACCGGCTTCCCCGGCCGGTTCAAGCCGCCATCTTGGGCCCTGCACCACGAGGCCGCGTGGCCTCGGCCCGACCCTAACCCCGGGCCTGGCCGGCCCCGACATCCCGGCACCACCCTCCACCCAGGAGGTGAGCGGACCACTTGGCAGGTCAATGGGAGAACGAAGTGTCAAGAGCTCTTCCCCCCGCCAGGTGCCGATCGCCTCCAGCTCCCCCAGGCGCTGGCTCCACCCCCTGCTGGGTGTCTGGACACCTTCATCCCGGGCCCTCCGACCTCCAAGTGCGAGGGTCCGGACATCAAAGGGCGCCTGCCCTATAACTGGGGCAACTCCGGAGCAGGAAGGCAGTTGTATCCTGGAGTCGAGAGACACCGAGAGAACTCAGCCTTGACGGACTACTGGCGCTACCGTAGCCCGCTCTTGTGAACCATCGTCCTGCCTGCTGGCGCTGCCGCGGCCTTCTGCAACCTCCATCCTCGTCGGGACCTGCTGGCGCTGCCGCGGCCCGTTGTAACGACCATCCTCACCGGGACCTGCTGGCTCTGCCGCGGACCGTACATCGACCATCTTTCCGGGACCTGCTGGCGCTGCCGCGGACCGTGTACCGACCATCTCAACCGGGACCTGCTGGCGCTGCCGCGGCCCGTACCAACTAAGCCACCAAGCTCGAGGATTGTGAGCTAGTCATCATCCCATCCGAACTACCTGACTGGTAGACAGACTGTCCCGCTACCCCTTACCCTGCTTTGAGAGACTTGAATCGAGGGGACCCCTGAGTCCAGACCTCCTTGTACCATTCAACCGTACCTTAAGAAGTGCGTATAAAGAACACTGAACCTTATCCGTGTGTGGTATCTGTCTGTGGGGGGGGAAGTTACTTGTCTGTACGATCGCTGGAGACGGCTCTCCCCGGAGACCTCTCCTCCTGTCCCCGGCCGACCCTCCCGGTCCATCTACCCTTTCTAACATTGGTGGCCAGCGGCGCGATCCGAATCAACGCATAATCGTACAGAGAGTAGCTCACCCCACGACAAAAACACGATGTCAGCCAAAGATAGCAGCTCCACCGAGAATTTCCAAATGGATAAATTAGAAGAATACAACCACCGCGAACTGAGACAATTCTGCATAGAACTTGGCATTGCTACCACCGGCCTGAGTACCAAGGATGATCTAAAGCACGCCCTAGAGTCGTGGACAGAAACTGGGGTCGCCGGACCCTCCGACCAAAGCAGCATCACACCAGAGGGGAACGCCACGGCTCCCGAGGAGCGGGGAACGGGCCTCTCGCAGGAGGAGATCCGAGAAAGAGAAAGAACCAGATTGCACGAGTTGGAAATGGCACGACTCAAGATGGATGGGGAACTCAAGTTAGCTGAACAGAAACTCAACCTCGAGCATATGCGGCTCCGAGATGAACGAGAAGAGAAGCAGAGACAGAGAGAGCTGGAGGAGAAAAAAATAACGCTCGAGCACGAGCGCCAACTAGCGGAGATAGAACTTCGGAAACAAAATAAAGAACTGGGGGTGCCTGAGCGACCACACACCCCAGGGCCAATCGAGAAAAAAGTCCACATCCCCAAGGATGTTGTCCGCGAGTATGTCCGAGAAGACGACATACAACAGTGGTTTAAAGCCTACGAGATCGCCATGACCTCCCACCGGATCGACCGGAGTGATTGGGGAGCCGGACTTTGGGGGAGGTTTATCAACGAGGGTCGCGATGCCCTACTGCAGCTCCCAGATCACCAAATGTCGTCCTACGACCACATGAAGGCTGCCCTCCTCACCCGCTACGGCCTCACACCCGAGATGTACCGCCAGAGGTTCAGAGATTGCACCCGGATCCCAGGTACAACTTGGGTAGAATACGTGAACTATTTCAGCCGTGCCTTCGAGGGTTGGATAAAGGGGAGCCAGGTCACCACTTACGAACAACTCTTTAACCTTATGGTATGGGAGCACCTGTCGAACAACTGTTTCGTCGAGCTCAGGCAGCACCTCCTCGACAGTAAGCTGACTGACCCCCGGCAGCTCGCCGCCGAAGCTGACCGATGAGAAAGCACCCGAGTGGGCCGGAGGGGGCCACACGAACAGAACAGAAGCAACCCAGGCCAGCCCCGTCCTCGGGGAGGAGGAGGGGGCCAGGGGCGAGGGAGAGACGCCTTGCCAACAACACCCGTGACCAGCACCCCGCCTCCGGCCGGCCGGGGCAACCCCCCGTGGCGTCCTGGGGCCCGAGCCAACGTCACGTGCCACCGATGCCAGCGAGTCGGCCACTACGCCAATGACCCGAGCTGCCCGCAGAACCAAGCACCCAAGCCCCGCCAGGTAGCTGCCGCCGCCCTGGGGGAAGAGCGATCATCGGAGGAACAAGAAGAGTATGAGCCGGCCCAGCAAGAGTGGGAGCCGGCCGCCATGGTCCTGGCGTGCTTAGGGGGAAGAGACATGGTCCCGCGGGCTCCCCTACCCGCTAACACCAGGAAATACGGTCAGTGGGTGACAATTAATGGACAGCGAGCCGAGGCCTTGCGTGACACAGGCGCCAGTGTGACGGCCGTCCGCTGTCACCTGGTGAAGCCCGAGCAGATCCTGCCGAACATTCTCTGCCCCGTCCGCTCGGCAGACAACTCTGAAAGTATGTGTCAAATGGCCTGCGTCCCATTCGAATGGGGAGGGGTCTCCGGCCTGTTGAAGGTGACGGTCCGGGACGATGCCCCCGTGGACTGCCTCCTGGGGAATGACCTCGAGAGTTCCCCGTGGGCCACAGTTGAGAGAAGGGAGCACCTGGGGATGCTGGGCCTCCCGGACTGGGCCTGCATAACCACCCGGTCCATGGCCGCCCGTGCCGTCCCTCGATCGGAAGAACCGGAATGGCCGGCACCTCCGCCCCCGGTCGCCCCAGTAGAAGACAACGACAAGGCCAGCCTCCCAGACCCGACGACCGAAGGGGACGCGCAATCCCAGGACCTTCCTGACCTGGCCCAGTGGCGTCAAGAAGGGGGGCCCACCCAAGAACAGTTCCGCCAGGAACAAAAGACCTGTCCCTTCCTCGAGGGACTCCGCCAACAAGCCAGCACCCAGAACGCAGGGGACTCCACCGGAACTCACTGGGTCTACTGGGATAACGACCTGCTGTACAGTGAGCAAAGAATCGCCGAGCTGGGGGCCGGTCGAGTACTGGTGGTACCTCTCCGCTTCAGAGACTTTCTGCTCAACCTGGCACACGATGTCCCCCTGGCTGGACACCTGGGCCAGGACAAAACGTACAGCCGCCTAGTGACCCACTTTTTCTGGCCGAAAATGAGGAACGACGTCCTGAACCACTGCCGATCTTGCCCCACATGCCAAGCCAGCGGGAAGAGTGGTCGGAAGCTGAAAGCCCCTCTGCAACCCTTCCCTGTGGTCACCACCCCGTTCGAGAGGGTGGGGATAGACATTGTGGGGCCTCTGGACCCCCGCACGGCACAAGGACACAGGTTCATCTTAGTACTGGTGGACCATGCCACCCGATACCCCGAGGCGGTGCCCCTACGGACCGTGACAGCTCCGGTGGTTGGCCGGGCCCTAATGGGGATCTTCTCCTGGGTAGGCTTCCCCCGAGAAGTCGTCAGCGACCGAGGCACGAACTTTATATCCAAATACATGAAGTCCCTCTGGCAACAATGCGGGGTCACCTACAGATTCACGACCCCCTATCACCCCCAAGGGAACGGACTAGTGGAGCGGTTTAACCGCACTCTCAAGGGGATGATTGGGGGATTGGAAGAGCCCCTCCGTCGCCAGTGGGATGTACTACTCCCGTGCCTCCTCTTCGCTTACCGAGAAGTTCCCCAGAAGTCCCTCGGGTTTAGCCCTTTCGAACTCCTGTACGGGCACCCTGTGCGAGGGCCCCTCAGCCTAGTAAAAGAAGGTTGGGAGATGGCCCCCCTAAAGACCCCTCCAGACGTCTTCAAATACATCCTGGCCCTACGCAATCAGACCCGGCGCTTCAGACAGATGGCCAAAGCGAACCTCGAGGCCAGCCAGGAGGACATGAAGAGGTGGTATGATCACAATGCCTCCTCCGTTGAGTTCGAGCCTGGACAACAAGTGTGGGTGATGTCCCCCACCGAACCATGTGCCTTGCAAGATAAGTGGACGGGGCCCTTCAAAGTGGTCGAGCGCAAAAGCCCCGTCACTTACCTCATCGACCTGGGGACCTCCCGGAACCCCCTCCGGGTCCTCCACACCAACCGACTCAAACCACACTTTGTGCGCTCAGAACTCAGCCTCCTGATGGCTACGGACAGTGGGGCAGGGGAAGACTCCGAACCCCTCCCGGATCTTCTGAAAACTCAGGAGAATGACGGCTCCGTGGACGGGGTCCGGCTCTCTGACGCCCTCACTTCGGAGCAACGCCAGGGCTGCCGGAACCTCCTGCTGCAGTTCGCTACCCTGTTCTCCCTCACCCCCGGGGTCACCCCGTGGTGTTTGCACGACGTGGACACCGGGGACAGTCCCCCTGTCCGACACCGGGCCTACCGCGTACCAGATCGGGTACGGGCCTGCATACAGGAGGAAGTGGCCAAGATGCTCACAATCGGGGTCATCGAGCCCTCGGACAGTCCCTGGGCCAGTCCGGTTGTATTGGTTCCCAAAGCCGCTGCCCCCGGTACCGCACCTGAACTGAGATTCTGCGTCGACTACCGGGGCTTGAACGCTGTCACCCGGACCGACGCTCATCCGATTCCCCGAGCAGACGAGCTGATCGACCGGCTGGGGGCCGCCCGCTACCTCAGTATCTTCGACCTAACAGCGGGCTACTGGCAGATCGGCCTCACACCCAGGGCTCAGGAACGGTCAGCCTTCTCTACCCCCGATGGCCACTACCAATTCAAGGTCATGCCCTTCGGCATGAAGAATGCCCCCGCCACGTTTCAACGCCTCGTGAACCAGGTCTTGGCGGGGCTCGAAGAGTTCAGCGCTGCCTACCTGGACGATATCGCTGTATACAGCCGCCACTGGCCCGACCACCTCCGTCACCTCCAAGAGGTCCTACAGGCCCTCCAGCGGGCCGGTCTCACAATTAAGGCCGGCAAGTGCCAAATTGGCCAAGGGTCTGTGACCTACCTTGGGCACCAAGTGGGAAGCGGGCTGGTGGCCCCGCTACAACTTAAGATTGCTGCCATCCAGTCCTGGCAGCCCCCCGTCACCCAGACCGAGGTCCGAGCCTTCTTGGGGCTCACCGGCTACTACCGGCGGTTCGTGAGAGACTACGGCAGCATCGTGGGGCCCCTCACGGGTCTCACGTCCAAGAACCAGCCGAAGCGGATTAACTGGACCCCCGATTGTCAAGCGGCCTTCGAGAAGCTGAAGGCCGCCCTGTGCACCGCCCCTGTGCTCCAGGCCCCCGATTACAGTCAGGAATTCGTGGTACAGACCGACGCCTCCGACCACGGCATCGGGGCCGTCCTTTCTCAGTTAAACCCCGAGGGTCATGACCAGCCGGTGGCCTTCATCAGTCGACGTCTCCTGGCCCGAGAACAGCGCTGGAGCACCATCGAGAGGGAGGCCTTCGCAGTGGTGTGGGCCCTCAAAAAGCTCCGGCCCTATCTCTCCGGTACCCACTTCCGGGTACAAACCGACCATCGACCCCTGCAGTGGCTGATGCAGATGCGGGGGGAGAACCCAAAACTCTTGCGCTGGTCCATTTCCCTGCAGGGAATGGACTTCACTGTGGAGCACCGACCAGGCCAAGACCACGCCAACGCGGATGGCCTGTCCCGCTTTTTCCGCCTCGACGAAGAGAGTCTCCAAGGAGATGGGTGACTCTCCCCGCCTTCAGCTGGGGGGGACGCATGTTGGACAGGCCACACGAAGGGCTTGGTCCCTCCCCGCACGACAGGGCCCGAGCTCCGGCCCACCAGGCATAACCCACGAAAAGCACCTGTACCCCGTCTCCCGACGGATCTTCTGCCCTCGGACCTCTACTCATCACGGGGCCCAGCCCCACCGGCTTCCCCGGCCGGTTCAAGCCGCCATCTTGGGCCCTGCACCACGAGGCCGCGTGGCCTCGGCCCGACCCTAACCCCGGGCCTGGCCGGCCCCGACATCCCGGCACCACCCTCCACCCAGGAGGTGAGCGGACCACTTGGCAGGTCAATGGGAGAACGAAGTGTCAAGAGCTCTTCCCCCCGCCAGGTGCCGATCGCCTCCAGCTCCCCCAGGCGCTGGCTCCACCCCCTGCTGGGTGTCTGGACACCTTCATCCCGGGCCCTCCGACCTCCAAGTGCGAGGGTCCGGACATCAAAGGGCGCCTGCCCTATAACTGGGGCAACTCCGGAGCAGGAAGGCAGTTGTATCCTGGAGTCGAGAGACACCGAGAGAACTCAGCCTTGACGGACTACTGGCGCTACCGTAGCCCGCTCTTGTGAACCATCGTCCTGCCTGCTGGCGCTGCCGCGGCCTTCTGCAACCTCCATCCTCGTCGGGACCTGCTGGCGCTGCCGCGGCCCGTTGTAACGACCATCCTCACCGGGACCTGCTGGCGCTGCCGCGGACCGTACATCGACCATCTTTCCGGGACCTGCTGGCGCTGCCGCGGACCGTGTACCGACCATCTCAACCGGGACCTGCTGGCGCTGCCGCGGCCCGTACCAACTAAGCCACCAAGCTCGAGGATTGTGAGCTAGTCATCATCCCATCCGAACTACCTGACTGGTAGACAGACTGTCCCGCTACCCCTTACCCTGCTTTGAGAGACTTGAATCGAGGGGACCCCTGAGTCCAGACCTCCTTGTACCATTCAACCGTACCTTAAGAAGTGCGTATAAAGAACACTGAACCTTATCCGTGTGTGGTATCTGTCTGTGGGGGGGGAAGTTACTTGTCTGTACGATCGCTGGAGACGGCTCTCCCCGGAGACCTCTCCTCCTGTCCCCGGCCGACCCTCCCGGTCCATCTACCCTTTCTAACATTGGTGGCCAGCGGCGCGATCCGAATCAACGCATAATCGTACAGAGAGTAGCTCACCCCACGACAAAAACACGATGTCAGCCAAAGATAGCAGCTCCACCGAGAATTTCCAAATGGATAAATTAGAAGAATACAACCACCGCGAACTGAGACAATTCTGCATAGAACTTGGCATTGCTACCACCGGCCTGAGTACCAAGGATGATCTAAAGCACGCCCTAGAGTCGTGGACAGAAACTGGGGTCGCCGGACCCTCCGACCAAAGCAGCATCACACCAGAGGGGAACGCCACGGCTCCCGAGGAGCGGGGAACGGGCCTCTCGCAGGAGGAGATCCGAGAAAGAGAAAGAACCAGATTGCACGAGTTGGAAATGGCACGACTCAAGATGGATGGGGAACTCAAGTTAGCTGAACAGAAACTCAACCTCGAGCATATGCGGCTCCGAGATGAACGAGAAGAGAAGCAGAGACAGAGAGAGCTGGAGGAGAAAAAAATAACGCTCGAGCACGAGCGCCAACTAGCGGAGATAGAACTTCGGAAACAAAATAAAGAACTGGGGGTGCCTGAGCGACCACACACCCCAGGGCCAATCGAGAAAAAAGTCCACATCCCCAAGGATGTTGTCCGCGAGTATGTCCGAGAAGACGACATACAACAGTGGTTTAAAGCCTACGAGATCGCCATGACCTCCCACCGGATCGACCGGAGTGATTGGGGAGCCGGACTTTGGGGGAGGTTTATCAACGAGGGTCGCGATGCCCTACTGCAGCTCCCAGATCACCAAATGTCGTCCTACGACCACATGAAGGCTGCCCTCCTCACCCGCTACGGCCTCACACCCGAGATGTACCGCCAGAGGTTCAGAGATTGCACCCGGATCCCAGGTACAACTTGGGTAGAATACGTGAACTATTTCAGCCGTGCCTTCGAGGGTTGGATAAAGGGGAGCCAGGTCACCACTTACGAACAACTCTTTAACCTTATGGTATGGGAGCACCTGTCGAACAACTGTTTCGTCGAGCTCAGGCAGCACCTCCTCGACAGTAAGCTGACTGACCCCCGGCAGCTCGCCGCCGAAGCTGACCGATGAGAAAGCACCCGAGTGGGCCGGAGGGGGCCACACGAACAGAACAGAAGCAACCCAGGCCAGCACCGTCCTCGGGGAGGAGGAGGGGGCCAGGGGCGAGGGAGAGACGCCTTGCCAACAACACCCGTGACCAGCACCCCGCCTCCGGCCGGCCGGGGCAACCCCCCGTGGCGTCCTGGGGCCCGAGCCAACGTCACGTGCCACCGATGCCAGCGAGTCGGCCACTACGCCAATGACCCGAGCTGCCCGCAGAACCAAGCACCCAAGCCCCGCCAGGTAGCTGCCGCCGCCCTGGGGGAAGAGCGATCATCGGAGGAACAAGAAGAGTATGAGCCGGCCCAGCAAGAGTGGGAGCCGGCCGCCATGGTCCTGGCGTGCTTAGGGGGAAGAGACATGGTCCCGCGGGCTCCCCTACCCGCTAACACCAGGAAATACGGTCAGTGGGTGACAATTAATGGACAGCGAGCCGAGGCCTTGCGTGACACAGGCGCCAGTGTGACGGCCGTCCGCTGTCACCTGGTGAAGCCCGAGCAGATCCTGCCGAACATTCTCTGCCCCGTCCGCTCGGCAGACAACTCTGAAAGTATGTGTCAAATGGCCTGCGTCCCATTCGAATGGGGAGGGGTCTCCGGCCTGTTGAAGGTGACGGTCCGGGACGATGCCCCCGTGGACTGCCTCCTGGGGAATGACCTCGAGAGTTCCCCGTGGGCCACAGTTGAGAGAAGGGAGCACCTGGGGATGCTGGGCCTCCCGGACTGGGCCTGCATAACCACCCGGTCCATGGCCGCCCGTGCCGTCCCTCGATCGGAAGAACCGGAATGGCCGGCACCTCCGCCCCCGGTCGCCCCAGTAGAAGACAACGACAAGGCCAGCCTCCCAGACCCGACGACCGAAGGGGACGCGCAATCCCAGGACCTTCCTGACCTGGCCCAGTGGCGTCAAGAAGGGGGGCCCACCCAAGAACAGTTCCGCCAGGAACAAAAGACCTGTCCCTTCCTCGAGGGACTCCGCCAACAAGCCAGCACCCAGAACGCAGGGGACTCCACCGGAACTCACTGGGTCTACTGGGATAACGACCTGCTGTACAGTGAGCAAAGAATCGCCGAGCTGGGGGCCGGTCGAGTACTGGTGGTACCTCTCCGCTTCAGAGACTTTCTGCTCAACCTGGCACACGATGTCCCCCTGGCTGGACACCTGGGCCAGGACAAAACGTACAGCCGCCTAGTGACCCACTTTTTCTGGCCGAAAATGAGGAACGACGTCCTGAACCACTGCCGATCTTGCCCCACATGCCAAGCCAGCGGGAAGAGTGGTCGGAAGCTGAAAGCCCCTCTGCAACCCTTCCCTGTGGTCACCACCCCGTTCGAGAGGGTGGGGATAGACATTGTGGGGCCTCTGGACCCCCGCACGGCACAAGGACACAGGTTCATCTTAGTACTGGTGGACCATGCCACCCGATACCCCGAGGCGGTGCCCCTACGGACCGTGACAGCTCCGGTGGTTGGCCGGGCCCTAATGGGGATCTTCTCCTGGGTAGGCTTCCCCCGAGAAGTCGTCAGCGACCGAGGCACGAACTTTATATCCAAATACATGAAGTCCCTCTGGCAACAATGCGGGGTCACCTACAGATTCACGACCCCCTATCACCCCCAAGGGAACGGACTAGTGGAGCGGTTTAACCGCACTCTCAAGGGGATGATTGGGGGATTGGAAGAGCCCCTCCGTCGCCAGTGGGATGTACTACTCCCGTGCCTCCTCTTCGCTTACCGAGAAGTTCCCCAGAAGTCCCTCGGGTTTAGCCCTTTCGAACTCCTGTACGGGCACCCTGTGCGAGGGCCCCTCAGCCTAGTAAAAGAAGGTTGGGAGATGGCCCCCCTAAAGACCCCTCCAGACGTCTTCAAATACATCCTGGCCCTACGCAATCAGACCCGGCGCTTCAGACAGATGGCCAAAGCGAACCTCGAGGCCAGCCAGGAGGACATGAAGAGGTGGTATGATCACAATGCCTCCTCCGTTGAGTTCGAGCCTGGACAACAAGTGTGGGTGATGTCCCCCACCGAACCATGTGCCTTGCAAGATAAGTGGACGGGGCCCTTCAAAGTGGTCGAGCGCAAAAGCCCCGTCACTTACCTCATCGACCTGGGGACCTCCCGGAACCCCCTCCGGGTCCTCCACACCAACCGACTCAAACCACACTTTGTGCGCTCAGAACTCAGCCTCCTGATGGCTACGGACAGTGGGGCAGGGGAAGACTCCGAACCCCTCCCGGATCTTCTGAAAACTCAGGAGAATGACGGCTCCGTGGACGGGGTCCGGCTCTCTGACGCCCTCACTTCGGAGCAACGCCAGGGCTGCCGGAACCTCCTGCTGCAGTTCGCTACCCTGTTCTCCCTCACCCCCGGGGTCACCCCGTGGTGTTTGCACGACGTGGACACCGGGGACAGTCCCCCTGTCCGACACCGGGCCTACCGCGTACCAGATCGGGTACGGGCCTGCATACAGGAGGAAGTGGCCAAGATGCTCACAATCGGGGTCATCGAGCCCTCGGACAGTCCCTGGGCCAGTCCGGTTGTATTGGTTCCCAAAGCCGCTGCCCCCGGTACCGCACCTGAACTGAGATTCTGCGTCGACTACCGGGGCTTGAACGCTGTCACCCGGACCGACGCTCATCCGATTCCCCGAGCAGACGAGCTGATCGACCGGCTGGGGGCCGCCCGCTACCTCAGTATCTTCGACCTAACAGCGGGCTACTGGCAGATCGGCCTCACACCCAGGGCTCAGGAACGGTCAGCCTTCTCTACCCCCGATGGCCACTACCAATTCAAGGTCATGCCCTTCGGCATGAAGAATGCCCCCGCCACGTTTCAACGCCTCGTGAACCAGGTCTTGGCGGGGCTCGAAGAGTTCAGCGCTGCCTACCTGGACGATATCGCTGTATACAGCCGCCACTGGCCCGACCACCTCCGTCACCTCCAAGAGGTCCTACAGGCCCTCCAGCGGGCCGGTCTCACAATTAAGGCCGGCAAGTGCCAAATTGGCCAAGGGTCTGTGACCTACCTTGGGCACCAAGTGGGAAGCGGGCTGGTGGCCCCGCTACAACTTAAGATTGCTGCCATCCAGTCCTGGCAGCCCCCCGTCACCCAGACCGAGGTCCGAGCCTTCTTGGGGCTCACCGGCTACTACCGGCGGTTCGTGAGAGACTACGGCAGCATCGTGGGGCCCCTCACGGGTCTCACGTCCAAGAACCAGCCGAAGCGGATTAACTGGACCCCCGATTGTCAAGCGGCCTTCGAGAAGCTGAAGGCCGCCCTGTGCACCGCCCCTGTGCTCCAGGCCCCCGATTACAGTCAGGAATTCGTGGTACAGACCGACGCCTCCGACCACGGCATCGGGGCCGTCCTTTCTCAGTTAAACCCCGAGGGTCATGACCAGCCGGTGGCCTTCATCAGTCGACGTCTCCTGGCCCGAGAACAGCGCTGGAGCACCATCGAGAGGGAGGCCTTCGCAGTGGTGTGGGCCCTCAAAAAGCTCCGGCCCTATCTCTCCGGTACCCACTTCCGGGTACAAACCGACCATCGACCCCTGCAGTGGCTGATGCAGATGCGGGGGGAGAACCCAAAACTCTTGCGCTGGTCCATTTCCCTGCAGGGAATGGACTTCACTGTGGAGCACCGACCAGGCCAAGACCACGCCAACGCGGATGGCCTGTCCCGCTTTTTCCGCCTCGACGAAGAGAGTCTCCAAGGAGATGGGTGACTCTCCCCGCCTTCAGCTGGGGGGGACGCATGTTGGACAGGCCACACGAAGGGCTTGGTCCCTCCCCGCACGACAGGGCCCGAGCTCCGGCCCACCAGGCATAACCCACGAAAAGCACCTGTACCCCGTCTCCCGACGGATCTTCTGCCCTCGGACCTCTACTCATCACGGGGCCCAGCCCCACCGGCTTCCCCGGCCGGTTCAAGCCGCCATCTTGGGCCCTGCACCACGAGGCCGCGTGGCCTCGGCCCGACCCTAACCCCGGGCCTGGCCGGCCCCGACATCCCGGCACCACCCTCCACCCAGGAGGTGAGCGGACCACTTGGCAGGTCAATGGGAGAACGAAGTGTCAAGAGCTCTTCCCCCCGCCAGGTGCCGATCGCCTCCAGCTCCCCCAGGCGCTGGCTCCACCCCCTGCTGGGTGTCTGGACACCTTCATCCCGGGCCCTCCGACCTCCAAGTGCGAGGGTCCGGACATCAAAGGGCGCCTGCCCTATAACTGGGGCAACTCCGGAGCAGGAAGGCAGTTGTATCCTGGAGTCGAGAGACACCGAGAGAACTCAGCCTTGACGGACTACTGGCGCTACCGTAGCCCGCTCTTGTGAACCATCGTCCTGCCTGCTGGCGCTGCCGCGGCCTTCTGCAACCTCCATCCTCGTCGGGACCTGCTGGCGCTGCCGCGGCCCGTTGTAACGACCATCCTCACCGGGACCTGCTGGCGCTGCCGCGGACCGTACATCGACCATCTTTCCGGGACCTGCTGGCGCTGCCGCGGACCGTGTACCGACCATCTCAACCGGGACCTGCTGGCGCTGCCGCGGCCCGTACCAACTAAGCCACCAAGCTCGAGGATTGTGAGCTAGTCATCATCCCATCCGAACTACCTGACTGGTAGACAGACTGTCCCGCTACCCCTTACCCTGCTTTGAGAGACTTGAATCGAGGGGACCCCTGAGTCCAGACCTCCTTGTACCATTCAACCGTACCTTAAGAAGTGCGTATAAAGAACACTGAACCTTATCCGTGTGTGGTATCTGTCTGTGGGGGGGGAAGTTACTTGTCTGTACGATCGCTGGAGACGGCTCTCCCCGGAGACCTCTCCTCCTGTCCCCGGCCGACCCTCCCGGTCCATCTACCCTTTCTAACACTGCTGCAACTCCCCGAAGCGGTGATGACCTCATACGACCACATGAAAGAAGCCCTACTCACACGCTACGGACTATCAGCCGAGATGTACCGGCAACGCTTCCGGGACTGCAAGAAGCTCCCCGGTACCACATGGGTCGAATACGTGGACTTCTTCAGCCGAGCGTTGGAAGGATGGATAAAAGGAAGCAAGGTCACCTCATATAATGAACTGTTCGACCTCATTGTCTGGGAGCACCTCGCCAACAACTGCTTTGTGGAACTAAGGCAACACCTCCTGGACAGTAAACTGACCGAGCCCCAGAAACTCGCCGCCGAAGCGGACCGATGGGTCAACACCCGGGTCCCCCGGAACCCCGTGGGGGACTACACACGGAGTACCACGGGACCTCCCCGCCAGCGAGGCAGAGGAAGGGGGTCCCACCGCAGTTGAGAATTCCCAGCCGGGCCGCCCAGAAGCCCGCCACGAGGTCAAGCAACCAACCACACTTCCCCGACCCAGGGCCGAAGGGGGACCCCTATCACACGGCCTGGACCACGACCGACAGTGACCTGCTTCGGCTGTCAGCAGACCGGCCACTATGCAAGTGACCCGGCATGCCCCGTGAACCGACGGAACGGGACCGCTGGGCCCCCTCCCCGACAAATAGCCGCCGCAGCCTTGGGGGAGGGAGAAGACGAGGAGGAAAACCACGACAACGGGTCCCCCGAGTGGGAACCAGCTGCCATGTCGCTTGTATGCCTGGGCTCCCGAGAAATGGTGCCCCGAGCCGCCATCCCCAGCAACACCCAGAAGTACCAACAGTGGGTCACCATCAACGGGCGACGGGCCGAGGCCCTCCGGGACACTGGGGCCAGTGTGACCGCTGTCCGCTGCAATCTGGTGACCCCCGAGCAAATCCTGCCGCATGTCCTATGCCCTGTCCGGACCGCGGACAACACCGAGAGCATGTGCCGGATGGCCAGGGTCCCCTTCGAGTGGGGAGGAGTGTCCGGCACCCTAAAAGTAACTGTCCGCGACGACGCCCCGGTGGACTGCCTCCTGGGGAACGACCTAGAGAGCTCACCCTGGGCACAGGTGGAACGCCGAGAGCATCTGGGGATGCTAGGACTACCCGAGTGGGCCTGCACCACCACTCGGTCCATGACCGCCCAACCAGCCGCTGCCACGGCCCCCGACAAGCCGACGGGCCCCGAACTATCCACCTCCTCCGGCACGGAGGAACCTGACGAGGAGGCCGGGCCATCCGAACTTTCTCCCAACGAGGCCGCCCCCCTCAGCGAGATCCCCGAGCTGGCCCAGTGGCGCCACGACGGGGGCCCCACCCGCGAACAATTCCAGCAAGAGCAGAAGGTCTGCCCGTCCCTCGAGGGGGCCTGACAGCAAGCGGCCGCCCAGGCTGCGGGGGACCCCACGGGAACCCACTGGGTCTATTGGGACAATGACTTATTGTATAGCGAGCAGAAAGTCGCCGAACTAGGGGCCAGCCGGGTGCTGGTGGTCCCCCTCCGATTTCGAGAGTTCCTCCTGAACCTGGCACATGACGTGCCCCTCGCCGGACATCTCGGGCGGCACAAGACTTACAGTCACCTCGTGACCCATTTCTATTGGCCCCGAATGAGAAGAGACGTGGACCAGCACTGCCGGTCCTGCCCGACCTGCCAAGCTAGCGGGAAGACTGGGGGACGAGTGAAAGGCCCCCTCCAACCATTTCCAGCCATCCACACCCCGTTCGAACGAGTGGGAATCGACATCGTGGGGCCCCTCGACCCCCGAACCGCCCTGGGGCACCGCTTCATCCTGGTACTGGTCGACCACGCCACCCGGTACCCAGAGGCCGTCCCCCTCCGAACTGTGACAGCTCCAGTGGTGGGCCGGGCCCTGATGGGCATCTTCTCCAGGGTGGGGTTCCCCCGAGAAGTGGTGAGCGACAGGGGTACGAACTTTATTTCGAAGTACATGAGATCCCTCTGGCAACAATGTGGGGTCACATATAAATTCACCACCCCTTACCACCCCCAGGGGAACGGACAGGTCGAGCGGTTCAACCGAACCCTGAAGGGGATGATCAAGGGCCTGGAAGAGCCCCTAAGGAGGAGATGGGATGTCCTGCTGCCCTGCCTCCTGTTCGCCTATCGGGAGGTACCACAGAAATCCCTGGGCTTCAGCCCCTTCGAACTGTTGTATGGGCACCCCGTCCGAGGGCCCCTCAGCCTGGCCAAGGAGGGCTGGGAGGCGAACGTCCAAGATGCCCCCCCCGACGTCTACCGGTACCTCCTGACCCTGCAGAACCAGACTCGGAAGTTCCGGGCCCTGGCAGAAGCCAACCTCGAAGCCAGTCAAGAAGACATGAAACGCTGGTATGACGAAAATGCCTCAGCCATCGAGTTCGAGCCGGGCCAGCAAGTCTGGGTCATGTCACCCGTGGACCCCTGCGCCCTGCAGGACAAGTGGACCAGGCCCTTCAAGGTAGTTGAGAGGAAAAGCCCCGTCACCTACCTGGTCGACATGGAGTCCCCGCGGAACCCCCTCCGGGTCCTGCACGCCAACCGGCTCAAGCCCCACTTTGCCCGAACTGAACTAAGCCTACTGCTGGCTACCGACGATGGGGGCAAAAGTGACTCAGAGCCCCTACCAGACCTCCTGGGGTCCTCGGGCCAAGACGGCTCCTTGGAGGGCGTTCGCCTCTCCGCCACCCTGACACCAGAACAGCGCCATGATTGCCAGAAGCTGCTGCAACCCTTCGCTGCCCTCTTCTCTCTCACGCCCGGGGTGACCCCCTGGTGCGTCCACGACGTGGACACGGGGGACAGCCCCCCTGTACGACACTGCGCTTATAGAGTACCTGACCGAGTCCGAACCTGCATAAAGACCGAGGTCGCCAAGATGCTCGCCCTCGGAGTCATCGAGACTTCCGACAGTCCGTGGGCCAGCCCGGTAGTCTTGGTGCCGAAGGCCGCCGCCCCCGGCACGGCCCCTGAACTCAGATTTTGTGTCGACTACCGGGGCCTGAACGCCGTCACCAAGACCGATGCCCACCCCTTGCCACGAGCCGACGAGCTGATCGATCGCTTAGGGGCCGCCCGCTACCTAAGCACCTTTGATCTCACCGCTGGGTACTGGCAGATCAAGCTCACTCCCGGCGCCCAAGAACGATCAGCCTTCTCCACCCCCGATGGGCACTACCACTTTCGGGTAATGCCCTTCGGTATGAAGAACGCCCCAGCGACCTTTCAGAGGCTAGTAAACAAGGTCCTGGCCGGACTAGAAGCCTTCAGCGCGGCCTACCTCGATGACATTGCTGTCTTCAGCGACCACTGGGCCGCGCACCTAGGACACCTTGGGGAAGTCCTGGCCGCTCTCCAAAGAGCCGAGCTCACCATTAAGGCCAGTAAATGCCGGATCGGTCAAGGATCTGTGACCTATCTGGGCCACCAGGTGGGGAGTGGCCAGGTGGCGCCCCTCCAGTTAAAAGTCGACGCCATCCAGGCGTGGGAGCCCCCCGCAACCCAAACCGCTGTCCGGGCCTTCCTAGGCCTCACAGGCTACTACCGACGATTCATCAAGGATTATGGCAGCATTGTGGGCCCCCTTACGGAACTCACTTCAAAGAAACAGCCCAAGGCGGTGCACTGGACGCCCCGCTGTCAGACCGCGTTTGATGCTCTCAAGGCGGCCATGTGCGCTGCCCCTGTGCTACAGGCCCCCGACTACAGCAAGGAATTTGTAGTCCAGACCGATGCATCGGAGTACGGGGTCGGGGCGGTCCTCTCCCAGCTGGACGCCAAGGGCCTCAACCGACCGGTGGCCTTTATCAGCCGCCGACTGCTGCCGCGAGAACAGAGGTGGAGCACCATCGAGCGGGAGGCCTTCGCTGTGGTATGGGCTCTCAAGAAGCTCCGGCCCTACCTTTTCGGCACCCACTTCAGGGTCCAGACTGACCACCGGCCCTTGCGGTGGCTCATGCAAATGCGGGGCGAGAACCCCAAGCTGTTACGCTGGTCCATCTCGCTGCAAGGGATGGACTTCACTGTAGAACACCGGCCCGGCAACGACCACGCCAATGCTGACGGCCTGTCCCGATTCTTCCGCCTCGGCGAGGAGAACCCCCAAGGAGATGGGTGACTCTCCCTGCCTTCAGCTGGGGGGGACGCATGTGGGAGCCGGCCTCGTGGCGTGGTCCTGTTTCCCAGCGCTAAGCCGCACGAGGTCCCATGCACATCGGGGCTCCTCCATTTTGGATTATACGTCACTCCACGTGACCACCTGCGTGACCCTGCTCTACCCGGCCTCGGTCCCAGCGAGGCCCGACATCGAGACGCCAACCCTTGGCCCAGGGGATACCACGTGAGCCCTTCCCACTTCCGGCGGAGGGCAGTATCGATGGGACCCCCAACCGTCCTTCCACACCTAGGTGCGATCGACCCACAGCTCTCTGGGGCCTGGCGCCTCTCCTGCTGGGCGTCTGGCCGCTCCCTACTCGGCCTCTCCGCCCCCCTCCGGGCGCAAGGGTCCGGACATCAAAGAGCTCCCGTCCTATATCTGGGGCGACCCGACAACAAGACAGCAGTTGTATCCTGGAGTCAAGAGCCCTGCTGATCGGATCGGGGCTGACCCTACGGAAGAAGACTCACCCTGAACCCACCATTTGAGCCCTGCTGACGACGTCGCGGCTCCACCGTGCTTAAAGACCTTCACGAACCTTTGGGGCCCTGCTGACGCTGTCGCGGCCCGACCTTGTTGAACATTACCATCAGAGCCCAGCTGACCTCGTTGCGGCTCGACC
This sequence comes from Triturus cristatus, assembly GCF_964204655.1. Taxonomy (NCBI): domain Eukaryota; kingdom Metazoa; phylum Chordata; class Amphibia; order Caudata; family Salamandridae; genus Triturus; species Triturus cristatus. The sequence goes on along the minus strand of NC_140584.1, from coordinate 387,961,978 downwards.
GAAGCGGACCTACCACCGGAGCCCTGCTGACTGCGTCGCGGCTCGACCTAAGCGGACCTGCCACCCGAGCCCTGCAGACGCCGTCGCGGCTCCCCACGTCCGAGCCGCTCTGAGATCAGCACTCAAGGTCTGGCGCAGAGCCCTCCCGTACCTGGTTGGTACTACGACTGTCCCGCTACCCTATCCTTCTAACAGACAGTGAGACTCTTATAGGATCCCTCGATCCCACTGTAAATATTGAACGTATTACTGCTGATAAAGAACCAAGTCACGCAACTGATATTGAGTCCTGTGTGGTGGTGTTACTGGGCCTAGTACGATCATAGGAGAAAGACCTCCCCGAGGGGGCTTCTCAGCGGCGCTCGGCTATAACTTTGCGGTAGGAAGTTGCCCCGGAATAGTCTCCCCGACTACCCAGTGGGCCTCCCTCCAACAATGACTTATTGTATAGCGAGCAGAAAGTCACCGAACTGGGAGCCGGCCGGGTGTTGGTGGTTCCCCTTCGATTCCAAGAGTTCCTCCTGAACTTGGCGCATGACGTGCCCCTCGCCGGACACCTCGGGCGAGACAAAACTTACAGCCGCCTAGTGACCCATTTCTATTGGCCCCGAATGCGGAGAGACGTGGACCACTGCCGGTCCTGCCAGACCTGCCAGGCTAGCGGAAAAACTGGGGGTCGAGTTAAGGCCCCCCTCCAACCATTTCCAGCCGTCCACACCCCGTTCGAACGAGTAGGGATCGACATCGTGGGGCCCCTCGACCCCCGAACCGCCCTGGGACAGCGCTTCATCCTGGTACTGGTCGACCACGCCACCCGATACCCCAAGGCCATCCCACTCCGCACTGTGACAGCTCCAGTGGTGGGCCGGGCCCTGATGGGCATCTTCTCCAGGGTGGGGTTCCCCCGAGAAGTGGTGAGCGACAGGGGTACGAACTTTATTTCAAAGTACATGAGATCCCTCTGGCAACAATGTGGGGTCACTTACAAATTCACCACCCCTTACCACCCCCAGGGGAACGGACTGGTCGAGCGGTTCAACAGAACCCTGAAGGGGATGATCAAGGGCCTGGAAGAGCCCCTGAGGAGGAGATGGGATGTCCTGCTGCCCTGCCTCCTGTTCGCCTATCGAGAGGTACCACAGAAATCCCTGGGCTTCAGCCCCTTCGAACTGTTGTATGGGCACCCCGTCCAAGGGCCCCTCAGCCTGGTCAAGGAGGGATGGGAGGCGAACGTCCAAGATGCCCCCCCGACATCTACCGGTACCTCCTGACCCTGCGGAACCAGACTCGGAAGTTCCGGGCCCTGGCAGAAGCCAACCTCGAAGCCAGCCAAGAAGACATGAAACGCTGGTATGACGAAAATGCCTCGACCATCGAGTTCGAGCCGGGCCAGCAAGTCTGGGTCATGTCACCCATGGACCCCTGCGCCCTGCAGGACAAGTGGACCGGGCCCTTCAAGGTGGTTGAGAGGAGGAGCCCCGTCACCTACCTGGTCGACATGGAGTCCCCAAGGAACCCCCTCCGTGTCCTACATGCCAACCGGCTCAAGCCCCACTTTGCCCGAACTGAACTAAGCCTGCTGCTGGCTACCGACGATGGGGGCGAAAGCGACTCCGAGCCCCTACCAGACCTCCTGGGGTCCTCGGGCCAAGACGGCTCCTTGGAGGGCGTCCACCTCTCCGCCACCCTGACCCCAGAACAGCGCCATGACTGCCGGAAGCTGCTGCAACCCTTCGCTGCCCTCTTCTCTCTCACGCCCGGGGTGACCCCCTGGTGCGTCCATGACGTGGACACCGGGGACTGCCCCCCTGTGCGGCACCGCGCCTACAGATTACCCGACCGAGTCCGAGCCTGCATACAGACCGAGGTCTCCAAGATGCTCGCCCTCGGAGTCATCGAGCCATCAGACAGCCCGTCGGCCAGCCCGGTGGTCTTGGTGCCGAAGGCCGCTGCCCCCGGCACCCCCCCAGAACTCAGATTTTGTGTAGACTACCGGGGCCTGAACGCAGTCACCAAGACCGATGCCCACCCCCTGCCACGGGCAGACGAGCTGATCGATCGCATAGGGGCCGCCCGCTACCTAAGCACCTTTGATCTCACCGCTGGGTACTGGCAGATCAAGCTCACTCCCGGCGCCCAGGAACGATCCGCCTTTTCCACCCCCGATGGGCACTCCCACTTTCGGGTGATGCCCTTCGGTATGAAGAACGCCCCAGTGACCTTCCAGAGGCTGGTGAACAAGGTCCTGGCCGGGCTAGAAGCTTTCAGCGCGGCCTACCTCGACGACATTGCCGTCTTCAGCAACCACTGGGCCGCGCACCTAGGACACCTCCGATCAGCAGGGCTCTTGACTCCGGGATACAACTGTCGTCTTGTTGTCGGGTCGCCCCAGATATAGGTCTGGAGCCCTTTGATGTCGAGACCCTTGCGCCCGGGGGGGCGGAGAGGCCGGGTAGGGAGCGGCCAGACGCCCAGCAGGAGAGGCGCCAGGCCCCAGATAGCTCTGGGGCGATCGCACCTAGGTGTGGCAGGACGGTTGGGGGTCCCATCGATACTGCCCTCCGCCGGGAGTGGGAAAGGTTCACGTGGTATCTCCCGGGCCAGGGGTTGGCGCCTCGATGTCGGGCCTCGCTGGGACCGAGGCCGGGTGGAGCGGGGTCAAGAAGGTGGTTACGTAGAGTCACGTACAATCCAAAATGGAGGAGCCCCGAGGTGCATGGGACCTCGTGCGGCTTAGCGAGGGTGAAAAGGACCACGCCACGAGGCCGGCTCCAACACGCGTCCCCCCCAGCTGAAGGCAGGGAGAGTCACCCATCTCCTTGGGGGTTCTCCTCGCCGAGGCGGAAGAATCTGGACAGGCCGTCGGCATTGGCGTGGTCGTTGCCGGGCCGGTGCTCCACGGTGAAGTCCATCCCTTGTAGCGAGATGGACCATCGCAACAACTTGGGGTTCTCACCCCGCATTTGCATTAGCCACCGCAGGGGCCGGTGGTCAGTTTGGACTCTGAAGTGGGTGCCGAAAAGGTAGGGCCGGAGCTTCTTGAGAGCCCATGTAGGAAGGTGGATATCTGACTATGGTTACCCCCAACTTTTTGCCTAGTGTCTAGCTGGTTTTTCGACTTAGTTGGCCTGAGATCCTGCCATTCAGGGTCTCAGGCTGTCTGCTCTCTCTTTAAAATGGACTCCATGTACCCTAGGTACATAACCAATTGGTAAGGATCACCTTATTGGACCCTGTACAGTGTACCCTAGGTACCCAGGGCATAGGTGTACCCTAGGCCTCCCAGGGGCTGCAGCATGTATTATGCCACCCCTGGTCTGGCCTTCCAATCAGACACAACTGGCTGATCACTCAGCTGGGGCAAGGTCGTGTAATCACCCCTTGCTTAGATATAGTATGCCTATATCTACCCTTATATATAGACACATGTGTACCTATCAGTCACTCCTATGGCAGGCCTTAACAATCCTGGAGGCAGAGTGCTTGGTAACATGTGAGATGGTGCTCTAGCATGAGCTGAGCCTGTCTGCAGCTTTCGGAACCATGTCCTTATAGCTGTTCTATGATATAGCCTACCATATACTCTTAAAGTGCCTTATAATCTTAAACGGTTATGGTAACTATGGTTTGGCTTTATCAAAACATGTCGTGTAAGGTGTCTAACACTTTGGAATAATACCCCCATACCATTTCTGGTGATGAGGATATTATTCCTCCCTTCTAGAGGGAGAGACATGTTAAAATCCTACTTTGCTGTTTAACTCTAACCAAAGCCTCAGCATCACAAAATGGATGCTGCTGCCACAGACACAAGTCTGACCTCCTGCTGCTGGGAGTGATCCCAGCCAGGGAGGCCTGGACAATAGGTTTCCTGCTTGGGGAGGTGCTAGCACCTCCCCAGACAGCCTTTAGTGTATTGGGGCAGGGTGGGCTGAAAGGAATGAGACATGCCTGGGGCACACAAGGTGTTCCTTGCATAGTCCAGTTCAAACCGGCGCTGGGGCACTCCAGCCCCAGCTCTGGCGCGAAACTGGACAAAGGGAAGTGGGTGTAACCACCCCCTCCCAGGTCCCACCCATAAGGCGTGACCTAGCAGGTATCCCAGCCCCCCAGATTAGTATAAGAGTGGGAGTTGGGCCTCAAGACTTTAGATTATCCTGAACCTGCAAAACTGAACAGAAACTCTGGACCTTCGACATTCGACGAAAGAAGAAGACTGAAGAATCTCCCTTGTAGCCAAGGAGTGGCTACCCTGTGCAACCAGGCACCATCAAGAGACTACCCTTTGCTTTGCCCACGTTCTACGAGGAACCGACTGCAGAGCCTGACCAGAGCCTTGACTTCCAGACTTCTCCGACCCTGATCCACATCTACAGCAGAGCTGAGATCCGTGGAGGCGACGAGCGACGTGGGACCGGCTACCTGGAAAAAGTGGCTAGTAACTTAAAGCGCAGCTTCTGAGGTACCCTCGAAGTTGTGCACCGGGGATTGAGAAGCCCCAACCCCAAGCACCATCTGCACCGAAGATCAGCCCCCCACACTCCACGAGTCCTGCGTGGGGCCCTTCAGCATTTTCCTGCTTGCCGCGTCTGTCCGGTTGCTTGCCCGCTGGCTAGTGGCCTTTGTGACGACGCACCCTGAAATCTTCTGCGCTGGTTTGGCTCCTCCAGACTGGCTCCCGCTTCTCTGCAAAGAAGAAGCACCCCAGACCTTCCTGGTCTGCACCAGAAGCAAGTCCTTCATTCTTCGTGGGTTCCGCTTGCCAAGGCTTGGTGAGTCCTAGTCCAACTTCGACGCCGCCGACAGCAAGAGCCTTCGTGGGACAGCTCGCCTCCTGGTCCTGGTCGTCCTTGACGCTTCCTGGTCCTCCTGGCTGCAGCGACAAGCTTCACCTTCACCTGCAATCTTCATGACATCGCCTGGTTCCTTCCTGGTTCCACGTGGTCACTGGCTAGTGACCTTGACTCTGTCCCCTCTGCTTGCAGGTTTCTTCTCTTCTTGATCCCAGCCTTGGGATCCACCGGACACTCTTCACTGACTGCCTGTCAGCATCTTTCTTCAGGCATCCCTAGGAGTCGACGACGAAAACGACGCATCTTCACCCCTATGCACCCGCAGCCTGTGGGCTAGGTAACTTGGGTACTCCGGTGCTCATGAGGATAGTGACTATCCTAGTGTCTAGTTTTCAAGTCTCAACTTCCTAGCTACTCCGTAAGTGTCCTAAATCTACCGTTTTCTAAACTGTACTATTGCTATTGACTTTTACGCATTACGCGTGAGTGTTTCCACTCTGCACACGAATCCCGTGGGCCTCCCACTTCCTAACTAACGCTAGTGTAGTGTAGCCCCAGCGATTCCCTAGGCCTAGGCCTATTCTATTTCCGTGACAGTGGTTCTTATACCACTTACTAAGTATATGGTTTGCGTGGCCCCTAGGGCCTAACTGTATTACTTACCTGTGTGACTTACTGTATGCATTAATAAGACTGTGTTGTACTTACCTCTAATCTCATAAAGAGTGCTGAGGGTTTGCTTAGAATAAATACACTTTATTTTATATATATATCTGTTGTGGTGTCCTTTCATTTGGTATTCAAGGGATTATATATGGTATCACAGCTGGCTTCACATGCCATTCAGAGTTTAGCCTAAGACTGCTCTTGTCCATGCTACCACTAGGATAGCTGGTCTATAAGGTTGACTTTACAACCAATCACCATAAGGGTATTTGAACTGATATAAGGTGTACACTATAACTAGTGACATCATACATCAGGCCAACTTCTCACATTGGTGAGCAGCGGTTGGGATCTGAGCTTGCTGTTGTAATACCATTGTAATCTTGAGATACTAAATTGAAAGATCACACAGATATTGTCTAGGTACATATAACATAGATTATTATACTTAAGTCCTACTGGACTTTGTAGTTGTAGGTTGAAGGGAGTAACACACCCTGACTACAACTACTAGAGAGGTTTAGTAGATACAACTAGTGTAGGTAGGTGCACACACCACACCCTCACTAGATCATGTCTCTGAGAGTAGATCAAGTAGATGCTCTCTCAGGAGGATCAGGTCTGCAAAAGATCCCCTCTAGATATGATACCTTAACATTCCAGGAGATGAGACACTTGTGTACCTCCAGAGGAATAAAACAGGGTGCAAACCCTACCCTCCTTCAGTTAAGACAACTCCTAGAGGAGTATGATGCTCAGAGGGCATCTCAGGCAGGTGCCCTAGGCACAGAGGAGGGTCTACCCACCACAGATGAGTCAGATGGGACTTCAGATGGGGAGGTAGACAGCCAGAGCCAAGTAAGGAGACTTAGCCAGGCTAACCTAAGTTTACATGGGAGTTTGCATGGGGTCCCCCCATACAGACCCCCAAGTAGGCTTTCACAGAGAAGCAGGAGGGACAGATCCCCTTCAAGGGAATCCATCCACTCCCATGTTTCTAGCATCTCTAATGCTTCCTCTCACAGGGGAATTACTTCACCTGAGAGAAAGGAGCATAAAGCCAGAATGAGGGAAGCTAATCTGAGGATTCAGAGGGAAGAAATTGCCCTTGCCAAAGAGAAGCTTGCTCTGGCTAGAGAGCAAAAATTGTGTGGGTCAGAACCCACTGGTGGCAGCAACATTCCTAGAGATAGGGATAGGTCTTATGACCATAGAAACCTAAGCAAGATAGTCCCCCCATATCAGAATGGGGATGACATCCGCAAGTGGATGACTGCTTTGGAGAGGGCCTGCAAAGTACAGCAGGTACCCCAAAGTCAGTGGGCAGCTATCTTGTGGCTCTCCTTTTCTGACAAAGGTAGAGACAAGCTCCTCACAGTCAGTGATGAGGATGCAAACAATTACAAAGTCCTGAAGAGTGCTCTGATAGATGGGTTTGGCTTAACCACTGAGCAATATAGGTTGTTGTTCAGAGACACCCAGAAGACACAGACACAGGACTGGTCTGATTTTGTGGATTGTGCCACTAAGGCTTTGGAAGGTTGGTTAACTGGCAGCAAGGTGCAGGACTATACAGGATTGTACAACTTGATTATGAGGGAGCAGATCCTTAGTAATTGTCAGAACCAGCTTCTCCATCAACACCTGGTAGACTCAGATTTGACCTCTCCCCAAGAATTGGGAAAGAGGGCAGATAAATGGGTCAGGACCAGGATTAGGCCTAAAAATCAGGGTGGTGACCAAAAGAAAGATACCACCAAGCCTCAAGAGAAGGGCGGGGATAAAGCAAAAGAGAAATCTTCCTCAGGGCCCCAAAACTCCACACAGGGTGGTGGGTCCCAAGCTCCCTCCTCTACCACAGTTAAAAAGCCTTACTGCCATGTGTGTAAAACACCTGGGCATTGGAAAACTGACAGCAGTTGTCCACAGGCTAAAAACAAAACTGTTCCTCCAACTACTCCTGTCACACCACCTATTACTGTCAGCAGTACTCCCCCAGGTGGTGGGAGTGCCCCCAAAAATTTGGTTGGGTTTTCTTGGGGAACACAGGGGGGCTCTGGCTTAGCCAATTCCCCTACAGCAGCTACTCTTGTCTGTGATGGTGGCATGGGGTTTGCCAACTTCACTGCCTGTCCCAACACTTTGGGTAGGTACAGACAGGAACCCTACATCAATGGTAGAAAAGCTGAGGCCTACAGAGACACTGGAGCTAGCATCACTATGGTGGCCCATAGGCTAGTTCCCTCTGAGCAGCTTTTGCCTGGTTTCTCATACCAGGTAACTAACATTGATGGCAAACAGAACAGTCATCCCATGGCAGAGGTATGTCTCAGCTGGGGAGGGGTCACTGGCCCTAAAAGGGTGGCAGTGTCTCCAACCTTGCCTGTGGACTGCTTACTGGGGAATGACTTAGAACTCTCAGCTTGGGCTGGAGTTGAACAAGACACCCATTCTAAAATGGTAGGCCTTTCACAAAAGGGTAGTGGGGTTGTGCCAGCCACAACCCCTGTCCAAGTAGATTTCCTCCCTGAAAAGGTTGGAAGGGCAGTGGTAGCCACAGCCCAGGCAAAGACAGACTTCCCTGTAGAGACTGGCAGAGCTGTGACAGTCACAGCTCAAACCCAAACTGAGTGCCTCCCTGAAAAGGTTGGCAAGGCTGTAATGGTCTCAGCCTATACTCAGACTGACATAGGTGTAGTGAAGCCTGAAACTATGGATCACTCCACACAAACAGAGAGTAGTGGGGAGGAAGAAAAGTCTCCCTCTCCCCAGACATTAGGAAAAGGTCAGCCTCCTCAGGGATCTGACCTCACCCCTTGTGAAGGAACTGCCCCAGAGGTAGCCAGGCCTGGCCTGGCAGAGCCTCTGATGTCAGTGGCCCCTTCCAAGGTGGGACCCAGTCTGGTGCAGGTAGCCTGCCTCTCTCTACCCTGCCTCAGTCAGCCCAGGGCTGCAGAGGTCAGGGAGGCCAGTGGACCCCAAGAAGGCCCCTGTCCACAAGAACCCCCCAATCAAAAGAATGAGGATTGCCTGGCTAGTAGCCCTAGCCAGGTGATGGGTAAAAACATTCCTGAGGGATCCCCTTTACAGGTAGTTAGGGACCTCCCCCAGAGGGATTCTGTTGGGCACAGGCAAACCTGGGACCTTAGGGCCCCAAACCTGACCTGTCCCTCCAGTAAGCCCACAAAAGGGACCCAGCCTCCAGCTTTAGGTAGCCAGAGGCTGACCCTGAGAGCACAGTGCAACTCAGTTAGAGAAAGAAAGGCATCCATGGTGGAGGATGATTGGAGGAAGCTGAGGCCTCACTTTGAGGGCACTCACTTCAGTACTCCATCTCAACACCAGCCTTTTACTTTGCAAAGACACACCAAAGGTAGAGATTCCCTATGGTGGAGACCCTATGATATCTTTAGGATGAGGGATTGCTTAGTGGACCATGAGACAGGGGGTAACCATGCCAGTGCTGGTTCTTCCTTATATGGCCACTTAGGCAATAGAGGCTTACCTTGTCAAGGCCAGCCTTATCTCCTTTCGTTTGGGGGGGGGTTGTGTAGGAAGGTGGATATCTGACTATGGTTACCCCCAACTTTTTGCCTAGTGTCTAGCTGGTTTTTCGACTTAGTTGGCCTGAGATCCTGCCATTCAGGGTCTCAGGCTGTCTGCTCTCTCTTTAAAATGGACTCCATGTACCCTAGGTACATAACCAATTGGTAAGGATCACCTTATTGGACCCTGTACAGTGTACCCTAGGTACCCAGGGTATAGGTGTACCCTAGGCCTCCCAGGGGCTGCAGCATGTATTATGCCACCCCTGGTCTGGCCTTCCAATCAGACACAACTGGCTGATCACTCAGCTGGGGCAAGGTCGTGTAATCACCCCTTGCTTAGATATAGTATGCCTATATCTACCCTTATATATAGACACATGTGTACCTATCAGTCACTCCTATGGCAGGCCTTAACAATCCTGGAGGCAGAGTGCTTGGTAACATGTGAGATGGTGCTCTAGCATGAGCTGAGCCTGTCTGCAGCTTTCGGAACCATGTCCTTATAGCTGTTCTATGATATAGCCTACCATATACTCTTAAAGTGCCTTATAATCTTAAACGGTTATGGTAACTATGGTTTGGCTTTATCAAAACATGTCGTGTAAGGTGTCTAACACTTTGGAATAATACCCCCATACCATTTCTGGTGATGAGGATATTATTCCTCCCTTCTAGAGGGAGAGACATGTTAAAATCCTACTTTGCTGTTTAACTCTAACCAAAGCCTCAGCATCACAAAATGGATGCTGCTGCCACAGACACAAGTCTGACCTCCTGCTGCTGGGAGTGATCCCAGCCAGGGAGGCCTGGACAATAGGTTTCCTGCTTGGGGAGGTGTTAGCACCTCCCCATACAGCCTTTAGTGTATTGGGGCAGGGTGGGCTGAAAGGAATGAGACATGCCTGGGGCACACAAGGTGTTCCTTGCATAGTCCAGTTCAAACCGGCGCTGGGGCACTCCAGCCCCAGCTCTGGCGCGAAACTGGACAAAGGGAAGTGGGTGTAACCACCCCCTCCCAGGTCCCACCCATAAGGCGTGACCTAGCAGGTATCCCAGCCCCCCAGATTAGTATAAGAGTGGGAGTTGGGCCTCAAGACTTTAGATTATCCTGAACCTGCAAAACTGAACAGAAACTCTGGACCTTCGACATTCGACGAAAGAAGAAGACTGAAGAATCTCCCTTGTAGCCAAGGAGAGGCTACCCTGTGCAACCAGGCACCATCAAGAGACTACCCTTTGCTTTGCCCACGTTCTACGAGGAACCGACTGCAGAGCCTGACCAGAGCCTTGACTTCCAGACTTCTCCGACCCTGATCCACATCTACAGCAGAGCTGAGATCCGTGGAGGCGACGAGCGACGTGGGACCGGCTACCTGGAAAAAGTGGCTAGTAACTTAAAGCGCAGCTTCTGAGGTACCCTCGAAGTTGTGCACCGGGGATTGAGAAGCCCCAACCCCAAGCACCATCTGCACCGAAGATCAGCCCCCCACACTCCACGAGTCCTGCGTGGGGCCCTTCAGCATTTTCCTGCTTGCCGCGTCTGTCCGGTTGCTTGCCCGCTGGCTAGTGGCCTTTGTGACGACGCACCCTGAAATCTTCTGCGCTGGTTTGGCTCCTCCAGACTGGCTCCCGCTTCTCTGCAAAGAAGAAGCACCCCAGACCTTCCTGGTCTGCACCAGAAGCAAGTCCTTCATTCTTCGTGGGTTCCGCTTGCCAAGGCTTGGTGAGTCCTAGTCCAACTTCGACGCCGCCGACAGCAAGAGCCTTCGTGGGACAGCTCGCCTCCTGGTCCTGGTCGTCCTTGACGCTTCCTGGTCCTCCTGGCTGCAGCGACAAGCTTCACCTTCACCTGCAATCTTCACGACATCGCCTGGTTCCTTCCTGGTTCCACGTGGTCACTGGCTAGTGACCTTGACTCTGTCCCCTCTGCTTGCAGGTTTCTTCTCTTCTTGATCCCAGCCTTGGGATCCACCGGACACTCTTCACTGACTGCCTGTCAGCATCTTTCTTCAGGCATCCCTAGGAGTCGACGACGAAAACGACGCATCTTCACCCCTATGCACCCGCAGCCTGTGGGCTAGGTAACTTGGGTACTCCGGTGCTCATCAGGATAGTGACTATCCTAGTGTCTAGTTTTCAAGTCTCAACTTCCTAGCTACTCCGGAAGTGTCCTAAATCTACCGTTTTCTAAACTGTACTATTGCTATTGACTTTTACGCATTACGCGTGAGTGTTTCCACTCTGCACACGAATCCCGTGGGCCTCCCACTTCCTAACTAACGCTAGTGTAGTGTAGCCCCAGCGATTCCCTAGGCCTAGGCCTATTCTATTTCCGTGACAGTGGTTCTTATACCACTTACTTAGTATATGGTTTGCGTGGCCCCTAGGGCCTAACTGTATTACTTACCTGTGTGACTTACTGTATGCATTAATAAGACTGTGTTGTACTTACCTCTAATCTCATAAAGAGTGCTGAGGGTTTGCTTAGAATAAATACACTTTATTTTATATATATATCTGTTGTGGTGTCCTTTCATTTGGTATTCAAGGGATTATATATGGTATCACAGCTGGCTTCACATGCCATTTAGAGTTTAGCCTAAGACTGCTCTTGTCCATGCTACCACTAGGATAGCTGGTCTATAAGGTTGACTTTACAACCAATCACCATAAGGGTATTTGGACTGATATAAGGTGTACACTATAACTAGTGACATCATACATCAGGCCAACTTCTCACATTGGTGAGCAGCGGTTGGGATCTGAGCTTGCTGTTGTAATACCATTGTAATCTTGAGATACTAAATTGAAAGATCACACAGATATTGTCTAGGTACATATAACATAGATTATTATACTTAAGTCCTACTGGACTTTGTAGTTGTAGGTTGAAGGGAGTAACACACCCTGACTACAACTACTAGAGAGGTTTAGTAGATACAACTAGTGTAGGTAGGTGCACACACCACACCCTCACTAGATCATGTCTCTGAGAGTAGATCAAGTAGATGCTCTCTCAGGAGGATCAGGTCTGCAAAAGATCCCCTCTAGATATGATACCTTAACATTCCAGGAGATGAGACACTTGTGTACCTCCAGAGGAATAAAACAGGGTGCAAACCCTACCCTCCTTCAGTTAAGACAACTCCTAGAGGAGTATGATGCTCAGAGGGCATCTCAGGCAGGTGCCCTAGGCACAGAGGAGGGTCTACCCACCACAGATGAGTCAGATGGGACTTCAGATGGGGAGGTAGACAGCCAGAGCCAAGTAAGGAGACTTAGCCAGGCTAACCTAAGTTTACATGGGAGTTTGCATGGGGTCCCCCCATACAGACCCCCAAGTAGGCTTTCACAGAGAAGCAGGAGGGACAGATCCCCTTCAAGGGAATCCATCCACTCCCATGTTTCTAGCATCTCTAATGCTTCCTCTCACAGGGGAATTACTTCACCTGAGAGAAAGGAGCATAAAGCCAGAATGAGGGAAGCTAATCTGAGGATTCAGAGGGAAGAAATTGCCCTTGCCAAAGAGAAGCTTGCTCTGGCTAGAGAGCAAAAATTGTGTGGGTCAGAACCCACTGGTGGCAGCAACATTCCTAGAGATAGGGATAGGTCTTATGACCATAGAAACCTAAGCAAGATAGTCCCCCCATATCAGAATGGGGATGACATCCGCAAGTGGATGACTGCTTTGGAGAGGGCCTGCAAAGTACAGCAGGTACCCCAAAGTCAGTGGGCAGCTATCTTGTGGCTCTCCTTTTCTGACAAAGGTAGAGACAAGCTCCTCACAGTCAGTGATGAGGATGCAAACAATTACAAAGTCCTGAAGAGTGCTCTGATAGATGGGTTTGGCTTAACCACTGAGCAATATAGGTTGTTGTTCAGAGACACCCAGAAGACACAGACACAGGACTGGTCTGATTTTGTGGATTGTGCCACTAAGGCTTTGGAAGGTTGGTTAACTGGCAGCAAGGTGCAGGACTATACAGGATTGTACAACTTGATTATGAGGGAGCAGATCCTTAGTAATTGTCAGAACCAGCTTCTCCATCAACACCTGGTAGACTCAGATTTGACCTCTCCCCAAGAATTGGGAAAGAGGGCAGATAAATGGGTCAGGACCAGGATTAGGCCTAAAAATCAGGGTGGTGACCAAAAGAAAGATACCACCAAGCCTCAAGAGAAGGGCGGGGATAAAGCAAAAGAGAAATCTTCCTCAGGGCCCCAAAACTCCACACAGGGTGGTGGGTCCCAAGCTCCCTCCTCTACCACAGTTAAAAAGCCTTACTGCCATGTGTGTAAAACACCTGGGCATTGGAAAACTGACAGCAGTTGTCCACAGGCTAAAAACAAAACTGTTCCTCCAACTACTCCTGTCACACCACCTATTACTGTCAGCAGTACTCCCCCAGGTGGTGGGAGTGCCCCCAAAAATTTGGTTGGGTTTTCTTGGGGAACACAGGGGGGCTCTGGCTTAGCCAATTCCCCTACAGCAGCTACTCTTGTCTGTGATGGTGGCATGGGGTTTGCCAACTTCACTGCCTGTCCCAACACTTTGGGTAGGTACAGACAGGAACCCTACATCAATGGTAGAAAAGCTGAGGCCTACAGAGACACTGGAGCTAGCATCACTATGGTGGCCCATAGGCTAGTTCCCTCTGAGCAGCTTTTGCCTGGTTTCTCATACCAGGTAACTAACATTGATGGCAAACAGAACAGTCATCCCATGGCAGAGGTATGTCTCAGCTGGGGAGGGGTCACTGGCCCTAAAAGGGTGGCAGTGTCTCCAACCTTGCCTGTGGACTGCTTACTGGGGAATGACTTAGAACTCTCAGCTTGGGCTGGAGTTGAACAAGACACCCATTCTAAAATGGTAGGCCTTTCACAAAAGGGTAGTGGGGTTGTGCCAGCCACAACCCCTGTCCAAGTAGATTTCCTCCCTGAAAAGGTTGGAAGGGCAGTGGTAGCCACAGCCCAGGCAAAGACAGACTTCCCTGTAGAGACTGGCAGAGCTGTGACAGTCACAGCTCAAACCCAAACTGAGTGCCTCCCTGAAAAGGTTGGCAAGGCTGTAATGGTCTCAGCCTATACTCAGACTGACATAGGTGTAGTGAAGCCTGAAACTATGGATCACTCCACACAAACAGAGAGTAGTGGGGAGGAAGAAAAGTCTCCCTCTCCCCAGACATTAGGAAAAGGTCAGCCTCCTCAGGGATCTGACCTCACCCCTTGTGAAGGAACTGCCCCAGAGGTAGCCAGGCCTGGCCTGGCAGAGCCTCTGATGTCAGTGGCCCCTTCCAAGGTGGGACCCAGTCTGGTGCAGGTAGCCTGCCTCTCTCTACCCTGCCTCAGTCAGCCCAGGGCTGCAGAGGTCAGGGAGGCCAGTGGACCCCAAGAGGGCCCCTGTCCACAAGAACCCCCAATCAAAAGAATGAGGATTGCCTGGCTAGTAGCCCTAGCCAGGTGATGGGTAAAAACATTCCTGAGGGATCCCCTTTACAGGTAGTTAGGGACCTCCCCCAGAGGGATTCTGTTGGGCACAGGCAAACCTGGGACCTTAGGGCCCCAACCCTGACCTGTCCCTCCAGTAAGCCCACAAAAGGGACCCAGCCTCCAGCTTTAGGTAGCCAGAGGCTGACCCTGAGAGCACAGTGCAACTCAGTTAGAGAAAGAAAGGCATCCATGGTGGAGGATGATTGGAGGAAGCTGAGGCCTCACTTTGAGGGCACTCACTTCAGTACTCCATCTCAACACCAGCCTTTTACTTTGCAAAGACACACCAAAGGTAGAGATTCCCTATGGTGGAGACCCTATGATATCTTTAGGATGAGGGATTGCTTAGTGGACCATGAGACAGGGGGTAACCATGCCAGTGCTGGTTCTTCCTTATATGGCCACTTAGGCAATAGAGGCTTACCTTGTCAAGGCCAGCCTTATCTCCTTTCGTTTGGGGGGGGGGTTGTGTAGGAAGGTGGATATCTGACTATGGTTACCCCCAACTTTTTGCCTAGTGTCTAGCTGGTTTTTCGACTTAGTTGGCCTGAGATCCTGCCATTCAGGGTCTCAGGCTGTCTGCTCTCTCTTTAAAATGGACTCCATGTACCCTAGGTACATAACCAATTGGTAAGGATCACCTTATTGGACCCTGTACAGTGTACCCTAGGTACCCAGGGCATAGGTGTACCCTAGGCCTCCCAGGGGCTGCAGCATGTATTATGCCACCCCTGGTCTGGCCTTCCAATCAGACACAACTGGCTGATCACTCAGCTGGGGCAAGGTCGTGTAATCACCCCTTGCTTAGATATAGTATGCCTATATCTACCCTTATATATAGACACATGTGTACCTATCAGTCACTCCTATGGCAGGCCTTAACAATCCTGGAGGCAGAGTGCTTGGTAACATGTGAGATGGTGCTCTAGCATGAGCTGAGCCTGTCTGCAGCTTTCGGAACCATGTCCTTATAGCTGTTCTATGATATAGCCTACCATATACTCTTAAAGTGCCTTATAATCTTAAACGGTTATGGTAACTATGGTTTGGCTTTATCAAAACATGTCGTGTAAGGTGTCTAACACTTTGGAATAATACCCCCATACCATTTCTGGTGATGAGGATATTATTCCTCCCTTCTAGAGGGAGAGACATGTTAAAATCCTACTTTGCTGTTTAACTCTAACCAAAGCCTCAGCATCACAAAATGGATGCTGCTGCCACAGACACAAGTCTGACCTCCTGCTGCTGGGAGTGATCCCAGCCAGGGAGGCCTGGACAATAGGTTTCCTGCTTGGGGAGGTGCTAGCACCTCCCCAGACAGCCTTTAGTGTATTGGGGCAGGGTGGGCTGAAAGGAATGAGACATGCCTGGGGCACACAAGGTGTTCCTTGCATAGTCCAGTTCAAACCGGCGCTGGGGCACTCCAGCCCCAGCTCTGGCGCGAAACTGGACAAAGGGAAGTGGGTGTAACCACCCCCTCCCAGGTCCCACCGATAAGGCGTGACCTAGCAGGTATCCCAGCCCCCCAGATTAGTATAAGAGTGGGAGTTGGGCCTCAAGACTTTAGATTATCCTGAACCTGCAAAACTGAACAGAAACTCTGGACCTTCGACATTCGACGAAAGAAGAAGACTGAAGAATCTCCCTTGTAGCCAAGGAGTGGCTACCCTGTGCAACCAGGCACCATCAAGAGACTACCCTTTGCTTTGCCCACGTTCTACAAGAAACCGACTGCAGAGCCTGACCAGAGCCTTGACTTCCAGACTTCTCCGACCCTGATCCACATCTACAGCAGAGCTGAGATCCGTGGAGGCGACGAGCGACGTGGGACCGGCTACCTGGAAAAAGTGGCTAGTAACTTAAAGCGCAGCTTCTGAGGTACCCTCGAAGTTGTGCACCGGGGATTGAGAAGCCCCAACCCCAAGCACCATCTGCACCGAAGATCAGCCCCCCACACTCCACGAGTCCTGCGTGGGGCCCTTCAGCATTTTCCTGCTTGCCGCGTCTGTCCGGTTGCTTGCCCGCTGGCTAGTGGCCTTTGTGACGACGCACCCTGAAATCTTCTGCGCTGGTTTGGCTCCTCCAGACTGGCTCCCGCTTCTCTGCAAAGAAGAAGCACCCCAGACCTTCCTGGTCTGCACCAGAAGCAAGTCCTTCATTCTTCGTGGGTTCCGCTTGCCAAGGCTTGGTGAGTCCTAGTCCAACTTCGACGCCGCCGACAGCAAGAGCCTTCGTGAGACAGCTCGCCTCCTGGTCCTGGTCGTCCTCGACGCTTCCTGGTCCTCCTGGCTGCAGCGACAAGCTTCATCTTCACCTGCAATCTTCACGACATCGCCTGGTTCCTTCCTGGTTCCACGTGGTCACTGGCTAGTGACCTTGACTCTGTCCCCTCTGCTTGCAGGTTTCTTCTCTTCTTGATCCCAGCCTTGGGATCCACCGGACACTCTTCACTGACTGCCTGTCAGCATCTTTCTTCAGGCATCCCTAGGAGTCGACGACGAAAACGACGCATCTTCACCCCTATGCACCCGCAGCCTGTGGGCTAGGTAACTTGGGTACTCCGGTGCTCATCAGGATAGTGACTATCCTAGTGTCTAGTTTTCAAGTCTCAACTTCCTAGCTACTCCGGAAGTGTCCTAAATCTACTGTTTTCTAAACTGTACTATTGCTATTGACTTTTACGCATTACGCGTGAGTGTTTCCACTCTGCACACGAATCCCGTGGGCCTCCCACTTCCTAACTAACGCTAGTGTAGTGTAGCCCCAGCGATTCCCTAGGCCTAGGCCTATTCTATTTCCGTGACAGTGGTTCTTATACCACTTACTTAGTATATGGTTTGCGTGGCCCCTAGGGCCTAACTGTATTACTTACCTGTGTGACTTACTGTATGCATTAATAAGACTGTGTTGTACTTACCTCTAATCTCATAAAGAGTGCTGAGGGTTTGCTTAGAATAAATACACTTTATTTTATATCTATATCTGTTGTGGTGTCCTTTCATTTGGTATTCAAGGGATTATATATGGTATCACAGCTGGCTTCACATGCCATTCAGAGTTTAGCCTAAGACTGCTCTTGTCCATGCTACCACTAGGATAGCTGGTCTATAAGGTTGACTTTACAACCAATCACCATAAGGGTATTTGGACTGATATAAGGTATACACTATAACTAGTGACATCATACATCAGGCCAACTTCTCACAGCCCATACCACAGCGAAGGCCTCCCGCTCGATGGTGCTCCACCTCTGTTCTCGTGGCAGCAGTCGGCGGCTGATGAAGGCCACAGGTCGGTCGAGGCCCTCGGTGTCCATCTGGGAGAGGACCGCCCCAACCCCGTACTCCGAGGCATCGGTCTGAACCACAAACTCCTTGATGTAGTCAGGGGCCTGTAGCACAGGGGCAGCGCACATGGCCGCCTTGAGGGCCTCAAAAGCAGTCTGACAGCGGGGCGTCCAGTGAACCGCCTTGGGCTGTTTCTTGGAAGTGAGCTCCGTGAGGGGCCCCACAATACTGCCATAATCCTTGATAAATCGCCGGTAGTAGCCTGTGAGGCCTAAGAAGGCCCGGACAGCTGTTTGGGTTGCGTGGGGCTCCCATGCCTGGATGGCATCGACCTTCAACCGGAGGGGTGCCACCTGGCCACTCCCCACCTGATGGCCCAGATAGGTCACAGACCCTTGACCGATCTGGCACTTGCTGGCCTTAATCGTGAGCCCGGCCCTTTGGAGAGCGGCCAGGACTTCTCCAAGGTGTCCTAGGTGCGCGGCCCAGTGGTTGCTGAAGACTGCAATGTCGTTGAGGTAGGCCGCGCTGAACGCTTCTAGCCCGGCCAGGACCTTGTTCACCAGCCTCTGGAAGGTCGCTGGGGCGTTCTTCATACCGAAGGGCATCACCCGAAAGTGGTAGTGCCCATCGGGGGTGGAAAAAGTGGATCGTTCCTGGGCGCCGGGGGTGAGCTTGATCTGCCAGTACCCAGCGGTGAGATCAAAGGTGCTTAGGTAGCGGGCGGCCCCTAAGCGATCGATCAGCTCGTCTGCCCGTGGCAGGGGGTGTGCATCGGTCTTGATGACTGCGTTCAGGCCCCCTGTAGTCCACACAAAATCTGAGTTCCGGGGGGGGTGCCAGGGGCGGCGGCCTTCAGCACCAAGACCACAGGGCTGGCCCACGGGCTGTCGGATGGCTCGATGACTCCGAGGGCGAGCATCTTGGAGACATCGGTCTGTATGCAGGCTCGGACTCGGTCGGGTACTCTGTAGGCGCGATGTCGCACAGGGGGGCTGTCCCCAGTGTCCACGTCGTGGACGCACCAGGGGGTCACCCCGGGC
This sequence comes from Triturus cristatus, assembly GCF_964204655.1. Classification (NCBI taxonomy): domain Eukaryota; kingdom Metazoa; phylum Chordata; class Amphibia; order Caudata; family Salamandridae; genus Triturus; species Triturus cristatus. Next base: position 387,943,148 of record NC_140584.1, on the reverse strand, counting down.
GTGAGAGAGAAGAGGGCAGCGAAGGGTTGCAGCAGCTTCCGGCAGTCATGGCGCTGTTCTGGGGTCAGGGTGGCGGAGAGGTGGACGCCCTCCAAGGAGCCGTCTTGGCCCGAGGACCCCAGGAGGTCGGGTAGGGGCTCGGAGTCGCTTTCGCCCCCATCGTCGGTAGCCAGCAGCAGGCTTAGTTCGGTTCGGGCAAAGTGGGGCTTGAGCCGGTTGGCGTGTAGGACCCGGAGGGGGTTCCTTGGGGACTCCATGTCGACCAGGTAGGTGACGGGGCTCTTCCTCTCAACCACCTTGAAGGGCCCGGTCCACTTGTCCTGCAGGGCGCAGGGGTCCATGGGCGACATGACCCAGACTTGCTGGCCCGGCTCGAACTCGATGGTCGAGACATTTTCGTCATACCAGCGTTTCATGTCTTCTGGGCTGGCTTCGAGGTTGGCTTCTGCCAGGGCCCGCAACTTCCGAGTCTGGTTCCGCAGGGCCAGGAGGTACCGGTAAACGTCGGGGGGGCATCTTGGACGTTCGCCTCCCAGCCCTCCTTGACCAGGCTGAGGGGCCCTCGGACGGGGTGCCCATACAACAGTTCGAAGGGGCTGAAGCCCAGGGATTTCTGTGGTACCTCTCGATAGGCGAACAGGAGGCAGGGCAGCAGGACGTCCCATCTCCTCCTCAGGGGCTCTTCCAGGCCCTTGATCATCCCCTTCAAGGTTCTGTTGAACCGCTCGACCAGTCTGTTCCCCTGGGGGTGGTAAGGGGTGGTGAATTTGTAGGTGACCCCACATTGTTGCCAGAGGGATCTCATGTACTTCGAAATAAAGTCCGTACCCCTGTCGCTCACCACTTCTCGGGGGAACCCCACCCTGGAGAAGATGCCCATCAGGGCCCGGCCCACCACTGGAGCTGTCACAGTGCGGAGTGGGATGGCCTCAGGGTATCGGGTGGCGTGGTCGACCAGTACCAGGATGAAGCGGTGTCCCAGGGCGGTTCGGGGGTCGAGGGGCCCCACGATGTCGATCCCTACTCATTCGAACGGGGTGTGGACGGCTGGAAACGGTTGGAGGGGGGCCTTGACTCGACCCCCAGTCTTTCCGCTAGCCTGCCAGGTCTGGCAGGACCGGCAGTGGTGGTCCACGTCTCTCCGCATTCGGAGCCAATAGAAATGGGTCACTAGGCGGCTGTAGGTTTTGTCTCGCCCGAGGTGTCCGGCGAGGGGCACGTCATGCGCCAGGTTCAGGAGGAACTCTCGGAATCGGAGGGGAACCACCAACACCCGGCCGGCTCCCAGTTCGGCGACTTTCTGCTCGCTATACAACAAGTCATTGTCCCAATAGATCCAGTGGGTTCCCGTGGGGTCCCCCGTGGCCTGGGTGGCCGCTTGCTGTCTGTCAAGTTCCTCAAGCTGAAGTTTGTTTTCCACAGGAGCCGATGCTGGATCTCCACTCCCCCACTCCGCTGCCGCGAACTCAGGGCTCACGAGCAGCAGTGAGGGGGAAAGGGGAATTGGACAGACAAGAGAGACTGCACTGTATGTTCTTCCAGGACTGGCCTCGTAACTTCTTTCGTCTTGGACCCTGTAATGAGAGTTAATAAACAACAACTCCAACCACTAACTCTCTCTACACTCTAATTAAAAACCTTCTACCAAATACCTGTCCTGATACAGTGGGTAGCTGCTCTCTATTCTCAGCGAGAACCTCATTTGTGGAGGATGCGCTGTACAGATGGCAGAGACAATTCCTGCAATGAAAATGTACACATGAACTCCCAGCCTACCAGAGACTCCCCCACCCTCTCCTTATCTGGCTACCATACCTGTCTACCTTCTGTGAGGAACCCTTGCATTTATATTTCACCAAACTTGGAAATAGAGCGATAAGATTGGGCGAGATAGTTTTGCTGAAATTCTGGACTCCAGAATGATTGGTTGCAGGATTGTGAAAACCCTATATATATATATATATATATATATATAATTGCACACCCCTCAGCGCTTTTAGGTTCCATTAAAACAAAAGTCTCTTGTTGAAGCAAGTACGCCTTGAGGTCTGAGTTCAATACAACACTGCTTGGAAAAAACGTTGCTGGTCAAATCTGGAACAAGTCTGTGCTCCCACGGAGTTTGATAAACTGAGTTCTCTACTTCTCTTTGACTGGAAGAGGACACTGATGATGCTGCTTAGGCAAATACAAGAAAGAGGCTTCACTTACTTATCAAGAGGTAATCTTCCCTCGCGAAACACAAAGCCTCCTTACTTCAGAAGAACACTGCCCATTCGTCGAGCAGCCTGGAAATTCTCTTCATATCCGCCGAACTAACTCTGAAGGATAAGTTGCTAAGAAAGTCACGAACTGAACGCTCCACTCACGGAGCCCAAAAGGAAGTCACAGAGAGAGAGAAACCCTAACTTGGATTCCCCCAACTTCTGACTGAAAATTTCTTGTGGGGAATGCGGAGCTCCAAAAGAAACCGCCACTCAGCAAAAATAGACGGTTGAAGTGCGCCGCGTATTGGCAGCGCGCGCACTACATTCAAAAGGGAAACACTGCAGCGCGTCCACAGAGTGAACTGAGGAACAGAAGCACCAACAGCGGCCATCTTGGAGGTGTGGAGGGAAGGGGGAAAGAAAAGAAAGGAAATGTCTAAACTAATAGTAAACGGAGGAAAGCGGAGAGCGATCTTGCAGACACACATCTCCGCCTTCTTCTTCCAAACCTTGCCTGACTAAAGTGTTGTAGGTGCAAACGGGGAAACCTGACCCTCTCAATTCCAAACCTGACAGTACCTCCCACCAAAGCCCCTCCTCTCCCCTCCTTGGGTTTAGTGGGATATGTGTGATGGAACTCTCGAAGCAGACGTGGTGCATGGATATTGGACAATGGCTCCCAGGATCTTTCTTCAGGGCCATACCCCTTCCAGTCCACTAAGTAGAAAATTTCCCCTCTTTGTAGCCTAGAATCTAAGATTCTCTTCACCTCAAATTCCTCACTGCCCTGCACTTTGATTGGCGGAGGGGTCTTCCTTAGCCTACATCCTTCTGGACTACGCTGAAGCAGGGAGACATGGAAAACCGGATGAATCTTCAATCTAGGAGGAAGTCTGACCTTTACACTGACTGGATTCACCATTCGGTCCACACTAAATGGGCCCACAAACCTAGGCTGAAACTTCCGGTTTCCCTTCAGGCGTAAGTTTCGCGTGGAAACCCAGACCAGGTCCCCCTTCTCATATACTGGGTTTGGACGCCTCTTCTTGTCTGCCTGTTTCTTAAAAGAACTCTTGGCCTTAGCTAAATTTCTAGAAGCTGATTGATAAGTCAAGTGTAATTCTTGTACTACAGTTTCTACTGCTGGAACATTACTGATTTCTCTATCTACCAGAGTGTTTGGATGCCTACCAGAATTCAAATAAAATGGGGAATACCCCGTAGATGCATGCTGTGAATTATTGTAAGCAAACTCAGCTGCCCAGACCAAGTCTGGCCATTCTCCTTCCTGATCCATCAAGAACAGGCGCAATTATTGTTCCAATTCTTGATTTACTCTTTCTGTCTGTCCATCCGTCTCTGGATGGAAACTGGTGGACAGTCGAGAATCAACTCCCAATCTCTTCAAAAAGGATCTCCAAAATCGAGAGACAAACTGAGGGCCCCTGTCGGAAATGACTGTCTTTGGAATGCCGTGTGCCCTGACAATGTGTTGGGTAAACAGTTTGGACAGAAGTGTGGCATTGGGAAGAGTTTTCAAAGGGACAAAGTGGCTCATTTTAGAAAAAAGATCCACCACCACCCAAATGACTGAAAGCCCTCCACTGGACGGGAGATCAACAATGAAATCCATTGAAATGGTATGCCAAGGGTAAGGGGCAGGAGGCAAAGGCTGTAATAGACCTTGTGGAGCCCTTCTAGGCGTCTTTCCCTTGATACACAACTCACAAGTGGCTACATACTGCCGCACCTGAGCTTCCATGGCCGGCCACCAAAATTCTCTTTGCATCAACTCCATAGTCTTCTTCACTCCTTTATGCCCAGCCAGAGGATCGTCGTGAAAGTGTTCAATGATCTGCTTTCTCAAACCCAGATCCGACACAAACAACTTGTCAAGATAATAGGGTCTTCCTTCTTTGACTTGAAATCTCTTCCCTTTGGCGGTCCAAGTCCTAACCTCTTCTGGAGACTGCAAAGCACTCAATTTATTTTCAATGTCGGCGTAGGTGAGAGTTCCAACTATTCGGTCTACTGGGATGATTACTCCTTTCTCACTAGTGTTAACTTCCTCACTCACATTCAGGCGAGAAAGAGCGTCCGCCTTTCCATTAGCTTTTCCAGGTTTATAAGTCAAAACAAAATCATAATCTGCAAAGAATAAGGACCATCTCAATTGACGTGGAGTTAGAGTGCGAGCGGATTTCAAAAATTGGAGATTTCGATGATCCGTAAATACGGTTACAACATGCCTGGCCCCCAACAAATAATGTCTCCACTCCAAGAATGCATCCTTGACTGCTAACAGTTCCTTATCTGCGATTGGATAATTGATCTCTGCAGCTGATAATTTTCTGGAACGAAAGGCTACAGGATGCAACTGGCCAGTTTGCTTATGGCGCTGGGATAAAATTCCCCCAATTGCCAGATTGGAGGCATCTGCTTCCACAAAGAATGGTTCTTCCGGATTTGGATGAAGCAGCACTGGGGAAGATACAAAGGTTCTCTTAAGATCATTGAAGGCTGATTCAGTTTCCGAGTTCCACTCGAACTTGGTCTTTTTCTTGAGTAATCTTGTAAGGGGACAGACTCGCTCAGAAAAGTTTAGGATGAAACGCCTGTAGAAATTGGCGAAGCCGAGGAAACTCTGGACTTTCTTCACTGAGGTCGGAGAGGGCCAATCCCTGATGGCTCTTACTTTAGACTCATCCATGGATACCCCAGTGGGGGACAATACGAATCCCAGGAACTCAACTCGGGTGGAATGGAAAACACACTTCTCCAATTTTACAAAAAGTTGGTTCTCTAGCAGCTTCTTCAGGATGGATCGAACATGCTGGATATGTTCCTTTAAACTGGCTGAAAAAATGAGGATGTCGTCTATGTAAACCACTGCACAACGATCCAAAAATTCGCGAAGCACGTCGTTTACAAAGTGCTGAAAAGCGGCTGGAGCGTTGCATAGACCAAATGGCATGACTTGATATTCGTATAACCCAAAACGAGTTCGAAAAGCCGTCTTCCACTCCTCTCCTTCAGCCATACGTACCAGGTGATAGGCACCTCTCAGATCCAATTTCGTATATACCTTCGCCCCCTTCACCTGATCCAAAAGCTCAGAAATCAAAGGCAATGGATAACGATTCTTCTTTGTCACCAAATTTAAGGCACGATAGTCAATGCATGTACGCAGTTCGCCATCCTTCTAAGGGATGAAAAAAAGTGGAGACGACACCGGTGACTGTGATGGGCGGATGAAGCCATTAGCCAAATATTTACTCAGATATTCCTTTAGATGGACATTTTCCGTTTCAGTCAATGCATAGATTCGACTACAGGGCAGTGAGGCTCCAGGCTCCAACTCAATTCGACAATCGTACTCTCGATGGGGGGGTAAACGCTCTGCTTCCTTTTCATCAAACACTGAGGCGAGATCTTCATACTCTTGGGGTATTTCTTGAGTATCTAAAGCACAAATGGTCTGAGACACGCTTGCCAACAATTGGGACTGGGAGGCTTGAGCTGCCGCTGAGGAATCTGAATATGTATGAAAACAATGTTGCAAACAGTAATTGGAATTCATGCGAATGGATCGTTGAGCCCAGTCGATTTGAGGGTTATGCTCCGTAAGCCAAGGCAAACCCAAGATAAATTGGAATTGCGGAGCATCTATCAGGCTGAAGCGTACTGAGCTAAGATGTTGACCGGGGCCATACAACAGAATTTCCTCAGTTTCGTAGACAATAGGTCCGGAGGACAAACTAGTTCCATCTACTGCACGTACCGGCTCTGGCCGTTCCTTCCTCACGAACAGGATTCCAAGAGTCTTAGCAAAACCAATATCACAAAAATTTCCTGTGGCCCCTGAGTCAATCATGACGGAAATCCCCTCTTTGATTTGACCTCCAAATCTTATCTGTACCAATAAAATTAGATGCGGGGCCGAAGATTGCAAAGTGTTAGCCACCAATTTTAAATCTGGAGTTGACTGCTCCTTCGCTTCCACCAGGGCAACCCCTTCTACTGGTGGAGCCGATCTTTTACCCAAGAATTGTTCTTTGGTCTCTTCTGGCATTCTTTCACGAAATGACCTGGGTTCCCACAGTACATACACAACTTGCCCAAACGTCTCTTCTCTCTGTCTTCTTTCGACAAAGGTCCTCGCACAGAACCAATCTGCATTGGCTCATCTTCTGAAGTCGTTTCCTTAGACTTGGCTCCTTCTGCTTTCATCCTGTCGAAACGAGGAGGAATATATCTAGTTTCTTTGCGCCTCTCATTCTTCCTCTCATTCTGACGCTGATCAATCTGAAGAACAAGGTCAATTAGTTCAGAAATCTCTGTGGGACGTTTCGGAATCTGTGATAGACCATCCTTGATCTCATCCTTGAGACCACGATAAAAGATTGCCGCACGTTTTGCTTCTGGCCAGTTAGTTTCCACAATTAATTTATTAAATTGAGCCAAGTATGCAACTAACTCACGGTTCCCCTGCTTTAGATCTAGTAGCTCATTATCTGTGGATTGAGAAATGGACCGTCTGTCAAAAATCCGTAGAAATTCTTTCTTAAATTCCTCAAATTCATATAAAATTGGATCATTGTTGTTGACCAAAGGCATGGACCAAGCTGCGGCATCTCCACTCAGGTACGACAGCATGAACGCCACCTTAGACTGATCTTCCTTAAAGATAATAGGCCGACAGAGATAGTGTAAAGAGCATTGTGTGAGAAAAATTTTGGCCTTATTCGGATCCCCACTATATCTCTCAGGAGCTGCTAAAGGAATTGTTGGTGAGATTGCATGGATCACCTGTGTAGTGAGTTCTGCCGCAGATGGGGCAGGAGCAAAAGTGGGGGATTTATCTTCTTTGTCAGGAGGGCGACTACTTCCAGTAAAATCTTCAAACTGCTGGCGTAAATAACTAGAATCTACGACTGACTTCCTGACCTCTTCTCTAAGGGACCTATTCTCTTCCATAGTATCACTTAACTGTTTTTGTATACTATCTAATACTGTGGCCAGGGCCTTAACATCTATTCCCTCAGCCATCGTGCTCAGGTGGAAATTTCGGTTTTAAGGCACTTTAATCTGTCAAGTTCCTCAAGCTGAAGTTTGTTTTCCACAGGAGCCGATGCTGGATCTCCACTCCCCCACTCCGCTGCCGCGAACTCAGGGCTCACGAGCAGCAGTGAGGGGGAAAGGGGAATTGGACAGACAAGAGAGACTGCACTGTATGTTCTTCCAGGACTGGCCTCGTAACTTCTTTCGTCTTGGACCCTGTAATGAGAGTTAATAAACAACAACTCCAACCACTAACTCTCTCTACACTCTAATTAAAAACCTTCTACCAAATACCTGTCCTGATACAGTGGGTAGCTGCTCTCTATTCTCAGCGAGAACCTCATTTGTGGAGGATGCGCTGTACAGATGGCAGAGACAATTCCTGCAATGAAAATGTACACATGAACTCCCAGCCTACCAGAGACTCCCCCACCCTCTCCTTATCTGGCTACCATACCTGTCTACCTTCTGTGAGGAACCCTTGCATTTATATTTCACCAAACTTGGAAATGGAGCGATAAGATTGGGCGAGATAGTTTTGCTGAAATTCTGGACTCCAGAATGATTGGTTGCAGGATTGTGAAAACCCTATATATATATATATATATATATATATAATTGCACACCCCTCAGCGCTTTTAGGTTCCATTAAAACAAAAGTCTCTTGTTGAAGCAAGTACGCCTTGAGGTCTGAGTTCAACACAACACTGCTTGGAAAAAACGTTGCTGGTCAAATCTGGAACAAGTCTGTGCTCCCACGGAGTTTGATAAACTGAGTTCTCTACTTCTCTTTGACTGGAAGAGGACACTGATGATGCTGCTTACGGCAAATACAAGAAAGAGGCTTCACTTACTTATCAAGAGGTAATCTTCCCTCGCGAAACACAAAGCCTCCTTACTTCAGAAGAACACTGCCCATTCGTCGAGCAGCCTGGAAATTCTCTTCATATCCGCCGAACTAACTCTGAAGGATAAGTTGCTAAGAAAGTCACGAACTGAACGCTCCACTCACGGAGCCCAAAAGGAAGTCACAGAGAGAGAGAAACCCTAACTTGGATTCTCCCAACTTCTGACTGAAAATTTCTTGTGGGGAATGCGGAGCTCCAAAAGAAACCGCCACTCAGCAAAAATAGACGGTTGAAGTGCGCCGCGTATTGGCAGCGCGCGCACTACATTCAAAAGGGAAACACTGCAGCGCGTCCACAGAGTGAACTGAGGAACAGAAGCACCAACAGCGGCCATCTTGGAGGTGTGGAGGGAAGGGGGAAAGAAAAGAAAGGAAATGTCTAAACTAATAGTAAACGGAGGAAAGCGGAGAGCGATCTTGCAGACACACATCTCCGCCTTCTTCTTCCAAACCTTGCCTGACTAAAGTGTTGTAGGTGCAAACGGGGAAACCTGACCCTCTCAATTCCAAACCTGACACTGTCGGGCCCCCTCGAGGGACGGGCAGGCCTTCTGTTCTTGTTGGAACTGTTCGCGGGTGGGGCCCCCGTCGTGGCGCCACTGGGCCAGCTCGGGGATCTCACTGAGGGAGGCGGCCTCGCCGGGGGAAAGTTCGGATGGCCCGGCCTCATCGTCAGGCTCCTCCGTGCCGGAGGAGGGTGGCAGTTCTGGACCCGCAGGCTCGACGGGGGTCGCTGCAGCGCCTGGTTGGGCGGTCATGGACCGGGTGGTGGCGCAGGCCCATTCGGGCAGCCCTAGCATCCCCATATGCTCTTGGCGCTCCACCTGGGCCCAGGGGGAGCTCTCTAGGTTGTTTCCCAGGAGGCAGTCCACTGGGGCGTCGTCGCGGACAGTTACTTTTAGAGTGCCTGACACTCCTCCCCACTCGAAGGGGATCCTGGCCATCCGGCACATGCTTTCGGTGTTGTCCGCGGTCCGGACAGGGCATAGGACATGCGGCAGGATCTGTTCGGGGGGTCACCAGGTGGCAGCGGACAGCGGTCACACTGGCCCCAGTGTCCCGGAGGGCTTCGGCCCGTCGTCCATTGATGGTGACCCACTGCTGGTACTTCTGGGTGTTGCTTGGGATGGCAGCTCGGGGCACCATTTCTCGGGAGCCCAGGCATACGAGTGACATGGCAGCTGGTTCCCACTCGGGGGACCCGTCGTCGCGGTTTTCCTCCTCTTCCTCTCCTTCCCCCAGGGCTGCGGTGGCTATTTGTCGGGGAGGGGGCCCAGCGGTCCCGTTCCGTCGGTTCGCGGGGCAGGCCGGGTCGCTCGCATAGTGACCTGTCTGTTGGCAGCCGAAGCAGGTCACTGTTGGTCGGGGTCCAGGCCTAGCGATGGGGGTCCCCCTTCGGACCCGGGTCGGGACGTGTGGTTGGCGGCTTGGCCTCGTGGCGGGCTTCTGGGCGGCCCGGCCGGGAATTCTTGACTGCGGTGGGACCCCCCTCCTCCGCCCCACTGGTGAGGAGGTCCCGTGGTACTCCGTTGGTAGTCCCCGACGGGGTTCCGGAGGACCCGGGTGTTGACCCATCGGTCGGCTTCGGCGGCGAGCTTCCGGGGCTCGGTCAGCTTACTGTCCAGGAGGTGTTGCCTTAGTTCGACAAAGCAGTTGTTGGCGAGGTGCTCCCAGACAATGAGGTCGAACAGTTCGTTGTACGAGGTGACCTTGCTCCCTTTTATCCACCCTTCAAAGGCCCTGCTGAAGAAGTCCACGTATTCGACCCATGTGGTACCGGAGAGCTTCTTGCAGTCCCGGAAGTGCTGCCGGTACATCTCGGCTGATAGTCCGTAGCGGGTGAGTAGGGCTTCTTTCATGTGGTCGTATGATGTCATCACCGCGTCGGGGAGTTGCAGCAGGGTATCCCGGCCCTCGCTGAGGAACCTCCCCCATAGGCCGGCACCCCAATCCTTCCGGGGTACCCGATGGGAGGTCATGGCTACCTCGTAGGCTCGGAACCACTGCTGGATGTCGTCGTTTTTGTAGTATTCTTTGACGACATCCTTGGGGATATGAACCTTTGGCTCGGTCAGTGGCAGAGCGTCCCGGGCCCCGGGGGTGCTGGTCTCCCCCGTTTTGGATTTCAGTTCGAGTTCCTTGAGGCCCCTCTCGTGCTCGAGGGTTAGCCGTTTCTCTTCTAGTTCTCGATGCCGTTTCTTTTCTTCGATTTCCTCCTGCAGCCGTAGCTGCTCCAAGGCTAGTTTCTTCTCCGCCAGCAGGAGTTCACCGTCCAGCCGGAGTCGTGCGAGTTCCAATTCGTGTGTCCGGACCCTCTCCCGTTCTCGCATTTCTTCGTGGGATAGGCCGGTTTCCGGGATCCTTCGCCCCCCATCTGTCGGGGTTATGGTCGGTGGCAGGTTTCCGTCCCGGGCCGAGGTCCCTTCGGCTCGGAGTGGAGTGGCCTCGGATTCTGCCCAGGCTTTCAGGGCTTTCTGCATTTCTTCCTTGGTGCCCAATCCTGTGGTTGGGATCCCTTTGTCCTTGCAGAATTGTTTGTGGGTGTATTCTTCCAGCCTTTCTGGCTGGAAGGTTGCGGCCACGGTTGCTTCTTGGCCGTTCATGGTTCCCTTTTTTTTTTCCGTCTGGTTAGGTAGTGGGTGCGTTACTTGCCTGTACGATTGCGTCTGGCTCGGATCCCGTCGCTGGCCACCAAATGTTGGAGGGAGGACCGCCGGGGAGTCGGGGGGACCACTCCGGGCACCTTCCTACCGCAAAGTTATAGCCGAGCGCCGCTGAGAAGCCTCCTAGGAGAGGTGCTTCTCCTGTGATCGTACTAGGCCCAGTAACACCACCACACAGGACTCCGTATCAGTTGCTTATCTCGGTACTTTATCAATTGTAGCACATTCAATATTTACAGTGGGATCGAGTGATCCAGAAAGAGTCTCAATGTCTTTGTGGGGACAGGGTAGCGGGACAGTCTTAGTACCAGCCTGGTACGGGGAGGCTCTGCGCCAGACCTTGCGTGCTGGTCTCAAAGCAGCTCGGACGTGGAGAGCCGCGACAGTGTCTGCAGGGCTCGGGTTGTAGTTCCGCTTGGGTCGAGCCGCGACACAGTCAGCAGGGCTCCGGTGGTAGGTCCGCTTCGGTCGAGCCGCGATGAGGTCAGCTGGGCTCTGATGGAAAGTTCGACAAGGTCGGGCCGCGACAGCGTCAGCAGGGCCCCAAAGGTTCGTGAAGGTCTTTAAGCACGGGGGAGCCGCGACGTAGTCAGCAGGGCTCAGAGCGTGGTTCCAGGATGAGTCTTTCTCCGTAGGGTCAGCCGCGATCTGATCAGCAGGGCTCTTGACTCCGGGATACAACTACTGTCTTGTTGCCGGGTCGCCCCAGATATAGGTCTGGAGCCCTTTGATGTCCGGACCCTTGCGCCCGGGGGGGGGCGGAGAGGCCGGGTCGGGTGCGGCCAGACGCCCAGCAGGAGAGGCGCCAGGCCCCAGAGAGCTGTGGGGCGATCGCACCTAGGTGTGGAAGGACGGTTGGGGGTCCCATCGATACTGTCCTCTGCCGTAAGGGGGGAAGTGTCCATGTGGTATCCCCCTGGCCGGGTGGAGCGGGGTCACGTAGGCGGGTGCGTAGAGTCACGTACAATCCAAAATGGAAGAGCCCCGAGGTGCAGGGGACCTCGTGCGGCTTAGCGAGGGGGAACAGGACCACGCCACGAGGCCGGCTCCAACAGGAGTGGTTGTGTGTGTGTGTGTGGTTGTGTGTGTTTGGTTGTGTGTGTGGTTGTGTGTGTGGTTGTGTGTGGTTGTGTGTGTGGTTGTGTTTGGTTGTGTGTGTGTGGTTGTGGTTGTGTGTGTGTGGTTGTGTGTGTGGTTTTGTGTGTGGTTGTGGTTGTGTGTGTGGTTGTGGTTGTGTGTGTGTGTTTGGTTGTGGTTGTGTGTGTGGTTGTGTGTGTGTGGTTGTGTGTGTGGTTGTGGTTGTGTGTGTGGTTGTGGATGTATGTGGGTGGGATTGTGGGTGTGGGTGTGGTTGTGGGGGGTGTGGATGTGTGGTTGTGTGTGTGGTTGTGTGTGTGTGGTTTGTGTGTGTGGTTGTGTGTGGGGTTGTGTGTGGGGTTGTATGAACAGTTGTGTGGGTGATTGTGTGTATGTGGTTGGGTTTGTGTGTGGTTGTGTATGTGTGGTTGTGTGTGTGGGTTGTGTATGTGGTTATATGTGTGTGTGGTTGTGTTTGTGTGGTTGTGTGTGTGTGTGGTTGTGTTTGTGTGGTTGTGTGTGTGTGGTTGTGTGTGTGGTTGTGGTTGTGTGTGTGGTTGTGGCTATATGTGTGTGTGGTTGTGGTTTTGTGTGTGTGTTTGTGTGTGTGTGGTTGTGGGTGTGGTTGTGTGGTTGGGTGTGGTTGTGGTTGTGTGTGTGGTTGTGGGTATGGTTGTGTGTGTGGTTGTATGTGGTTGTGTGTGGTTGTGTGTGTGGTTGTGGTTGTGTATGTGGTTGTGTGTGTGGTTGTGTGTTGTATGTGTGGTTGTGTGTGTGGTTGTATGTGTGGTTGTGGTTGTGTGTGTGGCTGTGTGTGTGTGGTTGTGTGTGTGGTTGTGGTTGTGTGTGTGGTTGTGTGTGTGTGTTTGTGTGTGTGGTTGTTTGTGTGTGGTTGTGTGTGTGGTTGTGTGTGTGGTTGTGTGTGTGTGTGGTTGTGTGTGTGGTTGTGTATGGTTGTGTGTGTGGTTGTGTATGGTTGTGTGTGTGGTTGTGGTTGTGTGTGGTTGTGTGTGGTTTTGTGTGTAATTGTGGTTGTGTGTGTGGTTGTGTGTGTGGTTGTGTGTGTGTGTGGTTGTGTGTGTGGTTGTGTATGGTTGTGTGTGTGGTTGTGTATGGTTGTGTGTGTGGTTGTGGTTGTGTGTGGTTGTGTGTGGTTTTGTGTGTAGTTGTGGTTGTGTGTGTGGTTGTCTGTGTGGTTCTGATTGTGTGTGTGGTTGTGGTTGTGTGTGTGTGTTTGGTTGTGGTTGTGTGTGTGGTTGTGTGTGTGGTTGTGTGTGTGTGGTTGTGTGTGTGGTTGTGTGTGTGGTTGTGGTTGTGTGTGTGGTTGTGATTGTGTGTGGGTGCGGTTGTGGGTACGGGTGTGGTTGTGGGGGTGTGTGGATGTGTGGTTGTGTGTGGTTGTGTGTGTTTGTGTGTGTGGTTGTGTGTGGTTGTGCGTGTGTGTGTGTGGTTGTGTGTGTGTGTGGTTGTGTGTGGGGTTGTGTGTGGGGTTGTGAGTGTGGTTGTGTGGGTGGTTGTGTGGGTGTAGTTGTGTGTGTGTGGTTGTGTGTGTGTGTGGTTGTGTGTGTGGTTGTGTGTGTGGGGTTGTGTATGTGTGGTTGTGTGGTTGTGTGGTTGTATGTGTGGTTGTGGTTGTGTGAGTGATTGTGGTTGTGTGTGTGGTTGTGGTTGTGTGTGTGTAGTTGTGTGTGTGTGTGGTTGTGGGTGTGGTTGTGTGGTTGGATGTGGTTGTGGTTGTATGTGTGGTTGTGTGTGTGGTTGTGTGTGTGTTTGGTTGTGGTTGTGTGTGTGTGGTTGTGTGTATGTGGTTGTGTGTGTGGTTGTGTTTGTGGTTGTGTGTGTGGTTGTGTGTGGGTATGGTTGTGGGTGTGGGTGTGGTTGTGGGGGTGTGCCGCTGTGTGGTTGGGTGTGGTTATGTGTGTGGTTGTGGATGTGGTTGTGTGTGTGTGGTTGTGTGTGTGGGGTTGTGTGTTGTTGTGTGTGTGGTTGTGTGGGTGGTTGTATGTGTGTGGTTGTGTGTGTGTGGTTGTGTGTGTGGTTGTGTGTGTGGTTGTGTGTGTGGGGTTGTGTATGTGGTTGTGTGTGTGGTTGTGCGTGTGCGTGTGGTTGTGTTTGTGGTTGTGTGTGTGTGGTTGTTTGTGTGTTTGGTTGTGTGTGTGGTTGTGGTTGTGTGTGTGTGGTTGTGGTTGTGTGTGTGTGGTTGTGGGCGTGGTTGTGTGGTTTTCTGTGGTTGTGGTTGTGTGTGTGGTTGTGTGTGTGGTTGTGTGTGTGGTTGTGTGTGGGTGTGGTTGGGTGTGGTTATGGTTGTGTGTGGGTGTGGTTGTGGATGTGGTTGTGTGTGTGGATGTGTTTGTGGTTGTGTGTGTGTGGTTGTGTGTGTGGTTGTGTTTGTGGTTGTGTGTGTGGTTGTGTGTGGGTATGGTTGTGGGTGTGGGTGTGGTTGTGGGGATGTGCCGCTGTGTGGTTGGGTGTGGTTATGTGTGTGGTTGTGGATGTGGTTGTGTGTGTGTGGTTATGTGTGTGGGGTTGTGTGTTGTTGTGTGTGTGGTTGTGTGGGTGGTTGTATGTGTGTGGTTGGGTGTGTGTGTGGTTGTGTGTGTGTGGTTGTGTGTGTGGTTGTGTGTGTGGGGTTGTGTATGTGGTTGTGTGTGTGGTTGTGCGTGTGCGTGTGGTTGTGTTTGTGGTTGTGTGTGTGTGGTTGTTTGTGTGTTTGGTTGTGTGTGTGGTTGTGGTTGTGTGTGTGTGGTTGTGGTTGTGTGTGTGTGTGGTTGTGGGTGTGGTTGTGTGGTTGTGGTTGTGTGTGTGGTTGTGTGTGTGGTTGTGTGTGTGGTTGTGTGTGGGTGTGGTCGGGTGTGGTTATGGTTGTGTGTGGGTGTGGTTTTGGATGTGGTTGTGTGTGTGGATGTGTGTGTGGTTGTGTGTGTGTGGTTGTGGTTGTGTGTGTGGTTGTGTATGTGGTTGTGTGTGTGTGTGTGGTTGTATGTGTGGTTGTGTGTAGTTGTGTGTGGTTGTGTGTGTGTGGTTGTGTATGTGGCTGTGGGTGTCTGTGTATGGGTGTATGGTTGGGAGTGGTTGTGTGTGTGTGGTTGTGTGTGTGGTGTGTGGTTGTGGGTGTGGTTGTGTGGTTGTGCATGAGGTTGTGTGTGTGGTTGTGTGTATGTGTGGTTGTGTGTGTGGTTGTGTGTGTGGTTGTGTGTGGTTGTGTATGTGGTTGTGGTTGTGTGTGTGTGTGGTTGTGTGTGTGGTTTTGTGTGTGGTTGTGGTTGTGTGTGTGGTTGTGTGTGTGGTTGTGTGTGTGGTTGTGATTGTGTGTGGGTGCAATTGTGGGTGTGGGTGTGGTTGTGGGGGTGTGTGGATGTGTGGTTGTGTGTGTGGTTGTGTGTGTGGTTGCATGTGTGTGGTTGCATGTGTGTGGTTGTGTGTGTGTGGTTGTGTGTGTGTGTGGTTGTGTGTGGAGTTATGTGTGGGTTTGTGTGAATGGTTGTGTTGGTGGTTGTGTGTATGTGGTTGTGTTTGTGTGGTTGTGTGTGTGTGTGGTTGTGTGTGTGGTTGTGGCTGTATGTGTGTGTGGTTGTGGTTTTGTGTGTGTGTTTGTGTGTGTGTGGTTGTGGGTGTGGTTGTGTGATTGGTTATGGTTGTGGTTGTGTATGTGGTTGTGTGTATGGTTGTGTGTGGTTGTGTGTGTGGTTGTGTGTGGTTGTGTGTGGTTTAGTGTGATTGTGTGTGTGGTTGTGGTTGTGTATATGGTTGTGTGTGTGGTTGTGTGTTGTATGTGTGGTTGTGTGTGTGTGGTTGTATGTGTGGTTGTGTGTGTGGTTGTGTGTGTGTGGTTGTGTGTGGTTGTGGGTGTGTGTGTGGTTGTTTGGTTGGGTGTGTTTGTGTGTGTGTGGTTGTGTGTGTGTGTGGTTGTGTGTGTGGTTGTGGGTTTGGTTGTGTGGTTGTGCGTGTGGTCGTGTGTGTGGTTGTGGTTGTTTGTGTGTGTGGTTGTGTATGTGGTTGTGTATGGTTGTGTGTGTGGTTGTGTGTGGTTGTGTGTGGTTGTGTGTGTGTGGTTGTGGTTGTGTGTGTGTGGTTGTGTGTGTGGTTGCGTGTAGTTTTGTGTGTAGTTGTGGTTGTGTAAGTGGTTGTGTGTGTGGTTGTGGATGTGTGTGTGGTTGTGGTTATGTGTGTGTGTTTGGTTGTGGTTGTGTGTGTGTGGTTGTATGTGTGTGTGGTTCTGTGTGTGGTTGTGGTTGTGTGTGTGGTTGTGGTTGTGTGTGGGTGCGGTTGTGGGTACGGGTGTGGTTGTGGGGGTGTGTGGATGTGTGGTTGGGTGTGGTTGTGTGTGTGGTGTGTGTGGTTGTGTGTATGTGGTTGTGTGTGTGTGTGGTTGTGTGTGTGTGATTGTGTGTGGGGTTGTGAGTGTGGTTGTGTGGGTGGTTGTGTGTGTGTAGTTGTGTGTGTGTGTGTGTGTGTGTGTGGTTGTGTGTGTGGGGTTGTGTTGGAAAGGCGTTCGCCGGAGGGGGGTTCGATACCCGTCTTGCCCACCCCTTTGACCCACCTCTCCCAAGTAGGCCGAACCAGGCGCGCACACCCTGAGCTTACACTACGAACAGAGTGACACCACACGTATTCTTTGCAGGACGATAGGTTCTTTTATCGATGGTTTCAAGGGATCTTAATGATCCAAGGTGCAAGCAGTACAGCAGCGGCACAAGGTACTACAAATCGGTAGTTGGGGAATGGGGGTAGCGGGACAGTCTTTGAAGGTAGTGTCTCTGCGAAGTACCCTGCGGATAGCTCACAATCCTCGAGCTGGAGGGTGTCGTGTCTCTGGGCGATCTCTTGCCGAGTCGTCCTCGAGGGGAGCGCCGCGAGTCTCTCAGCAGGCACAGGTAGTCGGAGTTCGGGAGCCGCGATTTCGTCAGCAGCGCTCAGATGGTTCAATAGCTGGAGGCCGCGAGTCACTCAGCAGGCCCAGGTGGTTCAGCGTTCGGGAGCTGCGACCTCGTCAGCAGGGCTCAGATGGTTAAATAGCGAGAGGCCGCGAGTCACTCAGCAGGCCAAGGTGACTTCAGCGTTCAGGAGCCGCGACAGCGTCAGCAGGCTCGGATGGTTCCAGGTCTTCTCTGCCATTCGTTCCCCCGGCAAGCCTTACTATACTCCCCCTGCCCTTTGAAGTCCGGAGTCCTCGCAGAGAGGGGCCTTGGGTGACGGAGGGGGTTCGGCGGGATTTCCTGCCGCTCATTTCTTTGGTCTTTTCAGGTGGGTCTGGGAGGGACCCCAGACGCTCGGCAGGGGAGGCGCCTGCTCCCCAGGGGCCTGGTGGCCGATCGAGTCCTCCCGGGGGAAGGCGACCCGAGGTGTGACTGGGCTGGCGCCTCTTGGTCTGGCTCGAGGGTTCCCGCTCCCTCGGTTGGACATGCGTGGTAGGGTGTCGAGTCTGTCGGGGCTCTGGCCGGCCCTCGGATCTGTGTGGCTGGGGCGGCCGGAGTCGGAGATGCCGTGTCTTGGGGGTGGTTGCAGGTTGGCTGGATGATCGGGAGGGCAACGCCGTGAGGCCGGTCTCACACGCGTCCCCCCCAGCTGAAAGGCGTGGAGAACTACCCATCCACTGGGGGGTTCTCCTCACCAAAGCGGAAGAACCGGGACAGGCCGTCGGCGTTGGCATGATCCATCCCGGGGCGATGCTCGACAGTGAAGTCCATCCCTTGGAGGGAGATTGACCATCGTAATAGCTTGGGGTTCTCTCCCCTCATCTGCATTAGCCACCGCAAGGGCCAGTGGTCCGTCTGCACTCGGAAGTGGGTTCCGAACAAGTAGGGCCGTAGTTTCTTGAGGGCCCAGACTACGGTGAAGGTCTCTCGTTCTATAGTACTCCAACGCTGTTCTCGCGGCAGCAGCCTTCGGCTGATGAAGGCTATGGGCTGATCGATGCCCTTGTCGTTGAACTGCGAGAGGACGGCCCCGATGCCGTGTTCGGATGCGTCGGTCTGGACCACAAACTCTTGGGAGTAGTCGGGGGCCTTGAGTACTGGGGCGGTGCACATGGCGGTTTTCAAGGCGTCGAACGCCTGCTGGCACGTGGGGGTCCACTGCACCTTCTTCGGGAGCTTTTTGGAGGTCAACTCCGTGAGGGGCCCCGCGAGGCTACCATAGTTTTTAATGAACCTCCGGTAGTATCCTGTGAGGCCCAGGAAGGCCCGGACTTCCGTCTGAGTGGTGGGGGGCTCCCAGGACTTGATGGCGTCGATCTTCGGTTGGAGGGGGGCGACCTCCCCGCTGCCCACCTGATGCCCCAGGTAGACCACGGAGCCTTGCCCGAGCTGGCATTTGCTGGCCTTCACGGTTAGGCCGGCTTGGCGCAGGGCCATTAGTACTTGCCGGAGGTGCTGGAGATGCTCGTGCCATTGAGAGCTGAATACGGCGATGTCGTCAAGGTACGCTGCGCTGAACTCCTCGAGTCCGGCCAGGACCTTGTTCACCAACCGCTGGAACGTGGCTGGGGCATTCTTCATCCCGAACGGCATGACCCTGAAGCGGTAGTGTCCATCTGGTGTGGAGAAGGCGGAGCGTTCTTTTGCTCCCTCCGTGAGCGCAATCTGCCAGTAACCGCAAGTCAGGCCGAAAGTGCTGAGGAAACGTGCGGCCCCAAGGCGGTCGATGAGCTCGTCGGCGCGGGGAATAGGGTGAGCGTCTGCTCGGGTGACCGCATTGAGTCCCCGGTAGTCCACACAGAATCTTAGTTCGGGGGCGACCCCAGGGGAAGCCGCTTTCGGGACCAGGACTACCGGACTGGCCCAGGGGCTGTCGGAGGGTTCGATCACCCCAAGGGTTAGCATCTTCTGTACTTCGGTCTCGATGCAGGTGCGGACCCGGTCAGGCACCCGGTAGGCTCGGTGTCTCACAGGTGGGTTGTCGCCGGTGTCCACGTCGTGGACACACCAGTCGGTGACCCTTGGAATGAGGGAGAAGAGGTCTGCGAATTGTCTGAGCAGCTGGCGGCAGTCGTCGGACTGTTGGGGAGTGAGGGTGGTTGAAAGTTTCACTCCCTCCACGGAACCATCCAGGTCTTTAGCGCACAGGGGGTCGGGCAGGGGTTCAGTGTCTTCTTCCGCCCCATCATCGGTGGCCAGTAGCAAACTTAACTCCGTTCTCACAAAGTGGGGCTTGAGACGATTCACGTGGAGGACCCGGAGGGGGTTCCGTGGGGACTGTACATCGATCAGGTACGTGACCTGACTCTTCCGCTCGATCACCTTGAAGGGACCAGTCCATTTGTCTTGTAGGGCGCAGGGCTTCACCGGGGCCATGACCCAAACCTGCTGGCCCGGCTGGAACTCGACCAGGGTTGCGTTCTGGTCATACCAGCGCTTCATTTCTTCTTGGCTGGCCTCGAGGTTAGCCTCTGCGAGTTCTCTGAACTTCCTAGTCTGGTTGCGGAGCGCCAGGATGTAGCGGAACACATCAGGGGGGTCCCCCGGGGGCTTGTCTCCCAGCCCTCTTTGACCAGGCTCAGGGGCCCCCGGACGGGGTGTCCGTATAGCAGTTCGAATGGGCTGAACCCCAGAGACTTTTGGGGAACCTCTCGGTACGCGAACAGGAGGCAAGGGAGGAGGACGTCCCATCTTCGGCGCAGGGGCTCTTCGAGGCCCAGGATAATCCCCTTCAGGGTTCGGTTGAAGCGTTCCACAAGGCCGTTGCCCTGGGGGTGGTAGGGGGTCGTGAATTTATATGTGACTCCGCACTGCTGCCACAGGGACTTCATGTAGCGGGATATGAAGTTAGTGCCGCGATCACTCACAACCTCGCGGGGAAATCCGACACGGGAGAAGATCCCCATGAGAGCCCGGCCCACCACGGGAGCCGTCACGGTGCGGAGGGGAATGGCCTCGGGGTAGCGGGTGGCATGGTCCACCAGGACAAGGATGAAGCGGTGGCCCTGGGCGGTCTTCGGATCCAGGGGTCCCACGATGTCGATGCCGACCCGCTCGAACGGGGTACTCACAATGGGAAACGGTTGTAAGGGAGCTTTGCGCTTTCCGCCACTTTTCCCACTGCCCTGGCACGTGAGGCAGGATTTACAGTGGACTTCTACATTCGCTCGCATCTTGGGCCAATAGAAGTGGGTAACTAATCGCTGATATGTTTTGTCTTGGCCTAAGTGTCCTGCCAAGGGTACATCATGGGCCAGGCCCAGGAGGAGGCTTCGGAAGCGCAGGGGTACCACCAGTACTCGGGCTGCGCCTAGCTCGGCTGACTTTTGTTCGCTGTATAGGAGGCCATTGTCCCAATAGACCCAATGGGTTCCGGTCCGGTCACCGGCGGTCTGGGCTTCGGCTTGTTGTCTGAGTCCCACGAGGGAAGGGCAGGTGGCCTGTTCCTGGCAGAACTCTTCACGGGAGGGCCCTCCCCCACAGCGCCATTGGGCCATCTCGGGCAGTTCTCCGAGCTCAGTCAGTGCCTCAGGGGCGGACAGTTCCGGCCCCTCTCCCGGGTTAGTGGCTTCTCCTCCGTCCAAAGGAGGGTTGTCCGGTTCTGGTAGGGCGTCCCGGTCCTCGGGGACAGTGTTCGGGGAGCGGCCCTCGCTACCCGCGGCGAGAGGCAATCGCGCGGTCATGGAGCGCGTGGTGGCGCAGACCCATTCTGGTAGGCCCATCATCTCGAGATGGGCTCTTCGTTCCACTTGCCCCCACGGGGAACACTCCAGGTCGTTGCCCAGGAGGCAGTCCACGGGCTGTGATGTTCGGACGGCTACCTTCAATTCTCCGGAGACTCCTCCCCACTCGAAAGGCACCAGAGCCATCTGGCAGAGGCTCTCAGAATTGTCGGAGGATATGACCGGACAGAGGGCACCGGTTAGGATCTGGTCTTCTGAGATTAGGCTGCGGTGGACCGCGGTGACACTCGCCCCGGTATCGCGGAGGCCTTCGACTCGGTGGCCGTTGATGGTCACCTGCTGTCGGTATTTCTTTGTGTTGGCGGGCAAGGGTGTCCCGGGGACCATTTCTCGATCACCAAGGGAGACCAGGGCCATGTCCGCTGGTTCCCACTCTTCGGAGTCCTCCATCTCTTCCCCTAGGGCCACGGAGGCCATCTGCTGGGCCGGGGGGTTGGTCGTTGCGGTTCGTTGATACTGGGGACACTGGGGGTCATTGGCGTAGTGTCCGGGCTGTTGGCAGCGGATGCAGGTGATCCTGGCTCGTGGCCCTAGCCGCCCTTGGGCTCCAGCGCTGGCTGGGGACGGGGCTGGACCTGCCGCTGGTGGGCTGCTGGGAGGGCTGTGCGAGGGCCCCCCTGGGAAGTCTCTCGGTCGGCCGTGGTTTCCTCCGCCCCTCTGGCGGGGGGGTCCTTGACTGTGGCGACCGTAGTCCCCCACAGGGCCCCGGGTGGCCCGGGTGTTCACCCAACGATCAGCCTCGGCGGCCAGCTTCCGAGGGTCGGTGAGCTTACTGTCCAGGAGATGTTGGCGCAGTTCTACAAAGCAATTGGCCGCTAAATGTTCCCAGGCGATCAGATCAAACAGCTCTTCGAAGGTGGAGACCTTGCTGCCCTTGATCCACCCGTCCAAGGCCCGGCTGTAAAAGTTCACGTATTCTACCCACGTGGTGCCCGGTATCTTCTTGCAATCTCGGAACCGTTGTCGGTACATTTCGGGGGTGAGTCCATACCGGCCCACGAGGGCTTCCTTCATGTGGCTGTAGGAGTTCATGACCGTGGAGGGCAGATCTAGCAGGGTGTCTCTTCCTTCGCTTAAGAACCGGCCCCATAGGCCAGCCCCCCAATCCTTCTAAGGGACTCGGTGAGAGGTCATGGCGACTTCGTAGGCCTTAAACCACTGCTGGATATCGTCGTTCTTGTAATACTCTTTTACCACATCCTTGGGGATGTGGACTTTGGCTTCCCCGGTGGGAGCGGATGGTAGATTCCCGGACGGTTGTGACTTTTCGCTTTTAGCCCTCCACTCGATCTCTTTCAGGCTGCGTTCATGTTCCAGCTGGAGTTTTTTTTCGTCGTGCTCTCTTTGGCGTCTCTTTTCCTCGAGTTCCCCTTGTAGCCGTAACTGCTCGACGGCTAACTTTTTCTCGGCCAGTTTTATTTCTCCCTCGATTTTTAGCTTTGCCAGTTCAAGTTCGTGGTTGCGGCTTCTCTCTCGGTCTGCTAGTTCCTCGGGGGACAGGTTCCCCTCTGGCCCGTTGTTTCTCACCGGGATGCTTTGTGGTTCATGGGCAGAGTCTCCTTCCGTTTGGGTCGGGGGCGCCCCCGTCTCGACCCAGGTCTTCAATACTTTCTGGAAGTCTTCTTTTGTGCTTAATCAAGTGGTAGCGATGCCAAGGTCTCTGCAAAATTGTTTTAATTCTCTATGCGTGTAATAGTCCAATTGATCCTCTCGGAACGGTGAGCTTATTTCAGTACCTGCGGCACCCAGGGAGGTTTCTCCTTCCATCTCTGTTTGGTAGTGCGTCAGTCGTTCACTGCACGCTCTCTTTCGGTGTCGGCTCGGATCCAGTCGTCTGCCACCAAATGTTGGAAAGGCGTTCGCCGGAGGGGGGTTCGATCCCATCTTGCCCACCCCTTTGACCCACCTCTCCCAAGTAGGCCGAACCAGGCGCGCACACCCTGAGCTTACACTACGAACAGAGTGACACCACACGTATTCTTTGCAGGACGATAGGTTCTTTTATCGATGGTATCAAGGGATCTTTATGATCCAAGGTGCAAGCAGTACAACAGCGGCACAAGGTACTACAAATCGGTAGTTGGGGAATGGGGGTAGCGGGACAGTCTTTGAAGGTAGTGTCTCTGCGAAGTACCCTGCGGATAGCTCACAATCCTCGAGCTGGAGGGTGTTGTGTCTCTGGGCGATCTCTTGCCGAGTCGTCCTCGAGGGGAGCGCCGCGAGTCTCTCAGCAGGCACAGGTAGTCGGAGTTCGGGAGCCGCGATTTCGTCAGCAGGGCTCAGATGGTTCAATAGCTGGAGGCCGCGAGTCACTCAGCAGGCCCAGGTGGTTCAGCGTTCGGGAGCCGCGACCTCGTCAGCAGGGCTCAGATGGTTCAATAACGAGAGGCTGCGAGTCACTCAGCAGGCCCAGGTGACTTCAGCGTTCAGGAGCCGCGACAGCGTCAGCAGGCTCGGATGGTTCCAGGTCTTCTCTGCCATTCGTTCCCCCGGCACCCCTTATTATACTCCCCCTGCCCTTTGAAGTCCGGAGTCCTCGCAGAGAGGGGCCTTGGGTGACGGAGGGGGTTCGGAGGGATTTCCTGCCGCTCATTTCTTTGGTCTTTTCAGGTGGGTCTGGGAGGGACCCCAGACGCTCGGCAGGGGAGGCGCCTGCTCCCCAGGGGCCTGGTGGCCGATCGAGTCCTCCCGGGGGAAGGCGACCCGAGGTGTGACTGGGCTGGCGCCTCTTGGTCTGGCTCGAGGGTTCCCGCTCCCTCGGTTGGACATGCGTGGTAGGGTGTCGAGTCTGTCGGGGCTCAGGCCGGCCCTCGGACCTGTGTGGCTGGGGCGGCCGGAGTCGGAGATGCCGTGTCTTGGGGGTGGTTGCAGGTTGGCTGGATGATCGGGAGGGCAACGCAGTGAGGCCGGTCTCACAGGTTGTGTATATGGTTATGTGTGTGGTTGTGATTGTAATTGTGTGTGTGGTTGTGTGTGTGTGGTTGTGTGTGTGTGGTTGTGTGTGGTTGTGGTTGTGTGAGTGGTTGTGGTTGTGTGTGTGTGTGTGTGGTTGTGGTTGTGTGTGTGTAGTTGTGTGTGTGTGTGGTTGTGGTTGTGTGGTTGGATGTGGTTGTGGTTGTGTGTGTGGTTGTGTGTGTGGTTGTGGTGTTGTGTGTGGTTGTGTGTGCGGTTGTGTGTGGTTATATGTGTGTTGTGTGTGTGGTTGTGTATGTGTGGTTGTGTGTGTTTGTAAGGTTACGTGTGTGGTTGTGGTTGTGTGTGTGTGGTTGTGTGTGTGGCTGTGTGTGTTGTGTGTGATGTGTGTGTGGTTGTGGTTGTATGTGTGATTGTGTGTGTGGTTGTGGTTGTGTGTGTGGTTGTGTGTGGTTGTTTGTGTGGTTGTGTGTGTGTGGTTATGTGTGTGGTTGTCTGTGTGTGTGTGGTTGTGGTTGTGTGTGTGTGTGTGGTTGTGGGTGTGGTTGGGTGTGGTTGTGGTTGTGTGTGGATGTGTGTGGGTGTGGTTGTGGATGTGGTTGTGTGTGGTTGTATGTGTGGTTGTGTGTGTGGTTGTGTGTGTGGTTGTGTGTGTGGTTGTGTGTGGTTGTGTGTGTGGTTGTGTGTGTGTGTGTGTGGTTGTGTGGTTGGGTGTGGTTGTGTGTGTGTGTGTGTGGATGTGTGTGTGTGGTTGTGTGTGGTTGTGGGTGTGGTTGTGCGTGTGGTTGTGTGTGTGGTTTTGTGTGTGGTTGTGGTTGTGTGTGTGTGTGGTTGTGTGTGTGGCTGTGTGTAGGGGTTTTGTGTGTGTTTGTGTGTGTGTGGTTGTGTGTGTGTGGTTGTGTGTGTGGTTGTGTGGTTTTTGTGTGTGTGGTTGTGTGTGGGTGGGTGTCTCTGTGTATGTGTGTGGTTGTGTGTGTGTGGTTGTATGTGTGGTTGTATGTGTGGTTGTGTGTGTGGTTGGGGTTGTGTGTAGCTGTGGTTGTGGTGGTAGTTGTGTGTGTGTGTGTTGTTGTGTGTGGTTGTGCGTGTGGTTGTGGTTGTGTGTGTGGTTGTGGTTGTGTGTGTGGTTTTGGCTGTGTGTGTGACAGTGATTGTGAGACCGGCCTCACGGTGTTGCCCTCCCGATCATCCAGCCAACCTGCAACCACCCCCAAGACACGGCATCTCCGACTCCGGCCACCCCAGCCACACAGATCCGAGGGCCGGCCAGAGCCCCAACAGACTCAACACCCTACCACGCATGTCCGACCGAGGGAGCGGGAACCCCTGAGCCAGACCAAGAGGCGCCAGCCCAGTCACACCTCGGGTCGCCTTCCCCCGGGAAGACTCGATCAGCCACCAGGCCCCTGGGGAGCAGGCGCCTCCCCTGCCGAGCGTCTGGGATCCCTCCCAGACCCACCTGAAAAGACCAAAGAAATGAGCAGCAGGAAATTCCGCCGAACCCCCTCCGTCACCCAAGGCCCCTCTCTGCGAGGACTCCGGACTTCAAAGGGCAGGGGGAGTATAACAAGGGGTGCCAGGGGAACGAATGGCAGAGAAGACCTGGAACCATCCGAGCCTGCTGACGCTGTCGCGGCTCCTGAACGCTGAAGTCACCTGGGCCTGCTGAGTGACTCGCGGCCTCTCGCTATTGAACCATCTGAGCCCTGCTGACGAGGTCGCGGCTCCCGAACGCTGAACCACCGGGGCCTGCTGAGTGACTGGCGGCCTCTCACTATTGAACCATCTGAGCCCTGCTGACGAGGTCGCGGCTCCCGAACGCTGAACCACCTGGGCCTGCTGAGTGACTCGCGGCCTCCAGCTATTGAACCATCTGAGCCCTGCTGACGAAATCGCGGCTCCCGAACTCCGACTACCTGTGCCTGCTGAGAGACTCGCGGCGCTCCCCTCGAGGACGACTCGGCAAGAGATCACCCAGAGACACGACACCCTCCAGCTCGAGGATTGTGAGCTATCCGCAGGGTACTTCGCAAAGACACTACCTTCAAAGACTGTCCCGCTACCCCCATTCCCCAACTACCGATTTGTAGTACCTTGTGCCGCTGCTGTACTGCTTGCACCTTGGATCATAAAGATCCCTTGAAACCATCGATAAAAGAACCTATCGTCCTGCAAAGAATACGTGTGGTGTCACTCTGTTCGTAGTGTAAGCTCAGGGTGTGCGCGCCTGGTTCGGCCTACTTGGGAGAGGTGGGTCAAAGGGGTGGGCAAGACGGGTATCGAACCCCCCTCCGGCAAACGCCTTTCCAACAGTGATACTAAAAGCATCTCAAAATTAAGGGACACAAACATCGAGTTTGTGGAAAGAGAAAGCACGTTGTAAGTCAAACGGGCGCAGCAAAGCATTAACACAACAAAACAAACAAGATCACTTAGCGAAGACTAGGGATTCTGATAATGGATACACACAGCCCATCATCTTAAGAGTTCGATTGCAGCCAATGTGCACTCAAACCTGCCCCCTCCATGTGAGTTGCACCCCATATTTCATGAGTTGTAACTGCTGCACCCACCATAGCGCTTTGAGATCTAAAGCGCTACATAGGTCTAATCGATTAACCAGTCGCCAACATGCTGTGCTTTTAAAGAGAATGTGCCAAAAGTTTCTAGCTTCCTCATTATGTCCTCATGAAAGCGCCAACGAAAGGACTCCCTGAATAGTGCAACGGACATGAAGCAGCCGCTGCGATCAGAAATAAACACTGTGAACGTTGTCCAGTTTCACACTAACATTTCCTTAATGTTCTTTTAGTCACAAAACAGTAATACTAAAAGCATCTCAAAATAAAGGAACACAAATATCGAGTTTGGAGGAAGAGAAAGCCCATTGTAAGTCAAACGGGCTCAGCAAAGCATTAACACAACAATAAGTTCTTTGATGTTTGATGTTCTTTGAACGAGAATATCAAAGGGGCGCTGTTGGACCCGGCCTCGTGGCGTGGTCCTTAACCCCCTGGATTGTGCCCGTTCCCCGCCCCGGCCTTCACGGGCCACCCGTCTGAACTGCACCAAGGGCCTTCACCCGGAGCTGCACGCGGTTGCATACTCCTCGTGGCTCCGCCATCTTGTTGGCATCCACGTCACACTGTGCACCAGCCAGCGCGACCCCGCTCAACCCGGCCTCGACCCCAGCGAAGCCCCGGCATCGAGGCACCACGAAATGGCCAGGGGGTGCCGCAGGAACCATTCATCGCCCCCGGCGGAGAACAGTATCGATGGGACCCCCAACTGTTCTCCCCTCTCGAGGTGTGATCGCCCTGCAACTCCCTTGGGCCTGGCGCCTCTCCTGCTGGGCGTCTGGCCACCTCCACCCGGCCACTCCGCCCCCCCCGGGCGCATAGGTCCGGACATCAAAGGGCTCCAGACCTATATCTGGGGCGACCCCACCACAGATCGGCAGTTGTATCCCGGAGTCGAGAGCCCTGCTGATTGAATCGCGGCTGACCCTACGGAGAAGAACTCTTGTCGGAACCATCACGAGCCCTGCTGACTGCGTCGCGGCTCCTTCTTGTGAACAACCTGAACCACCTGGAACATCGGAGCCCTGCTGACGCTGTCGCGGCCCCACCTCGCTGAAACCTTCCTCGGAGCCCTGCTGACGACGTCGCGGCTCGAGCTGAGCAGAAACCATCTTGAGAGCCCTGCTGATTGAATCGCGGCTCTCCACGAACTGTACGCCAGAGCCCTGCTGACGCCGTCGCGGCTCGACCCCTCCGAGATCGGAGGTCCTCCAGCTTGAGGATAAGAACTGGGCCCCAGGTACCCTCGTACCGCATTCCTGCCAAAGACTGTCCCGCTACCCCTACCCTTCCAAAGAGACATTGAGACTTTTGGTGGATCCCTCGATCCCTTCGTGTAAATATTGAACTCGTAACCTTTTATTGTTGATAAAGAATTGCTTGTCGTAAAGACAACCTCCTTGAGTCCTGTGTGGTGGTGTTACTGTGCTAGTACGTGATAGGAGAAGGATCTCTCAGGGGACTTCTCGGCAGCGCTCGGCTACTTCGTGCAGTGTGAGGGCCCCCCTTGGTAGTCTCGCCGACTCCTCGGGGTCCGCCTTCCAACAGGCTCCGCAAAAGTGATTGCGGGCGAAAGTGAAAGTGAACGCGGGCGCTTAATGAGCATGACGAGGTTTGCCAGCCTCTGCTCCTAAGCGCACGCCTGCGCACATGCACTGTAGCTCTAGGCTGGCCATGTTACCATTTTTTGAGCCCTCACTAAAAGTCTCGCCAGTCCAGCGCGTGCGCTGGGTCTGGCGAGACCTAAAAAATTAAAAATAAAATGATAATATACACTTGTTTGTTATCGTTTTATTTTTTCTCTTGGAGCCGAGGCTTGGGGTGGGGCCAGGGTGATGACAGGCTAGTGGAGGAGGGTTTTGCACTGGTATTCACTGCACATGATGGTCTGAATGACTGTCACAGGCTAGCCAAACTGTTATGAGCACTTAAGCTCTCTCCAACCCGGGCTCCATTGCTGGGTTGGAGAGATCAGGCACAGGCTTCCAGTCTAACTGGGTGCACATATTTTGGGTACTTAGGCCAATCCTGAGGCTGATTTCAGAAGCATGAAAGCAGCACTAGGATTAGCCGCAGTGGACTTTGGGAGCCTATGTCTGCAGAAGAGAGGGCCGTGATCCTGCGAGGCAGGTACGTTTAAAAAAATTGATTTATTTTATGTCCTTCTATTCCCCCATCTGCCCCTGATCCCCCCACACCTCCACTTAATCCACATACCGGCTGCTACTGCTTGATTGTCTAGCCATACCAAAATAGCTCTATTCTTCAAAAGGGGAGTAAAATACAACAGAGGATGCCAAACCGCCCTCAATTCCTTCCAATTGGACAAGTGATTGCTCTCTTTTAGTGTCCATATACCCTGCGCCATCTGGTGCTCCAGATTTGTCCTCCAACCCAGACTGCTCTCATCGGTTGTGAGCATCACTGAAGCAGGAGGTAAAAGAGGAGTACTCCTCTCCAAAGAATAAGGGGTCAAACGCCACTGGAATTCCTGATGGACTGAGGTGGACACTGGTATCATAAAGTCGTAATTCACCTGAGTGGGATGCCAATGGCTCATGATATGATGAACAACATGGCCCAGATGAAGGCCGAGCCCACGGGATGATGGCCTATGTTGGTGCCTAGAAGATAAACAAAAATATTACCAATCTAGGGCAATCAACCAAAACACTTGAATAAAATGCAGGAGGACTAGGAGCTCACCATATCGCTTTGAAGTTACAGCTAGTCCCATGCTGCCGCTTCTGGTTACTAGAGCAAGGTCTGAATGAGACCTCTCAGCCTGGTGTGCCTGGTCTCTGGCAAAAAGAGCATTCCTAAACATGTGTTTAAGAGTGCCCCAATAGATTCCATTCTTTGAGATGGAGCCAGCAAGGATTTCAGGTGCTTTATAAGAAACCTGAACTGCTGTAGAATCACCACAGTCTTGGTTGTATCTGAGAGAGCCTTCTGTAGAGAGGAAGCATGGATTCACAAATCGCCCACATAAAGATGGATGATGACACCCTGCGAATACAGGCGCCAAGATCTCTGTACTATTCAGAGAAGAAGTCTTGCGGCCAAAAGGAAATACTCAGAACTGCCAGTTGTGTCGCCAACCGCAAATCTGAGGAACTTCAGTGAAACTCCAGCCACTGAAACAAGCAGGTTTGCATCCTGGAGATCTATCTTTTTTAGAAAAATCCTCCGGAAAGATTAAAGGATTCACCTACTCTACAGTGTTCATTTTGAAGTGAATATTCCATATGTACTGGTTCATGAAACTAAGGTCTATAATCATACGAAACTCGCCTATGACATTCTTGACCAGGAATATCCGAGAATAGCAACCCAAGTCCCTCTCCTGGGTGGGTACCTTAATTATGGCCCCTTTCTCCAGCAGGGAGGAAATACTCTCCTTTAGAACCCTTTTCTTGAATAGCTACCGGGTATACTGAGTCTAATCAAAAGTAGGTTCTTGAAACTCTTGAGACACTTTTAGCACATAACTTTGCAACATTGTTTTGATTTCCCAGTTGTCGCAAAGCAAGGTTCTCCACATTTCCTGGATACAAGGAGATGAACCCCCACAGGAAGTTGGGAGAGTGCAGTCTAGTTAGGAGGGCTGCTTTGAACCCCCTTTCGCAATCTTTGGACAAGAAGTACCAGAGCTCTGAAAATGCTTGTATTGAACCTTAGAACTGATATGCTGAAAATCTGTTCTACGGCTGTGCAGATCAGACATTTTCTGCCAGATTTCCACATTTTGGGCCTAAATCACAAAGGTAAACTGAGACAAAAGTCTAACTTTACGGCTTTTGGTATTCACAAAGATTATTTATGGGTAGGAAATGAGACAAAAGTCTAACTTTACGGCTTTCGGTATTCACAAAAATTATTTATGAGTAGGAAATTAGACCTTTGTCTCAGTTTACCTTATGTTTTGGTCTTAAGTTTACCTGAGACCAAAGTCTAGTCTCAGTTAAACTTAAGACCAAAACGTAAGTTAAAATGAGACAAAGGTCTAACTTCACTACTCGTAAAAGCCCTTTGTGAATACCGAAAGTTGTAAAGTTATGCTTTCACCTCTGTTTACATTTCTGAATCGGGCCCTTGACGTTTTGGCTGGAAAGGTTGGACATACTTCTGACTCTTAAATGATTTTTTGAGGACCTCCTCCAACTCATCACCAAACAGCCAATTTCCAGAGAAAGGCTTCCTCAACAAGAAGTTCTTTGAGCCGTCTCTACCTTCCAATTTAGCAAGTGCAAATGATGTCTGGCCACCACAGAGCTTGCCAAAGCCATTGCAGACGTCCTCAAATTATTGAATGTGATATCCAAAAGGAACTTTGCCTGGACTTCCATGCGGTCAAAAATCCACACCTTCTTGGATTGGAAATCGTTAACTAATGACTGAGAAGTATACACAGCATAAATTTCAGAATATAAAAAGAGGGTGAGACCCACATGGGCTCTTTTAAAAGTCACCTCTACCTTCCTATCCACAGGATAAGTCAAGGTGACATCTTCAGTAAGTCAAGAAGGTTTTCCAGTCAAATTAGAATAGAGTGAATCAAGAGTCAGAACTTGTGGAAACTCAGTCTCTCCCTGTGCCATAGGACAAAGTTGCCCCTAGAACCTAGGTACCAAAACCCTCTCTGGATCTCTCGATTTGTGTGTCAAAATATTATGGATGGCAGGAATTACTGGCACCTTAGAGACTAAAGGTCTTTAGAATTGCCTGAACCAGTCTCCACTCATGCAGGGCTCAT
Organism: Triturus cristatus; assembly: GCF_964204655.1. Classification (NCBI taxonomy): domain Eukaryota; kingdom Metazoa; phylum Chordata; class Amphibia; order Caudata; family Salamandridae; genus Triturus; species Triturus cristatus. Next base: position 387,912,326 of record NC_140584.1, on the reverse strand, counting down.
GGACATTTTGAGGACGCTGAGGATTAGTCAACAGGTAGGAGGTGACAAGTTCCAAATCCTCTTACAAAATATATTTTCCCTTGGAAGAAGAGCCTGAGGGAAAAACAACCTCCTCTTCATCATAATCAAGGGAAGCCCAAGACGAAACAGATGAGAAGGAGGAAACTGACCAAAGATTGTCCTTCAAGGAATTATGAGAAACGGGTGAGGCCCCCTTGTCATGCTGTCTGTTGTAGACATCGTATATCTTTCTCACCATGCACTGAAGAGGAGCCTCAGACATAGCGGGTGAATGATGTCCATGACTATCCACACAAACCCTACGAAGGCGCTCATCAGAAGAGACAGGAAGTGTCTTTTGCAAGTGATTGCCAATTGTGAACCCAGCAAAGCCTCCAGGAGACAGAGTAACAGGACAAAATATAACTATATAAATACCAGGGGTCCTGAAAGGGTGGAAACATTTCTGTCTGAACAAAATAGAGAGCGATTCAGGCAGAGAAAAGACACTCCAGGAAAAAAGAAAAGAGGAGAGAGGAGGAGCTTCTGTAATCTTAAACAGTAACAGGCCAAGAATTGCAGAAGCACTGCACAAGGACTGCATAGGAGTTCTCCATGAAGGATTACACATCCGGTAAGCATTGCAAACTAAACAAAAAAAAACAGTAAAATCCACAGGACCTGACCGTGGGCCTTATTATGAGTTTGGCGGAGCGAAATCGCCCCGCTACTACACCGCCAAAACATGTTTGAACTGCCCACCAGGTTAGGAGTTTTCTCCTGTCTGGCGGGCTGTTCCTTGGCGTTCCTAGAGCGGTGCCTATGAAATAGACACTACAATGGGAACATGAAAGGCAGTACCTACATGGCATGGACAGCTGCAGTCCATGCTGTGCAGGTACTGGCTTGCATGCACACAGGGTGGCATATGTTGTGCCCCCCTGTGTGCATCTACATGGCATGAGGCATGCCCTCTTTCTTTCCACACCACCACACTTTAGTAATATGCTTGGTGTGGCCGCAGCGGGCCACAACGCATATTGTGGCTTCAAGACTGCCAAGCCACCTGTCGGTTGCTGTGGTCCCAGGGTGGCCCAACCGCCCTGGTCTGAATAGTGCGGTCGGAAGACAGCAACTGCCACGCCATTGCAAGTCTGGCAGTCCGTGGACTGCCAGAATCGTAATAAGGCCTTGTGACAGGAAAGGCTGCAAACACGATTTTGCTAACACTTTTTTTAATAAATAAAACCTGCTGTAAACCCATCTAAAATGCCCAGTATCCAGGGAGACTGAACAGCTGTCCTTGGACACAAAAGCAGCTCCCATAAAAATGAAGGAGTACTCGGAACACTAGGAACCCCAAGAAGGGTGGGTCCATGGAAGCCAGCTTCATGTGTGGCACTCTGTAAGAAAGCGTTCTAGCTTGAAAATACTTCAGGGCTACTCAGATTGTTAAAAAGCTGCTGCTGAACTGAAGTGGTCATGGAGAACATGGCCTTTGGGAAGCTGTGGAACACTTGCAACAGCAGAAGCCGGGCAGTAACACTCCAGCAACTGCAATATGTCTACAGAAGCCCTGTACCACAGCTCCCGCCCAGGAGAGTATTAATAAGCGGCCCTGGGATAGCTGCCAAGACTACACTGCTCTGGTAACTACAGTAGCCAGGCAGCGGTGCCCCAGCAGCCGTAAACTGCGCACAAATAATAATAATGCAGTGCCCTTGCCACACAACCTACTAACATAAAAGTAAATAAGAATTTAACATACCTTTAGTTTTCTAACATGAGGGACCACTGCAACACCTCACCAGCCCTACAAGGGAAGGGCACAAAAAAATAAAAAACAGGAAGTTGAAGGGGGGCGTTTATACATCTTATGAATCTTTTTCATAAAAAAAGAAGGCAACATTACAAGGGTAATATAAGGGAGTGAAATTGGCACAATCACAGCATTTGTAAGTAATGGAATGAGGTTAGGAAGATGAGGAGGTAATTCTGTATTTTGCTACCCACACTTCGTGCAAATGGTCCATTTCCCATGCTTATCCTAGGGCCCATGGCTCACTTACTACGGTCTATCTCCAGCCTTCTATTTTACCATTAACTCACACATGATTACCTTTTCTAATAAAATTATTTTGACTTGTATTAAGTAACACTGAGCTCAATGCGCTAAAGAGGTTTAGAATAGGTAAACTTCTGAGATTGTTTGTGATTGCTTTTGCCCTCAGCAAAGGAAGTAGTGGAGTTGGCACACAGCAGCATTGAATGAAGAACAACATTTTTTTCAGCTGTTGTCCTGGAGAAGAAAGCCAAATAGAAAAGAAAGCTGAATTGCAAGCACACCTTTCAACCAAGATCTTTTTGCTCTGAATCTAACCCTTCCTCATGAATTTGCCAATGGGGGCTCATAGTGTTATTGCTAGCACATGGGGGAATGTAACTGTTCTTAACTACCCCATCATCATTGGCCCTCATATGTGTTGTGTCTTGTAAATAAAAGAACACTGGAACTCTTTTGGTTGCCACTGTACACTATAGGCCTGTGACGTAAGTGTTGGAGAGATGAGTTGAAGGCTATGTATAAAACAACTATCTGTGTGGCATGGTTATTGTTGAATACCTTGGCTGGTCGAACGCTACAACTGGTGATGAGATAGGGAAGACGAAGCCCGAACATTGAAAGCACTCTTCCAGAGAGTTTTCCGTGGTCGAGCAAACTGCTTATGCGTGCCTCGTGTGCCGCAGTTGAAGTGCAGAATCAATACTGACACCAGTGGAGTCTCAGAGCAACACTAGCCTGTGTAAAATGCTTGAAGATAAAGAAAGTGAAATTGGAATTCTATATGTTGGTGGCCAGGAACTGAATGGAACAGCTATAAATAAAATGCACTGTGCTATTACACCAATTAGTGCTATGCGCTAAACGGAGTAAGAAAGCTAAATGTGGATGCAGTCATGTTACAAAAACAGCGCGCAGCAATAGTTCAGTATAAGTCAAACTGAAATTCATGTGCTGTGAATCAGAGAGTAATCAGGTGTTCATGACAAAATATTTATGCAAAAAGTCAACCAAATATAAAAACGTTATTTGTTTTCGTGGACTAGTAGTACACAAGATTTGTCTACTTAATAAAGCAGCTAAATAGAGTTGTCATAACACTGTGTGCTGCAGAGCAGCCCCAGAAAGAGGTTCAGTGGTTGTGCTAGCAGAGTTGGCCCGAATGGAGCTGCCCACCACTAGGCCCAGAACAACTCCACAGATCACCATCAAGCAGAGAGCTCTGATGGAGAGCCAGGGTGAGATCTGAGCTCTAAAGTTTATTAAGGCTGACCCTGAAGCCAGCACATCACAAGGCACTAGAGAAGCTCTGCCTGATCAAGTTCCAAATGAAGTGCCTGAGAGACCACTGATATCCACAAATGTATATATAGCTGTTGCATTCTTAAAACCACCATCTGCATTTGATACTGCCAAAAAATACAATACTGGCAATAGATGGTCTGCATGGATAGAGACTTTTTAAGATTTCATAGATGCAGTAGATGAAAAAGATGATAACAAGATTATAAGGTATCTGAGAAACATGGCTGGTGTAGGAGTGAATGAAGCCATGTAAAAGATACCACAAGAAAGTGAAGTGAGATAGGATCAAAGAAAAATAGCCTTAAATGTCAAGTTCAAAGATACATATTCGGTGAATAACATTAGAGATCAAGTGAAACCATCTCCGAGTTTGTTGAGAGACTGGATGTTCTGGTGAAGCACTCTAAATTCAATGAATTTAAGGATGAGGAATCTACCTGCCTCAGAGTAATCGATGGATGTCTGTCAGATTCCTTTCAACTAATAATGCTGAAGGAAGCTCTGAGCTTAGAACTAGTCCCTAACGCTGTTAATGCTGAAGAGCTTGCTGATCATCAAGCGACTGACATGGAGGCCCGAGGTGCCCAAAGTGCATCCGTCCTGAGCATGAAAAGTAAGGCAAAGTACAAGGCCAAGGTTACAAAAGGGGATGTCTCCATAGAAAAAGAAAATGTGTTACAGGTGTGGACTGTTGTTTCCACACAAAGGTAAATGTCATACGAAGAGAAAAGTGTGTCACAGAGCGAAAACGAAATGGCCGACGAAATGCTACCTGAGTGATGTTTGACTCACTCCCACATTGCTAAGTGGTCATATCAACTGAGACAAATCACCACCAAATAAAGTCAACCGTCATCTGAATCCTCAACAAAGAGTTTCTCAGTATCAGTTTACAGTGAAAGTGACAATGACAACTGTGCAATGTTGATGTTTATGTCAGAAAGGCATGCACATGTGGGACTAGTCGAATGTGAGAAAAACTCAAAGTGAAGAAAAATCTGCACGAAAAAAACACCAAAATCATTCCAACATTGTCCCAAGATCACTCTAAAGATAAATGGATGTTCGATACCATTCATAATTGACAGCGGTGTGTCTATAAATATCATGTCCGGGGAGAAGTATCAGGAATTATCTCCCTTACCACAACTTACATCATTTAGCACTCCACTTGTCCAGCTCTGTGGGTTGCATCCATTGTAGTAGTGCCTAAAAGAGGCAGTGAAAGAGCTGTATGTATATACGTTGACATGTGTCAGGCCAATAAGGCAATTGAGCGAGAGAGGCATCCAGGTCTGCATATTGCTGATATGATTTTTGAGAGTGCCACAGAAATGGCCTAATTTGATCCCAAACTTCATGCAGAGGTTGTAGTTGAAGCTAGCCCTGTCAGGTTAGGTGCAAACCTTGCAGAGCACAATGAACAGCCAAATGGCCAGAGACATATCACTGCATAAGCCAGTAAAAGAATTTTGAAAACTGAACTTGCTTACTCGCAACCTGAGAAAGACATGTTGGCAGTAGTCTGGGTTTGCGCATATTTCCATATGTTCTAGTAGATAAGTATTTTCACAGTAGTGACTGATCATCAAGCACTGTTGACGATATTCAGCAATCTCATAGCCAAAATACCTCCTCCAATTGAACGTTGGGTTTCGAAGTTACAAGAATACATCTATACAATTCTTCGTTGGCCAGGGAAAGATCAGAAATATGCTAAATATTTTTCAAGAGTGCCATTGCAGTGCCCTGGTACCCCATCTAAGACAGCAGAGACCTACATCAATTTTATTGTGAAATTGAGCACACCAGTTGTCATGTCTTCAGAACAAATTGTCACTGCCATGTGCCAAGATAGTGACATGTTAAAGTTAAAAGACATTATTACTCATCAATCGGTGAACCAGCACTATAGAACTCTACCCAGTGACAGTGAGTATTTGAAGTTTAAATTCAGTGACTCAAAAAGTTCTCATTCTGCGAGGTACACAAATTGAGCCTACGACAACAACTAATCGACGTCGCCCATGAGGGACATTGAGGAATAGTTGCCACCAAGAGAGCTCTCCGTGACTGAGTCTGATTTCCTTATCTAGACAAAACTGTCTTTCATCTCAAGTTATTACGAACCTTTTGAACATGTCAGAATTGCCAAATTATGCTTGGGAGAGAACTTCTATTGTTTTTTGGCCCTCTTGAGAATGGACATCATCTTCTAATCATTGTTGATGAATACTCCTGTTTTCCATTGGTAAAAGACCTTTCTTCCACTATACATGAAAAGGTTATTTAAAGATTAGATGGCAACTGTGCAACATCGGATGTACCTGAAATCTTCAAATCTGACAACGGTCCACCTTTTAATAGTCAAGAATTCAAAGACTTTCTAAATCATCTCAATATAAAGCATCAAAAAAGCACTCCTCTTTGGCCCCAGGCCAATGGCCTCGTGGAACGGTTCATGAGTACTCTAAAGAAAGCTGTTCAGTGTGCTGCATTGGAGAAGCTTGACCTCAAAGTTGATTTACACACTACACTTTGAGCTTTCTGTTTGACCCCACACTCAATGACCTGGAAGGCCCTGTGACTCTCATGTTTGGAAGAGCCATGATGAGCAAACTGCCCCACTGGACCATCCTCAGATCCAAGAATGAGAAAGACATTCATAGTACAAACTTTGGTTGCAAACAGAAAATGAAAATATACGCTAACAGACGACTTCATGTGAAAGATGTTGAATTTATAAGACAAGATCGAGTGCTTGTCAAACAACCCAGAAGAAGAAAGTCTGATGCTCCTTTTGAGGCTAAACCATTTACCATCACTAACACCAAAGGACACTTGGTGACAGTCCAGCATCCTGGGAAGTTCTTTAAGAGAGATTACTCTATTTTTTGACATGTGGCCCATCACTCATCAAACATCGATGTCAATGTATAGACTGGGTCCCGACATACTATTAACGACTCGGTGTCTGCTTCTGATTCCAGTTACCCGAACAGAAAGTGCGATTCAGGAGCCATGACGATTAATTGAAGAATTATAATTGGCTGTATATCTATGATCATCTGTGTGTTTATTCATGTATTTATTTGTTTATCCATTTTTTAAAAGTTGTAATTTTTTTTAATAAAGTAGCAGATGTAGTGTCTTAAATAAATAAAAGAATGATGGAACTCTTTTGGTTCCCACTGTACACCATAGGCCAGTGACGTGAGGGCTGGAGGTATGAAGACCGTCTGCAATAGGCTATAATGCATGTAATTAATACGGTGATTCATCCTTTGCTTGTTTTTAATTAGGAATGGACCTTTTATGCTTATCCTTTCCTGAAATATGTGAGTAAATTTCTACATTTCAAACAAAGGTCTATGCCACAAAAGATTAGATTTCATTTTAAAAACCTTTCACATGCACACCATGTTTCTTCAAAACAGCTAGAGGATGTGGCCTAAGGGCTAGAGCAAGGAGCTCGAACCTGCGGAACTGAGTTGGAGTCAACGCTCAACATCCTGTGATTCTAGGCAAATCATTTACTCTCCTCATGCCTAATAAAATGAATGTGTCCATCTGTAAGCAACGGGTGCTAATGGAAAGCCTCAGATACATGCGGGTCCAGTTCGTGTTATTTGAAGGTCCAAAAACAAAAGAAACATATTTTAATACACAAAATAACTTTTGTAGTGGCTCACAAACACATCCGCACAATCCTTTTGATTTGCATTAAGATCATGTTGGCATGGTATTAAGCTACAAAATATTTCTGTTGGCAAGAACTACATTAAACACAATAGTAAATACTATTTTGAATATTTATATTATCTTTATTATTAATATTACTAATAGTAGCAGCTGTAGTTCCAGCAGTATTTTCAGTATTTGTATTAAGATGACGATGTAGTAGTAGTCCTGTTGCCGATAATTGCATAGCTTTGATATTTCTGCAATTATAACATCTTGCATAAGAAACAGTAAGGAAAGTACCGGTCAAACCAACATTTTCCTAAATTATCTCTCCCTGTTTTTCGCAAACCCATATGACAGCAACTGCTCCATATGTGCACATGCCTGGCGGTGTAGCGTCTCCGTAAAAGGTCATTTGAACAAAGAGGAATGTTGCGAACATGAGGGGCTGTCAATAGTCGGTATATCAGCAGGGGATAAAAAGGTCAGTGTGGCACATACTGAACTCAAAGCTTGCTGTTCCTGCGGATGAGCTCCTGATGACCACCCAGCCATCATGGTCGTCATGGATGGCTCAATGTAACTAATTGCACCATGTTATTTGATGGTATAGAAACGGCCCTTTGTGCTGGGACTGTTCAGCTCCATCGTCCCACACAAGAGGAACTGGAATAGGTAAAGAAATAAAGGTATGGATCCTATTCCTGGAATAAAATGATCTTTCCTAGTTTCTCGCTCTCAAGTTTTGTGATAACTGTTGAACTCCATGTCAGATAAGAGAGAAGTGCTCTTTAGAGAATAACAGGTAGTTTAGCAGCTATATTTTGGAAGGGAGAACCATAGAATGTGGTATTTTGGTAGGCTTATCTGTGGTCATGTTGCTTTATGGTTCAGTCCTGCGCATGTTTTTTAGAAGGTCGCAAAATTTCCAAACTCAAACCTACCAATGTTTTTTGTTTAAAAAAAACATGCTGCAATAATGAACCCTCCTCAAGGTATAGGACCAGAATGTCATATCAAAAATATTGTCAGACAGAAATATTGCATCCTAGATATCACTTATAAAAATACCATACATTTGGGTATGGTATAGGAATTTTATGCCAAATGGAGTAAAGGATATTTAGGACATATTATTAATAATTAAATCATGACATAGACATACTTCCCAGTGCTGTCATCACGTCTGTCTGCTGTCACTCAGTGGTGCCATAAACTTTGCACACTGGAATATCCCTATCTTGGAGACGCCCTGGAGTACTTCTAGGATTCTTTGTGAATGTTTCAAGAGCCAGAAACCAATGGCCTCATTGATGTGAAATCTCAACTTTCATTGTCTTGAGCCTGCTCAGACCGTGAAGTAATTACAGGAACTGACTCACAATTTCTGATTGAGTCTGGAGGTTGTAATTGATAGATATCAGATATCAGTCCCATGTCAGGAGCGGCGACCAAGCTAAGTAGGTATGCCGTGGAAAAAGCTCCTTGAAGAACAGGAATTGGCACTTGCACAAACTGTTGCTGCTTTATATCTCAAAGTCACTGTAAATTGCCCTTGACTCTGCAATGGTTTAGAAGTGGCCCATGTATACACATTTGTGTTTAATTGGTTGAGACATGGCACAGGAGGTAGGCTATTGAACTTTCAACTGGCATGATGTTAATGGATTCACCACTGTCTATGATGAAGGTTATGGGGCAACCGTTGACCTATTTTGTAATCTTGAGGCAATGTCCAAACAAGTATTGTTGTTTCGTTTGGTGGTCTGATTTTGTCATTGGGTTTTCCTTGCAAGCAGCCAGGTCTACATGTGGCTGCCGTTAGTTGGTCAATGCCATCTGTGCACATTCATTTTCCTCACTGTCGCTCGATGTTGACATTGAAGAGCCTCTGTCGAATGAACTTGACAGTGATCCACTTTGTCTGGGTCTACTTATCGTAACTGATGCTGCCTTTTTTTTTGCAGGTGTGACGAGAAGGCTTCTGGAACTTTCTGGCATCCATTTTCTCTTCTCATTGGGACGTAGTTAATTTCTCTTTATCTTTGTAAACTGTTTTGAAGTGGTTCTCCTTAGCATATCCTTTGCACGTTTAGCCTATGGCTGGACAATTATCTTCATGTGGATATGAAAACCCACATCCAAAACACAATCTTTTCTTCTTTGTAGATGGCTAATTGCATGTGTCTTGGTGTTTGTTCTTACTCTTCATGGACAACACTGCTACAATTTTTGCCGTTCTAGCTTCCATGTCAGCGACTTGTCGATCCTCTCTTTCTTCACCTCTGGCAGCCATTAGTACTTTCTCTAAGCTGAGCATCTCCCTCAACATGTGTGTTTTGAAGTAGTCTAAAAGACATCCATTGATGACTTGGAGGCGTATGGCGTTCCATCATCATAAAATTCACTAAACTTGCAGTGTTTGATAAGTAACACTTCCTCGATTTGATGGTATGATACTTCGTCAGCTTGTGACATTTTCTTTAGCACATCTTTTACTGCATCACCGGCAAGGTTCTTTAGGTACTTAATGATTTTCTTATCATCTATCCTTTCTAGGCCTTGTATGAAGTCATTGAGAGTCTCACTCCATGCGGTCCATCTGGCACCAATATTCTACTTCTTGGTGGTGTCAAATGGTTGCGGTGGTTTCAGAAACTCAGCTGACCCGTACTTCACGCTTCTTTTGTCAGCCATTGAAAAATGTCTCTATTCCAAAGGCCTTTCGTGAACTGGATGCCACTTGCTGCTTTGCACATGTCGGAGGTCCAGTTGGACTTGTTCATGACACCCAATTCAAGGTCATGTGGCACTTCCCTTGCCTGTGCTGGTAAGTATGTTTGTACTTTCATACCTGGTTTTCAGTGCCTTTAGCTTTTTCTGTGCATGGATAATGGCTCTGTGTTATGATGCGGTGCAGTATCTCTTCTCTTTGCTTTACTAGTGGGTTTCTGGTGGGCTTTCAAATGGGCTCCTCTGCAGGGCCTTCGGGGTTTTTGAATGTGCTCCTCTGTAGGGCCATCACAATCTTCGAGACCGCATGTGGGCTGGAGCAGGGCTTCAATTCCACACTCACCAACTTCTAACTGCTCCTCATCAATGTAGGTGCACGTGACACACACAAGGAGTTTGCTATATCATTGCAACTTCCAGGGGCACAGATCCGGCACACGTCACCAGTTGTAGCATCCTTCCCAGGAGCATGCAAATAAATACCAATAATAACTACACCTTACCACCGCCCAACAAGTTACTGCTTCCTCCATTTAGTGTGCCCAGAACCGCAAGGGTCCTAGCACAGATAGGGGGAGATTTACTGAGATTTTACGCCATATTTGTGTCACAAAAGAGATGCAAATTGGTGCAAAATCTTTCTTTTCCGATTTACTTTTCAGCGCTACACTTGTTTAGCACTGGAAATAACGTAAAGGTAACGCAAAGCAGTGCATAATGCTGCTTTGCATTACTTAGCAGCAAGGGGGCATACCATGGATGGAGAATAGGCATTCCCATGCAACCACCCAACGTTTCTGACTCTTACACCCAATTTACTAAATAAAATAGACAGGGTTTAGTGTCAGAAAACTGCACCCTTTTGAAGTAGGCGCAAGGAAGGAGAAATGCTTTCATTTCTCCTTCCTTTTCCGACTTTGTACATGTGCTGCACTGTACAGCACACATACAAGGAGGGAAAATGGTTTAAGTCAGTCAATGCATAGTATTATGTTCTGGATGGGTACCCTTCCAGTACAAAACCTATGCTAGACCAAAAGGTCACTCAACAATTGACCACTGCATTAGCCTCTGGTCTATGGCCCAGAAAACAAGCAAAACCTGGAGTAATCTATATTATATGTAAGACTTTTGCTCAACGTTCTACCTCGTAAATCTCAGCTAGAAAGTATGAAGATACCAAGGAGGCTACTAATTGTCTTAAAAGAGCTACATGATGGTAACTGGGCAAAGGTTGAATTAGATAGAGGTGCATCCTTGTCATGCGAAATCTCAATAGAGAATGGACTCCATCAAGGGTGTGTGCTGGTCCCACTCATTTTGCATTCTACCTCGTGGACTTCCAAGTAACTACAGAATACCTTGTCTTTTTTACCTAAAATGGAGGTCCTCATGTTTCCTATTACTGCATGCCAATGACCTAGCCCTACTGGACATTGTACAAGTACAGCCCCAGAGGAAATTAATGGCTTTTAGTAAATATGAGGTTATTCAGGCCCTAATGATTATGGGTAAAACAAAAATACTGGTGCTTCAGCAAAAAAAAGTAAGCATTTCACGTGGTCAATTGGCACAAAAGCGGTAGAGATTTTTCATAATAAACTAACTTAGAAACTACACTTAGACACTTGAAAAATCTGTGCTTCTACCACACTAGGAGGGCTAAAGAAATTTAAAAGAGACTTTGGTGGTGGTCCATCATTAAAGCCAGTCTTGATAGAATATAATTCAATTGTTTCCCCTCAAATGCTACATGGGCCACAAATACTGTGACCTGGGACAAAAGTGGACTGTGAGAAGCCGGAAGGGTGCTGCCTTAAAACTCTTTTGGTTCTCAAATTTTGCAATAATGATGGAATCCCACCTGAATTCATGGAATTGCATTGCAAACATTCTTAGTATTTGTTTTCTGGGCATACTGTTAAATGTCCCAATATTATGAGTCACAAGTTGCAGTACAAATTAAATAATTGTTAGTGAATAAAGATGGGCAAGAAGGGAAGGCCTAGGGAATATTACCAGCTATTTTAAATTGGAGAATTATAATATTGAGGACTCACTGCTTCCTTCTAGGAAAGATTTAAATGGCAAAGGTTTAGCAGAGTAAAGGGACAAGGACTATAGCTATTTTTCCTTGAAGATATTCACTATACATCTGACACTTTCTTGGGAGAATTTTACCCCATTTCTGTTCCTAATAGAGTTCAACACTCCAGCAATCCGTAATATTTTAATAACATTTAGAAAACGGCAAAATCTGCTCTATACCATGGAGCTGGATTGCCCCAATTCTTAGGCAAGGACGGGCATTGTAGTTGTGACCTAAGGGTGCACTCTTCGAGGATAAAAGTTTTGTGTGATTGTTTACCCTTTTTAGTACTAAGGCATTGGTTATTAAAACCGGCACTAATTAAATATGGGATAACGGTATGGAGAGATGCAAAAGAGTTTTTATTTGATATGGAATTCTTACATGTTACATGTGCTGAGGATACATTTTTACTGTTTTTAACCTCAGTGGAAGTTGTTTTATGATTTTTAAGAGTTATGTATTTTAACTATGTTTGTAATAATATTTATCAATCATTGTTCAAATATTTGGAAGACCAGGGTAGAAATAAACGTATCTGTTACTTCAAGCACTGAAACTACCACTACCACTACCACCACTAGAATTACTACTAGTAATGATAATGATGATTCTTGCCAGAAACGGGAAAGGGGGCACCCCTACCAACAAATAAACCACTCTAGTCAGGTCAAGACACAGTTCTATTGTATTGTATCGCTTAGTAAATACTAGTTGTGTCATTTGTGTTCCAACTTGATCTTAAGACAAATAATATGAGCAACATCAATCAATCTGCTTGCAAGCAGTGGTGCTGCAACAATTTTCCGAGTGGGGGCGCAACCATTATTGTCACATCATTGAAGTCATAGGGGTTGTGAAAAATTCAAGTGTAGCAAATGAGCCATACCCATTCAGTGGGAGAGTACTAAGGGTGTAGTGTGTAGCTGATGGTGCATTTTGGAGCACATTGCCGCAAATATAATATTAAAGCATGGTGGGGTAACGACTCTCATTTACAAACTGCATTTTCTATTGAATTACCCACTAAATTTGCACAGACACACATTTTTACTGCTAACACTATATAGCATGCCAATAATAATGTGCGGGAAACTGGTTTCAGTAAATATTTATTAAAAGGGTGCTTCATGTGTGTTTTCCTAACTGCTGGTACATATACAGGCCTTTGTACAGTTCAGCTCTAATATTTTGAGAATTACCCGAAGCTAATCCTGAGAGAGCTATCAGGTTTCTGACACCACCAATGGGTTTATTACAAATCTCTTCTGCAGTGGGATTACTACTGGGAGACCCTTCCAGAGATAGTATATATGGTAAACCACCAGGATAACACCATTCCCACAGAAATTATGCAACTACTTTATATGCCTGCAGAGACTGGAGGACAAACAACAGAGAAGTGCATCGGATTCCCCTGCATTTGATAGATAATTCATCCATAGCACCTAGAAATTCATGGATAGATAGAGTAGGAGGAAGCCTTTGGAAGCACCAAAGTTGCAACAGTATGAGATACGAACAAATAGTGAGTCAGAAACTGTGCTGGTAAAGATTTTGAGTTTACAGACTGTTTCTGTGTCTTACAGATTAAAGGCTGGAGAGAGACTTCCTGCCTCTAGCCTAATAGGGAATATCCCAGTCTTAGCTTGGGAAGAGTGTGTACATGTAGGACATTAGTTTACTGGTTCACTGCAGGTGAAACCTTCCTAAAGTAGCAGCATCAATTCTTGTAAGGGTGTGACACAAGCAAACCCAAAATGAACCTGTGCTTAACGCTATGGTAGATTGGCTCCAAAGCAGTCAAGCTTAATTTAGAGGCAAATGTGTAAAGTTTCTACGCAGCACTTCAAAGAGTCTTAAAGTGAAAACCTAACACAAGAACAAACCCACCCCAATTTAGAAAAATAGAGTAAAAGTTACTAAATTATTTGAGATCAATACGAAAAAATCCAATTAGTAGAACTAAAGATATGCAATTTAAACAAATGTAAGTGAAAATAGAGCAGAGAAGCACAAAGCACCAACTGTGGTTTTCTGGTCACACCAGATCAGGACAAAGTCACAAGTTCAGGTCAACCACAATAGAGCTCGTGCCAGCTAAAGCTACCAATTTAGGCCTGTTCAACAAAATCCCTTATATCCGATTTGCAGTGCATTGCGAGCTCCTGCACCAAGGATGTGCCGAGCAGCCGCCGTTATGATGGGCTGCGAGGCTGTGATGCAATGTCTTGCATCGAGATGCGTTGTGCAGCTGTGGAGCTACAATGTAAGGTTCTAGTTTGAGATGTGTCGCGCAGCGTCAGTTCTGAGGAGCTGTGGGCGATGTATCATACTGCGTCACTTCTGCAGGAACCACAGCTGGGCTGGCAGATCCCAAGAATCCAAGACTGGGGTGCTAACACTTCAGGGGCAAGACTCGCAGCAGGCAGAGTCTAGGTGCTGGGTTCAAGATGGTTGGAGCCTTTTCTGCCCCTAGGCCTCTGATCAGTAGGCCAGCTAACTAGCCCTTGGAGTCACTGTGGTAGTCCTGGGTGCAAGATGCAAGCCCAGTCCTTCTCACTCAGGCAGCAGGGCAGCAGAGTAGTAATCCTTCTTGCAGAGCAGCACAGCAGACCTTCTGAGTTTTCCACAGGTCCAAAGGTGTACTAAAGAGTTGGGTCTGAGGGTCCAATATTTATACCTGGTGCCCATTTTTAAGTAGGAATTGTTTTCAGAGTTTTCCACCCCAAAGGTGCTTGGCATTTCTTGTCTCCCTGCCCTGGCCCCAGCTTGTCTGGGAACACAAAACACTAGTATTAAACCCTCTGTGAGTGTGCTCGGGCAGTGGCTTTGTGATGTGCAAGTGTAGTAGGTGACAGCTCCTTCCCATCATCAAGTCAGAGATGGCCCAGTCTGCAAAACACCTATTCCCCATTTGTCTCACTGTCTGGGAGCAATGTACAAAGACCAACTGCTAATTATACTAAGTCAGGACCCAGGATAAAGGCTGCAGGCACCAAATGGTTAAGATAAGAAAATGCCAATGTTCTAAAATTGGAATTTTCAGTACTGTGAATTCTGACTTTACTTAGCCAAAATAATCAAGATTCCTACTTGCTCCCAATTGAAAGTTAGCACTTATTAAATGTAATAAGTTAACCTAATTTTATCCTATGTGAGACGCATACCTTGCAGTAGTGAAAATTGAATTTACCGAACAAAGCAGTCATGCGCACTCCCCCTTTTCTCTATGTAGGCTGCTACATGCGGCCTACATAGAGAAAATGGCCCAGCTGGGGCGCTCTCCGATGCACCTCACCAATCACAACACTGCCATTGCAGCGTTGTGATTGGCTTGGGTAGGGGAGAGAAGCTGCCTGCAGGCTGCTACCTGTTGCGGAAGCAGGAACACGCTGACCCTGCTGCCGCTGCACCACCGTGACCGGCCAGGAGTGGAGGCGGCGCGGGAACCCGGCACTCCCGGCAGTAAGGTACGTTCCCAACCGTGACTCCCCCTCCATCCAGCGAGCATGCCGGCTGCCGCTGATCAGTAGTACTATAAGGGCGCACAGCGGGAACCACTCTTTTAAACTTTCATCTGAGCATTTCCCCTAGATAGAGCTAGGACTTTCTCCCCACCAGTTAAATTTTGTCTGTCAATAGGAGGTGGCAGTCCAAAATGTACTCTCCTTTCGTATGTAGGTCAAAGGAGGCTTTAGAACAGGTGGCAACAACACACATCCCCCAAGGAGGCATGCCAGACTTTACACCTGAGCAGCCAACATAAAAGCACGGGCTCGAGTTGCACCTTTCAGCCAGGGAAAGATTCGGAAAAACTGCAATTAAGGTATGTGAAGGCGCTACTGATGAATACGCCTTTTAAAAATGTGTATTTCCATTAGCGGAACTAAAAAAGATACCCACGTGCCCTACTTTAATAAAAGTCGACCTTGTGTCTCACAGTTTTACAAATAGAATAGTAGAGATTTAACGGTCTACTAGAGAATAGGAACATTCAAGGAATACTCATACTGTTTTTTAATTGAACAAAGAAGTTGACGTTTCCGAAGTGCAGCGCGAAACTGAGGGAACTTCCCCTTGCTCAATGTCCCCTCTAAGACGGCGGAAGCCGTCAGGAATGTGATTTTTTTCTCCTATTTTTACCCTAACCCCCACCCGCCCCACTGTGGGTGGGAGGTAGCAGCCGCGACTGGTAAAAGTTAAAGGTATATGTCCAAAATGTTATAAACACTGCATTCTGGGCTGTTTAAGGCCTACCCTAGGGGTGACATATGTATTGAAAAGTAATCTGTATGTTGGCTTAAACTTAATGTAATCTTTCTTTCCGCTTGCTATTGGCTTACTTGTGGTAGCGTTGTTGTTATCTCCCTTTCTATTGGCTGTTGGTCACTTGCTAACTTCCGTGTAGTCCCGATGCAGTGGCATCTAACTACAGTGTTAGTTCGCTCTGCTTGCACTTCTTTTAATTGAAGTGCAGTGTGCCATCTGTTTTTCACGCTGTAGCCTGCCTTTGTAATTGGAGACTTTTGAGCACGCTGCGAGGTTGTAGCCTGTGTTTGTAATTGCCGACTTTTGAGCACATGCCGAGTGTGGAGGCAAGCTGTTAATTTAAAGTATTTGCTAATTGCGTCCGTTTATTTGTTCATTTTTATTAATTTAAAGTATTTGCTTTTTTACGTATAGTAATTGAGTCCGTTTACTTGTTCATCTATTTAAAGTATTTGCTAATAATTGTGTTGAGTCGACCACGAGGCTCAAACACTGGTCCGCAGCTCCTGAGTCGGCAACTCTCACCGCTGAACCATAATCTCTCCCTCTGAGAACAGCATGCAGTTCTCTCTACATACTTTGATCTGGCAAGAGTCCCTGTGTGTGACGTCATCAAGTACCACCAATACGCTAGTAAGAGTCCTCTTGGATGCAAGTTACAGGGCAACAGCGCCGCGGAGCAGTGACGTTCAGCCGGCAGCAGCCTCTGTGACTGAGCTCAGCGATCTCCGCTTGTACATTTCCTGGTCAGAGCTTTACCATCAGCTGCAGCAGCATGTCTCAACAGACCAGCATCCAGGGTAACCGCCCCTAGGCCACGGGAGGGGCCCTTGTCCTCGCACTAGACCCCACAATTGCTTGTGATACGAGGGGCTCCAATAGCACAGCATTTACTTCCTCTCGCAGACAACCCTTCCAGTGCTGTAAAGCGTAGGATACAACTGCCGGGACTCTTTGTATGGCTGCGGCAGCCACCCCTCTCGATCCTCGGGCTAGACGGAGAGGTGCTGCCTTGTACTTATATATTCATTACTTTTCCAATATGCATCCTAAATCTAATCACATACAATATTTCATGACTGACCTGTATATACAAAGAATTTCAAACAGAATAACACATTTGTCTTACACAAATCAAATAATTAAAACCTATACACGCCCCTATTTTAAGCCCACATCACAGAGAGAATACAACATGAAAAAGACACTCTACTTTGTCATACAATATACATCCAATTTAAGACAATTGAGAGGATTAAACACTTGTAAGATCTTGACCCGTTTATCCTATCAAGTGGATATCCGTTTCTTTGGATTGTATTTATTCTATGCGTCGACGCGTTTCGATGGGCTTACTTTCTGCCACTATCTTTATCAAGACCAACGATCAATGTTTTTTTCTCTCATTCAGTGTTGGATTTTTTTATCTTCAACTGAGTATATTGCTCCTAGTTCCTTTTTGGCGCAACCTCTTACAGATGGTTGGATGATACTTCTTGTGTTGCAGCAATTATTAATCCTCCTTCTTCTTTAGGCTATGTATGATCGATAGATTTGTATAAAGCTGCTCGTCTTTTCCGGAAACAGGCTACTGTTCTAGCTCTTGTTCGTTTGGCCCCGTTATTGTTGTCGATCTATAATACATATATGTTGCTTACATATCTCTACTTTGGTTCACCTCATAGGCCCACTGTTTATTTCGAAAAAGAACTTTTTCGTACCTTTTTCTTCCCCTTTGTGGTATGGCCCGCATGTGATTCTTTTGCTTCGACTTGTAAGCAGATAAAATTGCGACTATTTCGAGGTCCGGAAATTACTGAAGCGTCCTCCCTGTTTTACACTTCCCTTAGCAATGCCGGTAACAAGCGTCCATGCGGGGGTCCTTCCTTGATGCGGTCTATAATGGTGCTGAAACCATTTTCAGAGCGCAGACTTACGTGATTTTAAATGGCAACGGGTAACCAACCCCTGCGAGATTTATGTGGCTGTTTGTGAGGAGAATAATTACACTTTGCTCGATTTTGTTTCCTAAATCTCCTTCTCGACGCATAGCAAGTGTTGGCAATATGTGCTGCGAATTTGCACTCCCCGCGTCTGTTTGTATTTATTTTCGAGGGCTGCATGCAATGCGCGCAGGCCGAGCGGCTGCAGTGATCTTTTATAGCAATTTCTTTTAATTCAATCTTTAAACCAACAAATGCGGCTGACGGCATCTTGGTGCCCCACCTCCATGGTACTACAGATGCCAGTGATGCAGGGGATGACTCACAGGCTTCTCTTCGAAATCCCCTACGGTTAAAATCATGGCACGACCCGCTTTAGCTATAAAGAACTTAAGCTAAAGTGCGGGTGTCGCTTCAAAAGTAAATAATTCGAAAAAAATTATATGCTCGGCCGTTACTGTTTATTTTCATATCTACTATTGTAATAAAATGAAATAGACATGATCGGGAAATTCTTCGTATAATGCTCATGCAGGAGAGAATATGTTCCTCACTCAGTCTCAGTGCTGGAGGACTTTTTCCTAGGCAGTCCTGGGGTCTCTTAAAATGTAAAACCAAAGGAAATGATGGACGGAGTGTTGAACATTGCAAGCACTCACCCCCAGTCAACTGATCTGGGTTTAATCCATCACCGTTCTTTAGCCCACTCTGCCACCCCAGTTCAGACATGGCCATTGGAATTCTCAAGGGCACAAGCCCATTATCGCCGCTTTAGCGGCAGATTCCTGCTGCTAAAGGGGCGATAATTTTAATGCCGTTCTTGATAATATGCCCCTAAGGGTACCCAAAGTATGTAGATTCTCCTGGAAGAAACTGAAAAATAGGCAAAATATAGCTAGTGTTTGTTTTTTGTGGGAAACATGTGAAACAAGTGCTGTACGAAAAAAGGCACATTTCTGTTTTCTAAAAATTGCATCAATTAAAGGTTTGCTGTGTTACGGTCGCCATCTTCCCAGGTTTCAGAATCAGGCAGCGTTGTATAAAAAACGATGTTCTTTTTACCACTGGTTTGGAATTTATCTAAGAGGCAGTACGTTTCAACTTACCTCCAGTATGCGGTGGAAAGAGGTGTGTGTGAAACTCAAGGGTGATCCTAAAACGTTATATAGACTTGAAAAGTAGACAAAGTTCTCAACTCAGTAAGGAGTCATATGTTTAGATCTCTCAAAGGTTTCCCAAAACACAATAAAAAAATATATATATGAGTCAGAAAAAACTGCAATTTAAAGACAATGTTTTCATGTGTGATCTTTTATCATGAAAATCAGTTTACAAAAGCAATATAGTGTTACGTCCAATAGACAATTACTGGTTGCAGGGATACATGGGCTTTGTAGATTCTTCAAAGCACGTGATACCCAGAGCCAATTTCTGAGCAGCACCATAAAATGATTCTTCATTGTGTACCAACTATACCACAATTCATATGGCAAAATATAAAAAAAGGAAAATGGATATGAAAGAAATGTATGTATTTCGGAAATAAATGCAAAATACTGAGTGTAGGAACAGTGGTGATTTGTACACCTCTAACTTTCTGGTGACCCATACTATCTTGTGATTGGGAGTGCATTTTACAAAATAGCTTCTTTCTTGTGTACTGGCTTACACTTGGAAACCTCAAATGCAGAGAAATCCGAATAGTAATAACAAATGTCTTACTGTTCTGTATTTTCACGTCTTCCAATAGAAATGGTATCTCCACTTGTGTGAGTGGGCCCAGTGCCTGTGACAGCTAGGGCCTCAAAAAGCAACATGAACATATCACATTTTTCCGCTCAAAACAGTGGGTAGCTGTGGATTTCGGGCCGAGGCATACCTCCATCAAAGAGAACCTACTCAATGCAGACATTTCTAAAAACAGAACATCCCGTAGAGTACACAGTGGTGTGACTTGTTTGGGGCTCTTGAATTTTCTTTACCCAGAAGCCCTTGCAAACCTCAAGATTTGGCTAAAAAGCCTATTTCCTTATATTTTTGCAAAATAAAGTTCCAGAAATTTGGCAAGACAAAACGTTTCTTACCACCCAGCATTCTCACAGGTCTTTCAATAAAAATGGTACCCTACTTGTGTGGGTGAGCTTAGTGCCTGTGACAGAAAAGGGCCCAACAAGGAATATGAACAGATCAAACTTTTCTGCCTAAAACCATTTCTTCTTTTTTTCCATGTGGGTAGCTCTTGATTTGGGGCCTGGACTTGGCCACCACTCAGGTAAACCTACCAAATCTAGACATTTGTTAAAACTAGAAATCCAGGGGAGTTCAAGGTGGTGTGACTTGCATGAACCTCTTCACTGAACTTTGACAATCTTTATGACTTTACAGTTTTCTATGTTCTGAAAATAACAAATAGTATGAAGGTTATAGTCCATATGCTTTAAATAGTGACCATTGTGATTCACACCGATTTTCAAACATCAATAATGAACATTTTACCTTAATAAATCTTGGTAAGAAGAAGAAAGGTTGGAGGTGAAATCAAACATGCACTGTTTTCGTGGTGTGGCAACGAGAAGGGTTGGACAGATTTGTCACTCCAATTGTGACAGCACAGGGTGACTCTACTTGGTGTATGCAATTTTAGTGATGAGAAGTCATGATTTCAGCTTCACCACTGTCTAAATAGATCCAGCTTCTTTGCACTGTGTAAAATCGCAAAGGATCATGTGTAAATCATGCTAATTTTTTCATTTTGAATTAAAATGCCTATATTCGCTTGTGTTATTTTAAACAAAAAATCCATTTGTCTTTAACTAAAACTCTCCATTCAGGCTATATGAAGTCTCTTTCCTGCCTTTCTGCTTTAAAATATCAATATTTCACTCTTTGCCTCATTTGCTAAAATTATTTCAATAGAAATAACCATGTCTTGTTACTTCAAATATCTTTTTGATGGCAAAGAGGTGTCATGTCCTCCCCAGCCCCTGAAGCATGCAAAATGAACACGCCACTCATGAAGCTCGCAACAGACATCTTTAGTCATTAGCGTACAACATTTAACTGAACTTCTCATTATCTCATACCCATTAATAACTAAGCCTGGGCGAAGCACTACGCTACGCTCGCGTAGTTTGCGAAGTTCGCGCTACTTCGCACTACGCGAACTGCACGTAGCACAGTGCGAACACGCGTAGCGTAGTGTTGCGTAGTGCTGCGGTCATTTTATGCTTGCTCGCGGTCCTCAACGTCAAGTTGGCGACCGCGAGCAAGCAAAATGACATCCCGGCGAGACTTTTTCCTTGTTCGCGATCAGCAACATCAAGTTGGCGATCGCGAACAAGGAAAATAAACCTCCCGGCGAGATTCCCAACGTGAGGAGGTCAGGTTTCTCATTGCGAGGGGTCGCGTATGCTCGCGACCGCTCGCGATGAGAAACTACCAGTTCGCACTGTGCAAGATGCCATTTTCAATGATTGCACAGTGTCGGTTGCTTGTCCGCACTGTGCAATCATTGAAAATAACATCTTGCACAGTGCGAACATGTTACTACACAGTTCGCGAAGTGCTACGCGTAGCTCGCGTAGTGCGAACTTCACTTTGCGTAGCTTCGCGAAGTGCTACTTCGCGAACTACGCCCACCCCTATTAATAACCACACTTTAACACCTCCTAAATAGTTATGTAATTTTTTCATTGAGTCTGCCCAGAACCGTGGGGCCTAGCGTTCACAGTCTTAAGACACTACACCCGCTACCTTGTTAAATAAAACGATGTCAACAACAGCAATATTATATTTCTTCTATGGGTCGTCTAGGTGCTTGCACTTTTCAGCCAGATCATATGAGGTAGTTGAGGTGCGCCCTGAGGGGACACTGAGGGTACAGAATTTGATGTTTGATCAATACTGTCAGGTGGGGCAGCCTCATCTGCAATTTCAGGGGCTGCTGACTGTCCAGAGAGATGTCTGAAATGTGACGAGTCACTGGTGATGGATTTTCCGGACCGTTATCATGTGTCCCTTACTTGTCACAACTCTCAGTGGCACAGCAGCAAATGGAGGATTTGTTTTCCAATTCTGATTTTGTTTGACAAGAGCCCAGTCATCTTCTTCGAACACGATCTCCTGAGGTTGTCAACATTGATCAGCATATGTCTTCATTTGGAATTTTCGAGCAGTGGCAGTGTTACCAACCTTCTCAGCATTCTGAGTTTGTTCAGTGGTCCACTGTGGCAGTTTGTTTCTTATAGCTCTCCCAAACAGCAAGGTGGCAGGATATTCACAGAGGTGGAGTGAGGAGTCAAGCAATAGGCATGGAAGGCTTGATGTAGAGTCTGACTCAGCACGATTGCCTCCATCAATGCACGCCGGATCACTCTCTTTAGGGTAGTCAATAAATCGTTCAATAACACCGCTGGCTACGGGGCCAAAACGGTGTACTTTTTTGATTCTTGACATTGAGTTTCCTTATTATTGAATGGTGGACCATTGTCAGATTTAAGTATGTCTGGGATGCCCCATGCTGCAAAGATGTTGTCCAGCCGCTCACTGACCTTGTCATGTGTTGTTGATGATATTTCCTCCACCAGAGGAAAACAAGAATCTTCATCAATGACTGCCATGAGATGATATCCATTCGCTATGGGCCCAAAGAAATCAACAACCACTCTTTCCCATGCATGTGCAGGAAGATCAGACATGATTAGTGGTTGCTGTGTCACTTTAGGGAAAAGGCAATTAAATAGGTGCCACTCCTTTATGTTCTTCTCAACTCTCTTGCCTAGGTGCCGGAAACCCACACTCGATCCCTCAGGGCTCTTTTGTTGGTGACCCTGCCACTATGTCTTTTGTGAGCGAGTTCAAGGATATGCTGTCTGACACTCTCAGGTATGACGAACCTTGAGGCTCTTAACACAATGCCTTCCTTAGTGAGTTCATCCTGTACACTTTTGGACTTTTGAAATTCAACATCATCACTCAGAGGTCAAACACTTTGTCTCCATGACTGCGCGGAAATGAAGTCCTCAAAGGCAGCATTTCTTTATCAGCACTTGTAGTGGCAATGAGCTGTTCAATGGGTAAAGCTGCTGGTGTGGTGGACCTTACATTAAAGTTAATGTACTCTTCAGCTGTTTTCGATCTTGAGCCATACCGATATAATGGTACTTGTGAGAAGTAATCTGCAGGGTTTTGGTTCTTGCCTGGCTTATGGGGAATTGAATAGTCATACTATTTTAAAGGAAGCATTTTGGCTTTTGGGTTTCCTAATATGGTGAACAGTGCTTGGTGGTCTGTAGCAATCATGAAATGCTTTCCGGAAAGCAACACATGAAAATGTTCACAGGCCCACACCACAGCCAGACTCTCCCTCTCTGGCTGAGAATAGGCATGTTCTGTGTCAGACTGACTTTGGCTAGCATACGACACAATGTGTCTCTGAGCATTTGGGTGTCCATTATGTTGAGCAAGGATTGCTCCCAGTTCCACCGGTCTCGCATCAACAGTAATCTCAGTGTGTAATTTAGGATCAAAGTAAGCCATCTCAGTTGTATTTTCAATTGCATGCTTTATCCTTTTGAAGTTTTGATCGCATTCAGGGGACCATCGGAACTGGGCATTTTGTTTGTCTTTCAATGGGGCACTCATTGTAGGGAAGTCTTGAACTTACCTTAAACAATAGCTGGCCATGCCCAAGAGGTATCGCACCATGATGACATTTTGTGGGTGTTTGGTGTCTGACAGTGCTTGTACTTTATCTGGGTCAGGAGTCATTCCCCCACCAGAGAATATGTGCCCAAAGGCCTGAGTATGGTTTTGTGAAATTCACACTTTTCTGCATTTAAAGGGAGACCTGCGTTTGTAAGTAACTGGCACACTTATTTGAGAGCGTTATCATGCTCCTTCTGTGTTGTCCCAAATACCATTATGTTATCACTGTAATTGAAAGCATGCGTAATGGGTTGAATTATTCGAAGTATAACATCTTGAAATATTTCTGCACCAGGCGACACTTCAAAACTCAACCTTTTGTAACTGAACAAACCAATATGAGTCAAAAAAGTGGTAATATACCTACAGTGTTCTTCCAATTCAAGTCTATGGTATCTCTTGTTAAGGCCAAGATGGGAGAAGACTTTGGCTATGTTCAGCTGAATGATTATGTCTGCAATGTGCGGACCAGGATGTCTTTCCCTCTCGATTGCTTTGTTGGCCTGACGCACAGGGCCAGACTGGGAACTTAAAACAGCCCTGGCAAACATTATGACTTCAGTCCCTATGTGCAGACATGCTAATGCTTGCTAGAACCAAAGCAACACCACTCCTGTTGCCCAAAACCGGCCTCTAAGTGCCAAAAACGGCCTCCTGGGGCTCTGGCCTCCCGGTCGATTGCCCGCTTGCCTGGCTGGCCAGTCCAGCCATGCTGATGCATATCCTCGCAAATGTGCTTGCAACTCCACAGTCCTTTTTGGGCATTACCATTATGGGCAACACCCATGGTGTGGGACCGGGAGAGGTCACAATGATGTTCTTCAACAGTAATTCTAGTTCTTTTTCGACCACTTCTTGCAGGGGAAATGCTATTCTGCGGTGCCACTGTGCAATAGGCCGGTTGTCTTCATTGATGTGAAGTTGTACCTTTATTGTCTTGAGCTTTCCCAGGCACTTAAATAACTTTGGGAACAGACTCAGAATTTCAAATTGAATGTGTATGTTGTAATTGATAGATGTTAGACCCTTGTCAGCAGCTGGTGCAAAGCTATGTAGATATGCACTAGATGAAGTACCTTGAAGAATGTGAATTGGGGATTACACAGATGTTTTCTTATGGTGTAAGGTCGCTATGAATGACTCTTGACTCTGCAATGGTTTGCAAGCAGTCCATGTGTACAACTTCATGTTTAATGTATTGGGTCGCAGTATGGGTGACAAATTGTTAAACTGTTCGACTGGCATGATGTTGATCGATGCACCACTGTAAATTATAAAGGTTATGGGGTAACAGTTGACCTTTAGTGTAATCTTGGAGCAGTGTCCATATGAATTATTTTGTTTTATTGACTCCCTTGTTTTTGTTGTTCATTTGTCTTTTTGCAAGCTGCATGGCCAACATGTACATGTCACTTTTTGGTAGACATGATCATCGCAGATTCCCCCTCTTCACTGTTGCTCATTTGTGATGCCTAAGAAGTTTTGTCAGATGAACTTGATGATGACCGACTTCGTTTAGTTTCCACCTGTCACAATTGAGTTTGGTTTTGTCTTTGTGGGCATGATGAGAATACTTCTGGGACTTTCTGGCGTACATTTTCTCAGCTTGTCGTGATGCAGTTGGTTTCTCTTTTGCCTTGCAAACTATTTTGAAGTTGTTTGTCTTTCTGCAACCTTTACATGTCTGTACGAGGGCTGGACAGTTACTTTTTATACAGAATTGAAAATCCATCTCGGAAACACAATTTTCCTTTCTTTGAGGATGGCAAAATAAATGCCTCTACTTTGTGCTTGTGTTTGCTCTTCATGATTAACACCAATTCACTCTTTGCTATTCCAGCTTCCATTTCAGCCGCTTGCTGATTTGCTCTTTCCTCAGCTCATGCAGCCATTAATACTTTTTCTAAACTGAGCGTCTCTCTCAACATGTGTCTTCTGAACGAGTCCGAAAGACAGCAATCAATGACTCTGAGGCGCATGGCTTCTCCGTAATTAAATTCACTAAATTTACAATGTTTGATAAGCATGTTAAGTCCCTCAACATATCACTCCACTGTTTCACCAACTTGGTGTTTCACTTGATTGATAATATACCTTTCCTAGTCGTCATTTGGCATTGAACCTTGCTCCTAATGCTTCTTTGATTTGATGGTACAAGATTGTCCCAGCCGCTGAGATTTTCTTTATCACTTCTTTAACTTCATCATCAGCAATATTCTTTAGTATTTAATGATTTTCTTGTCATTTACATCTCCCAGGGCATCTATGAAGTCATCTAAGGTCTCAATCAATGTGATCCAGCTCAAGCAAATTTTCTGGGTTTTTGGCGGTATCGAATAGTGGTGGAGGTTTAAAAAATGCAGCAGCATTGTACTCCATGTCTCTTGTGGCAGACACTTGGAGCCTTCACTATCTTAAAGACTTTTTGAGTTCTACTGAAGGCCATCGGCTGCAGAATTTCCCTGTCTTTGGTGACTTCGCTGCAGACAAACAACCTTGTGAGCTCAGCTCCAGTGTTCACTCTCTAATCACCACTCCTACTTTTGAGGTTGTGATGCCAGTGAGTTAATTTCACTTCTTGTATCTGGTTGTTGCTGCCCCTTGGCATTATACCTGGTTGTTGCTGCCTTTAATGTTGCCTTTGTGTGAATGATGGCTTGGTGTTATGGCACAGCACAGTATTTCTTCTTCAGCCAGTCCGGCAAGTTTTGGCAGGCTTTTCCAACGGTGCTTCTCTGCTAGGCCTCTAACTTCTTTACGAGGCCTTGTACGGGCTGGCGTGGGGCTTGCTCTCCACATGTGCAAACTGCAGACTCTTTGCACCTGCTAGGGGCACAGTCCTGTTTTTTGGAGGCACGTATCTCCTACTTGTCAACAGTTGCTGTGTCATCCCCAGCCTGGGAGCATGCAAAATGGATACGCCACACACGGAGCTCATAACCAATGTCTTTATTCATCAGCATACAACATTCAACTGAACTTCTCATTATCTCATAACCATTAATAACCACACCTTAGCACCGCTCAAATAGTACGTAATCCTTTTATTGAGTCCGCCCAGAACCATGGAACCCTAGCGCTCATAGTCTTAAAACATTACAAGAGGTACCTTTTCTAAAAAGCACACAGAGAGAACAGGTAATGCAGTTACAAAACATTTCTTCCCTGCTGGTGGGGAATTCTAGAAGCAGATAATGGTACCGACCTTTCCATTGACCTGTTACCATAGAATGGTAGCACGATGAGAGGTAGACAGTGCAGGCATTCAGTGCTGCCCCTATGTGGCCACAACTTCTAATGATATGCAATAAACAGGAATTATAGTCTTTCTCCTTCTTTACAAGGACCAGGATACAGCCACATCTCTGGCTACAGTAGAGGTCATAGGCATACATCAGTGGTGTCTAAGCTTCCTCGCACCTACTGTCAGCCACTGGTCGTGCAAGTAACAGCAGTGGGGCGGTGAGGCCGGGTGGGGGGGTTTGAGGGACGATGCTGAGGGAAAATTAATTATTTATTTAATTCTTCCTCTGCATCATCCCTCCAAAACCCTCCACCACCCGGCCTCACTGCGGTTACCTGCACAGACAGCAGCTGCCTACTTTTATTGGTACCTCAGCAGTAGCCTCCTCATGGTTGCTCCAAGAGGTTTGAAGGAACTTCGTCCTCAGGATCCTCTAGAGGTATCATGTCCCTATACAACCCCAAGCTACCCTACTTCCTAGTGCATATGAGGTACTGTATCGTTGTAATTTCCTGTATCCAGGGAATAATATGCCCTGTTGAGTCCCTCAGGTACCATTTCACAGGGTCTCCTTTAGCTAAATCCCTTTTGAGTATTCAAAAAGGAACCTGCATATCTTCGTTTCACAGGTGTCCCAGTCCATCAGTAGTACTATCTCCTTTGGGTACGCTATGCTATTGTACTTGGCATGAGTCTTCATACTCTGACTAAGCAGTACTTTCCTTTCCCCCTGGTACCCAAAGGCCCTCCTTGGATTCCTCTATAAGTGCCTTTCTACTCTTGCTCAACCAATTATTCAGTCCTGCCTTAATTCTTCTTTTTCCCACTCTTTACCACTTTGCTGAGAGTGAGGGGTGCATTTCATATCACTGTGCAATAAATAAGGGTGGGTGACAATTTCCTTTCCGCTATTGGAAATTGCAAAATTTCGACATTTTCGCGTTCCGCGTGGAACGCGAAAATGTCAAAACTTCCGCGATTCGCAGCGGGATGGAAATATGCAGGGCAGGTTTCATTCTGGCATGATGCTCCTGTCATTTTAGCGCCAGGACACCTCCGGGTATTTGTCGCGCTTTAAAAGTTTCAATAACATAACATAACAACATTTTAAACCTCAGGAAGCACTTACAGATTTAAATAAAGCAGGTGCCCGAGTTGAAGGTCAAATTCAGTAACGCATTAATCAGCACAAAAGATTCGTGAGCACGGTGGAGGCTAGGCAGATGTGCTTTCTCCCCATATCTACTGTCAACAATTTGCTGTAATCCTTGATGGAGGTCTGTGCATCCATGAGTTTCTCGAGCGCAATCCCTGTGTAGTTCCTGACACCAGGAGGTTCTGTCTCCTCATCTGCTTCACTGGTCGGTCTCTGACCCTTTCTAAACAAGAGGCATGTGAACTGCATAGAAGCCCCGTCGTTAGGCCCCAGCCCACACACCAGGGGTGTGCAACGTCTTCCTGCCCTTTCCCCACTATGATGGACAGCTCACTCGAGGGACCCCGGTGCCCATCGGCACGGTGGCAAAAGTTACAGACACACATAGTCGCTGGACAACTCTTCTGGCCCTTTACTCAGCTGTAGTGTAGGAAAAGCACTATACATTTACCCACCGAGGTAGCACTTACTGATTAGCCAGTAGAAAGTACTCCAGTTGAGTATTGCACAAAACGGTGGCATCTTCTTGTAAAATATGCAGGGCAGGATTCCTTCTGGCACGATGCTCCTGTCACAGTCACAAAAATTAAACCTCAACAGGAAGCACTTACAGATATAAATAAAGCAGGTGCCCGAGTTGAAAGTCAAATTCAGTTACGCATTAATCAGCACAAAAAAATCGTGAGCACGGTGGAGGCTAGGAAGGTGTGCTTTCTCCCTATATCTACCGTCAACAATTTGCTGGAATCCTTGATGGAGGTCTGTGCATCCATGAGTTTCTCGCGCGCAATCCCCGTGTAGTTCCTGACACCCGGAAACTGTCTCCTCATCTGCTGCACTGGTCGGTCTCTGACCCTTTATAAACAAGAGGCATGTGAATTGCATAGAAGCCCTGCCGTTTGGCCGCAGCCCACACACCAGTGGTGTGCAACGTCTTCCCGCCCTTTCCCCACTATGATGGACAGGTCACTCGAGGGACCCCGGCGCCCATCGGCGTGGTGGCAAAAGTTACAGACACACATGGTCGCTGGAGACAACTCTTCTGGCCATTTACGCAGCTGTAGTGTAGGAAAAGCACTATACATTTACCCACCGAGGTAGCACTTACTGATTAGCCAGTAGAAAGTACTCCAGTTGAGTAGAGGTATTGCACAAAACGGTGGCATCTTCTTGGATAAATATGCAGGGCAGGATTCCTTCTGGCACGATGCTTCTGTCACAAAAATTAAACCTCAACAGGAAGCACTTACAGATATAAATAAAGCAGGTGCCTGAGTTGAAGGTCAAATTCAGTAACGCATTAATCAGCACAAATTCTCCGCGAGCACGTGAAATTTCGCGTGTTCGCAGAGATTTTTTGCCGTTTTGCGACATTTTGCGATAGGCACTTTAGCAAATTCCGCCCACCCTTAGCAATAAACATCACCCACATTAAAAGATATACCATAAAACCACCCAGCCAGGTTATTACTTCTAATGTATTCAGTTTTATAATGCTTGCCTTTCAGAACATGAATATTTATATATACATATATACATATATATATATATATATATTCACTGAAAAAACCATAGGTTTCAGACATGTTATAGTTAGCGGAAATTTTACTGATAAAAAACCAATGAAATTCCCCCATTATAGTTAGTGCAGGCAACTATAACTCACGCGACCGCAATCCTCTGCTGATGCTAATACTGTATTTAGACACTTATTTGCCCATGTCTTCTTCCATAAATTTTTAGCTATACATATATTACAAATATTTTTTTTTCATAAGGACACATATGTCATCAGCAGAAGATTGCGGTCGCGTGAGTTATAGTTGCCTGCACTAACTATAACGGGGGAATTTCATTGGTTTTTTATCAGTAAAATTTCCGCTAACTATAACATGTCTGAAACCTATGGTTTTTTCAGTGAATTTGCAAGGTTTTTTAAATGCTAATTCCTAACTATAACGTGTGTGAAACCTATGGTTTTTTCAGTGAATTTGTACGGTTTTTTAAATGCTAAGTTACTTTACGCCATTCGTGGCGTGCACGCCCACTTAACGCAGTTCGTTCCGTGCGCGCACGGTGCGCTTCGCGCACCGTGCGCGCACAGTGAGCACGCGGTGCACTTCGCGCACCGCGCGCCCACTTTACGCAGTTAGTGCCGTACACGCAAGGTGGGCACGCAGTGCGCTACACGCACCGCGTGCCCACGTTACGCACCGTGCGCACATGGAGGACATATTATGCGCTTCCTTGTGATAGGTAATCTGTTAAATTTAATTTGTAAGTGATGACAATAATATGCCATGCACAGAGAGTGTTTTTTTTTTTTATTAAAATTTTTAGCGTAAGCGCACCGTACGCGTACGGTAAGCGTAATCGGCGAAATTTTCAAAAAATAAAAATTTACCGTTTTTGGCCTTGGGGGATCTTTGAGGACTCAACTAACATGGCTATGTGCATGGGCGCTGTCTAAACAGCCCCTTTATATGTTTTTTGCCTTTGTTTACAGCCCCCCCCTCAGAGTGCGAGAGAGAAAATGGCGGCCGCCGCTTCCTGGTTTCGACCGATTCGAATGTTTACTTAGATGTAACAGCCAATCAGAATCGCGCTCGCGCACGCCACCGTACGCGTACGGTAAGCTTACGGTAAGCGCACCGTAAGCGCACCGTAAGCTGCCACAGATATATATATTGATTTAAAGGCTATTTTCTCAGAATCTACTGAACAGATTTACACCAAACCTACAAAAGGCACTTCCTTGACCTGAGGACTACCTCTCTGCCAAATTTCTAGTAATTCTGTTCAGCCGTTCGGGCTGTAGCCCTGTCTAAAGGTCCTATGGAAAAATGCATGGGAAAAACGCATTTTGGGACCCCCCTTTTATCTCAGCCCCCGCTTGACGAATCCCCCCGAGACTTTCAGGGTAGGAGCGGAGCGTAGCGCCCCACCTATTTTGGGAAATTCGCGAGGATTCGTCGACCGGCGCCAAAGTTATTCAAAATAGAATGTTGCGGATTTCCTATGGAAAAGGGGTCCTAACTATAACTACCTACTGGCGACCGCCAGTAGGTAATATATATATACATATATATATATATATATTCACTTAAAAAACCATAGGTTTCACACATGTTATAGTTAGGTGGATATTTCACTCATAAAAAACCAATGAAATTCCCTCGTTATAGTTAGTTCAGGTAACTATAACTCGCGCGCCCGCAATCCACTGCTGATGACGCCACATATTACATCACTCATGACATGGTCATTGGCATCAGTCATGACATCACTGATGACATCATCCTTGTGATAGAGTGGTGGCCGCGTGAGTTATAGTTATCTGAACTAACTATAACGGGGGAATTTCATTGGTTTTTTACGAGTGAAATATCCACCTAACTAGAACATGTGTGAAACCTATGGTTTTTTAAGTGAATTTGCAAGGTTTTTTAAATGCTAATTCCTAACTATAACGTGTGTGAAACCTATGGTTTTTTCAGTGAATTTGTACAGTTTTTTAAATGCTAAGTTATGTATGTATTATTATTTTTTTTATATATTTATTTTACAATAAACTACGTATTAAAAAAATGTAGAAAAATGTATTTTATTTTTTTTTGGTTTTTCACCGTGCGCGCACCCCCGCGATTTAAAAAAAAAAAAATTAAATTTTTTTTATGCCTTCGGGGTCCTTCAGGGACCCACTGACAAAGGCTTGGGGGTCAGGAACTCTCTACCCTGCCCCCTTTTCACGTTCGCCACCTTCCTTTTTCACTCTCGCACTGAAAACAAACAAAATGGCGGCCGACACTTCCTGATTTCGACCGATTTGAACGTTGACTAACATGTAACCACCAATCAGAATTACGCTTGCGCACGTTAGGGTGCTCGCAGGGTGCTCGCACGGTGCGCGCACGGGGCGCGGCTATAGATATGTATGTGCTTTTAACTGCAATTTTCTCAGGAACTACTGAACAGATTGACTCCATATATGCAAAAGGCACATCCCTGAGCTGAGGACTACCTCTCTGCCAAATTTCAAGTAATTCTGTTCAGCCGTTCGGGCTGTACCTTGGACTAAAGGTCCCTATGGAAAATTGCATGGAGAAAACGCGTTTTGGGACCACCCTTTTTTCTCAGCCCCCGCTTGACGAATCCCCCTGAAGACTTTCAGGGTATGAGCGGAGCAGAGCGCCCCACCTATTTTGAAAATTTCGCGAGGATCCGTCAACCGGCGCCAAAGTTATTCCGAAAAAAATGTTGCGGATTTCCTATGGAAACACGGTCCTAACTATAACTATCTACTATATAATATATATATATATATATATATATATATATATATATATATATATATATATTGCAACAAGAGACCCCTGAGCCCAGAGGTTGTAGGAACACGCACTCACTCGGAATTCAGTTGCAGTTTTGTTTTAATTCAAAGCCAAATTCATCAGCAAACAAGCCAAACAACGCTGTCCCAACGCGTTTCGGTTCTCACTCGAACCTTGATCACGGGTTACCAACAAAATGACCAGTCATTATTTATTTCTATTTTTCCTTGCACTTCCTGTTTCACAGTTTGCAAAGCATTCTGGTCATTGTAGTGTTTTGAAATTTAACATTGTGCTGGTGAAGTTGCAAATAATACCAGTTAAATGAAATAAAATGGTGTTATAACATTTGGAGAAAAGAGATAAATTGTGAATGGGTTTGTCATTAATAAAATTCTTAACAACACCCTTTACTTTTAGGTAATGATATTCGACAATTAATGTAATTTGGGAACTCCGCTATTGTAACTACAGGTAAACATTGCTTGACAACTCTGGATTATAAATACCCTCTGGTGGGTATTGTCAATAGCATGGCATACACAATTTATATGTTGGCTCAAAAGACCTGTGATTACGAATACACACACAGAGTCCTTTGCTTGACTAATGACTTGCATCCCTGTAGTGGGTGTTTGGACATTATACTTTCTTATATATGTCAAAATTGGCTAATTGAACGCTTTAAACACAGGACTGAAAGTGATAACAATAAAACTATTAAAGCCTTATGCTGTTATACTGTTGTGTCATGCTAAGATTGCAAGTTTAACCGGTAGAAAGTTCACAAATGTACAAAAAGTTCCTCGTCCTGATTTAAGCCATAAGGAGTCAGGGTCCTGAATGAAACAATGTGCTTGGACTCCTTTTGACGGAGAAGTTTTTCTCGATTGCCTCCGCGTTCCAGAAATGGTACTTGTTCAATGGCGTAGTACCTAAGCAGTTCCCATTTGCTTTCATGCATACTTTCCATGTGTTTAGCAATTGCATTAGAGCGATCTAAGTTCACAGTGGCTCTGATGTGTTCCAGGATTCTTTTCTTGATTTCACAGATTGTGCTGCCTATATACTTTAGCTTCTTACCTCGTGAATGGGCAGGCTTCACTGTCTCCTGCGTCCCTCCGGCTGCAAGTTCAAGTTTACCGTCCGTTCGTCAGAGGCGCGCGTACATGAATCATTTTCCTGTCTCTCTCAGCACTCGAATCCGCGGTGGCTGCCGGCTCTCTGTTAAACGTAGAACCTGTGGTGCCCTTAGTTGAGGGTCGGCGCTCTTCACTCGGGGCGGTGCGTAGTTCGCCCGGCAGGGCAGCCGGTGTAAATTGCAACAAGAGACCCCTGACCCCAGAGGTTGTAGGAACACGCACTCACTCGGAATTCAGTTGCAGTTTTGTTTTAATTCAAAGCCAAATTCATCAGCAAACAAGCCAAACAACGCTGTCCCAACGCGTTTCGGTTCTCACTCGAACCTTGATCACGGGGGATCACCCTAACGTCACATACAGAAGAGCGCCTAACCTAGGTGACAAATTGACTCGCAGCCATTTTAAATCCAAACCACAGAAACCATGGACTAACATCGAAGGTTTTTGGCCGTGCAAGAATTGCAAAGCGTGCAAAATTGGCATTCCAAAAAAAGAGGTTGCAGGCAGAAAAGGCGTAAAATGGAAAATTCAACAGCATATTACCTGCAAAAGTAAATATGTGGTGTACGTGGTCGAATGTCCATGCAAGCTAAAGTATATAGGCAGCACAATCTGTGAAATCAAGAAAAGAATCCTGGAACACATCAGAGCCACTGTGAACTTAGATCGCTCTAATGCAATTGCTAAACACATGGAAAGTATGCATGAAAGCAAATGGGAACTGCTTAGGTACTACGCCATTGAACAAGTACCATTTCTGGAACGCGGAGGCAATCGAGAAAAACTTCTCCGTCAAAAGGAGTCCAAGCACATTGTTTCATTCAGGACCCTGACTCCTTATGGCTTAAATCAGGACGAGGAACTTTTTGTACATTTGTGAACTTTCTACCGGTTAAACTTGCAATCTTAGCATGACACAACAGTATAACAGCATAAGGCTTTAATAGTTTTATTGTTATCACTTTCAGTCCTGTGTTTAAAGAGTTCAATTAGCCAATTTTGACATATATAAGAAAGTATAATGTCCAAACACCCACTAAAGGGATGCAAGTCATTAGTCAAGCAAAGGACTCTGTGTGTGTATTCGTAATCACAGGTCTTTTGAGCCAACATATAAATTGTGTATGCCATGCTATTGACAATACCCACCAGAGGGTATTTATAATCCAGAGTTGTCAAGCAATGTTTACCTGTAGTTACAATAGCGGAGTTCCCAAATTACATTAATTGTCGAATATCATTACCTAAAAGTAAAGGGTGTTGTTAAGAATTTTATTAATGACAAACCCATTCACAATTTATCTCTTTTCTCCAAATGTTATAACACCATTTTATTTCATTTAACTGGTATTATTTGCAACTTCACCAGCACAATGTTAAATTTCAAAACACTACAATGACCAGAATGCTTTGCAAACTGTGAAACAGGAAGTGCAAGGAAAAATAGAAATAAATAATGACTGGTCATTTTGTTGGTAACCCGTGATCAAGGTTCGAGTGAGAACCGAAACGCGTTGGGACAGCGTTGTTTGGCTTGTTTGCTGATGAATTTGGCTTTGAATTAAAACAAAACTGCAACTGAATTCCGAGTGAGTGCGTGTTCCTACAACCTCTGGGCTCAGGGGTCTCTTGTTGCAATTTACACCGGCTGCCCTGCCGGGCGAACTACGCACCGCCCCGAGTGAAGAGCGCCGACCCTCAACTAAGGGCACCATATATATATATATATATATATATATATATATATATATATATATATATATATATATATATATATATATATATATATATATATATATATATATATATAATCTACTGTCGATCGCCAGTAGATAGTTATAGTTAGGACAACGTTTCCATAGGAAAAGCATTTTTTCATGTGCCTATTGCTTTGGCGTAGTTTAACGAATCTTTATGAAATTTTCCAAAAAGTTTCTCTTTTTTGATCATCTCCTATCTTTAAAGTTTGGGGGGATTGGTCAAGGGGGGCTGAGAAAAAGGGGGGTCCCAAAACGTGTTTTCTCAATG
This sequence comes from Triturus cristatus, assembly GCF_964204655.1. Lineage (NCBI taxonomy): Eukaryota > Metazoa > Chordata > Amphibia > Caudata > Salamandridae > Triturus > Triturus cristatus. Next base: position 387,876,631 of record NC_140584.1, on the reverse strand, counting down.
CATTTTCCATAGGAAACTTTAGACAAGGCTACAGGTCAAACTGCGGAACGCAATTATGCCAAATTTGGCTGGGAGAAAGGTATTGGTCCAGAAACAACGCTTTTGTTGAAATGGTGTAAAACCGTTCAGTAGTTTTTGAGATATTAAAGGAAAAACATATATATATATCTGGGCGGAGCCTAACTCCCGAGCACGAGCTTGCCTCTGATTGGCTGCTAACTCTTCAAACCAGGAAGTGTTAGCAGCCATCTTGTGCCTTGCATCGAGCGAAAATATAAAACAAAGGTGCTGGGGGCAATTTAATATACCAGAGCTCTGTGTGAGATACCCCTTTCATGCTCCCTCTGCCCACATCACCAGCTCGCAGCTATGTCTTTAGAAGGCAGTCCGTCGGCTTGTGAGCCGACACGCCACGTTTGGCAGGGAGACAGATCGTGGTCCAGAAAGCACGCTTTTGTTTAAATGGGGTAAACCCGTTCAGTAGTGTTTGAGAAATATTATATTGTGCAGATATCGATATTTGAGAATTCTGACATCTTATTGGTTGAGGCATTATGGGCACGAGCTTGCGGCTCATTGGCTGCGAACTGTTGAGACTAGGAAGTGTTGGCAGCCATTTTGTGTTGGCAGCCATTTTGTGATTCAGTCCGTCAGCTCGTATCTCTCCGTAGTTCTACCTCTGCGAGGCAATACTGAAAATATACCGGAGCTCTGTCAGTGTGAGATTCCCATTTCACGCTCCCTCTCCCCACATCACCACTTTGCAGCTATGCCTTTAGAAGCCAGTCCGTCGGCTCACAGCTCTCTACCTTTGCGAGCTAGTACGCTGCTGTGCCTCCACCTCTGTGAGCTAGTACGCTGCTTTGGAAGCGGACGGCCTGTATTTCTCCCTCTGTGAGTCGAGCCCATGGGTCGCAGCTGTCCCCCTGCGAGCCTGGGTGCGAACTGTTGATAAGTCACACTATATGAGCATTGAAAAGCCATTTTGGGATTCAGTCCGACAGCTCGCATCTGTCCGAGGCAACTCTGAAAACATACCGGAGCTCTGTCTATGTGAGATACCCCTTTCACGATGCCTCTCTCCACATCAGCAGGTAACGCACCCTCTTCCCACATTACCAGCATACCCCTAACAGCTTTCTTGGGCCCGCAAGTCTCCCTCTGCTAACCCCCGGTCGGCTCGCAGCTCTTCGGGTGTGACTTTTCGGGCCACAGTTGTATTTGTGAAGGCAAGACTCAAAATATATCGCACGTCTCTCCTCAGCTATCCCTTTGGAAGCCGACGGCCCGCACCTTTTCCTATACCTGTCGGCCCACAGCTGTTCCTCTGCGAGCTGGCCCTCAGCTCTCCCTCTGCAAACTGACGGGCCGCGGCTCTCCCTCTATGAGCCAGCCAGTTGGCTCGCAGACCTTCATCTACGAGGCAGCCTGCCGGCTCGCAATTCTCTGAGAACAGATGCAATGAAGCCAAAGATCATGCAGGTGGGACACCTAACACTGCTCCGACACGCCTCAGCATCAGCTCCTTGTCCGCCATCCCCCCTCACCCCCACCCTCCACAAACAAATGTGACAGTCACGTTAGGGAATCTGGAACATAAAAAAAATGGCGAATGTGGTACAATTATTAATAAGAAGATGCTTTTGAGGTTGGACAAATAAGAATCTTAGTCATGTGTGGATTTACATATAAAACATTTTATTTAAACAAAAGAACAAAATAAAAGTAGGTACAAGTATGGCGTGTCATCCCTCGACAATTTGTGAATCACAGCCTACAAGACAAAAACAAAGATAAGATGGTGCGTCATGCATCCAGAAAAGGAGAGAGAGAGCGAGAGAAAGGGAGAAAGAGTGAGCGAGAGGAAGAGAGGGAGAAAGAAAGGCGTGAGAGAGAGGAAGACAGAAAGAGTGAGAGAGAGAAAGAATGAGATACAAGGAAGAGAGAAACAGTGTGAGAGAGAGGAAGAGAGAGAGACAAAGAGTGAGAGAGAGGAAGAGAGAGAAAGAAAGAATGAGAGAGAGAGAAGAAGAGACAGAGAAAGAGAGAAAGTGTGTGAGAGAGAAAGGAAGAGATAGAGAATAAGAGAGAGAAAGAGTGTGAGTGACAGAAAGGAAGAGATAGAGAGGGAGAGTGAGTGTTGACACTGTGGAGAAAATCTTCACAGCTCACCTTTCTGCCACCGGTGTGTCTCCAACCACGTGCCGGGATATAATGCAGCCCTCAAGTTTAGTCATATGAAATATAGTATAGAAATAGTAATGGCAGAGTACCTGCAAACGCCTCATTCTCTGTTTCGCCCCTGCGCACTCAGGCTGCTGCACCCCATGTACTCCCGTCACCCAGAGGTGTCTGTCTGGCCTGCGCACTCAGGCTGTTGCACACCATCGACTCCTGCCACCCAGTGGTGTCTGCCCGCATCTGCGCACCCAGGCTGATGTACCCCATTTACTCCCCACTGCCCATAGGTGTCTGCCCGCTGCTGTGCACCCAGGCTGCTGCACCCCATCCACTCTCAGTGCCTGGAGGTGACTGCCCGTTCATGTGCATCCAGGCTGCTGCAACCCATCCACTCCCAGTGCCCAGTGGTGTCTGTCTGCTCTTGTGCACCCAGGCTGCTGCACACTATCTACTCCCACCGCCCAGAGGTGACTGCCCGCTGCTGCGGAAACAAGCCTCTCTGCTCACCTTCCTCCACCGGCGTGTGTGTAAGAGGGTGCATCATGTGCCGAAGCAACCTCCTCAGGCGTTGCGTACACGCGGTAAACAGAGCTCACAATTCAGAATGTGTGTTGATTGTCAGGATGGCCACGCATCATCGCAGGATGCACACGCGTTCAGTTCTGGTGGCACTGAGTGGTGGGAGTTCCGTGTTGGGGGGACCTCAATCCGTGAATCACACCCTGTTAGACAAAAAGCAAGATAAGATTGTGCGGCATGCGTCCATCAAAGGAGAGAGAGAGAGATACAGAGAAAGAGTGTGAGAGAGGAAGAGAGAGAGAGAAAGAAAGAGTGAGAGGAAGAGTGAGAGAAAAAGAAAGAAAGAGTGAGAGGAAGACAGGGAAAGAAAGAAACAGTGAGAGTGAGAGCAAGAGTGAGTGAAAATGAAAGAAAGAGTGAGAGGAAGACAGAGAGAAAGAGAGGAAGAGTGAGAGAGACAACGAGAGAGAGAAACAGTGAGAGAGAGGAAGAGAGAGTGTGAGAAAGAGGAAGAGAGAACCAGAGGAAGAGTGAGAGAGAGAGAAAGAGAGAGAGAAAGAGTGAGAGAGAGAGGAAGAGAGAGAAACAGTGTGAGAGAGAAGAAGAGAGAGAAAGAGTGTGAGGGAGAGAAAGGAAGAAATGAGGAGGGACAGTACCTGACCACACTGTGGACAAAACCCTCACAGCTCACCTTTACGCCACCGCTGTGTCTCCAACCACGTGCCAGGACCTAGTGGAGCCCTCAAGCTCCCACATCTGAAACATAGTACAGAATCAGGGAAGGAAAAGTATATATGACTGCGCACGCCTAAATTGCTGTCCTGCCTTTGTGTATCCAGACTGCTGTACATCATCCACTTCCACTGCTCAGAGATGTCTGCCCACCGCTGCGCACCCAAGCTGCTGCACCCCATCCACTCCCACCGCCCAGATGTGTCTGCCTGCCCCTGCGCACCCAGGCCTCACTGCTCACCTTTTCGCAGACAGGGCACCCTCTACATCTGCAGGTCCCACATTTGGTGCCGCGTTTTGATTTTGCAATGGCAGAGGACATACCAGTGCACCCATCATCATCGCAGGTTGCACACCCACTCAGCCCTTGCGGTGCCACTAACTCAGTGATCAGTGAGGCCACGCATGTGGCGGTAGGCCCCCGCTGTTCAATGGCTCAGGCCTACACTGTAGTCCATTAGGGCACACAAAACATGAGCTGTCAGGACCACCGGGATGGGGCATCATCGCAGGCTGCACATCCATTCAGCACTTACAATGCCCCTACCTCAGTGGACCAAAATTCACCGTCCCATGGCGGTGTGCCTGTGCCGGCTGCAGTGCATCCGGTGCACTGAGTCTGAAATGGAAATGGTGTGGAGCATGTGCGTCCGGTCATTTTAATTGGCAGGGTCACATGTCCTGTGATGCCTGTGCTTGATGGGTGTGGTGTGGGTGGAAACCAGCCATCAGGGAGTGGCTGTGGCATGCTGATAACTAGACCTGTGAGCAACAGATCACTACAATGAAAAGCTGGGCTATGTAGCGTTGTTGTCCCTCCCTGTATGTGTAAACGGATTGGGCTGGCCTGGCATGCCAGTCCTGCGTAAGGCTGTGAACAATGACTCCAGAGCTCTGGGTGTGGTTTCGTCCTGGCCTGTATGAGGAATCAATTGATATGGGTGTCCCTGTTGTACTGCAGCCGCCACTCTCGGGCCGCAAGTGCCAATGTGTCACCCTGTACTCTTGGTATTGTGTGCATCATTATTGGTGGGTGACTTGCGTTCTTCACACATGTTTGGTTGCCATATCTTGCTACATTCAGCTATTGTGTGGCTGAGGGGCCATGCCGTTTTTGGAAGGTCTGCTGTCCTGTTGTGCGCTGCCTCTGTGGTAGTACGGATGGTGCTCTGGGGCGAGGTCCTGAGGGTGGTGGCAGTGGGTTTTGTGGCCTTCTTGGGTGTCAGAGGTGCATGAACAGTAGCTCTATGATATGTGTTAGTCTTCTGATGTGATTCTGGGCTGGGCTCCCTTTCCCACTCTAGGGAGTCGTCCTACTTTACACCAGTAAAAGGCAGATGTTACATTCCTACTGCTAACACAGCTTATCGCCTGTTCTTGGAACGCACCGCAGATTTGGCTGCTCGTTGAAAATATCGGGAAGTGGTGTTCTCGTGTTATTTTTGTACAGGAACACCTACTCTGTATATTATTTGCGTTAGTTGTTGCTCTCATTTGTGGCAATTTTTTGGGGCGGGAGCTATTGCTGGAAAACTGGCGATATCGGCTGTTTTTACCAGGTTGAGAATGGAATGATAATTTAAAACCACTGAAAAAACTATAGGTTTAATGAACATTATAATTAGAAATTAACATTTTAAAAAAACGTTGAAATTCACTGAAAAAAACATAGGTTTTACAGACGTTATAGTTAGAAATTAGCATTTAAAAAACCTTTGAAATTCACTGAAAAAACCACAGGTTTTACAGACGTCATAGTTTGAAATTAGCATTTACAAAACCTTTAAAATTCACTGAAAAAACCATAGGTTTCAGGGACGTTATAGTTAACTGGACATTTCACACATGCAAAAACAGAGAAATTCGAACTTTATAGTTAGTAGAGCTAACTATAACTCGTGCCCCCGCAATGCACTGCTGATGACGTCACATATTACATCACTCATGACATGTTCAGTGACATCATTGATGACATCACTGATGACATCTTAAATGACATCACTGATGTATGAGTGAAATGACCAACTAACTATAACGTCCCTGAAACCTATGGTTCTTTCAGTAAAAAAAAATATATATATATATATTCAATTAAAAAACCATAGGTTTCACACATGTTATAGTTAGGTGGACATTTCACTCGTAAAAAACCAATGAAATTCCCCCGTTATAGTTAGTTCAGAGAACTATAACTCGCGCGCCCGCAATCCACTGCTCATGACGTCACATATTTCATCACTCATGACATGGTCAGTGGCATCACTCATGACATCACTGATTACATCATCCTTGCGATAGAGTGGCGGTCGCGCGAGTTATAGTTATCTGAACTAACTATAACGGGGGAATTTCATTGGTTTTTTACGAGTGAAATGTCCACCTAACCTATGTTTTTTTAATTGAATTTGCAAGGTTTTTTAAATGCTAATTCCTAACCATAACGTGTGTGAAACCTATGGTTTTTTAAGTGAATTTGTAGGGTTTTTTAAATGCTAAGTTATGTAATATTTTTTTTTTTTTTTTTAAGGTTTTTCACCGTGCGTGCACCGTGCGCGCACCCCGAGATTTAAAAAAAAAAAAAAATGTTTTTTCACCCTTCGGGGTCCTTTAGGAACCCCCTGACAAAGGCTAGGGGGTCAGGAACTCTCTACCCTGCCCCCTTTTCACGTTCGCCACCTCTCTTTTTCACTCTCGCACCCAAAACAAACAAAATGGCGGCCGACACTTCCTGATTTCGACCGATTCGAACGTTGACTGACATGTAACCACTAATCAGAATTACGCTCACGCACGTTAGGGTGGCGCACCGTGCGAGCACGGTGCGTGCCTATAGATATTTATGTACTTTAACTGCAATTTTCTCAGGAAATACTGAACAGATTGTCTGCATACATGCAAAAGGCACATGCCTGACCTGAGGACTACCTCTCTGCCAAATTTCAAGTAATTCTGTTCAGCCGTTCGGGCTGTACCTTCGACTAAAGGTCCTATGGGAAAATGCATGGGGAAAACGCGTTTTGGGACCCCCCCTTTTTTCTTGGCCCCTGCTTGACGAATCACCCCGAGACTTTCAGGGTAGGAGCTGAGCGGAGTGCCCCATTAGTTTTGAAAATTTTGCGAGGATTCGTCAACCGGCACCAAAGTTATTCAAAATAGAATTTTCAGATTTCCTATGGAAACACGGTCCTAACTATAACTATCTACTGGCGACCGCCAGTAGATAATGTATAACAAGAAAACCTCTGCTTCCCATCAGGAAAAAAGAGCACGCAACACAAGGGCTATTTGGGTTAAGGCCTTTTTATTAGATAAGCCTCCTCCGTCCCAACATAGAGACGCGTTTCAGCTGACACGGCAGCCTTCCTCAGTCTAATGTGCACCATTTTAGTTTCAGTTTATATACATTGTTAAAATCATGGACATAGAGCATGAGGATAAAAGTTTTCATGTTCTTAAAATCAGTGAATGAACACTTCACATAACTGTGTACATTGATGGATATTGCTATCGGTAACTGTAAGATACAAAATGCATCGAGATGTTTATATCAAAAGTGCATATATATATATATATATATCATACCTACTGGCCGTCGCCAGTAGGTGGCTATAGTCAGGACCTTGTTTCCATTCAAAAAGCATTTTTTCTTTTGCCAATGTCTTTGGCGCCGGTTGCCGAATCTTCGCAAAAGTTTCAAAACTAATGGGGCGTTCTGCTCAGCTCCTGTCTGGAAAGATTCGGGGTGATTCGTCAAGGGGGGGCCAAGAAAAAAGGGGGTCACAAAACACGTTTTCCCCATGTTAATTTCCATAGGAACTTTAGACAAAGCTACAGCCCGAACTGCTGAACGGAATTACACCAAATTTGGCAAAAAGGTAGGTCTTGGTTCAGAATGAGACCTTTATTTTTTGGTGTAAATCCGTTAAGTAGATATGAGAAATTAGAAAAATAAAAGTTTCGATATCTGAGCACCGAGGAGGGTTTGTAAACCCGCCCGGGCACGAGCTTCATTCTGATTGGCTGCCAACACTCCAAACCAGGAAGTGTTGACAGCCATCTGTGACTCAGTAACGAGTCACAAGAAAAGAGTAAATAAAAAGGTGAAAAACAAGAAAAGGGGGCAGGGTACAAACACCCTGACCCCCTAGGCCTGCTCAGGGGGTCCCACAAGGACCCCCAGGGCCCCCAAAACATTTTCATTAAAAAGAAATCGGCCGAATTCACGCTGGGGTCGCGAATCTGGCATAGAAAATTAAAAAAAAATGTTTTTGAAAGCCCCTGGGTGGCCCAGGTCCTGGGGCCTCTCACCAATTAATTTGCGGGGGGCCCCGCAGCCCTGGGGACCACCACCTCCCTGGCCTTATTTAATTGTATGCGGGGGCACTGCGGCCCCCTGTAGTCCGGGGGACCGCCACCTCCCCGGGGCTTTAAAAATAAATGCGTGGGGGGGTCCCATTCCCCCCCACGCTGCCCCGGGGACCACCACCTCCCCTGGGCTTTGATAATGAACTGCGTGGGGCATGTGCCCCCCACAGCCCGTGGGACCGCCACCTCCCCAGGGCTCTGTTTTAAAACAAAGAAGATGTGTGGGGGGAAGAGACCACCCCAAATGACCCAGGGAGCACCACCTGCCCGGGGCACATGCTCATTAAAAATGCAGGGGGTCCATAGCAGCCCCCGGGACCACCACCTCCCTGGGGCTTTAAAGACTTGGAAGGAGGTCACGCAGCCCCCTCTCCTGGAGCCATTGATGGTCCTGGGGACTGCCACCCCCCAGGGCCGGCTCCTGCAATGTCCTGGGGTGCCCATCCCCAGGACACTGCCGTTTGCTATGGCAGGGCGGAAGCAGTGCGGCTCCAGCCCTGTCATAGTAAACTCTTCTTTGCTTCATTGAAGTGAGAGCAGGAAAACCTGCTCTCACTTCAATGAAGCAAAGCAGAATTGCTTTTGAGCAAGGGGAGCTGCATGTTAGCAGCTCCCCTTGCTCAAAAGCAATGCCGGCTCTCGCAGGAGGCAGGGAGCCAGCAGGAGCGTGGGGGCATTGGGGATCCCCCCACGGTCCCCAACACAAACGGCCGGCCCAGTCGGATGGGGTCCCTGGGGCCAGGAGTGGCCCAGGAGGGGGGTCACACGGACCCCCTCCTCTTTAATAAAAAAATGGCGGGGCCCTGGGTGATGCGGTCCCCGGCACCCAAATCGGCCCGGGGAGGGGGCCCATGCAGCACCCCTCCTCAATTAAAAATTATTTTTATAATGGCCAAGCCCCGGGGAATGGGCGTTCCCAGGGCCAATAGTGGCCCAGGGAAGAGGGGCTACATATAACTAGTTAATAAAAAAAGAGGCCATGCCCCGGGGGAAGTTGGGAAAATGAGTCCCAATGAATACTGAGAGTCCCTGGGGGCCAACTAGCCCACCAGGTACCTCCAGTAAGCGCCACATACCTGGTTTGCAGAGAGATGGTCCGAGGCCACACCCCTTTTTACACCACTTTGCAAATGCGCCTCTTGGCGCACTGCTGGTGGGGCAATGAGGTTCTCTTGTGTCCTGAGGACCTCAGGACACAAGTGGACTTCATCCCCCGAGCAGCAGTGCGCCAAGAGGTGCATTTGCAGAGTGGTGTAAAAAGAGGGCGTAGACTCAGACCACCTCTCTGCAATACAGCTGTGTGGTGCTACTGGAGGTACCTGGTGGGCTAGTAGGCCCCCAGGGACCCTCAGTATTAAAGGGGACTTAATCCCCCAACTTATAACACACCAGGGGTGCATTTGCACAGTGGTGGAGAAAGGAGGCGTGGCCTTTGTTCACCTCTTAGCAATCCCACTATCAGAGGCTTACTGGAGGTAAGAGGTGGGCTAGTTGGCCCCTAAAGAACACCCAGCAGCAAAGGGGACTTCAATCCCCATCCAAGAGCACGCCAGGGAGTGCATTTGTAGAGTGGTGGGCAAAGGGGGCATGGTCTGCTACGAGTGCTTACCAATGCTGCTGTGTGGGACTTACTGGAGGTAATAGATGGGGTAGTTGGCCCCCAAGGATGTCCTTGGGGGCCAATTACCCCTCTTGTTACCTCCAGTAAGTCCCACACAGTGGGATTGCTAAGACATCTTTGGAGGCCATGCCCCCCATTCTCCACCGCTCTGCAAACATGCCTCCTGGCAGGCTACGGGATGGGGGATGAAGTCTAATTTACACCTGAGGAAATTTGTAGGGCCAAGAACCCCTCCTGGTACCTCCTGTAAGTCTTAAATAGCGGAATTCCTGAGCGCTGGTCAGAGGCCCAGCACCCTTTCTCCACCACTCTGCAAATGAGACTGCTATTTAAAGAAGCATCTTTCTGCACCTCTGGCTTAGAGGTATTTTTAATCCCCCTGCCCTAGTATATACTAGGGCATTACAGAGGAGGTCATGCCAATCACAGGGGTACCCCAACCTATAGTGTACCCTAGTGTATGTAGGTGTTTTCACTGTATTCTAAGTGTCTTTTAGCATAGCACTGGCTCCGGGCCTGGTTAGGCAGAGTCAGTTACCACCAGTACCAGTCAGTAAAAAGTTGGAGGCACAGGAGTACTTTGCAAAAAGGCCTCTTTCTGCATCTCTGTTTGTTCTTTCTGCATCGCTTTTGCTTCTTTCTGCACCTTTCTTCGTCTTTCTGGACTTCTGTTGCCTCTTTCTGCATTTCTCTTGCTTCTTTCTGCGCCTTTCTTCCTCTTTCTGCACATGTCCCACCTATGTAGGCATAGTTAGAAATTAGCCTTTAAAAAACCTTTGAAATTCACTGAAAAAACCATAGGTTTCAGGGACGTCATAGTTAGAAATTAGCATTTAAAAAACCTTTGAAATTCACTGCAAAAAACATAGGTTTAAGGGACGTTATAGTTAAAAATTAGCATTTCAAAAAACCTTAGAAATTCCCTGAAAAAAACATAGGTTTCAGGCACGTTATAGTTAGAAATTAGCTTTTAAAAAACCTTAGAAATTCACTGAAAAACCCACAGGTTTCAGGGACGTTATAGTTAGTTGGGCATTTCACTCGTACAAAACCAGAGAAATTCCACCGTTATAGTTAGTTCAGCTAACTATAACTCGCGCCCCCGCAATACACTGCTGTTGACGTCACATATTACATTATTCATGACATGGTCAGTGACATCACTGATGACATCACTGATGACATCTCAAATGACATCACTGATGACATCACTGATGACATCATCCACGTGATGTCATGCACCTCCTCACATCCTAATATAACCTTTCATACACCCACTCTAAAATACAGACTACCATTTTCAAAGCATAGACACACCAATACCAGGTACTACATACCCACTCACTGATTCCTAGGTCTACACAGACGTCTACTCATTCACCCATACAGTCACTGATACATGCAGTCACTTATCAATACAGCACTATAATTTGCACGCATACACCTATACAGACACTCACACATCACCACTCATACATAGTTACTCACACACCTAGTCAGTCATGCAAAGAATCATTCACACCATTTACTCACCTATACAGTTATATACAAACCACCTCACTTATTCATACAGATACTAACACATACTTACTCTCGTATACAATCACTGATACAAGTACACACTCATCCATAAAGCCAGTCTCACAATCACTCACATATTGTCATTTATGTACCCCAACTCTCACATACACTGCCTTTTACATATGTAGTTATTTGGACATGTACCACTGAGACATCCATTCACTCACCAACACACCCATACACACACTCAACCAGCCATACAGCTGTTTCCACATGCACTCTTGAACCCATACACCCAGTGAATCAACCACTCATATATCTATGCAGAGAGTCACACACCTCCCACCCATCCACATGGACACTCAGGCACCCATACAGATTTTCAGATAACCAATCAATAACCCATATACATACTTATGTAGCTACTCATCAACCGATACAGCCACTTACATACCTAGACATGTAAAACATAAAAGTACATGTCACATTTTTTAAATACACTGCACCCCGCCCTCTAGGCTGTTTAGGGCTTACTTAGGGATGACTGATATGTATTAAAAGGAAGGTTTAGGCCTGCAAAAGTTTATTTTGCCAGATGGAATTTGCAGTTTAAACTACACTCATGGGCAGCAATGGCAGTCCTGAGACATGTTTAAAGGGCTACTTCAGTGTGTGGCACAATGGGTGCTGCAGTTCCACTAGTAGCCTTTAATTATTAAGCCCTGGGTGCATGTAGTACCACTTTACTAAGGATCAACAAGTACATTAAATGTGCCAATTGAGTGTAAACCAATTTTACCATGTTTAAAGGGAAAAGCGCTTTTAGCGCCGGCTAGCAATGGTAAAGTGTGCAGAGTACTAAAGCCAACAAAAATTAATTCAGCAAAAAGAGGTGAGGTAAAGCAAACAGCTTGGGTGAAGTCCACCCTAAGGCTGACAGTTCTAACACAGGTCACAAAGAATTTGATGAGCAAAAAAAATGACTACTTTTGACTCAACCTTTGATACATCAGGCATATATTATGTTTGCCCATGTAGCCTTTATGTATTCATATACAGGCTGAGGTGCCACCTCTCCAAGAAGCTAATCACTCGCTAGTGCAGAATCAGCTTCTTTCACCCAGCTTTAGTCCTAGAGGTCGTCATTCAAAGAAATTAGTCATAACATGATCAGTTGGCAGGTTCACGCGGACCTAGCTCAGTGAAAGCACTACTGCCTTCAATGGCTTGGAAGGGTGGCAGCTCTGAAAATGACCACACTACTGAGGACATTATTACTGTTCCAGGCGCTTCCTCTGACACCCCCTTCAGGCATGCTTCAATCCTTCCAGACTGAAATCTACTGCTTTGCCTGGGAGGGACGGAGGCCATTTATGCACTGCATGCAGATCCACTGGCCTAGCAGAGAGGGTGGCCTGGGAGTCCCTATCCTCTTGCACTTTTACCAGACAGTGCAACCTTGCTTCCTAGTGGAGTGGAGCTATAAGGAGTCTGAAAAACATTGATGCTATATGGACGGAGTGATAACAGGAGAACATATCTTGAAAATACCATGGTTATGAAAGAAGCAGAGGGCATGGGGCTGTATTACTCCCCTGTTAACAGAGCCACCCTTGGGGTTTGAGACCGAATCGCCACTCAGAAGAACTTGACCTTGTTCCCCTCACCTGTTGATGCCTATGTTGGGAAACTTAGAGTTTACTCTGGGCTTTCACCCTACAGCTTTTGCAGCCTGTTAGGCAGCTGGCTTGGGATCTATTGACCACATGTTTGATTCTGAAGGGCCCATTACTTTCACACAACTAATAGCAACTATGACCTCCCGGAAGCAGAACGTCTCTGTTATCTTCACATTTGACACTGGGTCACCCATCTGAATATCATTTGGGGAAGAAATGGGCCCTCACACCGTTTGAAAAGGGGTTACTATCCAAGAAGGTTGAGCGACATATTACTACCTAATCATATGCTGTCTTGTTGCAAACCCACATAGAGGACAAATCACCAGGACAGAAATGATGAGAGCTTGAATTTGGGTGGACCTTGAAGCACAAGGAATGGGAGGAAATCTATTGTAGGGCACTCCATATCACATACAACGCCACAAGCATAGAGCTTGCCACTAACATTGCAATCTATTGGTATCTGATACCTGCTAGAGTACGCAGGGAAAACCTCAGTCACAGTGCTGACTGCTGGAGGGGCTGTGGTGCTACTGGGCCGTACTCCAACCTCTATTGACTTGTCCGAAACTAAAACGGTACTGGGATACAATCTTGATGGACATAGATATGTACTTTGACATGCAGCTGCCCCACTTCCCAGCATACATTATCCTGCTGCTCTCCAAACCTTTGACATTTGCCCTCAAATGTAGGAAGAGATGGTACAAAATTTGGCGATGGGAGTGGTGCTCCAAGCGATGCTCTCGTCCTGGGGCACTTCAGCACTCCTGTTGCATACCACTTGGCTATGTAGAGTAAGACACACACTGGGTATGAAGCGACTGACTCTCATGATGACACATAGCCTGGCACCCTATTGAGAGCTGTGGGAACCATACATAATGCTACTCTCTGCAGAAATTAACAATTTTACCTGCCCTAAGTACCCACGCACTTTGCGATTGATGCCACCAAGTGACGAGGCGCAGAAGAGACAGAAAGGCTATAGGGCTCTAGACATATACTGATCTAACAATGCTTAAATACCTAATTCCGGAGTGAGTACTGGGTTGGGTGAAAGAGAGGGGGGGAATATTTGGAGCAAGGTTTTGGTTGTCTATGTTTATTTTAGTCATGTGACTCTTTTATGTGGCGGAACCCCCCCTGAGATTGGTCCCTACTTCATAATTAATGTTTGTATCATTTAACACTAGAATGATAACAAAATAGATTTAAACCATAATGATCATTGAGCCAGTGTAAGGGTTAATTCTTCCTTTGTCCATAAGGACTAGCACAATGGTTGAACAGGAGGCAAGAATTGACTCATGGAAGGCTGTGCGATCACTGGTGAATAGCCAACCTCCGTCTACGCTTCTGTATTCTGATTATAGACCTTTTATCCCAGTTGGTCATTATGATGCTGTCACCCGACCTGCCTCATCTACGTACTGCTTTGCAATACTGCAAATGGATTCTTGATTTATTTACTATCTCTGTTGCTTCCAGTACTAGACATTGTTCTAGGGAGAGGTGGGAAAGATGGCGGCCCCAACGAATATGCCTGTCTGGCTTTGGACAAGCTATGTCAATATGACTTTGGGCAAGCCTAGTGCTGATTTCTTTATCCCTTGGGTCCTAAGAGTTCTGGCCAGTTTTTCCTGTGAGTGCCAGCCGCAGGTTTTGAACCCTTCGAAGACCTATCCGAAATCCACCATTCAGGCTGAAAAAACTGAGCCAGGGCCCATTGATATGAGCTGACTGCCCTGAGCACATTCCTCATAAAAAAACTGAGCCAGGGCCCATTCATATGAGCTGACTGCCCTGAGCACATTCCTCATGGGCCAAGTGCCTGACACTCTCCAAGTGACTGAATTCATCTAATCATTCTCACCTCAAGAGGACACTGAAACTCTTAATGAGTACTTTAGCCTGAGAGGCCTCTCTCACTCATCAGTTTCACGCCTTGCACACTACCTACAGCACCCTCAGGCTCACTAAGTGGGTACATGCTTTCTTGAAACCAATGCATGGCAAGAGACCCAGTCTCCCTATCAGATGGTCACACTTATTCTCATAGGTGTGGGACATCAACACAATCATTTGGTGCAATGAGTCAATTAGTCTGTTCACTAAGTGGTCAAAATGTTACATCTATCATCGAACAGAAACTGATTTTGCTTTACATTTTTTAACATACCAACTCGCCTCAGGGACAAAGCAAGTGACGTAAAAATATTAGTGGTGGGTTGAAAACTTCATTCCGGCCATGGAATCTGTGGAATTTGGCGACTCCATTACACCAATGGAATCCGTGGAATTTGGTGAATCTGCGTTACTTCCGGCCAAGTCCACCAATCGCCGCATGGCAGAACTTTTTCCTGCGAGCCTCCAGAAATATGAGCGTGAGCAATATTTGGTATCCCCTAATCGAGCGGTAGCAAAATAAACTTGAATTGCTGCTCGCTCTTGCGGACCACATGGTGCAGTTTTCGCTGATTTTTCAGTGCTGCTCATCACGCCACTGCCCCTAAATTGCAGCATGAGCCACGCAACATGCATATTTTCAAACCTTCGCAGGAACTCAGTGGAATCTCGCTGAATTTGTAAGTAATGCCGCAGATTTCTGCAGAGTGAAACTCTGCGAGTTCCACCCACCCCTAAAAAGATTGCACTTAAAGACTAACACTGTAATGATGGGCAGTCCAGGTATGTGCAACATTTTCATAATTTACTTTTTCAGAATTATCTAAAATTTCTGAAAATGTATCTGAAATTATGCATAATCACATCAAATGCACAATTGGCATGCAGTGCCATGTTTTCACATGAAATGCATATTTGGATGCAAGGATACATATCTCACTAGGAAATAATGTAGAAAAAAGCACAGCGGGCAAAAATAACTTGCATTCTGTTGTTCACATTGTTTCTGTGAGTTTGTGGTAAATTTTTAATACAAATGCGCATTTAGTGTAACATTTTAAAGCAAATGGCATGTTATTAGGGAATTTCTTGTCACAAGAGTAACGCAAAATTACCGATAATATGCTAAATTACGCTTGTGTAAAGAACATTTTGCCCTGGCCTAACCCTAAAGCGTGAATATTTTAATATAAATGCAGCATCCCGAGGCTTTAGGAAAGGTGAGCAAGATGATATTCAATGATAGGATCACTACATTGTGATACATGGTTGGTTGGCCACCATCTCCAGAGGTCTGAAGCTCGGACGAGCCAACATTCAAAGTTCAGTTTTGCTCGATCTTCCATTGTTCTGAATTCAATCAAAGTTGAAGCACTGGGGGCCAGATGTATCAAAGGGTTTTACCTATTCTGTGCCTATGGGAAAATGTGTTCATACATATGGCCCTGGGTTACACGGTCATTAGGCTTCCAATTCAGGGCAGATACAATGCAAGAAGGTAAGCTGTTTCTGCTAAGAACTCAGTGATACGTGAAGGTCATAGATGTGAATACCGACAGGGTCTACTTAGTATTTTATCCTTTTGAGGCCAGCAAATTGAGTCCACTTATATTGGGTAAAATATCTAGCATTATTGTGTGCTCTTCATAAAAAGAGCTGTACAGCATTGATTCTCGAAGGCCACAGAACCGTGTCAGATTTAAAGGACACCCACGCGAGAAAACTGTGCACAATAATCTACTCAGGAAATATTTACAGCTACAATGGATATTCTGGTGGGATCCTATCCGGCCCACGTGAACCACATTTGGGGGAGGCTTATCAGAAAAGGACATTCACTTATAAGTGTACCGTAAAAGCAAAAAACCACCACAGATAGCTTCTCACTTGTGTGCGATGGTGTTGCCAGCATTTGCGCAGTGAAATTGATTTTTTTCGTCACTCTTGGTTCTACGTACGGAGGGGATATTGTGACCAAGAAAGTATTTGCCATGGCCTGTTTACTGATTAGTTACTAGCACAGTGAAGTTGTCGTACTCTTTCTAACGTGAATTAGCAAGCAAAGGGCAGGAGGGAAGCTGGATTCTTTGCAAAGGGAGGCTGGTTATGTAAAAAAACGAAAAGAAGACTGATATTGAGCGATCAGGTGAATGAGGGAGGTCATTTGGCAAACGAGTAGCGACCCTTGCATGTATGTATCGGCCGGTGTGCATAAAATTGTCTACAAGCAATCTCTGCAGAACAATGTGAAATGTTTGGAGGCTCTAAGGGGTGTTAATTGTGGCACAATGGTTCATTACTGAACTTAAAATACGTGGTACCATCTGCTACATCTGTTTGGCTGGGCTGATATAATGATGAGGCAGGCCTAGCCCCAACATGGACCTAGTGCAGCTTTGGAAAGGACTGCAGGGCTTCTAGGGGCCATGCAGAACAGAGGTGGAGGGACATCACATTGCGAAGGCCTGACCTGCTACTGTTTTTTTTTTTGCAGATTTATATAGCGCAAACTCGACCCAAAGGTTATTGGAGTGCTTTACATGAGCACCAGTTAAGTTACACAAGGACACATTCATTTTTAGGTCTCGGGACCATCCGGTCGGCAGACCGGAAGTCCGGAGATTTAATGACTTGGGAGAAGAGGGGCTTGAACCCGCCCCTCTTCTGCCCTGTTCTCCATTGGCTGGCCTCGTAAATGCTGGCCAGCCATTGGAGAAGAGGTCCCGTCACTCCAATCCTGCCCCGTCCTTTTCGGATCGGGGGGCGTGTTTTTTGCGAAAAGTCTCAGGGAGGAGACAACAGCAAAACACGTCCCCGAATCCGAAAAGGACGCTGCCTTGGTCGTGTGCTCGTCCGCTCCCCCTTCGTCCGTTGCTTGTTCATTTTGCAAAGGTTTTATCTAATGATACAATAAAGTCTTTTATACCTCGTTCTTTGTACATCTCACTCCAAGTGTTTCAGTTTTGGGCTCTGTTATGTTCTGTAAGGAACAGGCACCGTTTACCACGAAAGAGTGACGTGCATGTTTAACAAATGGAGATGAAACATTCCCGATAATATACGAGGCGTATTTTAGTAACAATGGGGGCTTAAATGACAGGCAGCAACCACTGAAATACACCGCACATAACACTAAAAACAGAGCACTCTGGCACAGGTTTGGACGAAATCACAGAGATCCACCCACGCCCCCGAACACTACCTAAGACCCACACACAGCACCACGAATACTATAACTACTGTAGTCAGCCCCACAGATGCCCACTATTAGTGGCAACCACAACCGCAGTCACATAAGTCTGCAAGAAAAACTGTTGAGAAGCCAAGTAAATGACAGACAAGCTCTACATGAAACCATCAAGCGTAAAGCACCAACCCTATAGGTTAGGTTGACGCGTTTTTGAAGACCGTTCAGTGTCCGTGCTCTTACACTACTGACACGTTGTCTATCTGCTTTTGATAGTGTTTGACTGATAATACTTTAATGGCGCTTTGCAGCGAGAGATAACACCGCGCGCCGTGAATACCTTCCCACACACACCTTACCCGGCCATTTAATGATCAGTGTAAGGAGCGTGTTCACTATCTTGAGTGATTACTACAATGCAAACAGAAGTCGGGAAGAAATGCGCATTCCATCTGTCGGGAGGCCTGTCCAAGAGCACTCTCGGCATGTAGCGCGAAGTTCCGCGAACTCAGCCCGATGGTATCGGAGCGCTTTATATGAGCCCCGGTTACATCACGCATAGTCACATTCAATTATTTAGGCACGGGGAGATTAAGTGGACCAGGTTCCCCAGTCCCAAAGTCGGCGGCTCTGGCCGTACCGCCACCCTTTCTCCCCTCAATATCATGTGAAACCAAGAAGGCTGCAAGCCACGTCACGGATTCAACGAACCATACACAAACTCCAGAAAGTAGAAGGCAGAAAAGTTGTCCTGCGAAAAATTTATCTGAGGGGGAAAAAATGGGTTCCTGGGATGGAAGGGGGACTGTCACGTGACCGACACAGACATGCATGTTCAGGGCCCATTCACAAGGGGACAGTCCCTTAAGCGATTGCACATGAAGGAGGTACCCACTGGGTGTCAGCCAGAAACGGATACTGAGCCCTATTCCGAGGAGTAAAGGGATGGGGAGGGGCTGGCGCGGATATACCAGCTCCAGTCGGCATCCCCAATCCATGCATCAGCCTGTTCCAACACGTGACCGGGTCCAGGAGAGGGAATGACATACTAGACCATGAACTAGTGGGTTTAATTCCAAACATTTGCCCCAGCTCCAGGCCCCTTTCCGACAAGGAGAGTGAAATACGGCGTGGAGGGTGGGAAAGAAGAACAAGGAGTGTGAGTTAGTGTGTTGGGGAGAAGCACTTGCGAGAACGAGCAGAACACAAAAGGGTAAGTACATGAGAGAAACAGCGTTGGAGGTATGTAGGGGAAGCGCACGCGGGCAAGGGGAACCGGGGAAACACTCATGGAGTGCGTGATTAAGAAAACACACGTTTTCTTGTAAGCGAATTAGAAATAAAAAGTCCATTAGAACCCAGCAGTTTCGAGGGTGATATGTCCTTTTGATACTTAGTGAACACAGGGTACTTTTCATATTTGTAATGAACTGGTCTTTATTTTTTATACACAGTAATTAATGTGTGCTTTCCCTGGGTGTGTTCCGTATGTGTACTGTGTGCGTTCGTTTTGTGTGTGTTTTATGCATGTGTGCTTTTGTGTACGAGTGTTTGCTTCTGGCACTGGCCACATGCATTTGTATGTGTGCTTCAACGTAATCTAGTTTGACTGAGTTTGTACCCCCCTAATGTCTGTGTGTGTGTGTGGCTGTGTGTGTATGTGGCTCTGTGTATGTATGTGTGGCTCTGTGTGTGTGGCTTTGTGTGTGGGTGGCTCTGGGTGTGTGTGTGGGTGCCTCTGTGTGTGTGTGTGTGTGGCTCTGTGTGTGTGTGTGGGAGGCTCTGTGTGTGTGTGTGTGTGGGAGGCTCTATGTGTGTGTGTGTATGTATGTGCCTCTGTGAGTGTGGCTCTGTGTGGGTGGCTTTTTTTGTAGGTGGCTCTATGCGTGGGTGGCTCTGTCTGTGTGTGGGTAACTGTGTGTGTGTGTGTAGGTGGCTCTGTGTGGGTGGCTCTATTTGTGTGTGGGTTGCTCTATGTGAATAGCTTTGTGTAGGTAGCTCTGTGTAGGTGGCTCTGTGTGGGTGGCTTTGTGTGTGGGTGCAAATGCAATAGGTCTCGCATTTGAGAGAGATTAAGCTATTGACATTGTAAATAACAATGCCGTTTCTTTACATGTTTTAAAAACAAAAACAAACAAAAATAATGTCATGAGCAATGCCAATAGCTCTAACTTTAACAATGCCGAGACCATTGCATTGTAAATGCTTGTTTCTTTTTTGGGGTAGACACGGGGAGATTAAGTGATTTTCCCAGAATCACAGGATGTGGAGTCGACCCCGAGGCAAGAACCTTGGTTTCCCAGCTCTAAAATCGGCAGTCTAGCCTTTAGACCACATCCACTCCCCTGTAACATCACAGAGCCTTACCAGTTACCACTCCCACGACATCACAGAGGCCTGGCCAGCTGCTGCTCCCATGACAGCACCAGGCCTGACCAGCTCCAGCTGTCATGGCAACAGAAGACCTTGCCAGCTACTGCCACTATGACATCACAAGGCCTGACCAGCTACCGCTGTCACAACATTGCATAAGGCTGTCCAGCTACTTGCTACCATGCCAACTTAAGTCGTGACCAGCTACTAGCGTCGTGACATCACAAAGGCCTGGCAGCTAACGCTGTCATGGCACCACAAAGCTCAAGGACATAACCAGCCCTTGCTGCCTTTGCTTCACAAGCCTTGGTGGGACCGGCACAAGTGAAGATGAGAGTAGAGAAGCTCAGAGGTAGGTGAAGGTATCCAATAACCAGTGCTTATTTTGAGCCAGCGAGTGTTGGTGGGGGAGCCACATGCACTTAATTTTTTTAACTGGTACTTATGTCTTCGCATCAGAAAATTACGGAGAGGGAGTTTTGGAAATGCCCACACATTGAAAAGGCGAGGGGGAGAAAGGCGGAAATCCGTCACAAAGGGGGGGGGGGGGGGGACAATACCAGCTAGAGCGAGACAAAGGGGCGGGGAGTGTCTGGTAGTGGGTTAAGAAAGCATGCGGTGGATTGAAGACTACCAGCTTCAGCTTCGGCGCGCTGGCATTTAATTTCACCGACCGCTGGCTTCTGAGCAGAGCTTCGGGCACCGGCATTTTTATCTTACAAAAGATTACTTCCTATAATAAGGTGCAGGAGGTAGCCTGGCCCTGTAGATGAAATGAGATCCAGGAAGATGCAGAGAAGAGAATCGGGCACCCAGAGAAGTGTTTGCACTGGAGGAAAAGTGGCCCAACCCAGAGATCGGTTGTTGCCGGTGGGGGCCCCCCACTCTTCTTTTGGGACCAGCACTTGTTCATCCTCATCAAACATTTCCCCAGTGCAAGAGAGTGAAAACGCGCATAGGAAAAAGGAGGAACAGAAAGACAGAAAAAACACCACCACGAAAGGAGAAAGCAGGGGCCAGCAGGAATGAGCTAAAGGGGCAGGCAGTGCAGTAAAGACGCCTGAGATGGCTTGTGGACTTCACAGGTTTGTCTTCGGCGCGCGACATGTAATAGCGCCAGCCGCAGTCTTCTGAGCAGCGCTTTGGGCACCGGCACTCGTTAGGTTCCCAACTTAGCACTGGTAGCACCTCTGACTTTCTGGAACTCGCACGGAAAGCAGGCATGTTCGTGTAGGTAACACTCATTCCTAGACTGGCCCAACCGCCACCCCGAACTAATGTGGTATTCCCGATGTATTAATAATGATTAGTGCCAATATCGGCAACCTCAGTTCTCATACAGCAACATACATAAATAAACCACACTCCTTCTGCTGACTTAATACACCATACAGATGACCAATCAGGATGGACATCCAGAGAGCAGCTATGAAGCCACTGACCTCTCACCCCGCATGAAGACTGTTTGCAATGTAATGCTTCTCATGAGCCGCCTAGCGCTGCGGCTTGGGTGACGAACGAGCAGCGCTGCGTGCTTGCTTGGAGACCACAGGCCATTCTTCAGTTCACAGGGAAGGCATCCCGGATTTTTGATGGATTGCCGTTTTATATCTATTCATCTCATTTAAAGTTTTAATCAATTTTATTACATGGCATTTCAGCAATCATTTATAACGGACTCACTAAGTATTCAATAAATATAGGTTACTTAAAACTTCTTTCTACATGTATCAACATGCTATAAAATAAGAACCAGCGCCTCTGTGCAAACTTCCAATGTAGCTGTCTATTATCATTTAAAAGTAGAAAGTTGAAAAAAATAACAAAACCTTAGTATTGACATGGTAAAGGCTTTTTGCGATTGGCAGATATCAGAGCACAGCTTATCAGAATAGATGAGATTCATTTAACTTTCCCCATATGAGTTGAAAATTATTAAATTTGCGTGTGAAACTTTGTTGCATGAAAGAATTATATCAGGACAATCTTAAAGATTATGAAATGCATTTTGAGTTTTTTTTTATCCTCTCTGGAAAAATGATATATATAAGAAAAAATAATCAATTAAAATACTCACACAGGAAGGAATTGTTGGAGTTTTGACTGTAAAAGCATTATAGTAATCTTAGTTTTTCATCACTACATTTTCTTTTGATGCCCTCAGGATGTAATGAAATCACACATCTATATCATTCTAGGAAATAATGTATTAATTCCTTACAGCTAACCGCTTTGCTTCTACGGATAGGCAATCTTTCAGGGACACGCTCATCAGTGTCCGATCCATGAAACGTGAGTCACTTTCAAGTCTAGCTCCTGAATCGTCAGGCTTTGCAGTGATCGTTGGCTGGCAATTCTCATTCATTGCACTAAACAATTCAGGTCATCGTCATCATGTATTCTTTATTCGGCTCAGAACAGCCATAACAGACCTATAAAAAAGAAACAATTGAGCAAAGTATATTCACATAAAAGACAGTTAAAAATACAGCTCATCTAACTATAATGAGCAAAAAGAAGTGTAAGGAATAATAGCGTTATAGGCAGGAATGTTTTGTACCGGAAGGACCACCTTCCTGCACAAAAACAATCCTCAGAGGCATTTTCATCTTTCTTAGGGTGCTGCAGAATGTAGCACACATAGAACAGGAAGAAACTAGGAGAAATAAAGATATTTCTCATAAGGCATAGCATTTTGACGCATTCCCAGGTCTACCACTGATGGCAAATCTGGGTTTGCGCCAGAATTCATGGGTGGCAGTGTGGAAACACCCATGCTCCACCCATGGAACCCCTCCCTAGGGTAGAGTAGCGTAAGGCAACGATCGCTGCCATGTGCAAGTCTAAATTTATCAAGCCAAGTAGGACCACGCAAGGTGGACTTGCTGGGCTTGATAAATCTGACTTTTGTGTTGTGTCGCCCATGTGGGGAGAGGAGTTGGCCTAAAGGTTAGGGCGCTCGACCTCGGACCTGGGGAACTGGGTTCGAGTCTCAGTAATGACGCTGAACATCCTGTGATTCTGGGCAAATCACTTAATCTCCCTGTGCCTAACAAAGAATGAATGTGTGTCCTCATGTAACATAACTGGTGCTATGTAAAGCGCTCTGATACCTGATTGCATTCGGGTCAAGTTCGTGCTATATATAACTTTGCAAAAAAAAAAAAATGTGCCCCTTTGCACGGTGCAATGGCAACACAACACTACCATAAATATGGGTCTAGATAACAGGGAAACCACAGCACCTTATCATAAGAATGGTGCTATCAATAAATCTTAGAGAACACGTTCAAGAATTTGGAACAGACTTAGCCTGGCCATGAGACATTATCAGCAGCACTAGAACTTCCAGGGGTAGCCCAATTCTGTCCTTATGTATCAAACCCTCACGGGCTAATATGCCATTGATTACTTTCTTCATGACGAGTGCAAATAAGGAAATGTGTAGATTACCTCACAAACTAACAAAACATTTTAAACTCTGGGTACAATTTGCTCAGCAGAAATGAAGCAAAATACGCCAAAATTATGCAAAAGTATGCGTTACTAGGCAACATATGGTTAAGCACGCCATGATTGAAAATGGCAGGAGAGCGCATTTCGTACTAAATAAATAACACAAATCAGGTGCCGGCGCACAATGCACACTAGCTGCGATTTTGATTAGGGTGTGCCACTCAACACTCCGGCCTGCCTGTGCCCTAGTGTTTTCAAGCTCACCCCAGGCCAGATTAACCGTTTTTCTAACTAACTCTTAAACTTTACTTACTTTAGCTTTACTTTTTGTCTACTTTCTCTGTTTCTTTTTTTAATTTTTCGCTGCTTGTGTGTGTTTTGTGTTTCTTGTCTCCCCTACCTCCCCCAGTCATGGAATAGGCAGGCAGTGTGTCCGGACCATCCACTCCCTAATTAACTGCACAGGCATGACCCCAAAGAATGGTTTTTGGGAAGAGGAGGTGGTGGCAGCACTTTTTTCCTTTTTTCTTGCAGTGCCATCACGTCCTCATGTTGGTTTTGCTACTGGCAAGGGCCTCAGCTCTAGAGAGCCTTGGCTGCATTGGGGGCCGTGCAGTGCAGTATTCACCACCTCACCGTGTGTCTTCAGCACCCAGTGACAGGTTAACATCCTGCGTCATGGACAGGATCTGCTGGACTTGCTCGGTATTAAAGTGGCAGCGTTGACAGGTAAGTGATTTTTAATTTAAGTGATTTTCTAATTTAATTTTATCACTTCACATGAAGCATTGCATCGCTATGAGTTTAAGAGAGTTTAGATATTAAAAAAGGTTTTGCGTTGTAGGAACGATAGATATCCATATTGCTGAACTTGACTCAATTTCTGAATATTTATAACATTTAAAAAGATATATTTCTGAATAATTATGTATGCATCAAATGTGCCTTTTTATGTGTATGTAAAAACAATCACATATATTACGTTTCTAACATATATATTTTATGTCTTTACATTGACTATATAACAGGGGTGGATTCTCTATTAGGGCTCTGGGGCTGCACCTCCTCATATTGCTTCACATTCCTGTACAAATATCAAATAGATCGATTCATTTGGAGATAGGACCGTATCGCTGAACACATCGATGTTTTAAGTCTGGACTGTGTGTCCCAGGCTGCCTGTCCCACTCTGAAGCAGGAGACGGAAACCAGGTAGTAAATCAGCTCTCTGCACTGAGAGGCACGACGCAGGGCTTACTGTTCTAAAGCCCTTCATAAAGAATCATTGCCATTGTAGTCTATGACAGTATTCTCTATAGGGCAATGACACTTTCAGCATCATGATTTCGGACGTCGAGGTCTCTGTCCCTGCGTGACAGCAGCCGTCTGCCATTCCCAGGCATAGATCCAATATTCGTCACGCGTAGGAGTGGATGCAAGCATGTGTGTTTTAGTGCCTTGTTCTCGGTAATGGTAATTGTTAGAATGCTATCCTTCTGTTATGTATATTGTGCTGAGACACCTTGCCACACTAATCTGGCCCACTATGACACTCCCAGACTCTGGTTGCAGGTCGCTGGCCCCATTAGAAGTGGAGCTGCTGCAATTGCTCCCCCGCTCAATGGATCCAAAAGACGAGCAGGTTAAGTTTCTTGTTCCCTTGTAAGGTTGATCCAAATATCCAATCCGAGTCAAATGCAAAGCAAGAGAAATGTGCCTCCGGTACACAGTTATCTGCCATATTACATTAAATCTGGCCCTGAGTACCGAGTCCAGCAGTGAAGTACATACTGTGAGCCTTAAAGTCTCTCCAGTCCAGCTGTTGGCGTAAAGGTAACGCAGTGGCCTCATAGAAGTGACGCAGTAAAATCTTGTAGATTTCACTGCGTCACTTTTACGGGGCTTTCCTGCGTGGGAATGCCCACCCTGCATACATTATACCTGAAGCAGATGTGTCCCCGCATCCATATCCCCGCATGTTGTTACAACGCGGTCGTAATAACAACCGCGTTGTAACAACGCATACCATTACCCTGCAAGTCATTACAACGACTTGCGAAGTTGGGAAAGGTGTTGGATTTAAAATCCAACACCTTCCTACAGTCCGCACAGACTGAAGTTGGAATAGTAAATTTTACTATTCCAACATCCAGCGCCCCCCTCCTCAAGTCGTTGTTACAACTTGCGGGGTAATGGTATGCTTTGTTACAACGCGGTTGTTGTAACGACCACGTTGTAACAACATGCTGGGTAATGGTATGCAGAAAAAAAGGCATATTTATTGCAACGTGGCGTATTGTTTACAATGGCGCTGCATCACAAAAGTAGCGCAACAGTAGCGTAAAAGTGTTGCAAGGGGCTTGTAAATCTGACCCGATGAGTGTTAACGTTAAGGCAATGCATCTCAGCTATTTAGTTCCTATCTTATTTCAAGTTTTACTTAATCTTGCCTCCCTCAGAGTTAGCTATTTAATCATGTTGTGCTTCTTTCTATATTTCTTTCCATGCATACTATGAGCTGTGAAGGTGTTTATGAGGGCCTTTGATTGAGAGCTCTGATGCTGATTCTGAAGCCAAAGCATAGTGCCTGTCAGTGGGTTGGCCTCTCTGCAAAGCACACAGAACAATGGTCATGTATTCAAGTTGTAATTGCAATTTTGTGAAAATGTGTGTGAAGGGGCTGCACGGATGGTAAAGTATTTACAGGGCAAACACAAAAGTAAATACATTGCTTACTCCAGTATTTGAACTTTCAAAGATTCCCATAGCTTGTATCATTCCCCGTCGTCGGAATGGGAGTCTCGGTAAATAAAAAAATAACATAGCAGTAGGTCCAAAAGAGAAAGAAAGGCTTAGGCCTCATCTCATTTTGTAGCATAATCACCTCTGTTTGTAAAAGAGACCAAAATAATGCAACAACCAATGAGATTAGCCTCACCCCATAGAACCCTCCTGAGAGAACCTCAGAGCCTCAGATTTTCTACCGCACGTTGTGCAAGGGAGTCTCCACTGAGCTCTGCTCAGATTTCTCTTCAACTTCGGTGTTTTTCAACTGTTTTCTCTTCAGCGTTCTTCAGGATGTCTGACAAGGAGAAAAAGGCTTTATTCATAGCCTGTGCTACTTGTTCAATGAAGAGGCTTTATGTGGAGAACAAACATAAGGATTGTATTTATTGTTTGTAACCTGACCACAAGGCCATCGAGTGCAAGATCTGTCGTACCTTCTCTTCAAAGAGCTTGAGAGACCATGAGGGACGTTTGCTCACCTGGTTGCAAAAGTTAAAGTCACAGAAAGACCCGGTATCGAGTGACAGTGATGATGCCTCCTCTGCGACATCTTTGAGTAGATCTCAAAAAAGGGGTAGGTCTTCACCTTCAACTTCTTCTGACCCCCCGGCCAAAGCCTTACAAAAGACCTCTGATAGGTCTGACAGGCGCAGTCCCATCAAATCTCCTCACCGAGGTGTAAAGGAGAGGGAAGGACTGGTTTCTGAGGCACATTCTATTAAGAAGGCGAGTCATGGGCCTTCAGTTTCACCTCCACCTTCTGAGAAGCCAAGACTGTTAAAAAAACCAGCTTCTCTCCTGCCTGAGGGGAAAGCTGACAAAAAAATCCGCCCGTCGACGACGACAGCGTCGAACAATCCATCAATGTCGATTTCAGCTCCGTTCACGGGCTCGTCGACGAGAGCCTCATTGTCTCCAGTACCTTCGTCGACGACGACTTCGTCGACGCTGCAACCTAAGGTTCAAGTTTCCATATCGTCGACGGTGAGGATTACCTCGACATCGACGAGTATGACGATGAGGATGGTGTCGACGACGACGTCGACGACGACATCTACAGCTTCCAGAATAATACTGACGACAGTCTCGATGACGATTCCATCGACGATCACTCCTTCGTCGACGACGGTTCCGCCTTCGACGACTTCGTCGACGATTCAAAGTGTGGCAATTTCAGTAAAAAGACGCCAGATTACACCGGAGATGACTTTTCCTCGTAGAGTGACACCACCACCTCCAGCACTCCTTTTGGAGGAGGAGTTTTCAGATAAAGATGAGGGACCTTACGGGATGCATATAGTCCATTCCAATTACATGTCAAATATCAGGACTCAGATCCTGAGGACTACTATTTAGACCAAGGACAATATCTGCCACAAACTAGGCAGGAACAGTCACAGCAGGGCATGGTGGCTATGCCGTCTTCACTAATTGCTGATCTACAATTCATGTTGCTGGATTATAGGAAAAGATTTCCATCTCAATCTTCTGGTCAACAGTCGGTGCAAGTGCCTCCACCTTCACCTCCACCTCAATCTTCTGCTCCTGTTCCTCCTCTGCTTCCACAAGCTCCGGTTCCGGATCCAATGGAACCTCAACAAAATGTAGTCACAGTTCATGATGACTCGTCGGATGATGACCAGGGCACAATCTCAGTCCCAGATCCAGATAGGGAATGGGATGACTATATAATTCCGGATCCTGCTTCTCCATCTCCCGATCCTGAAGATTCTCCTCCAGCAGATATAGGGGGTTTTCACAATTTAATGGAAAGAGCATGCAAATGTTTTGATCTTCCCATACCATCAGTACAGTCGGAATGTTTTCTTTATGATTTTAAAGAGCCTTATAAAAAGTCTGTCCGTTCTATCCCAATTGTGGGCCATGTCTGGGATTAGGGGATAAAAGTAATGAAATCTCCAGCTACCGTCATGCCTTTTCTTCCTCGACTGGAGAAAAAGTACAAAGCTCCAGAAGATAGCCCTGCTTGTCTGGTTAGCCAACCGAAACCGGACTCTGTAATTTCTCAAGCGGCCCAAAGGAAATCAAAGAATCCGTCGGCGCCCCATACCACTCCACCGGATAAGGAGGGTAGAAACCTTGATAACGTGGGTAAGAGGTTCTCCTCAATGTCCAACCTCCTGGTCAGGGCGGTAAATGCCTTGGCGATTCTGGGACGATATGATCGCCAGATGTGGTGCGACTTATCTCCGGATTTGAACCAGCTACCTGAGGGATCGAAGGCTGATGCAAAGAAAATCCTGGAGGAAGGTGAGCGTTCTTCAGAAATTATAGATTGCGCAATAGACATTGCTACCACTGCTTTCCACTCTTTGGCAGGTGTGGCAGTCCTTAGACAACAGGGCTGGCTTCGGGCCACCTGGTTTTGCCTGGAAGTCCAAAACAAAATCCTAGATCTGCCGTTCAATGGTGAGATGCTTTTTGGAAAGCATGTGGACGATGCACTGCAGGAGATAAAAAAGGACACTGTAACAGCGAAGTCCCTTGGGACTTTGCAATACCGCAAAGTACCTTTCCGTAGTGCAAGAGGACGAGGTTTTTCTTCATATAGAGGTGGATACCAGCAGCAGCGCTATTCCACCTATTCACAACAATGGCAGTCTTACAGGCCACAGTATTCTCAAGACAGGGCCAATCGTCGTCTTTCTCTCGCCAACCCTCTAGAGGACAACAAGGGCACCAGGGGAGAGATTCCTCTAAGCGCCAATATCGGCTTCCCGGCTCTGTCTACTGTTCGTTTTCCCCCTGTGACACCAGTGGGGGGCAGGATATCACAATACCTCCACAACTGGAATCTCATAACATCAGATCAGTGGGTCCTCAATATCATCCGGTTTGGCCATACACTGGAGTTTCAACACCAGCCACCATCCAGAGCCTCTCGCTCGACCGAATCCAAACATCTGTACCTTCTGTGACTAGAAGCTCACCAACTACTTTTCAAAGGAGCGATAGAGCCAGTACCTCTGTCCCAATGAGGCAAAGGATTCTATTCCCAGTTCTTCCTCGTTCACAAGACCGTAGACAAAAGGCGCCCAATTTTAGACCTGAGGGAGCTCAACACCTATGTCATAAAACTCTTGTTTCGGATGGTATCCCTACAGGACATTTTGCGGCTTCTCAATCCAGGGGATTACATGGCCACTCTGGATCTTGAGGATGCACACTTCCATGTTCCCATCCACCCGGCCCACAGGAGGTTTTTACGCTTTACAGTAGCCAAGAGCCACTTTTAATTCAAGGTCCTGCCTTTCGGACTCAGATCCGCGCCGCGGATATTCACAAAGATTTTCCATCAGAAGAAAGACAGCAAAGACTGATCACCTCCGCCCGTCATTTGCAAACAAGACGGTCTCTGTCTGTTCGCCTATACAAATCTCTTCTAGGATCGATCTCATCTTGCATTCCCTTGAATCTGCATTGCAGACTTTGTATGCGCCCGCTCCAAGAGCAATTGGATCTGCTGTAACGCCAAGCAGACGGCTCTTTTGACGACAAAGTAATCATCACTCCTCTTATGAGAGAGGCAGCCAGATGGTGGATGGTCAAAGACAATATCTCAAAGGGTCTCTCCTTCACAGTCACTCCAGCTCGGTTGATACTTACCACAGACGCCTCTCTGGAAGGCTGGGGGGCGGTCTTGCAAGACCTTCAAGTGAGCGGCCGCTGGCGGCCTGAGTAACGTCTTCTCCACATCAACCTACTGGAGCTAAAAGCAATTTGTCTAGCTTTACAGGCTTTCCTTCCGAGGATTCGGAAATCCACCGTTCTGGTCCGTACAGACAACATGACGGCCATGCATTACGTGAACAAGCAGGGTGGAACAAGGTCTCCTCTGCTGTCCAAGGAATCATAAGAGATTTGGGAGTGGATTATTCGTCACCATATTTCACTTTCGGCGAACATCTTCCAGGTGCCCTCAACAAGACAGCGGATACGATAAGTTGTCTCAAATCTGTGAGCCACAATTGGGAATTGGATCAGCGCACTCTGGAGAGAGTTTTCAATCTTTGGGGCAGACCCTCCATAGACCTGTTTGCCACTCCAGAGAACAGGAAATGCCAGTCCTACGCAAGCAGGGAACACCATCAGGGATCATTGGGGAATGCGCTTTCGATGGCCTGGTCAGGCGTCTTTGTTTACGCCTTTCCTCCAATTCCTCTAATCCCACGACTACTCAGAAAGCTCAACGCAGAACCCTGCAGAATGATTCTAGTGGCACCGGCGTGGCCCCGCAAGTTTTGGTTTACAGAGCTTCTCTAGCTCTCCCAGGATCATCGAATTCACCTGTGTCCAATTCCTTCTCTATTGACAATGTCCCAGGGTCAAGTGGTACATCCGGACCCAAGCTATCTGCAGTTGACTGCATGGCTCCTGAGCACAGAGAATTTCAGGGCTTGAATATCCCTCAAGAATGTAGAGAGGTGCCAGCTCAGGCCCAGGCACCAAGTACGAATAAGACATATCGTTCAAAATGGAAACGTTTCTGCCTATGGTGCCGCCAACAGAACATTCATCCTTTTTCTTCTGCTCCTCATCAGATTTTGCCATACATTTTGTCTCTGGCCAAGTCAGGTCTTGCACATTCTTCTGTCAAGGTGCACCTGGCGGCGATCTCTAGGTTCAGACGAACATCTTCAGGTCCTTCTCTTTGGTCTGCGAGAATCGTGAAACAATTTTTAAAAGGACTTTTTAGGGTTTTCCCTCCAGTTAGACATCCTCCACCCGTGTGGCAGCTCAACTTGGTCCTTGCTCAACTCACGAGGCCTCCGTTTGAGCCCATTCATAGGGCGGATCTTAAATTTCTCTCATGGAAGGTGGCCTTCCTCCTTGCTTTAACATCAGCCAGGAGGGTTGGTGAACTTCAGGCTCTCACTATTAAGGATCCGATCTTGCAGTTCAAAAAAGACACCCTTATTCTGAGGACAAATCCAAAATTCATCCTGAATGTTCCTTCGGATTTTCATTTGAATGAACCAGTAATTTTGAAGTCTTTTTTCCCTAGACCGACAACTCCAGCGGAGAGGTCTCTTCATTCTCTAGATGTTCAAAAGTGTTTAAAATTTTATATCCAATGCACCAAGGACTTCAGGAGATCTACTCAGCTCTTTATCGCCGTCAGTGCACCTCGCAAATGTTTTCCCCTTTCAAAACAAGGGGTTGCGCGATGGATTGCCAGCGGGATCCAATACTGTCACCAAGCGGCTGGTAAGCTCCTAGAAGGGAGGGTCCGGGCACACTCGACAAGATCAGTTTCGTCTTCAGCTGCTCTGTTCGCTGGAGTACCGATCAAAGACATTTGCAGGGCAGCTACATGGAGCAGTGCCCATACCTTCATGACACATTACTGCTTGGAATCTTCCACGCGGAGCAGTGCTACAGTGGGACAGGCTGTTCTGCGGAATCTCTTTCAGTGAGCGGTGAGCTTTCCCTTCTAACCCTCCTTCCTGTTATTGGTTCACACATTTTGTATCTGATGATGTTTACTGACTGGTGTTTGGTAACTTTTATTTCTCATGCTGATATACATGCAAGGTGATACAATGTATTTTTACATAAAATGTGCTTCCTTTTTTCCTAACTGCTAGCTATGCTGATACAAGCTATGGGAATCTATGAAAGTTCCAATACTGGAGTAAGAAAACAAGTTACTTTCCTGTAACTTTGGTTCTCCAGTATTGGTAACTTTCATAGATTCCCATGTGCCCACCCTCCTCCCCTAGGAAAGCTCAGCCTTCAGCATACTCTGGTATATTGTTCCACAACGGCTACGAAAATCTGAGGCTCTGAGGTTCTCTCAGGAGGGTTCTATGGGGTGAGGCTAATCTGATTAGTTGTTGTATTATTTTGGTCTCTCTTACAAAAAGAGGTGGATATGCTACAAAATGAGATGAGGCCTAAACCTTTCTTTCTCTTTTGTACCTACTGCTATGGTATTTTTGTATTTACCGAGGCTCCCATTCCGACGACAGGGAATGATACAAGCTATGGGAATCTATGAACGTTATCAATACTGGAGAACCAAAGTTACAGGTAAGTAACTTGTTTTCTTATATGTGAGTGAGTGCAGCGTATGTTTGAAAGTGGTGAAGTGAGGGAGATGCAAGGAAGTGCATTCAGGGAGAAGTAAAAAGAGGGTGCTTAAGAGAAAAGAGAGATGGTTAAAGATGTGCAGATGGACAAGGTGTGCAGAGAAAAAGGACATATATATGTAACATAAAGCACACATAACTGAAAGCCAAAACCTCTTCCACAGGCCTCAATACTATTGAAATTTCAGAATTGAAACATTTTTTAAGGTTAACTATTTATAAAAAATCCTTGTTCTCACTCATTTATGTTAAACAGCTAAAAACCATTGACAAAGCCAATTGTACTGACAGGCTTTGGGTGTAGGTCAGTGTTATATATCTGGATGCAATTATATCTCCAAAATACCGGTTGGGTAGCACACTATGCAATTCACAGAAATGTATTTTATGTGTTCCCTTTTAGAGAGTCAACATATTTTCATCCCACAGACCTGTCTTCACATATTTGTATATGACTGATTGCAATCAGCAGATGTGGGTCTCTCCTGAAGCCTGGTTAGAGTATGTTCTTCCCAAGTTGATGCCGCATGCAGTGCAAGATACTGGGCAAGTACACACTTTAAAAGGCTGCAGTTGTCATGTTGGACAATTTGCACAGTGCAGTAACTGATGAAAATATTTATGCATTAAGATATAGGGCAGTTTTTATGTGTTTAATATTTAAAAATGACACGTTCCCTCTGCTTTATAAGCCTTGCTTTATCACTAAACAAATTTGTGTTAAAATGCACCCTTTGCCAATCTTTTTTTCAATTTGTTCCTCTGGAGGAGGACCCAGCCTAGACCCCACATTTTTCCATTAAGCTTGTTGTCCACGTCGCTCCTACATAAAAGTCATGCCAAACATTTATGCCCACCACTTTTAAATGTCACCAGTCACCATTGCTATATTAACTTCTTAGCTGCTAAGGCTTGCCCCAACCCCATGACCCCAGAGCTAACATTTTTTGGGATAAGTTCCTTGCAACCCTACATAAGTTGTTTTTCCACAAAAGGTATCATGCCACATTTACAAACCTTTTTTCAAACATCCTGCGGATTCTAAAGCTACCCAAGCTTTGTAGCTTTCCAAATAAAATAGCCAAAATATAGCTGTTTTTTCTTTTTTGAGAATAAGTGGTGGAAAAAGTGCAAGAATTCAATAGTTTTTCCTAAAAATAGCATCAATGAAAGATTTGTTGTGCTAACAAACCTATCTTTTTCAGCTTGCAGACACAGGCAGAGTTGTTTAAAAAATACATTTGATCTTTTTACAATTGTTTGTGCAGTTTTGTAAGAAGTACTCAATTTTTCTTAATTTTCATGGTTTCAACCTATTTTCAGTTTGTGGCTGAATCAAGTACAAAACCAAGGAATTATCCCAGAAAGCTACAAATTTCTTGAAAAGATTTTAATTCAGAAAGGGGGTGATTTGTGTAAAGCCCTCAAGGGTTTCAAAAGAATCTAATTGTTGAAATAAAAAAAATCCAGAAAAAAGAGTAATTTGTGACTACATTTTCATCTGTAATTTTTTGTGCCATTGGCAGATGTATAAAAGCAATATACTGTTATGTGCAATAGGCCCTTCCGGTCCTGGGGATGTATAGGGTTTGTAGGTTTTCAAAAATAAGTATACTGGCTGCATAGCAATTCATAGTATAACAATGAATAAAGGAAAACTATATATTTCTGAAATGTACAAAAGATTCTAAGCTGAGCAACAGTTGTTGTTTGTACATCTCTGAATTTGTTTTTACACATATCTTCGTTTTTTCACACTTTATTTTACCTTTGGAAGCCTCAAATCCAGAGAAATCCAGTTGTTAATAACAAATACTCAGCTATTTTGCTTTCCTACCATTTCCCAATAAAAACAATACCCCACTTTTGCGGCTGGAGTTATCACCTGAGACACAAACTCCAAAAAGTGCAACTTTGAGACTTCACTCATCAAAATCAATACAACCAGGGGAAACCTGCCAAGCCCAGACATTTCCGAAACTAGCAGACACCCAGGGAAAGTCCAGGGTGGTTTGACTTGCATGGAGGTTATGGTGGATATTTTGACCGCTGAAGGTCTTTTAACCTAGAAGATCTTTCAAACCTTAAACTTTGGCCAAAAACACACACTTTCCTCACACTTCTGTGAGAGAAAGTTCTGAAATCTATGAGGATCCACAAGTTACCTACTACCCTGCACTTCCACATGTCTCCCAATATGATCAGAACTACAATTGTGTGGGTGGGCTTAGTGCCAGCAACAGAAAAGCCACAATACTCAACTTGGAGGCCCGTATTATAGGGCACATTTTCCCTGTTTGCACCAGGCACAAAAATGGAAAATGCATTCTATTGTGAAGAATGCACTGCCCTCAGGGCAGCTGCGAACTTGTGTTAACCTGGTGGCAGCACATTTAAGTGAAATATGAAGCAGCCGCTTAAAAGCTGTTCCGTGTTTGACAATACAGGTCACAAACCACCTTCCCTATCAAGAGAAATTAAAGATCCTCTTGCAGGCAGGTGCAGTCAGTTTCTGCACCTGCCTGCAGGGGGAAATTTATTGGGTCCATGGGACCCCATTTCACCCCTTGGGCCGTCCACAGGGGGGCACACTGATAGGGCAACACTTTTTTTCTGCTGTACTTTCAGTGCGCTTCCTAAGGGATGTTTCCCTCTTCGCCTATGCCTGTTATACAGAGCTGGCACATATTCAAAGAGATTCCCTCATTGGCACGCCCCTATGCAAATGGGGGAACGCCATTTGACAATAGCGCAGGCACTACATGTGCACCAGCGCTATCAGTATTACCGAAGGGGGCACACAAGCATCTTTGACCCCTTCTGTATTGCCGAGGTTCCTCAGGGGTGCATAAAATGGCCTCACACACCTGTTGCACCGCTGGGGCTCTTCGTGTAATGCAGCCCATAGAGTTCATTTTTTTCCACTCAAAAGCAAATTTTTGAATGCAATGTGGGTTACTGTGGATTTTAGGCCCTGGCTTGGCTGCCAACCAGGGAATCCTACCTTGCCCAGACATTTCTGAAAATTCAACATGTGAGGGGTATGACTGTCATATAGTTCACAAGGTTTCTTTTACCCAGAAACCCTTGCAAACCACAAACATTAGCTAAAAAGTCAAATTTTCTTCACATTTCTGTGGTGGAAAGTTCCAGAATCCACGGGAATTCCCAAATGTTCTACCGCCCAGCATTCCCACATGTCTTTCGATAAAAACAGTACCACACTTGAGTGTGTAGGCCTAGCATTCAGGACAGGAAAGGGCCCAAAATGCAACATTGATAGATCAAATTTTTCCCCTCAAAAGTGACCCAGTTTTTTTTAAATGTAGGCAGCTGTGGATTTTGGCACTAGGATTGACTGTGGCCCCGGAAACCTACCACACGCAGTAATTTCTGAAAACTAGACACCTGCTGGAGTCCAGGTTGTTGTGACTTGTGTTGATGTTATGAGATGCCCTTGCAAATCTCAAACTTTGGCTAAAAACACATTTTCCTCATTATTGTGCTAGGGAAAGTTCCAGAATCTGTAGTGATCCACATATTTCCTACACCCAGCATTCTCACATGTGCTCCAAGAACCTAGTACCTGTCTCGTGAAGGGACCAAAAACGCCTCATGGACAGATTCAATTATTTCACTTGAATCCGACCCCTTTTTTTGCAATGCAGGTAGCTATGGATTCTGAGCCTGGACACAGCCTCCACCCAGGAAAACTTGCAAACTCAGACCTTTCTGAAAACTACACAGCCAGGGGAGTCTAGGGTGGTGTCACTTGAGGATTTTGTGCCCATAAGCCCTTGCTAACATCAACCCTTTGCTAAAAACACATAGTTTTCTCAAATTTATCTGAGGGAAAGTTCCGGAAGTTGAAGCGATCCACAAAGTTTCTACCACCCAGCATTCCCACATGCCTACAGATAACATGAGTACTCCACTTGTATGGGTAGGTCTAGCTCCCAATACAGGAAAGGGGACAAACTGTTATATTAACAGATAAAACCAAATTTTTCACTCATTTCCGC
The DNA here is from genome assembly GCF_964204655.1 of Triturus cristatus. Taxonomy (NCBI): domain Eukaryota; kingdom Metazoa; phylum Chordata; class Amphibia; order Caudata; family Salamandridae; genus Triturus; species Triturus cristatus. Next base: position 387,840,164 of record NC_140584.1, on the reverse strand, counting down.
AAATGTGGGTAGTGTAATTTTGAGCTCAGGTTTAACCGCCAGTCTGCAAAACCCAGAAATGTGTGAAAACTAGACACTCAGGGAAGTCCAGTATGGTGTGACTTGCGTGGCACTCACAAGGTTTCTTTGACCCAGAACCTATTGCCAGTCTTAAACTTTGGCTAAAACAAGTTTTCCTGGCATTTCTGTGAGGGAAATCTCTAAAATCCAAGGGATTGCACAAAGTTCCTACCACCCAGCATTCCCACATGTCTCCAATTAAAAATAGCACACATATCTCAGAATCACTTGGTTTAAACAAGGAAAGGATTTCAGATTAAAGAGGACGGGGCAATGGAAATTGGGGCTAGATTGTTAACTACTTCATGGATGGGAAGTTTCTAGGTCAGGAATTCGCTTCTGGGTTATTAGTGGTAGAACATAGTCAACCACACTACATACAGGCATACTTGCCTCGTAATGATTTGCAGTACTATAGGCTCCCTGCTCCTGCTTACGTCATGCACTCAATCCTTTGTTCTTACCGCCTTTACTGTTTTCAGGTTAGTCCTTGCCTAACCCACCTCTGGCTTAAACCTGTTATGGGCCTCTTGTCTGTTACCATCAGTAATATGCTGTATATTGGTCTCCCACTTCTGGGAATCATGGAGATCAGCCCAGGTATCCTGGTCAAATTCTGGTCCCCCACCCCAGAGCCGGGAACGCCACCCAAAACTCTTGTAACTCCTCAGTGCCCTGTTGGCATTACCTATCAATTTACCTTTTTCTCATGCCTATCCAGCATTTGATCCAAATTCCACCCATCAGCATATCAGTCCAAATACACCATTCCTTTGTAGGTTTACCCAATACCACCTTACAACAGAACAGCAATCACTTATGTGCCTTCTCTCTCCTTTCACCTTTTCTTTTCTTTCTCTTATGAAGCATTCAATATGCCTGGGTGAGTTGGAAAAATTTGGTAACTCTGCATTAAGCATGTAATGCAGAGTTCCTGCCAAATTGTGCCAATGGGCGCATGGCGGAATTATTCTGCAGTTTGACCCTTGTGATGTTCATGGGAAGAATGCAAGGCTCCATAAGGCGCACTTGAGAGCGCAAGTGGGATTTGCCAGTCACTAGTATGATTTCTGGTTATCACAGAGCCTTTCTCTACCATTTTGTGACATCGACGATCATAAGAGTCTGCAGCTGTTTTTTGAGTTGATTCTGTACTGAAAAAGTAGATAAATATACTTGAAAATACCTTTTCGAGGACATTGTTCTACTTGAATAGATGGTGCGGGTTGGATTTAGTGCGGAAAGCATTTTTTAGTTTGACTTATTTTTTCAACAAGAAGAAAGTTCCACAGAGACTCTAACTTCCTTCTCTTCCTGTCCAGAAGGCTGCTCCCAGTGCTTTGTCCATCTCATTGTCACTTTTCATTTGGATTTCAAGATGAAAGGCTCACTCTCTTCGCCTGCAATTACTGCTGCAGATATACCATTGGATTTAATGAGTTTGTTTTTGTGCCATGACAACAAGTTTAGATAAGTTGTTGTTTGTACCAATTTGTGAATTTGATTGTGGTCTCTTGCATATGGAGTTACAGTAGCGGCCAATATTTTAGCTTTTATAAGGGCAAAAGGTTGTCCAGGTAATTATTTTTCACCATGTCTGTTAAATTTGCACTATTCATTCATTTTACCATGGGTTCTAGTCTGTCCACGGGCCATCCAGCCAGGTGTAGTAATTGGGTATATGAAAAACTGTTTCTGTTGTATATGTTGTTTTAAAATATCTATGATTGAGGCCAGGGATGGCATTAGATTCAATGCAAATGTGTATTTTTTGTATTATGTTGGTGGGGTAATATATTTTGATGCCTTGGGAGGATGTCTATTGTAAATTTGTTATGGCTGACTTAATTTTCGTCTTTGCCATTGCTGAATTAGTGGTAGCATTTTCTTCTTTGTTTTCCATGCCTCCTTTGTGTGGCCAGTGTGTGTTTGTAATCGGCCACCATTTCGTCTTTGTTCTTCATGCCAAGTGGCGAGTGGCCATTTTGTGTAATCAGTGTCCACAGGCCAGCAAGTGTGCTTTGATGTCCATGCCTCTTGCTTGTTGGTATTTGAATATGTGGTCAGTGGCCATTTTATGTTAAATCCTTTTTTTTCCAGTTTTCAAAACCATTTTCTAGGGACATTGATAAAAGAAGGCTATGCCTTTTAAATTTTTGTTCACTTTTTACTTTTTTCCCTGATATCAGTTTAGTATGCTTGAGGATCATTAAAGTATGTATGTACACCCCATAGCCTCCCATAGGTCACTGAGTCTTAGGCCATAGGCGCGCACCAGCATTAACTTTTTTAAATATTATTTCATTTGACCTGCACCCCCTGCCTGCCACAGGTCTCTTAGGCCATAGGCGCACACCAGTATCCATTTTTTTAAAGGATTTTTCATTTTTTCCCTGCACCCTTAGTCTGCCGTGAGTCTCTGAGTCTTAGGCCATAGGTGCACCCCATCATTCACTTTTATAAGAATTTTACAATTTTTCCCTGCCACAGGTGTTTTACCTTCGAGGCACAAAAAGAAAACTTTTAAATCTGTACGTTATTGTTATACTAATTGAAATATTATTTAACCCTTTGCGTAGTTCGTAGAGGTTTGCTACGCGGAACTCCGCAAAGTGGCAAAAAAACTTAGCATAGTTCCGCCAGTGGTGGAGTGTAGTGCAAACTGCTGTTCGCGCTGGTTTTCCTAGAAATTCTACCCGAGTGACAGCTCGCGCTCGTGAACTTACGGTTCGTGAGTGCGAGTGGGGAAAAAACTCCGATGCACTACGCGAAGCAGAGTTTTCTGCACTTCGCGAGCTCCGTGGAGTGCAGAAAACCCCGCAAACTCCGCGAATGGAGCAGAGTTGACCACCCAGGCCTAATATTATTATACGGTTTGGATTGGAAAGGAATGGATACACTATTGTTGTTAATTATTTGGGATAATATCACTATTGTCCGTATGAATAATTCAAACTGCAAATGTGCCATGTATCACTGAATGTTTTTCTTGTTTGTTTACTAAGGTGCACAAGAGACATCACATACAGTACTGCCAGACAAAAGTCCGGCACAAAGTGACAAGAACCACATCACACCACCTGAGTACTCCTCTGCTTGCTTCCATTTGTGCAGCTAAGTGCCAACTGAAAGAGCTTGAAGATTGTCCCAAAGTAAGATGTTCCTGCCAAGAAAGTGGCCAGTGAGGAGGAGAAGAAGAAGCATATTGGCAGTGCCACCGCTGGTGTGATGTCCTCCACCTTTTTCATGAAACATGGTGTGGCCACCGCTCTGTCCTCCGGGCACATCCCACATCAACGGCACCAACCCAACCTAAGCCCAAGGCCTTGTCTCTCAATGAAGCAGCCACTGCAATTGTGGTTACGAGCAGTGTGTCTGAAATGGCTCTGTCTCAGCCACAAAGTGCCCAATCATTGCAGGAAACTAAGCAAAGTGGACAACAGGAGCTACAGCTTGCAACAGTTCTTCCTGAACTAAAAGCGGAAAAGGCGGTTGAGTTTCCTGCTGAGCAAGATGTAGCTCTTGAACCACTGGCTTCCGCATCTAAAGCAAGAAAAAGACAGGATACTTCACTGTCTTCTCCAAGCCCCCCTTCTGATGATCTGAACATGGATTGGACCCCGGTCGAGTTCAAGACCACGAAAGATAAGGGAAAAGGAAAATTCCTGAAAGCGTAGGAATTATAGGATGGAACAGTGATGTGGATGAGCCAGTGATTGTCAGTAAAGAAGGCAGCTCAGAGGACACCGAGATTACCCCTCCTTTTAAACCTGCTCAGAGGGATGTGGCTCTAGTTCCACCATCACCGCCGCCAGCTTCAATATTTACAAGGACCCCTCTGAGACCTGAATGCACCACTACCTCAGTCCAAGTATGTGCTGCAGTGAGGCAATCGACACACCGACCTACCTCCAATTCTTCAGGCATTGGAACACTATGAAAGTTCTCCTCCCAGTTTGGGACTTCTTTACGATTAGCAAGCAGGAGGATAACATTGCAATATGCTCAATTTGCCACACAACTGTTCGTAGAGGTAAGCCTAGTTCACACTATGGTACTGAAGACCTAAGGACCCATTTGAAAAATATCACGCAATGCTGCGGGAGGAGCACCTTAAAAAAGTAGCTGGTGGTTGTGGTGGTGATGAGAAAGGGCAATCAGCCCCAATCACGGTGATAGGAGGAGGTGATAAGGAAGAAGATGATGACAGCTTTACACAAAGCCGCCATGTCCCCTTCAGCGTACCTGCATCACCGGCATCAGCAGCCTCCAAATGGTACAAGACTCTGAAGCAGATACCACCACATGCAGTGATGATTAACCCAAGTTGCACATTGAGTCCACCACCTTCTGGTTCTCTCTGGAAGTCACATGCATTAGTTGCATGACAAAGGAAAACAATCTTTTATTTAGGCATATTACAGGTATGTTTATGAGGACGGGCCCTACAAATGCAGCCACCCAATGGGGCGTTTGTACAATGGGAAGCTAGCTAAAATGCTAGCAGTGTACCTCTTACCTTTATCTGTTGTGGAAGGGGTAGGATTCTTACAATTTGTGGTGTCCATCGGCCCGAAATTAAAGGTGCCCAGCTGGACCAATTTTACCAGGGTCGCTGTTCCAGTGCTCCATCACAACGTGCTGCAGTTGGTGGACAAGCATTGCAGCAGAGAACTGTTCACACTATCCACCTGTCGACAGACATGTGGACCAATTGTCAAGCAACTGATTACATATGTATCACTGCACACTGGCTCTCTTTTGTGGAGGTTAGGCAACAGCTATCTTCAGGTCTCAGCGCTGAAGAAACTTTTAAGAGCGATTCGCGGTATACAAATGTACCAATGTTCTCCATAGAGAAATCCCATCCAGCTGCAAACATTTTGGAAAACTTAAACAGCAAGGGTTATAATGGCTGTGACCCAGAGGTCTCAGAATTGGATTGGTTGCCACGGACAAGCAGTACTATAATCATGGCCATGGTAGATGTTAGATATATCAGGGTCCTGTGTTTGGCTTGTTGCATCAACCTGATTGTGCAGAACTTTCTCAAAAAGACGAGATAGTCAGAAACTTACTGGCCACCTGCGGAAGAATCTGCACTCATTTCACTCATCCTTTTAAAGCCCTGAAGCAGTTGAGGATCATTCAGCGTTCTAATAGAGTACAGGTTAAAGCCCTCATACAGCAGGTGGAAACATTTTGGAACTCAACCTACTACATGTTGCAACATCTGTTTCAAAGCGTGGAGAAATTGAGTATGATTAAAATGAACCAACACTTCATACCACAAGATTACATTGTTACTAAAAAAGCACAGGACTCAGAGTAGAATGAGGGCAATTGGTCAGACTCAAATGTGTTACCTTACCAACTGCTGCGCAAACCCCCTAAGTTTTAGGATGCACTGTACTTCCCAGTAGGCCACAACAGAACTTTCACAATGTCATTAAACTGCTTTGCAAAAATATAGATATAGCCAGATGAACATTTATATATTTGGTGGCTGACATATGCGGCCCCGCCATTTATTCACATGTATGGGCTGGATTGGAATTGTGCACAAAGAAGTGTCCCCATTCAATGCCTGCCTTCGTCCCATCCCTAGCCTTCTTTTTTTCACTTGCTAGCTGGATACGCTGCGCCAGTAAAGATCATTAGTTTACAAGACTGCAATTGTGTTGCTTCCATGGAAAAAGAGGAGATACAATAGACAAATTTTTACCACCATGCTTGTATCGGAACAGGTAACTATCTATTGCGCCAATGATTGATATATATTGAGTGAGTGTGAGTGATGATGATGCCGATGGTGGCTGACAATGTTGTTCAACTAATTTGTAAACTTGATTTTGATGATTTGCACTGTTTGCGATCTGATGGGGGATTCTGACTGACTGTGATTGCCCCTTTCACACTCAGTTAGATTTTACTTGAATGGTCCACTCCTCACTTTACTCTTTGTTCAGATTTCTCAGAGGTCATACCAGTCAGTTTAGCTAACAAATCTTTGCAAAATTTCAAATACTTTTGCTCTTCTTGTTCATCAACAGCAGTGCACAGAAGGGCCAATCTCTCTCAATCCCATCTGTGTCTGGAGTCGGGCGGGATGAGACTTTTAGCCAAGTCTCAGGGCAGTACTACCCCAACAGGAGAAAGTTCTGATTGCTAAATAATTTCTAAGTTCTAATTAATTGGTTGCAATAGGGGAGGGGACTGTAACTGGAGACAGACATCTCACATGTTGGACACACTGTGCTAAATGTGATGACAGTTGTGAGATTGATCAGCCAGGTACATGCAGCTACTCGTCTGGACTTGGTTGTAAAACTGTTCTCACTTCTCAGATAAGCACATATGAGTCATCATGATTGCACTGCAGCAGTTTATGCTCTTCTCTGCCTGTTGGTCCACTCCTCATGATGCTCACCTTCTCCATGAATCTACAATATCAACATTTACTGTTTTACAATCCACAGGCCTTCTCTTCTTCTGCATGAAAGCTCCATAACATAATTCTCCTGCCTACCTTGGCCGACTGGTTCAGCCAGGCACCCAAAACGGACATGCTGAGAAGAATGCAGAATGCGGCACGGCACAATTTGGCATTTATATACAGTATAATTTTTGTTTCAACATCATAATTGTTACTACTGTATGACTCACTACTCCCTAATTTGTATTTTTCAAATCTAGATGAGAGAACCCTTAGATAATAACAGGTATAACTTGAGTCTCTAAGGCAGAAGGACTGTTTACAATGCATTTAATTGAGTCATTCCTTAATTTCTTACCACATCTGATTTGATGATGATGTGCTGCTCATCGACCTGATGAATGTTGTTGTGTAGTCTTTCTCATATCTTTCCCTACCTCCATTTCCATCCATTACCCAAGGCCTTGTGATATATTGAGGTGTGACTTATGAGTTTACACCATAAATGGATCATAAATTTTACAGGACCGATGTGCTGAAAACTACACCTACTCACTGCAGGATCTTCTTACTTAAACAATAGTCCATGCCAGCTCCACTTACCCATCAAGACATGAAAGGAATAACAAAATCATTATAGTGCACAATCAGAACAATATCTGTTCCAGTGTTCTACGATAGGTAGTACTATCTGGCCTGATTCACAATTGTAAAGTTGAAATTTGGCTGTAAATTCTCTTGCAGTTTAACTGAACTACCAGAAGTTTATCATTATACGAAGTAACCTTACCAATGTTAACTAATTAGTAGTAGTAACTCCTTTTAAAGTGATAGGGATTACTTACTACTCATAAAATAACTACTCATAAAGTTACTGATGAAAAAGTTACTAGTCGTAAACTTACACTTCAAGAGTCAGAACCAAAAGTGTATCCTTACCTTTGTGAATCAGGCCCTCCCTGTTACATACAAAATCTATGCAACATGGAGTAACCAAACCTCCTCCTATTCCTAACTTGAGGATTTAAAAGTTTAGGTTTATTCTTTTTTATAAATTAGACCAGAATTGCTTAGAAATTACCACTACTAGTATTTATAATAATAGTTTTTTGTCATGGTGGTCTGGTCTCAGTCTTTGATGACCCACTTACTCTCTGTTTTCTTTCATTTTAGTTGCTTGTGATGAGTAATCTTTCTGAATAAGCTGACAGATGGAGTTCACCTAATTTAAAATAGGTAGGAGTGGGACCTCGCTTTTGTGATGTATTCCCTGTTAGCAGTAGCACAAGAACACTAATACCACCACCGTTAATAAGAAAGCCTTTTTGGGAACCTCTGCAATAAATTTGGGAAGATTGCAAGAGTTACCTCGCTTAATCTATTCAGGTAAGAAGAACTTACCCTAATTACCTGAATGGAAAAGAATGTACTGTTTTACAATGGAATCCTTTAAGTACAAAACGTATGCTAATCTCTTGCACACATGCTTGCACTATGGTGCAAAGTAGTGTGCGTGGCGCACAGCAGCAAAATTCTGTGCGGGTGGTAGGGAAAGGGGAGGTGTGCTGCATATCTCCATAGATATGGCAGTCTCCTGCTTACTCTCTCTCACGCAATGCCGTGCACCACTTGTGGCTTCTGCACTGCACTGGGTGACAGTTTAGTAAATCTGCCCCTAAGTTTTGTCGTGCTGCTCTGCAGCACCAGATTACACAAAACTTCAGTTTTAGGTGGGGTGATGCCGAGGGCAGGGACTGGACTCAGAGGTGATGGGCAGGATATCTGCCTCACTTAACCAATACAGTATTGTCAATAAGAAAGCAAGGTGACATACCACTTGTCCCTGCCACCGCTGGTACTTCTCCCTCTACCTGGGATGCCTGCACATCCACCGATGCCCTGCGACTGCACTGCTGGTGGTCTGTGCACCTGGTGAAAAACATAATTGTTAGAACCGGGATTCCCTAGTTGGTTGCGTTAGGTACCTTAGACCAAGTTGGGACCCTCTCTTCCACGTCAGGGAAAGAAAGGACACCTTCTCAGATAGCCCCTGCTCACCCCCTTGGTAGCTTGTCATGAGCAGCCAGGCTTACCTTCAAGGCAAATGTGTAAAGTATTTGCAATCACGCTCTCAGTGACCCAATGATGACACCACAAATGGACTCCAAATGAGTTTCATAGAAAAACAAGTATAAGTTTATATAAAAAGATATACGATGAGACCCCACGATATAAATCCATCATATGCGTATTTGTAATATTCCTCCTGGCTGGTATTAGGACAGCCAGCCCTTGAAGGTTCTGGCGATATTAATGAGCAATTCTAGATGATCCAATGCAGTCCTAATACAATGCTATGCAGTTCGTATTGCAAGAATCAGGCACTTCGCAACGTAAAAATATTGCGGTTCACTATGCAACAATCAAGCAGTTTGTAATGCCAAAATAATGAAATGTGTAACTCAGCAATCAGGCAGTTCGTGATGCAGAAATAATGCAATGCATAATGCAACAATCAGGTAGTTCATAATGCAGAAACAATGCAATGCGTAATACAACAATCAGGTAGTTCGTAATGCAGAAATAATGCAATGTGTAATACACTAATCAGGTAGTTCGTAATGCAGAAATAATGCAAGGCGTAATACACTCCAGCACCGATCATGGTGCTTTAGACGGTCTTCTCCGCCACTCATACTGACTTGCGGTCAGCTTCCGCCAACATATTCCCCCAACACGGGTATGGTGTAAACCAAAGTGCAGCTCCTCACTCCGGCCCCGGTACTGCCACTCCTTGGCAAGTACGGGCTGCGATATGAGCTGAAGCAGAGGCTCACGGTGCAATAATGGGAGAGGCCGAGAGCATCTCCCTCTGAGCCCGCACCCAACCCCAGGTGGCCACAAATGTTACCTGGGGGGTGCGACCTCGCTCTCCTCTCCTGTTCTCGCGAGTTGGGCCTCTGATGCGACTTTGTGGATTCCGGGCAGTGGCGATAACGAAGATCTCAGGCTGCCACAGGGCACACACAGCGTCGCTGAGACTTCCTTCAGCTTCGGGTGTGCACGGTCACAGGAAAATCCTCATGAAGGTCTCAGGCTGCAAGAAGCACAAGCACACAGCATCGCTGAGACTCACTTGAGTTCCGGGTGTACATGATAACAGGGCAATCCTCACGAAGGTCTCAGGCTGCAAGAAGCACACACACACAGCGTTGCTGAGACTCACCTTTAGCTTCGGGTGCACACGATCACAGGGCAATCCTCACGAAGGTCTCAGGCTGCAAGAAGCACACGCACACAGAGTTGCTGAGACTCACTTGAGTTCCGGGTGCACACGATCACAGGGCAATCCTCATGAAAGTCTCAGGCTGCACAAAGCACATGCACACAGCGTCGCTGAGACTCACTTGGACTCCTGGTGTCCACGATCACAGAGCAATTCTTACGAGGGTCTCAGGCTGCAAAAAGCACATGCACACAGCGTCGCTGAGACACACTTGAACTGCGGGTGTGCACGGTCACAGGGCAATCCTCACGAAGATCTCCGGCTGCACAAAGCACACGCACACAGCGTCACTGAGACCCACTTGGACTCCAGGTGCACATGATTACAGGACAATCCTCACAAAGGGCTCAGGCTGCAAAAAGCACATACACACAGCGTCGCTGAGACTCGCTTGGACTCCAGGTGCACACGATCACACAACAATCCTCACGAAGGGCTCAGGAGGCAAAAAGCACATGCACACAGCGTCGCTGAGACTCGCTTGGACTTCAGGTGCCCAAGATCACCGGCCACTTCTTACGAAGGTATCAGGCTGCAAAAAGCACAATCACACAGCGTCACTGAGACACACCTGGACACTTTTGTGTTCCTGAGTTTCCACAACAGAGAGCCAGCTCTCCTCGGGCCCTTTGGGTTAAGTTACTTCAGGAAACAGCACAGCAAAGTCCTTTCAAGCTGGGGTACACAGCACACAGCAAAGTCCTTTTAGCCTCTCCTTGGTTAAAGCAGCAAATTGCAGGCCAGCCCCAGAACACATAGCAAGGGTCAGTCCTTTCCTTCAGTCTATTCAGCTGTTTCTTCCTTGGCAGAGGTTCCTCTTGACCACAAAGTAGTTTCATAGTTATACTCCTAAATGTCTTTGAAGTCTTTGTGTTCATGGGGGCACTGACCCCTTTCTAAGCCAGTTCTGGGAGTCTCCCTGCCTGGGGCTACTCAACCCCCCTACACTCCAGATGCATGTCAGCCTGTTGCTGTCTCACCTCCTCCCCTGGATCAAGACATTCCCCAGATCCCATCACTTTCAGATCCAGACAGTCAATCCACAACCAGGCAGAGACACACAGAAATGTTAGAGCACAAAACCCCAGCCACTTCTAAAAGAGTGGTTTCTAAACATACAATGCAAAAACCATCTTCACAAAAAGATGTGTTATTAAATTGTGAGTTAAGGCACACTAAACTGCACCTCTCCATCTTAAGTCTTTGGGAAGATAGGCTGGAAACATATTACACAGCCTCCCCATTCTGTCCTATGGGCAAGATGGCCTTTCAACAGTGAGAAACAAAATAAATATTATTTCACTGTCAGGACATGGTACACACCTCAGTACATGTCCTACCTTTCACATACACTGTACCCTGCCCAGGGCGTACCTTGGACCTACCATATGGGTGCTGTTATGCATAGAAAGGGAAGGGTAAGGCCTGGCAAGTGGGTGCACTTGTCAGGACAATATGGCAGTTTAACAAACTGCGTGCAGGCACTGCAGTGGCAGGCCTTAGTTCTCTCCTTAAGGCCACTTGTGTGGGTGGCAAAATTAGTGCTGCAGGCCCACTAGTAGCATTTGCATTACTAGCCCTGGCACACAAAGTGCACTTTACTAGGGACTTTACTAGTAAGGCAAACATGCCAATCATGAACAACCAATTACCATTACACTTTACGCAGGGAGCACTTGAACTTTGACACTGATCAGCAATGGCAAAGTGCCCAAAGCATCTAAATTGGCAACACCATGTCAGAAAAAAGGTCTAGGGGGAAAGCAAAAAGTTTAAGGAACTTTAGCCAAAAAAGGCCAAGTCCAACAAAAATGCACCTTTTTTAGATACCAGATAGCCACTTAATATTTAGGGTCTCATTTATGAGTAGTGTCCCATCACTGCATGAAAGCAGTGATACAACACTTCTCAGTGTGCCCTCCTTGCAACATGATGTACGAGTCATATTTACTGTATGACACATCATGTCGCAACGAATGACAGACACATCAGCATTACTGACATATCTGTCAGCGCAAAAGTGGTGCATTGCTGGGGTATGTCTGAAAACAGATGCAACTCCAGCAATGTGTCCTTTCACATGGGGCAAGCCCCATGTGCAAGGGCATGTGTCACCCTTACGCCTGTCATGACGCAGGCATAAAGTTTTGATGCATTGCAGTCCTAGAAGTGGTGCAGTAAAATCTTACAGAATTCACAGCACACTCCACCGACCTTTTCTTGTGGGGGAACGCCCAACCTGCATACATTATACCTGACGCAGGTATAATGTAGCAAAGGGGTTTACGAAGTGACACATCTGCCTAGATGCTTCACTTCGTAAACATGGAGCAACATTGCACAATATTTACGCTACCGCTGCATCACAAAAAGTGACTCAACGGCGGTGCAAAAGTGATGCAGGGGCTCATAAATGAGGTCCTTATTTTTCACCAGGTACAACTGCAATACATTACTACATTTAGGTTAGCTATCTATCAGTATCCTTTTCTTTCAAAAGTAATCACTTTGGAGGTTTGTGTTATTGCTTGATAACATTTTAAAAAACAGGTATACATTGAGTCAACCAAAACAGTTTTTCTCCTAATGGAAATGATAGGAATAGGATTCAGATTCAGGAATGAGGGAAGGACATAAGGTAAGGCTACAAATGGATAAGGTGTAGCAGGGAATGCAAAGGACATAAGGTATGGTTGTGGTATCCCGTACCTACCATTCTGCACTGTCATGAAACCTGCTAGTATAAGACAACATTGTGGGCCCATGACTAACCCGGGGCGGTAAAATCTGCTCCGCTCGCGGAGTTTGTAGATTTTTGGTAACTCCACGTCATGCGCAGAACGCGGAGTTACTGAAAACTCAGCGATCCGCGGCGTAGCGGAGGGTTTCCCTTGTTTGCGCTTTCAAAATGCATTTTCGCACACGCGGCAGTGACTTACTGGGATCCCTGCGTTCGCCTACGAGTTTTCCTATCCGTTCGCTTGCGCCACAAGATTTTGGTAGCCAGTCGCGCGATCCTGCGAGCGTATGCGATCGCAAACACGTCATTTGGACGCGCCATCGGACATCCGGCGGAAGTTTGGTGAAGCTCGCGATGCGGAACACGCAAAATTTGCAATCTGGAGAAGAATATCTCTCGAGCAGCATAAAACCTTCTCGAAAATTATGATTTCGATGACAAAAAACTCCTCAGACTGACATTTAGCTGTACTTTTTTGTGCAAGGAGTCCTTTTTCTTTTTCTACTTTTTTGGAGAGGAAGAAAGTTCCCCAGAGTGTCCAACTTCCTGTTCCTGTACAACAGGCTCCCCCAGTGCTTTGTGCATGTCCTGTTCACTTTTCATTTGGATTTGGAGCTGGAAGGATCACCCTTTGTGTCTGCTGCATCATATAGCATTGGATTTGAGGACTTTTGGATTTGAGGACTTTTGGAATTGATAATTTTTACTAGTAAGTTGGTGTTTGTTTGATTGGGGCGTTGCAGTTGCTCAGCTGCTGCAACTACAATATTTGTATTTTTCATCATTTAAAAAAAATATATATATATTGTGGGTAGCCAGTAGGCCCAGAGCTAGTCATGGGTGCATGAAACAACTGTTTCTGTGGTGTTTGTTGAATTTAAACATCATTTAGGGCATGGATGGCATTGGATTGAATTGTAAAATGTGTGTGTTTTTTGGGGGTATTTCACTTTTTTGAGGTGTGAGGGTGTGTGTGGTGTGGTTGTTGTGTAACTTGCACACCTTGTTTAGCCCTATGGATTTTCATTTTTGCATTTTATTGCATTAAAGCTGTGTTGTTTAGCATGCCTCCTTTGCTTGGCCATTATAGGCCTGTTTCAGTTCATTGTTTTCCAGGCCTCCTGCTTGTGGTGACTGTGAGTGACCATGTGGCTGGTGGCCATTTTGTGATGGTAGTTTAAAGTGTGCTGCTTTTGCCATATAGGCCTGCATGTGTTTACTTTGTTCCTTTTGGCCTAGGCCTCTTGTTGTTGTACGCCTGGCCATGTGGCTGGTGGCCATTCGAGGCCAGGCAGTGTGCTTTTGCCATAGGCCTGCATTGTCTGTCTTCACTTTCTTGTTGTTGTGGGCCTGGCCATGTGGCTGTCGGCCATATTGAAGCCAGGCAGTGTGCTTTTGCCATAGTCCTGCATTGTCTGTCTTCACTTTCTTGTTGCTGTGGGTGGCTTGGCCATGTGGCTGGCGGGCATTTTGAAGCCAGGCAGTGTTTTTTTGCCATAGGCCTGCATTGTTTGTCTTCCCTTTCTTGTTGTTGTGGGCCTGGCCATGTGGCTGGTGGCCATTTTGAAGCCAGTCAGTGTGCTTTTGCCATAGGCCTGCATTGTCTGTCTTCCCTTTCTTGTTGTTGTGGGTGACCTGGCCATGTGGCTGGCGGCTATTTTGTGGAGCCAGCCAGTGTGCTTTTGCCAGAGGCCTGCAAGCTTGTGGCCTAGTCTGCCAATAGTCCTTTCATCCAGTAGGCCCAGAGCTACTCGTGGGTGCGTGAAATGAAACAACTGTTTCTGTGGTGTCTGTTGAATTTAAACATCATTCAGGGCATGGATGGCATTGGATTGAATTGCAAAATGTGTATTTTTTGGGGTATTTTATTTGATGTGTGTTAAATAAATGCATTTGTTGGATGTGTGTGTGTGTGGTGTGGTTGTTGTGTAACTTGCAAACCTTGTTTAGCCCTGTGGATTTTCGTTTTTGCATTTTTGCATTAAAGCTGTGTTGTTTAGCATGCCTCCCTTGTCTGGCCATATAGGCCTGCTTGAGTTCATTGTTTTCCAGGCCTCCTGCTTGTTGTGACTGTGAGTGACCATGTAGCTGGTGGCCATTTTGTGGTGGTAGTTTAGTAGTGTGCTGCTTTTGCCATATAGGCCTGCATGTCTTTCCTTTGTTCTTTCCTTTGTTCCTCCAGGCTTACTGCTTCCATCCCCTTTGCCAGATGCGGCTCCCTGAATGATGTGATGAGCAAATTAATGCCAAACAGGTTCCACTTCCATTACATTTGTATTTTCGTTTTTGTTGTTCTTCTTTTCTATTCTTCCTGAGTGTACACAGTACACCATAAAAGCCCTTGTTGTCGGTCTCACAAATGGCTACACTGTTATTTTTTTTAATAACTTAAACTGAGTTAATAAAATGTAATAATATAACACTAACAAGTGTGACCACCACACACTAAGTTGTATATTATATTTGTTGTTTGTACTATTAGTAATTGAACCACAACAACAAATGCAACATTTCACTGATGTTCTTCTCCTGGCTTCTTTGCTTTTAGGTGCACAAAAAGACTGAGGAGGAGGTGTCATCATCACCCGTTGTACTGCCAGACAGAAGTCCTGCTGCGCACCACGTCACGTCCATGTGTGACCACAGACATCTATGCAACATGTGCACCTGCATCTTGCTAACATCGGAAGGAAGAAGAGGGGCCCACAGAAAGGTTCCAGGTCCTCCAGTACCAAGAAAGTTGCCAGTGAGAAGAAGGAACAGAAGCAGGAAGTGGCACTGCCACTTAACAAGACTGGTGGGTGTTCCGGCCGATATGTTTTTTGGGAACAAAAAATTACGCCTGCATCAGCGGTGTCCATGGACCAAGCTAGAAGCAGCACCTCCGCATCAGCGGGTCAACCATTGTCAGCATGCTTAGGTCAGAGAGGCAGTACGAACACAACCACCCAATGGCACATTTGTACAATGCGAAGCTGGTTAAAATGTCAGCCCTGGACCTTCTCCCTTTTTCTTTTGTGGAAGGGGTGGGCTTCCTTGAATTTGTGACAGCCATCTGCGCAAAATGGAAGGTTCCCAGCCGGTCCTATTTCACCAGAGTTGCTGTTTCAACACTACATCATGATGTGCTGGAATTGCTTGGACAAGCGTTGCAGCAGAGTGCTATTCACAATATCCACCTGACAACATGTGGACCAGTTGCCAAGCCACTGATTACATGTGCATCACTGCAAACTGGATCTCTTTGTGGGGGTTAGAGAAAAGATATCTGAAGCAGGTCTTGTTGACACTGCTGAGATTTTTAATGCTACTTGGAAACATGCAACTGTAGCCATGTTCACCATGGAGAAATCTCATACTGCTGCAAACATTTTGTAAGAGTTTAACAGCAAGATCTTTGAATGACTGCACCCAAGAGGGCTTAACATTGGTTTTGTTGCCACAGACAATAGCAGTGATATAGTTAAGATAATATATGTGTGAAAATAGGGGTACCCCTGAATACATTTCCTAAAGAGGCATGAATTACGTTAGCCATGACCACATTGTTTGGTTATCTAAAATAATATATGTATTGAATTATTTCTCCCAATTTGACTTTATTATGTAAATCCATGTCTATAATCACAACATCATGTTTGACATGCATCAACATGCTGTATCATTAGGCCATGCATGAATGGATAAGTACGTGTGAATATTATTAGTAACATTCATATATTCATTTTGCACTTAATACATAGGCCAAAACCAAAATTGAATATTTATCAAAATTGTCATTAATATTATATTTTGTGTCTCCTTTTCTTATTACTTAAAAAGATAATATATTTAAAAATATTCCTTACCAGTACTTGGTTTACAAAAATAATAATAATTATATTTTTAATACCTTCTCTTTTCTGGTCACATATTGTTTTTGGTTATCATAGGTCCACCTTTGACTCACTTCCTAAATGGTTTATTCACACACAGTAATATAGTTAAGGCCATGTGCGATGACTATTTGATGGTCCTGTGTTTGGCGTACTGCATTAACATTATTGTTTAAGACTTTCTGAAAAAAAGCCCAAGTCAGCAACTTACTAACCACCTGCAGAAGAATATGCACACATTTCAGCCATTCTTTTAAAGCCCGGAAGCAGCTGAGGATCATTCAACGTGAGCATAGAATGCCAGTTAAAGCACTCATCCATGAGGTGCCAACACGTTGGAACTCAACTTAGTACATGCTTAATCGTCTGTTTGATCAGTACAGACCAATCAATGAGTATGTCATGCAAAGAATAAGGGATGCAACTGTGAAAGGCATGACCCTACAGAGGGTCCAATGGGGCCTAGTTAAATGCCTGACAGAGATGCTTCTTCCTTTTGAGCTCTTCACACGTGACGTCAGCAAGGAGGACTGTACTATGGGCCAAGCTATCCCATTGTTGCACATGCTAGAGCAACAGCTGAAGGAGGTGTCTGAAACGTACATAGGTGTGGAGGAAAAAAAATGAAGCATATGAGTTGGTGGAGAGCTTATCCCATCGCTTAGCTGAAAATACAAGGGTGCAAACTCGCATTGTTTCAGAAAAACATTACAATTGTGCCACAATTCTGGATCCACGGTACAAATCAGCACTGAATACTAACACATTAATTCCTTTTTCAGAAGTGGATGTTGCCCAGTACAAAACTTGGATAGCTGAGGCAGCCAGTGACTTGGAAAATGAACAGCTGGTAATTAAAGGCCCGCTACTCAAACCCACAACAAGTACTGTAACAGAGCATCCAACATCAAGTCCAACTTCAGAGCCTGAGGGCAGTGCATTTGGCTCAGAGAGGTCACCAACACTATCGACAACAGCAATAACCGGATCATTCAGCCCCAGTAAAATCGGCAAGGGATTGGTATTTACAGTAAGGGCTTGCTAGGTCCAGTGCTGATGCAAAGACAAAAGAGGCCCAGCAAAGTGGAGCCCCCCTGAACATTGATCGGATGGTCCAGGCCTATCTGGATGACCCAACAGAGGTCTACATTGATCAAAACCCATTGCTATATTGGTATGGGAAAAGGGGCCATTGGCTAGTGCTCAGCAGGTTGGCGATAAACTATCTGGCTTGCCCTGTCAAAAGTGTCTCTTCTAAGCACGTTTTCGGTGCTGCTGGTTCCATTGTAACAGTGAAAAGGACAGTCTCTCGCCTCAAAAGATGGAGAGGTTAACCATGATCAAAATTAATCAGCACTTTATACCACTAAATTAAAAAATACGTGAATCAACGCAGGAATATGAGGACAGCGAATTAGGTGACGGAAGTAGTGTCTTAGATGATTACCTTCTTCTGGTTGAACCACCAGAGTTTGAGTACGAGTTATACTTCCCTGATAACTAGGCTTTGAATTTCTTACTTTCTTTCTTCCTTATTTTACTTTTATTTGTGTGTGTCTCCATCTTTCTGGTTCAAAACTTTAAATCACAACAAATCCATCACCACTGTCTTCTAGTCTTTGTATTGCCATATTGGAGTTGCAGCTCTGTGCATTTAACTTAAGTCCACTCCTCCGAGTCCTGTTCCATCCTCCTGACTTGCCCGAAATCCATTTCCCTCAAGCCAGATGATGATTGGATGGGGAAAAGTACAAATAAATGTTGCCTCGTCGAGTCCCTCAAAAAGAAGTGGAACATGTTACTGCTATAGCTATCCTCCTTTCAAAGCCGAGAGAGACTGCCTCTTAACTTAGGATGAGAACAAGAAACAGGTAATGATGGCATGCATTGGATGCTGACTCTGAGTGATTGGTGTTTGTGTTGTTGTTGTTTGTTGTGCATGAAGTGAATTCATTGTGTACTATTATTTAATCAATCTACAGACTAAAATTGAATCAAGTCAATGTTTCACTTGATGTTTAATAACAAAATTGTACTTCTACTGCAGGCCGATCCATTGCATATTTGAATATGGAATCTGGACTAAGCCTGGGCAAAGCACTACGCTACGCTCGCGTAGTTTGCGAAGTTTGCGCAACTTCACACTACGCGAATTTCACGTAGCACAGTGCAAATACACGTACCATAGCGTAGCGTAGTGCAGCGATCACTTTTTGCTTGCTCGCGGTCCTCAACGTCAAGTTGGCGACCGCGAGCAAGCGAAATGACATTCCCGCGGAGACTATTTCTTCGTTCGCAATCAGCAACATCAAGTTGGTGATCGCGAGCGTGGAAAATAAACCTCCCGGCGAGATTCTCAACGCGGGGAGGTCAGGTTTCTCATTGCGAGTGGTCGCTACTTCATGAACTACGCCCAGGGTTAATCTGGACTCACTCGGTACACTGCAGACTGAGTTGGAAAACACCATGATGATGACCACAGTGACATAATATCTTTGCAGTCAGTCAGTAGGATTGGAGATGATTGATGGAATACTCAGGGCGTTTCATGAGTGGCATAACAGGTCAACAAGTCAACAACAACCACAGCAGAGCTACATGTCTGTGTAGTGGTGGAGTCGAGTCACGATTGTAGTAGTGGTGGTATGACTGACAGCTGTGCATGCCATTGATTTAGAAACTTACTTTGGAAAATGCAATGTTGATGTATATGTGACATGTGTGCTCTGTCTGGCTCAGTCAAAATCTAAGCTAAGTGGAGGGTGGGTGGGCTCCGTTGGCCTGCTCTGTCCTGTTGCTGTTGTAGGTGAATGCTGGAAACAGACAACAGAGTAGACATGATTTAGCCATGCCGCTCTGAAAGTGTTTGCACTCCTCCGTAATTTATGGGGTTTTTTCTCCATGATTTTGAAATATCCCTTTTGTTTTTCCATCTACACTTACATGCCGGCCTTTATCCTGTGCTAAACAGAGAAAAACAACTCACACTCACCTACCAATCCGCACTTGCTAGGCAGGCAGTGGCACCCAAGATTGACGGATGCAGCGTCCATGGAGGGGAGGACCAAGAGGAATGCAGAGATGCAACTCCCCAATTTGACCAGGATAACATACACTAACACTTTAGTATCAACATTCATCATCTTTTAAATAATTTGATTCATTTTTTCTCTTCAATAGTTACGACTGTGTGTTGTTGTTGTTTACTCTCTGCTTATAATTGATCCCTACAGCTATTTTTTTAATTGTGTTTGCTAGCTTTTAAAAGTAAGCCCGGTACACCAGAAGTAAAAATGTATGTAATGTGGGTCTCTCTGAGGGCAGACAGGCATGGCAAATTGAACAATAATTAAAAATAAACTGCTGCCCTGTAATGTCTACTTGTCTAGTTAGTAAGTACTACTTATCATTAACCATCAAGTCATCATCATCATCATGCATGCATTTCCTTTTTCTCCCTTAACAGATTTATGGATATGATGTCGTCTGCCAAGATTGTGTTTTGTTGTTTGGCCATGCGTAGTGTTTTTCTTTGTCAAACCTTTCCCCAAACCCCCCTTCCCAACCATTCATCAAGTCCTAACCATCTTCCCTCGGGGTGTGTGATTTATATTGAGGTGTGACTAAATTAAATGTACACCAATAATTGATCACACGCTTTCTGGGGCAGATGTGGTAAAAGCAACACTGATTCAATTTCAAGGCAGGGTGAGGATCCTCTTCTGCTTGCCCACCCATTCTCAGTATATTTTCAAGTGAATTGTTTGTCCAAAGGAACCTAATCAATCATAATTAATTGACGGCATCGATTAGATTCATCATCCTCCTTTTACAGCACTAAAGGTTAAGCTTGTGACGATTAACTCGACACAACTACAGTTAGTAACTTGCTGCTCTACTAGGCTATCCCCGCCACCATTATGTTTTATTTTACTTTAGCATTGCTAAGCAGCATTATTATGGTTTCTTGTTTGGCAGTATTCTTGTGTACTGTACTGTACTTCGTTCTACTACTCCTTCCATAGTCTCTTTCAGGCAACTGACTGTCTCATTTTCTTTTTTTGCAAATGCTACTGCCAGTATCTACTACTACCACCACAACCATGGCATCTTGGGAAACCAAACCATCATCACCATGCAGGAATCACTGTGCCTAAGTTTAAACATCAATCACAGGTAAGATAAGAAGTTTGGGGGAGGCATAATTAATAATGGAAATTCACACACCAACACCCTTGAGTCCAGTGGCAAAATGCATAGACTAGGAGGAGAGACTGACAGTACTAGTAGGACAAGTCACTCAGTGAGGGTACAGTATCTATCTGTTCGTATGTTACAAAAAATCGGCAGATTATTTAAATCAAACACTGGCTGCAGCCCTGCAGCAGCAAAGGAAACCGTGTGACGTAAAAAACCCCCCCACAAAACTTTTAAATCATATATAAAGTTTAAGGCCAGTATTCCGAAACCCTCCTTACCCCTGGTCATTTCATGCTCTTACACAAACCCCGCTCAACTAGATCAAATCCCTTTTATTACTCAAGACATTTTTTTTGCCCTACTTAAAAAGGTCTCCTCCGGCTCCCCTGTGGATAGTTGCCCCCCAGACATCCTTCGGGAAGTATTCCTACGCTGCCCGGACCCTCCCTTATTGCTTCTTAACAACTCCCTTGCTCAAGGGATTGTTCCAGATTTATTTTAAAAAAAGCAGAAGTTGTCCCCATCCTTAATAAAACTAGTTTAGATCCTTTTTGCATCCTGGTAATTACCACCCCATTTCTTTGTTGCCCTACTTAAGCAAGGTTTTGGAAGCCCACATTGCTAATTTTCTCAGTTCTTTTGTAGAGAAATCTTATTATCTGGACTATATTCAAGCAGGGTTTAGACCTGAACATTCAACTGAATCTGTCATCTTGGCAGTCCTAGGTGAACTGAGAGGGGAGCTGATCAGGGCACTACTCAGGCCCTGGAGCTCCTGGATTTGTCAGCTGCTTTTGACACGGTCGACCATCATCTTTTGATCGACCATGTTGGCTGTGCCGGGATCCAGGGTCTGTCATTGAAGTGGATCACTTCCTTTCTCGACAACCACTCCCAATCAGTTTGCCTCGCTAATTTTTGTGCAGAACAAAGAAAATTGACCTGCGGGGTCCCACAGGGCTCTTCCCTCTCACCCCTTCTTTTTAACTTGTACATTTTACCTCTGATCCTGGCTTTGCATAAAAGAGAGGTTATAGTTTTTAATCATGCTGACGATCTTTAGTTGGCGTTTAACATTGACTCATCTGCATCATCTGTTGTGAGTTTCCAATCTACAATGAATGTTATCAGTGATTGGATGAATATAAATCAGCTCAAATTAAACCCCGATAAAACCGAGCTGATCCTTACTGGCGGGTCGTCCAACCCTTGGAATTCCAACTTCTGGCCTCCATTACTGGGGAGTCCCCCACTCCCAGCTAGTTCTGTAAAAAGCCTTGAATTGTGATCAGTAATGATCTAACAATGAAGGCTCAGATCTGCTCAGTCCGATGAATTCGAAAAATCTGTAGATTCCTGTCCACAGACGCCCTGACACAAGTCGTCCTTGCCCTGGTAATCTCACGTATTGACTACTTAAATTCTCTGTATGCTGGTATACCAGCATACCAATTGCATTGGCTGCAATTGGCTCAGAATCAAGCGGCTAGGCTAATCTTTGGTCAGCCGAAAAACCAACATGTGAGACCACTGCTGAAAAACGCAGTAAAAGTAGAAATAAAACACAAAATATAGACTTAGGGACAGAGAGATAGATAATAAATAAAAAATTCAGAAAAACAGGATAAAATACAAAGGATTGAAAAGATTGGAGAGAGATTGGAAAACAGGCCCCAGAACCATGCAAAAGATAGGAAAACAAGATAGCTGCACCTATTGGCGACCGCGTGGTGAAATTCTCGTGATATTTATTTCCCCAAAATACGTTATCCGTGTTGCCGAACATCAAAAACATCTCGCGAGCATACATGAGCACAATGCGAGCATACGCGAGACAACACAACCATGCGGAAACAAGCAATTCCACATGTTTGCATAGAGTCGCAGAGTTTTTGTACATCTTCGTGTAGCGCAGCTACGTGAACTTTGCCCAGGGTTACCCATGACACTGATGACCACTCTATCTTTGCCTTGTACTTTTTGACTGTTTGATCAAGAAAACCACCAACATGTTTGGTGACTAGAGTATTACTTTGGGCCTAGCTTTGCAATCCTCTGCACGTTACCAAAACTGTTTTTCCCTCTTAGAACTGCACAGCAAAACATGTAAAAGAAGGACAAGGGGAATCTTGCAAAAAAAGGGAGCAGAAGAAATGTATAGACTGGAGAAGATCAGTTTTCAAAAGTAGGAAATACAGAAAATACACAGGGCTATGCAAGGTTAGCAAACAACATCCAATGTGAAAACAAACTAGTAAGTATACACACGGGCATAATGTTTGTAGTGGGGAATAAAAATGACTTAAATGAGGCAACAGACCCAACTGCTGCAGCCGCGGAGCTGGTGGTGGCACCAGTAACACCCGCTGCATCGCTGGTGGCAGCTGGCCCAGATGCCCTCTTACCCTTGGGTGCTTAAGAAAGAAGATAAAAAACAATGATGGGTTGTACTCTATACAAAAAAACATGTTGACAGGGCCAGCACTGTACTTTTTAAATCAGATAGGATATTTGTTGTTTCATGATCCTAAACCTCAAATAATAACATTTTGAACTATTCATTCATTCCAAAGAATAATCTTTGCTTCACCAACCCCTTTTGATGAGTTAAGTCAGTCCCCCTTTGTGTACTGTTCACCTGGGAGAATTGGACTATGAGCTATATAAAGCCTCAGAATGCCCCTAATATACTATCATTGTAAGAGTGTATGACATGATGAGTAGACAATCATACCCTAAATCAGACCTAGCGAGAACCTGTCTAGCTCATGCTGGAAAATAATCCTGGCAGTATTATTCACTTGACTTCCACTCCCCTCCTAAGTAACTAACTTAGGTCTCATTGGGATGGCAGACGGACTGGAGTTCATCCACCATCCTTGTGTAAACAGGGACCGTCCACCATACATGCGGCAGTCCCGCCCCACAAATTATGATGCGACCGTCACCATGGCGGTCGCATCTTGCATTTTTAACATTACGGTGGGTGATGCTGATAGCAGCACCCGCCGTGATGTCAAAAATGCAGGTTCTGCATTTCAGTGCACTACGTGGCAGGCACCACACGGTGCCTGCCACTTGGAACACTGAAATGTAGGGGGGTACCATGGGTACCCCCATGCACATAACACC
The DNA here is from genome assembly GCF_964204655.1 of Triturus cristatus. Lineage (NCBI taxonomy): Eukaryota > Metazoa > Chordata > Amphibia > Caudata > Salamandridae > Triturus > Triturus cristatus. Next base: position 387,816,435 of record NC_140584.1, on the reverse strand, counting down.
CCAACACTTTGGGGGCCCACGACAGCCCCCAAACAGAACCTCCGCCAGCCTTTACATGACGACATCGCCGTCATGGAAAGTCCGGCTCAAAGGCTGCATCATGATATGGTGGACGGTGCCACGCTCATAAATAAAATGACCTTTTGGCTTTGCACTAGAGGGCACATGTGGCGACCGGCCATAATCATTGCTGCAAAGATATACATCAATACATTATTATTTAAATCCAGCTATATAAATATACAAATACAAAGTACACAATCAATTTATACACACATTTACATTTGATAATAAATAAACACATTGGCATTATTATATATATATATATATTTCTAGGCAAGATGTGGGCTATTCGAAGATCTTTCCGGAAAATTGCTAATTAAGCACCTTAGGCGGAGGTTTATAGAGTTTATTGATTTTAACTTTTATTCTTTGGTTTTACCTTGCACAGTTTATTTATTTAATAGACTGTTATAGATTTTTTTTTAATTTGATACTGCAAGCACCTTAACTTTATTGTACTGTATGCATCTGCATCTTTTTATGGTTTGAGGTCAGGGGGAAGTATGACGCGGTTAACACAATTTTTACCTGGATACTTCCCTATAGCACTCTTATAAAGTAATGGACAATTGAGTTACGCCATTTTAAGAGACTCTAATGAGCATCAGGAAAAAATGGTTAAATCAAGATACTCTTTGGATGCCTGGTCCTCTTACTACTTATACGTCAAAGTTTTAACTGTAACATTGGTGTTCATATGTATATCAGTCTTTTGTACACTAGTTTTTTATGAAAATATGTTGTCATCCACCAACTGTTCACTTTTGTATTTTTATATACTGTATACTTAGGCTAAATTGAAAATGTGGAAAACTTTTCTGGCATTTCTGCCGAAATGAAGGATTATGATGATGATGATGAGATATATTTATGTATACTTATATTATTTATAAATACAAAAATAATATACATAAGTCAATAATCATAGTCAGTGTGTATTATATATATATATATATGTATATATTACCTACTGGCGGTCGCCAGTAGGTAGATATAGGTAGGACCTATTTTCCATAGGAAATCCGCAACATTCTATTTGGAATAACGTTGGCGCCGATCGACGAATCTTTGCAAAATTTTCCAAACTTTTGGCCAGCTCCGGTCCGCTCCTATCCTGAAAATTTCACGGTGATTCATCAAGCGGGGGCTGAGAAAAAAGGGGGGTCCCAAAATGCGTTTTCCCCATGCATTTTCCCATAGGACATTTTGACGCAGCTACAGCCCGAACTGCTGAATGGAAAAACACCAAATTTGGCAAAGAGGTAGTCCTCAGTTCAGACTCGTGCCTTTTACTTAAATGGTGTAAATCCATTCAGTAGTTCCTGAGAAAATTAGAGGTAAAGTTATTACAACTTACACCTGTTAAGGATGAACTATTTTTCAAAAATCCTTTACTGAACCTAACTCACAATTATTTAAGAAGTATAGGGAATGAAAGCAATTAGCTGAAGTTTTTATACAGAGAACACAAACAATGAGACAGGCTAATGATAAAAATTATGCTAAAATATGACAAGACATTCGCCTCAGCATTGTGACAAAAGAAGCAAAAATGATGCTGAATCAACAAAGTATAAGTATATTGTTTTCTAAAATTCACTCACCTGCTGAAGTTATGCATTTTCTTCTATGTTCAAAGAGAGCAGTGTCTCCTTTATTTGGCTTACATGGTTACAATACATTTATCACAAAGACTCAGAATAGATTATGCAATTATTAATATTGGCTCTAGATTATTAACAAAGGGTATGGCACACGTTGCTCTGTCTCATGTTAAAAAATAAATTAAACTATATATTTACGATTTAGATGACACAAGAATTCATGCAGACAGCAGCTGTATGTGTGTGAATACAATCATTTGATAAATGCATTCATACCTCCACTTGAATATCCCATTCTTACAAAATTAAAGCTTTATTTCAAAGACAAATGACATCGACGTACAGTTATGAACAAGAGTTGGAAGAACCAAAAAAGAAAAAAGAAAAGTTAAACATGTGGAAATTACAGGATATCAGTTTTAATATCAAAATAGAATTAATTGTTATATCAATGGCATTGTTAATTTGCTTTTATACTTACCATCAATAAAAGAAGTAATGCAGCAGCATGTTCAACAACCTTTTTGCAAATGTTTAACAAATCTTTATGAAAAAATTACATCACACCACAAAATATACCACTCAACCAGTGGCATTAGAAATATTATAGATATATGTAGAGGGGGTGCTCAGTTTTCGATAAATCAACAGTAAGATACTCATGAATTCTGTATGGCTGTTCTAGAAATCCTAGCTAATGAAACTCAACCAAATTCAGAATTCGTTAGTGTAAGCTACTCTTGGGAACATGAATGCATCATTGCCTACACTCAGGCTCCACTGTTGCACAATTTGAAAGATTTGTGTAGATACCCATGCCTGATTGTAAATCAATTCCATTTCAAATGTTAATATGTAAGGCTGTGCAACCAAACTTTTGTCCAAACTGTAAGTCAAAGGTACTTTCTGCCCTTTAGTTGAAAATTGTAACAAACTATGTATTTTGATGATTCTCAGATGTAATGTGAATAACACAAAATTCAATACATTCATTTCTAACTTTACAGTTTCTCAAATTTCTATTTTAGGAACGTCTTTTACTACTGCTTTTATTTTTCATTAAATAAATGAAGAGACTACTACACCAGTACACTATACTTTGTACTTAAAAAATAACTCAAAGTGGACAGAATTTGATGATGCCACTTTTAATTTTAAGCACCGGCTGCCAAAAAAATTACAAAATTGTTACCTGTTATTTGTACATCCAAAATTATATGTTGTAATTTTACAGTTATCATATTAATTGAAATGTATTACAGAGTTCAGCTTCCAGATTTCAGTTGAAAGTCATTATGTGGCCTCACATGGTTGATGACATTTGAAAACATCTACAGCAGGTACTTTTCTATTGTTTCTTCTCCTATGTATAGGATTGGTTAGATAGGTATGTCCACAGTTGAATATGCACAGCATCTATCGGGTTTTTCACAATTCAATTGATTTGTTTTTCCCCAGTGTTTCATAATGACTACAACAATATGTCATCTGGACCTGCAAAGGTTCTATATGATGACATACTTCTGTAACAATTACTTTAGTCGGAGAAACATTAAATGAAAACTAATAATTGGATTAGCATGTATTTATTTCTGTTCAGCAAATACATTCAGATATCACTGTGAAACAGTGTTATGAAGTTACTATGTTTTAACAAACATATGTGTTTTTTACTATAAGCTGTGTTAATGAATGTAAGGTGATACCTATGTATAAAAACCTGCAGACAGAAAAACTTGACATGCTGCATTACACTTCTCAGCACTTCTTCAGAAACATACTCCACTGAACATTTTCTCACTCAATGAGCTACAATCACATATTGCCCACCTACAAAACACCAATGAGTACATCACTGCACTCCAGTATATGCCACACCACTTAACTGTACTTTATATATCTCAGTCACCTTTCACTTACTGTTCATCACTATATAATCTTTATATGTTGATGATACCTGTAGAAATAATAGTTAATATGAACACACGTTGTTTATTGTTTGAAATGTGTGGTTAGTTCTTAAAAGAAAGTTTGTTTTCTTCTTCAGTGGATTTTATTTTCTTTCTGTAATTGCTTCATTTTTTTCTTCTTCAGGTCAACGGAGCCAACAAAAACAAAACAAGGAGGGTTAAAACAAAAACTATGGCCATTGGTGCACCATCACCAGTTGACAATAGATATTCAAATCCTTCTCCCCAGAAACTATGACGGTGTGGCAGAGTAGGCAGTATGAGGCTGTACTGCTATATTGGTCACAGATCAGCTAATCCTGTCTTAGGAGATGAGCTGGAATAGTACAAACGGGAGTGGAAAATGATGATGCAGCAGATGGAATGGGTGAAGGTGGTGCAGATTGCACCTGGGCGGAATCACGCTGTGCAGAACTCTGTGGAGTGCCAAAGAAACTCTGCTGCACCTCAATGTGTTCCGCAAGTGACAGAGTCCAGTACGTCACGCTGTTCACGCTGATTTTTAGTGCCATGGGATTCTCCCATGCTGTAAAACTAGTGTGAATTATATCACGTAGAGCACTTTCCTATGTCAATATTTTACTTGTAAGGAGACATTTTTTGCAGTTAGAAATAAGATGCAGGCGATAAGTATTTTCTCCTAGACTATTGCAAAGGTCTCCTAACTGCTGTATTCCTTCTAACCTTTTAATATGATTCTACTAACAATATTAGGCAGAGTTATGCATCAAAAATTAACGCCACTTGATATCAGGTGTTAAATGGAGAACTGTTTTCATTTCTCCTTTCCTTTCTGACTGTACAACCCACATACAAAGCAGGAAACGTTTTAAAAATGTGTGGCTCAGATATGAATTCACCTTAAATAAATGAAAAGACGAGAGGCATTTGGCATTTGGCAAAAGAGGAACAAGTTGGTTTATTAAACGCTGCGGCCAGGCGAGCCTGGACAGAATGTGGCTGCTCAAACTCTCTTGATGTACAAAGTTTAGGCTATCCATTTATACAGTTCATGAGGTACAATATAACACTTTGCTACATAACAAAAATGCATTAGAGTTCTAAATCAACACATCTGGGCATCTGATATGGGTGCAGATGGCTCTCGATTTTGAGGAGATCTATTGTGGGCCAGTGTGTACGTGTCCATATGTTCGCCATGAGGAGCGTGTAATCACTACGTGTGGTATGCATGTCGTGTTCCAATTGGTTGAGTGTGCCTATCTTCATGTGGTATCTAGCTTTGTGGTATTTCTGAAGAACACAAAGCTTTTGCCAATTGGGTTTGATTGGGTCCAATTATCTCAGACTTGTTTGTGGTGCAACTATCTGTGGAAACTATCTGGGTTTTGCCTGGGTACGTGTTTGTTTTTGCTTTATAGGGGACCCCCACCTGAGACCTGTGACTCGATAGGCTTGGGCATGGGTCACAGGCCCTACCTGACCACGTATGTCTGACTTGGGGTTGATTAAGAGGTCACCTTGGGTTCATTGGAATGCCAAAAAATTAATATAGCAGCCACTGGCATAGTTTTTATTGACTTTATCATCATTACACATACAGTTGTCATTTTGTACTTTTGTACTGTTTGCACTGGTATTAATGAGATTATGCATGCTCTGATCTGAACGTACGTTGACATTGTTCGTATTTGCAACAACAATATTATCGTATGAGCATGGATCACAAAATACATTGGTGTCATTGTTGCTGACATTGGTGTTGCTGTGTGGGAACAAGTTATTGTATACATTAACATTGCATTGACGGGCATTGTGTGGGTACAAGTGGTGGCATATGTTCACATTTCATTTACTGGTTTTGCCATTGTCAGCCCTCCACATAGCATAACATTCATTGACATTGTATTCACCCATCCCAGCAAGTTGTATGGGCATGATATTTTGTGCTTGAAGGGAACCCTTGTAGTACAAAACCTTTGTTAGACTCACTCACACACCCAAGCACTGTGGTGCAAAGGTGAGTGCATGGCGCTCAGCATCAAATGCTGTGCTGGCGCTAGAGAGAGAGGAAGAGAGGGCCATATCTCTGTAGATATGGTGCTCTCCTGCTCCCTCTCTGTCACACAATACAGCTCAGCATTGTTGGGTGCTGTGCCACATTGGGTGACACTTTTATAAATCTTGCCCCTTGGGTTTTCCGCTTGCTATGGCTATTGAAATGTCACTGCCTCTTTAGGCCTGGTGCATATCTGGGATTTTTAGGAGTTGTAGAAGCAATTGTTTACATTTTTGCAGTTGCATGCAGTCTTTCAAGTCATTTATGCATCTAAATATAAAATGTTTTTTGATGTTTGATGGTCCCTTTATGTCCTGAAAGCCTGGGTTTCAGTATCTAGGCATCATCACACAGACTATTTTAGATGTTGACCACACTATTGATGTGTTCTTAGATTCACAATAGCATTGAGTTTAATGGTGTAGGAAATCACAAAATACTCCCAATTTCTATTGGATGTCACCATAAGGATACAGGTGAGTTTCTCTTTATTTTGTTCTTATTGACAAAACTACTTACTCTTCTTGTTTATGTTTATTAGAAAGACTGGTCATCACTACGATGGTGGGCGGACCACCACTGACAGTCTGTTGGAGGCGTTCTATCCACCATCTTGTGCATCAGTCCGACCGCTGCATTACAATGCAGGTGGTCGCACCGCAGAGGTCAGGGGTAGGACCGCTGCCTCTGACAGGATCGAAGATCCCAGTGGGATGGCGGTCGAATTCCTAATCTCTACAATGGAGGCGGTGCCTGCACAGGCACCACCGTAGGGATTAGGATATCCCTTTCTGATTGCCTGTTCATGGCGGTCCCATCCCCATAAACAGGCAGATGGAAAAGGACTTTGGGGGGCCCAAGCTGTTTCTCAGTCCCCTGTGGGCCACTGCTTAGTGGCCTGGGGGGCACAAGTAATGTATTCTCACACATCCATGCACCGTGTGCAGGTCACCACAAGGGGATGGATGTGCACACAAAAATGAATTTTTCTACTGCGGCTTGTGCTGTGGCCAAGGAAAAGGGGTGCAGCACAAGCCGCACTAGAAAAATGCATTTGATGACCATCCAAATAGGGCAGACGTAACCACTGACTCATTGTCGGATGATTCCTGTCCGAAAGGGTGGCGTTTGGAAGCTCATCCGACTGCCATCGCAAATACACCCTATGTATTAAAGTATTAAAGAGTGCAGCATTTTATTTTTACAATTTTAGGGGCTGATTAGGATGGCAGTTGAACTTTCATCCGCCACCATCCTATCGAAGGTGGGACTTCCCGACAGGATGTCGGCGTTCCCGCCAATGAAATTACTATACGACCGCCTTCAAAGAGGTTGCAATGTCTATATTCGGTATTTCGGTGGGTGCTGCGTGCTGTGCTGCAGCACCGTCCGCAGGACAAAACATAGACATAAAACATATCCCTGCACTATGAGTGGACCGCCATAAAACGTCTGGTGGGGAGGGACATCATAAACCCTACAGCGGTGCCAAGCAGGCACCGCCACCATTGTAGGGATTATGGCAGCCTCCGAATCACCAGCGGGCTCTAGGAGCCCACCGGATGTGTGGCAGTCGGTATTTCTCACTGCAAACACACCGCCCGCCATTGTAACATGGCGAGTGGGAAACTTGACTACCATGGCAGTGAGACCGCCACCAACGGGCTGTCGGTGGTGGTATCACTGCCATTGTAATCGGCCCCTTAGTTATTTTGTTTGCTTTTTCATTATTTTTGTCAACTGCTGTTACTAGCTAGTAATATGGGTAGTGCCTGTAGCACAGGTGAACATGTCAGGAAATGAAGCCTAAGGCTCTGCACTTATTTTCAATGCACAAAATGGAATGCTATTTTCCAAAATTTCAAATTGGACTAGGAATGAGAAAGCTCCCTGAAAAACAATATAATGCCCAAATGACACTGAATCTGCAAGCAGGAGTAAACTCAACTGTCTCAAAGGAGATTTAGAGTGATTATTTCTCCAAGAAATCTTTGGAATAAATGAGCTAAACGAATGCATTTTGAAGCACAATTTATCTAACATATTGACAATAAAGCAATGGAATTTTCAAGCAGTTCAGAGGGAGAACTAATAAAATGTTCCAACACCCGGGTATGTAAATCGCCATAGTCCCGCTAGTGTCTCCAATCCCTCGTAGGTAAAACTCCATAGCCATGCTAGTTTTCACAAAGGCCCGGTTATTAAAACTCCATAGTTAGGCCAGTTTTCACAGTGTTACAATCTGTAAAGCACGACTGACCGCCTAGCATCACCTGTAATGTAAAGCACAATAGCTAATCCAATATTGCTCCAGTTTGCAAAGTGCACTAACCAGTTAGTGGTGTTCCATTATGTTAAGCATCATAGCTAAGCTGTTTTCTGTGTGTGTTATTATGGAAAACCCCAGATCTATATTAGTGTTTAAAGTACCGTAGCCTGTATAGCGCCATTCATTAAAGCACAGTAGCCAGGTCATTTCATTCTATAATCCAGTATGAATAGCACCATTCCAAGTCCATTATCAACTATTAGAACATTGGAATGCGGAGCACTCCATTGTAGACAATGGAGTGCTCCGTGCTTCTACGGGCCGGTAAAGGCCCGCAGAGCAACATTCCAATGTTTTACAAACGCCTCTCGAAGCTCCAGGGGATTTAAATCTTCTCGAGCTTCGAGAAGTCTTTGTTTAACTTGTTAGAACATTCTGCCCTCTAGTGGCAGAATGTTCTAATAGCCTTATAGCCCTTCGTAGCAGGGCTATACCGCTATTAAAGTTCCGCTGCTTAATAGCCGGTATAGCCCGCTACGGCGGGCTATAAGGCTATATTGTTGATTCAGAGAACAGTATTCAGAGCTCCCCAGCAGGCAAAGCACCATCTTTAGGTCAATACCCACAATGCTGCACTAAGTTATGCACCTTACCCACCCAGTATATCCCCGGCGCCCCCCTTGCACCGTCGGAAGGTCACTTTTTGAGACGTTCCATTGCGCAGGAGCCTGCTTCATATTTGAGAGGCAGCACTAAGCCACTTTTTTGGGCTTAATGCTGCCTCGTAAATATTGTCTCCATTAACGCAGTTTTCTGCGTTAAGGGGGCATGCAATGGGTGTTGCTGGGTTCGTTACCAGCAACATCCATGGCATTTTGACACTGCCCCAGATTTATGAGAAATCGTAAATGTGAGGCAGCGCCAAAAACGTACACCTCCCCAGGGGAGGAGTAAGGGAGCACAAAGAGGAGGAATATCTTTTATTTCTCCCTGTTTTTCCATTTTCTATGTGTGCTGTATTCTGCAGCACACATAGAAAAAGGAAAAAGCCTCTTGTGATTGTTTTTGTGAAGGAAGATTTCCCTACCTGCACAAAAACAATCATTCCGTCAACGCAGGCACCCTTGCACCATTGTGCAAAGGGCCTGCGTTGGCGCACAGCAGCCCATTGTGTGACGGCGCACAGGAAAATGGCAGGAATGCACCATATCTCATTGATGCGTCGCATTCCTGCCCTTTTCTTTTGCTGTAGGGCAGGGCAGCAGGAAGGCCTGCTGCGCTGCCCTATGGCAAAAATACATAAATGAGGCCTCCAGAATTTAAAGGGCCTTCCCATGCCAGAGTTCTCCATGCACCTGAATGTCAACCACCTGCTCATGTTATTATCCATAATACCTCAATGATGAGGCCTAAGTATGCCTTCACTAGTCCAGGAGTGTTTGTGTTCCCATCTGGAGGGCATCTAGACATGAGAGTTCAGGCTGGGCTATACCCACTACAGCAGGACCAAGACTAAATTGCATATGGTTGGTCTCTCTACCAAGACTGGTTTACATATAGATGGTCTTTCTCTAGAGTGGCACGGTGGGTTAAAAATAATGGACAGAAACACACCCCCTGTACAATCGTAAGATCCGAGATTCCGTCAATGCTCTTTACAGTCATTGGTGGTGAGATGTAGTGTGTGACATTGATGCTTCCTGGTCCTGGAGCAGATCCCAGTTATGTTCTGAAGTTTGTTAACTGCAGCAATTGAGAGAACAGTATGATTGCTTGAAAGCCAAACGCTTGATTTCTGCTGAGACACTCTTCTGCTCTTCACATGCCTTCCTATTAATCACTGTTGTTAATGTGTGTAAACGGTCACAATTCTGTGAAGCACATTCTCTACTGCTATTTCTTACACCTCAGAGCTAGTGTCTTCAATCCAATTACACCTGACGCCCTGGAGATTCATTGCTGATACACCCTTACAAGACCGCCGGAGTTGCTAGGAAGTTGCTTGCACCAAAGACCCTGAAGGGTAGGTTGAGTCTTTTTGTCACTCTTCCTTTCCTACCGTATATCCTGATTTCCCTTAGGGGAATTGCATTGGCCAGTGGTGCCATCTCCAGGTTTGTGTGATCATATGGTATGGAGGATTAGCATCTGAGTTCCTGCTTCGTATTCCACAAGTTCCAAGAGTCCTCACAATATAGCGATTCCATCACATCCTTCTGTGAAGGATTGGTGCACTGGAATCTTCACCTGCTACACCTCCTGGTATGTCCTTCAGTGACATTTTTGCATGAAGCTATTGGTGCAAGTCAATTTGCTAATGTTTGACTTGGCCACCTAGGAGACTGCTTTCAGGCCTGGAGGGGCTGTCATTCAAGTCATGAAATCCACCCTGGCAGAGTAGTGCTTCCTTAGCTGGCGCCACTCCTCCTGCAGCTAATATTTGAACAGCTGAACACCTGTCACCTTGTCAGGTCACTCACCCAAGTCGCTGGAATGCCAATCAGAGATAAACTTGTCTGTAGTTGCTGGAGGTTCTATGCTCTGAGTACAGCAAGTGAAAAAAATATGTATACAAAGCATGTAAAAAAACTAGGAGCATAAGCAGCTTTTCTAATGACCAATGTCACCATATATCATAAGTTAGATTTCTCATGTTCTGATCATTTTCAGTTTGCTTCATAGGTAGGCAAGCTAGCCTGCATTACCCACAAGATATTCTATTACAGCTCTCCAACCTTCCTTGGTAATCTTTGGAGACAACACAACTTTCTGAGTTCCAACACTATCTTACCTGAAAGTACTTCCGTCAAGAAGAAAATAACTTTGAACAAATTCTTTTCAGGTAGTGGTCCCAAACTCTGAAACTCACTTCCACTATATATTTATGGACAGTGCTATTTTACTGGAGCATTGCAGATATTGGCTTGGTTGGTTTTGTTACTTAACTTGCTCTGGCGTTATGGATACCAACCAACGGGCAGTGCATTACATACTGCTGATACTGGTCTGAAATGTGAATAATGATGTATGTACTGGAACATTGTGAATATTGTGGATTGAACTTGGGAGCAGATCGTGGTTTACCTACTGAGGCATTGTAAATACTACACACTGAAACAAACAACATGTTGCGTGCGCAAAGGAATACGTTTTATTTATTTAAATGTGTACTTACCTCCGTTCATCCATATTCCGGTGTTTAAATTTCCCCACCCTGCTCCTCCCCCGCCCCGCCTCTCCGAACTCCCTCCACGGACCGCTACTGGTCCAGCTTATTTCATTGAAGTATCTACTGTTGGTACATAGTCAATCAAGTCTTATTCATCATAGTCCAGTTGACCTTTTTCAAAGTATTTAACTCTCAGTCATACACCATATTAAATATATCTATTTCACAGTAATCAAAGATGCAAACTTATTTGTAGATCCCTGTCCTTCTACCAGATTGTTCTAATTATGCTAAATTGCACCCCTATCTTCATCCTCGCAATTAGTGCCCAGGATCTTTTGTTTACCTACTAAACAGTGGTGGAGAGGAAAAACAGCTCATAACACAATGACAATATCAACCTGAAAGTACCACAGACTCCGACTTTAGGTTTGTCAATTTATTATAAGGCCAAGAATAATAAGATTTATACACATCGTAAAACCATCATATATAGGTACAGGGAAATCAATACAGAGCCGATCCTACGAATATAAGTGATTCGGCACCAAAGGAATAAAATGGTGAACTCCAAGAGCAGGATACAGCTTAAAATAGAAACGTAGTCCAACTCTCTCTTCATGAGACAATAAATCAAATCTGTCGAATACAATCTTGGGCCGAAAAGTCGGGCAATTTAACGACATACTGTTACATTAAATGATTATAAACTGTCCTGCTCTTGTATATGCAGGCATGACGATACATACATGATCATATTATAACATTGCACTACAATGAATATATGCATAAATCTATTGAGTACATTTTCGATGATTACAAAACACTGCACACAATACTGTATTGTACCTAGGTGCATGACATCTACGACTATAATGCACCCATACAATATAGAGTGCTGAAAGCGCACCGATACAACATAGAGTGCTGGAAGCGCTCTATCAGTTCCCAGGATATGTATTTTACCGTCACATTTTTATTTTGAAGCAGATGCAAGAACACATTTTACTAAAAAAACACTTCCCAGCAACTGGAAGAAGTTTATAGCTTTAGGAGTTACTAAAGTCAATCAACCCAAAGTAACCGCCACACCTGTTTTGAAATGCAGCATACATCTACAAGGAAAGGAAGAAACTGCAATTAGAACGGAAGGGGCGCCATCAATGACCTCTCACTACTTCCGGTGAAAAGCTAAGAATAAACTTCCTCGCTGAATAAATAGTTGTGCCTCCTGCACAGAGGAGAACAGGATTTCAAAAGAAGTATTGAGGCCACTCCTTCCACCTGCTCCAGCCACACCAACCAAAGAAAAAAGAAAAATGATCCTTTCGGTTGTGATCCGTGTACGACAAGCGTTGGAGTCGGAGAGCCAAGAACGAACAAGATGAATGCAGCGGATATGTTAATTTGAAAGCCCCCTTTATGCGCACGAGCTGTCCCATTACACAAAGGGCGGAACGTTCGTGGCTGATTTACTTTAGATGCAGCCATGGGTAAATTGGAAATCGTGCATCATTGTGACATCGGCAGACCAAGATGGATTGCATGCATTACAGAGACCTTTCTTCTCCCTTTCTAGTGTTTTTCGGAAATCATAGGAAAATTAATTTCCCCGACAAGCGGATGGTACAGGCCAGGTCTAGAATGAGAATGGTCTTATCACCACGCCTGCTTGGCACCACAAAGAGCATTTATCTGTGACTGGCAGATGAAGCGCGCCCGCCGCACCATCGCTTGCAATGCCAGGGGCGTGTTGGAAACTCTTATCTCCAGGCCCAGGTGAAACCAACCTTGGATGCTCAGACACGCCCACCGGCGAAGCTGGAATTTTACGATTTTTTTAGATTGAGTTTCTAAGAAGTCTTCCCCTGGATTCATCAGTCGGCGCTGTGACAGATAGCGCATCTCTTTCACTTCTCCTTGTGCATTCAGCCAAAGGAGTTTCAGATTCAGTTTAAACGATTATACAAAAACCGTGCAAAGCATTTAAATGTTACAATTTTAAGGCTCGACATGTTTGAATCTTGGCAGGCTTACAAAATTAATATATGGGAATCGGATGCAGGCAAGCCTGGGCCCAAATGTAATTTCTTAAACAAGATTTACGTTTGACCTATGGTTGACCACAATCCCGCTGGGGTTATTCCTCCTAATTTGAGATGATGATGCACTCCCTACTAGGAAAACATCAAACCTGCAAAGCTTGTTAAATGAGTTTGAAAGGTTTTGTAGCATCAGAGGCCTGCTCATAAAAACGCCGATAACAAAGATTGTAATTAGCCCAGCTTGCCCATTTGAAGGCAATGTTGATCAATCCGCTTCAATAAATATGTGTGGTAGGGTGGGCAGATTTTAAAAGCAAAACCAAACCATGCAACTTGTAAACTAATATCTTGTTTCTGCTATCTGCTGCTAATTTTAAACTGAAACACTGTTTAGTTGACTTTCTAAAAACCGTGTCATTTGCTAATTTAATGACATTTATTGAAATGTGCTGTTATGGATAGTAGAAAGTTGAGACATTTTTGACAAAAGGGTACCCAATCCCTCCAATTTGAGGAGAGCTATGGTCTGATTCACAAAGGGCCTCCACACACTTGGCGGAGGCCCCGCAGTCATAGGGGAGTCACCACACTCATATTGGCGGCCCACAGTCGTGGGGTAGTTTCCACACACAGGGCATATTCTCCCCAGTGACAATTCTCATTGCAGAGATTCCGCCCCAAGTGTAGAGACTCCCCCACGGGGCCCCCGCCAAGAGCGCTCAATCCCTTTGTGAAGAGAGTGGCTGCGGTAGGTATGGTAAGTGGGTGTACCTATAACAGTTGTATGACGTTACAACACATGCTTTTCACCCGCATGCCACTACAATGCAAGTTTCTACAACGACTTGCTGTCAGGAGTGTGCTGGAGTTTGGAATAGGATAATGTACAATTCTATCTCCAGTCTGTGCAACAGTAGGGAAGGTGTTGGAGTTAAATTCAACACCTTATACCCCCCCCCCCTACAGCAAGCCATTTCGTTGTAATGGCATGCAGGGTAAAAGCATGCGTTGTAAAGCATGAGTTGTAATGGTTGTTTTCCACCCAGAACTCCAGGGTTGGGAACATACAGCTCTTTATGAGATACACAAAGAGAATCCATTAAGAAAATAATAATTTTTAACCATGAATCAGCATATTAATTTCCCTTATCATTCTTCTGAACACATTAACAAGTAATAACATATTGCTCTTTGAGGCATGTACTCACTGGTCCAGCTTTCTATATTTTGCTATAATAATCAAACGGCCTTTTAAGGAGCAGCATATGTGAACATCTATGGCAGTTTAATAGAGATTCAAGGCTTGCAGCTGAACACTAAATAATAGAGAGTTATCTTTGATGATAACAGACTATAAATGCATTTTTGCTTGCTAATATTCCGTTTTTTCTTTCAATGGTTTGTTAATGATATAATCTGCATTTTGAAAAATGATAAGACATAAATCAATTAATATAAATCTTGGTAATGCAGAAAATAAAATAAATTGGCTTCAGAAAGGATAACATTTAGATGCATTTGTAGAGATTCAAAATTCAGAGTGGGCATGTTTCAGGCACCCATTGTATGACTGTGAAGCCTTTCATAACTTACAGCTCTTCTTCATTACAGTGAGTAGACTTTCCATCGTCCCATTCCTTACAGTGTAAGAGTGGTTTATGTCCAGCACAACCATGTCAACCCTTTAAATTCCACAAAAATATTAGCCCCTCCATGGGCATTCATCGCGTTATGGCCTCTAACTCAAAGGTCCTGTTTGTGACTCGCAAGTAGTAGCAGCAATGGCCAAGACACAAACATCACTTGTTGAGAGAGGAGAAACCAAAGCTATGATGAGCAAGGATGGGGCTCAGTGTAATGATGATTATCAATAATCAGAACTTTACCAGTTTCATGTCTTTTACTAGTCACAGTCCTTTCGGTATGAGGATATACTAAAACGTGTCAAATAGTCAGTGCTTAATTTGTAAAATATTAAGTACAGGTGCTGAATTTTTTAGGAAGGCACACCCACTTCCCTCGACTCCATCCACTTCCTCCACTGGTCCCATCCACTTACTCTATTGGCTTCACACACATCCTGAACTGGCACCGCTAAAAGCCATATGTAATACCACCACATAGATACAGTGGGTCCCAGCGCCTCAAGGCGCATGTAGTGCTTCCACGCCAGTCTGCCTGATGAACAGTAAGTAACAGTTCACAACACTCTAAACACACTTTTACACAGTGGGATCCTGCAGCACAAGGGAGATCTTTTATCCAAATGAACATTTATCACATGGAAGGTGTTGGAGGGAGGCCCACCGGGTAGTCGGGGAGACTATTCCGGGCACCTTCCTACCGCAAAGTTTATAGCCGAGCGCCGCTGAGAAGCCCCCTCGGGGAGGTCTTTCTCCTATGATCATACTAGGCCCAGTAACACCAGCACACAGGACTCAATAGTAGTTGCGAGATTAGATTCTTTATCGGCAGCGATACGTGCAATATTTACAGAGGGATCGAGGGATCCTATCAGAGTCTCAATGTTCGCTCAAGAGGGTAGGGTAGCGGGACAGTCTTAGTGCCAGCCAGGCATGGGAGGGCTCTGCGCCAGACCTTGGATGCTGGTCTCAGAGCGGCTCGGACGTGGAGAGCCGCGACGTCGTCTGCAGGGCTCGGATGGTAGTTCCGCTTCGGTCGAGCCGCGACGAGGTCACCTGGGCTCTGGTGGTAAAGTTCAACAAGGTCGGGCCGCGACAGCGTCAGCAGGGCCCCAAAGGTTCGTGAAGGTCTTTAAGCACGGTGGAGCCACGACGTCGGCAGCAGGGCTCAAGTGGTGGTTCAGGGTGAGTCTTCTTCCGTAGGGTCAGCCGCGATCCGATCAGCAGGGCTCTTGACTCCAGGATACAACTACTGCCCTGTTGTTGGGTCGCCCCAGATATAGGACGGGAGCCCTTTGATGTCCGGACCCGTGCGCCCAGAGGGGGCGGAGAGGCCGGGTAGGGAGCGGCCAGACGCCCAGCAGGAGAGGCGCCAGGCCCCAGAGAGCTGCGGAGTGATCACACCTAGGTGTGGAGAGACGGTAGGGGGTCCCATTGATACTGCCCTCCGCCGGGAGTGGGACGGGCTCACGTGGTATCCCCCGGGCCAGGGGTTGGCGTCTCGATGTCGGCCCTCGCTGGGACCGAGGCCGGGTAGAGCAGGGTCATACAGGTGGTCACGTGGAGTGACGTGCAAACCAAGATGGAGGAGTCCCGAGGTGCATGGGACCTCGTGCGGCTTAGTGCGGGGAAACAGGACCACGCCACGAGGCCGGCTCCCACATGCGTCCCCCCCAGCTGAAGGCAGGGAGAGTCACCCATCTTCTTGGGGGTTCTCCTCGCCGAGGCGGAAGAATCGGGACAGGCCGTCAGCATTGGCGTGGTCGTTGCCGGGCCGGTGTTCAACAGTGAAGTCCATCCCTTGCAGCGAGATGGACCAGCGTAACAACTTGGGGTTCTCGCCCCGCATTTGCATGAGCCACCGCAAGGGCCGGTGGTCAGTCTGGACCCTGAAGTGGGTACCGAAAAGGTAGGGCCGGAGCTTCTTGAGAGCCCATACCACAGCGAAGGCCTCCCTCTCGATGGTGCTCCACCTCTGTTCTCGCGGCAGCAGTCGGCGGCTGATAAAGGCCACCGGTCGGTCGAGGCCCTTGGCGTCCAGCTGGGAGAGGACGGCCCCGACCCCGTACTCCGAGGCATCGGTCTGGACTACAAATTCCTTGCTGTAGTCGGGGGCCTGTAGCACAGGGGCAGCGCACATGGCCGCTTTGAGAGCATCAAACGCTGTCTGGCAGCGGGGCGTCCAGTGCACCGCCTTGGGTTGTTTCTTTGAGGTGAGTTCCGTAAGGGGGCCCACAATGCTGCCGTAATCCTTTATGAAGCGTCGATAGTAGCCGGTAAGGCCTAGGAATGCCCGGACAGCTGTTTGGGTGGCGGGGGGCTCCCACGCCTGGATGGCGTCAACTTTTAACTGGAGGGGGGCCACCTGGCCACTCCCCACCTGGTGGCCCAGATAGGTCACAGATCCTTGACCGATCTGGCACTTGCTGGCCTTAATGGTGAGCCCGGCTCTTTGGAGAGCGGCCAGGACTTCCCCAAGGTGTCCTAGGTGCGCGGCCCAGTGGTCGCTGAAGACAGCAATGTCATCGAGGTAGGCCGCGCTGAAGGCTTCGAGACCGGCCAGGACCTTATTTACCAGCCTCTGAAAGGTCGCTGGGGCGTTCTTCATACCGGAGGGCATCACCCGGAAGTGGTAGTGGCCGTCGGGGGTAGAGAAAGCTGATCGTTCTTGTGCGCCGGGCGTGAGCTTGATCTGCCAGTACCCAGCGGTGAGATCAAAGGTGCTTAGGTAGCGGGCGGCCCCTAAGCGATCAATCAGCTCATCGGCTCGTGGCAAAGGGTGGGCATCGGTCTTGGTAACGGCGTTCAGGCCCCGATAGTCGACACAGAATCTGAGTTCGGGGGCCGTGCCGGGGGCGGTGGCCTTCGGCACCAAGACTACCGGGCTGGCCCACGGGCTGTCGGAAGGCTCGATGACTCCGAGGGCGAGCATCTTGGCGACCTCGGTCTTTATGCAGGCTCGGACTCGGTCAGGCACTCTATAAGCGCGGTGTCGTACAGGGGGGCTATCCCCCGTGTCCACGTCATGGACGCACCAGGGGGTTACCCCAGGCATGGGAGAGAAGAGGGCAGCGAAGGGTTGCAGTAGCTTCTGGCAATCATGGCGCTGTTCCGGTGTCAGGGTGGCGGAGAGGTGGACGCCCTCCAGGGAGCCGTCTTGGCTCGAGGACCCCAGGAGGTTGGGTAGGGGCTCGGAGTCACTTTCGCCCCCATCGTCGGTAGCCAGTAGTAAGCTTAGTTCAGTTCGGGCAAAATGGGGCTTGAGCCGGTTGGCGTGCAGGACCCGGAGGGGGTTCCTCGGGGACTCCATGTCGACCAGGTACGTGACGGGGCTCTTCTTTTCAACTATCTTGAAGGGCCCGGTCCACTTGTCCTGCAGGGCGCAGGGGTCCACGGGTGACATGACCCAGACTTGCTGGCCCGGCTCAAACTCGACGGCTGAGGCGTTCTCGTCATACCAGCGTTTCATATCTTCTTGGCTGGCTTCAAGGTTGGCTTCTGCCAGGGCACGGAACTTTCGAGTCTGGTTCCGCAGGGTCAGGAGGTACCGGTAGACGTCGGGCGGGGCACTTTGGACGTTCGCCTCCCAACCCTCCTTGACCAGGCTGAGGGGCCCTCGGACGGGGTGCCCATACAACAGTTCGAAGGGGCTGAAGCCCAGGGACTTCTGTGGTACCTCCCGGTAGGCGAACAGGAGGCAAGGCAACAGGACATCCCATCTCCTCCTGGGGGGCCCTTCTAGGCCCTTGATCATCCCCTTCAGGGTTCTGTTGAACCGCTCGACCAGTCCGTTCCCCTGGGGGTGGTAAGGGGTGGTGAATTTATAGCTGACCCCACATTGTTGCCAGAGGGATCGCATGTACTTCGAGATAAAGTTCGTCCCCCTGTCGCTCACCACTTCCCGGGGGAACCCCACTCTGGAGAAGATGCCCATCAGGGCCCGGCCCACCACGGGAGTGGTCACAGTTCGGAGGGGGACGGCTTCTGGGTACCGGGTGGCGTGGTCGACCAGTACCAGGATGAAGCGGTGGCCCAGGGCCGTTCGGGGGTCGAGGGGCCCCACGATGTCTATCCCCACTCGGAACCATGCATCACACGAGACATTTTTAATACACTGCACTCGGCTGTTTAACACACAATCACAACGCAGAATCCTCTTAACCCAGTGACTTACTTTACCACACAGACATTTTCCACACGTCAGCCTCTTCACCACACGTAAGGAACTGAATCCTTTCACTTGGAATTTTACCACACTGTCATTTGTCAGCTTTTCCCACATGTGTGTCTTACCACTAGACCTTTAACAGAAGAATTAATCATACAGTCCTTGGCCCTGTGGGACTTTGATCATACACACCATGTAACATTCATAAAGCTTCTTTTAGATTGAAACAAGACCTCACATATTCAAAACAGGAAATGGTCACAGAGATTATTTACAATACTTTTAGTCAGCTGCTGTATTACAATATTGAAAGCACCCGTCACTATCACTGAATATTTGATAAAAACACATTTATAATTTGGAGAGTATGCCTGTGCACTGTCTGTGACTTGGCCAATAAGGGCATGAAAGAGCTGAAACTGGATCATAAATTAAAACCTGTTCTCAACAGTATCCCACAGAAAAAGTTTGGCCCGGGGATCACAAAATCTTTAAGATGTCCCTGATCTGCCCTTCCTAAAACTCAAGCCTTCTCCCATCATTTGTATAAGTATTAAGGGTGAGTGTCAAGTTCAATGCAGCTGGTAGGCTTGGTGTTTCGTCTGACATGTTCAATCACTCCTGACTTTATACACAACATCATTTTGTATCAAGGGGCGTCTAGTTTTGTGCAACACACATGGGCTTAAAAAAACCAACATAAACAGGCATGCTGATTGCAAAGCTAGTACTGGCTGAAGCTGCAACTTGCCTCCTACCTCCAAGTCTTCATAACACCTACCACCCACCTTAAACAAAGAGGATATGCTGACTTTTGTCATTTAGGTAACCTGGAGGTCATACAAAAGCAGCTCATAGCAACCATGGAACTGTGCAAAAATACACATGTCTGTTAAACTGATCAAATTTACAATACAGAAGCTTACGAATATACCATATGCACATAGTTTTGTCACATTTTAACGTTACAAATGAAAACAGTTTTGACATTAAAAGGCACTAGTCATGAAAAATAAATAATATGTACTGCCTTTCAAAATATCAGTGGTAGATTGGGGCCACATACAGATTATTACAGGAAAGAATTATGGTGTTCGTAGCCTTTTTAAAAAGTATGTGAACGGTAAAAATGTTCACAATGGGTGTATGTTGTTGGAAGAAATGGCATTCTCGTTTTCCCTTAAATTTTGTGATAATATCTTCATTTTTAGGTACACCTCGGTTGATAAAAATAACTAACTGTGGAGTGAATGTGGCCTAACAGGCAGTGTTGGTGTCTTTTGAGCTGCGGAACCAGGTCTTGGTGTGGGCTCAACAACCTGTAAATCTGGGCAAATCACTTCATCTCCCCTTACTTAACAAAGAATGAACGTGTCCTTGCGTAAACGTAACCTTCGGGTCGTCGAGTTTGTGCTACTTAAATGTGCAAAAAAACGATATTCTCCTACCCTTCCAGTTATACTGATGACGGCTGCAGAAGGACAAGAAAGGAAATGTTGAGTTAGATTATTATCGGTTTTTAAACAGATGGCAGCATTGTTGCAGATAGGACACTAAGCCTCACTTCAGAAAGGCATGGGTGAACTCGAGGATTAAATGGGCAAAAGTGGTGAAGACAGCTTCAGTTCTGTGGAAACATCTAGCTATAATGGGCCATGATGTGATCGAGTGATCCTCTCCCTCTCTCTGCAGCTGGCATGGACAATCTTGCCCACTAGATGTCCTGGGCCGTTACAAAGCAGAGCAACCTCTGACAAGAAATCTCCGGCGGGGCGGCTGATTTCACCACGTGTGGCAGCGCAGGCGCTAGCAAATTCATCCTATCCTACATAAGACGCACATGCCATTTACATTGACTGCGCATGACTGCGTCACACCCTCGATTGTGCCTGGACCTGGGTGGGCCACTCTCTAAACACCCAGGCAGACATGCAGCCGAAGCAGAACAGGTAGGTACATTTATTTGAATAATTTCGGGGCCCATCACATACAGGAGCATAATTCAATAGCCCTGTCAAATATGTGCCGGTGCTAAGCACCGGAAAGCACCGGCACAAATTAAGCACTGCAAATATTTGACCCAGCCCTTCAGCTATTACTGACACGTCATGTACCCCTACTGACTCCTACAGGAATACTTGTTCCAAAACACTAAACATGCCAAAAAGAGAATAGCCATCAAATCAATATTTACATTAAACAATCCCTCTATGGCCATATTTCACAACCATAAAAACCCAACGACCAGGAAGGTAAGAGACAACAAAGCACCCAAGTACTAAAAGATGCAAGACAAATACTATAGAAATATAATGTATACAGCAAGTATTTAGACATGCGACGTTACCCCCTTAGTACCGAGGATGAATCATTGATGTCCTCCGTTTACCTTCATAGTGTGGAGTATGTCAATGAGTCACCCTCCGTACATGAAAAGAAAACTCATCTTTTAAAAACATCTGAAGCATTTTATTTTTAGAATTCAAACCCAGGACAAAAGGGAACAACTTCCTGTGCTAATGGTGAGGTCTGATTTCAGTTTTGATTGGTGCTGGGGGCCATAAGTCAGCCCCGAGCACAGATCAACATGGCAGAGGTAGCGATGGTAGGGGACAATGTCCCCTCTCCATTGCTGCCTCTCCCCAAGTGGATCCCTGCTTGGGGATCACATTGTGCGTGCAGGCAGGGATCAGTTCCACTACACCACCGGGGATGGTGATTACAGGGGGTGGGGAGGCAGCTCCCTTTGACATGTACTTGTGCTTGCCCTCATCCCTTGCCATATCAGTCTTTCTGCCTCCCTGATGGATGATTAGGGGAGTTCATCCCCACGAGGGGATGAAAGCACACTAGACATCAGGGAATAAAAAAAGGCACTACTTTTTCTGAGGAGAGCTGGTAGGGGGATTGCACCTCAGTCTGCCCCTCTGGTGGTGGCAGGAGGCCTACTAGATGTCTAGGAATTAAAATGGCACTACCTTTTGTAGGGGGCAAGGCCCCATGGGTATGGGCCTGTGTTCCCACCCAAACTTGGCCACAACAGTATTTCTGCCCGCCCAGGAGGGGATAGACTTGTTTACTCACAATGACCCCTCAGAGGGACGGAAAGACAACTAGACAGCTGGAAATTAAATAGCACTGTTATCTTTGGGGGAGCAGTCACTCTGGGCACGGATCTGTGCTTGTCATCATATCAGCCATATAAGTGGTTTTGCCCCGGGAGGGGGGGGTGGATAGGAGGTGTATACCCACAATCACCAGGAGGGCAGAAAGCCCACTATACACCAGGGAATACAAACACTGCATTTTGGGGGGGACGGAGCAGAGCCCATGGGCATGGCCCTATGTTTCCCCTAAACCCAGCTCCAACAGTCTTTCTTCCACCCCAGGGGGGCAGGTAGGGTGTATTTACCTGTAATCTGCCCCCAAATTGAGGAAAGCCCACTAAACACCAGAGAATGAAAACCAAACTGCTCTTTTTGGGGGGGACATTAGTTGCATGGGTATGGGCTGTGCTCTAATCCACACCTGGTCATACCAGACTTTCTGTCCCACTTGGGGCAGATAGGGGGTGTTTACCAACAATCTGCCTCCTCAGGTGGCAGAACGTGCATTATACACCAAGGAGCAGTACTGTTTTTGTTTGGGTGGAAGAAGCCACCACTTAAATATGGGCCTACGTTCCCTTCACACCAGGCCCTAAAGTCTGTATGCTCCAGGACAGATTTGGCAAGATGAATCCTAAGCTGCCCTCCACTAGACCATCCCACCCCAGCACGTGCCCAGCAGTCTTTGTTCCCCTTTGGGGGTATATTGAGGGAGTGTACACCCAATATAGCATACTAGAACATCAGGTAATAAATGGTCCAAAAATGTGGGGGGTCAGTATCAAGTTGCAGCACCATCCCAAAATAGCCCAACAGTCTTTCTGCCACCACTGATGGAAGCCTAGGGGAGTCTACACCCAATCTGCTCCCTGGGGGATAAAGCCCACCAGACCTCCAGTGAATTTCTTGAAAAAAAGGGGTGGGGGCTGACCCTCAGGTGTGTGACTGTGCCCACCCCAGATTGGTCCCAACAATGTTTTTGTCTTCCAGGGTGTCAGTTGGGAAGTTTACAACAATTCTGACCTTGGGACAAAGGGCAAAAACTCAGTAAGCACCAGCATTTTTTGTTTTAGAATATGGGCCACAGAGTATGGGTAACTTCAAATTTCCTCTTACTTGCTATGCTGAATGGCTGTGCTGTTAAGGCCTGCGCTATGCCACCACCCGAAGTAACCTAGCAAACTCAGATAATTTTGAAAACTAGACAGCCAGGGGACTCCAGGGTTGTGTGCTTTGTGTAGATCCTACAATGTTTTCTTACCCCCAATGCCCTGCAAACTACAAACTTCGCCTATAACCACACATTTTACTCAAAATTATGTGGTAGAAGTTTCCGGAATCTGCAAGGATCCATAACATTCCCACTGTTCAGGGTACCCACAATTGTCATATAAAACATTACCACAATTGTGTGACTGAGGCTGGGTCTGGCCCCTGCAACATAAATGGCCACAAAATACAATGTAGAGAATTCATCAACAGGGGCAGTTGTGGTATGTGGACCCCGGCTTGGATTTCATTCATAAAACCTACCAAACCCAGACATTTTTGGAAACTAGTCACTCAGGAGATTCCAGGGTGGTGCATCTTGCATGGACCGCAACAAAAAAGGGTTGGTTTTTAGGTTTGATCTGTCCTTGTTGTATTTTGAAGACTTTCCTGCTGTGGGTGCAGGCCTACCCATACAAATGGGGTAGCATTTTTATTGGGACAAGTGTGGAAATGCTGGGTGATAGCCTTGAAGTTTTAAGTAATTTGCCGGAACTGTGCCTCATGATTTAACTGCATGATCCTCTAGTAACACCATCATCCCATACAATAAGACTGGATTTTTTAAAGTCTACTGGCACGATTATGAATATCTTAGCAATTGCTTTTTTTATGGAGGCTGCCTGTGCTTCCAAAACACCATTATACTTTTGTTACATCGGCTTTAAATCAGCTTTTGACTACGTGGATCGAGGGAAGTTATGGCGGAAGTTAGCAAACTGGAATATACCACAATATCTTTTAAACATGTTGATATTGTTGCATAGCGATACAAGGGTTCAAATCAAAATAGGAGCAGGCACGCATCTCTCTAAAAAAATTCAAACTACTCAAGGTTTAAAACAAGGTTGCGTCTTGGCACCAACCATATTTAAACAATTTTTGGCATATTTGATGGAACCATTACAATCATGTAATCCTCACTCTCCTAAACTAGGTGGAAAAACAATATCAAGTTTTTTATATGCCGATAACGTGGTACTGGTTAGCCGTACCCGGGCCGGGTGGGGCTTCAACGACTGCTTGATACAATGATGACTTATTCACAAGACAGGCAGGCTTGGTTTTTGGGCAAAACGCGGTTGGAAAGTCTAGATGAATATAAGTACTTTCGGGTTCCTATTGATGATAATGGGAGTTTTATAGCACAGAAGGCTGCCATTCAAAAGAAAGGCCTGGTTCTGCCTATAGCATTCAAAAGGTTTAATAAAAAGCTAGCAGGTCCCTCTCTGAAGCCACCCCTGGAGGTCGTAAGAGCAAAGCTTCTTCCAATAATCTCATATGGATGTGAAGCATTAAGAGGGCAGGATGCCAGCACCCTAGACAATGCAATCTCTTGAGCTTATAGAATTATATACTCCTTGCCATGTTACACCTCTCCTGCACAGATAAGGTTAGAATTCGGGTTGCTCAAGCAGTCATTACCTAGAGTGGTGCATATATATTATGTTGGATCAAGATTAGGAAAGCCAATTCCAACTCACTGAATCATATTTGATGGGATGAGGTACAGCACCGCAATACATCACAGCAACAGTGTAACTGCAAGAGCCCCTTGTCCTTACAGGTCTTGCACAACTCTGGGAAACTCCAACTTATCTACTGACATTTAAGAGTCTGGTCAAGAAGTTACTTAAAATTCAATCCGTCATAAAGGACAAAGCCATATTAGCAAAAAGGGCACATGGGTGGATGAAATTAAATAATTCTAAGACTATTGCCCTTCAAGACTATTTTACCACGGGTTACCAAGCTTTTATTAAGCATCAGTTTCTAAAATACCAGCCTGGGTTATTACTTGTTAAAGAGCATTTGGCACCTTGGCTACGTGGAAACCTCCCTGCTACTTGTTGACTCTGTGGTACAAATAGGGAAGATTTGTTGCACCTAGTTTGATCTTGCAACACTGTACAGACTGAAAGAAAACAACTTTTAATTAGAGCCTTTACCCAAAGGGGAACTCGAACAAGAAGGCAGGCAATTTTAGCCTGTTTCGATCCAGCCGACCCTCAGCTAAATTGCAGTTTTGACAAATGTTTGTTAAAGGTGGAGCAAAGATGACCGATAACGTAATTTGCTCAGTGTAGCCGTCAGGAATTGCTACTTAACGGTCATATTAGCTTTAATGAATAATATACCAAGGGATTATCGGGGCATACCTGCTGACTCTCGAACTTAATCCCCTTGAAGAAAATCTATGAGTTGTAATACATCTGGGATTAAACTACAATCAGTTTCCATTTCAAGTGACATTATTCCATGTGAAAAGCAACTGCCCTGTTCAATAGTACCTTCAGCTTTTAATGCATCGATTTTTACTTTACCTTTACCACTTAAACATTTATTTAAATTATAGATTGTAATGATTTTACCTTTAGAATTATTAATTTTATCTATACTATGTAATAGCATATTTATATTGTATAATTCTTATTACAATGGTTTTAAGTAACTTCCCACTTGTTTATATAAACTTGAAACTTGGGTGGTAGGAGATTTCTAGATCCGCTCAGATTCCAGAAGTTTCTCTCTCAGAAATGTGAGGGGAATTCTTTTTTTTTGCCGCCATTTGATGTTTGAAGGGCCTTTTGGTTAAGAAAAGTTAGACGGATCCATGCAAGGCACATTCCCCCAGGTGTTTGTATTAAAACAAAATTCTAGTATTTGTTGGTTCCCTAGGTGGCTGCCAAATCCAGGCCCAAATCCCACAGCCACCCACACCACATCACAAAAAAAGAACATGTTTTGAGTGGAAACATTTGCTCTGTCCATGTTGCGTTTTGTGACCTTTCCTGTCAAGGGTGCTGGGTCCCTCTACATAAGTGGGGTAGCATTTTTATCAGGACTATTGTGAATACACTGGGTGGTAGGAATTTTATGGTTCTTTGCGCATTCTGGAACTTGCTTTCACAGAGGTGTGAGATAAATGTGTGTTTTTAGTCTACATTTAAGGTTTGAAGGGCTTTGTGGCTAAGAAACAGTAGGTGAATTGATGCAAAGCACACCTACCTGGATTCCATGGGTTTCTTGTTCTCAAAACTGTACAGGTTTGGTAGGTTTCACTGGGCAGGCCCAAAATCGATAGCTACCTACATTGCAAAAACTTTTGATTTTGCTGAGTGAAATGTGATGTCTCCAGGTCACGTTTTGAGACATTTTGTGCCATGAGCGCTAGACCCAGCCGCACAAGTAGGGTACTTACAGACACTGAACAGTAGAATTTTGTTATTACCAATTGGATTACTCTGCATTTTTGGATTTCAAATGTGAGCCAGTGTGTAAGATGGAAGCCATTTTACAAATTGTAGTTTGAATCACATGATAGTTTGGATAACTCCAAATTCAGAGGTGTATAGATTAGCACTGTTCCTAATCTCATTATCATGTGCACATTTCAGACACATATATGTTTCCTTCATGCTGATTTTTCTTTCATTATCATTTATCATTTGAATTTGGTTGGTCCACAATGAAAAATCATTACAAACTGCAGCTCAGTTGTTGACAGTTGTTGACTATATACCCCTGTGACCAGAAGGCCCTTTTGGATGTTACTGCATATTACTTTTGTAAATCGACCACAGTGACAAAAAATTACAGCTTAAAACTATGTCAACAATGGCTATTTTTCCCTACTCATTTTAAATAATTTTATATTTCAGTGATTAATTTCTTTGTGAAATCCTTGATGGACCATAAAAATGATCCCTTCATGAATTCAGAATTGCATCTACTTTTCAAAAATGTACAGCTTTCCAGGATCACCCATGGGTTTCATATATGTTTCCACCACAAACTGCAAGTTGAAAGAACAAAACTTTGCAAAAATGGACTACCACTCAGAAAAATGACAAGCTGTGGTAACATTTTGTTATAAGCATTTTTATACAGTTATGCTTGTGTGAAAGCTGGGAAGATGATGATCTTGACATAGCAAACTTTTCATTGATGACATATGTATAAAAAAATGCACTTTGTGTGCAGCACTTTTTCATTTTTTTCCCAAAACAATTTAGCTATATCTTAGCTATTTTCTCTATTCTCTCTAAGGGAACCTAAAAACCCTGGGTACCTTTAGAATTCCAGCATGGCGGGAAAAGGGAAGCACATTTGAAGGGATAAGTGAAAAGTAGCCCACATTTCAAAAGAAGGGCTCAGCAAGAGGAGTGTAATAGCCTCAGCAGTTAAAGGGATAATAGCAAAGTAAATAAGGACTAAGTTCAAAGGACAAATAGGTGTTATCTCGCAACCAGTATCTATTTCGCCCTGGCCAGGAGTGTTGAGGAGGCTGGCCAATGACATTCATGTATGGTTTACTGACAATACTAACATGTCAGAGGTAAGAAAAAGATGAAATTAAATATTCCAAATTTCTTTGGAGATACTGGCACATTATAACACAAATGCCATAGAATATGTGCAAACAACAAAACAGTAGCAGTACACCACTTAGAGGTACCACAGATCAAGGTCCGATCTGCAATCCAGGCAGAATTTCTACCTTCAAATGAGCAACTTTGGAGAAGCAAAACATAGGGCAACTTTACGATGTAGATGGGACCACTACCAACATGTTGTCGGTGGAGGTCCCACGACAGACAGCACTATATATATATATATATATTCACTGAAAAAACCATAGGTTTCAGGCACGTTATAGTTAGGAATTAGCATTTAAAAAACCTTAGAAATTCACTGAAAAAACCATAGGTTTCAGGGGCGTTATAGTTAGCTGGACTTTTCACTCGTACAAAACAATTGAAATTCCCCAGTTATAGTTAGTTCAGCTAACTATAACTCGCGCACCCGCAATGCACTGTTGATGACGTCACATATTACATCACTCATGACATGGTCAGTGACATCACTCATGACATCACTGATGGCATCTCAAATGACATCACTGATGACATCATCCAGTGAATGTGTGTTTTTCTGAAAATTACATATGTTTTATATATGTATATCTCAAGGTCGATGGAAGAATAAATGGATATATAAGTGTCTAAATGGATGATTGTTTTTGAAAAATTGATTGTATAACTGACTGATTAAGTGTATCTTAGTGAATACATGGGTTAGTGAGCAATATTTAAATATGTAAATATCTGTATCAGTCTCTCACTTTGTGTATAAGTGGCTGCATGGGTTGGTGAGTAGCTACATGAGTGTCTATATAGGTTATTAGTTGTTTTTTTGAGTATCAGTATGAGTGTCTGAGTGTCTGTATGGTTTGGTGGGGGTATTATGTAGTGCATAGGTGCATGAATGAGTGACTCACTCTTTGTATGTGTTGAAGACAGCATGTGTGCAGGACTGTATGGGTGGATGAGTGTGTGCATGGGTGTGTTAGTGAGTGAATGACTGTCTCAATAGTGTATTTATGAGTAACTACATATGTTTTAAACTAGTATATGTGACTATTGGTGTATATAAGTGAGTATATGTGAGAGTGAGAGATTGAAAGAGTTCCTGTATGAATAAGTATGTGTTTCTATAAGTGATTGTTTAAAAGACTAAGTATGTGTAAGTTTCTGTAGAAGTAAGTGTGGTGGTGTGTGTATAACTGTATATGCAAGTAAATGGATGTTTGATTCTTTATTAGCATGAGTGACTATGTGTGTGAGTAACTCTATGGATGAGTGGGGTTGTGTAACAGGATGTATAGGTGTATGAGTACATATGATGAGTGAGTACATGTATGAGTGACTGTATAGGACTGTTGGTGAATGAGTGGATGTGTATGTGGATCTTAGAATTACTGTATAGGTTGTTGTAACTGATATTGGTATGTCCATTGTTTTGAAAATGTTAGTTTCTATTTTTGAATGTGTGTATCAAAGGTTATATTAGGGGGAGAGGAGGTCTGCCACTCTATCACAAGGATGATGTCATAAGTGATTTCATTTGAGATGTCATCAGTGATGTCATGAGTGATGTCACTGACCATGTCATGAGTGATGTAATATGTGACATCATCAGCAGTGCATTGCGGGCGCGCGAGTTATAGTTAGCTGAACTAACTATAACGGGTGAATTTCAATGGTTTTGTACGTGTGAAAAGTCCAGCTAACTATAACGCCCCTGAAACCTATGTTTTTTTCAGTGAATTTTTAAGGTTTTTTAAATGCTAATTCCTAACTCTAACGTGCCTGAAACCTATGTTTTTTTCAGTGAATTTCAAAGGTTTTTTAAAAGCTAATTTGTAACTATGCCTAGAGAGATAGGACATGTGAAGAAAGAAGAAAAAACGCACAGAAAGAAAAAAAAGAAATGCAGAAAGAAGCAACAGAAGTCCTCAAAGACGAAGAAAAGTGCAGGAAGAAGGATAACATGCAGAAAGAACAAACAGAAGAGCAGAAAGAAGCCTTGTTGCAAAATCATCCTGTACCCTCAACTTTTTCAGATGGATACTGGTGGTAACTGAGTCTGACTAACCAGTCCTAGAGCCAGTGCTATGTTAAAAGACACTCAGAATACAGTGAAAACACCTACATACACTAGGGAACACTATGCGTTGGGGTCTCCCTGTGATCAGTATGACCTCCTCTGTAAGCCCCTAGTATATAATAGGGCAGGGGATTAAAACTACCTCTTAAAACGCGCCACAGGGTGTGTTTGCACACGTCACCTCAGGCCCCGTTCCCTCACTTCCCCACTGTGCAAACACGCCCTGTGGCCGTTTTAAGTTGGGAGATTAAGTCCCCTTGAATCCTGAGGGTCCCTAGGGTCCAACTAGACCACTAGGTACCTCCAGTAAGCGGCACAGAGCTGCGTTGCAGAGAGATGTAAAAAGGGGCACGGCCTAGACCACCTCTCTGCAACGCAGCGCAGTGGCGCTTACTGGAAGCACCTGGTGGGCTAGTTGGCCCCCAGGGTCCCTCAGGATTGAAGGGGAATTATTTCCCCAACTTAAAACGCGCCACAGGGCTTATTTGCACACGTTAACTCAGGTCCCGTCCCCTCCCTTTACCACTGTGTAAACACGCCCTGTGGCCGTTTTTAGTTGGGAGATTACGTTCATTTGAATCCTGAGAGTCCCTAGGGTCCAACTAGCCCACTAGGTACCTCCAGTAAGCGCCACAGAGCTGCGTTGCAGAGAGGTGTAAAAAGTGGCACGGCCTGGACCACCTCTCTGCAATGCAGCTCAGTGGCGCTTACTGGAAGCACCTGGTGGGCTAGTTAGCCCCCAGAGGCCCTCAGGATTGAAAGGGAAATATTTCCCCAACTTAAAACGCGCCATAGAGTGTGTTTCCACACGTCACCTCGGGCCCCGTCCCCTCCCTTCCCCACTGTGTAAACACACCAAGTGGCCATTTTTTAAGTTAGGAGATTAAGTCCCCTTGAATCCTGAGGATCCCTAGGGGCAAAATAGCCCACTAGGTACGTCCAGTAAGTGCCATTGCAGAGAGGTGTAAAAAGGGGCACGGCCTGCACCACCTCTCTGCAATGCAGAGCAGTGGCGCTTACTGGAAGCACCTGGTGGGCTAATTGGTCCCCAGGGTCCCTCAGGATTGAAAGGGAATTATTTCCCCAACTTAAAATGCGCCACAGGGCGTGTTTGCACACGTCACCTCAGGCCCCGTCCCCTCCCTTCACCACTGTGTAAACGCGCCCTGTGGCCGTTCTAAGTTGAGAGATTAAGTCCCCTTGAATCCTAAGGGTCCCTAGGGTCAAACTAGCCCACTAGGTACCTCCAGTAAGCGCCACAGAGCTGCGTTGCATAGAGGTGTAAAAAGGGGTGTGGCCTCAGAACACCTGTCTGCAACGCAGCTCCCTGGTGCATACTGGAGATACCTGTTGGGCTAGTTGGCCCTCAGGGACCCTCAGTATTGAAGGGGAATTAATTCCCCAACTTACAACTGGCCAGGGGGCGCGTTTGCAGAGTGCTGCAAGGAGGGGGCGTGGCCTCCGGCGCGATGCCGGTCATTTATTTTTTTTATTTTTTTAAGAAGGAGGGCTGTGTGGCCCCCCTTCTTTTTCTAATTTACTGGCCCTGCGGACCCCATCCCCCAGGGCCTGCACCCTAATTTTTTTGTTGAAAAAAATTAATTTGGCCCTCCCAAGGCCTTAATCGGCCCCGGGGACCCCAACCCCCGGGTCATGGCCTTTTTAAAAAAAAAAAATTCTTTAGGAGGGGGCTGCGTTGCCCCCCTCCTCAGGCCACTTATGGTCCCGGGGACTCCATCCCCCGGGGCCGGCCTTTGTTTTTTATTATTTAAAAAAAAAATATATTTATAGAAACACCTAGGACATGCTGTACAAACCGTATGTACCTATCATCATGACGATTTGCGTGATATTCATTAAAAGGCGACTATGCATAGAATGAATCCACATGGAATGTATTTACACCACTAGTGAAGCTCTGATGTGTCTGACGCCCTACCGTGCCTAATCCCGGCGCCCCGGCCGGTGGGTACTCTCCAAGTAGACACCCTTGTTGTTTATTTATACAAACATGTGTAGCTATTGACGGGCACATTTAATATACACGCACACCAAGCCATTCAAAGGGGATTCGACAAAAATGCGACCAAACTATGCAAGAAACCCCCCTCACGGTTAATAAAATACACATTCACCGCCGGATGTGTAATACTTTTTATTTTACTCTCTTGAAAGGAGACGAACCTCACTTGAGAGTCACAGCGTGCTCCGGGCTGAGCCCAATGCTGTGTTACACCCACCAGTGCCCACCGAGTGCCTCACACCTCTGTGTTGTATTCCACCAGCTAGTGCGTATGCTATGACGCTCTCTAGCGCATGTGCACTGTAACACAACCCTGTGAATTTGTCATGCCACACTTGCCTTCGCATGGGTTATATTGCCCCATCTAACGTGCCTTCCTCGATGCCTATGTTATAACGCACAGCGCTATGCCATACATATTACAATCTGGGATCCATATCTTTGTCACAGTGCATATGCAAAGTTTCACTCCCCAGCACATATTTTATATTACAACTTTAGAGACTAGTAAGGTTACACAACACTGCCCTGTGCATATTACACTCCAAGGCGCATATCGCATAGCACGCGCTAGTGCCTGTGCTATCTCGCGCTCTCCAATGAATCTGCCATTGCGCATAATGTATTGCATATTATATTTCACGCCCGGTTCATCTTATATCACACTTTTTGGTGCATAGTTTATACCATATACTATATCTAGTTTTCATTTTCAATCGTCCTCTCAGGACTATGTTCTATATAACACTGCGTCCACCTACCCTTTTCACGGGCATTACATTTTGCGATGGGGGTGGAGGGTCAGGGGGTATTTCTGCCAAGTGAACCTGGAGTCACAGTCACAAACGTCCTCTTCTTCCTGAATAAAAGTGAGATTATGCTGCATACTTGTTCATATTTTAAGTAGTTCGCACAGACACACATTTTAAAAACAATAAAGTTCCTAATACCCACCTTCTCTGAACAGTTAGCTTGCTGCCCCATCCACCTCCTCCCTATCCTCTGTTGTCTGAATCCATGGACTAGCCTCCTCCCTCCTGCCATGCATGGTCTGATGTGCTGCCACTGCCCTCCATTTAGCATGATGTACCAGTCCACTCCTCCTGCCCTCCATTGCCCAATTCTATGGCCCATCATTGACCTCCTGCTTAGCCTCTGTGCTTAGCTTGCTGCCCCTATTCTCCTTCCCCCTGCCCTCTGATGTCTTTGTGCATGCCCCTGCTCCATCCTTTTTACCCACCATGTTCCATGGACCTGCCACTCCTATCTACTCTGAGTGTTCTGTTGAGCTGCCACTCCCCTTCCACCTGCCTAGCATTGTCAAATGACTGTAACCTGTCCCTGCCACCTCCACCCTGCCTGTCCACATGCCATGCCCCTATCCCCTTCCTCCTGTCCTCTAAGGTCCATTTCACTGCCACACCCTTCTGCCCTCCCTGGTCTGTTGTGCTGCAACTGCTCCTCCTGCCTGACCCCGCGGTCTGTTGTGAGGCCCCTTACCCTGAACTCTCTTGTCTGTGCTTAGGTCCTGACCCTCCCTTCTATCCTCCATGGTCCTTTGTGCATGCCCCTGCACCCTCCTTCTTGCCCATCATAGCCATTGTGCTGCCACTAACCCTCCCGCTTGCCATGCATGGTCTTCTGTGCTGCCATGGCCCCTCCCACCTTCCCTGTGTGATCAGCTAGCTGCCCCTGACCCCCTCCCACCTTCCCTCCATGGTCTGTGTGTATGCCATCATAGTCTCCTTGTTGCTCTCCATGGTGTGTCTTGTTTCTAGTGCCCATTCTGCCTGACCTCCATGGTCATCTTGCTGCTCCTGCCCCCTTGCCCCCAGCCCTCTGTTTCCATGTGCAGACCATATTCCCTCCCTCCCGGCTTGTCTGTTCCATTGTAATGCCCCTGATCCGTCCCTCCTGCCCTTTATGGTCTGTTATGCTGCAGCTTTCTCTCCTGTCTGTCCATTATGGTCAGCTAGCTACCATTGCCTCTTTCCCCTCTGTTCTCTGTTGTCCATGTGCATGGTCCTGTCCCCTCCCTATTGCTTTCTATGGATTGTTGTGCTGCACTCCTGTCCCGCATGCTCTGTGTGGTGTATTGTGCTGCTGCAAACCCTGATGCCTGCCCTGTAGGGTCAGTTTGGTACACATCTACATGTCCCTCCTGTCCTCTGTTATCCGAGTCCATGTCCCTACCCCAATTCCTCCTGCCTACCATGATCCAATGTACCATACTTGCGAACATTTTGAACTTGGTAAGAGGGATATTTTGAAAAAAAACTGTGGTATTGATTTTCCCCTTTGAGTTACATTGAAAAAGAGGAGATTGTAGACAGGAGACAGATCAAATAAAGCCCATTTGAGCTTAAAAACATTGGACGTTTCCTCGCTGAAACAGGTCTGTTGGCATGTATGGTTGTACTACCACTGCCTCTTCCTTCTGCCCACAATGGTCTATTATATTGCCACTGCCTCTCTTGCCAGTCCTGTATTGTTGGTTTGTTGCTCCTGCCCCTCTTTCCACTGCCCTCCATAGTCTGTTGTGCTGCCACTGACCTTCCTGCCTGCCCAGTGTGGTAAAATTGTTGCCTCTGCACTCTCCTACATGCCTTCAATTTTCAGAATCCATGCCCCTGGCCTCTGCCTCTCAACAGTATCCCAATGAACAACTAGATTGCTAACATTCTATATTTATTACAAAAGTGTGGAACGCCTGACGTCATCTTGATGTAATCAAAACTGTAATACCTAGAGTATTTCCTTTAGAAATTACATATATGAGAGGGTCTTATTTGCATCAAAATTATGGTTAGTGCTCTAAAAAACTAAAATGAGGACATATTTTCTGAGTTTTCAAATAGCGACAAAGAACTTTTAAATTATTTGTAATCTTTATGCTTTTTTATCCAGTTAACCACTTGATTAAATGTTGCACCTAGGGGAGAAGATGCGGTGTTACTTCCAGAGCTGCAGACTTTGCAACTGGGGAACCAGGTTGGAGTTTCTACTTCAGCTCAACATTCTGTGATTCTGGTCAAATCACTTAATCTCCCCATGTCTAAAACCAAAATGAATTTGATCTTGTGTGATGTAACCAATGCTCATGTAAAGCACTCAAATACCTGACAAGTCTGCACTATATAAAACTGCAAATACACAAAAAATAAGTGTTTTGCACACTTCTGTCATTGGGCTACATGTGGGCTACATCTGGGTGATATTTGTGCTGCATTTGGGCTCTTTTGTCTCTGGTAGCCATCTTGGGAGATTTATTTGTTATGAAGTTTCCTAATTTCCTCATTTACTGCAGTCTCCTCAGTAGGAAATGCTTTCAGTTTATTACTTTGATTCCATCAAGAAGGTATTCAGATATGTCACACATATGCCATCAATTCTGAATGTTAGCACTCTAGTTGCTCATTAGATCACTGTAGTAAAGCTACTGCTCACCACTGAAGTCTGCTGCTGGTATTAAAAGTGCATGTTTCAGTCTGCATATCAATTTTTTTTAATGAAATAGAAGAGGATTGGAGAAGTCACTCAAAATGTGCCCTAAATTTTCTTTCTTCAGCACTAATCATAATTTCTATGGCAAAATGAACCCCCTCATTGTGTTCCTTTTTAAATTAAATGTTTTAAGTGTTACCAGTTTATTCCAATCAAGATGGCTTCAGGTGTGCCATACTTTTGTCATAAGTAAGACAGTAAGCGCTCTAGTTGTTCTTAAGAACACTCTGGGACATTCTGTCATTGGGCTATACTTGGGCTACATCTGGGTGATATTTGGGCTACATTTGGGCTCTTTTGTCTCTGGTGGCCATCTTGAGAGATTTATTTGTTATGAAGTTTCCTAATTTCCTCATTTACTGCAGTCTCCTCAGTGGGAAATACTTTCAGTTTTTTACTTTGGTTCCATCAAGAAGACATTCAGATGTGTCACACATTTGCCATAAATTCTGAATGTTAGCACTCTAGTTGCTCATTAGATCATTGTAGTAAAGCTACTGCTCACCAGAGAAGTCTGCTGCTGGTATTCAAAGTGCATATTTCAGTCTGCATGTCAGAATTGTTTTATGAAATAGAAGAGGATTTGAGAAGTCAAAATGTGCCCTAATGTTTCTTTCTGCAGCACTAATCATAATTCCTATGGCAAAATGAACCCCCTCATTTTGTTCCTTTGTAAATTAACTGTTTTAAGTGTTACTACCTTATTCCAATCAAGATGGCTTCAGGTGTGCCATACTTTTGTCATAAGTAAGACTGTTAGCACTCTAGTTGTTCGTTAGAACACTCTGGGACATTTTGTCATTGGGCTATACTTGGGCTACATCTGGGTGATATTTGGGTTACATTTGGGCTCTTTTGTCTCTGGTGGCCATTTTGGGAGACTTATTTGTTATGATGTTTCCTAATTTCCTCATTTACTACAGTCTCCTCAGTAGGAAATACTTTCAGTTTTTTACTTTGATTCCATCAAGAAGGCATTCAGATGTGTCACACATTTGCCATACATTCAGAATGGTAGCACTCTAGTTGCTTGTTGGATCACTGTAGTAAAGCTACTGCTCACCAGGGAAGTCTGCTGCTGGTATTGAAAGTGCATGTTTCAGTCTGCATGTCAGAATTTTTTAATGAAATAGAAGAGGATTTGAGAAGTCACTCAAAATGTGCCCTAATTGTTCTTTCTGAAGCACTAATCACACTTTCTATAGCAAAATGAACCCCCTCATTTTGTTCCTTTTTAAATTAAATGTTTTAAGAGTTACCACTTTATTCCAACCAAGATGGCTTCAGGTGTGCCATTTGTTTGTCATAAGTAGGACTGTTAGCGCTCTAGTTGTTCTTTAGAACACTCTGGGAAGCTGCAGTAGTACACAAAGGAATCAACTGACAGTCTCTGCCCTTGTTGGATGTACATGTTTTACTGAGAATGTCAGACTTCATTCTCACATGACTGAGAAAGATAATGTGAACTTACAGAAAATATGCTCTCAGTTTAGCTTATAGATCACCTTCTAAACCTCTGTGGGAAAAGCATGAGAAAATAGTTTTCTCTCAAACATGATTCATGATATCACAGCAGAAGGCTTTTTCACATGGTAAAATCACCTTAGAACACACCACAATTCCTAAAATGAGTATGGTACCATCAACAAATGATTTATAATGTCACTAAAGTCTTAAAACCTTCTATTAACTGCAATGCTTTTTAATGAGGTGCTATCATGTATATTGGTCCCAAGATGGCTGCCAACACTTCTTGGATGAAGTGCTGACAGCCAATCAGATCTCACGATGAGATGTGTAGTTAGGCTCTGCCCAGATATATATGTGATTTTACTTTTGATTTTTTCAGGAACTACTGAACGGATTTACACCATTTAAGCAAAAGGCACGAGTCTGAACTGAGGACTACCTCTTTGCCAAATTTGGTGTAATTCCGTTCAGCACTTCGGGCTGTAGCTGCGTCAACAGGTCCTATGGGAAAATGCATGGGGAAAATTCGCTTTGGGACTCCCCTTTTTTTCTCGGCCCCCGCTAGACGAATCACCGTGAAATTTTCAGGATAGGAGCGGACCGGAGCTGGCCAAAAGTTTGGAAACTTTTGCGATGATTCATCAATCGACGCCAACGTTATTCCAAATATAATGTTGCAGATTTCCTATGGAAAATAGGTCCTAACTATAACTACCTACTGGCGACTGCCAGTAGGTAATATATATATATATCCTTCCAAATACTGTTTCCTCCCTCTGTCTCCCCCCGCCCGCGGCAGGCGGATCGTCGTTGTCGGCGGACCGTGCAAACTTCACAATAGTGTCCTTTCTCCCAAATTAGACGATCACCATGAGATAGTTAACACCACCAGATCTTTAATTCCCAGTAACGCGTTCCGCCTGTCACAGCAGGCTTGCTCACATGCTGTGACAGGGGAAACGCGTTACTGGGAAATAAAGATCTGGTGGTGTTAACTAACTCGTGGTGATCGTCTAATTTGGGAGAAAGGACACTATATATATATATTCACTGAAAAAAACATAGGTTTCAGGGGCGTTATAGTTAGCTGGACATTTCCCTCATGCAAAACCCTAGCAATTCCCCTGTTATAGTTAGTTCAGCTAACTATAACTCGCACCCCCGCAATGCACTGCTGATGACTTCACATATTACATCACTCATGACGCGGTCGATGACATCACTGATGACATCTCAAATGACATCACTGATGACATCCAGTGAATGTGTGTTTTTCTTAAAAGTTTAAATATGTTTTATATATTTATAGTGAAAGGCCTATGGAAGAATGAGTGGGTGTATAAGTGTGTGAATGGGTGATTTTCTAGGTGTGTAACTGACTCCATAAGTGAGTTATTAAATGTATCTCACTGCAGACTAGTGACTAAACTGTGTGAATGTCTGTATGTGTCTGTGTGTTGGTGTATAAGTGGCTGCATGGTTTTGTGAATAGCTATATGAGTGTCTATATGGGTTATTGCTTGGTTGTCTGAGTATCTGTATAGGTGCCTGAGTGTTTGTATGGGCAGGGTGTGTGTGACTCTGTGACTAGATGTGTGAGTGGGTGATTCAGTGGGTGCATGTTTTTAAGAGTGCATCTGTGATGGACTGTATGGTTGGGTGAGTGTATGTATAGGTGTGTTAGTGATTGAATGTATATCTCAGTTGTACATGTGTCAGTAACTACATATGTGAAACGCAGTGTATATGTGTGTAAGAGTATATAACTATCTATATATGAGAGTGTGTGATTTTGGGAGTGGCTGTATGCGCCATAGTGCAAGGATATCTGTGTCATGTGCTGTTTGTTTTTCTGCAGGAAGACACAGAATGTGTTAGTATTTTTATGAGTAAGTGAACTTGAGTGTTTTTAACTGTATAAGTGAGTAAATTTTACTGTGATTAATTATTTTCATGACTGACTAGATGTATCAGTACCTCAACGGATGATTGGCGGTGTGTGAGTGTCTATATAGGTGTATAAATGCACAGAGTGACTGTAAGTATGAGTGACTGTACAGGTGAGTGAGTGGAGATGTATGTAGACCTAAAAGTCAATGAGTGGGTGAGTAGTTTTTGGTATTGGAGTATCTATGGTTGTCAAAATGGCCGTCTGAAATTTTGAGTCGGTGTATCAAAGGTTATATTAGGGTGTGAGAAGATGCACTAATTTATCACATGGATGATGTCATCAGTGATGTCATTTGAGATGTCATCAGTGATGTCATCAGTGATGTCACTGAGCATGTCATGAGTGATGTAATATGTGATGTCATCAGCAGTGCATTGCGGGGGCGCGAGTTATAGTTAGCTGAACTAACTATAACAGGGGAATTTCTAGGGTTTTGTACGAGGGAAATGCCCAGCTAACTATAACGCCCCTGAAACCTATGGTTTTTTCAGTGAATTTCTAAGGTCTTTTAAATGCCAATTCCTAACTATAACGCCCCTAAAACCTTTGGTTTTTTCAGTGAATGTCAAAGGTTTTTTAAATGACAATTCTTAACTATAACATGCATGAAACCTACGTTTTTTTCAGTGAATTTCAAAGGTTTTTTAAATGCTAATTCCTATCTATAACTTATCTCTAAAGATATCATGTTTAATGATTTTGATTGCATTTCTATATTTTTCAAATTCAGTGTGTAATTTTCTTTTTATTTTTTTTAAATACTTTTTTATCATCATTTTTTAAACATATTTCTTCAATTAATTCTTTTAAAAATAAAAAAATATTCTTTGAACTTAATGTGTTTTTCAAACATATTTTTTCAAATATAAGTGCAAAACTTTATTTTAGATATATCTTTTTTTCAATGTTTTTGGATCTGCGCACCCTATGCGCACCGTTCACGATCCGTACGCGATAGCATCCACACATGGTATGCGTTGTGTACGTGTTTAGTGCGCGATTGCTATGCGACCGATACGGGACTCGCAGCCTATACGCAATACGTTCGATGTATGCAACGCGACATTTACGCGCTTCCGCGATGCGTCATATGCGTCCGTGACGCGATGGGTGCACGGATCCCGCAAAGTATTTAACATTTAAAAACACATATTTATGTATTGCATGTGAATATTAATTGAAGACACACTCTAAACTAGTCTTAAAACTAATATATTTTGATCTAATCCTATATTTCTTTTTAATTCAATTTTGCGGATGCGCGCTGGGTGCGTACTGCATAAGCGCACGGTGCGCGGATCCCATGTGACCTGCAAAAAAAAAGAGATTTGATTGGTTCATTACACTTCCTGTTCTAACTACTGAAAGACCCCACCCATTTCAATCATTCTTCTTTGAGCTTCTTTGGAGAACCATCTCTTTGGACAGAAGAAGATTTTTTTAGACTAAGTATACACTTAGTTCTAACTTTTTGCAACCAAAAATGGCTTCAGGGCAGCAGGCATCACCTGCATCATCTCAAACCTCTGAGGATGAATTTTTGCCGGAGGAACCACACAAAAAACGTTTTGCTTCAGTGGTGTGGAATTTTTTTTACTTTTCCCGAAGGACAGAATAAGACCAATGCCACCTTGGTCACATGTAAGATTTGCAGAAGATTCTTATCGAGAGGGGATCCCACGAAGAAATACTCTTGCGGCACGGCAAGTATGATGAAGCACATGAGGAGCCTTCATCCAAACAATCTTGCACGTGAAGAGTGCCGACGCATGAGAGACACTCCTGCTCCTGCACCATCCACCTCATCGCAGCCGAGCACGTCAAGAGTGCATCCCTCAGACCAAACCTTGGACATCCGTCCTCAATTTCAATTTTTAAAAGTGCTCTGCACTAAGTGCAATAAGACTTTGTGCTATGGCGAGCAGTCAATCGACCTCATCTGCTGCCGGCAGGAAAGTCATATTTGCTAGGTTTTTTTTTGTTTTTTTTTTACTGTTCCCTGAAGTTCATTGTTTGGTTTCTCCTGTTTTTTTTTTTTTTTTCAGAAAAACCAAAAAAACACACAAAATTGTTCAAAAACCCCCGAAGAAAACATAAAAGAAGAAAGAAGAAAAAAAAAAGTTCTTTTAAGAACTAACTTTCCTGGTTTAAAAAAAGAGCTAAATTTCTTTGTTAGTGTGTGAAAGTTTAGATGAATGTATGTGTAGTACGTAATTGACTGAATGAATGCATTAGTAGCATATGCTGAATGTATAAGTGCAGAACTATAAGGAAGTGCTGTAGCATCACACAGTAACCTCTTTAACTGCTGTGTGCTGTAGTACTTCCGAAGCACACATTTCTTGCGAGAAATGCGCATGCGCGGGCGTCCGAACATGCGCATTTGTCAGAAGAAGTTGGAAACCAGGAAGAGGGAGCCTCGGAGACGCCGCGCTTCAGGTAAGTGTCTTTACTCTTATTTAATTTACAATTAGGGTATGTTTTAAAAGGAGGGCGGGCGGGAGTTGGGTGGTGGGTGGCAGGCAGCTATGCTTCGCCCTGGCATGTGCGTAGCACTGCCTGCTTCGCATACTTCGAAAACTGCGAAGCAGGCAGCGCTACGTACACTACGTGGGCGAAGCATAGTGTCACGCCCAGGGTTAATGTTCTCAACATGATGACTTCTCTTTGGATAGTATGTGTCCAACATATTGGTTTTCAAAATATCTGTACTTTCAGGGTCATTTTCTGCTAAATATTCAATTTCTTGAACAGATTTCAGTACCCGATTTTGCATTCCTGCAAGACCTAGACTCACCCAAATGATTCTTCTACTTTTGGAATATAGACTTGCAGATGATAACCGATCTGAACATTCATATGCTCCAATTTCACGATGCGATAACATTTTCAAACTGAAACTGTATAATTTCTTACTTAGACTCTTCTCGTGAGAAATCTCTTCCCACATTTCTTCCAATTCAGTCTTTTCTGATTTAGTAATGTAAGACGATACATATCGAGCAACAGCAATAGAATATACATGTTAGCGTTCCACATGGATAAAATAACTGGGTTGTAGTCATTTATGTATTTCGATTCTTCGCTTCTTCTTAAGTTGTAGGTGTTTTTCGGAGACTTTCTTGTGATGGTATGTCGTACAGCTGACATGAAACTGTTCACTCTTCCTTTGGCTAATACAGGACGTGGAAATCCAAAACGACATTTGGTATAGAACTTATCCTTTGACTTGTACTTTCGTCGACAGTATTTTCCACACCTATGGCTTTGAAATCGTAAGACTTGTTCTTTTAAGTTTTTGTCTTTTCTGCTATTTGGTGCAGCACATGTAGCATAATCTTCAATGAAAGACAAAACACTTTCATCTGAATCTGTTCCAAATTTGGGGGCATCCTTGACCCATAGCAACATATGTATGTGAGGAGCACCTCTTGCTTGATACTCCTTTCTCCAAAAGAAATCCACAACTTCTCCAAGAGGAAGATTCTTTTTATTGCAGATTAAAGACATCATAGCTTCAAATCTATGATTGAAATATCTGCATACATTGACAGGATCCAAAGAGCACAATTCTCCAGGTGTCTTGTATTCAATATTATTTATATTGGAATTTGCCTCTCGAAGAAATTCAAGTAAATCATCCCAAGCATACTCAGCACAGCTTAGTGTAACAAACCATGTAGGAGTTCCCAAGTTCCGTAGCATGCATTTCAGTTCTCCATGTCGACGGTACCAATATTCATTAGTCCCACGCTGACATGCCATCAGATTATCAACTGAGATTCTAAATGATCATCTCTCTGATGCACTTTATCCATAAAATCCTTTGCAGTTACATTTTGCAGATGCATTCCAGTTTTTAAAATGTGATTTACTGCACATGAAAGTCCAGAAAAGTCACTTTCAAACAGAAGATGAAACATATAAGGGATACATTGTCGAAATCTTGGATCTTCTGCATATAATCTTGTTGTCCGATATTCAGATGCAGGAATCTGCACAGGATGTTCATCATATCGTCCACCTTTTCCTGTTAGAAACAACTGCAGGAAACAACGAGCTTCCAAACTCTCTTCCCATACACTCATGGGACTTCCTGTTGCTTTTTTCATTTGAAACAACTCAATTGTATTCCCCATCACCTCTTTGGAATGAAGTGGATGTACACTGTAATGTTCATAGATCTCTTCACATCTGGACATGTCCACTTTTTCAATTTGTCCACTTAATGTTTCACTATCTTCTGCTAAATCTATTTCTTCTTCTCCAACAAACACATTTCTATAGTACTCATTATTTTTTATCAGATACAATGATGCCTTTTCTAACATCCACTAACTCTTGCCAGATTTTCTTATTCTTAGTAGGAACACCATTAACTAGAATGACTAGTGGCTCATTTTCTGCATGATCTACACCAATAGTTTCAACATTTTTCCTTAAATCTAATGGTAAATACACAACTCTTCCTTTCAATCCTCTTTGCAACTCTGATGGAGGTAATTTACTTGTTTTGGGCTCCATACGAACAATAGCCTGAAAAGGGTGAACACATTGTATCAGAATAGACTTGTACGTATTTAAATCTATCAACTCTGGAGGAATAGCAACCAACTCTAGATTATTATGAATAGCTCTAGCAGGCATTTTATTGTCATCTAATTTATTATAACAATATTTGCAAATACGCTGCTCACATCCCAAATCAAAACAATCCTCTACCAACAAATAAGTTGCAAATTCCATCCACTTATCATTATTTTCTCTTTCACTTTTAAAATATAGATTGACACCCCTAGTCTGATTTTTATAGTGACTTCGCCGACAACAAATACAAGAAATATTTGGTCTTTCACCTGAAATTACCTTAAACTTTGTCATTTCATCCTCAAATTTTTCTGTAATTACAGGTTCTATATTGTCTTCAACATTTTGTTCTACTAATGTGTCAGTTTCTTCACTCTCTTGCTGAGGCCCAAAGTAACAAAACTCAATATCCTCACAGACCTGCTTCACATCTGAAACTGACCCACGTAAAAGAGCACTGTTCAACTCACTTAACTTTAGTGCTAGACTTTTTGCATAATACAACCTTCTCACTAACTTCCGCAGTTGAGTATGATGTACTGCCAGCATTCTGAAATGGTGAAAAACACTTTCACAAACTTTCCTAGAAAGACAAGCCAGAGAAGGACCTTGCAAACCAGTATGTTTTCTCACTCTGCAAGGGTCTAGTCCTTGCAACAGCTTAATCTTTTGTTTTACACTTTTTTTTGTATAGACTCGTAAAAAACTACATCATTTTTCAATAGATTCCTGTCGTACACTACAAACACTACTGCAATCCCAAGTGTACACAGGGTTTTTAGCACGTCT
The DNA here is from genome assembly GCF_964204655.1 of Triturus cristatus. NCBI lineage: Eukaryota > Metazoa > Chordata > Amphibia > Caudata > Salamandridae > Triturus > Triturus cristatus. The sequence goes on along the minus strand of NC_140584.1, from coordinate 387,772,334 downwards.
CCCTAAAACTTCATCAGCTATCACTTCTTCTGCATTTCTTTCAACCATTTTCTCTTTCTCCATTGGACAACCATCACTAACCTCATAACCTCTACCACTGGTGTCAACTGCATACAATAATTGTTCACTTAGTGAAGAACTCTCTTCATTAAAAAAAAGGCTCTGAACTAGAACTGTGTTTCCATTCTCCCAAAAAAACATCCCAAATATTTGTTTTATTAATAACTCTTTTCCTCTTACTTTTGGCCTTCATTACATATATTGATTTATCTAGTGATCGAATTCTGTTCAACACTAAAATAAACATTTTCCTTTTTACTTCAAAAGCCTTTTCCACAATGCTTTCAATATGCTTCTTCTTTTTATAAAATAAAGCTCTCTTTTTATATTTCTTTACATCTTTCAGCAAATTATGCACTACTCTCTTGTAAAATATTTTTTGCGTAATTCCTTATACTGATTTTGTCTTCTTTTACCATACTTTATCTCCTTTGACTGAACATTTGCTTTTTTACTTTTCCTCTTATTTTGATTTTTTTTTTACTCAAAAAATTATTTGAAGTTGCAGCATTCTCTACATTCTGTTTGCTCCTACAAACATTTTTAATAAATTGCTTTGTGATCTTACCAGAAGATTTTTTCCTTTTAGCCACATTATCTTTTTCATTCAATACTTGTGGTTGATGTTTCTTCAAATAATCCTCCTGTCTCTGTTCTTTTCTTTTTCTTTTTTTTTCTGGCATACTTTCTCGATTTTAACGTTGAAAAACAGTATCTGCAAAAAAGAGTCACAAATAAATGTATATTAATAACTTTCAAATTTACAATATTCCATTACTGTACAAACACATTTTATATAAAAACAGACTAAAAAACTATAGCCCTGAACCACAAGTGTGACGATGATTAAAACACTACATACATAATGTATACTACTTTGAAGCAGTTCATGCCCTAAAGCCTAAAGCCCTAAAGTGGAGCTCATTAGAGAACTGAATGCATACTGGATAGGCATTTAAAGCAGTCCATGTACTAAGGCCCGGCTCACTGCATGAGTACTTGGGTACTGACTGAATGATTAGACTACAGCAAGGAGACTGCCTTGATGAATTTATAACTGGTCACTAAAAGACTGCAAAGGGAGTGACAAGATGTTTGCTGGACTATATGGATATTGACTAGGGAATTGAAAGTATAAAAGAGAACTCTCTAGGTGGTTAAATTACTGCATGCATAGTGCATAGGGGTGTGAAGCAGTCCATGTGCTAAGTCCTGGCTCAGTGCATGAATACTTAGACAGTAACTGAATCATTAGAGTACTGGAAAGAGAGTGTCTTGGTGAATTGATAAATGTTTGGGTTTTGGCACAGTGAATGAATTTACTACTTTGTGCTGAATGGGTCACTAGAAGACTACAAAGAGAGTGATAGGGTGTTTCCTGGAAGTGTATGGAAACTGTCTAGAGAATTGAAGGTGTGAAAAACAAACTGTGTAGGTGGTTAGAGAACTACATGCATACTGCATGGACATTTGAAGCAGTCTATTTGGTATTGAATGGTTCACAACATAACTACTTAGAAACTGACTAAATCATCAGACTACTTCTAGGACAGTGCCTGGGTAAAAATATTAAATTTTCAGTTCTGGGGCAGTAAAGACAATACTACATGGTACTGTACTTTAGAGTCAAAGCATGACTCATTTTCTCAACGCATAAGCAAAGACTGGCTTCTAATGCTACTAAAACTTGACAACATGACAGGTTTCAAAACAGTTTTCTGTCAGCAAATGCACAATGTTACCAAATGCTTCTCTGGCAGTGGTTCCCAAATGCACACAGACTCACAGTGTGATTCTAGACAAGCACCACTATCCCTAGGAGTTTACCAAAACTCATTCACTACAGTGGAAGTGATAAGGGAACTGCACACAATCTACATATTTCACGACTACACTTTAGTGTCAATGCCTGACTCATTTAATCAACACATAAGCAAAGACTGGCTTCTAATGCTAGTAAAACTTGACAACATGACAGGTTTCAAAACAGTTTTCTGTCAGCAAATGCACGATGTTACCAAACGTTTCTCTGACAGTGGTTCCCAAATGCACACAGACTCACAGTGTGATTCTAGACAAGCACCACTATCCCTAGGAGTTTACCAAAACTCATTCACTACAGTGGAAGAGGTAAGGGAACTGCACACAATCTACATATTTCACGACTACACTTTAGTGTCAATGCCTGACTCATTTAAACAACACATAAGCAAAGACTGGCTTGTAATACTACTAAAACTTGTCGACATGACAGGTTTCAAAACAGTTATCTGTCAGCAAATGCACGATGTTACCAAACGCTTCTCTGACAGTTGTTCCCAAATGCACACAGACTCACACTGTGATTCTAGACAAGCACCACTATCCCTAGGAGTTTACCAAAACTTATTCACTACAGTGGAAGAGGTAAGTGAACTGCACACAATCTACATATTTCACGACTGCACTTTAGTGTCAATGCCTGACTCATTTAATCAACACATAAGCAAAGACTAGCTTCTAATGCTACTAAAACTTGACAACATGACAAGTTTTAAAACAGTTATCTGTCAGTAAATAAACGATGTTACCAAATGCTTCTCTCACAATCCTTACCCAAATGCAAACAGACTCACAGTGTGATTTTAGACAATCAACACTATCCTAGGACTTTACCAAAACTCATTCACTACTGTGGAAGGGGTAAGGGGACTGCACACAATCTACATATTTAAGTACAGCACATCAGTGTCAAGGCATGACTCATTTAATCAACATATAAGCAAAGACTGGCTTCTAATGCTACTAAAACTTGACAACATGACAGGTTTCAAAACAGTTTTCTGTCAGCAAATGCACGATGTTACCAAACGTTTCTCTGACAGTGGTTCCCAAATGCACACAGACTCACAGTGTGATTCTAGACAAGCACCACTATCCCTAGGAGTTTGCCAAAACTCATTCACTACAGTGGAAGAGGTAAGTGAACTGCACACAATCTACATATTTCACGACTGCACTTTAGTGTCAATGCCTGACTCATTTAATCAACACATAAGCAAAGACTAGCTTCTAATGCTACTAAAACTTGACAACATGACAAGTTTTAAAACAGTTATCTGTCAGTAAATAAACGATGTCACCAAATGCTTCTCTTACAATCCTTACCCAAATGCAAACAGACTCACAAGGTGATTTTAGACAATCAACACTATCCTAGGACTTTACCAAAACTCATTCACTACTGTGGAAGGGGTAAGGGGACTGTACACAATCTACATGTTTAAGTACAGCACATCAGTGTCAAGGCATGACTCATTTAATCAACATATAAGCAAAGACTGGCTTCTAATGCTAGTAAAACTTGACAACATGACAGGTTTCAAAACAGTTTTCTGTCAGCAAATGCACGATGTTACCAAACGTTTCTCTGACAGTGGTTCCCAAATGCACACAGACTCACAGTGTGATTCTAGACAAGCACCACTATCCCTAGGAGTTTACCAAAACTCATTCACTACAGTGGAAGAGGTAAGGGAACTGCACACAATCTACATATTTCACGACTACACTTTAGTGTCAATGCCTGACTCATTTAATCAACACATAAGCAAAGACTGGCTTGTAATACTACTAAAACTTGTCAACATGACAGGTTTCAAAACAGTTATCTGTCAGCAAATGCACGATGTTACCAAACGCTTCTCTGACAGTGGATCCCAAACGCACACAGACTCACACTGTGATTCTAGACAAGCACCACTATCTCTAGGAGTTTACCAAAACTTATTCACTACAGTGGAAGAGGTAAGTGAACTGCACACAATCTACATATTTCACGACTGCACTTTAGTGTCAATGCCTGACTCATTTAATCAACACATAAGCAAAGACTAGCTTCTAATGCTACTAAAACTTGACAACATGACAAGTTTTAAAACAGTTATCTGTCAGTAAATAAACAATGTTACCAAATGCTTCTCTCACAATCCTTACCCAAATGCAAACAGACTCACAGTGTGATTTTAGACAATCAACACTATCCTAGGACTTTACCAAAACTCATTCACTACTCTGGAAGAGTTAATGGTACTGCACACAATCCACATATTTAAGAACACCACATCAGTGTCAAAGCATGACTCATTTAATGAACGCATAAGCAAAGACTGGATTCTAATGCTACTAAAACTTGACAACATGACAGGTTTTAAAACAGTTATCTGTCAGCAAATACATGATGTTACCAAACGCTTCTCTGACAGTGGTTCCCAAATGCACACAGACTCACAGTGTGATTCTAGACAAGCACCGCTATCCCTAGGAGTTTACCAAAACTCATTCAATACAGTGGAAGAGGTAAGGGAACTGCACACAATCTACATATTTCACGACTGCACTTTAGTGTCAATGCCTCACTCATTTAATCAACACATAAGCAAAGACTGGCTTCTAATGCTACTAAAACTTGACAACATGACAGGTTTCAAAACAGTTATCTGTCAGCAAATTCACAATGTTACCAAACGCTTCTCTGACAGTGGTTCCCAAATGTACACAGACTCACAGTGTGATTCTAGACAAGCACCAGTATTCCTAGGAGTTTACCAAAACTCATTCACTACACTGGAAGTGGTAAGGGAACTGCACACAAGCTACATATTTCACGACTACACTTTACTGTCAATACCTAACTCATTTAACGAAAGCATAAGCCATAACTGTGTTCTAATGCTACTAAAACTTGACAACATGACAGGTTTCAAAACAGTTATCTGTCAGCAAATGCACGATGTTACCAAATGCTTCTCCACAGTGGTTCCCAAATGCACACATGCTCTCTGTATGATTCTAGATAAACAGCACTATCCCTTACACTATACCAAAACACATTTCTTCATCTACAAGGAGTACTACATTTTACTGCAGAAACATAACTCATTTCACAAATTCATAAACAATAAGTGGTTTCTAAATCTACCAAAATATAAGAACTGCATAGTTATCTGTCTACAAACATATGAAAAAACACAAATCCTTATCATAAAATGGTTTCTACATGCACACACACTGTCAATAAGATTGTAGAGAAAAATACTCCCTACACTTTAGCAGAAAAAATACATTAGTCTGACTAAAATAAAAATAGTTTACATACATTCCCTCACAATTAAATAACTCACCTTTCAAGATGTTTTGTAGATTAAGAAGTATATCAGTCACACACCAGATATCAGTCACACACCAGATTTTCTTATACAGAATCTCTGCACTGTGCACCTGTCAGCAAAACCAAAGAATGGCAAAGTTTCCCTCTCATTTTCCACACATATACATGTAAACATCAAATCACATTCCTTCCCACATAAATTCAAAAGCAAACACACATTCCTATTGGTTAAACATTTCAACCCTTTCCAAATGACATAAACTTCAACCCTTCCCCCAATCTGCCTTCTGCCCGTTACCATAGAAACAGGTCATGGAACACTGTACTGAGCACACAGGTCACAAGTTCAGCACACACAATGTTGCTAATCAAAACACCAAGTGTGCTTGACTTCTCAACATATCAGCTTATCATATATAATGTTCCTTACAATCTGTTTTTGTTAACCAATAAGAATCAAGCGTTTAAAAAACAGAAATATGCACCCTACCTTTCAGTGTAGAAGGTTGTCAAACAGCCAATGATTTCTTGGCTTTTTTCAAAATTGCATCTTAGCCACCATTTTAGAAACATCTTACTTTCCAAACTGCCATTTCATTTACAGAGACCATCTGAGTGCATCCAGACCTCCTTACAAGATGCTTACAGTGTGGATTGTGGGACACAGCTACATTTTCTGGAGCCAAAGGTATGCAGAAAACAAAGGCATTCACAAAGACCTAGGTTTGCCAAATGTAGACATTAAATGGATTGGACAGAGGGGGTTAAAGTGGCACCAATTGATGCCATTGGTGAAATCCTTCATGCAAATCCAACACCCTGACCTCATAATAGTGCACTGTGGTGGCAATGACCTAGGCACTTTGACTGGGGTAGGTCTGGAAATGCTTATGAAGGACACCTTTGCACAACTGATTTCACTTTTCCCTAAAACTGCCTTTGTGTATTCTAACATATGCCAAAGGCAGAAATGGAACTGGTCCGATCATTTTTGTCCACAGATTGAGAAAGCTAGGAAACATGTGAATAAATCTGTTTCTGCTTTTCTCCGAGACTACAGAATGGGGTCCATTTACAATAACAATCTGCGCTTTCATATGCAAGAGATGTATAGGAGAGATGGAGTACACTTTACTGATGAAGGAAACAGAGTCTTCCTCAACAACTTTAGACTCTGTATAGGTACTTACTTATAAGTACCAAATACTCTCAATGAACACAACGGCTCTTTTTAGAGCCACTCAAGAACGAAAAACTTAAGCTTAATCTTTATCTCCCAACAATTTCATTTTTTTTTTCTTGGGTCCGCGAACCCACCGCGAGAGAATCCGTGCATCCAACGCGATAGGATGCGCGCACCGTGCGCGCATTTCGCCGCTTTTTTTTTTTTTAAAAAGGGGGGCCCCAGGGGGTCCTTCTGGGACCCCCTAAGCACCTCTAGAGGGTCAGAGTATTTCCACTCTGCCCCCTTTATATGTTTTACGCACTTATTCCTCTTGCTTCTTCAGCCTCGCTTCTACCGAGGCAGAAAATGGCAGCCAACAGTTCCTGGTTTCGAATGTAGAGAGACGCTCGACAGCCAATTAGCATTCAGCGCGCGATTGAGAGGGTGCGTGCTCCGTTTGGGGAGGGTTCGCTTACGGTGCGGGTAGGGTCCGCGGATCCGCCCCGGCCATAGATATCACTAACTTTTTTACCCTAATTTTCTCAGGAACTACTGAACAGATTCACACCAAATATTCAAAAGGCACGAGTCCGAACTGAGGACTACCTCTTTGCCAAATTTGGTGTCATTCCGTTCAGCGGTTCGGGCTGTAGCTGCGACAACAGATCCTATGGGAAATTGCATGGGGAAAATGCATTTTGGGACCCCCCTTTTTTCTCGGCCCCCGCTTGACGCATCACCACGAAACTTTCAGGATAGGAGCAGAGCGGAGCTAGCCAAAAGTTTAGAGAATTTCGTGAGGATTCGTCAACCGGCGCCAAAGATATTCCCAATAGAATGTTGCGGATTTCCTCTGGACAATAGGTCCTAACTATAACTATCTACTGGCGACCGCCAGTAGATTATATATATATATATATATATATATAACCTACTGGCGGTCGCCAGTAGGTAGTTATAGTTAGGACCTATTTTCCATAGGAAATCCGCAACATTCTATTCCCAATAAGTCTGGCGCCGGTTGACGAATCCTCGCAAAGTTTTCCAAGCTTTTGGCCAGCTCCGCTCGGCTCATACCCTTAAAGTTTTGTGGTGATTCGTCAAGCGGGGGCCGAGAAAAAAGGGGGGTCCCAAAACGCATTTTGCCCATGCAATATCCCATAGGATCTGTTGTCGCAGCTACAGCCCGAACCGCTGAAGGGAATGACACCAAATTTGGCAAAGAGGTAGTCCTCAGTTCAGACTCGAGCCTTTTGCATAAATGTTGTGAATCCGTTCAGTAGTTCCTCAGAAAATTAGAGTTAAAAGTACATAAATATCTTTGGCCGCCTAGGATCCGCGGACCGTATACGCACCGTACGCGCACCCTCCCCGAACCGAGCGCGCACCCTCCCGCTCGCTCGCTGAATGCTAATTGACTGTTGAGTGTCTCTCTACATTCGAATCCAGGAACTGTTGGCAGCCATTTTCTGCCTCGGTAGAAGCGAGGCTGATGATGCAAGGGGAATAAGTGTGTAAAACAATGTGAACATAAGACAATACGGCTGACCAGTGTTAAGCACCTCAATTTCAAAGTAAAAGTTCACATTTTTTGGATTGGTGCAGGCCACGTCCAGAGCAGGCCGTACTTGTGCTCTACTGGAAACCAGATATACAAACTCTTGAGAAGAAGGACGGTGCACCAAACAGTAAAGTTTTTCCAAACTATCCAAATTTCGTCCTTTATTCTTTATTTAAAGTTTTTTTTTAAAACAGACACAGCCAACGTGTTTCGTTCCGTACGAACTTAGTCAGGGCCAAAATAATCGCATATGAACAAGCTCCAAGGGGTCAGTAAATAATCAAGTCAAAGGTGGTACTGGTTCCAATTACCAGAAAATTATGCAGCCTCTCAAATAGTCAAAGGGTATATATATCCCTGAATCTATACATGTCACAAAGTTGTCAGATTATAGTCAAAATTCCAGACCACCTCCACAAAAGATGTATGAGTATTAGATCAACATTGTGGTTGTATATTTATCGCCGGTGTATTGGCTCCATTTCCGGCGGGCGGCAGCAGGGAGTGGGACAGGCAGAGGCAGGGGCTAAAAATAATTACATTATCTGTCACCAGATGTCGACGTCGTCTCAGTCTCTGCTGGCTTACTTCCGGAATGCTCCTCGACCTGGGACAGAGGCACCCCATAATGTAATTATTTTTAGCCCCTGCCTCTGCCAGTCCCACTCCCTGCTGCCGCCCGCCGGAAATAGTTCCTTGATTCTTTTAGGTTTCAAAACTTCTCTATTGGTTTCTTTTTGATTTTCCATATGAACCGTTTTTTTAATATTCAACAACACATAGAAGTCAGAAGTGCAACGTATTCTATCAACACACTTTCTAGAACATTCTACAACACGTGCAGGTTAAAAGTTCATCAATTTTTTAAAACTTAAAAATATTTTTTTGCAACATTTTCTTTAACATTTAACGACACGTGCAGGTTAAAAGTTCACGATTGTTTTAAGTTCGAACAGTGCCTTCGAAATGCAAGTAGCAGGTGTGGTTGAGCTGAGCAAATTTTATCCTATGATATGTACTCCACGTTGAAATTGCTTTTTCTTAACCAATCACAAAGATGCTTTTCCACAAAACTAATGTGCACCCTACTTTTAAAAAAGAATGCTTTTCATGATATCTTTAGAGATAAGTTATAGATAGGAATTAGCATTTAAAAAACCTTTGAAATTCACTGAAAAAACCATAGGTTTCATGCACGTTATAGTTAGGAATTGGCATTTTAAAAACCTTTGAAATTCACTGAAAAAACCATAGGTTTCATGCACGTTATAGTTCGGAATTAGCATTAAAAAAACCATAGAAATTCACTGAAAAAAACATAGGTTTCAGGGGTGTTATAGTTAGCTGGACATTTCCCTCGTACAAAACCCTAGAAATTCCCCTGTTATAGTTAGTTCAGCTAACTATAACTTGCGCCCCCGCAATGCACTGCTGATGACGTCACATATTACATCACTCATGACATGGTCAGTGACATCACTGATGACATCACTGATGACATCTCAAATGACATCACTGATGTCACGATAACTATAACGCCCCTGAAACCTATGATTTTTTCAGTGAATATATATATATATATTACCTACTGGCGGTCGCCAGTTGGTAGTTATAGTTAGGACCTATTTTCCATAGGAAATCCGCAACATTCTATTCCCAATAAGTCTGGCGCCGGTTGACGAATCCTCGTGAAATATTCCAAACTTTTGGCCAGCTCCGCTCCACTCCTACCCTGAAAGTTTTGTGGTGATTCGTCAAGCGGGGGCTGAGAAAAAAGGGGGGTCCCAAAACGCATATTCCCCATGCAATATCCCATAGGATCTGTTGTCGCAGCTACAGCCCGAACCGCGGAAGGGAATTACACCAAATTTGGCAAAGAGGTAGTCCTCAGTTCAGACTCGAGCCTTTTGCATAAATGTTGTGAATCCTTTCAGTAGTTCCTCAGAAAATTAGAGTTAAAAGTACATAAATATCTTTGGCCGCAGAAGATCCGCGGACCGTATACGCACCGTACGCGCACCCTCCCCGAACCGAGCGCGCACCCTCCCGCTCGCTCGCTGAATGCTAATTGACTGTCGAGTGTCTCTCTACATTCGAAACCAGGAACTGTTGGCAGCCATTTTCTGCCTCGGTAGAAGCGAGGCTGAAGATGCAAGGGGAATAAGTGTGTAAAACAATGTGAACATAAGACAATACGGCTGACCAGTGTTAAGCACCTCAATTTCAAAGTAAAAGTTCAAATTTTTTGGATTGGTGCAGGCCACGTCCAGAGCAGGCCGTACTTGTGCTCTACTGGAAACCAGATATACAAACTCTTGAGAAGAAGCACGGTGCACCAAACAGTAAAGTTTTTCCAAACTATCCAAATTTCGTCCTTTATTCTTTATTTAAAGTTTTTTTTAAAAACAGACACAGCCAACGCGTTTCGTTCCGTACGCACTTAGTCAGGGCCAAAATAATCGCATATGAACAAGCTCCAAGGAGTCAGTAAACAATCAAGTCAAAGGTGGTACTGGTTCCAATTACCAGAAAATTATGCAGCCTCTCAAATAGTCAAAGGGTATATATATCCCTGAATCTATACATGTCACAAAGTTGTCAGATTATAATCAAAATTCCAGACCACCTCCACAAAAGATGTATGAGTATTAGATCAACATTGTGGTTGTATATCTATCGCCGGTGTATTGGCTCCATTTTCGGCGGGCGGCAGCAGGGAGTGGGACAGGCAGAGGCAGGGGCTAAAAATAATTACATTATCTGTCACCAGATGTCGACGTCGTCTCAGTCTCTGCTGGCTTACTTCCGGAATGCTCCTCGACCTGGGAGAGAGGCACCCCATAATGTTATTATTTTTAGCCCCTGCCTCTGCCAGTCCCACTCCCTGCTGCCGCCCGCCGGAAATAGTTCCTTGATTCTTTTAGGTTTCAAAACTTCTCTATTGGTTTCTTTTTGATTTTCCATATGAACCGTTTTTTTAATATTCAACAACACATAGAAGTCAGAAGTGCAACGTATTCTATCAACACACTTTCTAGAACATTCTACAACACGTGCAAGTTAAAAGTTCATCAATTTTTTAAAACTTGAAAATATTTTTTTGCAACATTTTCTTTAACATTTAACGACACGTGCAGGTTAAAAGTTCACGATTGTTTTAAGTTCGAACAGTGCCTTCGAAATGCAAGTAGCAGGTGTGGTTGAGCTGAGCAAATTTTATCCTATGATATGTACTCCACGTTGAAACTGCTTTTTCTTAACCAATCACAAAGATGCTTTTCCACAAAACTAATGTGCACCCTACTTTTAAAAAAGAATGCTTTTCATGATATCTTTAGAGATAAGTTATAGATAGGTTTCATGCACGTTATAGTTAGGAATTGGCATTTAAAAAACCTTTGAAATTCACTGAAAAAACCATAGGTTTCATGCACGTTATAGTTTGGAATTAGCATTTAAAAAACCTTAGAAATTCACTGAAAAAACCATAGGTTTCAGGGGCGTTATAGTTAGCTGGACATTTCCCTCATACAAAACCCTAGAAATTCCCCTGTTATAGTTAGTTCAGCTAACTATAACTTGCGCCCCCGCAATGCACTGCTGATGACGTCACATATTACATCACTCATGACATGGTCAGTGACATCACTGATGACATCACTGATGACATCTCAAATGACATCACTGATGTCACGATAACTATAACGCCCCTGAAACCTATGATTTTTTCAGTGAATATATATATATATATATTACCTACTGGCGGTCGCCAGTAGGTAGTTATAGTTAGGACCTATTTTCCATAGGAAATCCGCAACATTCTATTCCCAATAAGTCTGGCGCCAGTTGACGAATCCTCGTGAAATATTCCAAACTTTTGGCCAGCTCCGCTCCACTCCTACCCTGAAAGTTTTGTGGTGATTCGTCAAGCGGGGGCCGAGAAAAAAGGGGGGTCCCAAAACGCATATTCCCCATGCAATTTCCTATAGGATCTGTTGTTTGCAGCTACAGCCCGAACCGCTGAACGGAATGACACCAAATTTGGCAAAGAGGTAGTCCTCAGTTCAGACTCGTGCCTGGTGCATAAATGGTGTGAATCCGTTCAGTAGTTCCTGAGAAAATTAGAGTTAAAAGTACATAAATATCTATGGCCGCGGAGGATCCGTGGACCGCACATGCACCATACGCGCACCCTCCCCAAACCGAGCGCGCACCCTCCCGATCGCACGCTGAATGCTAATTGGCTGTCGAGTGTCTCTCTACATTCGAAACCAGGAAATGTTGGCGGCCATTTTCTGCCTCGGTAGAAGCGAGGCTGAAGATGCAAGAGGAACGAGTGTGTAAAACATATAAAGGGGGCAGAGTGGAAATACTCTGACCCTCTAGAGGTGCTTAGGGGATCCCAGAAGGAGCCCCTGGGGCCCAATTAAAAAAAAAAAAAACGGCGAAATGCGCGCACAGTGCACGCATCCTATCGCGATGGGTACGCGGATATACGGATTTTTTTTATAAAAAGACAAGAAATCATTGGTTGTATGACTACTTTGTACACTGAAAGGTAGGGTGTATATTTCTGTTTTTTAACGGTATGATTCTTATTGGTTAACAAAAACAGATTGTAAGGAACATTATATATGATTAGCTGATATGTTGAAAAGTGAAGCACACTTCCTCTCTTGTGTAGGAACATCGTGTGCTGAACTTCTGACCTGTGTGCTTAGTGCAGTGTTCCATGACCTGTTTCTATGGTAAAAGGCAGAAGGCAGATTGGTGGAAGGGTTGAAATGTCTTTCAGTTGGAAAGGGTTGAAATGTTTAACCAATAGAAATGTGTGTTTGCTTTTGAGTTTATGTGTGAAGGATTGTGATTTGATGTTTACATGTATATCTGTGGAAAATGAAAGGGAATCTTTTCCATTCTTTGTTTTTGCTGAGAGGTCCACAGTGCAGAGATTCTGTAAAAGAAAATATGGTGAGTGACTGATATACTTCTTAATCTACAAAAGAAAGATGAGTTATTTAATTGTGAGGGATGTATGTAGACTATTTTGATTTTAATCAGACTAATGTATTTCTCCTGCTAAAGTGTAGGGAGTACTTTTTTTCTCTACAATCTTATTGACAGTGTTTGTGCATGTAGAAACCATTCTGTGATAAGCATTTGTATTTTTCATGTGTTTGCAGACAGATAACTGTGCTGTTTTTATATTTTGGTAGAATTAGAAACCAGTCATTGTTTATGAATTTGTGAAATGTTATGTTTCTATACTAAAATGTAGTACTACTTATAGATGAAGAAATGTGTTTTGGTATAGTGCAAGGGATAGTGTTGTTTGTCTAGAATCACACAGTGAGTCTGTGTGCATTTGGGAACCACTGTGAGAGAAGCATTTGATAACATCGTGTATTTGCTGACAGATAACTGTTTTAACCTGTCATGTTGTGAAGTTTTAGTAGCATTAGAAGACAGTTATGGCTTATGATTTGATTAAATGAGTCAGGCTTTGACAGAAAAGTGCAGTCCTGAAATATGTAGATTGTGTGCAGTTCCCTTACCACTTGCACTGTAGTGAATGAGTTTTGGTAAACTCCTAGGGATAGTGGTTCTTGTGTAGAATCACAGTGTGAGTTAGTGTGTATTTGGGATCACTGTGAGAGAAGCATTTGGTAACATCGTGTATTTGCTGACAGATAACTGTTTTAACCTGTCATGTTGTGAAGTTTTAGTAGCATTAGAAGACAGTTATGGCTTATGATTTGATTAAATGAGTCAGGCTTTGACAGAAAAGTGCAGTCCTGAAATATGTATATTGTGTGCAGTTCCCTTACCACTTGCACTATAGTGAATGAGTTTTGGTAAACTCCTAGGGATAGTGGTGCTTGTGTAGAATCACAGTGTGAGTTAGTGTGTATTTGGGATCACTGTGAGAGAAGCATTTGGTAACATTGTGTATTTGCTGACAGATAACTGTTTTAACCTGTCATGTTGTGAAGTTTTAGTAGCATTAGAAGACAGTTATGGCTTGTGATTTGATTAAATGAGTCACGCTTTGACAGAAAAGTGCAGTCCTGAAATATGTAGATTGTGTGCAGTTCCCTTACCACTTGCACTGTAGTAAATGAGTTTTGGTAAGCTGCTAGGGATAGTGTTGTTTGTGTAGAATCACAGTGTGAGTTAGTGTGTATTTGGGATCACTGTGAGAGAAGCATTTGGTAACATTGTGTATTTGCTGACAGATAACTGTTTTAACCTGTCATGTTGTGAAGTTTTAGTAGCATTAGAAGACAGTTATGGCTTGTGATTTGATTAAATGAGTCACGCTTTGACAGAAAAGTGCAGTCCTGAAATATGTAGATTGTGTGCAGTTCCCTTACCACTTGCACTGTAGTAAATGAGTTTTGGTAAGCTGCTAGGGATAGTGTTGTTTGTCTAGAATCACACTGTGAGTCTGTGTGTATTTGGGAACCACTGTGAGCGAAGTGCTTGGTAACATCGTGTATTTGCTGACAGATAACTGTTTTAAAACATGTCATGTTGTCAAGTTTTAGTAGAATTAGAAGAGAGTTATGGCTTATGCTTTCATTAAATGAGTCAGGCATTGACAGTAAAGTGCAGTCATGAAATATGTAGATTGTGTGCAGTTCCCTTACCACTTGCACTGTAGTGAATGATTTTTGGTAAACTCCTAGGTATAGTGGTTGTTGTCTAGAATCACACTGTGAGTCTGTGTGCATTTGGGAAGCAGTGTAAGAGAAGCATTTGGTATCATCGTGTATGTTTTTAGCAGATAACTCTTTTAAAACCTGTCATGTTGTCAAGTTTTAGTAGCATTAGAAGCTAGTCTTTGCTTATGCATTGATAAAATGAGTCAGGGTTTGACACTAAGGTGCAGTATCATGTACTATTCTGTTCACTGTGGCAGAACTGAAAATTTAAAAGTTTTACCTAAGCACTGTCCTAGAAGTAGTCTGATTATTTAGTCAGTTTCTAAATACCAAATAGATTGCTTCAAATGTCCATGCAGTATGCATGTAGTGTTCTAACATACTATACACTTGTCTTTACACCTTCAATTCCCTAGTCAGTATCCATACACTTCCAGGAAACACCCTGTCACTTCCGTTGCAGTCCTCTAGAGACCCATTCAACAGCTTGTACTAATCCATTCACTGTGCCAAAACCCAAACACATATAAATTCACCAAGACACCCTCTTTCCAGTACTCTAATGATTCAGTCACTGCCTAAGTATTCATGCACTAAGCCAGGTCTTAGCAAATGGACTTCTTCAAACCCCTATCCACTATGCATGCAGTCCTCTAACCACCTACACACTTGTCTTTCACACCTTTAATTCCCTAGTCAGTATCCATACAGTCCAGCAAACATCTTGTCACTGCCTTTGCACTCTTCTAGTGACCCATTCAGTACCAAGTACTAATCCATTCCCTGTGCGAAAACCCTAGCACTTATAAATTCACCTAGGCACTCTCCTTGCTGTACTCTAATCATTCAGTCAGTACCCAAGTAGTCATGCAGTGAGCCAGGACTTAGCACATGGACTGCTTTAAATGCCTATGCAGTATGGATGCAGTCCTCTAATCACCTACACAGTTGTGTTTCACACCTTCAATTCCCTAGTTAGTATTCATACTCTTCTAGCAAACACCCTGTCACTCACCCAGTGTGCCTCCTTATAGTACTGTAATCGTTTAGTCAGTTAGCATGTAGAGTTTTAGTGAGGTAGGCTTTAGGGCATGAACTGCTTCAAAGTAGTATGCACTATGCATGTAGTGTTTTAACCATCGTCACACTTGTGGTTCAGGGACATAGTTTCTTAGTCAGTATTTATATAAAATGTGTTTGTACAGTAATGGAATAGTATAATTTTGAAAGTTATTAATATACATTTATTTGTGATTCTTTTTTACAGATACAGAATAGCAGTGTTTCTCATCTGTTTGCACTCTTCTCGTGCAAGATTGTTCGAATGAAGGGTCCTTAGGTGTTTCATCATACTTGCTGTGCCGTACGAGTATTTCTTGTTAGGATCCCCTCGTGACAGAACTCTTTTGGAAATCTTGCACGTGACCAAGGTGGCATTGGTCTTTGTTTGCCCCTTGGGAAAAGTAAAAACTGTCCTCACCACTGAAGAAAAACGTTCACATCACATCACAACTTTCACACCAATTGCAATGCGAAACAAATTCCGGCAATAAGACGCGTTAGCACCAGGGATTTTACACCTGCTTTCTGCTGGTGTTAAGCAGGACAACTACCTGCACCATGAAAGGGAACACAGCCAAGAGCCACACCAGAACACCCACAGGTGCCATAGAGTCAATGAGCATGATACAGGGATACCCATGAGGGCCAGAAGACTCATCTCAACAACTCCAGGACCGCCAATGCCCCCAAACCCACATCTTAGCAAGTGTGTCCCTGTGGTCATTGTCTTAGCATGATAGGCACAAGCCCTGCAACATCACAGTGTGCTGTCACCTCAGCGTTGGCAGTGAGCCTGGACGTGTAGCTACGCACGTATCCTCCTGCATGCACAACTGGTGTGTGCTGGTCTGGGGTTCACAGGTCAGTGCAGGTGTGTGACTATCTGGCAAGGGGAACAGGGTGTCTCGGACATGTCCGTGTACAGGAAGTGCGGTAAGTGTGTCTCTGTGTTCTGGTGTGGCCTGCTACAAGAGCCGCAGCAGTCGATGTTGTAAAGTGGCATGCACCACCTCCAAACGGCACTGTGATGGTGTAGTTGGAATGTAGCAGGACATGCGCAAATAGGCATTACAATGGTGTGCCGTACGAGTGCACAAGATACAACAGCGCACCGTACAAAAGTGTGGGGGCTCGTGGGAGGGAGGAGCAGCTGTTTGCAACATAACACACAGTGAACTCGACCATGTGCCACATGCTGGGCATCTCATCCATGATGACCACGGTCGCAGACATCCCACAACACCGACTGGCCTTTGTACACATCCTGTATGAACGCAGCATGGTTTTCTCTTCTATGCTCGTTCAGTGGTGTGATGTTGGCGGGTTGTGTGACTTGTGCTCCTTGTTGGTGTGTTTCATTTTGGCCATTGTTAGTCTATATGTGTGTTGTACTTAATTGTGCATGTGTGCCATTCTGCCCATCTCCCCCCTCCCCCCACTCCTTGCTTCTTCCTCTTGGCATATTTATTTTACTTATAAGTCCCTAGTGAGTTACCACTACCTGCGTTCATGGCCTTTAAATGAAATCTTACTGGTGGGCCTGCTGCACTTATTGTGCCACCCACTTAAGTAGTACTTTATACACATATCAGGCCTGCAATTGCAGCCTGTGTATGTGCAGTGCCAGGCCCAAACCTTTTAAAAACATATAAGTCATCCCTAGGGTAGGTCCTGAACAGCCAGAGGACAGGGTAAAATTTATTTAAAAAGCATGATAGGTACATTTACTTGTCCTGGTAATGAAAAACTCTTTTATTCACTTTTTACTACTGCAAGGCCTATGTCTTTCCTAGGATAACACTTGAGTTACCATATTAAATTTAATAGGCTGTAATTTCCAATTGGGAACAGGTAACTAGCTCATGCTTGGTGTCTTTGGGATTGTAATGAAACATCCTGACTTATGGTGAAGTTGGATTTTAAATTGCATTTTTGAAAATGACACTTTTAGAAAGTTAAAAACAAAATAACAGGTAGATATGAAGATGCACTCCTTCCCTTAATTATTGCATTATGTAGTCCATTAAATGTTTTCTTTGTAGTGCGTGCGAACATTGGCTGTGAACCATCCCATGTCACAGCTCACATAATCACCCAAAGGGTGCATCACTTGCGCACCAAACTATTCAACAATTTCAAATGCCTCCTGCTGCCCATCCAGGCTTTTCACAGCAGCATGTGAGGTCAACCATACTTCAAAAGATGGGCTCATTTAATTACCCAATGCATTTCGAGCCAGAAGGCTCTTCTTCAGGGGGTCACTGAAACAAATAGAAACACGGCTCAATTGACCGCTTAGTGCTACCATGCTACATTCAACTAAATACATGCTAACATCAATGCCACTACCCTCAACAACTCAATCTACCTACCCCTTTCTCATCATTAAACAACATGCAAGTGCCCAAACTTAAACAACTTCCCCATCCTACTGCATCCTCCCCCCCAAAAAACTGCATCTATGTGCAAAAAAGTGCTAGCGCTAATGTCACCAAACCCCTGTTAAACTTCCCATTTACCAGTGTGAACCCCTCTACCCACTATCAATTTTCCCTGTTACCCCAGTGACTTAACCCCACATGCGTTTCTCAACCTGCCTTCACCGTCTCTTAAACGAAAAATCGCATTACCTCTTAAAAGCCATAACCGGCAGTCTAACTTCCTTATCCACTTCACTTCAAGTTCAATGATCTCATGCCTGGATGGGCAGCAGGAGGCATTTGAAATTGTTCAATAAAAAATTCTCGGGCAACATTGCTGTCTCTGTGATGATTAAATATGCAGGAAAAGTGATGACATAATGGAATGGAAAAAGTGTAACTTGGACACAAGGAAAAAATTATTTTGCTGTGCGACATTTGGGTGCGCAAGTGATGCACCCTTTGGGGGACTTTTAGAAAGTTGGCATTTTCTTTTCTTAGACATTTGGTGCCAGCATCATGTCTCTGGTTCATATGACTGGGTGTAGTTGACAGTTGGGATTTATCTATTCCTTCAAGAGAGCCACACACAATAGGAAGTTTAGGTGTGCCTGGATGGGCCATCACTGGCAGGATGGAAGTGAGGAGCTTGGCACAGCCGCGCTTACACTTGAATAGACTGTGTTCTGACTCCACACAAATAGCTGTATACCCTCTGTAGTCTGAAACCAAGGCAAGGAAGGCAAAGCACCTGTGCACTTCAAAGGTATGCCTCTGGAAGCTTCTCCCAACTTCCTTGGCACAAGTGGGTATAAAGATTGGACCCCAGACAAAATATCTTGAGTACACTTCTGGACCTGAGGATACTATGCCAGGAAAAAGGACTGCTGTGCTGCTAAAAGGATTGCCACGCTGCTTGACTGAAGCTCTGAGCAACTGCTGACCTGCTGTGTTGGCCTGCTGCCCTCTTGCCTGGGTGAGACTGACTGGATCTGCATCTCTTAAACACAGAACATCAGAGTGACTTCAAGGGCTAGTTAGTTTGCCTCCTGATCCAAAGCCTCAGGGACACAACAAGCTTCCAAAAACCTTGCACCTGCACCTTGACTTTGCCATCTGTGAGTCTACCATGCCAAGTGCTGTGACCCCAGTCCTATACCCTTGAAAGTGGGCTTAAGGTAGGGGTGGGAAGAATTCAGAGTTTCACTCCACAGAATTCCACTGAGTTACATGAAATATCCACAAGATTCCGAGGAATACTGCGAGTGGGCGGGAATCTGCCCATCGCGCTGCATGTGCTGATTTTAAGCACCAGGATCTTGCTCCACACTGCAAAATCAGTGCGAACGGCACCATGCAGCGTGCCCACATTTGGAAAAATCTAGCCGGGTGCCCTGCTAGCTCCCAAAAATTGTGCTAAGGGACGTCAGTTCTTCGTGAGATGTGAGCTAGGAAAAACTCCGCCAATCGGCAGTTGATGGAGTTTGACCAGTACTCTGTGTTACAAGTGTAATCAGGAGTGGCCAAACTGGTAACTCCACCGGCGGAGTGGAATTTATCACCCACTCCCAGCTTAAGTTGCTCTGCCAGCCTCTGTGTACCCAGCAGAAGTAATGCATCTCCTCTGCTGCGTGGTGCAACCCTGCGCAGAACTGATGCATTGATGCTTGCTGCTGTGTGGACTGGACCTGTCGCAAAGGCCCACATCGCCTCTGCAGCCTGCAGCCTCTTCAAAACCAGCGGTGTGCAACTCATCCTTGGCTCAGGGCCTAGCATCCCTCATTTATGGAAGCCTTAGTGATGTAACCATTGCAGCCTCACAGCTCCTCAAGCCACTCATCGCCTGGCTGCACAAAGCAGCCTCAATACAGGACTTTGTATTGCAACAAGTCCTCATCAATGGGATCCTCAACGCACCTTGGAAGTGACACATCACTTTAGCTGCACAGCACATCTTCATCGTGGATCCTTGCAATGCTACGCAACCAGGATTTAAGGTACTTTGTTCAGTGGTGGGTCTAAACTTGTGACTTTTTCCAGGTCCGGCGTGACCAGATATCCATAGTTGGCACTTTGTGGACTGCTGTGCTACTAAAAGCATGGCTACTCTGTTGGAGTGTTGCTCTGAAGGATTGCTGACCTACACTGCTGACCTGCTGCCCTCTTGCCCGGGGTGAGAAGGACAGGACCTGCATCTATTGAATCCAGAATCCCAGAGTGACTCCAAGGACTAGTTTGCTGACCTCTTCATTAGAATCCTCAGGGACACAACAGTCTTCCAACAACCTTGCACCTGCACTTTGACTCTGCCATCTGTGAGTCTCCCCTGCCAAGTGGTGCCACCCTAGTCCTTGCACCATGAAAGTGGAATTAAGGTGCTCTGCTAGCCTCTGTGAATCCCGCTGAACTGACGCTTCGCCTCTTCTGCTGACGTATCGCCACTGATGCGTGGTATGGACCAGTTATAAAGACCTGAATCACCTTTGCAGCACACAATCTCTTCAGAACTGCAGCTGCGTGATGCATCTTCAGGGCAGGCCCTCGCATCTCTGGACCACTGGCTCGATTACAACGCCGGTCTCCGCATCATAGCTTCACAGCTCCTCAGACCCGATGCATCACCCCAACTGTGTGGCGCATCGTTGACGCCGAACTTCACACCACAAGCCCTCATCAATGTAATCCTCAATGATGACGTATGACCTCACATCAGAACTGATGCATCACTTTGGGCTGTGCAGCACATCTTTAAAGCGAATCCTCACAACGCTCTTTAAACAAGGATTTAAGGTACTCTCTTCAGGGGCGTAACTGGGTCCCTGTAGCCAACTCATGCTTAATCGTTGTCAGTCTGAACTTGTGACTATATCCAGGTCTACCAAGACAAGATAGCCATAGTTGGCGCTGATTTTCTGTGCTATTTTCACTGGAATCTTTAAAATTGCATATCTCTGGTTGTACTTATTGGATTTTTGTCATTTTGGTACTGTTTTATTTATTAAAATTAACTCTATGTTTGTAACCTGGGGCCTGATTAAGATCTTGGATGACGGTTTACTCCATCACAACAGTGATAGGATATCATTGAATTTATATTTCCGCGGGCGGGATATCTGTCACCGCTGTGATGGAGTAACCTGTCTGCCAAGATTTAAATCAAAGACCTTGCTGTCGGATTCTTTTTGTGTGGTGTTTTTTCACTTTATTAGTGTTTGAAGTGTTGCTCAAATACTTTACACATTGCCTCTAAGTTAAACCTGACTGCTCTGTGCCAAGCTACCAGAAGGTTGAGCACAGGTGAATTTCGGTTTGGCTTGTGCCGCACCCTGACAAAGATTGTGGTTTATGCTTGACCAAGGCTTACACCCTAATCAACCAACAACCCAATTTCTTACAGCTATCAATCTGTCAAACACTTTAGTCTCCAGGGAGAGTGAGGTTTATTGTGTTTAAACACCAGCACACTAAACACACTGTCAGTATCACCAAAGAGTCTGCTACTGCTTTGTATACTATCACATGGATGCCCTCCCCTGCACCAATGATGTACCAGTCCAGATTATATGACATCTTTACAAGATAATCCCCGCTGGGGATTGTATTCCTCTAACCAGCCCGAAATGTCAGACATGTCACACCTGACTGCAAGGTTTCTATTGTTAAAAAAGATTGTTTATGTTTTTTAACATAATGCTTTACAAACTGTTGAAGGTGTTGACTGCAATGTGAGGGCAAGATGATACCTCGCTTACTATATATTTCAATGTGATACGATGCATGAGCCTGCACTTGACTCCAATGTCATATCATGCCTAAAAACCTAATACAACACATTAAAAAAGCTGCAGGCTCTACTCCTGGTGCAATCATTTTTTAAATTCCTTTTAGAACCATATCTCGGAAACGAAAGACTTCTGTATCGCAGAAGTTGTTCGGCAAGCTATAGGAATAATTGCAGCAGATCTCTAGTTGGGGTCATTTATGGTAGAACTACAACAGTATATGATCGTATTCAAATGTCCAAATATGGCTCTTAATGAATGAAAAGATTCTTTTCAAATGCTTTCGTTTTGGTTTATCTTTTATGCAAGTCCAAGAATTTCACCTCTCATAGTACAAATATGAATGACCTAAGCTGCCCCTCTTAATTATGGCCAAACAAATAGACCTGGAGTCCTATTCCATTATTCCTAGTTTAAGTATTCAGACAACCTGATTGCTTTGAACACACTATTTGTTTTCAGAGTAAATGCTCCAGACCCGTGAACACTCAATCAAGAACATTATGGGGATGCTGAGAAGCAGGAACTGGGAAAGGCAGTAGCCCCCTCATGATGGCTTCCAGCTCAATCCCAAGATCCAACTAAGAGCTTTTTCCCTGCTGCGGCTTCAATAGCCACTATTGGAGCTGGAAATAATGTGGCTGCTGGCACCAGACAAGTCCTCCAATAGATCCTTGTTAAAGGACTTAAAGTGTACTTTTTCCAATTACAGGGTCTGCTCCCTTGGATGTAGTTTCTTAGGCTCCCACTATGGAAAAACTGATTCCCCGTTACCCATGGTCATCATGGTGTGCACAGAAGGTAACATTAAAAGGTTATATGGCAGACATGTGAAAGTATTGTCACCATGAAAGTGGCCTACATTTGGGCAAAGTTTACCTAGAGTCACAAAATGCCCAGACAAATCCTCAATAATCTTGGTATGATAAATATATACCTCCCAGGAGTTCAGTGCTTCTTCACATTTATTAGCTCTTGAATTACTTCAGTGGAGTGATCAAGGGAACCATAACTGATGTAATGAGCCATTCACCAACCAGGTGTGTACTTACATATGCATTGTTTAAGCTTGGAAACAAGCATATGCAACTGACTTGGTCTACCCGGAAGCTGCACCTGCTGGTGAAAGGAGGACATCACATACCCATTGTGGACAGGCCTTTGCATGTATTGAGAGCGCTTGCGACCCCTGCTGTTTCAAGAGGTAGACTGAAAAGATGAATGCTAGCTCTTTGCCAACTGAAGGAAGCATTATCTGAAGTGCAGCCTGAGCAAACTATAGGAGTTGAGGTCTTACAACTGGTGTGGTTGGTCAGGACACCCCACATAACACCTGTTCTGAGCTGCTAAGTAAATGAGCTGGGTGCAGAAGAGCAATGGCATGGCACAGGGGCCCCAGTCTAGCAAGCAGCATACGAGGATAGCTTCACCCAGCCCCATCCACCCTGGTCAGACAGCTAGAGGGCAAGTTGCTGCCTTGCTCGGCCTTCATTTTGCTGGATTGGGAGGCCTTCTGAAAGGGCAACCCCAAAGAGCCACATCCTCAAGTCACGCAGTCAGGTTGAGGTAGAAGCTCTTTGTTTGAAACAACAGTCAAGGCCGGCCAAGCAGTCTATCCCTAAATACACCACGTAAGCACAATTGATCAGAAGACAGTGCTGGTTAGGACATCCCTGTGCAGGCCACCCTGACCTGGATATCTGGTCTGTCTTCTCTTTAGGAAGGCAGGCTTATGGAAGTGCTCCTGGAGAAGGCCTAGAAGGCAGTCAAAGACCGAGGCCCATGCTGGCCTTTGAGGTCCCTTACAGGGGGCCGGGGCCCTTGAGCCATCTAGGGAAAGCAATCTGTAGGGAACAATATGTTGCATGTACCATCCTCCTACTGTTCAGGTATTTGTAACTACAATTGCAATTACATACCATTTATCCCTTCCTCTCAAGATTGCATATAGGTAGGGGACGGCCTTTTCACGACCCTTTCTATTTGCATTTTGGACAAGGTTGCCAATTTGCTTTTCTTGCTCATAAAAAGGCTTCTGAATATAGTAGAACTTTTTTTTCTCGGTTTTGACTCCTGTGATTTTGTGAATCTCAGGCATTGAGACCACAATATACCTTTGTATATCAGGACCCTATTTTTCTAAACAGAGCACCATTAGGTATTTCTGTTTGGCAGGGCATCTTGAATGCAGATGTCAAAATACCAAATATTAAAAGCAAATAAAATGCAGTGGAACATGAGAAAAAGAGGGATTTCCTTGTAGCACTTTTCAACAAATTCTAAGCGCTACAATGGACAAAAGAACAGAATGGCACAAATGATAATCTCCCAGAACATCTTCTAATCAATGATACCAATCAAAGCTCTGAAATTCACACAATAATTATTTGAACTATTTTCTACCCAGCAAGAGCCATTGGTCAAATTAATCACACAACATCACAGCACATGCTCTTTCTAACTGTTAAACTTCCCCATGTGCGTGCACTCACTCCATAGGGTTTATTACTGGGCAGCCAAGTGAAGAAGTGTCAACGCCGTGCTCTGTTAATGTTGGCATTTGTTAATACTGGTTCTATCATCTCTATAACAATTGAGGTTATGCTTTTGGATTGCATTGATGCCCAGATGGCTTCTTGTTAGACTCGAGATTCATGATGCCATGGTAGATGAGATTTATGTTTCCCAATCCATCATTGATGTGGTTTACCACTAGTGAGCTGTTTCAGTCCAATCTAAGATGGCATCCTTTCCAGTTCAGGTCTAGCTATTTAAGCCCAGTCATCTATCTCTTGAATGCTTTGCAACACTCCTAGGTTAAGAGTTGGTTTTTTCGTGCCCTATTATTCCATTTTTTTCCTTTTTCTAGTTTCCCTTGAGCTCAGTTGTGTTACCATGTTGTCGCCTGCACTCACTGAAGGTTTTTTTCCTGCCACTTGCATTTTTTTTCTCCTGGCATTTTTCTTTAGGTGGCACTATTTCAGCTTGGTGTTTTGCTTCAGCAGAACATGGCCCCACCTTTAAGTTCAGAACATAATGACAGGAGAAGTGCTCCATGCGACCCGCATTTGACATAAACAAGCACCACCATGATTGAAATGGCCTCTACAGCACATTCTCCATCCAACAAACAGTACCATAAAACTTGTGTGGTATACAAGTACAATTCAGTATATCATCTGAACAAGATATTTTGCCTCTGACTTAACCGCACAGTGACTCTGCAGACTAGTCTCTATTCAACATGGACCCCAAGACTGAGAAGTACACTTATTTTCTCTGTGGCACATTCTCTATGCAAAAAAATATCACAAGGAACCTGCATGGCTGCACGCACAACAGTAGATCAGCTATTCAAAAATGGTATTTATCATCTCAGTTGACCACACAATCATTATCAATCATGTGCTGTACCAAAGAAAGAGCCACACAGGAATTAGCAGGCAGGCAAGGGATTATCTACACATATCTTACATCTAGCAAGTGATGTATAAGCATGCATTCATATTTATATAATGCAAACCTTCACTGCTGAGTAGCAGTGAAGCACTAAACATTTAAGGGGTGCTGGGAGACAATGTGAGATCATATATGTCAATTGGCAATTTACACATTTGAATTGCACAATTGCATCACATTTTTAAATAACAATTGCAGCGCAATATACACACACAAAGCTTTTTGGGCGGCACATGGAAAATAAAGACCTTATTTAGAGCTTGAAGGACAGGTGACCGATCTACAAAGATAAAGTGAGACGAAAGTCTAACTTTAGGACTTTTGGTATTCACAAACGGCATTTACTACCTGTAAATGTTCTTTGTGAATACCGAAAGTCGTAAAGTTAGACTTTTGTCTCACTTTACCTTTGTGAATCGGGCCCAGGATATTCTTTCGAAATGCACAAATCCCATTCATTCTATTGCAAGTGCCATATGCTATAACACATTTGTAATACAGCGGACAGGATATCGGCCATATTTGTTATGCAATATCCCATTTGCCAAACTCTAAATAAGGCCCAAGGAATTATTTTTCCATAATCACTTGATTTTCAGTAAACTGCATGTGCTAGGATTAGAACCCACATTCCCTTGTTCTTATCTCAGCAGACTAGCAACTAGATCACATTCCCTTTCTTTTATCCTGTTAGTGTAATATGAATTTTCATACTATGCCTCTTTTAAAAAAGGGTTTATGAGTAGAGTAAACCATGTGAGGACTGCTCACCTCTAGGGTATTATATATCATTTACCAATAAGGTTGCCTTCACAATTTGATACTAGTCTTCCATGGTCTGATTATATTGAGTATAATGACTGATACTGGTGACAAGAAAAGCCTTCATTAATATCATTCGGTTTGCCTAAATAATTTAACAGGTTTATACTGTTACTAAATAAAACATTTATACTGTACACAAAATAGTGTATGTCAGTTGTGATTCTACTTGCTTCTATTGTTGAAGCAATGTAAATAAACATTGAGTTCACAATCCTGATAGATGTCTATTTTTAGAAATATCAAGTGCATCTGAGTTTGTGTGCCTAATAGATGACTCCTTGTGAAATAGCAAAGTGCAAAATATAAGTTCATCGCCTGAAGGTGGACTGAAAATATGAATTCGACTCCTGATTATAGACTCCTTGTGAAAGTACCAAAGTATAAAATAAAGTTCATAGGTCTTATAGGCAATCCCTAAAAAGAGGAACAAGTTTAAGTCAATAGCCTCATTCAAGTGGGGTGCAAAGTGTAGTTCTCTGAATGCAAGATATATTGTTGGCCACTCTAAGCAACTTGTAACAAGGACTTTAACTTCTGCGTAGCAATTCTCAGCTGTTGCAACTATGCATCATGATTTCCTTGATGGATGCTTTCGTCCATGGGGAACTTCTAATTTACAACAGTGGTTATTAACCTTTAAACTTCCTTGGATCCCCACTGAATCACTACTGGAAGCCAGGGACAACTGCCTAAAACATTTCTATGATGTAAACCTCAAAATACATTAAAAAGACTATGGAAAAAGTATACAGCAAACAAATACACAAATTATCATGCACTAACAACATTTCTTTTTAGTTATTTCAATGGGAAGGCTGGAGCTTTCTAGAAATAGGGTTTATTTCTAAAAGATGACGCATAATCCTATGTACCAACATACAGCTTTGTCTTTTTTGCTCCTAAGGCATCCTCTCTTTTAGTCAGAGCATGCTAGTGCTTCAGGCCTCTAATCATCCATATTACCACTTGCTTTACTTGCGCTATCCCCACAAAATAACCTAAGGATAGCAAATAAGTTATTTGCCTCCAGTATCAAATTCCTTCACATTTACAGAAGATTATAACATTTTCAATTTTGCTTTATGTGTATATATTTTATTATTCCACGAATATCGTTTAATTTTCTAGACAGTCATACAACCCTTAGGTAGGCATTGCAGGCCCTTAGGGGTCCGTGAACAACAGGCTACCATCACCTGAGTTACTTGTGAAAATCCTGTGGCTCTACAGAAAATGCAGTCCTCTGCTTAATTCAGGTGTTTAGTGTATCACATATTTCTGGGACATAAAGCTTCAGTCTAGGTGGTGCCCACATCAGTAGTGGCTGCTATCAGAGATAAGTGGTGGGGCAGCGCAGGGTGATAATAACAAAAAACAATGATAGAACCTTGCCCTCTATGTGGCCCTATGCTGCTAGTTCACAGGCTCCCAGACTCCCCTACAATAATCCAGATGCTTCGATCAAGATGGTAATTCTATTACCCAGAATGAGAGAAGCCCTGGGATTAGACTGAGCAGTCTGGTTTTGTGCTCCCACAGGCACTGGGAGACTGTGCCTGCTGTTCTCCACACGGCAAGGCAGCTGGGGTGGAGAGATCTCAGTGCACATGTTGGTTTGCCCATCCTAAGACAGTCAGCCAAACTGACATGTGCACTTGCAGCGCCCACCGCTCCTCCTCCATGCTTGCTGCAGTGCTGTCATTAGGATGGCCCCGCCCCCAAGACTTGGCTCTGTGAAGAAAAAATAATTAATAATAAAACAGTTTTATTATTTTAATTTTCATGTTTTGCATCTGCTGGCAGGAGGAGCCGCTGCTGGCCCACACTCTGCACACCTCTCCTACCCTTCTGGGTTTACAGATGAACAAGCGTTTAAACGATTAAGGGTAGCTCATTGCACAAGACTGGGATGCAGATGTATGCTTTTCCTGTACTGTAGCCTTGACACAGCTATGCTGGTATATGTTCCCATGGCCCAAGTGACATAAACAAGGGCAACGTAGCATGTCATCTTCCGATAGACCCATGTTTAATTTTTAAAAAAAAGGCTCGCAACTCCTTAACTACTGCTTAAGTCACAAGAATATAAGGTCATTCTTTTTCTGATTCACAATAATTTTTGCACTTGATCCACCAGTTACTCGGCCCACTTGCTTACCATTGGTCCTACGGTGAACCTTTTTCTACGACGTGAGGTGATGGGAGTTAACATTGTCATCAATCAAAATCAATTAGTAGGCAACCCATTTGGTTACACTATATGGACCAGGAATCGGTAGCAAGGGATTAAGGAGGTTTATTACAAACTTCAAAATCAAGTTCAAATACACAACTCTTAAGACCATACTATAAAAGTACAGAGCAGCCACAGGCAAACCAAGCCTGCCAAAGAAATTAAGGCAAACTAAGATGAGACAAATAAGTGATTCAGTCACAGCAATACAAAAGGTTAACAAAAGTATTTGGTGCTCAGAAAGGAGTCCCAAGTTTGTTGGCTATACATTAGACATCTAAATCTTCTAAGTCTAAAGGATGGTTTGGTAACCTAAAGGATCTAAATAAATCAGGGAATTTGTATGAAGGAAAGTAGAACAGTGCAAGGAAAGAATTGGTAGGAAAGTGTCAGCATCTCAGAAGTTCGGTCAAGAGTCTTCTATGGGTCAGAGAGTAAGTGTTAGCCTAAGCCACACTAGGAAAATCTGAGTTAAGCATAGATGTCTAAACCTCTCCGGCTCCATGCGGGTCCACGTAAAGAGGGGAAATCTACGAAGGTGTCCGCAAGGAATCTTCATAGAGATCTGCACAGGATCTGCAGAACAGGTTCAGCAAGAGAGGCTCGGAAAGAAGTCTGGAAAATCCTAAAGTCAGAAGAGGTGATCTCTAAATTCTAACACACAAAGTCCACTAGGAAGCACCCCTTTGTAACTGTCATTAGGGGTCATTGCTCTCATCCATTTCTAAGGTTACAGACCACAACATCCACAGGTTATCCCACAATGGACATGGGAACGGCATCTGTTTCTCACACACCCATTGGTTTGCTACATTTACTCAATAGGTTTTCCAGTTAACGCTCTGGTTCACCATGTTCCTTCATCAAAATCTTCTTTTTGCTATCTCTAGTACAGTAATGTATCTACTCTAAACTAACAATTCATGTGAATAATTGAAGAATTGCAGGCATACACAGTTCCTATGGAAAGGGAGGGTAGAGGTGAAGCAATGTCGGAAGTGCCTGATGAATCAAGTTAGGGGATCTGATCCATCAGGAGCAAGAGACCTCACACACCCCAAGCGGTGTCAGGTTTCATCATTGGGCAGCTCCTTGTTGGGCCGGTGATGCAATGCCCAACGGGCCCCGCAGGGGACTCTTTGCCAGAGTTCTTTTTAAGCTGCCGATGTGATGTGTGGGGTGCTATTTGGAAGTGCCTGTAAGTGAGTAGAGTGGTGTGTCATGAGTCTAAGAATAACCAGAGGGAATCCAAAGCGATAATTTAATGAATGGATCCCTCAGTTACACTAAAAGCAGGTATAGGCCAAAGGTAGATATAATGGATCAAGTTGGTTCTATTTAAAGGTGAAAGGTGCAAACTAAACTACTCAAGGGTAGGTCGGGCAGCTGTACATAGGTTTCCTAAAGCCATACCTCACCCCAGCTCATTAACGGTATATAGTATACCTTGTGACAATCAATATATGAACCGACCTGGAGGGAACAGAAATGAAACGAGCAAAGTAAAACATAATATCAAGCGACAATTCTTAGTTTGTCTAAATTGTCAGGACAGGCTAAAGCATTAACTCAATGGCGCACATTTAAAAACAAATGAATGTAAGTTTCTAAGGTATTAGATTCACATTACATGTTACATTTGGTAAGTCTCATGTGCCCGTGTGGCTAAGAACTACATTTAAATGAATATATGTGCAACATTCGTGCATATATATTACATTCATTTCATATCAATCAAATATCTTTATTCACAGCATTTCTGTCTCATAAAAACGAAGCTCAAAATAAAAGAGAACAAGAGAATAAAATACATTCCATAGTCATCACAACATCACATTCATCATAAAATCAAAATACAAAAAATATAAAGTTCATTCAGTTGTCATCACCGAGATCCTTATATCATGATACAAAGGAATCATTAAAAAAATCACTTTAAAAGCGAGCAAACAAAGCATATTCATGACGTTCCCCTGTCAACTTGTAGAGTTTTAGCAGTGCCAAACTGATCTATCCCTTGACTTGTAAGTGCATTCCTTCTAAGTTTCAAAATATGTCATATAAAGGTTGCAACGGAATAACACACCAAAGGGTAGTGTAGCTGCTGGAGAAACAGTAACCCTGGCCTCCACTGACAAAATTAAAATGATTTAAAATGTAGTAAAATCGTACTTTCCTCAAGGTCTTACAGAAAGTGCAGAAAAACACGATGTGCAAATTCGTTTAGATGGATTCACCATCACAAAGGCAGGGGCAAGCTCTGGAATTGAATAGCAGTATTTGGGGTATCCCACCATAAGGGGAAGGTAAACAAAATCTAGTTAACCTCTTCAGTGCCCATGATGAGATAGTCTCGTCATGGAGCACGGTTGCGCTGTGCCCATGACGAGACTATCTCGTCATGAACCCCACCCACTAGTGCAACGCCCGGCACAGGAGGGGGAAAGGGCGTGGCACTGAAGGGGTTAAAATAAATCAGTGCTGCTTATTCGGAATAGAAGATGTCTAAAAATTGGGTGCCTGCCTGTGTGGGAACCAGTTTATAGAAGAATACAGTAGTCTTATGTCTGTCAGCCACTACTCTATTTAAGATAACCTTGGCCAGAAATCTTTTTACCAGCCTAGCCTTGGGATACCCTCAACAAGCGGAGGGAGAGGTAAATAGATCTGTTGCCCAATCTGATCCAGGGCTGTTTTAACATACGGTAGCCAGGGTATCTCAAGGGCTGCATGGAGTTTTAAGCAATCCTCAATAACAGGACGATTTAGTGGGACAGAATCCCTGACCCATACGGATCGCCAGAGCAAGAGTGGGGCTAATTTAATTTTATCCTCTATAAAAGGGATACCAAGCTCCTCATAACACATAGATTTTGGACAGCCATACAGAACCGCTAAGAGGTTTTTGAGAAAAGAAAATTTGTGGCCCATATGTGGGAGTCAACACTGACTTTTCTGTCTAAATAATCAACAGTGCCTTCACAGGTTTGGTTCCCAGCGTCTAGCAAAAACTTTGTGCTCCTACTAATGTCTTTTCATACATAGGCTGACTTTTAGAAACCATAGTGCTCCACTTGTATTTGGTGTCAAAAAGGACACTTAAATGAAAAACGGTTTCTGTCTCAGTTACTCTGATATTGTTGATATAAAATGAAGGTCTTATCTTGGGTCTCTTCCCACAGGTCATATTAAAAGTTGTACTTTCATTGACTCGCAAGTCTGAGTCCTTCATGAAACAAATATATTCAGCAATTAACCCCTGCAATGCCCTCTCAGTTCTTGCAGCTAAAACAGCAACATCCGGAGGGGACGAGTTCCCCCATAGGAGGTATATCTGGATCTCGGGGTAGTAGCGACTTCAATTCAGTTTGTGTACAGAGAAAAGAGGAAGGGGCAAGAACACATCCTTGCCTCACACCTCCTTCAATACTGAACAGATCCATGCACTCACCATTCCTTCCATAACAATCGCATGCTTTGGACTACGAATATAATTGTCTAATAAACATGATGATGTCCACCTCAATACCCATCTCTGTCATGACAGCACACAGCTACGAATGGGAAACACCATCAAACTCTGTTTAAGTCCAACGTACCTTTCTTAACAAAATGAAATGAAACGAAATTTAGATGTGTAACGCGTGCTAATACCCAAGGGTGTCTAGGTGCGGCGGCTCTACAGTTTTGGCTAACCAGAAGAGGATGTTGCATTGGTGCATTCGGGATAGTTGTTGAAAAGCCTGGTTTTTAGGAGTTTGTGGAGCGCCAAAAGAATCTTCTTTAGCTTGTTCACCATCATGAGGTTATACTTAACCCAAAAAATATTTATGGTGCTACCTTGGTCATGGAGCTTAAAATGCACCAGTGGATCATCCTTATTGTCTGTTAAACCACATACTGGCTTTGTAAGTATTGGACAACAATGGGCCTTGAAATTCCCTACCCAAGTACTCAATAAAAATCCCAAGGGCCACACTTACCAGTGGCCCGCAATATCTTTCCAAATAATAGTCAGTTGGCAACGGAGAAGGTTCAAACTCTTTATTGGCCAAAGCAAAACTCTATATAGAGGAGCCTCATCGATCCTCACCCATCAGGTGCGCCGAGGAAGACTCCTGGCCCCTTGACAAAACCACACTTATATACATAACAGATTCAGCATACAAAGCCTTACAAGTGGAAAAATACCAGGTAGTCCGTGGGCTCCTGGATGAGCTCATACAGTGTTCAGTTTCAGTCTCACATAAAAAGTTACTATCTATACAGAGGAGGTCGGCAGGGTGACTACCTTTTCGTCCCAGGGCCTGAAGGAATTTGCTTAATACTCCCTACAGCAGATGTGACCTTGGGCCTTGGCCGTAAATACCATACACCTGTCTCTGGGCTGGTACGAGCTAAATCATGAAGACGGTAGGCAAAGGAAACCACGTGATATGACACATGGTCTATCGCAAACCAAGATGGCCACAGTATGGTTTTCAGACCTTTTTGTCGTGTAGTAAGAAACAAAAGAAACGCTTCTTCTAAAACATATGAATGGGTGTTTATCTGATCAGAATTACCGTCATAGATACATTGTGCTAACTTTACATGGTGCGAGTAAACAGAACAATTGATTTTTATCCTTCAGCATCTCCATTGATTTACGATGTTCTCCCATAATCAGTTCTCTAGTTGCCTCTAGGGCTGCGACCACATGAAAAGCCGTCCCATCATATTAATTGTAATAAAAAATAATTATTAAGAGGTCCTAATCTTTTCGAAATATCATAAAGCAAACACTGAAAGTATAACGAGTCATTATAAAATGTAATTACTTCCCCAGGAAAGCAACCAATCTCCCCTTGGACCTGCCAGCTTTTGAGGGGATGGCTGATGAAAAAAGGTACTATACCCATCCATGTAACATGCATCTAGCTCCCATGTTTCTTGTAAACATATAATGTGGTAATTAGTCACCAGCTCTAGCCAATCAGACTCACTCATCATATTTCTTTAGCCCTGCAATATTCCTAGATAGGGTCTTTATGGTGGTACGGTCAAGGCAATTTACTGTGAGAGGGTCAGGTTGGGTAGGACCCAACCCTGTTCTACATGGTTCTGTATCTAGGGATTTTCCCAGTCAGTCACAGCTCTCCAACCCCTCTGACGATGAAAATCTATTGCTGATCGGTTTTCCAAATGTGCTACCAGTATGACCCACAAAATTAATTTTCGCTGGGGTCTTTAGGGTTGTATGTACAGAATTATATGGAAAAGGTAGTGGGTTTATAAAAGTAACCCAATGGGAAAACAGAGATCGAAGATGACCATGGACGGGAAATATTTACCTACAACATTCGGATTTTTAAAGTTGACAACTACACAATCATCAGTAACTTACTTAGGTGACGGGCCCACCCAATCCACCCTTCTGGCCTTAAGTATTTGTGTTATAATGGAGTGATTACAAACAAGGGATTAGTTCAGCCAATGTAACACCTTTAGAATCAACGGCTCGAAAGACTCAGACTGAGCAATCTTAAGCCGTGGGACAATGGCTACAAATAATACACACAGGCACGAAGCCGGGGGTAGATGTAAGGTTTGTGCCCCTGCGTAATCCCCTGAGGAGCAGTAAGACGCCCAGAGTCCTTCTTAACAAGAAGATTTGTTGTCCTGCTTAGGTTTCCTTGCTTATGTGGGAGTCATTTGCTGATTTGTGGGCAGGCCTATGGGCGGGACGAGTGAGGGCCTTAGGACCATTGAGACACAAACTTGTGAAGACACAGTTCCCCCCTTAATGTCTCACCCCTCTTCAACTCTGATGCATGGGGATCCATTAGTTGTGGACAATTACCCCAGCTAAACCTTTAATCCTGCCTACTCACAATGCTAACAGAGCGTGAAGGGTCTAACAATACTGTTTATGTCAGGGGACGTTTCATCATTGTTTCAACCCTAGAGCATTGTTTGGCGTTGTTTAGTTGAGCCAGAGTGGATCGCGATTTTCACCTGATTGGCCTTGACCTCCTTATGTGGTGGAGCATGCTTATTGTGCAGGGACCCCGCTTTTATCTTTTTACCTGGTGGCTTGCAAGATGAGGGGATATCAGCTTGTAAAGAGTCAGCCTCACCCACAGAGACTAGGGGGATATGACGGTGGGATGAATCCTCCAGCTCAACTGCTCCCTGTTGATCAGCCCAGGTTGCATTTGGGGGTAAAAAATACCTGGCCACCTCTAATGATAGGTGCCTCTCTGTAAGTTCTCTTTCTTCCGTCAATACCCCAGCTGCATGTACCAGAAAGGAATCCAGGGTGGTTATGGTATCCCCGCTGTAGTACTTGCCATTTTCTTTCTTTTCCCCTTGATCCAGGGACACCGCAGCCTATCAGAAAATAAGCACTAACAACACCAGGCCAAAGGAGGGGTGGGCTCCTGGCTTCTGTCGGGCGCTGATGGATGTAGAGGGGCCTATGTGCATCCGCGCTGCGGAGAGGCAGCGCTTTATGTGCGATGTAACAAGCCTCCCCCAGTCAGCAGCAGCTGCGGGCAATTTGGCAGTAGAGAGTCCTGGTACTGGAAGTCCCACCAGGGCACTGAAGTCCTGAAGTCCCAAAGTTCCGAAGACCCGAAGTCCTGAGTGAGGCCAGCAACACAGATTGAAAGCGTCTACACTACTTGGACCGGAAGTCCCCAATTAAATGAAGAAATGTGTAACATTAGAGCATGTTAGACCTGGCATCTTTGGCGTGGTTACCCCTGACTTTTTGCCTCTACCTCCTTTGTTTTTTGATGCTATGCTGGATTTCGTTTAGATGCTTTGGGCACTTTGCCACTGCTGATCAGTGTCAAAGTGCAAGTGCTCCCTTGATAAATTGTTATATTAATTGGTTATCCATGATTGGTATATTTGTTTCACCTGTTAGCCCCTAGTAAAGTGCACTGAGTGTGCCAGGGCTGGTGATTCAAATGCTACTAGTGGGCTGCAGCACTGATTGTGCCACCCACAGGAGTAGCGCTAAAATGATGTCTTAGGCCTGCTTGCAGTGCCTATGTGCAGTCCAGGACTGCCATGTCGACCTGGCCAGTGCACCCACTGACCAGGCCTTATCCTTCCCTTTCTGTACATGTCAGGCATCCCTATGGTGGCCCTAGGTACCCCCCTGGGCTGGGTGCAGTGTATCTGAAAGGTAGGGCATGTACTGAGGTGTGTAACATGCCCTGGTAGTGAATTACAGCAATTTTCGTTTTTCACTGCTGAGAGGCTATCTTGCCCATAGGATAGAATGGGGAAGGCTGTTTACATGCCTATCTTCCCATAAGGGCAAGATAGAAAATCCAAGTTTGGTATCTCTGTGTTCAGAATTTAATTATACATCTTTTTAGCAAGATGGTTTTTAAATTCACTGTGTGAGAATAGCACTTTTTAGAAAGTAGCTATTCTCCTGTTTAACCTTCCTGTGTGCCTGTGTGCTGGTTGGCTGACTGGTGTCATGTGATGGGCTAGGTGGCTCCAGGAGCCTGGATGAGTCAGCAGCAGGGTGAATAGGGAGATCTGCTTTAGATGGGTGGGAGGAGTAGTCCCTGGGTTTGAATAGGGCTGCCCCTGCCAGCACAAAGCTGGCTCCACCCCCTGCTGGCCAGGCTGAGGACTCTGCCTCTGCTGGCACAAAGAAGGCTCCACCTCCTGCTGAGCGTCTAATGACCCTGCCCCTCACTCTGAAAGGAACCAGGTGCTCCAGAGCAGAGCACACCCAGGAAACGGTTTGAGCAGGGGAATCCCCCCACTGGAACAAAGAGAGACAAAGACTTGGAGGGGTATAAGAAGAGGACCCCAGACACCTAAACTTTAGATCACTTTGGAACTAAGAAGAAACCTCTGCCAAGGAGAAAGCTGAAAAGGACTGAAGAGGAGAAGACTGCCTGCTTGCTGTTTTGCTTTGCTGCCAAGGAGAGGGGAAGGACTTTGCTGTGTCCCCTTCTTTTGATTCTGATCTCCAAGGGCCTGAGAAGAGCTGGCTCCCTGTTAAGAAGTCCCAGGAACAAAAGGACTTCACCACCAGCTCCCCTGGGACTCTGCTGAGAGAGTTCTGACCTGCCTTGGAGTGCTTGCCCAGTCTTGGGGCCTCAGGAGGTCGTTTTGCTGTGTTTGGGAGCTGGGAAGCAGAAGCGTGAAAAAGAAACAACTGGTACCCAACGCATCATCCGATTGCGTGTCGCAAGAACGAGAGTGCGTGGAAAATTTCATCGCGGCACCATCGCAACTCGCAGGGTCCCCGCATCGCCGAGTGCGTCGAGCATCGTCCCGAAGCGTGAAGATTCCTGACATTGCGAGGGTCGTCGCAGAACCAGTTTGCGAGCCGCACCACTGCCGGTGCGTGAAAGTCTCCAGTCGCTGCGTGCGTCGACGCAGAGTCCCGTTCCGTGGCGCATCAAGAGTTGCGGCGCCGGAAGGCAACGCTGCGCCACGCAGCGCACCACATTGAAGAGTGTCGCATTGAACCTGTGCGTGAAGCTTCCCCCTAAGAAACCTACGCAACGAAGGCCAAAGTCATCGCATCCTCCCCTTACAGATCGGAGCCGGCGCATCCACCTCTGCTGCGTGAAGCAGGGCTGCTGCAAAGCCTCCCCAGGATCTCAGGAGTATCGCATCGCCTTTGCAAGCTTCCTTGTTATAGCTTTTGGGAACCTTATCGCAACTACAGGTACTGTTGGGCACGAAAGTGTTGCATTTTGTGCGTTGAGAGTCGCATTGTGCAGGACACTGACTTTTACATCCTGGAGTACTTTCTGCAAACTCTGAACTATCTTTAAAGTAACCTTTTTGAATTATATGTTGGTTTGTCTGTAGTATTTGGTCTTGTGAAGTTTTTAGTAAAGATACATTATTTTTCTAAAACTGGTGTGGAGTAAATCTGTGGTGTTTTCACTGTGTTACTGTGAGTGTTGGTACAAATACTTTACACATTGCCTTTGATAGCCTAGATTGCTCAGGCCAAGCTACCTAGAGGGTGAGCAGGGGTTATCTTAACAGTGTATCCCCCTTTCCCTGACTAGAAGCAAGGGTCCCTACTTGGACAGTGGTACCTACCCTGCCAACTAGAGACCCCCAGATCTAACAGAGCACATATTACATAAACTTCTTATCATTTCAGGAAAACTCACATTCTTAAATATATGAGGATGGTTTCTATCTAGTTTTCAAATCATTAAGTGTTATTCATGTAGAATACCAAACGTTTATGAAAGTTGAATTTCATCATGATAATTAACATATTATCCACTAAGTAAGGATGATTTTATTCCATCAAGACTTCAATTGATAGATAAATTAGCATGATTAAAACACACAACATAAGTATATTATCTAATTCTACAGTAAATGCACTCTTTAATAGTTACCTTGCATGCAAAATTTTCATTATTCATTGAACTACTTAAGAAACGTGCTAAGTGCGCTTTTATGTCACATATCTGTTAACTTATTTGTGTTGTATTTCTGACGTGTAATGAGTGTGGCAACTTTGCGCTGCACCACACTCAACCATAACAAGCATTTACAATGCAACGGTCTCGGCATTGTTAAAGTTAGAGCTATTGGCATTGCTCATGACAATGCCGTTTCTTTAAATGTTTTAAAAACAAAAACATAAACAAAAATAATGTCATGAGCAATGCCAATAGCTCTAACTTTACCAATGGCACTTACAACATCTAGGCTGGATCATAGCATTGCCCTATCTCTGGGACTCTCGGACTGTCTGCTTAACAAGCTTCAGAACATGGCAGCCCGCACTCTTCCTAGCCCGTCCCAAGACCTTACATGGCCAGCGCGTGTTGGGCTGAGGCACTGCGTGCCAGGCAGGTCCACTCCATCACCTCCTGCCCTCGCACTCCTCACTGGGTGTCAAGGGTCTTACACCAAACACGACGAAATCAAAGGTAAAGACCCCAAAATAGCGCCAAACGAAAATACCTATTTCTAGCATAATTTACATAGTGATGTCACAAAAAAGTGCTTCGACGCCCTCGTCAAGGGTAGCAAGCACTATATAAATGCAATTACCAACATCTAAACATAACCCCCATAAGAGTCAAAATAAATTAACACACTACGTCTTTCATTACCTCTGTCTTGGTTTAGTTTTTAGTTTAGCCCTTGTGTTCATTATTTTCCTCGCACTGCAAAGACTCACGATCTCCTAAACATGGTGCCCCCAGCACACAGGGCTTCGGGCGCTGGACCGGCCCCGGGGCCGCCTGTGGCGCTGTATAACAGCGAGTGAATGAATTAAAAATGAGACAGACGCTGCGCAGCCCTCGCTTACCATGAGGTGCGGGGGCATTGATATGCATGGCACCCCCTCCCCCCCCCCAGCCCTTGCATAATGCGAGGCGGCCGATGCCTTTGAAGAGGAAGCGTCTGTGGGGGGCGGGGCCATCTCTAAGCCCTGGGGGGCTTCTAATGTCATATCAGGGGTGACAAGGGGGGGCATGACCTGCATGTTAACATGATGGTGGAGGCAAGCCGGCTCAGCCCTGGGAGCTCTCTGCTATCAGATCTCGCTCACTAGGAGGCGACCTGTGGTGCCCAGGGGCCGAGAGGCGAGGCAGCCTCATCCATGGGAGAGATCTCACTGAAGGTTCACATGAGGCGAGGCAGCCTTATGCATGGAAGAGAAAAACAAACCGAAGAAGCGAGCTGTCAGGGACAAGCTGGTGACACGTCCGGAAGAAACAGACCCCCACCTTTTGGAATAGATAAAAGCAAACCAGGAGGAGGCCACATGAAAACAGCAAAAGGTCCCCTGCACAGTCACTGCTGCGGAAAAACTCAGGGGCCTCCAAATCTCTTTTGCAAGGTGGAGGACCTCGGCAGCCCTCGCCAAATGGGCTTCTTTAATTAGCCTGGCCTCTCGGGGCGTTCCCGGCCAACTGCCCCCACCACTCCCCGCCCATAAAATCCATTAACTGGGGATGAACTTTCACACTGTCGCCAGGTGTCGTTGGCGCAGCGAGGCCCCATATGGGTTAAATGAAACTGGTTAATAACGCTGAGGCTCCCAGGGCATGGGGCCTTGTCACGTGACACCGTGAAAAAGCATTCGCTAAAAAGACAGGCACATCTGGCGCTTTGTCAAAGTCCGACATCCCTGTTTTTAGAAGCAGGAATAAAAGCACTATTTAGCCAGAAATTAATTGTGTTTAATCTGGAACATCCATAACCTACTTGGCAGTGCGTTTTATTTAATCAGCAATCGCTCTAGGGGTCCAGTCAAAAGGGACTATTGGTCAAACTCGAAAATTATCATTTCTAGCGTGTAAAACCTCTTCCTAAAGACAAAATACGAGTCGATATTGTACAGAACATGGTTTTAGAAAACAGTTTGAATGCGCCACCAAACACGGCGACTTCCAGTTTTCTTTTCTCACAGTTGCCTTGGAGCTCATGTTTATACACACACTAACGTGGGGTTTGAAGATAGTTGTTGTTTAACTTTACTCCACTAGGGGCGCCTGACCTTTGTCCTTCCTGGTCACTACAGCTGTGAATAGCAATGTCCTGAACCCGGAAACACGATCTCAGACAAGTTGGACGAGTAACTTACGGTGAAGTGCAACTCGCGTTTATTACCACTGCTGCTTTACCAGTAATTCGGGAGCCACAGACGGGCGATGCTGGGTGTCAGGAGAGAAGAGGTGGGATAGAAGGAAGGCTCAGAAGACAAGGGGCGAAGGAGAGATAAAAGGCAGGAGGGAAGAAACGTGAAGCGAGGCAGGACTGAAAAGGAAACAGAAACGAAGAGAGTACAGAGACTGAGTTGTTAGGGAAGGATGAGGGCGAAAGAGGCATGTTAAAACCAGCACACCACCGCCTTTCTCCGAGGCAGAGCAGAAATGCCTTGGAGAAACGCAGCGTCCTTTTCGGATTCGGGGGCGTGTTTGTCTTTTCTCTCCTCCAGCCATTGGCTGGAGGAGAGAATGAGACTTCTTGCAAAAAACACGCCCCCCGATCGGAAAAGGACGGGGCCTGATCGGAGTGACGGGACCTCTTCTCCAATGGCTGGCCAGCATTGAAGAGGCCAGCCAATGGAGAACAGGGGAGAAGAGGGGCGGGTTCAAGCCCCTCTTCTCCAAGTCATTAAATCTCTCGACTTCCGGTTCTGCCTTCGGCAGACCGGATGGTCCCGAGACCTAAAAAGGTGCATGAGCGGTTGAAATCCCCAAATCCTGTCTCACTCAATTAGGATTTGTTGACATTTACAATTGTAAGCCCTCCAGTGTGATGGATTTTCGGGAATGGTTGTAAATTTATCGTTAGTAGTAGTAACATGGCTGCTCCCACGCGCGCAGGCATTTGGAATGCGTTAATCATAAAGTTGTAGCTTAGCGGGTATTTATATACCTTCCTATGTTTTATCACACTTTATATGTATTTGCACTTACCTTAAAGCAAAAATTAGTTAATGTACGTGGACAAATTGTCTTTACAAACTCACCAAGCACCCTACTAGTTTAGGTCGTTTTTGTGCCCATCGAAAAATATTTTTTTATGTGAAAAACAGAAAAAATATAAAGAAATACAAATGCATATTTTCGACATACTTACTCGTAGGAAGAGCTCGGGTTGCGGATTATTCCCATGAGTAAGTGTAGGGCAGTATGAGAACGCATGTAAATTCATAGGGGCTTATTTATGAACCTCTGCCTCACATTTGCGCCACCAGTGACGCAGCAGCGACATAAATAATGCACCATGTTGCGTTATATTTACGCAGTGCGGCATCTAGGCGGATGCATCACTTCATAAACCCCTGCGCTACATTATACCTGCATCCGGTATAATGTGTGTAGGGTGGGCGTTCCCCCATAAGAAAGGGCCGTAAGAGTGGCGCAGTGAAATGTATGAGATTTTACTGCGCCACTTCTAGGACGCCAATGCGTCAAAACCTTACGCACTAAATATGACGCATCCTAGTTGTCGCAAGGACAGCGCACTGAGAAGTGTTGCATCCCTGGTTTTACGCAGCGATGCAACACTTCTCATAAATG
The DNA here is from genome assembly GCF_964204655.1 of Triturus cristatus. NCBI lineage: Eukaryota > Metazoa > Chordata > Amphibia > Caudata > Salamandridae > Triturus > Triturus cristatus. Next base: position 387,730,913 of record NC_140584.1, on the reverse strand, counting down.
AGGTCCATATTTGCATTTTTGTCCAAGCAAACGCCAGGGAATTTAGTAGTCCGCCAAAACACGAGGATCTGCACAAAACATAGCTATGTCGGCATAGGTAGGTCAACGATGCTTACATCACGTAGTTGCAGTACTCAGTGGACAAACTTTACAAAGAAACTTCTGCAATATTCCTTCTTTAGAGACAATAAATGTTGAATGCTATCCTCTGAAACCAAAACATTTATATTTTCCACTTTCGTGCTTGAGAAATTTTCAAAAGCACATTTCATTAGGGCTCCTCTTTGCCCTCTAATACAGGGAATGATGCAGGAGTTTGTCCAGTAGATAACATCCGTTCAGAAGGGATTCGGAGCTCTACAAATTGGCATTTCCGGCTGTGATGCAGGCACAACATGTCGTGGTGCTAACTGAAAGGGGGAGCTTAGAAAGTAGTACACAGAAATAATTAAAACATAAATAAGGTGTGATTTGCATAATAATAGACTTACGAAAAACATTGAGGCACTTCTTATGTTTTATTGTTGTAACAAGTGTAGATACAGTACTGTGCGCGAGAAGGAGATCCTCAAACTCCTAAATTATGCGAGGTTTATCCCTTGCTTTCTCTTCTCGGAAAACCTAATTAAAAACAGTAGCTCATTCCTTTAAATAAAACATGAGAGGCCTCTGGCTCGTGAGCGAATATTACAGAGGTAATTTCTTCTGAACAGGTGATGGATAATTAAAATATGTTTCATGGTCGAGCCCGTTTCGCAGCCGCTGTTCTTCCTTCGCTTCTTAGAAACTTGCGAGGCCGGGGCTGGCAGGAATCAAGAAGGCCACATGTCTTTTAGCCCTTATTTTCTCTGATTATTGCCAATTAATTGTTGCAAGATGTAATTTGCATGCACACCAATCACTAAATCGGATTACCATTAATTTTGATTCAAGCCAATTATTATGCATGTCATTAACTCGGCCTCTCCAATGACGCGGTTGTTTACATTTTACCCGCATGGAAGTGGATTAGAGGAACGTCCTCGCCGCAGCCTCAAGGGATGCACAGCTAAAGGTGGCTGTCCATCTATTCGGTTCGACTGAAATTGGTGACACAAATAAAATCAAGCGATGGCATCGCCTTTTAAATAAATGATCAATCAAATATATATTTATTTAAATGTAGAAAAGCCACAAGAACAGTTTCAGTTGCGAAAAGACGACGGAGGCAATACTCAAAGGCGTTTATGAGTAACTAATGTAGTATCCCTCTAGTGATAATTGACATTCATTCCTGTGGAATTTGTCCCCAAAACATTTAAAATGGGAGTAGAATGGAAATACTTAAGGAATATTCATATACAAAGGCTACAAGTAGAAAGGACTGTGCATTCTTTGTACTTTTAGTAATAGGAAGTTGAACATTTGGTGACTAATTCAAAAAGACATTGATGAGTTTATGAAGTAGTACCTGACATGGGGTAGCACTTTAGGGAAAGACGGAGCATCTGTCTGCACTTCAAATGGGGACAAAGATCCCCCTGCAAGTGGGTGCAGAGAGTGACTGCACCCACCTCCATGCGAATGTCTGGAAGTGGACTATGGGAACCCTTTTCCCACCTTCTTTATGGTGCAGAACCAGTGCGCCCCACGATTGCCTCTTTGCCTCTACGACCATGTCCATAATATGACACAGGAGTGGAGGTAAAGTGTTTACCTCCTTTCCATGGGGCCAAGCCCCTGTGCAAACAAGGGAACGCCCCTTTAAGGTAAAGCTGGACTATGTGGGCATAGCACCATCATTGTAACAGACCCCGCCCCCCACAACAAGAATGCCTCCAAATGAAACACACCACACAAGATAAATTTGGGAAAAAACTGCTTCAGGTTTATTTCATACAACGTTATGTAATCTGGTGGGTTAGCTTACGGGCGATCCAAGGACAGGCAGCCTTCTCGCCACCTGCCCGCCTGATGAGCCTAGCAGCACCGTGGCGAACCACTTAGTACTGCACCTATTGGTGATCCCCTTCCCGGATCACCTGACCACCCTAGGTTCATTATACTCACGCCCTTCTGGGCGGAGCGTAGCTAGGGAAGCCCCCGGTTGCTCAGGCCCACAACCGCCCGAAGGACTACAGGGTGCCAATACAGAATCCGTGAACCTCCCATGAGTCTCCTGGGGTTCGCTCTGGCACCACCGTGTGCCGTGCAGCGGTACCGTTCTGTACCCATATGCATCCTGTGGTGGACTCGGGCAGCCACATAGCACCATCATGGCAACAGACCCCCCCCACAGCAAGAATGCCCGCAAATGAAACACACCACACTAGATATATATATGGGAAAAAACTGCTGCAGGTTTATTACATACAACGTTATGTAATCTGGTGGGTTAGTTTGCAGGCGATCCAAGGACAGGCAGCCTTCTCACCACCTGCCCGCCTGATGAGCCTAGCAGCACCGTGGTGAACCACTTAGTACTGCACCTATTGGTGATCCCCTTCCCGAATCACCTGACCAACCTAGGTCCATTATACTCACGCCCTTCTGGGCAGAGCGTAGCTAGGCAAGCCCCCGGTTGCTCAGGCCCACAACCGCCCGAAGGACTACAGGGTGCCAATACAGAATCCGTGAACCTCCCATGAGTCTCCTGGGGTTCGCTCTGGCACCACCGTGTGCCGTGCAGCGGTACCGTTCTGTACCCATATGCATCCTGTGGTGGACTCGGGCAGCCACATAGCACCATCATGGCAACAGACCCCCCCCACAGCAAGAATGCCCGGGTGCCGATATAGAATCCGTGAACCTCCCATGAGGCTCCTCGGGTTTGCTCTGGCACCACCGTGTGCCGCACATCAGTACCGTTCTGTACCCATATGCATCCAGATCGCCCTGTAACCGGGGCCCCCCACCAACTGCTCTAGTCTATCACCTGCAACCATTGTGTGCTAGTGCTTCCTCCAAGTCTAGCAGGAACAGGGGCATCCCTACCGGAGTAAGGTGTACCCCGTCAGACTTGAAGTAACCTTTGACCCTTTCCTGAATCATTTTGTGTCTGATAAATCCCAGGCCCCTCTGCTGAGTGAACTTGCGCATGGAGCTGTTCACCCGTTTCCTGGACCGCTCCACTGCCTCGCCAGACTTAGCACCCTGCCACACCCTCCGCGGCAAAATCTATGACCACCACAGCTCGCACTGACCCAGGCGTTTGTTCAGTTCCCCCAGGCCAGTCTTCATGGAATGCAGGAGCAGGGTCCTCCCCAATGCAGTCAAGTCATTGCCCCCCAGGTGGATTACCAAAAAATTGGGCGGGGCATCCAGCGTGGCTAACGAATGCTCCAGTCTGTTCATGAGGCTGCACCATCTCATCCCTGGGAACCCCAACCACTCAAAGTTAGTCTGAGAGAAGCGCCGCATCCAGTTCCTGATCGATGTCCAACGGGCGAACCGGGAGATGGCAGAGTGCCCAATGACCCACACACGTGACCCTGAAGAAACAAAGGACACGATTCAACTCAAAAGTTTATTACCAAACAGTAAAACATTGCACTACAACCACCAAACCATAAACAAGTGGCACACATCACTGCAAGATACAGTCCTAAACACAAAGCAGGCCCCTTCAGGGGCGGATGTATCGCTTATAACACTGAGACTCCCAGCGCCCCACTTTCATGACCTTTGATGGTGCCAGGCCTGCTGAGAAAGCAGTGGTGGCCGCCCCAATCCGGAAGGAGTGGCTAGAATATTTTTTATCTTCCCGGAGAAGGCCGGCCTTAGACAAGCAAGCACCCATTACCCTGTTTACCTGGAAGATGGTTAGGTGGACAAGGCCTGCGTGAATCAATAAGTACCCCGGTGCTGCCGGGCGAAGAGAAACGAACTCCCGAACCCTGGCGACCGGGCAGTATTTAGGTTCTCCTAACGACAGTAGCACCACCCCTACCTCCTTTCCGTTCTGATCTGTCTTTGACCTTCTGAGGTGGATCGTGAGCTCATCCAACAGCCGGATGTCCGCTATGCCCAGGGCGTCCCCTGACCTGTCAGATTTGGCCCGGGCCACTAACTCGCTGATCCTGAAAGCACCAAAGAATGCTAAGCAAAAGGAAGAGGCAAAGAGGGACGCCTCATAAGGAGAGTGGGTGACCCCTCCCAGGACGTCTAGCATGGCCTGCAGGATGGGAAAGGTGATGGGGGACCTGTTGTCTGGTACCCGGGGCTCTTCCCTAGCCCACCCCTTTAGCGCCGCCCTGATGGCAAAGGACTTGGTAGGGTCCTGTCCTCCTCTAAGCTTTGAGTCATGGCTAACCGCCGCTAGGTGACCACAGACCCACGAGTGACTCTTTCCCTGTCTCTTAGCCCACACCACGAAGGCCTGAACCTTGCCCTCAACGGGTACCCTGGCCAGGCCTAAGACAGCAGCCACGTTGTTGAAGCAGGTACGGCTTGCCAGGTACCGCTTCCTGGTGCCAGGGGCCAGGGCTCGTTCCCCCATGGCCCTTAGCTGTTTTTCAACTCCCAAGATCCTCCAGAGGGTTGCGGGGAAGGGGGTCATCTCTACTCTCGCCTGCGGCCATGCCTCTCGAAATCGGAGCCACTGAAAACGAGAGAGAGCATCAGCCGCAGCAATCTTAACTCCCTCGATATGTCGAGCCCTACACTCCAAGTTGCAGCGCAGGCTCCCTCTGGCGAGCTCCCTGAGCAGACAGAGCACAAGCGGGCACTTGGCGGTCTGCCCATTGATAGCCTGCACGACCGCCATATTGTCCGACCAGTAAAGGACCTTCCTATTGGAAAAGATGGCCGGCCACAAGTGGAGGGATATGATGCTAGGGAATAGTTCCAAAACTGTGATTTTGGAAGTGATGCCATGCTTGCGCCACGTGTTGGGCCATTCCTGTGAGCACCATTCCTCACCCAGGATTGCCCCAAAGCCCTCCCTCCCAGAGGCGTCCGTGAAAAAGCTGAGCTCGGGACTGTCAACCCAGGGGGCCCTCCAGATAACCGTCCCATTGAAGTGCAACAGGAACTCCTCCCACATGACCAAGTCCTTCTTCAGGCCTGCACTCAACCTGACCAAGTGGTGTTTCCTAGACACGTAGCTGTGGCCCTGGATAATCTCCTGGTGAACACCCGCCCCACTGGGATGACTCTAGCTGCAAAGTTTAACTTGCCTAAGAGGCTTTGGATGACACCCAGGGAAGCCTTGTCTTTCCCCAGCAGCGACTGGATGTCCTGCCGCAAAGCCTGTACCTTCTCCACAGGGAGCCTAGACACGCCCATCACAGTGTCAAGCTCGATGCCCAAAAAGGTGAGAACCTGCGCAGGACCCTCCATCTTACCAGGTGCTAACCGCACCCCTAGGTGTCTGGTCAGGTCCTGGAAACATTGAAGCCCCCTGCTACACTCCTGTGTTCCCGCACTCCCAAGGAACAAAAAATCATCCAGGTAGTGGGTCACCCCTTCTACGCTGAACCTAGCTGAGAGGGCCCACTGCAGGAATGAGCTGAAGGCTTCAAAGTAGGCACACGAGACCGCACACCCCATCGGCATGCACCTGTCGTAGAAGAATTCACCTAGCCACTTGAAACCAAGGAGGTGCTGGCTCTCAGGGTGGACCGGTAGAAAGCGGAAAGTGGACTCAATATCAGCCTTGGCTAACCATGCTCCCCTGCCCGCCCTCCTGACCATGCATACTGCCATGTCGAGCGAACAGTAGGAGACCGAGCACAAACCCTACTCAAGCCAGTGGTTCACTGAATCCCCATCTGGGTAGGACAAGTGCTGGGTCAGCCTGAACGCCCCTGGTTCCTTTCGGGACCACACCCAAGGGAGAGACAACAAAGTTCGGAAGGGGGGGGGGTGCCGGAAGGGCCCCGCCACCCTCCCCAGTGCCGCTTCCTTCTTGATCTTAGCCCCTACTACATCGGGATGGTCCCTGGCTGACCTCAGTTTTTCTGCATCCCTGTTGACCAGGGGGGCCCAGGTAGGGAATTCTGAAGCCCTCCATGAACCCCTGGACCAGTGACAGTCAGTCCTTCGCATTGGGGTACTCCCTAAGTAGTGGTAGCAGGTTGGCGGTGACCACGGGGGACGGGCCCTTGGCCAGGGGCACACCCAGTGAGGGAACTGGGGGGGTGCAAGGTGGCCTGATCTGAGGGGGGGACGGGCGAGAGGGCCCGGCAAGAAGACCCCGTACCCCGGGCCTACTTGTCTTGTCTGGCAGGCATGGAGGCGTGTTCGCGCTTGTCGCAGGAGGTGGCCGAGTGGGGGGAACCGCACTTGCTGCAGGTGTGAGAGAATCGACAGGCCTTGCCCCAGGAGCAAGACCCAGCGTTAAAAAGCCCACACGTGCCATTGAAGGCTCTCCTGGGTCCCTACTTCTGTCCACCACCCCGGCCTCCTCGAAAGGGCTGCTTGAACTGCCCCTTCCTGTCCTGGCCCTTGCTGGACTCTCCCTTCTTCATGGTGGAGCTAGGCTTCTCCTCAGCCTCAACCCTGCCCTTGCCCATGTGCTGGACCCAAAGTCGCACCTCCAGCTGGTCCCACCCTAGTTCGGGACAGATGGCCATCTTCTTCCTAAACGCACAATCGTACCTGTACCAGCCCATCCCGCCGTTCGTCTCCGCCTCATTGGTGATGATGCCAGCGTATTAGAACAGCCCCGGCCCCTGATCTGGGTACCGTGCCATGACAACGGCTGCCAAGATGGCAAAGGCCTGTCCCCACCTTTTGATATTTTTCTCAGGCCAAGCTTACCTCCAGTAAAATCCCCTCCTTGGCCGCTAGGGGCACCTCCCACATTAATGAGCATCAGCCGGACAGCAGGGGGGCCAGCGTGACTAGCGGCGCTGGGGCAGGGAGTGCAGGAAGCGGAGCCGCGGGGAGGAGGGGGGTGCCTGGCGCCGGGGATGCAGGCGGAGGTGTGGCGTTGGCAGCAGGTATCGCGGGGGGAGTGCATGGTGCTGCGGGTGGGATGACTGGCTCAGCTCGTGTCTTGCCGCCTAACTCGCGTGAGGTCCCCCCAAGCGGGGAGGGGAGAGTGCTTGATGGCCCCGGGCTCAAGTGCGGGCCCTGGGACTCCTTACTGCATGCTGCTCTGCGGCAGCACTGGTCAACGGCTGCCCCCCCACAACCACCCCAAACGTTTGTCACTGAAGGGGCACCTGGTGCCTGCCCCAGGGGTGCTGGGCTAGCTACCCCAACTCCACCGTTCGCTGTCTTGCTGTTGTTGAATGCCTGGAGACCAGCTCTGACCTCTGACATAAAGTTTGGTAGCGTGTCCGTGAGCTTACCCAGGTCGTCGCGAGTGGCAAAGTTCGTAGGCGGCGCTGCGCTGACCAAGGGGCCCACTGGTCCGGCTGCGGGGACAGGGGAGTGCCGGCCAGTGGCATGGCCACAGTCCGCGCTGTGCTCGTGGTGCGGCTCCTGGCTACCAGCGGTTCAGCTGGAAAGTCCTTAACTGTGGGCCTGCGGGCCCTCTTAGATCTGGTAGGACCATCCTCCTCAGCGGCTTCCTGACCAGTGCATGGGGCAGGCATGGCGATGCCAGAATCGTCTGGGCTATGTGACATCAGCAGCTCAGTGGCCCAAGCCACACCTTTGGCCCTGACCATCTCCTTGACGGCCGACAGTTGCGCATCTTGGGAGGTTCCTGGCTGGGAATCCTCCACCTGAGACATCATCGAGAAAAGTGGGGGGGATCCCTGGCTGTTCACCAGGAAGGATCTGCGACTGCCGGCCTGGAAAAGAAAATGAGCTGTAAAGACCTAACTGCTGGTGACGGCTCCGCTTCCCAGTCTTCCAATACGCCGCTCGGTCCCACACCCTCTCTCCCTACTTACTTCCTGACGATGCTCGTGACGTCGTGTGGTCTGGGATGGGACTTGCTGAACCCTGCGAGGGGAGGATGGTAGAATTGTTAACCAATGGACCAGGAGGACTTGACGGCCGCTGGCACGGCACAGTCCCTGCCTGCCCATCATGACTCTCTCTCCCCCTTGGAGCTGGTGCTGCCCTGAGAGCCCCCCCACACCTGGCCCCCTAGGTGGAAGACTCCGCCATGCGTTACCTCGAAAGCACCTCTGCCGGCGACTGGTGCTTTACCCTGATCTTCTGCGAGATGTCTGGGAAGCGCAGGGTGAGGCTGTAAAACAAAGCAAGTGGCGTGAGGGGGTAGTGGCTGTCACCACCTGGGTGGGTAACAAAGGTAAACATGGCCACGTGGCATGCAGCCCCTGGCCAGATGGCGACACCCCCGCCATGGACTGCTGTGGGAGGCACTCCTGCCCCTTCAAGTTCCTTGCCTTGGGTGGCTCTTACCATTTTCCTGTGTGTTCCAGGCGGATCCTGGTCGGGGCGAAGAAAGGGGGGGCAGGCATCCACTTTTACTCCTAGCATAAAGACACAGATAGATTAGTACATTCATACATGCTGCTGTCCCAAGGGCAACAGGGTGTCATTTGCCATATTCTGAGCAACCAACCACGTCCCCACACCCTTCCTATCGCCAGCTACGTCCTACAGCATGAGGAACCCCGGAGCTCCCCTGATCCCGTATCCGCGACGAACGGTAGGCGTGCGGTGAGCATTACTCCTGTGTGTCCTTGATTCTACCTTTTTGACCCACCGGAGATGCGCTCTCGCAGCGGTCGCCCCATGTCTGTACTAGGTGGTACCGCAGGCTGATGGTAACCAGATGCAAAGTGCACGCACCAGAATTGCAATCCCCATGCAACCTCCCTCCCGGCACTGCTCCGCCCGGGCTATAGCCAAGCCGCTGCCGCCGACCCCAGGCTCCCAGCATACCTGTCGACCTACTGGTGGGTCCCACATTCCAGTAGTAGATCCCTAGCCTGCGCTTTGCCCTGCGCACTGGAGGCCTAGAGTGTCCAGGGTGGAAGCCTGGAGCCCACCAACGAAGCTAGGGGGGGGCAGCGGCCGGCGCACCAGGTGGTCAGGGGGGACCTGGGTGCAAGGACCGCCCATCGCATGGCTCCCGAGGCTACCCAAGAGGTGGAGGGATTCCCCCAATGGGCTCGTCTTCATAAAGGACAAGCATGAGGTGCCTCGGTGCAGGGCTGATACTTGAAACGCTGCTGACCTTGCATGTCTTGCAGGGCAAGCTGGCGGTTCCCCATGCAAGTCACAGCCAGCCATACCGTCACCTGACTCGACCCCCGGGCCGAACACGCAGAGGCCTGGCATCCTTCGGTACGCCCCGCCCCCGCCAGCGCGCGTCCCACCGCACTTATGTGAGCACTTTTTGTTTTTGTGCATCTTTTATATAGCACGAACTCGGCCCGAAGGTATTGGGGCGCTGAACATGTGCACCGTATTTACATTACATATTCAGGCACGGGGAGATTAAGTGATTTGCCCCGAATCACAGGGCCCCCCGATGTGGACGCGACCTCGAGGTACGAACCCTGGTTTCCTGCACCAAGGTCGGCAGCGAAGCCGACCAGGACAGCGGAAGCCAGGGCGGGGGGCAATGACCCCCGCAGGCGCCTTCCACTAGCTGACATGAGCAGGGGATGCGTGAACGGCATATGACTGCCGGGAGCCATGGCGCAAAGCCGCCCCCTGGTGGGAGGTGCCACACTCGCGAGGGAGGTGCCGGGGAAGACGCGGATAGTCTGCCGCAGGCAAGCCAAAGACAACAGCCACTGAGGCCGCTGCTGCGAGATCTCAGCCATTATTACTATCCGCCATGCCAAGCCTGTCCCCAAAGAAACTCGAACCCTACTCTTCAGATTCGAAGTAAGACCCTTATACAATGGCCGCGCGGGCCGAGCAGCCGTGCCACGCCCTCCCCAGGGTGGGAACAGCCCGCCGAGCGCCAGGACTCCAGGGAGGGAGGGGGTGGAGGGCTGAGAGCCAGTCCGGAGGCCAGCCCCAACCAGCCCCAGGGCCTCTCTGATGACGACAAGCCCCACAGGACACGAGGGAGGACCAGGTGAGCGCCAGCCCCAAGAGTTGCAGTGCAGTTGCAGTAACGCTTGAAATTACACTTTTCAACCGCCGTAGCCCGTGAGGCCACCTTCTCTTTCTCTGGGCAAGGCCGGGAGGCTGCTCAAGTTGGGCGCCGCCAAAAGTTGCTGCCCACCACGAGGTACATCCCGGGGGAACACCCGCTCGAGCGGTCCCCGCCACAAACACCCGCCCCGACCCCAAGGGCAGAAAGCCCGATTCCCCCCGGGCCCCCGGCAGCCAACCAGCCTAAGCTGGTCCGCCCCGCCGTGCTGCACCCCAGATGGGGTGCTCAGGCATGGGGGGGAGCAACAAGCAGTCACCGCGAAAATAACAGTGTGGCGAGAGCGTGTTGGAGGCGAGGTGTCCATGGCGCGTCCGGTGCGAGAAAGAGGCCGAGAAGGGGGTGGGGGATACCTATGTACCACTCACCCCGCCTTGCGCACCTGACGTGACACGGGACACCCGCGACCCAAGGGGGGGACTCCTCCCTAGGCCAAGCTCCCCCCCTAAGGAAAAAGGGGGGGAGGAGAACGGAGTGGGGGGTGGATGCCTGATGCCACTACAGGGCCGCCCTCCTGAGTGGCCCCCTGTGGTGACCTCGGGCAGCCGCTCTGCCGCTATCTGCATTAAAGAATGGGGTGCACAAGCATCAGCAGGTTCAGGAGCACAGAAACATCTCATATCACCCTCAGTTAACTGTATGTAATACATCCCCTGTCGTATTATCTCACATACCTATCAATGTCTTTGTAAATTAGTACTCTTGGGCTTTATTGCATAAAGTGCCATGGAGGTTGAAGCGTCATCCAATCAAGTTCTAGTTTAGAAGGCCCAAAGCACAGGGGTGCCTTTATCATTGGCAATGCAGGTAAGCAGAAAGAAACATGAAGGAAAGGCAGGGGCAACAAAACAAAGGTGCGGAGAACACAAATAAGGTGAGTGAACCATACAATTGAGTAGTTGCAAGGCAAGTAGTTCCAGCTACATTGCTGCTTAACCCCTTCTGTGCCCATGACGAGCTGGACTCGTCATGGGCCGCGGTTGCGCTGTGCCCATGACGAGTCCAGCTCGTCATGAACCTCCCCCGCTAATGCAACGCCCGGCACAGGGCGGGGAAAGGGCGTGGCACACAAGGGGTTAAATTGTCCTGGATGCCATCATTCCATTGTTCTACTTGAGCTTACTTCTCTGACTGATCTGGAAGACCCATGCCCTGTACCCCAGTCCCAGATTCCACTATCCAGCCTTCCACAGTCTCCAGGACTCTGATTTCAGTCTTTTCTTGTATATCAATATTTTTCTTATTTCTTGTCTGGTCTTACGTTTCATACTACCTCCTGACCATTGTGGAGTCATGACAGTTCTACATTAAGCTTCAGCAATGGATGCGACTGGACAATGCTCTTTTCTGTCTTTCACCACCAACAGTGAACAACATATACAGAAGTATGAGGGCCAATGGCAGAAGTGAGGGAAAGGGAATTGGATAAGAGAAAAAAACAGAGGCAGGATTACACCACTTTGCCTCATTACTCCTGTACTTCTGTTGGTTAAGGAAGTCTGCAGGATGTAATTAATCTCTACAAAACCAAAAGATAGATTAAACAACTTGTTACTTGGGGCCTCATGTAGGTCGCCAAATACCGGTCGGTAACGGCCGATTTTCGGTAATTATACCATTACCGACCGGTATTTTGGCTATTGGTATGTAGGGGGACAATTTTTGGATTCGGAATTTACCGAATCGGTAAAATGACTGAATCGGGAAAATTACCGAATCGGTAATGTTACCGAATCGGTAATGTTACCGAATCGGTAATTTTTCCGATTCGGTAATTATACCGATTCGGTAAATTCCGAATCCAAAAATGAGATGTAGGGGGAGTGTGTGGGTGTGTTTAGGAGTCGGTATTTACCACCAACTAATAGTTGGTGGTAAATAATTAATGTATGTGTATCAGCATTTTTCAGCGCTTAGCAGTGTGCAATGTGGCAGACATACATGCCCTTAGGGCATGTATGTGTGCCACATGTGCACACATGGCCGAATCAGTGGTGCAACAGGGTGTCAATGTGACACCCTGCCACCCTTGCATGTTCTCCACCATTACCGAATCGGTATTTACCGATTCGGTATTGAGGCATACCTTCCCCTCAATGGGAAGGTATGCCTCATTACCGAATCGGTAAATACCGATTCGGTAATTACCGAATTGTAACGAATCGGTAAAAATTACCGACTCATTACCTACATACGAGTTACCACTTCTTAAATACCGATTCGGTAACGTTCGGTATTTAAGAAGTGGTAACTGGTATGCTACCTACATGAGGCCCTAAGTGTGCTAAGCATAACAATAATTGTGAATGGACATACCATAGCAATATCTTTAAGTAATAAACTCTATAAACTTCAATGTGAAACTTGCAATTCAAAAAAACGAAACATACAAAGCGTAAACATCTAGCATATGAGGGTGAACTAGTAATTGTCCGTACTTTTTGAATAACTAACTTAAGTGGCGGCACTGTGCGCTCTACTGTGGAAAACAACTTATAGTTTCTACTTGACTTCCAGAGAACTTGCACATGAAATTTCATATGCAATAATCCACTCTACGGTGTCCTTCCTCTTGCTTCACAAGATAGCCCAGAATAGAATATATAATACAACACGACTTTCAGAATTCTTATCTGAATTCCTAATGTCCTTCAAAAAATCCTTTAGGAAGTAATAGTTCTTTGCATGGAAAATCCAAGACACATGGGGGCTTATTTTTGAACCACTTGCAATATGCTTGCGCCGCTGTTACCTCACTTTTTGTGATGCAGGGGCGGCATAAACAATGCGCCACGTTGCGCCAAATTTACAAGGTGACGCATCTAGGCAGATGCGTCACCTTGTAAAGCCCTGCGCCACATTATACCTTCGTCAGGAATAATGTATGCAGGGTGGGCGTTCTTACATATCAAAGCCTTGTAGTAGTGGCGCAGTGAAATCTATCAGATTTTACAGCGACACTTCTATGATGCCACTGGGTCAAAACCTTATACAAGGCGTAAAGGTGATGCAATTCTATGGGTATGGGCCGGCCTCATACATTGCTGTAGTTGCGTCATGCCTGCGTTAGAACTCCAGCAATGCGTGGCTTTTGCGTCAACAGATACGTCAGGATTCTTGGCGCATCTGTCTCTCCTTACAACCTGGAGCGGCATACAGTAAATATGGCTCATCCATCGTGTCGCAAGGAGGGCGCAGTGAGAACTGTTGCATCACAATTTTCACGCAGCGATGCAACAGTAATCATAATTAAGCCCCATGTAGTGGGGTTCTGGTTGCAGAAATATTTGATGACAAATGCTTAGCAAAGGATGTACCATGTACCATGAGGGGAATTATACTCAGCAATAGTATGATTTTCTAATGCATGAGCCACACTCAGTGTGTGCATGCTTTGGTTAAATTACACCTTTCGGAAAAACGGGTGGGTTTACTACTGTCTACCATTCTTTTTGGATGAAAGCTACATTCCTCTTCCCCACTCTTCAAGGATAATGTTTCCATTTCTATTTTTAATGATGGGAAGATCATGGTTCAATTGTCTGGGGAGAACCTTGCCAAATTTGATTAGCACTCTCACTCTCATCTTTATGCCTTTAATGACTAGGGGGCATATGTATCAAACGATTTTTTAATCGCAAACGCTGCGATTCGCAAAATAACAGCGTTTGCGATTAAAAAATCGGTAATCGGGATGTATGAGCCACATCCCGTCGCAAAATTAAGGAATTGCTAATTTAGCGATTTCTTAATTTTGCGTAAGCATTTAAGAAATCGCAAATTGCGATTTCTTAAATGATATGTAAAAAGCACCCAAGTTGTGCGAATTATCCTTAAGAAATTGCAAATTACCACCAACTTCCAGTTGGTGGTAATTTGCGATTTCCTTTCAAAAAGCACTTTTTTTAAATTTACCAACTGCCACGTGGCGCTCATACATGCCCTTAGGGCATGTATGTGCGCCATATGCACACACATGCTCATTTCAGGGGTGCATCAGGGTGTCATCATGACACCCTTGCACCTTTGAAATTATTCTCAAATTGCGATTAGCAAATTGCGAATCGCTATTTGAGAATTACTTCCCATTCATTCCTATGGGTCTCCTGGCCCATAGAAATGGATGGGCAGGTATTCCTTAATTGCGATTTCGCAATTTGCTAATCGCAATTAAGGAATTTTAAGAAATCGCAAAAAGTTTGCAATTTTTTTAATACATCCCGTTTTGCAATTCTCAAATAGCGATTCTTTAAAAATCGCTATTTGAGAATCGCAAATGGTGATGTTGATACATATGCCCCTTTGAGTTTAATCCCAAGTGCTAGAAATTGGGTTACTGGAGGAGGGGGGTGAGAACCTAGTCAATCAGCAACCGCAATCCTTGTCAGGCTGAAGTCACACGCAAAAACTAAATTAACCTGAGGTAAACCCTATGGTAGCTAGACATAAAGCAGTCAGGCTTAACTTAGAGGCAATGTGTAAAATATTTGTGTAGGATGTATGACGTTACAACGCACACTTTTACAACGCATGCACTTACAACGCATTTTTTACAACGCATAATCCATTACAACGCATGACATTACAACGCATGACACTACAACGCATTTTTAAAAAATACCTGTACAACGCATTGCCATTACAACGCATACTACCTTTACAACGCATACCATTACAACGCATTATATTAAATTACATTTAAGGTAAGTATTAGATAGTATAGGGGTAAAAATTACTATTCTAACTCCAGGGGGTGCAACAGTAGGGTAAGTGTTGGATAGTATAGGGGTAAAAATTACTATTCTAACTCCAGGGGGTGCATCAGTAGGGTAAGTGTTGGATAGTATAGGGGTAAAAATTACTATTCTAACTCCAGGGGGTGCATCAGTAGGGTAAGTGTTGGATAGTATAGGGGTAAAAATTACTATTCTAACTCCAGGGGGTGCATCAGTAGGGTAAGTGTTGGATAGTATAGGGGTAAAAATTACTATTCTAACTCCAGGGGGTGCATCAGTAGGGTAAGTGTTGGATAGTATAGGGGTAAAAATTACTATTCTAACTCCAGGGGGTGCATCAGTAGGGTAAGTGTTGGATAGTATAGGGGTAAAAATTACTATTCTAACTCCAGGGGGTGCATCAGTAGGGTAAGTGTTGGATAGTATAGGGGTAAAAATTACTATTCTAACTCCAGGGGGTGCATCAGTAGGGTAAGTGTTGGATAGTATAGGGGTAAAAATTACTATTCTAACTCCAGGGGGTGCATCAGTAGGGTAAGTGTTGGATAGTATAGGGGTAAAAATTACTATTCTAACTCCAGGGGTAAGTGTTGGATAGTGTAGTGTAATATTATGCGTTGTAATGGTATGCGTTGTAATGGTAGTATGCGTTGTAATGGAATGCGTTGTAAAGGTAGTTTTTAAAAATGCGTTGTAGTGTCATGCGTTGTAATGTCATGCGTTGTAATGGATTATGCGTTGTAAAAAATGCGTTGTAAAGGTAGTGCGTTGTAAAAGTTGCGTTGTAAAGGTTGTTCCCCATTTGGGTAGCACTTCAAACAGTAATAAAGTGAAAGCACAGCATGAGAAAAATCCCACACCAATTTAGAAGAATAGAGTAGAATATAGTAAATAATTGTGCGAAAGTGATCCTTTTTGCCTTGATCACCCCATATTTTTAGTTTGGTACTGGTGGTAACTGACTTTGACTGCGCACTGGGCTCTTCTTGCCAGGCTGAGGACCAGTGCTCTGATTATAAGCAGCAGCGGCCCGTGGAGGGTGTGCTGCGGGACGGTGAGGCGGGGCAGGGGAGGAACATGGTGGGGGGTAGTAAACTACGGAATAGGGCACAATGGAGATAAGTAAACAAATAAATAAATAAAAAGAATTTAGTTGCACGCGCTGCATTGCCAAATGCGATGCAGAGCGGCAACGAAATTCATTTTAGTTATTTATTTGTTTACTTACCTCCGTTGGGCCCTATTCCGTAGTTTACTACCCCCCACCCTGCTCCTTCCCCACCCAACCACCCCGCAGCACTCCCTCCATGGGCAACTACTGATTATAAGCATATGCAAATTAGATGTAATTACAATTGGTACTGACAGCCTAGCTGTAAGTTCCTAGAATATATTAGGGCATGTCGATTTAGAGACCCAGTAGACTTGATTTACTTCAGTTTGTACTACTGTGGTGTCTGCTGTCATTTTAAAGGCAGCACTGCCTTTAACTTAAATGTATATGCAAAATCGACTTTGGATTTAAGGGTACTTCCAAAGTCTTAAACTAACTTATGTTTACATATAAGTCAGCCCTAAGGTCTCCCCGAGGTGCCCCAGGGGTAGGATGCTTGTAACAATGAGCAGGGACATTATAAACACATTTTTATTAGACCTGGTGAGGGAAAAACTGCCAATTTCCGTATCTAATTAATATGTAAGATAAATCCAACAACTTAACACTGTCAGATTTAAAATAACTATTAGAGGAAATAACTTATTAAACTTTCTCTTCTGTGAGCCAAAACCCAGCTTTCCATCTGCCCTCTCCTGATTGGCAGCCTTTCCAGACTGACCCAGAGCTGCCCCGATGTCAGAGTAGACGATTGATTTCCTGTGGGTATCGAACTTTAGCTGCAAAAGCCAAAAGGCAGGAAGGGGGTGGGGGAGCCCAACTGGTCTTTAAAGGGAGTATGACAGTTTGTGACTACCACACCCTGACCCCCACATCCTGGACCCCCAACCAAAACGGAGCGTAGTTGATTAGATTAGTCGAGGGGTTGGAAGGGGTGAGATAGTGAAACTTAGCCACACCAGTGGGTTGGCTTAGCCAGATCTAACCCTAAAGGAGAGACTTTCTCCATGTTGGATTTTGAGGGAACGGTGCTTTCTGGGACAATAATATGCCACACTTTGGAGAAAGTGGTCATACACCTGGGTGGGACCCTGCCTCCCTTTGGTCAGGGGTGCCCCCCTGCTTGATGCCTAGAAACTGTGAATACATATTGGAGAACTATATAGCTCCTCAGATCTGCTGCCTGAAACTACAAGGAGAAGAAGGACTGCCCTGCTGAATTTGGATCTGCACCCAAAGGACTGCACTCTGAAGGACTGCGCCTGCTGCACAATCTGGTACTAAAGCCCTAAAGACTTTGCCTTGCTTCAAGAAGGATTAAGGAGTGGGCTCCCCGAAGGCTGCAGGTTAACAGAGCCCATGTGCATCATCTCCACCAAGAGTCCCCATCCTGGACTGCGTCCAGGGGACTTTTAAGAATTTGACTAGATGCATTGTGGGAAATTGTAGTGAAGACATCCCAAGGACCATCTAGGATATGCCAGACGCTTGGATTTGTGTTTTAGACACTTTGGCTCCTCAAGAGGAACTTTAGGAAGAAGTTCCAAAAGTTTGGAGAAGTTTGAAGCAACTTTTGCATAAAACTCCATAAGGTGACCAAACTGCTATCGAGAGTCAAGCCAGCTACTTTAAACCGTGACCCAGCCTGGATTTCAGGTTCATCCCGCTGAAAGCTCTGGAGCTCCAGACTTCCAGGATTTGACTGAGGCCTCGTAGAGAAGCAATCCAATTACGTTGCAAAAAAATCAGCCTGCTGGAGGGGACTGCTCGAAGTCAATAGAAAAATCCTCCAGAAAAGTCTGAGGGTAACATTTTGACCGAGGCCTCCTGCTTAGTGTATTCGACCAGGGCCACACCGAGGTTGGACTCAAATTTTGACTTTCTCCCTGTCAAGTGCGACCAGATTTTAATAAATTGGAGTTGGAATTTTCTTGTGTGTTTTGTCGTACTTATTTAATGTCTTGGTGTTTTGGATGTTTTACACACTAGTCTTCTAAGTTACGCCTGCCTGCTCGTTGCCAGCTCCCAAGGTTTGAGCAGGGGATTAATTTATTGAGACCTTGACTGAACCTTGTATTGTGTTTGTGGCCTTATAACAAGTAGTAAGTCACTACTTATCACTACTAATAATTCACTTTCCATCAATAATTTGTCACCTAAATGACAAATATCCAATTTGTAGAACCATAGAAATGTTATTTTAAAGCTCTAAGTGAATACAGCATCTAAAAGCGCAAAACACCACTCGCAGCTATTTGGATGAGCAAGACCGGGTAAAAGTTACAAGTTCAGGCAGACTTTGATGGAGCATGGGCAGTATACAGGATTGTCTCACTGAAAGAGTTACCTTCAAGTCCAGCGTATGAGTTCCATTCGCGGTGGAAGAGGTCAGGAGGAGCAGGGCAAGCATCCCAGATGGCCGTCGAAGTAGCGTGAGAGCAGGTTGGGCATCCTGAACACTCATCACTGTAGTGCAAAGTTCCTGTTGGTTTGTCAATGGTCCTTGGTGGCGCTTTGCGATGGCAGTCCCCACAAGTGGTCAATGTTGTAGTGCTAAGATTTAGTTCACTGGAACTTCGCATTAGTGAGGGGCACAAGCGGCACGCTGTTTGTTGTCAATTAACCTGCTTGTATTTGTGAAGAGCCTACAAACATCAGAGGAGCTCAACTGAGGCCACAGTAAGGCTCCAGGATGTGAGGTGCACCATTTGGAGGTCAGGAATTCACTCCAGCAGAGCCCAAGAGGGCTCAGGGCACTCCAGTTGCTGGTTCTGGCAACCGGTCAGCTGGGAATTTGCATAGAGCCTCATGAGCTTATTATGTTTCTTTCACTCAGATCAGAAGGTCAGGTGTCAGGCCAAATGCAATGCAGCGAGCGCAACGAAATTCGTTTTATTTATTTATTTGTTTACTTACCTCCGTTGGGCCATATTCCGTAGTTTACTACCACCCACCCTGCTCCTCCCCCGCCCCACCGCCCGCAGTACTCCCTCCACGGGCCGCTACTGATTATAAGGATATGCAAATTAGATGTAAGTATAATTGGTACTGACAGCCTAGCTGTATGTCCCTAGAATATATTAGCCAACAAGATGTGGAGCGTATTTCGTGCCATCTCCAGTTGCACTGCTGAATTGCGCATTACTGAGCCTTATATGTTCAACCATTGTACTTGAAAGTAATCCATGTACTCCATATTTTTAATTCCATTTATTTGTTCTCTCAACTCCTGTTCAATCCACATGCAGGAATATTTTGCCATTTCCATAGCTTCCCATGTTTAAGTTGTGCCCATCCGGACCTCTTTACAAAAACACGCACTGATGCATAATTCGTCCAAGGCAGTGTTTATTAAAAACCCAATGCATTTCAGGCTACCAGAGCCCTTCTTCAGGGGTCACTATAAGTGAACAATAAAACATTTATCATTAACTTAGTGATCATTATTGTACATCTTACATGATTAGTTAATTATTATTGTGCATATTTGCAAATTTAAATCCTGGTTGTGTTATATAAAGTTAGCCTGAATCCCATATCTTTATTGCCCCCGTCCATTAGTCTCCATTAATCGGCCTCTGTAAAAGCAGTTCTTATTATGCCCTGCCATTTAACTAACACCCCATTATCGTCACAAACTGAACCACTTGCTTTCGTCATCTTCACGCTCCCTACTCTTTCAATCCTTCACATTTATCATTCACCACCATTAACGGTTCCTCACAACCTCTCTTCCTCTCCTATTTTTACAAATTTCCCCTAACTCAAACATACTTGCCAAATACATGGAATTAAAAATATGGAGTACATGGATTACTTTAGAGTACAATGGTTGAACATATAAGGCGCAGTAATGCGCAATTCAGCAGTGCAACTGGAGATGGCGCGAAATACGCTCCACATCTTGTTGGTTTCAATTCAAATGTCACTTGGGCAAGACATTTTTGGAGTTCGCACGCACTCTTTGAGGATGAATATGGAAAAACTTTGTATTAACAGGTGTGCATCCCACCACCATAACTTCTCAACCTAGAATATATTAGGGCATGTCGATTTAGAGACGCAGTAGGCTTGAAGCACTTCAGTTTGCACTACTGTGGTGTCTGCTGTCATTTTAAAGGAAGCACTGCATTTAACTTAAATGTATAGGCAAAATCGACTTTGGATTTAGGGTAATTCGAAAGTCTTAAACTAACTTATGTTTACATATAAGTCAGCCCTAAGGTCTCCCCGAGGTGCCCCAGGGGTAGTATGCTTTTAACTATAAGCAGGGACATTATAAATACATTTGTATAAGCCCTGGTGAGGGAAAAACTGCCAATTCCGTTTTCCCCAATTGATGTGAATGGTTCCAAATGCATACATTGAGATATTTTATTTAAATATAAATACTGATAGGAGCTACCTAAAATATACTTAGAAGTATCTAATTAATATTTAAGATAAAGCCAATAACTTGCCACTGTCAGATTTATAATTACTATTACAGGAAATAACTTATTAAACTCTCTGTTCTGTGAGCCAAAATCCAGCTTTCCAGCTGCCCTCTCCTGATTGGCAGCCTTTCCAGGCTGACCCAGAGCTGCATGATATCACAGTAGATGATGGATTCCCTGTGGGTATAGAACTTTAGCTGCAAAATCCAAAAGACAGGAAGGGGGTGGGGGAGCCCAACTGGTCTTTAAAGGGAGTATGACAGTTTGTGACTAGCACAGCCTGACCCCCACATCCTGGACCCCCAACCAAAAAGGAGCGTAGTTAATTAGATTAGTCAGGGAGTTGGAAGGGGTGAGATAGTGAAACTTAGCCACACCAGTGTGTTGGCTTAGCCAGATCTAACCCTAAATGAGAGACTTTCTCCATGTTGGATTTTGAGGGAACAGTGCTTTCTGGGACAATAATATGCCACACTTTGGAGAAAGTGTTCATACACCTGGGTGGCACCCTGCCTCCCTTTGGTCAGGGGTGCCCCCCTGCCTGATGCCTAGAAACTGTGAATAAATATGGGAGAGCTATATAGCTCCTCAGATCTGCTGCCCGAAACTACAAGGAGAAGAAGGACTGCCCTGCTGAATTTGGATCTGCACTCAAAGGACTGCACTCTGAAGGACTGCACCTGCTGCACAATCTGGTACTACAGCCCTATAGACTTTGCCTTGCTTCAAGAAGGATTAAGGAGTAGGCTCCCCGCAAGCTGTAGTTAAACAGAGTCCACGTGCATCATCTCCACCAAGAGTCCCCATCCTGGACTGCGTCCAGTGGACTTTTAAGGATTTGACCAGGTGCATTGTGGGAAATTGTAGTGAAGACATCCCAAGGACCATCTAGGAGATGCCAGACCTTTGGATTTGTGTTTTAGACACTTTGGCCCCTCAAGAGGAACTTTAGGAAGAAGTTCCAAAAGTTTGGAGAAGTTTGAAGCAACTTTTGCAAAAAACTCCATAAGGTGACCAAACTGCCGTCGAGAGTCAAGCCAGCTACTTTAAACCGTGACCCAGCCTGGATTTTAGGTCCATCCCACTGAAAGCTCTGGAGCTCCAGACTTCCAGGATTTGACTGAGGCCTCGTAGAGAAGCAATATGATTACGTTGCAACAAAATCAGCCTGCTGGAGTGGACTGCTCGAAGTCAATAGGAAAATCCTCCAGAAAAGTCTGAAGGTAACATTTTGACCGAGGCCTCCTGCTTAGTGTACTCGACCAGGGCCACACCGAGGTTGGACTCAAACTTTGACTTTCTCCCTGTCCAATAAGACCAAATGTCCCAAAGTGGCGCTATATGTTTTTAAGCATTAGAAAGTGTTTATTCTTCAAAAATTCATTTCCTCGGTTCCCTACATTGGATTTTTGTCATTTTGGTGTCTATTTGTTCATAAAAATATAGTCCATTTTAATAAATTGGAGTTGGATTTTTCTTGTGTGTTGTGTCTTACATATTTAACGTCTTGGTGTTTTGAATGATTTACACACTAGTCTTCTAAGTTACCCCTGCCTGCTCGTTGCCAGCTCCCAAGGGTTGAGCAGGGGAATAATTTATTGAGACCTTGACTGACCCTCGTATTGTGTTTGTGGCCTTAGGACAGGTAGTAAGTCACTACTTATCACTACTATTAATCCACTTTCCATTAATATTTTGTCACCTAAATGACAAATATCCAATTGGTAGAAACATAGAAATGTAATTTTAAAGCTCCAAGTGAATACAGCATCAAAAAGCATAAAACACCACTCGCAGCTATTTGGATGAGCAAGACCGGGTAAAAGTCACAAGTTCAGGCAGACTGGAGCGTAGGCAGTATACAGGATTGTTTAGTAATGCAAGTGCTTCGCCTTGCTTCGGAGCAACGTACCCACCAGCCTCAGCTGAAAATGTTTTTAGTTACTTATTGAATTTTAACAATTTCATAACAATGTTGTTAAATAATAATTAACATATATTCACTTCACTATATTGACTTTTCAAAGTAATTCATTTAATCAAAATGTACATTTCACAGTAATGTTTACATTGAGTACAGGTATCAGAAATTCAAAATAATCTATATTCGCCCAATGCATTTCGGGCCTTTAACGGCCCTTCGTCAGGGACTTCTCTGCAAATAAATCAAAAATACAAACATTTTAACATCGGTGTACAGGAGAGCAACATATACATGTGATACATATTTGAAAATTCCACGTAGTTTTTCGCATAGAGAAAAATGAATGTCCTTTTATCAAAGAGAAAGGTTTGTGATGAGTATAATCCACAGTAAAACCGATCACCCAGTGTAGTGAGAAAATGTCATGCAAGAAAAACAAAACAAGGTACCTGATTGTCTGGTACTCTCCCTGGCTGTAAAAAGGTGAAAAAACACTGACGTAACTAAACAATCTACACCCCTCAGTAAAAGATCGTAACCGGACAGCCGTCCGGTTACGACGCTTACTTACTCTGCTTAGTTACGAGCTTAACTTACTCTGCTGCGTACCTACACCTCTCGTATGTATTCCTCTAAACTCAACAAAAGTAACCCTCACCTTTACTTGTAAAAATATCTTGACTTCTCGAGATTACGAGAAGTCAAGATATTTTTACAAGTAAAGGTGAGGGTTACTTTTGTTGAGTTTAGAGGAATACATACGAGGGGTGTAGGTACGCAGCAAAGTAAGTTAAGCTTCGCTAGTAAGCATTCTTTTGTGTACGTTTTTCTTACAGTTGATCCCGTGAAGGAGTTTGGGTTAACGAGGATCATTATCATTTCGCAGGTCAGTTGAATCGAGGGACGGCTGTCCGGTTACGATCTTTTACTGAGGGGTGTAGATTGTTTAGTTACGTCAGTGTTTTTTCACCTTTTTACAGCCAGGGAGAGTACCAGACAATCAGGTACCTTGTTTTGTTTTTCTTGCATGACATTTTCTCACTACACTGGGTGATCGGTTTTACTGTGGATTATCCTCATCACAAACCTTTCTCTTTGATAAAAGGACATTCATTTTTCTCTATGCGAAAAACTACGTGGAATTTTCAAATATGTATCACATGTATATGTTGCTCTCCTGTACACCGATGTTAAAATGTTTGTATTTTTGATTTATTTGCAGAGAAGCCCCTGACGAAGGGCCGTTAAAGGCCCGAAATGCATTGGGCGAATATAGATTATTTTGAATTTCTGATACCTGTACTCAATGTAAACATTACTGTGAAATGTACATTTTTATTAAATGAATTACTTTGAAAAGTCAATATAGTGAAGTGAATATATGTTAATTATTATTTAACAACATTGTTATGAAATTGTTAAAATTCAATAAGTAACTAAAAACATTTTCAGCTGAGGCTGGTGGGTACGTTGCTCCGAAGCAAGGCGAAGCACTTGCATTACTAAACACTTCTTTCCAGGGTCTGTTCAGACAGACAGCCCCATTTCGGAAGCACCCCTTCCTTTAAAGATTTTCTAAAATTAATTTTTGCAACAAATTTCTAAAAAAATAGAGTGCCTTTCTTCCAATCATACAAATTGAAGTATACAGGATTGTCCCATTGAAAGAGTTACCTTCAAGTCCAGCGTATGAGTTCCATTCGCGGAGAAAGATGCCAGGAGGAGCAGGGTGAGCATCCCAGTTGGCCGTCGAAGTAGCGCGAGAGCAGGTTGAGCATCCTGAACACTCATCACTGTCGTGCAAAGTTCCTGTTAGTTTTTTGGACAGTCCTTGGTGGCGCTTCACGATGGTGGTCCCCACAAGTGGCCAATGTTGTAGCGCTAAGATTTAGTTCACTGGAACTTCGCATTAGTGAGGAGCACAAGACGCACGCTGGTGGTGTCAATTAACCTGCTTGCATTTGTGAAGAGCCTCAAAACATCAGAGGAGCTCAAATGAGGCCACAGTAAGGCTCCAGGATGTGAGGTGCACCATTTGGGGGTCAGGAATTCACTCCAGCAGAGGCCGGGAGGGCTCAGGGCACTCCAGTTGCTGGTTCTGGCAACCGGTCAGCTGGGAATTTGTAGGGAGCCTCGTGAGCCTATTATGTTTCTTTCACTCAGATCAGAAGGTCAGCTGGCAGACCCTTAGAGTCACCTCAGCTTGGAATGACATGTATAGGTCCAATCTTCCTTATCAGCAAGTAGGGCAGCAGAGCAGCTGAGTAGCAGGACAGCAGACTAGAAGTCCGTTTAGCAGCAAAGCAGCACAGAAAAAGGCCTGGGCATGAAATTCCACTCTGCTCGCTGAGTTGTTCACACTATGTGCTCCTTGTAGTGCGCGGAGTTCAGAAAAACTCCGCTTAGTGGTGCAGAGCAGAGTTTTTCCTCACCTGTGGCTTGCCATCATTAGGTTGGTGAGCGCAAGCAAGGAAATTCTTACTCCAGATCCCCTCTAAGCAAGATTTTTCAATGTGGACGGTAGCGGCTGGTCGCTACCGCTCACATTGAGAAACTTTCTGTTGGCTTTGAGGAAGCTGATGCTAGAAAGAAAAAAGCAGTGCCCTCTTGCACTGCGTGTGATAATGTTCGCGAAGGAAAAACACCCAGAGCTAAAAATCAGCCGAGTAGCGCAACACATTGCACTTAGCTACCTGTCGAACTCCAAGTAGCGTGGCGGAGTTTTTGGGTCACTTTGCTGAGTTCCGCATAGCAGAACTCTGCAAAAGCCACCCAGGCCTACACAGCAGTCCTTCCTCTGTAGTATCCACAGGTCCAGGAGTGTACTGAAGAGTTAGTGTCTGAGGTTCAATATTTACGCCTGGTGTCCTCTTTGAAGTGAGGGAAACGTCTAGTGAATTCCCTTTGAAGTGCTCAGTTTTCTGGCATCCCCTGCCCTGGTTCCAGACTAACTACAGAGGGTATGCAGTACTTTGTGTGAAGACAGGCGACAGACTATTCAGATGTAAATGGGGCAGTTCCTAAGTCTGCCCACCCATCATGCCAGGGAGGGCCTGTTGGGGCACACCTAAGCTCTCTATTGTGTGTGACTGTTGAGGAGGAATACTCAAAAAACAACTGCCAACTACGCCAAATCATGTGACCCAGAGACAGAATGCAGGCACTAAATGGCTAAGGCAGGAAAATGTCAACTTTCTAAAATGTGAATTTTCAACATTTTATGCAAAAATCCAACTTCACCATAAAACATTTTTTTTTAAATTTCAATTCCAAAGACAACAAACATAAACAGCTTTGCTGTTCCTATTTGGAAGTTAGGACTTTTTAGCTGTACTAAGGTAACTCCAATGTTATCCTATGGGAGAAGCGGGCCTTGCAGTAGTGAAAAATGAATGTAAGAGTTTTTTATTACCAGGAAATGTAAATCCTACAATTACATGTCTAATTTTTAAATACAGTGCTCCCAGCCCTGTGGACTGTTTGGGGCTTCCCCTAGGGGTGACCTATATGTATTAAAAAGGCAGGCTTGAGCCTGGTAAAATGTCTATTTTACCTAGCCACAGTGGCTGTTTAAAACTGCCACACAATCTGCAATGACAGGCCTGAGACAGGTTTGCCAGGCTACTAAAGTGGGTGGCACAACAAGTGCTGCATTCCCACTAGTAGCATTTAGTTTACAGGCCCTGGGTACCTGTAGTACCACATTACTAGGGATTTAAAAGTAAATTGGGGAGTGGATGTAGGCTAATGGCTAGGGAGGTCGACCTCAAATCTGGGCAACCAGGCTCAAGTCTTGGCAATGGCTGTCAACATCCTGTGATTCTGGGCAAATCACTTAATCTCCCCCAAATGTGTCCTCATGTAACGCAACTGATGCTCATGTAAAGCGCTCTGATAACCGATTTCGGGTCAAGTTCAAACTATATAAAACTGCCAAAAAAAGAATAGAAAATATGCCAATTGGGTATAAGTCAATGTTATCGTTTTTCAAGGAGTGAGCACACACACTTTAGCACTGGTTAGCAGTGGTAAAGTGCACAATGTCCTATGGTCAACAAAAAAAGATCATAAAAATATGGAGGAGTAAGGCAAAATGTTTGGAAGAAGACCACCATGTGTCTACCAAAACCCTCTCAGAAGTTTCCTCATCCTTATTTCTTCTCTCATTCCACGATTTCTCCCCAACATAGAGCACTCCATCTATTTTCCATCCTATAGAGACTAGGGTCCAGGTTACTCCTTTGCTGGTGGCTTTGCTTTTATGGTATCTTTTCACATCACTTCAGATTACAACCAGGGGTTAAACCTCAATTTGAAATACACTCTTCTTCCTTCTCCTTACCCTGACCTAATAGACACATCCTCAGAACCAGGACTAACATATTTATCTAGGATTTCCAGACACTATTTCACATTACTACTGTCCTTCCTTATAGCGAGCAGCAAACTCTCTATCTGACTCATCAGGGACCAACCTGTACTGTTCCATTTGCTACCTCACAGCCACTCACTCTTGTCAATCTGCAACTCCTTTTCTGCCCCCAAATGTTTCCACCTGCATCCTTCTCTAATCTCTCATTTTCTTCGATTTAACATCCCTCCACTGCCCATGTTGTAGTCAAGTCATAAAATTGGTGGAAGTCTGACATCACAGTTCAACGCTCTCCTGCTAGCTAATCTATTATGGCTCTCCCTCTCTACTCTCCCACTCAAAGACTCCAATGAATGTTCCTCTTCTTGTTAGAAATTTGAATCCTAATTTGTCAGAAGGTCAGACACTCACAAAGCTTCACTTATAAAACCCTAAATCTCTGATGAATCTTTCCTTGAAAACTGATCTTCTTAATAAGATGATTAATCAGTTATCTCATACCATTGCCTGTTGCACAAACTAAGGGGTCCATTAGGATGCCACCCTAGCGGTGCTGGGACCGGCAGTCAGTGGTGCAGCGGTCCCGCACCACCAATTAGGATGCGACTGCCACCGTGGCGGTCGTATCCCACATATACAGCATTGTGGTGGGCGGTGCTGTGAGCAGCACCTGCCACAATGTAGTAAATGCATGTTCATTGGCATGCACAATATGGCAGGCACCGCAAACTGCCTGCCACCTTGTGAATGCCAATGTAAGGGGGTACCATGGGTACCCCCCAAGTGCAGCCCCCACCCCCACCCCCCCAACACCGGGCCCACAATGTACCCCCAAAGCGATTCCCGCATGCCTTTCCATGGCGGAGTCTCAGCCATGGAAAGGCATGACACTGCCCACATCATAATATGGATGGCAGTGCCTGCAAGGCACCGCCACCATATCATAGGCCTTTTCCGCCCGGTAGGCAATTGTGACGATTGCCTACCGGCGGAAAAGCAGCGGACGGTCTTTTTGTCCGCCACGGTACCCCTGCCAAGCTAATGTGGCGGGGGTAAAAGGCCGTCCGGTGGGGTGTTTTGGCGGGTGGATCGCCTCCGCCGGTTGGGCGGTGGCAATCTGCCCACCATGCTAATAGGCCCCTAAGACTCTGGGTTAGCTCTGGAAGTTTTGATTTCACATCTATGGGTCTAACAGCTTAACTTAGTTCAATGCACCATCAAATTAATGTGAAAAACAGGTTGTGGTAGCCCTACCCAACCCAACTCAATATATAGTTGATGTGGTGTCTATGTTTTTTAGGTTACTAACAGTCCCTAAACAGGGATTCAGGGACGCAGTCATAATTTGAAAGCCCAATTTCGTTCTTTACAATATCACACACAAGTAATCCACTAAGAAAAGACACTATATGCTTTAAGGTGTTTATTTCAACAAACTAGACCTGTTGCTTAGCCCATCTAAAAAAAACATAAGCACAGTATTATTAAAACAGCGTTAAAGCATGTTTCAAACAACAAAATAATACTAACATTTCTTATTTAAGCAGAGAACGAGGTTTGGGGCAAACGCACTTGCACTTCTCCCTAGTAAAGTTATGTTTTGATATGGTGCTAATGACCGGAGAACCAAAACCCCTAAATCTCCTGAAGCAAAATGCCTCAAATAACTATAAATACAACATAATGGTCCAGCACCCAAAATACAACAAAGTGTGAGACAATATTAAGACACAAGTAAATGTCAACAGATTCTATTCCATAAGAACACACGAGCTTTCAGCAGAGTTATTTTCCATCAGATCCTTTTATTCAGTGATTTCTTTTCCAACATGTTAAAACAGACCATAGCCAACGCGTTTCATCCTTGCGGACTTCTTCAGGGCTACAAATAATATATATATATTTACAAAATTAATATACATTATTTACATAGTTATACAAGACACATATTTTATACAATACAAACAATATTTACACCACGTTTTTGTTAAATAGATAAACCATGTTGTTTCCAGTTTCCTAATTCCATCCATGGACCCATATTTTTATAATGTTACATATTACACTTCTTTTTCTTCACATATTTATATAGGATATTGATTACTCTGCTGATTCAAATATTAAAATTCAGAAAATTTACAATCTATTTCCGAAACATTTCATTGTTCTATATTCTTTATACTCATCAATGTTTATTTTATATTCTGTATACATTTTTTCTTTTGGCCTAAATGAGCACAAGAAGAGACCTTAACCAATGACAGTATAATATAGGTTAGATTTCGCTTACCACTAAAAACAAGCTTTATTTTTCCGTGGTCTGTGCACTGCCCATTAAAATACTGGGTTCTTTCTCTTCACGATCTTTATAAATTTTTATCTATTAAAAAAGTTACTTATTTTAAAACACAATACAAATGCACTAAAATATATTCAAAGTATATCACCAATTTCTTATGTAGGTCTGAATATAATTCTGATTTGCTGACCATACCTGAAAAGAGGGATATGGCAGTTGTAATGTTTTCTCATCCACAAATTGCTGCCTGTATTTGGATTATTCAGTGTAAGCCATCCCTCATTCGATTTTCATCTATTTATCAGAGTAAAGCACATTCAGTATATCACTGATCATGAACATGTATATGCAGTTCTGACATACATATTTCATTCCTAAATATCATATTCATTTTTTTTGAAAATAAACCATTTTTATATAACAGGCCTTATTATATTATGGAAGTTAAACTTATTATCCACTTAGAGAGAATAAGTTGCCCAAAATGCATAATGAGAGAACATTCCAAATAAAAGTTTAAGTTCCTTTGAATACAAAAAGTCACACCCTTAGCTTCCTATCCACTAATTGGCTCCAATTAATGTTTTAAATTCACCACCTCATATCTAGGTCCTAGCCACTTACCTTACTTACGATTTATTAGTCAGCCTGCACAGTCCCATCGCGTCAATTTAGCAGGTAGTGGACTGACTGCTCGGTTTAAATATCCACCAGATAGTATCATAATACGATACATCTGTGTGTTTTGAATTACGATTCATTTTTCTCATCTAATCATGCCCGCCATCTTAGAGTGGATTTATCTTAGTTCAATGTATGAATTCCCAAGGCTTCATTGTTACATAAAGAATTCTTTGTATGTCAGCACTATTAAATACCCTGATATAAAAATGTTTAAGTTCCTTTAGATGCAAGAAGTCACACCAATAGCTTCCTGTCCACTATATCGCTCCAGCTAATATTTTAAGCTCACCACCCCATATCTAGGTCCTAACAACTTACTTCTCAGTCAGCCGTCACAATCGCGTAGTGTCAGTTTAGCAAGTAGTAGACTGACTGCTCGGTTTAAATACCCGCCGGATAGTATCACAATACGATACACCTGCGTGTTTTAAAATTACGAGTCCTTTTTCTTACTTATTCTTGGCCGCCATCTTGGAGTGGAGTTATCTTAGTTAGTTATATGTCTCCCCAAGGCTTCATAGTTACATAAGGAGTTCTTTAAAAAGAAAATGCTATACAATATGGAACGCATTTCATATATGTTAATTTCTAAATTGTGAACATACCTAAAAAAGAGTTTATGTATATTTTTTTTATATTTCCATGCGAAAGTTCCAATTTGTTGTTGTGCGTATATTAGCATTATTAGATACCCTATAAGTAATATTAAATTCGTCTACACCTAAAATTGCTTATTTAAGGACCGTGCATGTATGATCGATCACGTTGTAAGCCATCTGCGTAAATAAATATAGGGATCCGTTTTTAGAATATTCTGGGCCGCCATCTTAGAGTGGAGGACTCGTAATTTGTAGTATACCTTCACACAAAGCTGTTATATCGTAGGGCTTTCCTTCTAGAGAAATTAATTTCACGAGCAGTCAAGTTTATTATATACTTGTTTCTATTATACAATCATGTCCTAAAAATTCTTTTTTTTATTTTTTTAAGTACCATATAAATAGACGATTTCAGTGTTTGAATTTCCTTCTTTACAGGACGCATAAACGAAAGTTATTTTTATCTCTTTTCAACTTACAATGTTTGTTTTATTTATTTGTGAAGTTACTTTTTTTTAAGATCGAGCATACATATAAATAAATCGTTTTTCACAAACAACTCTTTAACTCAATTTACAAAATCGGGAAAAAGCTCCCAGAGTGTAAGCGACCATTTTTTTATATCTACTTCTTAGCGCCATCTTTGAACAGATATTTGTTATTGTCCATAGAAATGCGCTAGTTACATATAAACAACCAATTTTTATTTATAAAAACATCTTTTTAAACGAATTTCTTTAGTGGCAGATAATTTGTTATCACTGCAATGGTCTATATAACATTACAAATATGTCAAATATATCAAATTTGAGAACTGCAAATAGTTCAATGTCAATACTATTCATCATATAACATCAATTCCTATGTATTGATCCATATAATGATCATTTGCTTAGGATAATCTCATCTCATTATAATAGTCTCAAGACCTCAGATAGTTATGCATATATCTCAGTGTAATATTGAAAAATAACAATCGATCTATGTTGAACATAAAACATTCAGAGAGGTTGGGTCGACTCAGGCTCAAACTGCTACCTATATTTATTTGTCAGACATCAGAAAGGGGGAAAGAGAAAGTGGAAACCACCCCAGGCATAAGTTTTTACAAAAAATGGTACAATTCATCATTTGTATTTAGACCCAGAGCTACTGTCCTCAAGCGGCATATCCAACCTGCCTCCGCTTTCCTTAGAATCACTTCTCTGTTTCCACCTCTATCTGGTGTTTTTATGTGTTCCAAAGCATGGAACCATATATTTGTTTCTGAGGGATGACATTCCTGTATATGCATGGCTACCGGATAGCGGTAATCTTTGTTTTTTATGGCCCTTATATGTTCTTGGATCCTGATTTTTAGGCTTCTAATGCTACTGCCTATATAAATTTTATTGCATGCACATCCAAGCGCATATACTGTATATGTTGTATTGCAATTAATAAATGTATTTATCGTATACTCTTTTTGTGTATTATATTTAAATCTTGTTTTTTTATTACTTCCAAATTTACATGAGATACAAGATCCACATGTAAAGAATCCAGATGGTTTGACGGGCAGCCATGTACTTGGTTTGCTAACAACGCTTTTAATATAACTTGGACAGAGTATCTTTTTTAGCGTTTCTCCCTTTTTATAAACCACCCTTGGTTTTTTAGATACACTCCCACAGGGCATTTGTCCAGTGGCAATCAAGTGCCAATTTTTGCGCAAAATATTATATACATGATCACTATATGCATTATATTTTGTTATGAAAAGAATTTCTTCAGGATTCGTTCCTGTGTTTTCTTTTCTTTGACTTGGTATTAGTGTAGTTTTGCGATCCATTTTTGCTACCCTCAGTTCAGCTTGATTTAAACATTTTTCTGTATATCCCCTTGTGACGGGGC
This sequence comes from Triturus cristatus, assembly GCF_964204655.1. Lineage (NCBI taxonomy): Eukaryota > Metazoa > Chordata > Amphibia > Caudata > Salamandridae > Triturus > Triturus cristatus. The sequence continues at coordinate 387,698,838 of NC_140584.1, read as the reverse complement.
AGGGGCGGCAGAGACGACAAACAAGAGAATGTAGGTTGGTCGAGCACTTTATTCTCAACCTATTATAGGGTTCGGTACAAGAACGGGGTGTCTAGCTCTTCAAGTGAGGGACTGTCTGGTCGATGCTCAGGCGTCACGTTCCTGTTCGCTTCCGGTCAGATGCTGTGGATTCCCCTCTCTGGTTCTCCTCCGAATCTTCCCTCCGCCGTATAGAACAAAAAGAGACGAAAAGTGCTGGTTAGGACGGGGGACTGGAGCGCCGTGACACACGTAGGGGCCGGGAGTGAGGGAAACCAAGTGCGTTCAGTGCTCTCACTCTCTCTTGTGACTGTGAAGGGGGGTGCACGTGTGAGGCGATAGTAGGGGAGGGTATTGGATGCGGTCTCGACGTTACGGGTCTGGGTTTAACAATGGCGGTGTGCTGGCTTTCCCCAACCAACCCGCTACCCTTCCACGTACCTGCTCGAGCCACGCTCCTCCCCTGGGAACGTGGCCGGGCGACTCGCGGTACCGTTGGCCTCCTGGCTTGTCGTCTTCCTCCGGTCTCGCTTCCTCCGTACTGCTACCTCCGCTTCTCCGCTCTCGAATCGTCCTCCACTCTGAATCACCTTCCGCCTCCTGGGAAACGCCGTCCGTCCTCTTCCGGGATCTTACCGCTTTTGTGTAACCTAGTAACGTGACGTCATCGGTGGGAGTGGCCTCGTCATTCTGAAAGGCGAAGTTAAAGGAGCCCTGTCCAGTTCCCACGGGCCAGTCCTGCGTGTAATAAGGAAATGCCTTCTCCAGTGGTCCTGTCACCTCGGGTTGCTGCAGGGGGAGAGAAGGGGTCAACGAGACATCTGGTGTACCACAGTTCTGCTTACAGGAGGGCGGGCCTACAGTATCACACGCCCTGTCACACCCCTATTTCGGAATTTTTGTTTGATGTTTTTAATACTAGTTTTGAACTTGCTTTCTTCACTGCAATTTCGTCGTACTCTTAGCATTTCTCCAAATGGTATGGCATTGATCGTAGTCCTAGGGTGCGAACTTTCAGCATGTAAGATGCTATTACATGCAGTTGGTTTCACAAAAATTTCACTTTCTATTTTGTTATTTACAATATACAGTTTTAAATCAAGAAAATCAATTGATTCTCTTGAGTGTTTCATAGTTAGTTTCACATTGAATCTATTCTGGTTGAGGTATTTATGATATTCAGATAACTCTTTCACCCCTCCATTCCATATTAATAGAAACTAGACCTGTTGCTTAGCCCATCTAAAAAAAACATAAACACAGTATTATTAAAACAGCGTTAAAGCATGTTTCAAACAACAAAATAATACTAACATTTCTACCTTAATGGAAATGACTTCAAGCACCCTAACACAGCAAAACCTACTTGTATGTGCTATACTATGAGAGCATGTAGTAGCATAATTTGCATCTAGAGTTTCTTAGGCAGAGCCAATGTACTGTCTACTTGGTTACAGCAAGAATCTGTAGCTGGGAGAGAGTGTTCCCTTGAAAGGATAATGCAACAGCATTAACTCTTCTCCTCCCAGACAAGGCTCGGTATCAGGTTTCAGAGCACAAAGGGATGTTGCGGCATCATTGACGTCTGATAGTCTCAGTTGGGATCTTCTGGCAGCATCTTGCATGATAATCTAGGACAAAGAGTCTCTCCTGCCAAGTGGTCAATTGACGGCCCTTTTTTATCCTGTGACTTATCTGATATGGGAATTTCTGACATACCCTTAGGAATGTCTGACAAAACCTGTGTGCATCAAAATGCTAGTCTTAGACGCATTCTTATAAACAAATAAGGTAAAAACACATCAATTCAGACTACATTGTTAATGTTATTATTATTCTCTGAAATTGCAATAGAGATACTAAGGCTCTTGTCCCAGGCTGATGTCACATCAGGTGTTGTATCGATGTCATTGTCTGCACATCAGGTGTCTCATCATTGTCATTGTCTGAATGACTTGTCTGAATGACTTGGCGCTTTCCAAGTTTCTTTGAAGATAATGATAGACGGCACCTACGTTGATCGGCAACAATGCTGTTGATTAGGCGAAAATAAAGAAAATGGTGTTTTGGACAGCTTAAGATGGAGTCTGGCCTTATGGACTTTACTTCATGCCAGCCTCAACAACTGTCCCCTACTCATCTACTGCCAAAAGATCCCTACTATGGACAAAGGAAATTTGTTGGACATATGACCTTGAAACAATTGTGACCGCTGTCCTGTCGAGTAAGGTCTTTCCATGCTGATGTTGATATGATATCCTTACAAACTGTGACCAAGCACCTCTTGTCGCCAACTTCTACAGCCATTAAGCCCCTATTACCTTACTATGCCCAGTCAAGATTAAAGACTTCACTGCACCTCACAACTGTCTCTAAAAAAAGCCGAAATTAACAATCCTGTCAAAATGCTTCTTCTACTGTTAGTTACCATTTTTGCATCCCAATTGTGGTGTAAACTACATAACAGCCAGTGTGCCATTATGCACAGATCAAAAGTTGCTGATATCATCATAACCTTTACATTGCTCTCCTTTTCTTAATTGAACCCTGGCTAAATGATACCTCACAGAACATTATGGCCCTTCGTCATCTCCAATGTTTTCCATTTTTATATGTGACCAGGAAGACAGGCACAGTGGAGCAACTGAAGTCACTCATTAGAATTTGAATCAATGTAAAATGATTGCTAGTCATCAGTTTCCCTCTTTCAATTGACTAGTCCTGGAAGTCTCACCAGCTGAAGCTCTAGAATCAGACAACGGTCTTCATTGCATGTTAGGCATAATAGAATGAGGTATTTACCACATGTGGTTAATACCTTATGTATTTAACTTGCAAATGAGGCGTAACATGCAGAATTCGTATTTAACATACTAGATTCTGCATGTTTTACCTTTTTTGTCTACCTTTTCCTCCCAATATAGTTTTACTAGTTTGAGCTGCTGGAATCTACTGAAGGAAAATTGTAAGGGTGTGATAATCATCACTTAACTCATAATTCCGATCCCTGCATAAACAAGTGTTTGCACAGGGATCGAAATTTAGCTTGCACTTCTAATGAAGACCTCACTTTCATCTCCCATCCTCCAGGTGCTAACAATACCGTCATCGAAAAAAACTTGGTATATTTCACAAATCAGCCTTTAGTCTCAGGTTCCAACATTTGTCTAGGAGATTTAAATATCCAGTGGGCTGATAGTAAAAATGCTTTGGTACATCTATGTCTCTCAAACCTGCAGGACAACAATACAACATTGCTGCATACCTCCTCACACTCAAGGTATCATTCTCGACTTCATTATCTCCAAGGATTCTTCAGTTACCACAAATCGCTCCATATGGAAAGGTTTGATAGTTTAGTAATTCTTTTAACACTATACGCAACCCACTCGAAAACCATTAGTCAACAAAAAAGGAGGTAATTTGGTGGAAACACAATTAAAATATTGATATTGACTTCATTGCCACTAAAGTAATGTACAATCTCCGATCGAGTTGCCCTACCCCTTAAGTACAATTACAATCACCACATGAAAGACCTGCTCGATAAAGTAGGTCGTAATAAACTCAAAAACAAAAAACCTATTTGGGGGAAAAAATGTCTCAGAGGGATGGATAATAAATGATGACAATTTCCCTCAGCCCATAACCTATTGCGGCCCAGGGCAGCTAGGAACAACTACAAGATAAACATCAGTGTAGCAGAGTCCTCACTCATTAAATATGTATTAAACAGTACTAACAATCATTCAGAACTTCTGAGAAGTCATTGAATTATCCACTATACCTGCATCAACTCTCACTTTCGAGAATACACATTTTAATTGCAAATAGATTATCCACTGCTTTGATGATAAAGTAAAAGCTAATGAGAGTTATCTATCTCCTTCATCTGACAATACCAATGTCTTTAACTTGAAGTTAAAAGTACAGTCACACTGGACACATTTTACTGTCTCTGTGAGTGATCTTCTGAATACTACTGAGAAAACTTCAAACCACCTTACTGATGCGGTTCTAAGCAGCATTGCTAAGGGGCTGTTACTCCAGATATTGCCCTGTTGAACTAAATCTCATTAATCAATTCTTCTTTTTCATGGGGGACATTTCTGAGTGCCTGAAAATCAAACAAATCTCACCCCTTCTGAAGAAACCATCAGAAGATGCCATTGTTATAAATAACGTCAACCCTGTATCAGAATTACCATTACTGGGGAAGGTGATTGAAACCTGAGTTCCGACTCAGCAATCTCAGCAGAGCATAGGCAGTCTTCTGCTGAATAACTTTCAGTTCTCCTGCAAGTTGTTGATGATGACTCACGTAGCCTGATGCAGGAATTTCTATCCTCCTAATATTTATTGCTCTGTATGTGACACCATTGGTCACTCCTGTCTGTGTGTTTCTGTCGCTCTAGAAAATCAGTATGACCAGCACCATGTGCAATGCAAGAGGGCGCTGCTTCTTTCTGCCTCTCAAGTGGAACATTTACTCAACATTTACTCAACACGAACAAAAGGTTTCACAATGCGAGCGGTAGTGGCCATCCATGACCACCTGCATTGAGAAATCTTGCCCGCAGGTGGTCTTGAGTAAGATTTTTCATGTCCGTGCTCGCCAACTTGCAAGCAAGGCAAAACTTCTGCTTCGCAGATTGTACTTTTTCATAACTCTGCATGCTACGCAGAACACAGACTGGTAAAAACTCCACAAACTCTGTGAGCGGAGTGGAATTCCATGCCCAGGCCTACATATTAAATCAATCTTGAGATACTCAGTGACACCACTGATGACATCTCAAATGACATCACTCACATACCCACAAAACCATTCACATATCCATACATTTTGTGATATACCCACTCACTCATCCATGCAATCACTCACATACCCACTCACTCACCCATACAGCCACTCCCACAACCACTCTCTCATGCAGATACTCATACAACCTCCTACTCAGACCATACCACATCCTACACAGCCATACAATCACCCATACAGCTACTCACACACCCACTTAATCAATAATGTAATCACTCAGACAGACAGCCACTGACCCATACAACCACTCACACAGACACTTGCTCTCCAACACAGCCACTCACACACCCACTCAGTTAACCAAACACCCACTCAAACAGCCACTCACTCACTAATACAACCGCTTACACATTTAGTAGCTCACACATACAGCCACTCACTCACCCATACACCCACTCACACACCCATTCACTCACCCATACATCCACTCACACAGCTGCTCACTCACCCATAGAGGTACTCAAATATGCATTTAATCACTCATATAGCTACGTGGACCCCAACTTATTCACCCATACGGCCACTCACACACCTACTCTTACTCTCATGTAGACAGTCACAAAGCCACTCAGATAATATATGTTAGAAACAGTATCACTCATTAGTAGAACAGAAAGAATACTAATTTAACTAATGGTGTAGCTTATTATATACCTTTAAGTCTCAGAAACATTTTAGAAACACTTACACTCACTGGATGATGTCATCAGTGATGGTATTGGAGATGTGAAATCTGAGCCTAAATAAAAGTCCCTATAACCTTTCTTTTTTTTGTCACTATATATACAAACAGCTTTCTGCAGTGGGCTGGCCACGTCGACACAGCGGGATCAGTGTAAGCTCATGGGTGCAGGACCCATAATATTTTCGAAAGAGACCGGAATCCAATCATCAAGGTTTTTGGAAGGACTTGCACACCATAATCCAAATTCATACATAAAATATGGTAAATGTTTGTATATCATCACCTTTCATTAAAGGTGATAATATATAGACATTTAACATCTTCGTTTGTGTAGTCTACATCAATTTAAACAAACAATTGTTATATATATATTTTTCTCTTTGATCATTTCAATGAATCATGTGACTATGGTAATTATATGACCTCATATGGATGCTCATAGAATTATTTGTATTATGCCCAAGGGATTTGGCCACTTGGTTTGTATTTGTATTTGTTTTTGTAAATCGTGGACTGCTGTTCTAAAAATAGGCTACTGGGCAGTTACCCATACCAGCGTGCAATAGGAACTGTTTAATATGGGGTAAACTTAGCCACTTGACTGGATTGTGACAACAGATTGCACCATATGAGGCCCTGTCGGCGGCATATGCCTGTGTGTACATCACACTAGGTGCGGCTTAATTTCAATTTCATTTCTTTTAGAGAACAAGAGAGACATGCACCAGGTGTGTTTGCTTTGATCACATGTCCAAAAATCAAAACTTAATATGATTGCAGTGCTTTGATTTCCTTTCGGCTGGTAATTATTTTGTTTCCTTAAATATGTATCAAACTGATGCATCTGTAGTCTGTTATTCATTTTATAACTGTGATATTGCGATATGGCATTATCAATTGAAAATATGTTTTGGCATTCTTTGTTATATTTGCCTATTAGGATGTTTCCACTGTCCATACAATCACTTAGCATTCCCTCCTTTCTAAAGATGATGGGGCACAGTGTATTTTGTAATCAGGTCAGGACGAAGCCCCTGAAGGGGTGAAACTCGTATCCAAATAAAACTTAGAATAAAACTTGGAATATATATATATATATATATGAAACGGTCCCCCCCCTCGTGGCAAGGGCTATGCTGCGTTCAACAGAACCATAGTCTGGCTACAGGATGAAAAAGAAGAATCCTTGAGGATTATTGCAGCATTGCAGCAACCCTCCCAATGGAGACATCTGCGACTGTCTTCCATCTCGAGGTAGGCTGACATGAGTCGGAGGATGCGGACACGCCTACAGAAAGTGGAGGGAGGGCAGCTTGCATGCAACGGGGTTTACACAAGTACTCCAGACAGCATTTACCAACAACCATCTAGATTTCTCCTCAACATTATCACCATGTCAGCCAACGCCCTTAGGCATCGGGAGGCAGCGGCGGCGGAAATGTTTGATGATGCACGCATGCCGAAAACGAACTCACTCACCCAGAATGCAACAGCTAGTAACAGCAACACTAGCTTAAAAGACAAAATAAGGCACCTGAAAAAACTCATGAAAAGTGAACAAAGTAAATGGTGAATGGGAAAATCTTTACAGCGCTATTTAGACTTTTGAATGATCCCACGGGGGTTGAGAATACGCCTAGCTCCCAGCTTTGAACACTCAGATCCTGAGATGATGAAAGAATGGGCCGAGACAAATCTTGACTCATCAAGGAAACTTGTAACCATACTAGTCAAATATGCAGAGAGAGATCAAATACGACTACAGGAACAGATTGAAACAATCAACGATGAATTGAGCGCAATGGGGCAAAAGGAAGATTTAACCAAATTAAAGGATGAAATGACAAGAAGACTGAGGGCCCGATTCACAGAACTAACTTAAGACAAAATCCTAAACTTACTACCATTTTGGTATTCACAGAATGCACTTACTCATTTTGGTATTCACAGAAGGCACTTACTCATTTCGGTATTCACAGAAGTTAGGAGTCCTAACTTTAGGACTCCTAAATGCCTTCTGTGAATACCGAAAGCCTTAACCCCTTCAGTGCCACGCCCGTTCCCCCTCCTGTGCCGGGCGTTGCACTAGTGGGTGGGGTTCATGACGAGATAGTCTCGTCATGGGCACAGCGCAACCGTGCTCCATTACGAGACTATCTCGTCATGGGCACTGAAGAGGTTAAAATTAGGATTTTTCTCAGTTTAGTAGTAGCATAGTTAGGACTCCTAACTTTAGGACTCCTAAATGCCTTCTGTGAATACCGAAAGTCTTAAAATTAGGATTTTTCTCAATTTAGTAGTAGTAAAGTTAGGACTCCTGACTTTAGGACTCCTAAATGCCTTCTGTGAATACCGAAAGCCTTAAAATCAGGATTTTTCTCAGTTTAGTAGTAGTAAAGTTAGGAGTGCTAAATTTAGGACTCCTAAACTGAGAAAAATCCTAATTTTAAGACTTTCGGTATTCACAGAAGGCATTTAGGAGTCCTAAAGTTAGGACTCCTAACTTCTGTGAATACCGAAATGAGTAAGTGCCTTCTGTGAATACCAAAATGAGTAAGTGCCTCCTGTGAATACGAAAATGGTAGTAAGTTTAGGACTTTGTCTTATGTTAGTTCTGTGAATCGGGCCCATTGTAAAGAGGAAGAAAAAATCCGGGAGAGGAAAACCTTCAAATTTCACAGAGATAAAGTGGATTACCCTTGCGGCAGAATATTTACATTCACCAGGAAATACGATTCACTCAAGGCTTCCAAGTATGGTGGAGCCAATGCAGGAAAATTCAACACAGAAAGTAACTGGGCCAAACCTGTGGACCTAAGCTCTGCAATTGAGAGTGAAACTGAACAAGAATCTCGTGACCCAAGGGGAAAGCTAATGCCCTCAAATTTTTTCTAGCTGAGGAATTCAAATTTTTGGCATGGAAGAGTGCAGGTCTACTCACAATGCAAGAATATAAATTTTTTTTAAACGACACCCTAACAACCCCCGTGATTTACTTCATCCCCAAAATTAATACAAACTCACAAAAGCCCCCTGGACGACCAATAATTTCTGCCCGCAACAGCCTACTTGAAAAGTCATCCCAGTATGTGGACTATTTCTTACAGGAACATGTACAACAACTCTTTTCCTACATTAGAAACACTGGAGACTTTTTGTACAAAATTCATGAATTTAATTGGCAGGGTGATTTCTTTTTAATAACCTTGGATGTGACAGCGATCTACACCAGTATCAACTACCAAGATGGTTTGAGGGCCCTACAATGTTAACTGGACAAAAGACAAAAGAACAGCCCAATTTGCACAACACAGTAGGATGCTTGTCAATATGGTGAACGTTTGCTTGCATAACAACATCTTTATGTTTCAGAACGCATTTTATCAGCAAATGCGCGGAGATATTTTAAATGTTGAAATGTGGCTGCGGTTCATTGATGACCTCTTTATAATCTGGCAGGTAACTTCAACAGATGTACAGAATTTTATAGAGGGTCTTAATACTAATGATCTTAATTTGCAATTTACAGCGACTATCAGTGCCAAGACAGTTAATTTCCTAGATGTTCAGGTATATTTAAGAGATGGAAAAATAGCTACTAAAACACACCGCAAACCCACGGCAGGCAACTCAGTGCTGCATGCCTCTAGCTCCCATCCGCAACACTTGATCCAAAGCATCCCCTATGGGGAAATGCTTAGGCTCAGAAGGATTTGTAGTGACGATGATGACCTAAGGGAAACACAACTAGCAAGTAGAGCCAGATTCCTGGAGAGGGGTTATTCAAACAAATGCATCAATGCAGCTATCGATAAAAGCAAAGCTGCAGTTAGAGAAGATCTACTTAAAAACTACAAACCCCAAGAACAGATGACTGTGGCCTCCAATACAGCAAAGGTACAGATGGAAGAAGAAGTTTCCTTTAGAATGATCTTGGGTTACAGTAAGCAGGTTAAAGCCATTACCAAAATCATCAGGCGAAACTGGCCACTAGTCCTTAACGACCCGATCATAGGCCACTTATTGCCCACCAAACTTCCCATAACACACAGCAGGACTCCTTTGATGAAAGATGTTCTGGTACAAAACAACCCGGCAAGCCAGACAGGAAGCTCTTGGCTAGCACCAAGAAAAGGATTCTTTAAATGCAAGTTGTGGAAGGCATGCCAACATGGCATAAATAAAACGTCCTACAAGACACCTTTTGGCAACCAAGAGAGAGTCATCACTAAGTCCCTAACGTGCAAAACAGACCATGTAATCTATGTGCTGGAGTTCCCATGTGGCCTACGATATGTAGGAAGTACTAAACTACAGGGCCACAAGAGGGTCCTCAACACATACGAGCCATCAAAAATCAGGGCCAGACTCAGGGCACTTTGAGGAAGTACACAACTCTGATCGCAAAGATCTCAAATATTATCTAATAGATGCCATGCCACCAAATAAGAGAAAAAAACCTACACCAGCTTGAGACCCATTACATTTTAGACCTGGATTCTAAGAACCCAGGTGAGCTCCATGCTACAGAAGATCTATACACTATTTTATAAGAGTTACCAGGCAGAGAGGGGCTTTCAATTTTTAAACTTCGTCAAATCATAGGAATCTGTATTTATACATTCATTTAGCTAAAGCTAAACACTGAAATCCAGCCGTCCTCCCAAACATTTGCACAGTATTTCTTTAATAAAACAATGATATTAAACTTTTTTGCACTTTGATGTGATATGCACATGCACTCATATAAATTGCACAAGGCACAATCACTTTAAGTAGTCAAATGCTTTACATTACTTATGTTTACAGTTAAGGATTCCAACAAGCATCAGCACTTTATGGTTAACGCAAATGCAGAACTGTTTCAGTAAATGTATTATACATGTATTAGGTGTCAGTTTTTAAGCAGGAATTGCGCTATCATGGAAAAAGTATTTTAATGTTTTTTAAAGTCTCATCATTAAGTAGTCAACTCAATATGAGTAAATGATCTATTTTAGAATTGATGTGCTTAATCGGTATTTAAAACAGGATGTAAATTTAAGTGCTGGAAGGCAAACATAACATCAGCGCTGTAAAACGAACAGTAATTTGATGATTACTTTTGGAAATACCACAGGTCACTTTGAGAAAAAGCTGAAAAAAACGATAAAAATTAGATCGAGGCTGTGAAGCACGTCATGTGATCAAGGCCCTCCGGGGCTGAAACGCGTAATGGCTGATGCACGATTGAGAGAAATAAAGAAAATAATTTTGCACCTACCCGTGGTCCGTGCTCCAGTCCTTCCTGGCGATCCTGGCAAGCAGTGGTGGAGTAGGCTTGATATATATATATATATATATATGTGATCAAGTCCACTGCGTTGGCGAAACGCATAATGACCGCTTGCACTATTTAATTTCATAAAGCACGATATCTCGAACAGCAGAACAGCGCATTCCTGAGTCCGTTTTCTCTACTTGGTGCCTGCATGCAGCTTGGAGTGTAAATCGATATATATCTCTCTCTATATATATATATATTCACTGAAAAAACCATAGGTTTCACACACGTTATAGTTAGGAATTAGCATTTAAAAAACCTTAGAAATTCAGTGAAAAAACCATAGGTTTCACACACGTTATAGTTAGGAATTAGCATTTAAAAAACCTTAGAAATTCAGTGAAAAAACCATAGGTTTCACACATGTTATAGTTAGCTGGACATTTTACTCGTAAAAAACCAATGAAATTGCCCCGTTATAGTTAGTTCAGCTAACTATAACTCGCGCGCCCGCAATGCACTGCTGATGACGTCACATATTACATCACTCATGACATGGTCAGTGACATCACTCATGACATCACTGATGACATCTCAAATGACATCACTGATGACATCACTGATGACATCATCCTTGTGATAGAGTGGCAGACCTCCTCTCACCTTAATATAAGCTTTGATACACACATTCAAAAATAGAGACTAAAAATTTCAAAACAATGGACATACCAATACCAGTTACAACAACCTCTTCAGTAATTCAAAGATCCACATACACATCCACTCATTCACCAACAGTCCTACACAGTCACTCATACATGTACTCACTCATCATATGTACTCATACATCTATACATCCTGTTACACAATGCCACTCATCCATAAAGTTACTCACACACGTAGTCACTCATGCTAAAAAAGAATAAAACATACATTTACTTGCATATACAGTAATACACACACCACCATACTTACTTCTACGGAAACTTACACATACTTAGTCTTTTAAACAATCACTTATAGAAACACATACTTATTCATACAGGAACTCTTTCAATCTCTCCCTCTCATATATACTCACATATATACACCAATACTCACATATACTAGTTTAAAACATATGTAGTTACTCCTGAAGACACTATTGAGACAGTCATTCACTCACTAACACACCCATACACACACTCATCCACCCATACAGTCCTGCACACATGCTGTCTTCAACACATACAAACAGTGAGTCACTCATTCATGCATCTATGCACTACGTAATACCCCCCACCGTACCATGCAGACACTCAGACTGATACTCAAAAAAACAACTAATAACCTATATAGACACCCATGTAGCTACTCACCAACCCATGCAGCCACTTATACACAAAGTGAGAGATACACTTAATCAGTCAGTTACACAATCAATTTTTCAAAAACAAATCATCCATTTAGACACTTATATACCCATTTATTCTTCCATCGACCTTGAGATATACATATATAAAACATATTTAATTTTCAGAAAAACACACATTCACTGGATGATGTCATCAGTGATGTCATCAGTGATGTCATTTGAGATGTCATCAGTGATGTCATGAGTGATGTCACTGACCATGTCATGAGTGATGTAATATGTGACGTCATCAGCAGTGCATTGCGGGCGCGCGAGTTATAGTTAGCTGAACTAACTATAACGGGGCAATTTCATTGGTTTTTTACGAGTAAAATGTCCAGCTAACTATAACATGTGTGAAACCTATGGTTTTTTCACTGAATTTCTAAGGTTTTTTAAATGCTAATTCCTAACTATAACGTGTGTGAAACCTATGGTTTTTTCACTGAATTTCTAAGGTTTTTTAAATGCTAATTCCTAACTATAACGTGTGTGAAACCTATGGTTTTTTCAGTGAATTTCTAAGGTTTTTTAAATGCTAATTCCTAACTATAACGTGTGTGAAACCCATGTTTTTTTCAGTGAATTTGCAAGGTTTTTTAAATGCTATTTTTTTTTTTTTTTCTTCATTTTTTTCAAACATATTTTTAATTTAATTTTTTACCTTTTATAAAGACTATGCTTAATTTTTTAAAATCATTAAATATTTATTTTATATAAATTTTTTAAAATAAACAAGTAAAATTTATTTCTAGATTATTTTTTTTTTTTTTTTTTTTTTTTTTATAGTACGCGTACCGTAAGCTCACGGTAAGCGTACGGTTTACGCAACGTCCGTAATCTATCTACGCTGCTTGCGTATAGTTACGTACTTTGCGTAGCGCGCGTACTGCGCGTGGGACGCGTGCGCGCTTACGCAACACGCGCACGTTACGCGGAAGTGCCGGGAAATGACTGTTATGCGCATGCGCGCAAGCGCGTGTCTTTTTTACGCGCACGCGTACTTTTTGCCGTAAGCGTACCGTAAGCGTACCGTAAGCGTACGGTTGGTCATGTGATCATGAAACACAACTTTTGATTGGTTGAAACTACTTTCAGTTCTAGAACTCTCCTACACCACACCCATTCCCCTCATTTCTGCTTGTGATCCCTTGGGAGAAGGAGCTGGTTTGTCTTTGGGATATGATGGCAGAACAGCAGAGCTCTTCTGAGAGTGAGGCTAGCACCAGCAGCACTGTCTTGAGGCAGAGAGCGAGGAAAGTAAAGCCTTCTTATGTTTGGGATTATTTTACTTTTCCAGAAGGCCAGCAAAAGGTGAATGCACCCTTAGTTACTTGCAAGCTGTGTCAGCGTGTACTTTCTAGAGGTAATCCTGACAGGAAGTATTCCTTTGGGAATCACACCATGATGAGGCACCTCAAGGATGTACACAAAAGGACACATGCTCAACTTTTTGGAGGTAACTCTTCAGAAAGACGAGCCAGTACATCCACAGCAGCTCAGCCTGGACCATCACCTGCAGAGCTTACTCCTTCTTCTGCAGCTCAGGTGAGCCCTTCATCTGTGGGGGGAGAATCTCCTTTTGCTGGCCCTCTGGAAATGAACCCTCGATTTCGGAAGGTTGATATTCATTGCACATTTTGGAAAGCTCTAATTTGTTATAGGGAGACCAGTGTTTCCCTAGTGAATAACAAAATAGATCAGCACATTTGTAGCTTTGAATGATTTTCCCATGGTTCCTTTCCTCTGTCCCTGCATGAACACAACGGTTCTTTTAAGAGCCAACCTTATCTTTCATCTTTTTTTTACATTTTTTTAAAAAAACTTTTTTTTTTTTTTTTACCGTACGCGTACGGTAAGCGTACCTTTTTTTTTATTTTTTAAAAAAAACACTAAAAATCATTTTTCACATTACAAGGTCCTTGAGAGACTACAATTATTACTATTGACTTACCATACTCACTGAAAAAAATATTTATTCATTTGTTTTTTTAAAAAATAGTTTTTTAAATGGTTGTAGTTTACGAAAATTTTCTATATCGATCTGAAAAAAAAGAAAAAAGTATTAATATTTTTAAACCATTTTATAATACAGTACACATATTTACATTTTTTACCCAAAAATATTTTTGCCTTATTTTTGCTGTTTTCAGAATATATTGCATTTCACTATAAATTGTGAAAGCAATTGCATTCATCATTTTACAGCGGGCAAAAAAAAATAACAATCTCAAAGATTGTATTAAAAAAGCCCAGAATCTCTTCTCACTTAAACTTATCATTACAGAAATGCATATTATTCTAAAAAAATATCATCTAAAAACAATACTTTTTTCTTTAAAATACCGTCTGATATTTTTGTTTCAGGAGTATAATCACAATATTATATCTCAAATAACTCCAAAATACATCTGATTTTATTTCCTTTAGGCCAAATTGTATTTTTTTTTTTCCCTGGAATAAATTTCCAAGGGAAAACCATTAAAATTCTAAAGTTTAATCTGTCCAGATCTCACCGATTCTCTGTAACATTTTGGTTCACAAAAATTTTTTGAATAATTTATTTAGTCCACAATAGAATTGGTTACTTTTCCACATGGCCAAATAGTAATTTTTTAAATCATTTTTGTAAAAATTTCCAATGGCAGTCCAATAGCATTCCAAAATTTAAAATGTGCAGAAGTTACCGATTATCTCTAAATTATTGGTTTTTCAAAATTGCATTAAAAATTTAAAAAGTCCACATTACAATTGGTTATCTTTCCTTTAGGCCAAATGATAATTTTAAAAAATATTTTTTCTACAAAATTGCAATGGTAATCCAGTAAAATGGTAAAATTATTTTGTCCAGATCTTGCCAAGTCTCTCTAAAATTTAGGTTTCAGAAAGATTAGATAGGAATTTGCTAAATCAAAAGGCAAACGTTGTTTGAAAATCAATTGGGAATCATTACACAGTGTCCAGCCTTTTTCACATTTAAGATAAACTGTGTAATGTCCAGAAGTAACAGTAGGTCCATCATGGAAAATTATTGCAACAGTTACAAAAGTTTTTCCTGAAATTGATAATTGCTGTCCTGTAAACTTCTTTATTAAAGTATCCAATTTTGAACCATCAGCTCTACATCGTTGCATCATTAAAATTACATACTGTCCGTATTCCCTTAAAATTAATGTTGAAAACATGTCAGAATTACACTCACCACATTTCATGCTATGATTAGCATCTTTAACTAATTTTGCAAAAGTGACTGTTTTACTCTCTGGCAATGTCAAATAAATAAACCTTTCATTATCAACAATAGAGCCACATATATTATAACAATTTTCACAACTATGTTCCCATTTATAAGAGAGACCAAAAAAAATGTCAATGGGAACTCCTTCTTCTTCCACTACCTGAAGAAAAAACAACAAGAATTCCTGTGCGTCTTGCTGTACATTTTGAGAAAACTGTGTTCGTCCTGAACATACATCTAAAAGTTTTCTAATGTCAGTAGCACTTTCTATTTGAGTTTTATCTTTACTCAGCTTTTGAAAAAGGAGACTGAGCTCTGAACAGAATCTTTTTCCCTGATTTACTATTATCTGCTCTTGCAAACTTTCCAGATAAAATACAACATTCAGCACTACATTAGCGTAGCAGTTGACACCAGAGCTATTTTCAAAATGACATCCTACAACCTGTTCTTCATTTTCCTTATTCTTTTTGCTTGCAATTACATCACTCCTCTTTTTTTTCCTCTTCTCTACATCTTCATTACAGATATTCTCATTTCTCCTTTTACGAGAAACTACACGTTTCTCCAACACAGGATACTGACCTAAATGAGGAGCATAGGTTCTTCTTAATCTATTATACTCCTTTACACAGTTTGTATCAGCACTAACTTTAGAATCATCAAAGTCAATCATGAATAAACCTGATAATGTTTTGACTCGTGACAAAGCTACATATGCCATACCTACTTTGAACACAGTTGAACCAATGTTCACAAATGCACAATCTACAGTCAATCCTTGAGACTTGTGGATAGTTACAGCATATGCTAGTGAAAACGGAAACTGCTTCCTACGTACATATAAGTCTTTCACAAGCATGAAACGAACTGAACAACGACAAATGTCTTTAACTTCCTCTATCTGATCAAATTTTATTTTTAAACATTCAATTCCATCTTTTTTCTGATAATTAATAAAACCCACAACTCTTCCCATCGCTCCATTCACTAAGCCTTTTTCAACATCCAAATTTCTCCTTAAAAACACTCTACAGTTCATGCAAACATATAGATTTTTTTCTAATCCTGCTGTTTTGGAGATATTCTTCTCTAGTGAGTCCAATTTATTTTTCAGTTTGCCTGTTACTGTGACAGTAATTCTTCCATCCTCAATTTTGTCCACTGCTTCCAATTTCATGATGTCTTCATTTTCCAATTTCAAAAGCTCCTCATTAAATATTGAGCATTCACGTAGAGTTGGCATTAAGCAGATGACACTTTTGTTTTCTGCAATATTCTTGTATATTTTCTCTGCAACTATTTCTTCCTTTGGAAATAAGTTATGTAACAGCCGACTCTGTAATGCTTTTTTGCCAACTTCTGTGAGTAGTCCAATTCTGATATCTTTCAGAATACTTCCATATTCTTCATCGTTTGCTTGCCTCATATTAGTTGTAAGTTCCTTGTACTCAAAGAAGGACCAAATATTTGTATTTCCAATGCTTCCCAATGACTTCTTCGTGTCTTCATGTGTCACAGTATTAAACACTGGTTGTCCTTTAACTGGAGTAAGTTGCAAAAGATCCCCAAAAACTATGACGTGTTTTCCACCAAATAACACGTCATAGTCTGTCTTCAAAATTTGCTGCATTCTTAAATGCACAAAGGCAAGCATTAAGTTTGATACCATGCTCACCTCATCAATAATGAGAACTTGCATCTTCTTCAATACTCTTGACACTTCTAAGGATGCTTCTCCAGTTAGCTTGTTGAATTGTATTTTGTTCTCATGCTCCACTGGTAACATTAGCAAACGATGTAAGGTGATTCCTTTTATGTTATATGCTGCTAACCCAGTTGGAGCAGTAACCACACAAGACAAAGTAGAATCCGTTTTTTGCTTTAGGTAGCTTCTGATGACTTTAATTAGGAAACTTTTTCCAGTGCCAGCTTGTCCGCTTACATACATCCTGATTGGATGAAATGATGTGCATGAGCACTCTTTTTTGATATGTAGAAATCCGTGATCAATTTTGTTTTTGATCTCTTCATAAATTTGTTGCTGCTCTTGATTCAGTTGTCTTTCCAAATTTTCTAAGTCTATAAATTCTTCTTGAGCTTGATTCATAGCTGTTTCCACTTCATTCATGGCTATTGATGCTTCATTTTCAACGATTGGTTGTCCTAGGGGATCTTGACTGTATGTTCCTGAACTTTGGCTGTCCTGAGAACTGTCTCTAGCTATTTCTGCTGCAATTGTAGTTTCCTGTTCAATTTCTTCATTTAACATTTGCAGATAAGTTGAGAATGTACTGCATTGTATGCTGTCTTTGCAAGCATTAAAAGAATCTTCATAGCTCTGGAATTCTCCCAGTAGTTCATCCTCTGTACGCCATGGTTTAAACAACTGTAAAAGAGCCAAGTAGTAAAATTCTTTCTTGTCGGTAGTGTCGCAACTCAGCTTCCGGTGATTTATCAAACTTCCTTTGGTTTGCTTCACCAAACATCCTTCTTCACCAACAACTTTATATTTTCCACTGTTGATGTCTTCTGCAGCTTTCCGTGAATAAATGTAGTTCTGCAGCACTTCATAGAGACACATGTTCTCCAGATGATGACTTCTCTTGGGATAATATGTGTCCAACATGTTTGTTTTCAATATGTCTGTACTTTCTGGGTCATTCTCAGCCAAATATTCAATTTCTCCAACAGATTTCAGTACCCGATTTCTCATTGCTGCAAGGCCTAAACTTGCCCAAATTATTCTTCTTGACTTCGAGTAGAGACTTGCAGAAGATAACCTATCTGAACATTCGTAGGATCCAATTTCTCGATGCGATAACATCTTCAAACTGAAACTGTACAGCTTCTTACTGACAGTCTTCTCGTGAGAAATCTCTTCCCACATTTCCTTCAATTCTGTTTTTTCTGATTTCGTAATGTAAGACGTTACATATCGAGCAACAGCAATGGAATTGTCAGCAACATACTGTATATCCATGTTAGCGTTCCACATGGATAAAATGACTGGGTTGTAGTCATTTATATTTTTTGATTCTTCTTTTCTTTTAAGGTTGTAGGTATTCTTAGGTGATTTTCTTGTGATAGTATGTCTCACAGCTGACATAAAACTGTTGACTCTTCCATTTGTAAGAACAGGTCTAGGAAATCCAAATCGACATTTAGTGTAGTATTTTTCTTTGCTCTTGTATTTCCGTCGACAGTATTTTCCACACCGATGACTTTGGAAACGTAGAACTTGCTCCTTTAACTTGTTCTCTTCTGTGCTTTTAGGTATAGCACATGTTGCATATTCTTCAATGTAAGATAACACTGCTTCATCAGTATCTGTTCCAAACTTTGGGGCATCCTTGATCCACAGCAGCATATGAATATGAGGAGCACCTCTTGCCTGGTACTCTTTTCTCCAAAAGAAATCCACTACTTCTCCAAGGGGTGGATTTTTTTTATTGCAGATGAAGGACATCATAGCCTCAAATCTATGATTGAAATATCTGCAAACATTAACCGGATCCAATGAGCACAGTTCTCCTGCTGTCTTGTATTCGATGTTTTCAATGTTTGAATTGGCCTCTCGTAGAAAATCCAGTAAATCATCCCAAGCGTACTCGGCGCAGCTTAGGGTAAGGAACCATGTTGGTGTTCCTAAGTTGCGTAACATGCATTTTAGTTCACCATGGCGTCGGAACCAATATTCATTTGTCCCACGCTGACAAGCCATCAGATTGATCAGTTGTGTTTCCAAATGATCATCTCGGTGCTGCACTTTCTCCATAAAATCCTTAGCAGACACATTTTGTAAATGTACTCCACTTTTTAAAATGTGATTTACTGCATAAGACAGTGCAGACAAGTCGCTTTCAAATAAAAGGTGGAACAAATAAGGGATACTTTGTCGAAATCTGGGATCTTCAGCATATAGTCTTGTAGTCCGATACTCAGAAGCTGGAATCTGTTCTGGACGTTCATCGTATCGTCCTCCTTTTCCTGTAGGAAACAGCTGGGGAAAACATCGAGCTTCCAAGCTCTCCTCCCATACACTCACGGGATTTCCTTTTGCTTTCTTCATCTGAAAGAGATCAATATTGTCTCCCATAACTTCTTTCGAATGGAGAGGATGTATGCTAAAATGTTCATAAATTTCTTCTTCCTTTGACTTGTCCACTTTTTCAATTTGTCCAGTTGGTGTTTCTGTGTCTCCTTGTAAATCTTCTTCTTCTTCTTCTTCTTCTTGTATATAAATTGATTCATACCATTTGTTATTTTTTTTCAAATACAAATTTGCTCTTTGTACTTTCCGCACATCTACCAGCTCCTGCCAAATCTTCTTATTCTTTGTAGGGACACCATTAACCAGAATAATTAATGGTTCAGTTTCCAAAGTATCTGCATCAATAGTTTCCATATTTTTTTTCAAATCCAAGGGCAAATACACCACTCTACCTTTTAAACCTCTCAGTAAATCTGAAGGAGGTAATTTACCAGTTTTGGGCTCCATACGTACTATGGTCTGGAACGGATGAACACATTGAATGAGTATAGACTCATATGTATTTAATTCAGAAAGTTCAGCAGGAATAGCATCCAATTCTAAATTATTATGTACAGCTCTGGTCGGCATTCTATTTTCCTCTAACTTGTTGTAGCAGTATTTACAAATACGCTGATCTTCACCCAATTCAAAAAAATTTTCAAGAAATATATATGTGGCAAAATCCATCCACTTATAATTATCTTCATTTTCACTCTTTCTGTAGAGATCAACATTCCTAGTTTGTTTTCTATAATGAGTTCTGCGGCAACAAATACAAGTAACATTTGGTCTTTCATTAGAGACTATTGCAAATTTTGTTATGTGATCATTAAATGTGTTACTTACAGAGGGTTCTACATTCTCTTCCACTTCTGCCTCATTTACTGTGTCCTTCTCTGCACTGTTTTCTTCAGGACCAAAGTAACAAAACTGAATTTCATCAACAACCTTCTCTACATCTGATACCGTTCCTCGGAACAGAGCCCTATTCAATTCATTTAACTTTATTGCTGGACTTTTGGCAAAATACAACCGTCTCACAAACTTTCTCATTTCAGTATGATGAACAGCCAGCATCCTAAAATGATGGAAAACACTATTGCACACTTTTCTAGATAGACAAGCAAGAGAATGACCCTGCAAACCAGTATTCTCTCTCACTCTGCATGGATCCAGACTTTGAAGCACCTTAATCTTTTGTTTTACACTTTTTTTACTATATTCTCTTAGAAACTCTCGAAATCTGTCAATAGATTCCTGACGCACAGTGCAAATACTACTACAATTCCAAGTGTACACTGGGGCTTTAGGACGTCTCCCCATTGCCTCATCTGCCATCACTTGTACCTCATCTCTTGGAACCATTATCTCCTTCTCCATTATGCAACCATTTTTTACTTCGTATGAACGACCTCTGGTGTCAACTGCATGCAGCAAACTATTACTTTGAAAATAGCTTTCTTCATTAAAAAAAGGTTCACTACTTGAACTATGCATCCACTTTCCTAAAAACACTTTACAAAAGTTTGTTCTGTTCACTACTCTTTTGCTTTTGCTTTGTGATTTCAGTACATTAACCATTTTATCTAATGTACGCATCCTATTCAAAATTAATATGAATAGTTTCCTTTTTAATTCTAATGCTTTTGCTGCAATGGCTTCAATTTCTTTTTTTCTCTTATAATATTTAGCCTTTTGCTTATATTTCTTTATATCCTTTATCAAATTGGACATAACTCTTCTCTGAAACATTTTTCTACGTATCTCTTTAAATGCTGTTTTTCTGTTTATGTTAAACTTTTCAATTGCAGAAGGTATATTTGCATTAACTAAATCCTCAATTTTTTGCTGTTCTGTAGGTTTTGTTACATTTTTCCGAGAACAGACATTTTGTACATTTTTGTTTGTTTTCAATATTTTGTTTAGGAATTGTTTTTTTTGCTTACCAGAAGATTTTTTCTTTTTCCCAACATCAGCATCTTCTACTAACTTTGGTCCTCCAGTTGTCCTCAAATATAGTTTTTTTTTTAGCGTTTTTTGAACTCGAGATTTTGTAGGCATCTTAAATTTTGTTCACTGTTCTTCAGCAATACCTGAAAAAAACTAAAAAAAAAAATCCTTTATTGTATTTAAATATATTACTACATTTCTTTTCACAACAGTCACAAAACGAAATTTCTTTGCCATTTTGAATGCACACAAACTGCTCTTTTTTTAAAATTTATTTAAATGCACATGTCCAAGCTTTTTTTTTTTTTCAGATCACCACCGTGTGTATTCTCTGTGACTGCCTACACTCCAGCAGGGGCAACCAGCCTTAGTGATGCTGAATATATTTGCATTACAGACTTAAACCTGAAAACCCCACTCGCTTCTAATTACTGTGCATGACTATACATGGCAAGCACATGGGTGTGTGCTAAGCCTCTGCTTTTTCCCCCAAAAATTCGCTCCTCTTTTCCATCTACTGCAACTGTGAAATCACCAGAGGAAGACGCAATAAATTTCTGCCTATAATTCTTCTATGCACACAGAGTCATGTTATCACATTAGTGCCAAAACGAAATTTCTTTGCCAATTTGAAAGCACACTTACTGCACTTTTTTTTTCGGGCCAAGTGAAAATCTCTTTTTACACTTTGAAATCACTTTTACAGACTGACACATTCTGAAACCTTTTTTTTAAATTTATTTAAATGCACATGTCCAAGCTGTTTTTTTTTCAGACCACCACCGTGTGTATTCTCTGTGACTGCCTACACTCCAGCAGGGGCAACCAGCCTTAGTGATGCTGAATGTATTTGCATTACAGACTTAAACCTGAAAACCCCACTCGCTTCTAATTACTGTGCATGACTATACATGGCAAGCACATGGGTGTGTGCTAAGCCTCTGCTTCTTCCCCCAAAAATTCGCTCCTCTTTTCCATCTACTGCAACTGTGAAATCACCAGAGCAAGACGCAATAAATTTCTGCCTATAATTCTTCTATGCACACAGAGTCATGTTTTCACATTAGTGCCAAAACGAAATTTCTTTGCCAATTTGAAAGCACACTTACTGCTCTTTTTTTTTCGGGCCAAGTGATAATCTCTTTTTACACTTTGAAATCACTTTTACAGACTGACACATTCTGAAACCTTTTTTTTAAATTTATTTAAATGCACATGTCCAAGCTGTTTTTTTTTCAGACCACCACCGTGTGTATTCTCTGTGACTGCCTACACTCCAGCAGGGGCAACCAGCCTTAGTGATGCTGAATGTATTTGCATTACAGACTTAAACCTGAAAACCCCACTCGCTTCTAATTACTGTGCATGACTATACATGGCAAGCACATGGGTGTGTGCTAAGCCTCTGCTTCTTCCCCCAAAAATTCGCTCCTCTTTTCCATCTACTGCAACTGTGAAATCACCAGAGCAAGACGCAATAAATTTCTGCCTATAATTCTTCTATGCACACAGAGTCATGTTTTCACATTAGTGCCAAAACGAAATTTCATTGCCAATTTGAAAGCACACTTACTGCTCTTTTTTTTTTGGGCCAAGTGAAAATCTCTTTTTACACTTTGAAATCACTTTTACAGACTGACACATTCTGAAACCTTTTTTTTAAATTTATTTAAATGCACATGTCCAAGCTGTTTTTTTTTCAGACCACCACCGTGTGTATTCTCTGTGACTGCCTACACTCCAGCAGGGGCAACCAGCCTTAGTGATGCTGAATGTATTTGCATTACAGACTTAAACCTGAAAACCCCACTCGCTTCTAATTACTGTGCATGACTATACATGGCAAGCACATGGGTGTGTGCTAAGCCTCTGCTTCTTCCCCCAAAAATTCGCTCCTCTTTTCCATCTACTGCAACTGTGAAATCACCAGAGCAAGACGCAATACATTTCTGCCTATAATTCTTCTATGCACACAGAGTCATGTTTTCACATTAGTGCCAAAACGAAATTTCTTTGCCAATTTGAAAGCACACTTACTGCTCTTTTTTTTTCGGGCCAAGTGATAATCTCTTTTTACACTTTGAAATCACTTTTACAGACTGACACATTCTGAAACCTTTTTTTTAAATTTATTTAAATGCACATGTCCAAGCTGTTTTTTTTTCAGACCACCACCGTGTGTATTCTCTGTGACTGCCTACACTCCAGCAGGGGCAA
This sequence comes from Triturus cristatus, assembly GCF_964204655.1. Lineage (NCBI taxonomy): Eukaryota > Metazoa > Chordata > Amphibia > Caudata > Salamandridae > Triturus > Triturus cristatus. Next base: position 387,675,216 of record NC_140584.1, on the reverse strand, counting down.
CCAGCCTTAGTGATGCTGAATGTATTTGCATTACAGACTTAAACCTGAAAACCCCACTCGCTTCTAATTACTGTGCATGACTATACATGGCAAGCACATGGGTGTGTGCTAAGCCTCTGCTTCTTCCCCCAAAAATTCGCTCCTCTTTTCCATCTACTGCAACTGTGAAATCACCAGAGCAAGACGCAATAAATTTCTGCCTATAATTCTTCTATGCACACAGAGTCATGTTTTCACATTAGTGCCAAAACGAAATTTCTTTGCCAATTTGAAAGCACACTTACTGCTCTTTTTTTTTTGGGCCAAGTGAAAATCTCTTTTTACACTTTGAAATCACTTTTACAGACTGACACATTCTGAAACCTTTTTTTTAAATTTATTTAAATGCACATGTCCAAGCTGTTTTTTTTTCAGACCACCACCGTGTGTATTCTCTGTGACTGCCTACACTCCAGCAGGAGCAACCAGCCTTAGTGATGCTGAATGTATTTGCATTACAGACTTAAACCTGAAAACCCCACTCGCTTCTAATTACTGTGCATGACTATACATGGCAAGCACATGGGTGTGTGCTAAGCCTCTGCTTCTTCCCCCAAAAATTCGCTCCTCTTTTCCATCTACTGCAACTGTGAAATCACCAGAGCAAGACGCAATAAATTTCTGCCTATAATTCTTCTATGGACACAGAGTCATGTTTTCACATTAGTGCCAAAACGAAATTTCTTTGCCAATTTGAAAGCACACTTACTGCTCTTTTTTTTTTGGGCCAAGTGAAAATCTCTTTTTACACTTTGAAATCACTTTTACAGACTGACACATTCTGAAACCTTTTTTTTAAATTTATTTAAATGCACATGTCCAAGCTGTTTTTTTTTCAGACCACCACCGTGTGTATTCTCTGTGACTGCCTACACTCCAGCAGGGGCAACCAGCCTTAGTGATGCTGAATGTATTTGCATTACAGACTTAAACCTGAAAACCCCACTCGCTTCTAATTACTGTGCATGACTATACATGGCAAGCACATGGGTGTGTGCTAAGCCTCTGCTTCTTCCCCCAAAAATTCGCTCCTCTTTTCCATCTACTGCAACTGTGAAATCACCAGAGCAAGACGCAATAAATTTCTGCCTATAATTCTTCTATGCACACAGAGTCATGTTTTCACATTAGTGCCAAAACGAAATTTCATTGCCAATTTGAAAGCACACTTACTGCTCTTTTTTTTTTGGGCCAAGTGAAAATCTCTTTTTACACTTTGAAATCACTTTTACAGACTGACACATTCTGAAACCTTTTTTTTAAATTTATTTAAATGCACATGTCCAAGCTGTTTTTTTTTCAGACCACCACCGTGTGTATTCTCTGTGACTGCCTACACTCCAGCAGGGGCAACCAGCCTTAGTGATGCTGAATGTATTTGCATTACAGACTTAAACCTGAAAACCCCACTCGCTTCTAATTACTGTGCATGACTATACATGGCAAGCACATGGGTGTGTGCTAAGCCTCTGCTTCTTCCCCCAAAAATTCGCTCCTCTTTTCCATCTACTGCAACTGTGAAATCACCAGAGCAAGACGCAATAAATTTCTGCCTATAATTCTTCTATGCACACAGAGTCATGTTTTCACATTAGTGCCAAAACGAAATTTCATTGCCAATTTGAAAGCACACTTACTGCTCTTTTTTTTTTGGGCCAAGTGAAAATCTCTTTTTACACTTTGAAATCACTTTTACAGACTGACACATTCTGAAACCTTTTTTTTAAATTTATTTAAATGCACATGTCCAAGCTGTTTTTTTTTCAGACCACCACCGTGTGTATTCTCTGTGACTGCCTACACTCCAGCAGGGGCAACCAGCCTTAGTGATGCTGAATGTATTTGCATTACAGACTTAAACCTGAAAACCCCACTCGCTTCTAATTACTGTGCATGACTATACATGGCAAGCACATGGGTGTGTGCTAACCCTCTGCTTCTTCCCCCAAAAATTCGCTCCTCTTTTCCATCTACTGCAACTGTGAAATCACCAGAGCAAGACGCAATAAATTTCTGCCTATAATTCTTCTATGCACACAGAGTCATGTTTTCACATTAGTGCCAAAACGAAATTTCTTTGCCAATTTGAAAGCACACTTACTGCTCTTTTTTTTTTGGGCCAAGTGAAAATCTCTTTTTACACTTTGAAATCACTTTTACAGACTGACACATTCTGAAACCTTTTTTTTTAATTTATTTAAATGCACATGTCCAAGCTGTTTTTTTTTCAGACCACCACCGTGTGTATTCTCTGTGACTGCCTACACTCCAGCAGGAGCAACCAGCCTTAGTGATGCTGAATGTATTTGCATTACAGACTTAAACCTGAAAACCCCACTCGCTTCTAATTACTGTGCATGACTATACATGGCAAGCACATGGGTGTGTGCTAAGCCTCTGCTTCTTCCCCCAAAAATTCGCTCCTCTTTTCCATCTACTGCAACTGTGAAATCACCAGAGCAAGACGCAATAAATTTCTGCCTATAATTCTTCTATGGACACAGAGTCATGTTTTCACATTAGTGCCAAAACGAAATTTCTTTGCCAATTTGAAAGCACACTTACTGCTCTTTTTTTTTTGGGCCAAGTGAAAATCTCTTTTTACACTTTGAAATCACTTTTACAGACTGACACATTCTGAAACCTTTTTTTTAAATTTATTTAAATGCACATGTCCAAGCTGTTTTTTTTTCAGACCACCACCGTGTGTATTCTCTGTGACTGCCTACACTCCAGCAGGAGCAACCAGCCTTAGTGATGCTGAATGTATTTGCATTACAGACTTAAACCTGAAAACCCCACTCGCTTCTAATTACTGTGCATGACTATACATGGCAAGCACATGGGTGTGTGCTAAGCCTCTGCTTCTTCCCCCAAAAATTCGCTCCTCTTTTCCATCTACTGCAACTGTGAAATCACCAGAGCAAGACGCAATAAATTTCTGCCTATAATTCTTCTATGGACACAGAGTCATGTTTTCACATTAGTGCCAAAACGAAATTTCTTTGCCAATTTGAAAGCACACTTACTGCTCTTTTTTTTTCGGGCCAAGTGAAAATCTCTTTTACAGACTGACACATTATGAATCCACCATGTGTAACTACAACAAAAACAATTCCCATTTCTATTATTCATTTCTTAAGTTACCACATACATCCCCTCTCAAACTGTAAACTCACCTTTAAAATTAGTTAGTTGTGAAAGAAATGTGTCACTCAAACAGCAGATTATCAGAGCCAGGATCTCTGTTCTCTACACCTCTCTCCTCTCAGCAGAACCAGATAATGGCAAACTTTCCCTCTATTTTTCCACACATATACATGTAAGTTTCAAATCTCAGTGCTTCCCCCTTTTTTTCAAATGTAATGACACATTTCTATTGGTTGAAAACCAACCCTTTTCCAAAAGTACCCTGCCCCCAACTTGACTTCTGCCTAGTACCCTTCCCCCAACTTGACTTCTGCCTGCTACCATAGCAACAGCTCATGGAACACTGCTGTGTGCAGTTAGGTCAGAAGTTCGACACACAATGTTTCAATTCCACAGAGCAAGAGTGCTTGACTTTTCAATCCTAACTGCAAATCCATAGTACTGTTCTTTGGTTACACATTTTTTTGTACCAATACAAAACATGCTTCTATTAATTTTCACATACAGCCTAGTTTTTTTTCTAGAATGGTATGAAACAGCCAATCAGTTCTTTTTGTTTTGTAAAAAATATGTATGCCTCCATTTCCAAACTGTCTTTCTTTTCATATTGCCATTCTACTGAAAGACACCTCCTGAGTGCATCCAGTTCTCCTTTGAAGATGTTCACAGTGTGGATTGTAGGGCACAGCTATGTCTTCTGGAGTGAAAAGTTTGCAGAGAAAACAGATATGGTGAGAGACCTTGCTTTGCCAAATGTAGACATTAAATGGATTGGTCAGAGAGGGTTAAAGTGGCACCAATTGATGCCATTGGTGAAATCCTTCATGCAAATCCAACACCCTGACCTCATAATAGTGCACTGTGGTGGCAATGACCTAGGCACTTTGACTGGGGTAGGTCTGGAAATGCTTATGAAGGACACCTTTGCACAACTGTTTACACTTTTCCCTAAAACTGCCTTTGTGTTTTCCAACATATGCCAAAGGCAAAAATGGAACTGGTCCAATCATTTCTGTCCACAGATTGACAAAGCAAGAAAGCACGTCAACAAATCTGTTTCTGCTTTCCTCCGTGACTATGGTATGGGTGCCATTTACCACAACAACTTGCGTTACGACATGCAAGACATTTATAGAGGAGATGGTGTGCACTTCAATGATGAAGGGAACAGAGTCTTCCTCTTGAACCTTAGACTCTGCATCGGTACTTACTTGTAGGTACCACTAAAAAAAAAAAAATGACTCCATAAACACAACAGCTCTTTTTAGAGCTCCCTAATTTCTAAACTCTTAAATCTGATTTTCATTTATTTATTTTTATTTTTTTTACCGTACGCTTACCGTGAGCTTACCGTACGCGTACCCCGTGATTTTTTTTAAAATCAATAAATGTTTTTTTTGTACTTTTCTGTCCTTCTTTGACCCCCTTACAATTGTTAGGGGGTCTGTAACTCTCCTCATTGCCCCCTTTCCTTGTTTTCACTCTTTTTTTTCAGAGTGAAATACACAAAATGGCGGCCGCCGCTTCCTGGTTTCGGCCGATTCGAATGTTTACTAAGATCTAAGAGCCAATCAGAATCGCGCTCGCGCACGCCACCGTACGCTTACCGTAAGCGTACGGTAAGCGTACCGTAAGCTGGCTCAGATATATATATTGATTTAAAGGCTATTTTCTCAAAATCTACTGAACTGATTTACACCAAACCTACAAAAGGCACTTCCTTGACCTACGGACTACCTCTCTGCCAAATTTCTAGTAATTCTGTTCAGCCGTTCGGGCTATAGGTCGTTCTAAAGGTCCTATGGAAAAATGCATGGGAAAAACGCGTTTTGGGACCCCCCTTTTATCTCAGCCCCCGCTTGACGGATCCCCCCGAGACTTTCAGGGTAGGAGCGGACCGTAGCGCCCCACCTATTTTGAGAAATTCGCGAGGATTCGTCGACCGGCACCAAAGTTATTCAAAATAGAATGTTGAGGTTTTCCTATGGAAACGTGGTCCTAACTATAACTACCTACTGGCGACCGCCAGTAGGTAATATATCTCCATATATATATCTCTCTATATATATCTCTATATCTATCTCTATATCTATATATATATATATCTATATCTATATTCACTGAAAAAACCATAGGTTTCAGGGGCGTTATAGTTAGGAATTGGCATTTAAAAAACCTTAGAAATTCACTGAAAAAACCAAAGGTTTCAGGGGCGTTATAGTTAGCTGGATATTTCCCTCGTACAAAACCCTAGAAGTTCCCCTGTTATAGTTAGTTCAGCTAACTATAACTCGCGCCCCCGCAATGCACTGCTGATGACGTCACATATTACATCACTCATGACATGGTCAGTGACATCACTGATGACATCACTAATGACATCGCAAATGCAGGTGTAGGTGCAGGTGTAAAATCCCTGGTGCTAACGTGTCTTATCGCCGGAATTTGTTTCGCATTGCAATTGGTGTGAAGTTGTGATGTGATTTTTTTCGTGTGCAGAACAATATACGAACTGAGTAGTGTATCTCTTCAAGATCCAGCACCTGACGCACTATTCCCAATCAATATAAATACAATGAGATTTCTTAATAGATTTTGTGTGTACACTGTAACTGCAGCCAATACCTCAGTGCAATTCAATATTTTAGTATTTAGAATAAATCGGAAAGGTGTACCTCGTGTCTTTTTGCACGGGAACGGCTGCTCTCCATTTCATTATCAGCACTTTAACGGAAGTAAAGTTGAGATAAATCTAACACACTATTCAGAAGTTAGTGCAAACTGCAGATATCACCAGTATTCCAGCGATAAGTCCCCCAAAATTTAACACCATGGTGGACTCCATCAAATAACAGTAATAAGAACAAGAAAGAGTCACACAGCAGTTAAGAGAACAACCAAAAACGTTACAAAAAATTTTTTCAAACTTTATTTTTTATAATAATAAATATATAAACGAAAAACTATTTTCAAACTTTATTTTTTTATCAACATTTATATAAACAATAACCTAATAAACAAAATGTGGGGACAATGGATGTCGACGACAGACCTGGAAAATAAGAAAGATTGTTAAAAAAAAAACAACATGGTATCGAATTTCTCAACAAAATACCACAAGAAACAAATCACAGATATATAAAATGCATACAGCTAACAAAATTGTATAAGTTTAACTTACAAAAACTGTAAATGTTGGCGCTTTAAAATATTTACCGATTCTGAAGAAAATGTTTTGCAGAAGGTACCACACAAACAACGTTTTTCTTCAGTGGTGAGGAAATGTTTTACTTTTTCCAAGGAGAAAACAAAGACCAATGCCACCTTCGTCACTCGCAAGATTTGCCAAAGAGTCCTGATACGAGGAGATCCTAACAAAAAATTACTTGTGCGGCACAGCAAGTATGATGAAACACCTAAGGACCCTTCATCCAAAGAATCTTGCACGAGAAGAGTGCAAACAGATGAGAAACACTCCTGTTCTGTATCTGTAAAAAAGAATCACAAATAAATGTATATTAATAACTTTCAAATTTATACTATTCCATTACTGTGGAAACACATTTTATATAAAAACTGACTATGAAACTATAGCCCTGAACCACAAGTGTGACGATAATTAAAACACTACATGCATAGTGCATACTACTTTGAAGCAGTTCATGCCCTAAAGCCTACCTCACTAAAACACTACATGCTAACTGACTAAATGATTACAGTAGTATAAGGAGACACACTTGGTGACTCACAGGGTGTTTGCTAGAAGAGTATGAATACTAACTAGGGAATAGAAGGTGTGAAACACAACTGTGTAGGTGATTCGAGGACTGCATCCATACTGCATAGGCATTTAAAGCAGTCCATGTGCTAAGGCCTGACTCACTGCATGACTACCTGGGTACTGACTGAATGATTATCGTACAGCAAGGAGAGTGCCTAGGTGAATTTATAAGTGCTAGGCTTTTCGCACAGAGAATAGATTAGTACTTGGTACTGAATGGATCACTAGAGGAGTGCAAAGGCAGTGACAAGTGCTGGACTGTATGGATACTGACTAGGAAATTGAAAGTGTGAAAGACAAGTGTCTAGGTGGTTAGAAGACTGCATGCATAGTGCATAGGGGTTTGAAGCAGTCCATGTGCTAAGGCCTGGCTCAGTGTATGAATACTTAGGCACTGACTGAATGATTAGAGTACTGCAAAGATAGTATCTTGGTGAATTTATAAGTGTTTGGGTTTTAGCACAGTGAATGGATTAGTACATGGTGCTGAATGGGTCACTAGAGGACTGCAAAGAGAGTCACAGGGTATTTCCTGGAAGTGTATGGATACTGACTAGGGAATTGAAGGTGTGAAAGACAATTGTGTAGGTGGTTAGAGGACTGCATACATAGAGGCTAAGGGTTTGAAGCAGTCCATATACTAAGGCCTGGGTCACTGGATGAGTACTTGGGTACTGACTGAATGATTAGAGTACTGCAAGGAGAGTGCCTGGGTGAATTTATTAGGATTTGGCGCTGTGAATGGATTAGTACATGATGCTGAATGGGTCACTAGAGGAGTGCAACGGCAGTGACAGGGTGTTTGCTGGAAGTGAACGGATACTGACTGGGGAATTGAAGGTGTGAAAGACAAGTGTGTAGGTGGTTAGAGGACTGCATGCATAGTGGATATGGGTTTGACATAGTCCATGTGCTAAGAACTGGCTCAGTGCATGAATTCTTAGGCAGTGACTGAATCATTAGAGTACTGGAAAGAGAGTGTCTAGGTGATTTTATAAATGTTTGAGTTTTGGCACAGTCAATGGATTAGTACATGCTGTTGAATGGGTCTCTAGAGGACTGCAAAGGAAGTGACAGGATGTTTCCTGGAAGTGTATGGATACTGACTAGGGAATTGAAGGTGTAAAAGACAAGTGTATAGTATGTCAGAACACTTTTATTTGAAGCAATCTATTTGGTACTTAGAAACTGACTAAATAATCAGACTAATTCTAGGACAGTGCTTAGGTAAAACTTTTAAATTTTCAGTTCTGCCACAGTGAACAGAATAGTACATGGTACTGCACCTTAGTGTCAAACCCTGACTCATTTTATCAATGCATAAGCAAATACTAGCTTCTAATGCTACTAAAACTTGACAACATGAGAGGTTTTAAATTAGTTATCTGTCAGCAAAAACACGATGTTACCAAATGCTTCTCTCACAGTGGTTCTCAAATGCACACAGACTAACAGTGTAATTCTAGACAACAACCACTATACCTAGGAGTTTAACAAAAATCATTCACTGCTGTGGAAGTGGTAAGCGAACTGCACACAATCTTCATATTTCATGACTGCACTTTTGTGTCAATGCCTGACTCATATAATGAAAGCATTAGCCATAACTGTCTTCTAATTCTACTAAAACTTGACAACATGACAGGTTTTAAAACAGTTATCTGTCAGCAAACACACGATGTTACCAAATGCTTCTCTCACAATCCTTACCCAAATGCACACAGACTCACAGTGTGATTTTAGACAAGCAACACTATCCTAGGAGTTTACCAAAACTCATTCACTAGTCTGGAAGAGTTAATGGTACTGCACACAATCTACATATTTAAGAACAGCACATCAGTGTCAAAGCATGACTCATTTAATCAACATATAAGCAAAGACTGGATTCTAATGCTACTAAAACTTCTCAACATGACAGATTTTAAAACAGTTATCTCTCAGCAAATACATGATGTTACCAAATGATTCTCTCACAGTGATCCCAAATACACACTAACTCACAGTGTGATTCTAGACAAGCACCACTATCCCTATGAGCTTACCAAAACTCATTCACTACAGTGCAAGTGGTAAGGGAACTGCACACAATCTACATATTTCACAACTGCAATTTACTGTCAATGCCTGACTCATATAATGAAAGCATAAGCCATAACTGTCTTCTAATGCTACTAAAACTTGACAACATGACATGTTTTACAACACTTATCTGTCAGCAAATACACGATGTTACCAAACACTTCTCTCACAGTGGTTCCCAAATACACACAGACTCACAGTGTGATTCTAGACAAACAACACTATCCCTAGCAGCTTACCAAAACTCATTCACTACAGTGGAAGTGGTAAGGGAACTGCACACAATCTACATATTTCACGACTGCACTTTAGTGTCAATGCCTGACTCATTTAATCAACGCATAAGCAATGACTGGCTTCTAATGCTACTAAAACTTGACAACATGACAAGTTTTAAAACAGTTTTCTGTCAGCAAATACACAATGTTACCAAACGCTTCTTTCACAGTGGTTCCCAAATGCAAAAAGACTCACAGTGTGATTCTAGACAAGCACCAGTATCCCTAGGAGTTTACCAAAACTCATTCCCAACACTGGAAGTGATAAGGGAACTGCACACAATCTACATATTTCACGACTGCTCTTTAGTGTCAATGCCTGACTCATTTAATCAACACATAAGCAAAGACTGGCTTCTAATGCTACTAAAACTTGACAACATGACAGGTTTTAAAACAGTTTTCTCTCAGCAAATACACGTTGTTACCAAACGCTTCTCTCACAGTGGTTCACAAATGCACAAAGACTCACAGTGTGATTCTAGACAAGCACCAGAAATTCCTAGGAGTTTACCAAAACTCATTCACTACACTGGAAGTGATAAGGGAACTGCTCACAATCTACATATTTCACAACTGCACTTTAGTGTCAATGCCTGACTCATTTAATCAACGCATAAGCAAAGACTGGTTTCTAATGCTACTAAAACTTGACAACATGACAAGTTTTAAAACAGTTTTCTGTCAGCAAATACACGATGTTACCAAACGCTTCTTTCACAGTGGTTCCCAAATGCACAAAGACTCACAGTGTGATTCTAGACAAGCACCAGTATCCCTAGGAGTTTACCAAAACTCATTCACTACACTGGAAGTGATAAGGGAAATGCACACAATCTACATATTTCACGACTGCAATTTACTATCAATGCCTGACTCATATAATGAAAGCATAAGCCATAACTGTCTTCTAATGCTACTAAAACTTGACAACCTGACTGGTTTTAAAACACTTATCTGTCAGCAAATACACGATATTACCAAATGCTTCTCTCACAGTGGTTCCCAAACTCACTGTGTGATTCTAGACAAACAACACTATCCCTTGCACTATATGAAAACACATTTCTTCATCTAGAAGTAGTACTACATTTTAGTATAGAAACATAACATAACTCATTTCACAAATTCATAAACAATGACTGGTTTCTAAGTCTACCAAAATATAAAAACTGCAAAGTTATCTTTCTACAAAAACAAGAAAAACACAAATGCCAATCACAGAATGGTTTCTACATGCACAGACATTGTAGAGAAAAAAAGTACTCCCTACACTTTAGAAGGAAAAATACATTAGTCTGATTAAAATCAAAATAGTCCACATACATCCCCTCAAAATTAAATAACTCATCTTTCAAGTTCTTTTGTAGATTAAGGAGTATATTAATCACTCACCATATTTTCTTTTACAGAATCTCTGCACTGTGCACATTTCAGCAAAAGCAAAGAATGGAAAAGTTTCCCTTTCATTTTCCACACATATACATGTAAACATCAAATCACAATCCTTCGCACATAAACTCAAAAGCAAACACACATTTCTATTGGTTAAACATTTCAACTCTTTCCAACTGAAATACATTTCAACCCTTCCCCCAATCTGCCTTCTGCCTGTTACCATAGAAACAGGTCATGGAACACTGCACTGAGCTCACAGGTCACAAGTTCAGCACACAATGTTCCTACACAAGACAGGAAGTGTCCTTGACTTTTCAACATATCAGCTTATCATATATAATGTTCCTTACAAGCTGTTTTTGTTAACCAATAACAATCATACCTTTAAAAAACAAAAACATACACCATACCTTTCAGTGTAGAAAGTTGTTATACAACCAATGATTTCTTGTCGTTTTTCAAAAAACGTTGCGGTGGATCCGCGCACCCACCGCGGGAGAATCCGTGCATCCAACGCAATAGGATGCGCGCACCGTGCACGCATTTTGCCACTTTTTTTATTTTAAAGAGGGGGGCCCCAGGGGGTCCTTCTGGGACCCCCTAAGCACCTCTAGAGGGTCAGAGTATTCCCACTCTGCCCCCTTTATATGTTTTACGCACTTATTCCCCTTGCTTCTTCAGCCTCGCTTCTACCGAGTCAGAAAATGGCCACCAACAGTTCCTGGTTTCGAATGTAGAGAGACGCTCGACAGCCAATTAGCATTCAGCGCGCGATCGGGAGGGTGCGCGCTCGGTTCTGGGAGGGTTCGCGTACGGTGCGGGTAGGGTCTGCGGATCCTCCGCGGCCATAGATATCACTAACTATTTTACCCTAATTTTCTCAGGAACTACAGAACAGATTCACACCAAATATGCAAAAGGCACGAGTCCGAACTGAGGACTACCTCTTTGCCAAATTTGGTGTCATTCCGTTCAGCGGTTCGGGCTGTAGCTGCGACAATACTGAATACTACGCTCTGGAGTTTCGCAATAGTGGGAATCCTGTTAAAACCATCTTTAAGGCCCTTAAAGACCTTGTGGCAAGGAAGCCGGCCGGTAACTCCATCAGCTCCAATACTCATTGTGAAGCGCTGGCGGCTTTCTTCCTGGAGAAGGTCCAGACCATATATAGGGCCTTCCCCTCCTCCACTGCACAAACCAGTATGGGGCCTCCCATCCGGTTGGATCAGGTGGTGCTAGACTCTCTCCCCTCTCTCTCTTTGGAGTCTTACACGGCCTTGGCTCTCCGAGTTAAGTCGGGGTCGCCGGACGACCCGCTCAAGCCACCTATGTTCAGAGACCAGGTTTTTGCTCGCCCGGTTTGCGACTTAATCAACACGTCGCTATCATCAGGCCAAGTGCCTTTGAAATGGAAGCATGCGGTAGTAATGCCCATTTTGAAAAAACCATCTCTCGACCCTACAAAATCGGAGAACTACCGCCCGATTTCACTTCTCCCGTGGCCAGCCAAACTCGCGGAGGCGCATGTCAACACCGCCCTCTCTGGTCATCTGTTGCGTGCCAACATTCTGGACGATACCCAGAATGGTTTTCGGGCTGGCCACAGTACGGAGACAGCACTGTTATCTATGGTCGAGCACCTTCGGGTAGTTCTGGATGCAGGTCAAACGGCGGCGCTTGTTTTGTTAGACCTAAGCGCCGCCTTTGACACGGTCTCCCATGACATTCTCCTGCAACGTCTTGAGGAGATAGGGGTGATCGGCACTGCACACCAGTGGTTCCGTTCGTTTCTCAGGGATCGTTCCTTCTGTGTGGCGTCCCCGCCCTACCAGTCCAAATGTCATCGTCTGTCTCTTGGGGTCCCACAGGGTTCCTCACTGAGCCCCACGTTGTTTAACATCTACGTGAGGCCGCTGGCTGAGGTTGTGAAGCTCTGTGGTATGACCATGGTGTCGTACGCAGATGACACCCAGCTAGCGGTCACGATCAGCGGGGACTCGGGGGTGGATGCCCCAAGATTCAGAGAAGGACTCAGGGCGGTGGCTGGTTGGATGACGTCCAACTGTCTCCAACTAAACGCCAAAAAAACGGAGGTGATGATCTTTGGGAAGCGGACGGACCTATGGGGAGATACTTGGTGGCCCTCTGAGTTGGGGCCGACCCCCACTCCGGTTGCGGAGATCAAAAACCTTGGTGTTTGGCTGGACCCTTCCCTCAACTTCGTTGGCCACACCAAAAGGACGGCGGCTTGCTGCTTCGGCATCCTGCGCAATCTGCGCCCTGCCCTTAAATACTTCGATGCCGCAACTCGTCAATTGGTGGTGCAAGCAACGGTTTTGGCACGGCTGGACTATGCCAGCTCCCTTTTTATAGGATTAAACCAGGCTGAGTTAACCCGACTTCAAAGAGTGCAGAACGCTGCGGCCAGAGCGATCATAGGTCTTCCTAGGTTTTGCTCGGCCGGTCAATCTTTGCGAGCCTTGCATTGGTTACCCGTTAGGCAGCGGATCCACTTTAAAGTTTTGTGCCTTTCCTTCAAAATTCTGAAGGGCCTATCACCTCCCCTACTGCACCAACTCTTGCGCCCTTACATCCCGGGCCGCACTCTGCGCTCGCTAGACCAAGAATTAGCGGTAGCCCCTCGGTTCAAACTCAGTCGGGTGGGGGGTCGCTCTTTTAAGGTGCGGGCAGCCGCACTCTGGAACGCTCTCCCTTTGAAACTCCGGACCTTTGGTGACCTGCTCTCCTTCCGCAAGGCCGCTAAAACTCATTTATTTTCTGAGCTTTGTTAAATCCTGCACTCCCCAATTTCTTAATAATTATTTCTGTTCCCCAGTTGTGTTGTGTTCGCCACCTTGTCGGTGCGCCGGGACGCTCCTTCGCTGGAGCAGCCGTGCGCAATACAAATAGCACTAACATAACATAACATAACATAACATAACAATAGATCCTATGGGAAATTGCATGGGGAAAACGCGTTTTGGTACCCCCCTTTTTTCTCGGCCCCCGCTTGACGAATCACCACGAAACTTTCAGGGTAGGAGCGGAGCAGAGCTGGCCAAAAGTTTGGAGAATTTCGCGAAGATTCGTCAATCGGCGCCAAAGAAAAGAATGTTGCGGATTTCCTATGGAAAACAGGTCCTAACTATAACTATATAGATAATCTATCTCTATATCTATATCGATATATATATATCTATATCGATATATATATATATATATATATTCACTGAAAAAACCATAGGTTTCACACATGTTATAGTTAGCGGAAATTTTACTGATAAAAAACCAATGAAATTCCCCCGTTATAGTTAGTGCAGGCAACTATAACTCACGCGACCGCAATCCTCTGCTGATGCTAATACTGTATTTAGACACTTATTTGCCCATGTCTTCTTCCATAAATTTTTAGCTATACATATATTAGAAATATTTTTTTTTCATAAAGACACATATGTCATCAGCAGAAGATTGCGGTCGCGTGAGTTATAGTTGCCTGCACTAACTATAACGGGGGAATTTCATTGGTTTTTTATCAGTAAAATTTCCGCTAACTATAACATGTCTGAAACCTATGGTTTTTTCAGTGAATTTGCAAGGTTTTTTAAATGCTAATTCCTAACTATAACGTGTGTGAAACCTATGGTTTTTTCAGTGAATTTGTACGGTTTTTTAAATGCTAAGTTACTTTACGCCATTCGTGGCATGCACGCCCACTTAACGCAGTTCGTTCCGTGCGCCCACGGTGCGCTTCACGCACCGTGCGCGCACGGTGAGCACGCGGTGCGCTTCGCGCACCGCGCGCCCACTTTACGCAGTTAGTGCCGTACACGCAAGGTGGGCACGCAGTGCGCTACGCGCACCGCGTGCCCATGTTACGCACCGTGCGCACATGGAGGACATATTATGCGCTTCCTTGTGATAGGTAATCTGTTAAATTTAATTTGTAAGTGATGACAATAATATGCCATGCACAGAGATTTTTTTTTTTTTATTAAAATTTTTAGCGTAAGCGCACCGTACGCGTACGATAAGCGTAATCGGCGAAATTTTCAAAAAATAAAAATTTACCGTTTTTGGCCTTTGAGGACTCAACTAACATGGCTATGTGCATGGGCGCTGTCTAAACAGCCCCTTTATATGTTTTTTGCCTTTATTTACAGCCCCCCCCCTCAGAGTGCGAGAGAGAAAATGGCGGCCGCCGCTTTCTGGTTTCGACCGATTCGAATGTTTACTTAGATGTAACAGCCAATCAGAATCGCGCTCGCGCACGCCACCGTACGCGTACGGTAAGCTTACGGTAAGCGTACCGTAAGCTGGCTCAGATATATATATTGATTTAAAGGCTATTTTCTCAGAATCTACTGAACAGATTTACACCAAACCTACAAAAGGCACTTCCTTGACCTGAGGACTACCTCTCTGCCAAATTTCTAGTAATTCTGTTCAGCCGTTCGGGCTGTAGCCCTGTCTAAAGGTCCTATGGAAAAATGCATGGGAAAAACGCGTTTTGGGACCCCCCTTTTATCTCAGCCCCCGCTTGACGAATCCCCCCGAGACTTTCAGGGTAGGAGCGGAGCGGAGCGCCCCACCTATTTTGAGAAATTCGCGAGGATTCGTCGACCGGCGCCAAAGTTATTCAAAATAGAATGTTGCGGATTTCCTATGGAAAAGGGGTCCTAACTATAACTACCTACTGGCGACCGCCAGTAGGTAATATATATATATATATATATATATATATATATATATATATATATATATTCTCCACAAGCCTTTCCACGATGAAAAAAGCGTTCTTGAGCCCAGTTCCTTTAGCGTGATTATTTATTCAGAAATAGCAAACAAACACCCGACGCGTTTCGGTGCCACTGCACCTTGGTCACGGGTAATCAGCTTGGGCGTAAATCAAATGTAACACACAACGAGATTGGTTAACTGCGTGGTGATTGATAAAATCATTTGTTTGTAGTAGTATGCTCACTTGAGCTGGATTTATCACTACTTTTGTTTTAAATTACCACGCATCCAATTTGCGCAATTATGTTTATGTTGCTTCTATAAAACATTGTAATCAGTGGCAATTATAAATTGTTTGGAATAGTAACTTGTGACGATGTGACCACTACAAAATGGATGCCAAATTTGAAAGTCTTTTTTGTTGAGTTGGGACAGGTAGTCCTACTTTGATGTTTATGTTTTGTTCAAACACTATATGTAGCACTTTGCACAAACTGCTGATTACCCGTGACCAAGGTGCAGTGGCACCGAAACGCGTCGGGTGTTTGTTTGCTATTTCTGAATAAATAATCACGCTAAAGGAACTGGGCTCAAGAACGCTTTTTTCATCGTGGAAAGGCTTGTGGAGAATTGAATGAGGATCGCTACCTCGCTTGAGCCCGCCACCGCAAAAGCGGCAGGGAAACCAGCGAACTGTTTGTAAAAAAATATATATATATATATATATATTTTGTTAAACAAAATGCCCGAAAGCAGCGATGCGGCACTCGGTGACTCGCCAGCCATCCGGCTATGAAGTTCAGCTTGTCTCGTGATGTAGGTAAGTTTTAGCAATGCCTGACGCGTTTCAGGGCTCCTGGCCCATTCCTCAAAGGCTGCTGTGTCTGCGCATAGAAAAGCTCTCCATACCAGTTCGTTTTGAGCATTTTTAGTGATTTTCTGCCTCCACTAGGCTGCACTCAGTGCGTAGTCAACTTCTCTTGCATGCTGGGATTTGTTGTCCCTATGGAGAGTACAATATTACCATTAGTTGGTTCCAAGCACAGACAATATTAAAACAATTTATTTTCCTTATCGTAAGGTACCATGTTCATGAGGCAATTCTTTTCGCTAATGTGGTAATTCACGCTGCACAGGATTCGGAAAGTTCTAATCCCCAGCCTCTTGTCAGTTTCAAGATGGTGCAGCTTCCACGGCAGGGCGGCCGTGCAGTAATTTTGTTAAACAAAATGCCCGAAAGCAGCGAAGCGGCACTCGGTGACTCGCCACTGTCGCCAGCCATCCGGCTATGAAGTTCAGCTTGTCTCGTGATGTAGGTAAGTTTTAGCAATGCCTGACGCGTTTCAGGGCTTCTGGCCCCTTCCTCAAAGGCTGCTGTGTCTGCGCATAGAAAAGCTTTCCATACCAGTTCGCTTTGAGCATTTTTATTGATTTCCTGCCTCCACTAGGCTGCGCTCAGTGCGTAGTCAACTTCTCTTGCATGCTGGGATTTGTTGTCCCTATGGAGAGTACAATATTACCATTAGTTGGTTCCAAGCACAGACTATATTAAAACGCTTTATTTTCCTTATCGTAAGGTAACATGTTCATGAGGCAATTCTTTTCGCTATCGCAGCTTCCACGGCAGGGCGGCCGTGCCGTAATTTTGTTAAACAAAATGTCCGAAAGCAGCGAAGCGGCACTCGGTGACTCGCCAGGCATCCGGCTATGAAGTTCAGCTTGTCTCGTGATGTAGGTACGTTTTAGCAATGCCTGACGCGTTTCAGGGCTCCTGGCCCCTTCCTCAAAGGCTGCTGTGTCTGCGCATAGAAAACCTCTCCATACCAGTTTGTTTTGAGCATTTTTATTGATTTCCTGCCTCCACTAGGCTGCGCTCAGTGCGTAGTCAACTTCTCTTGCATGCTGGGATTTGTTGTCCCTATGGAGAGTACAATATTACCATTATTAGAACTGTCCGAATCCTGTGCAGCGTGACTCACCACAATAGCGAAAAGAATTGCCTCATGAACATGGTACCTTACGATAAGGAAAATAAAGCGTTTATAATATTGTCTGTGCTTGGAACCAACTAATGGTAATATTGTTCTCTCAATATTCTGGGATAATGTCAGTAAGCTAATGCTTTGTTGTCACTTTACTCATGTGGTATAAAGCACTGTCACTTTGAAGCACACTTGCACTTTAAATTACAAAAAAATAGCAATGAAAAAATGGTTTAAAAAGCATGTGACCAATGACCAGCGTGTCATGTGATCAAGGCCCTCCGGGGCTGAAACGCGTAATGGCTGCTACATCGCTGTAAGAAGGAACAATAAACGAACTTTACCGCCAATTTGCTGTGGTCTACGCTCCTTTTTCTGCTCAAAGAGACGAGGAGAGTTACGAGGAGTTTGCTGATATATGGAGCCGGTTTTTGTCGTCCCCGGCTCAACGTAGACCCCTTCTCATCGAGGGCGAACACACAGACAAGGAAGACAACGTCCGTTTTCGGACACTGATGCTACAATCCGGGAGGATTTTCTGGAGTTTTGCCCCCCAGCCGTTATTCGAAGGATCCGAAGCCGAGCTCGAAGTGCGGCGTTACCGGGTTGGAGGACGCGGAGCTACGCATGCGCATGAGTGAAGGTAGGATCAGTTCAACCTGAACGCGCTGGGTGAGAAGTCTTGCGGGGACAAGTGATAAGGGAGACACTTTGTGTTGATCCAACCGATTACGAACTCTCTGCCACTTCCAAAGACCCAACCTATTATTATTATTGAATCCTCAAACAGCAAAGATGTCAGCCGACATGCTCCGTGATCGGGAGACAGCTGCCCTTGAAATGTTTAATGATGCACATAATCCCAAAACACAAGCCATCGGTCAAAATACTGACACAAACATTTCAGGAACTGGTTTAAAAGAGAAAATGCGTTTTCTGGAAAAATTGATGAAAGGCGAACAAAGTAAATGGTGGGAAGCCAAGTCCCTCCAGAGCTATTTGGATGTAGGAAGAGTCCCACGGGGATTGAGAATTTTAATAGCCCCCAGCTATGAAACCCCTGACCCCAGGATGATGAAGGAGTGGGCAGAGACCAACCTTGAGTCCTCAAGGAAGCTAGTCACAATTTTAGTCAAATACGCTGAAAGTGACCGTCTCAAGGCGCAGGAACAGATTGATCAACTAAATACAGAAATTGAATCAATGAACCTAAAAGATGAAGAAACCAAACTACGAGCTGAAATGATGAAGCGCCTACGCAAGGAAGAAGAAAAAATAAGGGAACGCAAAACTTTCAAATTCCATCGCGACAAAGTCGATTATGAATGCGGACGCATTTTTACCTTTGCGCGAAAATACGATTCCCTCAGAAATCCCAAGGACACGGGTGCACAAACAGTAAAACCAAGAGCAATGGCAAGCACCAGTCGAGCTACACTTGAATACTCTTCCACTTCAGACCTCAGCTCAGCTATTGAAAGCGAAACAGAACAAGAATCAAGAGCTCTCAGCTTGGCACAGACTGCAGTGAAACATACCCTTGAACAAGAAGTTGGTTTTTTATGCGTAGAACGACGTCAAACACTTCGCCCACGGAACCATCAACAGACACAGCAAGAAAGACAACTTCCATCAAAAGAAGGGAGAGGCGAAAAGCAAGACAATGGAAATCAAAAAAGACAAAATCAAAGGAAATGGAAGCGCAAACCACAAAAGAACTGAATGCGAACAACAACACGGTTGTTAACCTTAGCAACATCCATCTCAATGAATCGGAGAAAAGGATTCTGTCTCTGGGGCTTTCATATTGTCCAAAAAACAATTTCAACTACGCTTCTACTAGAATAGATTTCTTTAAAGGAATACGGAAATTGAAACTGAAAAAATGTCATCTAATCAACAAGAAATCTGAGATACCACCACACGAAGAAAGTATGACTAGAGATCAACAAATCTCGCCTCCCTTCAATCTCACAGGATCTGACATGCCTACCCTGAGAGTTTTGGAAGATCTGGCACAAACGCCTTCTTATCCAAATATGACCACTTTCTCTAGTGACTCTGTTAACACGGCTGGAAATCGGTTAAAGGCTTTAACTCCATTCAGACCAAGATCTACCTTTACCCCAATTGCGTTGCGGGATGCAATAGATATCTTTAATGAACAGATTACAGTGGGCATTAAAACGCTAAATTTCAAAGTACAGAAAACATCGAAATATATAATGAACAAATCTGATATCCAATACCATCAACTAATGAAGAAACTCAAATCTAATTCTGATCTGATCATTCGAAATGCTGACAAAGGAGGGAACTTGGTAATTTGGGAGAAAACAAAGTACATCGAGGAAGCCATGAGGCAACTTTCAGACCGCAAATGTTATGGTCGCAGCGATAATCTAAGTCTGAAAACAACTTACAATGTCTACTACACAAAGCTCCTCTCATGGAAAAGTGCAGGACTCATATCAGTGGACGAATACAAATTCCTCAAAAATGACTCACCGACAACACCAGTCATTTATTTCCTGCCTAAACTACACAAAGACCCACTTCACACTCCAGGAAGACCCATAATTTCTGCGCGAAACAGCCTAATGGAAAAAACATCTCAGTACATAGACTATTTCTTACAAGAATTCGTGCAAGGTCTACCCTCCTACCTCAGAGATACTAGTGACTTTCTTCTTAAAATCAATAACTTTGTCTGGCAAAAACAACTTTTACTCATAACGATGGACATTACATCACTTTATACCAGCATTAATCATCAGGATGGGTTAAGAGCTGTTCAATTCTATCTTAACAAAAGACCCCCGGAACAAGAACAACACAACAAAATGCTGGTTCAAATGATTGAATTTTGCTTGCACAACAATATTTTTCTCTTTCAGAGTGCTTTGTTTCAGCAAATTCGCGGAGTGGCTATGGGGGCCAGCTTCTCCCCAAGCTATGCCTGTTTACATATGGGCTGGTGGGAGGAGCTGGTCCTCAAGAGCCAACATGAGTCCACTCTCCGTAACAATGTAAAACTCTGGCTGAGATATATAGATGATCTCTTTGTTGTGTGGGATGGTACCAAAACCGAAGCTGAAGAATTTATCAAATCATTGAATAAGAATGATCTTAATCTTGAATTCACAGCTGAAATAAGTTCTGACAAAGTGATTTTCTTGATGTTGAAGTGTATATCGATGATGGGTTATTGGCAACCAAAATCCATAGGAAACCAACAGCGGGAAATTCCCTACTACATGCTTCTAGTGCCCACCCCCAACACCTAATTCAAAGTATCCCCTACGGTGAGATGATTAGGTTGCGTAGAATTTGTAGCAATCTAACTGACCTATCAGCAGCACAACAAGCAAGTCAAGATAGGTTTATGGAGAGGGGGTACTCTCAAAAATGTATCAAAACAGCAATTCAGAAAAGCATGAAGCAAACTAGGGCTCAATTGCTCCAACCCAAATCACAGCTTACTGAAACTGATACCCTTCCTCCCAAAACTACTCCCCCAAGAGAGGACTTTAGAATTATCCTGGGCTTCAGTAATCAGGAAAAAGAAATCTACCAGATTATCAAAAAGAATTGGCCTATTTTACTTAATGACCCAGTAATAGGCCATCTGTTGCCCTCAAAACCTTCCATCACTTACAGCAAAGCACCCTCAATGAAGGATATCTTGGTTCAGAATAACCCAGTGGACAAACCAACATCCAATTGGCTGTCCAGCAGACTAGGCTTCACCAAATGCAAAACCTGCAAGGCATGTCAAAACGGTGTCAACACTACATCTTACACCACACCCTTTAAGACGCAGGCAACTAAGATTGACAAAGCCCTCACATGCAAAACTGATCATGTGATTTATGTTCTCCAGTGCCCATGCGGCCTAAGATATGTGGGCAGCACTAAACTTCAGGGACACAAGAGAATCTTGCAACATATTCGGGCAATTAAACATGCTGATCAATCTTACCCAGTGGCTCGCCACTTCAAGGAGAAGCATCAATCAGACCCGAAAGTTTTAACTTATTTCATTATTGATGCAATCCCTATCTCTAAGAGAGGTGGCGACAGGGAAAAATCACTACGCAAACTCGAAACCAGATATATTTTGGAACTAGATTGTAAACATCCAGGAGGTCTTAACATGACTGAAGACCTCCATACATTTCTATAGTTCCAATATTGGCCTAGTTTCAAACTGAATATCCAAACCATTGCTCACCTCAACATACAAATGAGCATATTAATAGGCCAATTTTGACAGCTGTTCTCCCTGATCTTAGATAAATAAAACCATTAAGGGTATTATTTTATCATGTCATGTTTTTAAACTTATTACTCTTTTAGCATTCTATTTATTTAATTTTTTTTAATAAATAGCTGCTTTGCACTTTAACACTTAGCACTCTAATCTGGGTGATCAGCATTACTTTGACAAGTCTACGTCCATCCATAATCAACCACCAGATAGACGATTAATTCAGACCAAAATCCCGTAGAACAACTGCACACAATAAAAATTGCCTAGGCATTACAATACAGCTCTTTTAACAAATATTTTTAAAGAATCTGTATGTTTAATTTGCATTTTTTACAATTTTTACTATTCATCTCAGATTCCCAATAATACACCAATTTTGGGTTTTTAACCAACTACTTTACAAAACGGCATTTATGCTATGATTTTAGGTAAAGTTAATATTTGTGGGCAGCTTGTTGTTGTTTTATTTTGCGATGTTTGCACAGTTTGACTTCAAGTAATTTGCACTAAGGATTTATCCTAATTGTACTGTATTGCGAATTTTGCACTCAAGTAATTTTCTTTGCCCCTGAGATGTTGTTCACATTGTGGATATCGTATATTGTGTGAACCTTCAATATTCTGGGATAATGTCAGTAAGCTAATGCTTTGTTGTCACTTTACTCATGTGGTATAAAGCACTGTCACTTTGAAGCACACTTGCACTTTAAATTACAAAAAAATAGCAATGAAAAAATGGTTTAAAAAGCATGTGACCAATGACCAGCGTGTCATGTGATCAAGGCCCTTCGGGGCTGAAACGCGTAATGGCTGCTACATCGCTGTAAGAAGGAACAATAAACGAACTTTACCGCCAATTTGCTGTGGTCTACGCTCCTTTTTCTGCTCAAAGAGACGAGGAGAGTTACGAGGAGTTTGCTGATATATATATATATATATATATATATATATTCTCCACAAGCCTTTCCACGATGAAAAAAGCGTTCTTGAGCCCAGTTCCTTTAGCGTGATTATTTATTCAGAAATAGCAAACAAACACCTGACGCGTTTCGGTGCCACTGCACCTTGGTCACGGGTAATCAGCTTGGGCGTAAATCAAATGTAACACACAACGAGATTGGTTAACTGCGTGGTGATTGATAAAATCATTTGTTTGTAGTAGTATGCTCACTTGAGCTGGATTTATCACTACTTTTGTTTTAAATTACCACGCATCCAATTTGCGCAATTATGTTTATGTTGCTTCTATAAAACATTGTAATCAGTGGCAATTATAAATTGTTTGGAATAGTAACTTGTGACGATGTGACCACTACAAAATGGATGCCAAATTTGAAAGTCTTTTTTGTTGAGTTGGGACAGGTAGTCCTACTTTGATGTTTATGTTTTGTTCAAACACTATATGTAGCACTTTGCACAAACTGCTGATTACCCGTGACCAAGGTGCAGTGGCACCGAAACGCGTCGGGTGTTTGTTTGCTATTTCTGAATAAATAATCACGCTAAAGGAACTAGGCTCAAGAACGCTTTTTTCATGAGGCAATTCTTTTCGCTATTGTGGTAAGTCACGCTGCACAGGATTCATACAGTTCTAATCCCCAGCCTCTTGTCAGTTTCAAGATGGTGCAGCTTCCACGGCAGGGCGGCCGTGCAGTAATTTTGTTAAACAAAATGTCCGAAAGCAGCGAAGCGGCACTCGGTGACTCGCCAGGCATCCGGCTATGAAGTTCAGCTTGTCTCGTGATGTAGGTACGTTTTAGCAATGCCTGACGCGTTTCAGGGCTCCTGGCCCCTTCCTCAAAGGCTG
Source organism: Triturus cristatus (assembly GCF_964204655.1). NCBI lineage: Eukaryota > Metazoa > Chordata > Amphibia > Caudata > Salamandridae > Triturus > Triturus cristatus. The sequence continues at coordinate 387,651,686 of NC_140584.1, read as the reverse complement.
CTGTGTCTGCGCATAGAAAACCTCTCCATACCAGTTTGTTTTGAGCATTTTTATTGATTTCCTGCCTCCACTAGGCTGCGCTCAGTGCGTAGTCAACTTCTCTTGCATGCTGGGATTTGTTGTCCCTATGGAGAGTACAATATTACCATTATTAGAACTGTCCGAATCCTGTGCAGCGTGACTCACCACAATAGCGAAAAGAATTGCCTCATGAACATGGTACCTTACGATAAGGAAAATAAAGCGTTTATAATATTGTCTGTGCTTGGAACCAACTAATGGTAATATTGTTCTCTCTATAGGGACAACAAATCCCAGCATGCAAGAGAAGTTGACTACGCACTGAGCGCAGCCTAGTGGAGGCAGGAAATCAATAAAAATGCTCAAAACGAACTGGTATGGAGATCTTTTCTATGTGCAGACACAGCAGCCTTTGAGGAAGGGGCCAGGAGCCCTGAAACGCGTCAGGCATTGCTAAAACTTACCTACATCACGAGACAAGCTGAACTTCATAGCCGGATGGCTGGCGAGTCACCGAGTGCCACTTCACTGCTTTTGGGCATTTTGTTTAACAAAATTACTGCACGGCCGCCCTGCCGTGGAAGCTGCACCATCTTGAAACTGACAAGAGGCTGGGGATTAGAACTGTCCGAATCCTGTGCAGCGTGACTCACCACAATAGCGAAAAGAATTGCCTCATGAACATGGTACCTAACGATAAGGAAAATAAAGCGTTTTAATATTGTCTGTGCTTGGAACCAACTAATGGTAATATTGTACTCTCCATAGGGACAACAAATCCCAGCATGCAAGAGAAGTTGACTACGCACTGAGCGCAGCCTAGTGGAGGCAGGAAATCAATAAAAATGTTCAAAACGAACTGGTATGGAGAGCTTTTCTATGCGCAGACACAGCAGCCTTTGAGGAAGGGGCCAGGAGCCCTGAAACGCGTCAGTCATTGCTAAAACTTACCTACATCACGATACAAGCTGAACTTCATAGCCGGATGGCTGGCGAGTCACCGAGTGCCGGTTCGCTGCTTTCGGGCATTTTGTTTAACAAAAAAAAAATATATATATATATATATATATGAACACAGTCTCCGGATACCTTTCAGGACTCGGACGCCAACACAGAGACCCACACTCCCACACTCAATTTTAAAAGCTTTACAATTGTACTCAACAAAGGGTCACTCCTAATCAGGTGCCAGTGACTACTCACACAGTCTCTCACCCTAGTGTGGTAGGCACTGTACCCCGTGATTAGTCTTATTTCCTCACTATCTTTCTTTTTTGTTTCTTCCTCTCTTTTGGTTTAAGGAGTTCATTTCTTTCAATACTTCCTACTTTTTTCAATGCTTGTTCTACAACATTGCTCTTGTAGCCCCTAGCCTCAAACGTTCCGGTGAGACTAGTTTGAGCATCCTCCAATGCTGGCCTCTCACTACAGTTCCGTTTCATCCGGAGATGCTCAGCATAAGGGATGCTCATTTTGAGTTTTGTGGAATGATGGCTGCTCGCATGAAGGATTGAATTACCTGCCGTAATTTTCCTGAAAGTTTGTGTATGGATTACAGAATTCTTCACATATACCTCAAGGTCTAGGAATGTTACCTTGGAGCTACTTATTGTGTCTGTGAAATTTAAATTTAAGGCATTATTGTTCAGTTGTCTCACGGAACGCTCAGCAGACTCCACTGATCCCTCCCAGACCACAGAAAGATCATCTATAAATCTCTTCCAGAGCACCACATTTTCCTTCCATTCCCTGGCATACTCCACCCTGAGCACCTTCTCCTCCCACCATCTCATATGCAAATTGGCATAGCTGGGGGCGAAGCAGGTGCCAATGGCTGCCCCGTGGACCTGTCTATATGTTTCATTTCCATACAGGAAACTGTTATTTTCTAGACATAGTCTGCCCATTTCAATTAACATTGTGAAGTGTTGATATAATGAGATGTGTCTCATGCTCAAGAAGTGGTGCATAACATTCAATCCTGCCTCATGTTCTATGCTCATGTACAATGATGTTACATCGAGGGTAATTAGCAAATAAGTATCTTTCCAAACTAGATTCTCTAATTTGCTTAAAAAGTCTCAGGTGTCCTAAATATATGCTGGGAGTTCTCTGACGAACTCCTGCAGAAAATGATCCAAATATCTGGAAGTCCTGTCTAAAAGACTTCCTAAAGCGGAAATTATAGGCCTACCCAGGGGATTTTCCTTGTTTTTATGAATCTTGGGGATCAAGTATAAAATCGGCGTTACTGGTTTATCAATATCTAGATATAAATACTCATCTTGAGATAATAAACCAAGTCCCCTCCAGCGTGCCAGGTCCTTATGGAATTTATTTTTTACCTCTAAGAGGTTGCTGTGTGGTATTTTTATATAACATTCCTTATCTCGTAGTTGTTTTTTTGCATCTGAATCATACATTGTCAGTGGCCAAAGGACCATATTGCCCCCTTTGTCCGATTCACGTATAACAATATCCCTATTTTTCTTAACTTTTTCCATTACCTGGTTGTTCTTTCTATCCTGAAAACGGCTTCCTTTCTCAAAATCAGTACTTGATGACAATGCCAAATCTTTCAAATCTTTAATTACAGCCTCAGAGAAAAAATCAACCAAATCTTTTGGTGTATTCGGTACAGAAGTGGACACTGGCTTAAAGTTTGTTGTTATACCTTTAAATATATCCAAACCCATGACTCCTGCTGTACTTCTTTGAGTCCCAATGGGTTGTAGTCCTTCACATTCTCTCTGCAGTTCATTTAACTCGTGCAGGGTACTTAAATCCCCTACTTGCAGATGACAAGATTCTTCTGGAATGTCCTGCATATTCTCAGATTGACTTCTCTGAAACAAATAATTTTTAAGTTTTAACTTCGTACAAACTTAAAAAAGTCCACACGAGTCTGACTATAATCAAAATTGGTCCTTTTACAAAATGACAGGCCTGGTGCTCATATCTCATTATTTTCTTTTGATAGCTCCATAGTTGTTAAATTAACTACTGTGGCTGGGTCATGGTTCATTTCCGTCTGTAACCCTCCTTGGTTTTCGTTCCAGATCGGAGTTCCATTCCCTCCCCATCTGGCTTTGCGTTTCCTATGTTGTTCTGGGTCCGATCTATACCTAAAAAAAGAAACTCTTCGACCACGGTCGGAGTCATTTTGTTGTGCCTCCAAGAGCTACCACCTTCTTCTTCCGACGCCGTCTCCACATCAGAGCTCATTTGTGATTTTATTTCTGAAGCACTCTCATTTTCTGCATTTCGGGTTCCTTGTCTTTTTGCCGTTGTCACATTTCCAGAGAGTTTTTGTCTTCTAAGACTATCAAATCTTTGAGCAAAATTATTGATTTGCCCTTGTTGATAATCTAATCTGTCCCTTTGGAATTTGGTGGCCTTTCTCTCTTATAGTTTGCTCGTGTTTTCTTAATTTCATTTCTAACTCAGTTTCAAATTTCGCCAAATTTAAATTTTTTGAGACTGTTCAATTTTCCAATATTTTGTCTCTATCCTTGTGCGCATACTTGATCAGTATCCTCATCATATTTCCTGAGGAGTCCGCATTATTGGCAGCCCACTCTTTCAGCATTTCTGGATCCGGGTCTTCAAACGTGGGAGCCACTAGGATTCTCAACCCTCGAGAAACTCTCCCTGATTCTACCTCCCACCATTTGGAGATCTCACCCCGTTTTAACTTCTCTAATTTGCGCATTAATTGTTGCACATTTGCTTCATTGATGGCAACCTGTGGGGTTTCATTGCGACTTTCTGTAATCATCACATTGTCAACAAACATGGAGTTCGCTGCCTCCTCCCGTTCTTTATGCCACGTGTCCATAATGGCTTTTCACTTTCTCCTCTTACGCTTATTTCACCTTTAGTTACTTCTGTCTGAAAGCTGATGTGTTTTTCAGAGATAGGAGTCCCACCGGGTAATCCTCCCGGTAACCTCTCCCTGTATATGCAGTAAGGGATTATGCTGAGTAAAGAACTCACCCGACTGCAGGCGTCCTCCGACCCACTGCTACCGGCATGGGCGTTACTCGCTATAATTTCTCCCAGTTAATCCAGTGTCACGGGGGCTTCCAGTTATGTACCGCATCCCTCCTTTTACTTGCCGGACTCCAGGAAGCACCTGAATGAGGACGTGTTGGCTGCTGCCGTTCTCTAGCACCGCAGCTTTAACACGAACACAGACTCCGGATACCTTTCAGGACTCGGAGGCCAACACAAGGACACACACTCAATCTTAAAAGCTTTCAGTGCTTTTATTCTTCTGGTGACGTGTTTCGCCTGCCTCCGCAGGCTTGTTCACACAAACAAGCTCTAGTCACATTACCGGCAATTAAAATACAAGCTTCCGATCACGTGGTCTGCTGCATCCACAAAGGAGGGAAACAGACTATACCACTGACGTGATTCAATTTGTTATTGCAGCATTGTCGTGTCGATCTGACAATAATTATAAATTCATTACCTTGCTTAAACTATATTTTAGAAACAATCTTTTGAACAGAAATTATACATTTAAAACTCATCATTGTTTCGTTTTCTCTCTAGTTAATTATATGCCATAGATGCAAATGATTTTTGTTATTCTCCCCCTCATTTCTTCTCTGGCAGCCATCTTGTGCCTCGGTAGAACCGAGGTACAAGAAAACCGAAACAAAGGTGCAAAACGCGACAAGGGGGCAGGGTAGAAACACCCTGACCCCCTAGGCCTGCTCAGGGGGTCCAACAAGGCCCCCAAGGCCCAAAAAATAATTTTGTTATTTTTAAATCGCGGGATGCGCATCCTGCTGATGAAAAAAAAACGAAGCGCGGGCTACCACGCTTCATTTTTATTTAGCCCCCGGGGGGGCCAAGTCCCGGTGGCAATATGTAAATGATAATGGGGGGCCCAGAGGGGCCCCCCCAGCCCCGGGGACCGGCACCCCCTGGGGCTTATGTGAATTATGGGGGGGTCTCTCAGTCCCCCCCCAGCCCCGGGAACCGCCACCCCCCGGGGCTTCATTATAGATGGGTGGGGTGGCTCAAAGGCCCCCCAAGCCCCGGAGACCGCCACCCCCAGGGCTTTAGGTAAATGTATGCAGGGGGGCTCATGGCCCCCCCACAGCCCCGGGGACCGCACCCCCCCGGGGCTTGTTTTAAAAAAAAAAAACCTATGTGGGGGGGCCCGAGCCCGCCCACACGCCCCGGGGACCGCCACCTCCCCAGGGCACTAATTATTTAAAATAGGCAGTCCATTACGGACCCCCAAGCCCCGGGGACCACCACCACCCGGGGCTTTAAATTAAGTTGGAGGGGACCGCGCGGCCCCCCTCCTGGAGCCAATGATGGCCCTGGGGACCGCCACCCCCCAGGGCCGGCTCCTGCAGTGTCCCGGGGTGCCCACCCCCGGGACACTGCTGTTTGCAATGGCTTCATTGAAGGGGAAACCTGCTCTCGCTTCAATGAAGCAAAGCAGATTGCTTTTCCACATGGGGAGCAGCATGTTAGCTGCTCCCATGTGGAAAAGCAATGCCGGCTCCCGCAGGAAGCGGGGAGCCAGCTGGGACCGTGGGGGGATTGGGGACCCATTTGAGATGTCATCAGTGATGTCACTGACCATGTCATGAATGATGTAATATGTGACATCATCAGCAGTGGATTGCGGGCGTGCAAGATGTAGTTAGTACAACTAACTATATCGGAGGAATTTCAATGGTTTTGTTCGAGTGAAATGTCCAGCTAACTATAACACCCCTAAAACCCATTGTTTTTCAGTGAATTTCAAAGGTTTTTTAAATGCTAATTCCTAACTATATCAGGCCTGAAACCTATGTTTTTTTAAGTGAATTTCAAACGTTTTGTAAATGACAATTTTTAATGTATTAATTGTTATACTTTTGATACTGATTTACTACATTTTTTAAACTATTTATTTTTAGATATTTTTTTAAATTACATTATAATTACATTATACATTACAATACAAAATATACTTTCTCAGAATGAATTACTTTAGTTTAAATACTTTGCAAATAGGCAATAGAATTTTAAGTACAGTAGTTACAGTTGTTGCAATGGGCAACACAATTTCAAACACAATGCAACATTGAGCTCAAGGTGAATTTCTAGTCAAATGCAATTAGTTACTTTATGGATTACTTTTCTAACCACAGGACTGGATCCTAGATTCAGTCCTTGGACATCTCCTGTAAACAGTTGAGTAAAAGCGTTTTGGTTACAGTAGTTATTTTTAAGGAATATTATTGTATTTTAAAAGTTGACACTTAGAAACTTTTTCACATAGAATCACCAATGTTATCCTATGGCAGAAAATTCACTTAGCAGGTAAGTAATGTTATCGTTACATTTTCTTACTCAGTGGTGGATCCTGGATCCAGCACTGGCCAATCTCCTGTAAACAGTTGAAAGAATGTGTTTAAGTCATACAGACGATTTTTTAGGAATATTTTTAGTTTGTGAAAATAGACACTTTGAAACTTTTCTGGTGAAAACTACACAATGAATTCCTATTGAAGGAAATACAAGTTACTGGTAAGTACGCTTAGAATTACTTTTCAGAGTCAGTGCTGATCTAAAAGATGCAGCCCTGGGTTCTCTCCTGATAACAGGTGAGTAAATCGGATTTCGTAGTTCGCCTGATTTTAGAGGAATATTTGTATGTTTTTTAATAATGGACAATTAGAAACTTTTCTGGTGAAAACCACACACTGGATTCCTATGGAAGGAAATACAAGTTACTGGTAAGTACGCTTAGAATTACTTTTCAGGGTCAGTGCTGGGCTAAAAGATGCAGCCCTGGGTTCTCTCCTGATAACAGGTGAGTAAATCGGAATTTGTAGTTCGGCTGATTTTAGGCGAATATTTGTTTGTTTCAAAAACGGACACTTTGAAACTTTTCTGCTGAAACCCACAGAAAGGATTCCTATGGAAGGAAATACAAGTTACTGGTAAGTATGCTTAGAATTACTTTTCAGGGTCAGTGCTGGGCTAAAATATGCAGCACTGGGTTCTCTCCTGATAACAGGTGAGTAAATCGGAGTTCGTAGTTCAGCTGATTTTAGAGGAATATTTGCAAGTTTCAAAAATGGACACTTGGAAACTTTTCTGCTGAAACCCACAGAAAGGATTCCTATGGAAGGAAATACAAGTTACTGGTAAGTACGCTTAGAATTACTTTTCAGGGTCAGTGCTGGGCTAAAATATGCAGCACTGGGTTCTCTCCTGATAACAGGTGAGTAAATCGGAATTCGTAGTTCGGCTAATTTTAGAGGAATATTTGTACGTTTCAAAAATGGACACTTTGAATCTTTTCTGCTGAAAACCACACAATGGAATCCTATGGAAGGAAATACAAGTTACTGGTAAGTACGCTTAGAATTACTTTTCAGGGTCAGTGCTGGGCTAAAATATGCAGCACTGGGTTCTCACCTGATAACAGGTGAGTAAATCGGAATTCGTAGTTCGGCTGACTTTAGAGGAATATTTGTACGTTTCAAAAATGAACACTTAGAATCTTTTCTGCTGAAAACTACACAATGGATTCCTATGGAAGGAAATACAAGTTACTAGTAAGTACGCTTAGACTTACTTTTCAGGGTCAGTGCTGGGTTAAAAGATGCAGCACTGGGTTCTCTCCTGATAACAGGTGAGTAAATCGGAGTTCGTAGTTCAGCTGATTTTAGAGGAATATTTGCAAGTTTCAAAAATGGACACTTAGAAACTTTTCTGCTGAAAACCACACAAAGGATTCCTATGGAAGGAAATACAAGTTACTGGTAAGTACGCTTAGAATTACTTTTAAGGGTCAGTGCTGGTCTAAAAGATGCAGCCCTGGGTTCCCTCCTGATAACTGGTGAGTAAATCGCAATTCGTAGTTCGGCTGATTTTAGAGGAATATTTGTACAATGGTGAAGGAAGGGGGCGGGGCCTGAGGTGACGTGTGCAAGCATGCCCTGTGGCGCGTTTTAAGTTGGGGAATTAATTCCTCTTCAATCCTGAGGTCCCCTGGGGGACAACTAGCCCACCAGGTACCTCCAGTATGCGCCAGGGAGCTGCATTGCAGAGAGGTGTTCAGAGGCCACGCCCCCTTTTTACAAAACTCTGCAACGCAGCTCTGTTGCACTTACTGGAGGTACCTGGTGGGCTAGTTGGCCCCTAGGGGACCTCTGGATTGAAGAGGAATTAATTCCCCAAATTAAAACACGCCACAGGGCGTGTTTGCACACATATCACCTCAGGGCCCGCCCCCTACCTTCACCACTGTGCAAACGCGCCACGTGGGGTGTTTTAAGTTGGGGGATTAAGTCCCCTTGAATCCTGAGGTCCCCTGGCGGCCAACTAGCCCACCAGGTACCTCCAGTATGCGCCAGGGAGCTGCGTTGCAGAGAGGTGTATAGAGGCCACGCCCCTTTTTACAACACTCTGCAATGCAGCTCTGTGGCACTTAGTGGAGGTACCTGGTGGGCTAGTTGGCCCCTAGGGGACCTCTGGATTGAAGAGCAATGAATTCCCCAACTTAGAACGCACCCCGTGGCGTGTTTTAAATTGGGAGATTAAGTCCCCTTGAATCCTGAGGTCCCCTGGCGGCTAACTAGCCCACCAGGTACCTCCAGTAAGCGCCACGGAGCTGCGTTGAAGAGAGGTGTAAAAAGGGGCATGGCCACATCACACCTCTCTGCAACGCAGCCCCCTGGTGCGTACTGGAGGTTCCGGGTGGGCTAGATGGCCCCCAGGGACCCCCAGTATTCAAGGGGAATTAGATCCCCCAATGCAAACACGCCAGGGGGCGCGTTTGCAGAGTGGTGCAAGGAGGGGGCGTGGCCTGTCTTTTTTTTCTTATTTTTTTAGAAGGGTGGCTGTGTAGCCCCCCTTCTTTTTCTAATTTATTGGCCCTGGGGACCCCATCCCCCAGGGCCTGCCCCAAATTATTTTTTTTTATAAAAAAAAACCCAAAATTTGGAAGAGGGCTGCGTGGACCCCCTCCCGAGGCCATGGCCTTTTTTTTTTTTAAAGTTTTGTATTTTGGAGGGGGGCTGCCTTGCCCCCCTCCTGTGGCCCCTTTGGGCCCCGGGGACCCCATCCCCCGGGGCCATTTTTTTTTGTTTTATTTTTAAAATTTTTAGGAGGGGAGGGGGGTGCGTGGCCCCCCTCCCGGGCCACTACTGGCCCCAGGGACCCCATCCCCCAGGGCCTGGCCACCTCGTTGAGGACCATAGGGGGGTCCCCAATCCCCCACGGTCCCAGTCGGCTCCCCGCCTCCTGCGGGAGCCGGCATTGCTTTTCCACATGGGGAGCAGCTAACATGCTGCTCCCCATGTGGAAAAGCAATCTGCTTTGCTTCATTGAAGCGAGAGCAGGTTTCCCTGCTCTCGCTTCAATGAAGCAAAGCAGTTTGCAATGGCAGGGTGGGAGCAACGAGGCTCCTGCCCTGCCATTGAAAACAGCAGTGTCCCGGGGGTGGGCACGCCGGGACACTGCAGGAACCGGCCCCTGGCAGTCCCCAGGGCCATCATTGGATCCGGGGGGGCCGCACGGCCCCCCTCCCACTTAATTTAAAGCCCCGGGGGGTGGTGGTCCCTGGGGCTTGGTGGTCCGTAACGGACCCCCTATGGTAAATAATTAGTGCCCTGGGGAGGTGGCGGTCCCTGGGGCGTGTGGGGGGGGCTCGAGCCCCCCCACACAGGGTTTTTTTAAAAAAACAAGCCCCGGGGGTGGCGGACCCCGGGGCTGCGGTGGGGCCATGAGCCCCCCCGTATACATTGGAATAAAGCCCCGGGGGAGTGGCAGTCCCCGGGGCTTGGAGGAGCCTTTGAGCCCCCCCACCCATGAATAATAAAGCCCCGGGGGTGGCGGTCCCCGGGGCTGGAGGAGGTAGTGAGCCCCCCCCCATAAGTCAGCTAACCCCGGGGTGTGGCCCCCATTATAATATACATATTGCACCCGGGGGCTAAATAAAAACAAAGCGTGTTTTTTTTTCGGCAGCGGGATGCGCGGATCCTAAGCGCATCCCGCGATTTTTTTATAAAAAAATAATTTTGGGGGGGCCTTGGGGGTCCTTGTGGGACCCCCTGAGCAGGCCTAGGGGGTCAGGGTGTTTCTACCCTGCCCCCTTGTCGCGTTTTGTGCCTTTTTGGGGGGGTTTTCTTGTGCCTCGGTTCTACCGAGGCACAAGATGGCTGCCAGCACTTCCTGATTCAGAATGTTGGCAGCCAATTAGCATTCAGCTCGTGCTGGGGAGGATGCGGGGAGGGTGTGTGGATCCTCTGAGGCCATAGATATATCTATCCTTTTAACTCTAAATTTCTCAGGAACTGCTGAATGAATTTACACCATTTAAGCAAAAGGCACGAGTCTGAACTGAGGACTACCTCTTTGCCAAATTTGGTGTAATTCCATTCAGCAGTTCGGGCTGTAGCTGCGTCAACAGGTCCTATGGGAAAATGCATGGGAAAAACGCGTTTTGGGACCCCCCTTTTTTCTCGGCCCCCGCTTGACGAATCACCGTGAAATTTTCAGGAGAGGAGCGGACCGGAGCTGGCCAAAAGTTTTGAAAATTTCACGAAGATTCGTCAATCGGTGCCAACGTTATTCCAAATAGAATGTTGCGGATTTCCTATGGAAAATAGGTCCTAACTATATATATAATTCACTGAAAAAACCATAGGTTTCACACATGTTATAGTTAGCGGAAATTTTACTGATAAAAAACCAATGAAATTGCCCCGTTATAGTTAGTGCTGGCAACTATAACTCACGCGACCGCAATCCTCTGCTGATGCTAATACTGTATTTAGACACTTATTTGCCCATGTCTTCTTCCATACATTTTTAGCTATACATATATTACAAATATTTTTTTTTATAAAGACACATATGTCATCAGCAGAAGATTGCGGTCGCGTGAGTTATAGTTGCCAGCACTAACTATAACGGGGCAATTTCATTGGTTTTTTATCAGTAAAATTTCCGCTAACTATAACATGTGTGAAACCTATGGTTTTTTCAGTGAATTTGCAAGGTTTTTTAAATGCTAATTCCTAACTATAACGTGTGTGAAACCTACGGTTTTTTCAGTGAATTTGTACGGTTTTTTAAATGCTAAGTTACTTTACGCCATTCGAGGCGTGCGCGCCCACTTAACGCAGTTCGTTCCGTGCACGGTTTTTAGCAACTTTAATAAGCCCTGTACATTTGGTGGCCTTCGGCCACCAAAAGCACTGGGGGTGGGGTAAGTGTGGATAGTGTTTTTTTTTAAATTTTTTTTTTAACCGTACGCGTATGGTAAGCGTACGGTAAGCGTACTCGCCAAAATTGCCGAAAAAAAAAAACGTTTTTGCTCTTGGGGGATGTTTGGGGACTCCCTCAACATGACTGTGTGGGAGGGAGTTGTCAAAACAGCCCCGTAACATGTTTTTGGGCATCATGTTTGATAAATAACACTCAGTGCGAGAGACAAAATGGCGGACGCCTCTTCCTGGTTTCGGACGATTCGAATGTTTACTAAGATCTAAGAGCCAATCAGAATCGCGCTCGCGCACGCCACCGTACGCGTACGGTAAGCGTACAGTAAGCGTACCGTAAGCGGGCTCAGATATATATATTGATTTAAAGGCTATTTTCTCAGAATCTACTGAACAGATTTACACCAAACCTACAAAAGGCACTTCCTTGACCTAGGGACTACCTCTCTGCCAAATTTCTAGTAATTCTGTTCAGCCGTTCGGGCTGTAGCTCTGTCTAAAGGTCCTATGGAAAAATGCATGGGAAAAACGCGTTTTGGGACCCCCCTTTTATCTCAGCCCCCGCTTGACGAATTCCCCCCGAGACTTTCAGGGTAGGAGCGGAGCGTAGCGCCCCACCTATTTTGAGAAATTCGCGAGGATTCATCGACCGGCGCCAAAGTTATTCAAAATAGAATGTTGCGGATTTCCTATGGAAAAGGGGTCCTAACTATAACTACCTACTGGCGACCGCCAGTAGGTAATATATATATATATAGATATATATGTAGCTAACAGGTAAGATCATACCGACACATGTATAAACACACAAAAATACACATACAAAGATATATAAAAGATCTATGCACGTCTGTATATATAACAGCATTTAAAGATACCAAATATGCACACAAGTACACACAGAGACGCATACTAATAAACTCACAAGCAGAAACATAGATCATTTATGTATGCATTTTATACAGCATATAAAACTTACAACACACACAGAGACTCACGTATTGCACCATTTATGCACACAACAATTGGAGGCAGTTCCAGGAGATCAATACAAGTCACTTTTAATTAAGTGGAGAGTTCAAATTAATATTCATTTCTTGGAGAATATATATGCACATACTTCTAGGTATATTATGTGATGTAGTGGTGATATTATGCACAAACTATGATGTAATAGATTGGTCAATATATTTTAATATATTTATATATTTATTTTATTTATATCATATTTATATTCTCCGACATTATAGATGAAAATGGAAATATTTATTGAAAGGATGTATTGAAACGGCCAAAGAAATCATTGGGACCTATCACCTTTTTATGGACAAAGAAAAAACAAGGATTATATATATCTTATGGACTCAACAGTGATAAAGAAAGAAAAAGAGAGAAAAAAGAGAGAAGAAAAAAGAAAGACTGGCTCTCCTGACAGACGTGTATTTTTTCTATGTTTATTGGTGGTGTTCTATCACGTGGTTGAAGCATTTTAAAAAAATGACGTTTTTACTCTCTGTTTGTGTGAACAAGGGCAAGTGGTGCCCGGCACGCGTAATCAGGAGGAAACAGCAATAAAAAGTTGATTTGCCTGCAGTTTGGTGGTTCGTGGTTCCTTTGTGGATGAAGCGAGCGCTAACAATGCTGTGAGCAGACGAAGGATCTCTTGCAATTTTTATATGTAGCTAACATGTAAGATCATACCGACACATGTATAAACACACAAAAATACACATACAAAGATAGATAAAAGATCTACGCATGTCTGTATTTATAACAGCATTTAAAGATACCAAATATGCACAAAAAATACACAGAGACGCATACTAATACACTCACAAGCAGAAACACACATCATTTATGTATGCATTTTATACAGCATATAAAACTTACAACACACACAGAGACTCACGTATTGCACCATTTATGCACACAACATACACAAGTGAGTTATACAAGCTCACACACAGATATACATGCATTCATATACACAAATACACCTACACCAACAAACACACATTAATGAAATTCGTGCTTCCTTGTACATTAAAAGCTATAGAGCAAATATACAAGCACGCACAGACATTTTCTGTTTTTTACTGTCTCACCACGAGTCAAGCCTGTTTCTATATCCTACATGCCAACACATCACGGCTCCTACATTAATTTTTTTCCTCAGCAGGTTGGTGTAATACCCTAGGTGTTACTCTCAGTGTAGAGGCACTAGCAGGAAGAGTAATCATTCCCCAGCTCAGCGTAGGATCTCCCAACCAGTAAAAGACAACCATCATTAATCTTTCAAGCAGTCCATTAGCTGTCCAATATTGATGTGTCAATATCTCGATGACCTCTAGAAAGCCGCTTCAGTGCTTTCTGACATCTGGCTTAAAAACTGTACTTTACTAAGAAGAGCAGAAAATATTATTTCTGGCTATCTCTGCTCGAACAACTCATTTGTATCAGAAACTATTGACTTCCTGAACTAGTGTTTGACCTACTCTGCCTTGATAAGGACATCCACACATGCGCTGCTTGTGTATTCTTTCTTACATGACAATGAACACGCAGCCTGAGGGCATCATTTATGAGTTTTTGTCCTAGGGCAGCGCCGCAGGCCTTCCTGTTGTGCTAACCTATGGCAAAAGAAAAGGCAGGAATGCACTGTATCTACCAGATACTGCAAATTCCTGTCCTTTTACCCTGTGCCGGCACACAACGGGCTGCCATGCAACAACGCAGGCACCTTTGCACCATGGTGCAAGGGTGCCTGTATTGCAGGGATGATTATTTTGTGTAGGAAGGGAAACTTTTAAGCACAAAAACAATCACAAGAGGATTTTTCCTCTTTCTATGTGCGCTACAGAATTCAGCACACATAGAAGGGAACAACGAGGAGAACTTAACATATTTCTCCTCGTTGTGTCTCTCTTATGCCTCTCCTGGGGCAGTGTCATAAACACATGCAGAACACTGCTTTAAAGGTGAAAGATATTTACAAGGCAGCATTAAGCCAAAGAAAGTGGAATAGTGCTGCCTCACAAATATGGAGCAGGCTCCTGTGCCACAGAGCGTCACAAACAGCACAAAAAGTGACGCACCAGTGGAGCAAGTGGCCTCATAAGTGAGACCTTGAGCTTTTTAATGATGTTTGAGTAGAGAATTTGTGGCAATTTCAGCTTTTCTGCTGAATCCTATTTATTGCATTTAGTGGCGCAGAAATGCTCAAAGGAGCATGAACTTTAGATAAGTAAGCACATACATCTATCCCAATAGGATGAAGTTGGTTAATGTAAGGCCCAAAGGTGCAAGTAGTTTATTTATTTTGATCCCTTTTAGATGGCTAAAACGAGACCGAGCACTTTTCATATAACACATCGGTGGCGAGAACAAGCAAAAACACAGGCGATCACCTTAGTTGAATCCATCACCAACTGTAAAATGGAATAACAAAACCAGGTCAAGACTACTTAATAGAAAAAATGGAAGATTGCCTCTAACAAGAAACAATTGATAAAAGGAGAATGTACAGTACAGGATGCTGTGATGCTGTACAAGGAAAATGGAGCAATTACATGAACGTTCGCATTTAAAAAAAAAAACCTAGAGCAATGCTATCTATATTCACAGTCAAAGGGTTATCAAAAATGGCAGGAACACAGAATACAAATAGTTATGACAAATGACATACTGAATGAATATGATTCGTAAAGCGCGCAATTACCCTGAGGAGGGCATCTTGGAACTTTACATTTCAGTCCTAATATTATTTGTCATATATTGATCCTTGTACTATAGTGGGCTATATAATCTAAAGCTGTTCTGGACCTTGTAGAAATGAATACTAGGAAGTAGATTAAAATATGTGTCCAATAATACTTCGGTTTACTTCATGATTCTATCTAGTTGGTTGGAAATTAGAAAAAGTGAGTGAAAACCTAGCTACACTAAAACTGTAGTTAGGATTCGCACCTGTAGTGCCCACTACACAAGGACAAGTTATTATAATTAGGGGTGGGCGGAATTTGCGAAATTCACTTTCGCAAACTATCGCGAAAATGTTGAAAATCTCCGCAAACACGCCGGAAATATCGCGAAGACGCGGAAGTTTTTTTCCCGCCTGTTCGCGGTATTTTCTGCGTGATCGCGGCTCGCCAACTTACCCATGTGGTTGCTCACGGGCGCAGCAATCTTGTTTTCACTTGTCCCGCCCGCCTGCGATGCTTACTGTCTGTTCTGGGTCGCGCAATTCATGCTCGCGCCCGTTCGTGGTACGTATTTCCTGTTCGGGAACGCTTTTACTTGTTGACATTGCTTTTTGCGTGCTCGAGGAGAAAATATCACACGAACTTGCGCACGTGGTCGCAATGGGCGCGGCCATCTTGTTTTTCACTCTATTGCATGGTTCTGGGGCCTGATTTTCAATCCTCCCCGTATCTTTCCAATCCTTTGTTTGAAGCCACTTTTTTTTTTAAATCTTTTTTATTTATTATTTCTCTAACTATTTTCCTGCTTCTATATTTTTGGTTTTTGTCTACTTTTTTTTTGTTTTTTAGCTACTTTTTCACTCTTTCTATTGCCTGCTATTTATTTCCTTTACTTACTTTTTAAATGTTATTACCTTTTCTTTCCTGCCCCGTCTCTCATCCCCAGAACCATGTCAAAGGGTAGGGCTCGACGCAGCCAGAGCCGTGACCGCCTTCCTTGTGGAAGGTGGCGCCCACAAGGGGTGCAGGCACGGGCCTTATTTGGGGAGGTGGAGTTGGCTGCACTCATTTTCTTTGTGCACCGCCACCTCCCCTCAACACTGACAGCAGGTGGCAGGCCTGGGTCTGGGTACGGGCTCCGGGAGCATCGACAGCGGTGGGGTTTTGGACTATTTTCTGGACTTTCTTACGGACATTGGTTGGGGTTAGGGAGGGGGGTGGGTCAGCTTTTTTGGGTTTTTAGTTTATTTTTGTTAGGGTCAATTAAATCTATATTTCTACGTTACATGCAATGTTGTTAATGTTTTGTAGGTGGGGTTACTGTTTTACATCACACTGTTTCCTTGCTGGTGCAGGCCCGCCCATAGCCAGTGTTTGATTTAAAAAATTGGCTGACTGTGTAAGACACAAACAGATAGATGCGACACCCCTCACTGATTGAGTTGTCCTACTAGTACTTTCAGTCTCTCTTCTAGTCTATGCATTCTTTATCTGGACTCAAAGGGGTGTGTGAAGTTGAATTTATTGAAACATGTCCATTATTAATTATGCCTCCCCCAAACTTCTCTTACCTTTGCTTGATGTTTAACTTAGGCACAGCAATGGCTGCATGGTGAAGATGGTTTCCTTTTTCTAACATGCCATGATTGGGGTGGTGGTGGTAGTATAGTAGTAGTAGTAGACACTGGCAGGGCAGCAGCATTTGCAAAAAAAGAAAATGAGACAGTCAGTCGCCTTTGAGAGACTGTTCGAGGAGTAGTAGAATGAAGTACAGTACAGAACTTACCAAGCAACAATAATATGCTAAAATATTTTACAACAAAACATAATGGTGGTGGGGATAGCCTACTAGACAGAGTTACAAACGATAGTTGTGTCGAGTCACTTGAACAGGCCTACAGCGTAACAGTTAGTGCTGTGTATGAGGAATGACAACAAATCCAATCAATGCCGGCAATTAATGCTGAGGTATATGTTCCTTTGTTAAATAAAATCACCTCTAAAATATACTGCTCATGGTTGGGCAAGCAGAAGAAGATCATCGCTCTGCCTTGAAATTGAAGTACTGTTGCTTTCGCCACGTCCGCCCCAGCAAGTGTGTGATTAAGTATTGGTGTACATTTAATTTAGTCACACCTCGACAATAAGTCACACAGCCCGGGGGAAGAGGGTTAGGGTTTGTTGAATGGATGGGAAGGGGGTTTGGGGAAAGGTTTGACAGTGAAAAACAGTACGCATGGACAAACAAACGACAATCTTTGAAGACTACCATATCCATATCAATATGTTAAGGGAGAAAAAGGAAATGCATGCATGATGATCATTGATAATTAGACTCGGATTACATACACTTCTTGTTCTGTTTTCCGGCCTTAATACTTTTACAGATAGCAAATAGAAATTTTAAATATTGGTAGGGATGAATCATAAACAGAGAGCAAACCTAATGATGATAATAACAACAACAAGAAAAACACACTGTTGTAAAGATTGTAGACAAAAGAAATGAAAGTTGATACTGTTACTGTGTTATCCTGGTCAAAAATGTGGACTGGATTTGCATCTCGGCATTTCTCTTGGTCCTCTCGTCCATCAATCTTGGGTGTCGCCACTCGCCACTGCCCGGCTGGAAAAAAATGTAGATTTATTGGTAAGATAAGTGTGCATTGTAATGTTTTCCCAAGTATAGGGCAAGGCCCGGCCTGTAATTGTAGATGGAAAAGCAAAGGGGATATTGAGAAACAAAGTTGAAACAAATGCACAAGTTATGGTGTAGTGCAACAAGAACACTTTCCGAGGCGGCATGTATGCATCATCTCTACACTAGTCTGTTTCCAGCATTGACCTTCAACAACAACAGGAGAGAGCAGGCCCACAGTGACAGGCCTGATGGCACTTTGCTTAGCACATCCTCCGTTAAGAGTTCTTTTTTTTTTTTAAAAGAGTTGGACAAAGGCAAAGCACATATCCATTCCAAACATAGCATTTTACAATTTAAGTTGGTAAATCAATGCACCGCAGTCATCCCACCGCTACACTCGACTCCATTTCTACACAGACATTTGGGTCTGCTGTGGTTGTTGTTGACGTGTTTACCTTTAGGCTTTTATGCCACTCATGAAACGTCCTACTGACTTGTTATTATTCCATCAATCATCTCCGATACTTGTACTGACTGACTGTGAAGATCGGCCTGCAGTAGAAGTAACATTTTGTTATTACACAACAAGAGTAGAAATATTATTGATTTGAGTCACTCTTTAGTGTGTACAGTAAGACTACTAGTACACTTTGACTTCACTTCGTGCACAACAAACAAACAACAAAAACACAAACACCAATCGCTCAGAGTCAGGTGTCCAATGCATGCAATTAATTGTCATTACCTGTTCCTTCTCATCTTAAGTTAATGGGCCGTCTTTTTCGTCATCATCATCATCATGGACGGTGCTGTTGTCAGTCATACTCAGTGCGCGTGAGTCCCCTTAATGTATTCAATTAAACGCAATGTATCAAGCTGCAGGAGAAGTACAAATTTCTTATTTGCAAGAAGGGGAAAATTCACCTTGAGTTACGTTTAGTGTGTACTGTAGAAAGATGATTAGTGCACAATGACATAACTTCATACACAACAAACAACAACAAAATCACTCAGTCTGGGACTCTGCGTCCAATGCATGGCATCAATCATTACCTGTTCCATCTCATTTTCAGCTTATGGGCAGTGTCTCTCGGCTCTGAAAGGAGGATAGCTTTAGTAGTCATCTGATTCATGCTCCACTTCTTTTGGCGGGACTAGGAAAGTTTTTATTTTTTCTTCTATTTTCCATCATCCAATCATCATTCATGAGGGCAATGGATTTAGGCAGGAGATTCAGTATGATGGAGCAGAGGAGCTGGATTCGGAGGACTGTACTGTCAAATTGCAGACACCTAAAACTTGTATATTAAATAAGAAGAGTAGAAGACGGTGGTAATGGATTTGTTGTGATTCACAAGTTTGTAACCTGAACGACAGACACACAAATAAAGGGGAATAAAAGGGAGGAAGACAGTAAGTGCAAGCCTAATTGTCAGGGAAGTATAGCTCGTCCTCAAACTCTGGGGGTTCAGCCAGTAGTAGGTAATCATGTGACACACTAATTCCGTCACCTGAGCCGCTGTCCTCATCTTCCTCCCTTGCTTCATGTATTGCGTAATTCGGTGGTATGAAGTGCTGATTAATTTTGATCATTGTTAACCTCTCCACGTTTTTGGGCGAGAGACTGGTCATTCTCACTGTTACAATGGAACCAGCAGCACTGAAAACACATTCGGAAGAGACACTTGCGACAGAGCAAGCCAGATAGTTTATCGCCAGCCTGCTGAGCAGTGGCCATCCAGACCTTTCCCTATACCAATACTGCAACGGGTTTTGATCAATGTACACCTCTGTTGGGTCGTCCAGATAGGCCTGGACCATCCGCTCAATGTTCAATGGGTGCTGCTGATAAGCTTTCGGGCTCTTTTCTCTGTGCATCAGCACTGTGCTTATTAATGCCTAACTGTACATACCTTTTTTTTGTTTTTGTTTTTTATAAATTTATTTTTTGTTTTACTTCAACAAAGTCATACATTGAGCAATATAAGAAGGAACAGAAATAATATACATAAAGAATAGACAGCGAAAAAACACAGATAAGGGAAGTATCTTAAATCCATTTAGTGACTGGGTCCCAGATTTTTGATACTTGGCTTTTTTTCTTTATCCCCTTAAGCCTATACATAGCCAATTCTAAATGATAAATAGAAAGTAGCTTACATTGCCATTGATGAAAGGTTGGGGGTTCATTATCAATCCAGCGAGAAGTGATGCAGAAACGGAAAACGGACATACAGATAAACAAAAATGCTTCTTCAGCCATGGATCTTATCCCAGACTGGTCTGCTTGAATACCAAAAATTATCAAATCAGGAGAAAATTTCACAGCAATCCCTAGATTATTATTAATAAAAGATTCAATAGCAATAATAAAACAAGAAAGTTTCTCACATTTAAAAAACATATGAATGGAGTCCGCATCCACCTCATTGCAGCGATTACATCTTGATACACCACCAGCCTTCCACTTAGCTATGTTAACGGGAGAATAATAAAGATCGAAGATAGACATAAAGTGTTGGCTTTGAAGGGATCTGTTAAAGAGTACCTTAATGGATAACTCGATTGATCTTCCTATGTCGATATTTACTAAATCTAGCTTCCTTTGCCAGTTATTCTCCACAGAAGATAAGTCGTCTTCAAATTGATTAATAATCATTTGGTAGACTGGGCCTATTTTCTTTTCTTTCCTCGTAGTTTCTAATATCTTATTAGGGTTCATACAGGAATGAGTGAGAAGACCTTTCGATTCTAAAAAACTCCGGATCTGAAGATACTTGAAAAAATGATGCTGAGATAGACCATATTTAGTTTGGAGAGCTGAAAATGAAGAGAATTGAGCATCTTCGTATAAGTCTCCCAAAATCTGTATTCCAGAGAGAAGCCATTTTCTTATGATATGGTCATGAAAGACGGGAGGTAAAGCAGGATTGTTAAACATTGGGGAGTAACAGCTAATTTCACCCAGACCAAGAATTTTTTTCCTGAATTGTCGCCAAATTGTAGCACAGGCTAAAATAATCTTAAATTTGTTTTTTTTATAATAACTGGGTTCAATGATTTTAACCAAGCATTGAGGAGCCGCTTTGCCTAGCAGTAATTCATAGATTGAGGGATAAACGGATTCTTCAGTGACAGTATCCGAAAAAAGGAGTATACCCATAAATCTTAAAGAAATAAGCCAATAATACAACCGAAAATTAGGAACCCCCCACCCCCCTTTCAACCTGGGTAAAGAGCACCATTTCAACGCTCAACGAGAGCGATGATACCCCCACAGGAATCTGGAGATCATTCTATCAATTTTGGTGAAGTAATATGCTTGGAACAAGAGTGGTATGGTTCGGAATAAATATAAAAACTTTGGAAAGATTAGCATTTTAATTATATTGACTCGGCCATACAAAGAGAAGTGTAAGTTATTTAATCTCTCCAGAGTTTTATTAGAAGAGTCCAAGACAGGCTCAGTATTTAAGCGTACAATCTCATCGACCTTAGATGAAATCGTTATCCCCAGATATTGGGCTTCAGAGTCAAAAACTAATTCATTAGGTCGGCCAAAATCAGAATGAATTAGTTGAGTTTTGGCTCAGATAACTGGCCAAATTCTTCCGCCAGGAGAATAATTTTTGGTAGTGCACGTCTAATGTCTATGGTAGTTACGGCAACATCATCCGCATAGGCGAACATTTTAAATGAGTTATTATTAATTATTACAGGTATAATATCTGCCGCAGAGGATAAATTACGTAGATATGGTTCTAGATATAATGCGAACAACAAGGGGGAACAAGGGCAGCCTTGTCTAGTCCCCCTTGTTATCGTAAAGCCCTTAGAGAGAGAATTGGTTATTCTTATAGCAGCTTTAGGTTGGGTATAGAGGGCTTTAACTGCATTAATATAAGCAATGGGAAAACCCATCCAGAACAGGACAGACCATAAGAACTCCCAGGAGACCCTGTCGAACGCTTTTTCTGCGTCCAACAGGGCCACCGCAACTGGGGATTCAGAGGTCTGGGCCCAGTCTAATAGTGCTATTATTTTTTTAACATGGTCTGTCGTGTCTCTTTTCAGTATAAAGCCATGTTGTCTGATGAACACGAGCGTCGGCATCAGTGGATTCAATCTGTTGGCAAGAATTTTCGAGTAAATTTTACTATCAGTAGGAATCAGAGAGATGGGTCGATATGAGCCTAGTTCTTCACTGTTTTTACCTTTCTTTTTAAAAATTACTATAATAGCATGAGACCATGACTCAGGTGGGTTACCGGCGAAAGCAGAGCAAAAGATCTTCATTAGTTCTGACTTTAAAATTCCTCTAAATACTCGATAGCATTCTAGAGGAATGGAATCCGGGCCCATGGCTTTGCCGACCGCAAGACTGGTGATAGCTAATTCGATCTCATCCCAAGTAACTGGGGCACTAAGACACTCCACATATTCTGGTGGCATATCCAAAGTGTTAATCTTATCGAGATAATGTTTTATGGCGAGATCAGATACATTGTCCGGTTGATGATACAGCAGTTGATAAAATTCATTAAATGCTGCCAGTATATCTTCTTTAGAAGTTTTAGAGCCCCCATTAAGATCTTGAATTTTGAGAATCTCATTGGCCGTAGCTCTTTGGCGTAATCTTTGTGCTAAAACTTTACCGGTTAGTTCGCTCAGTTCATAGCTTTCAGTCCGATGTTGATTATGGTGTAGAGCTACCTGGTTGGCTATAAGCGCATAAACCGAGCTGCGTTTAATCGATAGATCGAGTTGGGATTCCTCTATGTCACTATTCAATTTAATGCTTTCCGCGAGCCGTTTCTCTGCATGTAGAACCATATCACAGTCCTTTTTAAATTTGTTCCGCTTATCTTTTAATTGGAAGTTAGCATATTTTAATGTCTCTCCCCGTACAACTGATTTAAATGTGTCCCAGACTACTGGAACTGAGGCCGACTCATTGTTAATCTCGAAAAACTCCTGGATAACATTAGACATAAACTGAATATAATCCAGTTGTAAGAGTAAATTCCGCTGGAACGTCCAGGTTGATTTATTGCCCTGTCCAACTAATGGAAGACTAAGCTTTAAGCAGAGAGGATTATGATCAGATGGTAGTTTAGGTAAAACTTCTAGCCCAATTTTATCCAAAAAAACTGAGATAAAAAGAAGTAATGAATACGAACAAATTTCCTATGCGGAGCAGAGAAAAAAGTAAAGCCATACTCATCTGGGTGGATAATATGCCAGGCATCAGATAAGGCATTATCTAATACCTTTATATCTTGGATTTTGTCTGATGCTGAAGTCAGTCTCAATGTGAATATTGAGATCCCTACAAAAAATAATGGGAATACTGCTAAGAGCGAGCTCCTGATTTAGATGATTAAATAGTTCAGAGTCATCCAGGTTGGGGCCGTAGACTGAGTAAATCACAAATCTGTTCTGAGAAATTTAGAGTTCTGCCGCGGCCCAGCGGCCCCATTTATCAGCAGAGGTCTTGATTACAGTACCCAGATTCCGGCGCATGAGTATAGCTGCGCCTCGTTTAATGCCTGTCTGCCTAGAAACTATTAACACATCCAATCCCAGATTCTTTAGCAAATCCCTTTTTTCCCAAGATAAGTGTGTCTCTTGAAGACAGAGTATATCTATTTGTAACAAATGAATCAATTTGGTCAGCATACCTCTCTTTTTCACATCATTAAGACCATTGACATTGAGAGAGCAGATTTTAATTATCCTATCCATTGGATGATGGAACACAGAAGAAGATTAAAAAATTGTGGTCTATCAGACATGGCTCCTTGTAGAGATGGAAACAAATCACAATAGCAAGAGATTTCATTACTTTGCCCAATATTGCGTCATTAGTAACCAAGCCTGAACAGCACTCCGTATCCTGCAAACAGTCAGTCATTTTCATTATATCTTGCTCAAATTTGACTGATGTTGAATAACACCCCCACCACCACCTCCACCCCACCGCATCCCCCCCTAACACCCTCCCCCCACCCCAACCCACCTTATGAGGAACAGGGACAACCAGTCCCTGGGATCACAGAGTGCCTCCCCACCCCCTCCCAGATGACCCGAAGAAAAAAAAAATCAACTTAATCCAGCCAGCGAACGATATCAATCCAACATAGCTATAATATTTTAAATAACATTTCTATAGAGAATGAACATTAGGTCATAGAGAATCAAGGTATTCCTTTGCCAGAATTTCTGAAACAATAAATCTTGTCTGATTTTTGAAAATAACTTTGAGTTTGGCTGGATTTTGTAAATAAACAGTGGCGCCTTTGCCTTGGAAACCTGCTATTAATTGCCTTAATTGCCACCGCTTAGTAACAGTAGACTGGCAAAAGCCCGGCCTGACGAAAAAACAGCAGCCATTAGCAGAACGCTTTTTGTCAGGTCTGGCCAGATCAAAAATAGCTTCTCTGGCTAAAAAGTTATTGAATCTGACCAGAATAGCTCTCGGGTACTCTCCTTCTTTTGACTTAGATTTACTTTGGAGTGGAGATCGATGAGCGCGCTCAATGACCAACGGCCAGTCCCAGGAAGTAAGTTCCGGAAATGCTGCCAGGAAAAGTTCACAAATAAATTTCCGGATATCTGCTCCACCAAAATTCTCAGGAACTCCTAACACACGCAAGTTATTTCTCCGCGATTGGTTTTCCATCTCAGCAAGCTTGAAGCTGACATCATCCCGCTGTGCTTTAACAAAGGCGAGTTCCTGCTTTTGTGTGGCAACTTCGTCTTCGAGGGTAGATATCCTGGTTTCGGCTTCCGAGACTCTGGCCGTCATGTCGGTGCAGAATTTTGTAAAACGGCGCACCGCATTTTTCACTTTTTGGCATGTGCCTTGAGTGCGGGCAATCTCCATTTTTGTGTCTGATCTATGAGCCAACATTGTCTGATATATCATAGAGAGAGTCACTTACGAGCATGGATCAGAATCAGGTTCTTCAAGAATAGCTTGATCATTCGGGAGATTAGGCTGTATGGATAGAGGGTCCTCTGCCCCATTAGACCTGTTCCTGGATGAAGGTGTCCTTCTGACCCTGTGTTTCTTTACGGTTACGCTAGAATCAGGTGACGTCTCAGTTGCCCCCGTCTCCTCTCCCGAGCTATTGTCATCTGGATAATCAGCCCAATCCTTGTCCAAGCTTTCATCGGATGTAAGGTCAGACATAGAAAAGAAAATTTCAGTAGGCTCCAAGGCAGTTTCTTGACACAACGTTGCAATAGACAGTAATGTGGGCTGAGCAGAGATAGTCATAGGGCTAGTCAAAGCATTTGTAGTAGCGTTCAGTAGCTCCCCGCCTACAGTACCAACATCAGCAGCTGTATTCAGAGTATTAGAGACTACGGATCCCAGAATGCTGTGTGACGATGCTCCAGATACAGGCAAGGGATCAGAGAAATGCATCAGTTCTGGTTCGGACGCGGGGTTTAATAAAGTGTCATTGACTACAGAGACGACAGCAGTATTTCCATCTACCCCCGTAGCCTGCGAGGAGCCCACAATGATATTAGTACTATCAGTATTGTCATGCTGGATTAGGTCTCCTGTGTCTGTTGGTGCGAGAGAAACAGTCGATGCAAATGTGCATAAATTAATAACATTTTTGGCAGCTTGTTTCTCAAAGAGTGCGGGTACAGTCAGATTAGAGCTCCTGCACGAGGGCTCTCCCCCTTTTTTAGCAGAAGAAACAGATGTAAACTCACCAATTTTGAATGTCCCACGCAATGAGTTAGCAGCTTCCAGCTCCTCTGCGCCGTTAGTACGGACGTGCTTGTTCTTGCCGCTGCGAGTGTTTGGGGGCTTCACCTGCAGGTTAGCGTTTTTTGGCGGCATTGTGTATGAGCGTAGAACAGAGCAAGACGCTGGATGTCTAGCCCACCAAAGCACGAAATGCCGGGTGAAATATCGAAGCCGAGGAAGCTGAGCAAGGAGAAGCCACATAGAGGACAGTTAGTGTGAAATATGGGCAGCCCAGCGCCGATAGAGTCGAAATCACACACACGGTAAGTTCAGTTCAGTTCAGTTCAATTCGGAGATGAAGAGGAGGGGGGAGCCAGGAACGATGGTGAATAATGTATCGATAGCAGCTTCAGCGGGAGCGGCTGATACTATCGCAAGCTCATTGTAAGACCAGGATCGGCCAGTATGTTTTCCTTCAGCGCCGGTTTTTTTCGGGTCAGGGAATCAGGGAGCGAGATGGGAGGCTGCTCACACCGCTAGGCTAGCAATCGCCATCTTGCCTCTCACCAGATTGGTCCCGCCTAACTGTACATACCAATCGTCTAACGATTCTACTGGGCCTAATGATCCAGTTATTGTTACTGTTGTTGAGAGTGATGGTGAGTGTTGTGATCCAAACGCACTGCCCTCAGCCTCCGAAGTTGCACTTGATGCTGCATGCCCTGCTGCAGTACTTCTTGTGGGTTGAACTTGCGGGCTTTTAATTAGCAGCCGTTAATTTTCCAACTTACTCGCTGCCTCAGCTATATAAGTTTTGTAGCGGGTAACATCAATCTCTGAAAAAGGAAAGAATGTCTTCAGTCCAAATTTTGCCCGTGGATCCAGAATTGTGGCACAAATGTAATGTTCTTGTGACAAAATTTTATTTTATATCCTTGTATTTTCAGCTAAGCGACGGGCTAAGCTCTCCACCAAGTCATAGGCTCCCTTTTTGTCCTCTACACCTTTGTATGATTCAGACACCTTCTTCAGCTGATGCTCTAGCATTTGCAATAATGGGATAGCTTGGCCCATTGTACAGTCCTCCTTGCTGACTTCACGTGTGAAGACCTCAAAAGGACGGAGCATCTCAGTCAGGCATTTAACTAGACCACATTGCTCCATCTAAAGGGTCATGCCTTTAACAGTAGCATCCCCTCTTTGCCAGACATATTCATTGAGTGGCCTGTACTGCTCAAACAGACGATCAAGCATGTAATACGTTGAGTTCCAACGTGTTGCCACCTCCTGGATGAGTGCTTTGACTGGCATCCTATATTCACGTTGAATGATCCTCAGCTGCTTCCGAGCTTTAAAAGAATGGCTGTAATGAGTGCATATTCTTCGGCAGATGGCCAGTAAGTTGCTGACTATGGGTTCTTTTTTCAGAAAGTCTTGAACTATAATATTTATGCAGTGCGCCAAACACGGAACCCTGAAATAGGAACCAAGATCCATGGCCTTAAGTACAATACTGCCATTGTCTGTGGCAACAAAACCAATACTAAGCCCTCTTGGGCGCAGCCATTCAAAAACCTTGCTGCAAAACTCTTGCAAAATGTTTACAGCAGTATGAGATTTCTCCATGGCGGACATGGCTACAGTTGCATGTTTCCGAGTACCTTTAAAAATCGCAGCTGTGTCAACAGCACCTCGTTCAGATAGCTTACCTCTAACCCCCACAAAAGAGACCCAGTGTGCAGTGATGCACATGTAATCTGTGGCTTGGCAGCTGGTCCACATGTCTGTTGTCAGGTGGATATTGTGAACAGCACTCTGCTGCAAAGCTTGTCCAACCAATTCCAGCACATCATGATGTAGTGCCGGAACAGCAATTCTTGCAAAATAGGACCGGCTGGGAAACTTCCATTTAGGGCAGATGGCTGACACAAATTCAAGGAAACCCACCCCTTCCACAAATGAAAAAGGGAGAAGGTCCAGCGCTAACATTTTAGCCAGCTTCGCATTGTACAACCGTGCTGTTGGGTAGTTGCATTGGAACTGCCCCTCCAACCTAAGCATGCTCTCAATGGTAGGCTGGATTACTTTCCTTTGTGGTGCTGTTGTTTTCATTAACCTACTTAGGCTCAACAACGCAGTTTGTCTCATTGCGGTACTCGGTTGCCTTGGTGTCTCAGCCTGACTCTGAGTATGGCTCTTACTGCGGTGCCACTCAGATGTTACTGAGGAGGATGTGGGTGGTACCACTACACTACTGAGGACAGGGCTATAAATGCCTCCCTCTTCTTCACCTTCCACCTCAATAATATCGCCCCCTGATTCTTCCTGACCAACTTCAATGGGTTGAGTTTTTCTACTTTCTTTTAACTGAAGTAGGTGATTCTCCCACACTATAGTGTGGTGTATTCTGAGATGACTTGCTTGGCCTCCGGTACCATAGTTTGTACCAAGCTTACCCCGCCGAAAACCTTGTCGACAAATTGAGCATATAGCAACGTTCTCCTCCTTGGTGCTAACAGAAGTCCCAAACTGGGGAGGAGAACTTTCTGGCACTGCTGGTACCAGATTAACTGGAGGGTGTGCTTGGAATGCTCATCTGTGACTTTTACTACCACTACCTACTGAGATGGTTGAGCTGGATTTAGGTCCCTGCCGGGCCTTGGAAAATATGGCAGCTGGAGGAAGTGGTGGTGTAAACTGTGTTGGTGATATCCGTGCTACATCCCGCTCAGTAGCAGCCTTTCTGGATAGGGAGAGAATGTTGGTCTCCAATCCCTTTGGGGCGGGAGTGATGTGCGTGATGACTGGCTCGTCTTCATCAACATCACCTCCCTCTTCTACATCTACCTCCATAACTCTAAGTTTTTCTGGGACCTTCCTTTTCAGAAGCATTGTCTTGTGGCGTGCAGCACTCTCAGACTGAGTTGGTGGCTGCCAAGTGGCATCACGATCATCAGAAGCGGGACTTGAAGAAGAAGATGATGGACTGAGCTTCCTTTTCCTTGCTGGTGGTCTGGAAGACAATAGATCTTCCGAAACAGTGGTTTGCTCCACTTTGTCTGCAGGAAGCTCGATTTCCTGAAATGCCCCTATGTCAGGAGCAACAACTACTATGGTGGGCTGTTGCGGCTGCTGCTGTTCTTGTCACGGCTGCTGCTGTTCTTGTTGCGGCTGCTGCTGTTCTTGTTGTGGCTGCTGCTGTTCTTGTTGCGGCTGCGCACTTATCTATTGAGTTTCCGCCTGCGTTGATTGTGTACTACTTTGCGATAATGACATTTCAACATCGCTGCTCGTTAGTAGACTGGCTAACTCTGCGACACTCAAGGCCTTGGGCCTAGGTTGGTGGGGTTGGACCGCTGGTGCTGAGGTGCTGCTCCCAGCTTGGTTCCCGGACAACGCTGCTGCAGGCGTAACTTTTTTGGTGCCAAATAAAAATTGGCCGGCACACCAGTCGTGGTTAATGGTACTTCCTTTTTCTGTTCCTTCTTCTCACCGGCAACTTTCTTGGTACTGGACCTGGTACCTTTCTTTGGGGCCATCTTCTTCAGATGTCAGGCAGGACGCAGATGCACAGCAAGGTCTGGTCACACGTGGACGTGATGCGCAGACTTCTGTCTGGCTGGAAGTACAACGGGTGATGATGATGACACCTCCTCCGGCGTTTTGTGCACCTAAAAGCAAATAAGCCAGGAGAAGAACATCAGTGAAATGTTGCATTTGTTGTTGTGGTTCAGTTACTTACTACTGTACTAGTGCAAACAAAAGATATAGTCTACCCATTTCTGACTTTTTTTCAACAAGGGCTATGTTATACTACTGTGTGTACACAGTCACACACTACACTCTCAGGAAGGATAGGAAAGATAATAAGACCCACCAAAATAAAAATGTAATGGAAGTGGGGTGGACCCTATTTGCCTATTTGCCATTAAATTATTTGAGCATCTCAGCATCCATGGAGCTGCTGCTGGCAAAGGGGGTGGATGGTTGGAAGCAGTAAGCCAATTGGAAAACCATGCAGGCCTATATGGCAAAAGCAGGACCCTAATAACTCCCAACACAAAAAAAGGCCACCAGCCACATGGACACTCACAAATCACAAACAAGCAGGGGGCCTGGGAAACACCAGGAAACACCAGGAGCTGACAAAAGGCCTATAAAAGCCAGGCAAAGGATGCATGCTAAAACACACTGCTCTGCCTTTTTAATGCAACAAAATGCAAATACGAAAATTCACAGGCCCCAAAAAGGTCTGCAGGGTGCATGCATTGCACACCAACACACACCAGACACATGCAACAAAAGCATGTCTTTAAGACAACCAACATCAGAAAGCCCACCCCAAAAAAACACACTTGCCAACTCAATCCAATGCCATCCATGCCCTAAATGATGTCTAAATTCAACAGACCACACAGAAACACTTGATTAATACAGCTGTGGCTACCTG